>NC_141667.1:16985000-18483750 GCF_028749965.1 Puma concolor | reverse complement strand
AGACAAGTTCTCACAGAATTTGTGCCTCTTTTCAAAGTAATTATGCCAAATGTTTTGGTAATGTTCTACCTATAAAATATATAACCTTTATCTGAAAAGCAGAACGATGCATGAGAGGCATAGAGAGAGATAGAACAAGGAAAAGAAACTCTCACTGACATAAATGAATCTTTTCTGAGTCTACCATTAGAAATCTGGCTAACCCAAATAGGAAAAACACATAATAGAAAATTAAAGGGCTTTAGAATTTCATATTTAAGATATTTTTTAAAACTTATCTTTGAATAACCTACAGAAGCAGGTATCACCCCTCAGTGACTGACCCCTTACATTTTGCTATTCAAGAAATGTGAGATTTTTTTCTTTTTTTTTTTTTTTTTTTTTTTAAATAACGTTTATTTATTTTAGAGACAGGGAGAGACAGAGCATGAACAGGGGAGGGTCAGAGAGAGGGAGACACAGAATCTGAAGCAGGCTCCAAGCTCTGAGCTGTCAGCACAGAGCCCGACGCGGGGCTTGAACTCACGGACCGTGAGATCATGACCTGAGCCGAAGTCGGCCGCTTAATCGACTGAGCCACCCAGGCGCCCTGAGATTTTTTCAATATGTAGGGTAATACTCAGACAGCAAAGTACTCGGTTACTGAGTCTTGCTACCAGTTGTCAGCACACAATTCAAAGTTCAGGCACCATGCAATAAGAGCTTTCTGAAGGATGCCCTGGGTATTGACAGAAGCTTCTTAGAGTTCCCAAATGTAAATCTAGAGCTATGTCCACAATTGCTATCACAAGCACAGCCCTGACTGAGGCTGCTGTGGGTCTCTGCAATTTAGATAATAGAGGATTCCTAGCCTTGGGGCCCAGGCTTCTGGAAATGCACCGATAAAAGTCCATAATAGCCTAAGGATATAGCTATTCTCAACTTGCAGTTGTAACAGAAAAAAAGCAAAATGTTGTATAATATAGTGAATTTATCTATGCCCTAGAAATCATATTGTAATCATTATTCTAATGGAAAATAATAATATTATTCTGAGTTCTGCAAACTAAGTACTTTTTAACGTAGAATATGAGATATATATAAAAGTACATTAATTTTAGAGGCAAAGAAAGCTGAAATAAAAGACCCAGCTCAGATACCTTTTAGGAGATTGACCTTATTAGGCAAGTTGGTTAACTTCTGATTCTATTTCTGCATCTGTGATATAGGCATCCTTTATCTCAAACATTCAACTTAGCATCAATAATATATTGAGTACTTATAAATAGTATTAGCTATTGTATCACCTTGAGCGTTTATTTTTCCCAATTTATGGGGAACAGTGAGAGCAATTTCCTTCAGTTGTAACACTGTAGTAATCGGCCAAATCCCATGCTTTAGAAAACACAGATTACAACTGAGTGTGCAAGTTATCACGTAAATTGGGTTGTGGATAAACTACTTCTCTCTGTTGCTCTCCTTGCGTGAAATGAATTAGTTTCGATGTTCAGACAGAAGTAAACAAGGGTACAGTCTACTTAGTGGGCATTCATGAAGAACCTGGATGTCAGTCAAGATCAGGTTAAGACATTGAAACTGGAAGTTCTGAAAGTAGTATCTGGTGCTGAGAAGATATAACAGGATTGGGCAAAAGTAAAACCACAGGTACCAAGCAGAAATATGGTAACGGGCAGACCTCAGAGGCAAAGATGCTTGGAACTTATGGACCAAAGCCTTAGGAAAACTGTTAGACACTATAAAGAAATATAAAGTTTTTCCTTACATGTATGATCTTCCCTTTCTTTCATTCCCCTTCCGTTTCTCCTTTCTTTTCACAATACAAAAAAGAGGTAGTTTTTATTGATATTCTTTGAAGATTTCTCTATTTTTTTTTATTTTGGAAAACTTCCGACATACAGAAAAGTAAATAGAAAATATTTTTAAAATTCATAAAAGTATTATCAAATGTTAGGTATGCTTAATCGGTTTTTTAAAAGAATTTTAAATATAATGACAAATACTCTTCAAATACTTCAGTATTCACCTCTAAAAAATAAGAGTGGGATCCTACATTCCACAATTGCATTTTAACACTAATTCCTTAATGCCATCTAACTCATTGTTCCTGTTCAAACATCCCCTATTTTTCCTAAAATATCTTTTATACATTTTTGTTTAAAAAAAGACACAAGCAAGGATTGCAGGTTACATTTTGTTGCTATGACTCTTAATTCTCTTTATTTATTTATTTTTCTGTAACACTGATTTGCTGAAGACACACTTGAGTTGATATGTAGATGTTTATTCAATACAGTTTAAATGTCTTTGACACTCATACTTTTTAGGGAATTTTGTGCCCTACATATTTCAAATCATAAGGCATCCAAATTTCCGGCCATCTCACCTATAATGTTTCCAAGACTAATCATCAGTCAATGCAGTGGTAACCAGATCCCTGGAAAACCTCACCTATCAAAAAACATAAGCTCTGAGCTTATGGATACCATGTGACTATCTGGTCCTCCATTAATCCTTTACACAAAGATTTTAGTATGTCGGGATTATCCACTTCCTCAAAAGCTAAAAATTAATTACCAGTCTCATCATTCGCCACACATTCATGAGCTGGCATTCATATATAAAGAACTTTTCCTCATCAGTGAAGCCATTTTATTAATCTGAAAAGTGGTTTGTGCAGGAAAGGCAGGACAAATAGTTCTTTTCATTTATAAATTTTTAGAGTAAGAATGTAAGTATAATAATCATTTCTAATTGTGGCTTTTTTCTCTTAGTTTATTTTATCTTTTGTTTGTTTATTTATTTGTTTGTTTGGCTACGTCTTTCCTTTTAATCCTCAGGATAGAAGTTTTGCTCAACAGGGAGAGTACCATAAGTCCCCACCCATGAAATCTCTGCTACGACGTTACATTTCCAAAGAACTTGGAAACTTTCTTCTCCGAATATTTCCAAATACAAAAGTGGGAAAGGTTTTGGTAATTTTTTAATGCACAATGAGTGATATTTCCTTTAGGTAGATAGGTAGATATAGAAACAGTTTAGGACCACAAAGAAGCATTTTACCTGAGCCTAACACAAGTAGTGAACCAAAAATATATTATTTTCAGTGATTAATTACGATTTTAAAGAACTTCAAAATGGTGGTTAGCTAATTTGAGATACATCCAGTACGCTAATGTAAGGACCTAATCAAATAATGTGATGAGAGAGTCATGGAATTTCTGTTATTGCATGTAATCAGAGTCTGGGTTTTACATTTTATCTAAATGAAATTCTATAACGGATTGATTAGCCAGGAAAGGAAGTACAAACACCAGAAGCGCCCACAGCCCGTCTCCCACTGCATGATCTGGTCTTTTCCTACATCTCTGTCAACTCCTTTTCATAACCCTCTCTTCCACACTTAAAACATGCTGATGTGTTTTAGATTTTCCTAAATTAACTAGTGTCTTCCCAATTGGATTTTCACAAATTAATTTATCTCTTTTCAACTTCACAGCCTTTGCAATGCTGTTTCCCCCTCAGCTAATGATTCCACAATCCCCTTTCCCACTGTCTTCTTTGTACACTTGATCTTATCCATAATGGCTCCAGTCCAAATAACCCCATGCCTCAGGTGAGGTCAGCCTCCAACTTTATTTGTAGCCTGCTGTTCTCCTGCATGGTGTCTACGCAGAACATGTAATGACATAGTTGTTAGTACATTTGGATAATGCGTGCCTGCCCCTCCCAGATCTCAGAAGGTAGGGAATGTGACAATTTCACCACTGTTTTGCAAGAAGCCCAAAGGAGAGCCTGGGGAATCATAGACATGTAATAAATGTGTGTTGAATACATCAGTGGAACCTGACCTTCCATCTACACTGATTCCTACTCCATATTTTATACTTTACAAAATATGCAGAGTATAACATCGGTGAGGAGACAGACTCTCACTTCCTCTATGTCTGTTTTAGACTTTTTAAAATCAAGAAGTATATTCTTTTTCATGATTAAAATGTAGAGTGAATCTAATAAAAGATGCTGAATGAAAGTTTTGCAGCTATACTCTTACATTCTGGGAGTCTATTTCCGCATATGTGATACATACCATTCCCAGTGAATTAAAAGAAGATATTTAGCCAAAATATGCCTCTACCCTTAATCAAAGCAGTCACCTCTCTGTATCGTTCCGCACTGCATTCACACTCATCCTTGCCAAAGTATATTTTATTTTGTCATCTATGTATTTTGATCGCATTTAATCCTTTCTAGAACAAGCCAAGACATGCATAAATACATACGTAACACTTTGGAAATAGCATGTGAAGATGTTTTGGCAATTGCAGATCTATACTAAGTATTTTCAAATATGTAGGTTAAAGCACTGGTTTATTTACTATGTACTGAAAGATTTGTGTTGCATAAATCATCACACCCTTGTCAGAGCACTTGAGCATTTTGCCTTTCATTGTTGCTGTGAAAGCCTGCAGAGGGATATCTACTGTGTGGCTGGCTGTACAGAGTTACAGTGACCTAAAAATAACTTTTACATATACTTCTGTATACATCATGTGATTCAATAGAGATGCATTAAAGTCAATATCAATATTTACATTTACTGTATTTAAAAATGTTATCATCCCTTTATTTGACGATTTAGTTTGGAACTTAACCAAAACTTATTTTTGTTTGAGGTCCTCACATTTCTATCAGCCAAGGGTCAAAAGTGTAGATGTTTCAGGCTTTCCACTTCTGTCTCCTATTTACAGACGTTCATAATTCAAATGGAAAATTAGCTCTTGGATTAAATGTGACATGTAGATTTTATGGATGCCATCACATTAAGATGCTTATCACCCACTTGTCCCTTCTTACCTCATCTATACTCTGAAAGAGTATGAATGATATGGAAGAGTCTATAGATAAATTGAATAAAGTAAGTTATGTCCTGCTATATTCAATTTTTATTATTTGTAACTTTCTGTAACTTCATTTCTTCTAAATCATTTCTCTGCCTTAAATTGGCCAATATTTGGTCATCTAACCTTAAATAAACCCAATAGTTTGGTCATCTAACCTTTAAATAAAGTATGTCAGGTTTGAGGAGTAAATTTTTTTGCCTTGATTGCTTCCAGAAAAGTCTGTGGATATTGTTGAGTGGCACTGGAAAATCTCACACATAAACAGGAGAGAAAGGCAAAGAAGGACAGAGATCTATAATAGAGTGTAGTGGAGAACACACGAGGCAGTCAGAAATACTGAGTTATAATCTTGATTCGAATACTTAAATATGTGTGATATTAAACACATAACTTAAATTCACAGCACCTTAACTTTATGATACAAAATGGGGAGGCTCGACCAGTAAAATTTATGTTTGCATCCACTGCTAGCATAACATGGTTCCATAAAAGGGAAATAATGAAGAGAGAGAAAGATAAATTTGTAAGTGAAAATAAATGTATTTAGAGAGACACAGGATCACCAATAATTGCCACAATGTTTTTCTTTTCTTAGTTTCATCCAACCACCATATTTCTGAATATCTCTTATGTACCAAGTGCAAGATATCTCACAGTAACTAACAGTGTTCCCAAATTCAAGGAGAATAAAGTATAGATTTTACAGATATGCATACATTAGGCTATAATAGGACAAGTGTTAATGTACAAAGACATACAGAAATGTAAATGATGAGCATCACTTTTTGCTGAAAATGAATGGAAGGTTCACAGAGAAATGACTTTTGGCAAGATAGTAAAAGAAGAAAAGGAGCTCACCAGAAAGCTCTTCAATTGAAGAGGATTTATTATAGCATGGCTATTTAAAATAGTATGGTTTTAGGGGCACCTGGGTGGCTCAGTCGGTTGGGCATCTGACTTGGGCTCAGGTCCTGATCTCACGGTTTATGACTTTGAGCCCCTTATTGGGCTCGTTGTTGTCAGTTCAGAGCCTGCTTCAGACTCTTTATCTCTCTCTCTCTCTCTCTGCCCCTCCCCCACTTGTGTGTGCTCTCTCTCTCTCTCTCTCAAAAGTGAACATTAAAATAAAATAAAATAAAATAAAATAAAATAAAATAAAATAAAATAAAATAAAATAAAATAAAATAAAATGTCATGGCTTTAGACCATAAAGTGAGAGCTATAACACATTTTAAAGAGGGGACAAATTTCAACAGTTTTTTAAAATATAGGAGACAAGAGGAAGATGGCGGCGTAGGAGGACGCTGGGCTCACCGCGCGTCCTGCTGATCACTTAGATTCCACCTACACCTGCCTAAATAACCCAGAAAACCACCAGAGGATTAGCAGAACGGAGTCGCCGGAGCCAAGCGCAGACGAGAGGCCCACGGAAGAGGGTAGGAAGGGCGGCGAGGCGGTGCGCGCTCCACGGACTGGCGGGAGGGAGCCGGGGCGGAGGGGCGGCTCGCCGGCCAAGCAGAGCCCCCGAGTCTGGCTTGCAAAAAGCGGAGGGGCCTGACGGACTGTGTTCCGACAGCAAGCGCGACTTAGCGTCTGGGAAGTCATAAGTTAACAGCTCTGCTCAGAAAGCGGGAAGGCTGGAGGACAAAGGGAAGGAGAGCTGCTGAGCCCCCGGACGACAGAGCTCAGTTTGGTGGGGAACAAAGGCGCTCGCCAGCGCCATCTTCCCCGCCCATCCCCCAGCCAAAATCCCAAAGAGAACCAGTTCCTGCCAGGGAACTTGCTCGCTCCGCGCAAACACCCAACTCTGCGCTTCTGCGGAGCCAAACCTCCGGCAGCGGATCTGACTCCCTCCTGCTGCCACAGGGCCCCTCCTGAAGTGGATCACCTAAGGAGAAGCAAGCTAAGCCTGCCCCTCCTGCCCCTGTGCACCTTGCCTACCCACCCCAGCTAAGACGCCAGATCCCCAGCATCACAAGCCTGGCAGTGTGCAAGTAGCCCAGACGGACCACCCCACCCCACAGTGAATCCCGCCCCTAGGAGAGGGGAAGAGAAGGCACGCACCAGTCTGACTGTGGCCCCAGCGGTGGGCTGGGAGCAGACATCAGGTCTGACTGCGGCTCCGCCCACCAACTCCAGTTATACACCACAGCACAGGGGAAGTGCCCTGCAGGTCCTCACCACGCCAGGGACTATCCAAAATGACCAAGCGGAAGAATTCCCCTCAGAAGAATCTCCAGGAAATAACAACAGCTAATGAGCTGATCAAAAAGGATTTAAATAATATAACAGAAAGTGAATTTAGAATAATAGTCATAAAATTAATCGCTGGGCTTGAAAACAGTATAGCTGACAGCAGAGAATCTCTTGCTACAGAGATCAAGGGACTAAGGAACAGTCACGAGGAGCTGAAAAACGCTTTAAACGAAATGCATAACAAAATGGAAACCACCACGGCTCGGATTGAAGAGGCAGAGGAGAGAATAGGTGAACTAGAAGATAAAGTTATGGAAAAAGAGGAAGCTGAGAAAAAGAGGGATAAAAAAATCCAGGAATATGAGGGGAAAATTAGAGAACTAAGTGATACACTAAAAAGAAATAATATACGCATCATTGGTATCCCAGAGGAGGAAGAGAGAGGGAAAGGTGCTGAAGGGGTACTTGAAGAAATAATAGCTGAGAACTTCCCTGAACTGGGGAAGGAAAAAGGCATTGAAATCCAAGAGGCACAGAGAACTCCCTTCAGACGTAACTTGAATCGATCTTCTGCACGACATATCATAGTGAAACTGGCAAAATACAAGGATAAAGAGAAAATTCTGAAAGCAGCAAGGGGTAAACGTGCCCTCACATATAAAGGGAGACCTATAAGACTCGTGACTGATCTCTCTTTTGAAACTTGGCAGGCCAGAAAGAATTGGCACGAGATTTTCAGTGTGCTAGACAGAAAAAATATGCAGCCGAGAATCCTTTATCCAGCAAGTCTGTCATTTAGAATAGAAGGAGAGATAAAGGTCTTCCCAAACAAACAAAAACTGAAGGAATTTGTCACCACTAAACCAGCCCTACAAGAGATCCTAAGGGGGACCCTGTGAGACAAAGTACCAGAGACATCACTACAAGCATAAAACATACAGACATCACAATGACTCTAAACCCATATCTTTCTATAATAACACTGAATGTAAATGGATTAAATGCGCCAACCAAAAGACATAGGGTATCAGAATGGATAAAAAAACAAGACCCATCTATTTGCTGTCTACAAGAGACTCATTTTAGACCTGAGGACACCTTTAGATTGAGAGTGAGGGGATGGAGAACTATTTATCATGCTACTGGAAGCCAAAAGAAAGCTGGAGTAGCCATCCTTATATCAGACAAACTAGACTTTAAATTAAAGGCTGTAACAAGAGATGAAGAAGGACATTATATAATAGTGACAGGGTCTATCCATCAGGAAGAGCTAACAATTATAAATGTCTATGCGCCGAATACCGGAGCGCCCAAATATATAAAACAATTACTCATAAACACAAGCAACCTTATTGATAAGAATGTGGTAATTGCAGGGGACTTTAACACCCCACTTACAGAAATGGATAGATCATCTAGACACACGATCAATAAAGAAACAAGGGCCCTGAATGAGACATTGGATCAGATGGACTTGACAGATATATTTAGAACTCTGCATCCCAAAGCAACAGAATATACTTTCTTCTCGAGTGCACATGGAACATTCTCCAAGATAGATCATATACTGGGTCACAAAACAGCCCTTCATAAGTTTACAAGAATTGAAATCATACCATGCATACTTTCAGACCACAACGCTATGAAGCTTGAAATCAACCACAGAAAAAAGTCTGGAAAACCTCCCAAAGCATGGAGGTTAAAGAACACCCTACTAACGAATGAGTGGGTCAACCAGGCAATTAGAGAAGAAATTAAAAAATATATGGAAACAAACGAAAATGAAAATACAACAATCCAAACGCTTTGGGACGCAGCAAAGGCAGTCCTGAGAGGAAAATACATTGCAATCCAGGCCTATCTCAAGAAACAAGAAAAATCCCAAATACAAAATCTAACAGCACACCTAAAGGAAATAGAAGCAGAACAGCAAAGGCAGCCTAAACCCAGCAGAAGAAGAGAAATAATAAAGATCAGAGCAGAAATAAACAATATAGAATCTAAAAAAACTGTAGAGCAGATCAATGAAACCAAGAGTTGGTTTTTTGAAAAAATAAACAAAATTGACAAACCTCTAGCCAGGCTTCTCAAAAAGAAAAGGGAGATGACCCAAATAGATAAAATCATGAATGAAAATGGAATTATTACAACCAATCCCTCAGAGATACAAACAATTATCAGGGAATACTATGAAAAATTATATGCCAACAAATTGGACAACCTAGAAGAAATGGACAAATTCCTGAACACCCACACTCTTCCAAAACTCAATCAGGAGGAAATAGAAAGCTTGAACAGACCCATCACCAGCGAAGAAATTGAATCGGTTATCAAAAATCTCCCAACAAATAAGAGTCCAGGACCAGATGGCTTCCCAGGGGAGTTCTACCAGACGTTTAAAGCAGAGATAATACCTATCCTTCTCAAGCTATTCCAAGAAATAGAAAGGGAAGGAAAACTTCCAGACTCATTCTATGAAGCCAGTATTACTTTGATTCCTAAACCAGACAGAGACCCAGTAAAAAAAAAGAGAACTACAGGCCAATATCCCTGATGAATATGGATGCAAAAATTCTCAATAAGATACTAGCAAATCGAATTCAACGGCATATAAAAGGAATTATTCACCATGATCAAGTGGGATTCATTCCTGGGATGCAGGGCTGGTTCAACATTCGCAAATCAATCAACGTGATACATCACATTAACAAAAAAAAAGAGAAGAACCATATGATCCTGTCAATTGATGCAGAAAAGGCCTTTGACCAAATCCAGCACCCTTTCTTAATAAAAACTCTTGAGAAAGTCGGGATAGAAGGAACATACTTAAAGATCATAAAAGCCATTTATGAAAAGCCCACAGCTAACATCATCCTCAACGGGGAAAAACTGAGAGCTTTTTCCCTGAGATCAGGAACACGACAGGGATGCCCACTCTCACCGCTGTTGTTTAACATAGTGCTGGAAGTTCTAGCATCAGCAATCAGACAACAAAAGGAAATCAAAGGCGTCAAAATTGGCAAAGATGAAGTCAAGCTTTCGCTCTTTGCAGATGACATGATATTATACATGGAAAATCCGATAGACTCCACCAAAAGTCTGCTAGAACTGATACATGAATTCAGCAAAGTTGCAGGATACAAAATCAATGTACAGAAATCAGTTGCATTCTTATACACTAACAATGAAGCAACAGAAAGACAAATCAAGAAACTGATCCCATTCACAATTGCACCAAGAAGCATAAAATACCTAGGAATCAATCTAACCAAAGATGTAAAGGATCTGTATGCTGAAAACTATAGAAAGCTTATGAAGGTAATTGAAGAAGATTTAAAGAAATGGAAAGACATTCCCTGCTCATGGATTGGAAGAATAAATATTGTCAAAATGTCAATACTACCCAAAGCTATCTACACATTCAATGCAATCCCAATCAAAATTGCACCAGCATTCTTCTCGAAACTAGAACAAGCAATCCTAAAATTCATATGGAACCACAAAAGGCCCCGAATAGCCAAAGTAATTTTGAAGAAGAAGACCAAAGCAGGAGGCATCACAATCCCAGACTTTAGCCTCTACTACAAAGCTGTCATCATCAAGACAGCATGGTATTGGCACCAAAACAGACACATAGACCAATGGAATAGAATAGAAACCCCGGAACTAGACCCACAAACGTACGGCCAACTCATCTTTGACAAAGCAGGAAAGAACATCCAATGGAAAAAAGACAGTCTCTTTAACAAATGGTGCTGGGAGAACTGGACAGCAACATGCAGAAGGTTGAAACTAGACCACTTTCTCACACCATTCACAAAAATAAACTCAAAATGGATAAAGGACCTGAATGTGAGACAGGAAAGCATCAAAACCTTAGAGGAGAAAGCAGGAAAAGACCTCTCTGACCTCAGCCGTAGCAATCTCTTACTCGACACATCCCCAAAGGCAAGGGAATTAAAAGCAAAAGTGAATTCCTGGGACCTTATGAAGATAAAAAGCTTCTGCACAGCAAAGGAAACAACCAACAAAACTAAAAGGCAACCAACGGAATGGGAAAAGATATTTGCAAATGACATATCGGACAAAGGGCTAGTATCCAAAATCTATAAAGAGCTCACCAAACTCCACACCCGAAAAGCAAATAACCCAGTGAAGAAATGGGCAGAAAACATGAATAGACACTTCTCTAAAGAAGATATCCGGATGGCCAACAGGCACATGAAAAGATGTTCAGCGTCGCTCCTTATCAGGGAAATACAAATCAAAACCACACTCAGATATCACCTCACGCCAGTCAGAGTGGCCAAAATGAACAAATCAGGAGACTATAGATGCTGGAGAGGATGTGGAGAAACGGGAACCCTCTTGCACTGTTGGTGGGAATGCAAATTGGTGCAGCCGCTCTGGAAAGCAGTGTGGAGGTTCCTCAGAAAATTAAAAATAGACCTACCCTATGACCCAGCAATAGCACTGCTAGGAATTTATCCAAGGGACACAGGAGTACTGATGCATAGGGGCACTTGTACCCCAATGTTCATAGCAGCACTCTCAACAATAGCCAAATTATGGAAAGAGCCTAAATGTCCATCAACTGATGAATGGATAAAGAAATTGTGGTTTATATACACAATGGAGTACTACGTGGCAATGAGAAAAAATGAAATATGGCCTTTTGTAGCAACGTGGATGGAACTGGAGAGTGTGATGCTAAGTGAAATAAGCCATACAGAGAAAGACAGATACCATATGGTTTCACTCTTAAGTGGATCCTGAGAAACTTAAGAGAAACCCATGGGGGAGGGGAACAAAAAAAAAAAAAAAAAAGAGGTTAGAGTGGGAGAGAGCCAAAGCATAAGAGACTGTTGAGAACTGAGAACAAACTAAGGGTTGATGGGGGGTGGGAGGGAGGAGAGGGTGGGTGATGGGTACTGAGGAGGGCACCTTTTGGGATGAGCACTGGGTGTTGTATGGAAACCAATTTGACAATAAATTTCACATATAAATAAAAAAAAAAAAAAAATATATATATATATATATATATTTTTTTTTTTAATGTTTTATTTATTTTTGAGACAGAGAGAGACAGAGCATGAATGGTGGAGGGTCAGAGAGAGAGGGAGACACAGAATCTGAAACAGGCTCCAGGCTCGGAGCTGTCAGCCCAGAGCCCGACGCGGGGCTCGAACTCACGGACCGCGAGATCGTGACCTGGCTGAAGTCGGACGCTTAACCGACTGCGCCACCCAGGCGCCCCTAAAATATATTTTTTAATGTTTATTTATTTTGAGAGAGAGAGAGAGAGAGTGAGCAGGGGAGGGGCAGAGAGAGAGACAGAGACAGAGAGACAGAGACAGAGAATCCCAAGCAAGCTCCGTGCTGCCAGTGTAGAACCCTATGTGGGGCTCCAACTCATGAACTATGTGATCATGACCTGAGCCGAAACTGAGAGTTGGAAGTAAACAGTTTTTTTTATAGATTACTAAATATTTTGTAGTTCTCTCTGAGGATGCAGGGATTCCATTCAGAACTTAATGTCATGAAGAATAAAAACCAGATTTCCCATTTTGAAAGAATGCATGACGTTAACCTGGAATGGCAATTAGGGGCTAGGGCAGAAGTCAGGGAAAGAGATGAGAACTGAAACAAAGATCTACTCTTCACCATTTTACATCCTAGTCTTCTCCCTAGAAGGCTGAAGTGGGTTGCATTCTGTGGTCTTCTAATTTCCAGTTCGATTCTGGGTTCAGCCAGTGGAAAGTAGTGGTAGGAAATTTGGCAATAGGCATGGAGCCAGGTAAAAATAATTATTTATTTAGCTGTATCCCTCCTAGGTTATACTTGTATCAAGCCACCCTCTGTGTGTTAATAGCCTCTCTGGTTTCTGGTAAGTTCTCTCTCCTTTCTCTTTCCGTGAGTAGTGGTAAGAACTACTCTAGGGTTGATAGTTTGGGGATAATGCATTGTCTCTGCTGACCTCCCTAAATCCTGCCCTAACCTATCTTAATCCAAATGTAGCAGATTTAGTGATCCACCTGTTTCCCCATGGCACCCCACCTCACACCGAGTTCAAGATGCACGGGCAACACCATGAAGGATTTCAGAAGCAGAATTGGTAGAACTTTCCAATTGTCAAATTTGTGGAGCAAAATAGATACATGACTTGAGGGTGATTTTCAAGTTTGTGAATGGTTTAGCAACTGACTCAGAACTAAATATCAGAGTGGAAAATTTAAGTGTATATAAAATAGATTTGGTTTGGGATTAAGTTTGTGATGCCACAGTATCTTCCATATCTCAATATCTAGGAGATGGTTAGAAATATGTATCTGAAAATGAGATCTTTAAGATAAAGGTATATATTTTCATATCATTAAAATATAGGATGTAAAGTTATGAGAGCGATGAAATTTTTCAGCAACAATGAGCACAATATAGTTGTTGAAGACTGAAGAGATGGCTAGATACTAGAGCTGACATTTAAAGAGATTGGGTATGGAATCACAGAGTTAGATTTGAATTCTGTGTAATGTTGGGAAAATTAGTCATTGGTTCCTGTCTACTCTCATAGCTCAAATAGAATAACATGGAGAATTGTAATAATACTAATGTGATTTAAAATCTATATAAAAACACTTGCCACAGTGTCTGAGTCATTGTAAGTGATCAAAAAAAAAAAAAAAAAAACCCAACGACTATTTTTCTTCTCTTCACCTTGTAGGAGAATTGGGTCCAATTATTAACAGTTTATTAAATGCATATTCAATATACTAGCATAACAAGTGAGAAAAACTAAAATGAAAGTTAAAATAAGACATTAAAATTGGAAATTAAAATACCTAATGTTTGTTTGAGTTGTTTGCAATTATAGACATGTTGAAGACTTTCATTTCTACACTAACAATAGTACATAGGAGACCTTATTCTCATTACTTAAATGAACATGTAGCAGACTTCTTGAGATTGCATAAAGTATAAACTAAGATCACTTGAGAATTTTTGACGTAATTAGGATGTAGAGTAGTATAACAACTGTATTGTCCTACATCTGTAGGAACTGGATTGTTTTTATTTTTTTTAATCGAGTATTTTCCTTATATGCATTGATAGTAAATCTTGCATATTTGCCTGCCTCCCTTAAGATTCTAAATGTATGATGATCCAGATGGAATAAAAGCTTACTTCTTGCTTACCTGAAATCTAAGATAGGTGTTCCATTTGGTGGGAAGCTATCCTCCAGGATAAGATGCATGAAGGAGTCTCCTTCTGTCTTCTAGCAATATGGTCTTTTCCTTCCCACCCTCGGCATCACGCCTTGCACTCAAAAACAGTTCATCAAAACATTTTCTTTTTTTTTTAATTTTTAATGTTTATTTATTTTTGAGAGAGAAAGAGAGAGAGAGAGAGAGAGAGCGAGAGAGCGAGAATAAATGAACAGCAGAGGGGGGAGAGAGAGAGGGAGACACAGAATTCAAAGCAGGCTCCAGGCTCTGAGTTGTCAGCACAGAGCCTGATGCAAGGCTCCAACTCAAGAACCGTGAGATCATGATCTGAGCTGAAGTGGGATGTTTAACCACCAGGTGCCCCATGAAAACATTTTCTTAAACAAAGGCAGTTCTCTTAAAAGGAATTCTGATTTTATGCTTACATTTTAGCATTCATTGCCACTATATCCATGTGGCTGCTTATACGTATATTTCTGCACGTGTAGGATTTTGCAGGCATGTTTGAACTTTTATATTCTAAGCAGTGAGCTAAGAATTGAAAATATAAAGATACACAATATATAACAGCTATTCTTTTTTTTTTTTTTTTAAATTTTTTTTTTTTTTTTTTTTTAATTTTTTTTTCAACGTTTATTTATTTTTGGGACAGAGAGAGACAGAGCATGAACGGGGGAGGGGCAGAGAGAGAGGGAGACACAGAATCGGAAACAGGCTCCAGGCTCTGAGCCATCAGCCCAGAGCCTGACGCGGGGCTCGAACTCACGGACCGCGAGATCGTGACCTGGCTGAAGTCGGACGCTTAACCGACTGCGCCACCCAGGCGCCCCTTTAACAGCTATTCTTGGAGTCTAGCAGAGAAGGCAAACACTTAGGCCAGAAACTTTAGTAAATATCGTAAGCACTACAACAGAAGTGTCTTATGAGTGCTATAAGAATATGAAGAGGGAACTTCCATATTAGGGGTGGCATCCCTCAGATGCCAAGAGGAGGAAAAAAATTCCCAGCTTAAGGAATGGCGTGAATGAAGCACTAAAATAGTTTAGTGAGCAAGTGGTTGAGCAATAGTTAGTGAGAGTGGTTGAGTGAGAGTGGTTGAGCAAGTGGAGGAGAGGGCCTACATTATCTTGGGGTACATGGCTGAGATGAGACCTTAAAGACCATAATAAAAAAGGGAAGATATTGACACCTTGAAGAGAGTAAGAAGTGTGTGCCTCTCAAAGCTGAGAAACAGGCGACCACTACCCTCATCTGGTGGTTCTTCTAGTATTGGGACAGACCAGGTATGTGTCTTGATTCTCTGGCTGTGCCCCGTCTGGCTTCCTTGCTAGTCTCTGCTTTGCAGTGGAGTGTCATGGCTGAGAGAGCATTGGAGCTCACCCAGATGGGGCAGGGTGTGGATACTACATATACACTGAGCTCCTGGCATCTTCCCGTGCTTCAAGCAGTACCCCCAACCAGCTCCCGATCACCTGGGTTCTACCAGTCCAACAAGAAGAGCCAGGTCATGTTCCTGAATTCCGTGTTGATGTTCCTGGGTGACCTGACAAAGAACAGCCATCTTCAACGACTGCTGCAAGAGTCTTTGGGGGGCGGGTGCAAGATTCTACTCACCTGACTGCTGATAAACTGACCCCACAGCTAGGAGGCCCTCTTGCATTTTGAGATTCCCTTGGGCCCCTGGGAACCACAGAGGAAGGCATCTGACTGATACACATGCTGGGCATCCTCAACTTGATATACCATGCTCTGAGCCCCCCTCAGAAGACATGTTCTTACCCATGGACCACGGCACCTGCCAACAGCTGCCCCTTTGGAGTTGCAGTTCTTGCTGGTCAGCCTGTTGGTCAAGGGCATGGGCGTGAGGGAGGAGAAATGCAAATTGTCACTGATGTCAGCTTTCTCAGGCACTGGAATGAACCTGGCCTTGCCAAGCACATGCTGGGACCCAACCTACTGCATATGGACGAAATGAGATGGCCCCTTGGTCACTGTGTGCCCCCCCCAACAAAAGAAAAGCCCCAGATTTCTCTCTATACCCACTGGTCCTCCAGGGAGGAGGGGAGGAGCCACCAGTGTTCCCTGGTCAGCCCGCAGCCCTCCATGGGGTTGTGGGGGGACACCCCTGAGATCTGTCTACTTCCTGCCTGGCCTTCACCTTGGCCTTCGCACCTCCCCTTCAAGGGTGAGAGATTGGAGAGAGAGAGAGAGAGTACTTTCCAGAAGAGCCCCTTTTGGCTTTGTGTTCAGGAGAGACAGCTCTGGGAATGTAGGTGTGCGGCCCTTAAGAATACCGTAGTAAATGAGAGGCCTTAGACTTCCAAGCAACTTCAGTCCAATGAGACTTCCTGTGAGGAAAACCACACCCTGACCAGGTGTTCAAGGAGCCCAGAAGAAAGAGGATGTCCTCACCTCCGGCCCTTTCCTGGGAGTTAGTAGCTAAAGCTGATAGTGGAGGAAAGTGATCCAGGGTCCGTGGCCACGCTAGGCATGGTGAGAGCCCTCAGGAGTAAAGTGTACCTCGTCTCCTGTTATATTTGAACGTACTCAGCAAGGTGAGTAGGGACAGGGAGGTACCTTACTGCCACATGGTCCCCCAAAGCACTGTAGGTCAAGCTAGCAACCCTCTGATCTATAACATAAGAGCATTGTGACAGTTTTACCCTTTTTGAGGGTTTTAAAAAATGCAATATTTTTATTTCATATTTTGTTTAAAACATATAAGTGACATTTTGGTTTTAATGATGCTGATTTCAGTGTATGTATTTTTTTTTAAATCTTACGGTTTTTTTGTTTTCTTTTTTGATAATGCTTTTCCCTTTTAAAGTGTACTTTTGCTGATTGTTCATCTGGGGAAGGGAAGCAGCAGCCGCAGCTGAAAAGTCAGGATCCTTTGCAGCTTCATGGATGGTTCAGGACAGTTCACTGTGTGTTGATTTCTGGGTTAAGGAATGTGTGGACTTAGGGAATCACAGCAGCTTTGTGAAAGTGTACAGAACCTTGGCCATTCTGGTCCTCTTAGCCACAAGTTCTGGGCACAAGGGAACCCATTACTTGATGGGTTTAATGGTACTTAGCATATGCATTAAAAAAGTTGGTATGTTTACCACCTGTAAAAATTAACTGCGTATCTGTAACTTTATAATTGTTATCTGTCATGCTCACAGTCACTTGGGTAGATGCATCTTATGTGTCCAATCCACAGACTCTGGATTTCTTACATTTAAGGACATGGCCCGCGTATGCTTTCTTTCATCCCACGGCTGTAGTGAATCACCTGTGTTCCCTAGTGATGCCAGGCTCCCGAGCTGTGAACTAGATTCTCTTGCCCCTCATTTACTCAAGAACCTCTCCTGTCATCCTTCCTGCCTTACCAGCATCACCCTCTGTGACCATTTCTATTAGCACAAAATCCCTCTCACGAGGCCATTTGACCAGCGAGCTTCCTGCTCTGCTTTACAGGAAAGCTCCTTTAAAGTGCTGTCCCTAGTATCCAGCATTGTTCACCTCCCATTCTCTTTGGAAACCCATAAAATCGTACTTTCGTACTCATAACTTCACCAAACTTGTTTTTATTAGAGCCGTATTGTGGAATCACACGGTCTGTTCCGATCGCTCTATTTGGCTCCTGGCAGCATTTTAAACAGTCCTCACTGCCTCCTCCTTGGAGCATTTCTCGCCTTGGCTTCTGGGTCAGCAGTCACCTCGGTTTCCCTTTCACCTTGCTTCCCACTGTGCCTCAGTTTTGATTGCTGATACGTCCGATTTCCCCGACATTCACTCCCTGAATGCCTGGCAGGCACTCCATCGTTAAGGCTTCTTTCCGTTGGGTAGCTGTGTGTGTGGGGGGGGTATGCATGTTTATTTCCACTCTCCACCTCAACACTCGATAACTTTTTTTATTCTTTGGGCAATGGGCATTTTTATTTAGACGTTTCATCGGTGTCTCAAACTTAACATTTCCAAACCTGAGCATCTGATTTGTACCAACATTTCAGCAGTGATTATTTTAGTACAGTAAAGTGTTTATTTGTGTGAGTGTGTCCCTTTTTCGGAATAGTTATTATTTTCTTGGCCACCCCACCCTTTACCTGCGGTTTTCTATGAGAGAATCCTGCCTTTCTATATTTTGTAGCCCTGCTTCTGTATAAGCTTCTTATTTGAAGACCATTCTTCTGCTTCTAAAGTGGACCAGATGATCTATAATCCTTTGATTCGCAGGCAGACAGAATTTTCACTCAAGTCAATAGGAGCTGTGCTTGAGTAAGGAGAAAGTGATCAGACTCTTACATCTAACCTTTGTTTTCTAAGTTGAGCATATGTTTCTTCCGGAGGTGGTATTATGTCAATGAAAGACTCAGAGTCAATTATCTTCAAACAAGATCTTTTCTCCAATCAATAAAGAACATTTTCCTGTTTCGATTGGCAGACATGAGTTAAATGTTGGCACAGCATTCAAATACTTATCACTCTGTTAATGAGGGTATTATTTTTTTTTTTTGTAATCCCAAAGGAACTGGCATCACAAAATGCTAGATATAATGCAGTGTATTGTGAGTGACAAGGGCTTTTAGCTAGCAGTAATAGTAATGCACATTTATTGACATGAGAATGTATTACCTGTCATCTCCATAAGGAACAATATATTTTGGAAAAAATATGATATTCTAATTAATTCCTATTTGATCATTTTATTCATAATATTCTCTCACCTGGCGCTTTTCTTGAATCTTCTGCATGACTTTTATGGTTTCATTCCATGGAAGGCTTGATTATTACATTAGGAAGACAATGAATCGCTGATAAGTTGACCTTGAATCTGGAGCAAGTAATGAAACAAGAAGCAAGATTTGTTTTGCTTTCCTTTTGTTCACTACTCGTTTTAGTTATTTATAAGGTAATAATACTTTCCCTTAATTGTTGAATTATTCTGACATGCTGGGCTTATTTTCTTTCACATGGTTAATCTTAGTAGAATGGCAAGATTAAGCAGCACACTGAGTCCATCATCCTGATAGTTGTAAGAGACATGAATTCTTGGTTGAATGAAAACGTCTGGCACTTATTTGAATCAACAAAATCAAAACAGGTCATAGTGAGAGAAGTTCTGCTGTTTTAAAGAATAACACAAGCTTTTCTGTCTTCTGACAGTTAATTGTTTTGACATCCATCAGTAAATTATGAGTTAGTTAATAGTTGGAAATAATTAGAAGTTATTTTAAATCCCATCCTATTCAAATGCTAATATTAAAAGGAAAATATTTACTTTGAATCTTTACTTAATGGTTGATTTGCATACATAGTGATTATGATATATGTTGAGTGTTCTTAGAGATCTTGCATACTGATTGTACAGTTGGTGTAAGGTTGGTGTGTGTGTGTGTGTGTGTGTGTGTGTGTGTGTGTGTGTGTTTGAGAAAATTTCTGATAATAGAGAGGGTAATGGGCTTTAAGATAGTAACTCATTTTCTCCTTTAAAAGGTAAAAACATTACTTCAGAGTAAGGTTGACCTGCATTTTGACCCCATCTCTGTCTCTTAATAACTGCCCATTTTACATGTAAATTTGGAGTCTGTAGCGTCATTTGTCTGTCACAGCTGTTGAATGTACTAACTACACCTCTGTGAGATATAAGGATTAAAAGTGATCACAAATATCGAGAAACTATCCAGTAGAGTGACTTGTAAACAAATGGCTTACAAAAGATAATTTTCTTTTAAAATGGGAGAAAACTTCCCCCAAAATGAGTTAAATCTTTTGGTTAGTAAACACATAACAATATGCATTTAGCTCAATTTCTTGGCACATCAGGAGACATTGTTTCTAATATTTCATATGTTATTACATTTATACTTTAGTATCACTTCTTTGTACGCCTTTATTTGCCTTGAACTTTCTCATTTCAGAGCCTCCGAACACAGTAAGTCTTCCCTCTCTTAAATTTATGTTTTATTCTTATTTTTAGGGCAGGTCTGAATGTGTGCCATGTGTCAATAGAAATGTTATATAACACTTAAAACTCAAAAAAAAAAAATCTACTCAACAGAGTTCCGGTCGCATTGCAGATTCACAATAAAATTCTTCAGTGACCATACCTACCCTGATATAGCTTCATTTTCAAATATTAAATATAAACAGTTGTGTCATATTGTATGTGTTAATTCTACATAGTACACATTATTAGAGGGAAGATTTTGTAAGACATAATTTTGTCTGTAGTAAATCTACTGGAATTGAAATATTTGAAAGTCCAAATGTTTGTAGTAGATGTGAATCCTGCATATTATGGGTTGTGTTTTCCACATATATCAAGCATAAATGGACCTCCAGCTTAGTCCACTAGAATACACAATTTTGTAAAGGATGTAATTAAAAAATGAAAAAAAAAACCCTCTAGAAATTACCAAATGAAAGCCAGCAGTGTAATTATTTTAAAAATAGCACTAAAACCAAATGTATATTCATAAGAGAATAGAACATTAGTTTATATTATAGTGACACATGGAGTAAACTAATAATATAAAATGTGAAAATCAATAAACTACATCAACACTATAGGCAATGCTAGAAAAAGTATTCGGTGAGAGTGGCAAAAACTTTATGCCAACTACATATAGTAATGCAGCAGTTTTGAAGAACAGAAATGTAGAAAAAGGAAATACACACATACCTGTTAAAACTGGAGACACATGCATATCTGCTAAGACTATAAAGAAGATAAAATTAGAAACATATTTTATAGTCGTCACTTTGCTTGTTCGCTTGAGAGAGAGAGAGAGAGAGCAATAGAGGAAGGGAGAGAGATTGAGAGACTCTCAAACAGGCTCCATGCTCAGTGTGGAGCTCACGCGGGGCTCGATCCTAAGACCCTGGGATCATGACCCCCAGCTGAATCCAAGAGTAGGGTGGTCAACTGACTGAGCCACCCAGTCACCTCTACAGTCATCACTCGTATGGGTGGAGTGGAAGCAAGTGGATGAAATAGAAGAATATTAAATAGGTAGATACAGCAGCAAAATCAGTACGGCAGCAGACATTTAATAGCACTGTGTGACAGACTCTGTTTCAAGTGTCTCACATATAGTAACGCATTTAATGTTCATAACCATCTCATACAACAGATGCTGCTGTCACTCCCATCATACAGACAGATTAAGCAAATGAAAGAGTCTGCCCAATGTTACACAACTAGTCCTACAGAACCTAGATTTAACCCAAAACATCTTCTATGTTCTTCATTACTGAGACAAAGCCTGAAGTCCATGTGATGTTCAAGTTACTTTTATTACTATACTAGTTTTAAAAATGGGTTAAAGTCAAAACCAAGAATGTAATATGTGCCTGGGAGCTACCAAAATCCCTAAGAATCATAGCAGTGAACTTTTTCCAAAGTGTTATCTTCTGAGAAAAGAATGTACAACATACAATTCTCTTGGGATCTCTTTGTTTACTTACTAAGAGCAAAAGACAGTGTGCAGTATACATATCCTAATGATAATAAAATAATATACATATTATATTTATATACAGATATTTATTAGGTTCTAAAGAACTAATGTTCATCTTGACCATATTGTGTGTTTTCTTCTTGAGTAGTTGTATCAGTCTTTCATATAATCCCAGTGGTGTCTGACTCTAAATTGGTATGTTTTTATAGTATTTTAATAATCCAGAAATAGTTTCATTTTATAGAGTTGGCAGAAATGAAAAAGCCTTCTCTATCCCAAACCATAAGATTCAGATGATAAGGTATGTAGCCAAATTCCACACACAAAAAAAAGGAAGATATATTTTTACTGTGATTTATCCGAATATCACAATGATTCATTGGGGGGAATGGCCAGAAGGGATTTTTCTGGGCTAGAAATCAAATATCAAATGTTTGGTCAAATATATTTTTTTTATTTCTTTGATGCTTCAATTGTATGTTTTTATTTTTTAAAGTTACTTTTATGAAAGAGATAATTCCCCATAATTTACAGGAAGTGCCTAATTTTCTATCCAGTGATATTAATATCACCCAGACTAGGAATATTCAAAAAGAAAAATTGTCAATTAGGAACAGAGGGATACATAGTGTCTTTCTTGTTGTTTTATTTTCCACGCGCTTTTTTTCTCTCTACTACCAACCTTGCCCGTTATTAAATCTCACGAGTATTCTTTCCTCTACTCAAGATTGATTGAATGGTAAAAAGGATGACTATCAAGTGTTTAGTACAGGCCACTGGATAATGGATCGTGTCATTTTCTGTGTCAGGGACTATGTTTAAACTGGTTTAGGAATGACGTGTTCAGAAACGTCGCCTTCTCGGTAGCTACAGGATAACCAATTTATAATATCCCATAGGCTACTGAATATATGGGTCTGCATCTTACAAGAGATCTAAACAATAAAGATTCTGATTTTTGGCATTCAAGTTTAAGAACAGATGAGAGCAGATATAGCATAATTGGCTGCAGACAGATCCAGCATAAAGGAGGAAATAGATTGATATTATTAGTGAGAATATTGACTTAGTAAAAAAAAAAAGTCAATGACTGCCAGCTGTGTACACTTTGGTGAATCACTTAAGCTCTCTAAACATCAATTACCTTCCTGTGGGGGATGCAGAGGTGAGGAGGGGAAATGGAAGGATGATACCATCTCTGATTACACATAGGGCCATGTATATATATGTATAGTTCTGAGGGTCAATTAAGATAATGTAGGTGAAATTTCTTCGTGAATTGCTAACTCATGGGTAAATTTTAACTGAAATGCTATATAAACAGGAGAGATTATAAGCTTTATCTACTTTGCAAAAAAAAAAAAACTCAGGAATTTATGAATTCACTGAGCAATACATATTTATCTTTATATTCACAGGGATATGACAAAGTTATCTTTTCTTCCTGAAGTTCATTTCATTCACAGAACATTAAAGTCAAAATGGATTTCAGGATTACATCATCTAAGCCCTTAATTGTAGACACACACAGAAAACACAAATTTAGTTTAGGTTATTGATACAATTAGGATTCAGGTCTCCTGGGGTGCCTGGGTGGCTCAGTCAGTTGAGCATCCAACTCTTGGTTTTCGGCTCAGGTCATGATCATGTAGCCTCGTGGGTTCAAAGCCCTGCATCAGGCTCTGCACAGGCAGCATGGAGCCTACTTGGGATTCATTCTCTCTCTCTCTCTCTCTCTCTCTCTTTGTGCCTCCCCCACTGGTGCTGTCTCTGTTTCTCTCAAAATAAATAAATAAACCTTAAAAAAAAAAAAAAAAGGAATTCAGTTCTCCTAATCTGAAGTTTAGTGCTCAAATTTATGCAGTGTGAAAATGGTCAATTGATTGGGAGTAGAGCCGGCTCTTCCCAAACTTCTTCTTTCCTAATCACTTCATGCAGTTAGCTTATCAAATATTTTCCATTTTAAAGAAAAATCTTTATAGTGTACTCTTATTTTGTAAAGTTACTCTTATGAAAGAAATAATTTCCTATTTACAGTAAATGCCTACTATAGCTGAAAGACTACACATGAAAACATTTGCATATTATCAAAATCTGTATTAGTTATTGCAAGATGGTTCTTGGATGAATTATTCATTCATTTATCCTTTTATTTGTGTATTCATTTAACAAGTATATATAGACTACCTATTATTTGTGGGGAACTATTTTAGGTGTTTGGGAACAAACGCTCTTGACATAAGAGATTGGTAAAACACAAGTTAAAAAAATAGATGAGGAAACTTGAGATAGTAATAAACGCTCTGAAGACAATCTGTTGAGCTGAGTCATGAATGATGAGTCAGCCATGGAATGGTTTAGTGGGAGTGGGGGTGGGATGAGTCCAGGCATAAGGATCAGAGGTACAAAGACCAGGGTACAGTATGTGCAGTGGAGTGTTGAGACAAGTGCACCTATTATTAAAAAAAACAAAACAAAACAAAAAGCGAGCTCTTTACATACAATCTTCTCATGCCGAGCTTGGTTAGTTAGAAAGGTGTGGCTTACTTTGCCCATAAATTGCATGTTTTATTAGACTTAAATTTAGCTAATTTAAGCTGAGTTTCTTAAGATAGGTGTGTTTTTTTTATTCTTTTATACATTTTGCTTAAACTATGTTGATATAGAATATAACATGTAATATGAGGAGGGAGAAAACGTTTAAATATGGGATAAGGTTGTTTAACCCTAGAGAGTGATTTTGATTTGTGGAAATGTAAGTTTTTAGAGCAAAGAATGCATAGTGGGGACTCTTGTTGTTTGTTGTTGTTGTTGTTGCTTTGGTTTTTGTTGTTGTTTAACTCCATATTAATGGAAAGACTAACTCAACAATTATCCAACTTTGGTGTGGGTCAGAATCACTGAGGCAAATTGCTAAAAATAGAGGCCTAGGTTTTATCTCACTTCACTAGGCTTGGGCCTGTGGATTCTTTTTATTCATTTCAAGATGATTTTAATTGCACCGAAGTTTGGCAACCACTGATGACTGTACTGTCAGATGAAGCATGGTAACAATTATCGTAGGAGATACAAATTACAGGTTGTCTGATCGCCAGTTTGGGAAGTAGAAGACACACTAATTAAAGAGGGTTTTGAAGATACAAATAGCTGTTGAAATAGAAACCTGTTCATAAATTCCACATACTGTTAATACCAAATCCCAGGTGTAAAGTAGGTAAAATTGTGTTACAACATCAAATAAGAAAAAGTCATGGAAGCCATGACTCACATTATCCTGAGTAGAAAATAAGTATACTTACATTACTCCCATTTAACCCCTATTAATCTAGGTATTTTTTTTTCATTGGATGGATGGATAATGGAAAAATGACTGTGAAAGGTAAATTGATCTCAGGCTCATCATAACCTGGCATATCAACTTTTGCAATAGAACATCTATTGCGATTCCAGACATTTTTCCTTGAGATCATCTGCCAAAATATCTGTCTACCTGTGTTTGACTTAGACATGACCTACAGATAGATGCTCTAGCTCTGTCAGATGTGCTTTTAGTGGTTTCTGAGATCATATGTGAAGTTCTGTATTCAATTCTATATCCTACATTAATCAAGCTATCAAGATGAATTTCCTACATCAGAAAGAACCAACATCATATATAAAATACAGGTTTGTGAAAAAAACATACTTGTGTTGAACCAGATTTATAAAGTAGATTATTGTGTTTTGTGACAGTTTTTATTGTCGCTTTTTTGCATGGAATTTTCACTCAAAATATAATGGCCTTCTTCATTTAATTTTTTTTCTCTTAAAACTGGGGGGAGAGGCAGAGCTATGTGTGCAAAATATGGTGGAGGGGATTATTTCACCTTTGGAAAATTACCGTGTTCTGCATAGCAGAAAACCATGCCAAAGTGTTACAGCGAGAAGCTGGTTCAGAGTAGCTGTGGATCATTAACCTAGGGAAGGCTGATGGAAAAGTACCTTTTACACTAAATTTTAGAAGCATTCAGAGAGAATAGAGAACATCCAGTCCTTTTTGTCTCCCTCACCAACGTGTTCCTGAAATAAACTTCAAATATCAAAATGCAATAGACAAAACATTTTGTCCCTATAAAAATTAGGTCCATTTAAATACACAGTTGCTCCCCCCCTCCCTCTGCCCTGTGCATCAGTAAATTAAATGCTCATCTCAGCGACTCCCTGCACAGGTTCAGCTGCTAACAGAGACTTGAATTAATAAATATTTACTGAGCTCATACCCTGCCAGCAGACTCTTCTCACCATTATGCCCAATGCTGAAAACTTAAAAAGCAAGTCATTTATGGTTTGTACTTCAGGGAGCCAAGAGTCCCAGTGTGGCTAGGACTGAGCTCTTGGAGGCCAGGGGCTGGTGAGAGTTGAAGCGGAAATGCAGGATGGGCAGTGTGTGGTGGGCTTTGAATGCCATATTCAAGAATACAGGCTGTATTTATCAAGTATCAGGTTTGTATGTTAGATATAAGAGGCATCCACTATTTAGCTTGTCAAGCATTTTCCTTTCTGGGTATCAAGCCCTCTCTGTTCATAGTTCTTGTACATTGAATAGGTATAACATACTCCTCACTATAGGATGGGCATGAGTCTCAGACTTGGCCAATTCAAACACACCTTCCTCTGGTCTTTCTAATGAGGCGAAGAACAAATCAAATATTTCTAGGTAACGAATTACTTGGAACTATCAGATAATAGTCATAACTATCAGATAACTATCATTTTGCATTGATTGCATTACTAAATTGATAAAATACACCTGAGAGTGCCATGATGGGAACAAACAGAAAGAGGGAAGCAAAACTGAAGTGTAGTGAGAGACAGATAACAGATGATGTTGTCTCCATGCCTGGATCCAGTCATGCCTGAGGCTGATATTTCTGAAGTCACTTGACCTACCCAGCTCTTTCTTGTTTGTGTGTTTAAAGTAATTGGAATTAGAGGCCCCGGGTGGCTTAGTTGGTTAAGCGTCCGACTCTTGATTTCAGCTCAGATCATGATCTTATGGTTTGTGGATTTGAGCCTGGCATGCTCAGCATGGAGCCTACTTGGGATTCTCTCTCCCTGCCCCTCCCCTGCTCGTGCTCTCTCTCTCTCTCTCTCAAAAATAAACTACACACACACACACACACACACACACACACACACACACACACTGGCATTAAATTTTTGCCATTTTTAACCGAAAAATTGCAGCTAATTAAAATAATCCTATGAAAAACAATTAAGGTATAATTTTTTAACCAGATATGGGGGGGGGGGACTTGAATTAGGAGAACAAGTAAAAGCACGCAGAGAGTTTTGACATAAAATTGGAAGGATATAGTGATTACATTTGCAGATAAGGAAGAAATGTAATTATTACTTCAAAGACAGTAACGAAAAGAGGGAAGACAAAAGATGGCATGGCTTCTGGGTAGTTAAGGGTGACGATTTCATCAGGAGCATTGGGTTATACTTACCCATTTGAAGTTAATGTGGGATTTTAGAAAGTATTATACATATAGTTCTGATACTAAGGGAAAATATTAACCCCAAATCCACATATATACATTTAGGATTTGTTAACAGAGTTGACAAACGAGTGTTTAAATGCAATTCGAATATGCTTGTGTCCCAGTTGCCAAGGGAAGAGGGAGCCCTACAGAAAAGTTTGAGATAAAGTAAAGTCAGTAATAGAGTTTAAGCTAAGTGAGTGAGGGTCAGTAAAAATTGTCAGATCTTGCTTGTTAAATGCCATCAATATTATTTTCAATAATAACAGTAAAGCGGGGAGAACAATCATCAAACTGCAGTGGATTTTGGAAAGAATAGGGGCTAAAAGTGAGGGCAGCAAAGTCAAATCATCTTTTTAAATAAACCTGGCAGTGGAAGGACAGCATTATATAGGGTGATACTTAAAGGAAGGCATGTCAGAAGATGACTTAGGAAACATTAAAAACACTTAAAATTGTTGTTGTGAATTCATGAAAGTGGGACAAGGAGGAAGTGAAAGAAGAGGAAAGAGGACAGAAGATTAAAGACACAGCGAAGAAGGAAATTGAATTGCCCACGATTTTGGAGAAGGCAGAATGTCACAACCCCGGGAGAAGATAGGGGGTTGTGTCACCTGAGCCTGGAGGGAAGACAAAGTGAAGGCGAAAATTAGTTCTGCGATAGAAGATAGGGAAGAAGAAGAAAAAAAAAAAAAAGTACTGTTTACTTTGGTGAGCAGGAGGCTAGGTGATAAATTGAGAATAAGGCTGGTGGGATCGGGGACTTGAGGTTTCAAAACAGCCATAGTGGAAAATAGAAAAAGGCCTAGATGAATTGGCCACAGGTAATTAAAAACAAACAAACAAACCCCAGAACTAATCTATGAATGTAACTGTATTTCCACAGACAGCTAGGAACCTTGTGTTTGTAATGGAAACTTTCTGAGAATATTTCTCTTCGTCATCCTGAGCTGCCAGTGCAAGATCTGAGAGATGAAATGGTCAGGGCTACCTCAGGCTTCTTTTGGCCACACGATTGTGGTAGGAAATCAGAGTGGCACATAATTAAGGCTGATAGTGAAAGGCGTGGTTGAGTGGTCGACATTATGCACGAGATTCAAGCTGAATAGCTTGTGAAGTGAAATGAGAGGGCACAGGACACTGGGAGGCCAGGTTCATCAAAGGACAGGGTTAGCTAGGAGGCAGATCTAGGTAAGTGTGTGACACCACTGTCCAGTTCTTAAAAGTTGTATATCCTGGATGATGACAATATCTGAGTGCATCTACACATGAATAATCCTATGTAATATTTATAATCCTATGCATATTATAGAAAAGTTAAATTGAATAGAATTGAAATTCATTGGTCATGATGGGGAGTAGTTTTCTGGAAACTAGGGTAGCGAATGAGTTAAAACTGTGTGCCTTAAAAAAATATGTATATTATGAGGTATTTTGGAAGTTAGAAAATAAAAGTTTAAGAAAATGATAGGATATTGGGGCACCTGGGTGGCTCCGTCAGTGGAGTGTCCAACTTAGGCTCAGGTCATGATCTTGCGGTTTGAGTTCGAGCCCCACGTTGGGCTCTGTGCTGACAGCTCAGTGCCTGGAGCCTGCTTCAGATTCTGTGCCTCCCTCTCTCTCTCTCCCTCTCTCAAATATAAATAAACATTAAAAAAATAAGAAAATGATGGTATATGAAGAACAGAAACTTTTCACAGATTGGCCACATTTAAGAGAATGTGTATAAAAAAGAATTTTTACCACATATTCACAGTAATAAATAGACTTATTAGCTAGTAATATATCCTCAAGCATAAAATGAGGAGTATGCCATTTTTTAATATTATCTAGGAGCTAACTTCTGTGATATTAATTACCATAGGTCTTTGTTTCATTGAGAAATCTAAACATGTTGTTTTTAAACCTAACTTTACTTTAGCTCAATACTACTTTTTTTCAGTTGACTACGCTTAAATATTATATTTTACAGAATGTAGGATTATGGCAACCAAAAAAGAAGCCATAATATTCCACCTTTCAAGAAAGGCAGTCGGTCTTATATTGCTTTGTGCTATACAATTTGATAAATGACCTACATGCAAAGCATTTGTGAGAGATTGCATGTAGGTAAGGGGGAGTTTAGAGATTATAAACAAAACTGCATTAACACGAGGCTGGAGTCACTTAGAAAAGGAAAGCAATAGATCAAGTTTAAATGGGCAACATTAATGGGAGTTATGGGCACACATCTCAAAATGAATATACCCCAAAGAATTTATAGAACACCTCTCATAATTGGAAAAAGACAGATTTTACAATTATCCTCGGGACAAGCCGCCGATAGAATAAAATACATAGCTTTAGTGTCAAGAGAAATGTATGAGACAAAAGGGAGACTTAGTTGAAATTGAGGGGAAGAAAAGCGAAGGAAACACGGAAACACGATACAATAGAACAGAACTGCAAATAGGCCCTTACTGGAGTGGACTGTATTGAAAATATGTAGATGCTGGACCACAAATATAATGTTTAATTGCTATTAATAAAAAGTAAATATTTTTTCCCTAGGAAAAAAAAAAACACCATAAGTGAATAAGCATTCTTCTCACACAAGTAAATATATTAGATCTTTGGGATTCTTACTGTTTTAAATCCATAATACAGATGAATCTTTACTTTTGCTGGTCTTGGATTTGTTAAAAATGACTAAAGAATATTTGATGAGGAAAACATTCTCTGTAAAGCAGTGTTCAGCAATTTCAACTTTGTGATCAGTGTTATATTAAATATTTGCATATTTTGTGGAAGAAAATTATAATCCTTAAAAGATCTAAATTTGAGATTTTTTTTTAAATCACAGGATATATCAAATGGTAATTTCATGCAGGATTGTGTAATTCATGCTTATTTTGAGGTATTAATGGATGAGGGTTTTATTTTATTTTTTCATTTTCTTCCCTTTTTTCCTGCTTTTATTTTATGTGGATCATGATCTTCAGATGTGGCCATTTAAAACAGGAAAAGGCTACACATTTAGGGAGATGGCCTGTTCTGCTACCTTAAAGCTGATATAACTGCATTCATCTTCTTAAACATTTTATCTCTAAGTAGTAGTCTTAGATTTACAGTAGTCTTAGATTTATAGAAAGTTGAAAAGGTGGTCCAGAGAGTTCCTATATACACCAACCTCAAGTTCCCTCTGTGTTAAATCCGTATATGAGTATGGTGCATTTGTCCTAATTAATCAATTACATGGTGAACTCAAGAAGCCTGTTAGAATCTCAGCTAATAGCTGAAGACTAATAGTGAGTTAAAACTCAAAGAGAGATGTGGGATGAATCTACAAATTTGGCAGTCATTATCAAAATGATGATAGGTAATCTGCGATAAGGTAAAATAATCTAGGTGAGTTTTATAGGAAAGAAAAATGTTGCGTGTATGTGGGGAGGAGAAGGGAATTGAGAACCAAATTTTGAGTACTTCAACACTGAGATGCCAGGAAGGGGAAGAAGGAAAATTAGTGGTAGCGGACTAGGAGACCACTAAGTAGCGGAATGTCCTGGAAGCCAAGTGTTCCCTGAAGAAGTTTGTGAGCAATGCATTGGAAGAGAGGGAAGAGAGCTGCTGATCAACCTTTAGATTAGTCAGAATAGTGGTCCTTGATGACCTGTGCCTAAGTAGTTTCGGAAAATGATGTCAATATAATTACTGAGAAAAAAGGAAAGTGAAGAAGTGACAGCAAGAAAAGGAAACAGAGTAACTACTGATTTAACCTGAGGAGTAATGTACCTAAAAGCCTGATGGGTTACAACACCGAGCATTTATTTTTGTGTCTACATATTGGTTGTGTTTTGCTGAGGTATGCTGGGTTTATTTGATACTTAAATCAGTCCTATCCTTTTTTTTTTTTTTTTTTAATGTTTATTTATTTTTGAAGGAGAGAGAGAGAGAACAGCAAAAGCAGGGGAAGGGCAGAAAGAGAAGGAGACACAGAATCTGAGGCAGGGTCCAGCCTCTGAGCTAGCTACATTAGCCCCTGTATCAGTCCTATTTTTGACCTGATAAGACTCCAAGCTTCCAGATGGGTTTAGTTTTGTTTTGTACATCTTCATTCTAGGGCACAGGCTGAAGGTCCAGCATTTAAATATCACATGTGCTTCTTAGGTGACCTCATAGGAATTCAAGAGAGCAAGCAGAATGACAGAAGAGATTTTTAAAGCTTCTGCTTATGTCACGTCCATTAGCATTCCATTAGGCAGAGCAATGTGTCCAAGCCTAATATGAACAGGGCTGGGAAATGTTCATAGCCAAATCTGTAGAAGGTACTAAAGATTCATATAAAAAATATAATGAAATCTACCACAGGACTATTATATCAAGTAAACTCCCCCCCCCACCCCCACCCCCACACTTTGGAATGTAATGGCATGATCGTGTCCTAATGAGACTGATTCTATAGGGAAGGGGAAATATTACAATGTAGGAGCTGGGTTTATTAAAGGAAGTAAGAAGGGACGTAATCCAGTGCAAATACAAAAAGGCTGAGTTTGAGTGGGACAATTACTCACTGTGGTAAGAGAGAAGACAGATGAGTAAGACCTGGGCAGGCTAGGAGATTGGTGGTCAGCTGACAAGGTAGTTCTTTTACAGTTAAATCTCTTATCCTCTTTCTTGCCTATATTATTGTCTTGTTCTTATTCCTTCTGCCCTTCCATAATGATGTATTTGTAGCCTTTCTATTACCAGGTTATTTTCTTGTTATAACTTATTAATAATTTCAGTCATTCATCTATGCAAATTAAACCCAAATCAGTACCTCAAGCCTTCATCTCCCTCATGTATGCTCAACCCTTGCAGGTCATATTGTCATATTGCTAGACAGCCTCAGTGGCAAATTTGGCTGACCCCTCAGAGAGCATATGGAAATGGATTAGGAAATATAGGTATTCTATCTTCTCTCCGTATTTTTCTTAATATTACTCTCAACTCACCAGTCTGTATGGGATGAATGAAATCCTAGTTTATATTATCATGACCATTATATAAAATGACATTTAGCAAGTGATCTGGATTTATTGATTTTAACACGTTCATGATTTTAACATATTCATGTGAAATATTACAATTTTCTATCTTCTGCATTTCTATACATTAGTTTGTAAACAATATAATTATGCATATGTATAACTTAACCTAATTAAATGAAAGGTCCTCTGAGTGAAATAGTACACATTATTAGTGTATTGTTGTAATATTTTAATACATATTTTATATTTTGTATTCAATAAAATATTATAGAATATTACTTATATATTATATATACTATGTTATATATTATAGTGAAATATATTATGAATTATTTTATATTATATACAATAGTGAAATATATATATATATATAGTGTGCATATCAAAGACAGTAGATCTCTTTAAAATGTTTTGATAGTACCTATTCAATATTGATTAAGAGAAAAATAATGTGTTCTAGATCCACATTAATCAGTCTCAGCAGAAAACAAATGGTAAAGAAAAATGAGTAATTAAAGAAGTTTAATAAAATGAGTGGTTACAAAGGTATGAGGAGAGCTGAGGTCACATGTACTGCTTCTGTGTGCAGGTCCAGCAACAAGGAAGCTGGTATCAGCTCTTGGCCTCAGGAGGCAAAGGATACAACCATCACCAGATCTTGGAGATTATAGCTATAGTACAGGCTGTTTGTTGGACAAGAATATTAATTAGCCTTCCTACAAGTGTCACATCCAGCCTCTGATGAAATAGAACAGAAGACCCAGGACCATGAATATTGCAGCCTGCCTCTCATTTTGCCCTCTTAGCGCCTTCCAAAGCCTCTAACTAGACAAACACAGTGGAAGTCAGTGAACATAGAGCCCCATTGAAATAGTCAAAGTGGGTCTCAAATCATCATGGAAGAGTGTGGAAAATTGATATAAGAGATATCCAGCAGAGCAGGGGCCAAACTCTTTACTTGCTTATTGTTTAAGGTAATTATAGGTTACGTTAGGTAATAGGTATAGGTATACGTTAGGTATAGGTAATTGTTCATTTGGTTATGAACAGTTTGTTTCTAAATTCCCATACCTCTGTTGAAGAATAATTACTTTATGGTTTAAAATAAAGAATTTTAAAGTAATTTTGATGTTATAAATCTGTAGAGACCAAAAAGCTACAAAAAATAACAAAGCAGATTTGAGAAATAACAACAAAAAACAGTTGAAAAAATTTGTAATGAAAATATCACTGGGCAGATTTAAAGGTAAATTATCCCCAGTTGAGGAGACAGTTGGTAAATTAAAAGACAGGTCAGAAGAAAGTTTTGAAATGCAACATAGAGAGACAGTGGCATTGAACATTCACGAAAAAGGGTAGAGACTTAGAGAATAGAATGTTGAGATGTAACATGTATTCCTTAGGGGGCCAGAAGAACAGAGGGAGAACAAGGCACAGGGAGGATTTAAGGAGATTATTGCTAATAATTACCCAGAATTGTTTAGAGACACTGATCCATAGATTTAAGAAGCCTGACAAATCCTGTACAGAATACATAGAAGATTTCCAAGCCCAGTCAAATCATAATAATACTGCAGAAAATCAAAGACAAAAAGAAAATCTTAAAAGTACCAAGAAAATGAAGGAAGAGTACCTTCCGGAACATGGCAGTTAGAAAGATTTCTTATATCACAACATGAACACTGGATGATATGAGGTAGTGGGATTAAGTAGGCAGGATGTCAAAAGAAAATATCCTCCAGTGTAGAATTCTGTACTTGGAAAAGTCTTTCAAAAAATGACTAAATGATGCTTATTTTATTTTATTTTACTTATTTTTAGTGCTTGTTTATTTTTGAAAGAGAGAGAGAGAGAGAGAGAGAGAGAGAGAGAGAGAGAGAGAGAATGAGAATGAATGAGCAGGGGAGGGGCAGAGAGACAGGGAGATACAAAATTCGAAGCAGGCTGAGCTATCAGCAGAGCCCGGCATGGAGCTCGAACTCACAAATTGCGAGACCCTGACCTGGGCCAAAGTTGGAAGCTTAACTGACTGAGCCACCCAGGTGCCCCTAAATGATGCTACTTTTATAAGAACAACAACAAAACAAAAATAAACAATAAAACAAGAGAAGCTTGCTCTATTAGAAGATCCTAACTAAAGAAAAAAATTGACCCTAAATGGAGGGGTCCATGAAGCCTGAAGAAAGAAACCATATATGCTTGTAACTGAAGTGAAAGATAGCTAGCTAGATTAAATAGTAGTATTCTCTTACAAGTATTTTTTAAATGGCAGAATTAAAAAAAAATGACAATATCTCACAAATCAAAGGAGTTAAATGATGTTAAAAATCTATGCTGCTGCAGTATCTGTTAGGAGGGTAAAATGGTGATCAGTAAGCTATTATAAGTCGCCGATGCATATTTTCTTTTTTAGCTACCTATTAAATGAAAATTAACAGAATTTATCACTAACAGAGAAGAGAAAGAACGGAATGACAAAAGTAATCAGGACATAAGAGGAAAAGAAAGAAAGGCTGTAGAGAAACACCATGACCAAAATGAATCAAATGCACAAAGTGAGATGATCTGTTTCTAGTTATATACCCTCAGAACTCCTTGCACATGTGTACAGGACACAAATGAGAATGTTTATGATGGCACCCTTCACAATTAGCAAAAATTCAAAACAACTGAAATGCCAATCCACATTAGTATGTATAGGTAAATTATAGCTTATTTTTAAAGTGGCAAACTGTATAGCAATAAGAATAAGTGAATTATAGCTTAAAAAATAAAAGAATAATCTTTAACAAATAATAGCATAGAGTGAAAGAAATAAATCTCTAAAGGAAACAGTATGATTCCATTTGTATAAAATTCAAAATTTAGAAAAATGAAACAGTGTTATTTAAGGATACTTTAGTGCAGAACCAGAAAAAAAAAATATTAGCATATGTTTTACTCTAGGAGAAATGAGTCCATTCTGATTGGGATGTGCCACACTTGTATTTCCTACTGGAAGCTGATAATATTCTATTTCACGAATAAGACATGTCTACACAACCTAAGAGTGTTGATTAATTTTTGTAAAATTTCACAATAACAGCTCAGTACATTTTCCTTCTTGATCTCACTTAAAAAAAAAAAAAAAGAAAGCTATGAAACTTTTTGGAAACTACTGAAGAGTCCTTTTTTTTTTTAATGTTTACTTATTTTTAAGAGAGATGCACACAGAGTGACAGCGGGAGAGGGACAGAGAGAGAGGGAGATGTAGAATCCGAAGCAGGCCCCAGGCTTGGAGCTGTCATCAGGGAGCCCGATGCGGGGCTTGAACTCACAAACCACGAAATCATGACCTGAGCCGAAATCGGACGCTTAACCGACTGAGCCACCCAGGTGCCCCAAGAAGAGTCCTCTGTCTTAATAATTCTATTTTCCAAGTTAAATATCCTCAGGTTCTGTGACATTTTTTTCTTCCTGTAACCTGTTTCCAGATCTCAACACTGTTTTCATGCCACTCTTAGTTCTGCTTGACTTTTATTTAATATTATTTCTGAAAAGCCATAGCACCCCAAGACATATTACCACCTCAATATAATGTATAATGTAAACAGAACAATGGAACTGAATTGATTTAGATAGTATGCTTCCACTAAAGGAATCTGATTATTCCATCACTTTATTTTAGCCAATTCAGAATAGGTTTGACTCACCTAGGCAATTATGCTGAGCTAAACTCATCAATTTCCCTTAAGCCAATTCTCCTTTCTGTATTTATGTAGGCAAATTTAAAAATATCAATAATAGTTTTAAAATTTGTTTTCTTGGTTAGTGCCATTCACGCCAATTGAGATGATTTGGAATCTCACTTTGACCAATTTTTGACCTGCTATCTTCCCCAGTTTGAAGTTATCTTCGTATTTTATATGTATAGTTTCTATGCCTTCACTAAATGGATTGATCAAAATGTTGACTACAGCTGGGTGTAGAACAGGGTTCATAAAGAGAGCTTCAGAGAAGGTTGAGGACACTGCCTAGGACCTCTTTCCAGTTCAGCAAGCTTCCCTGAATCACCTGTAGAGGACGCTGTTGGTGCTGGGCTCAGATGCCCGGGAACTCTTGGTACTATTTCTGTATGCCTCTCTGCTTGTTTCAATGTGTCTGTTTCCCTCTAACAGCCAAGGTGTTACTCTTCTAGGGGAGATGGCCCACTAGAAACCCGAGCTTCATTACTAGGGGCCAATGTCACTCCTAGGGGACTATATCGCTCCATATCATGATGGCCCATAGCCAATAACTAAATTCAAGAGTCCATGGGGTTCCTGGCTGGGTCAGTCAGAAGAGCATGTACCTCTTGATCTCAGGGTCGTGAGTTTGAGCCCCACGTTGGGTGTAGAGATTCAAAACAAAACAAAACAAAAACTACACAAAACCAAGAGTCTAAAACCAACTTTTCCTACCTCCAGTTTGACAAATTCAAATGACATTTTGTCTATCCTGTCTTTCAAGCTAACATAAGAGAATTGCAGTGGATTTTTTGAACTCAGGATGCCCAAGTATGCTCAATGTTTCTTTTGGCTAAAATGTTAAATAGTAATTTACAAAGAAATCATACTGATAAGGAAATTGAATTAAAACCACAATGCTATTTGACAATACAATATGCCACTAACAGATAAGATACATTTTAGAAGTGTGATTATAACAAATGTTACTAAAGATGTGGGACAATGGAAATGCTACTACACTTCCATGGGAACAATTTAGGATTATTTGTTAAAGTTCCAAATACAGGTTCCATGTCGTTCGGTAATTCAAGCCCGGTATGTACAGACTTCATACGTTGATCAGGAGGCATGTACAACGAAGTTCAAAGTATTATTGTTAGTGGGAAAAAACTGGAAACTGTTCAAATGATATTAACATTAGAATGGATTAATATATTTTGTCATATTCATAAATTATTGCTTCCTGTATCACTGTGGTTGCATTACGGTAATGGAATATGCAGTTAATAGGAAGAAAGTTACATAAGAATAGATAAAATTTGAGGCCATTTGCATTAAAGAGAAAATATATATAGCTTTGGTTAATAAACTCAGAAGTACATATATACACTGCAAAATAATATAGAATATAAAGATTGAGCTAATGGCAAACAAGGAGGGGGGTGCAGGCATCCGTAGAAACAGGGGGAGAAGAGGACACTGGAATTTCCAAGGTCTCTGGGGGGTGTTGTTTTTGTGGCCAGATGGTAGGCACATGTATCTGTTGTTGTTGTTTTTTAATCTTCAGGCTATACACGCATATTACTTATATAACTCTAAATATCACAATAATTTTTAAAAGAAATGAAATTTAGTCAGGCATGAGAATAGCTTCTTCTAGTCATTACTGCTTTCTAAATGTCATAAGTGTTAATCTCTTCTAAGGCATCACATAATGTTCCTCAGAATAAAAGTTGAGCTTAGCTCATATGTAAAATGTACCCTATTTTCTTCTTAATGTCTCTGATATTTCCCCATTTCTAGTTGTTGCCTGATAGGCACCAGCCCATCTTGCTCTCATAAAACTTGCTGTGAATTTCAATGCTCTCAGAAAAAAAAAAAATTTTTTTTTCAAGATGCTAGTAAAAGAATTCAGGAACAAAACTTGGTGAAACTCTTCCACTTCCCCTATTTTTTAATGGACATGTCAGCCCATACTTATTTTGTTTTTCCATAGTAATTTGGTAAGAAGATCGAAAAATGTAATCAGAATATCTCCAGTCCAACCGTTGGACTATGTCTCCCAGATCTTGAGTTTTCTTAGGACAGTAAAATACATAAGCAAAAGAATGGGTTTTATATATATATATATATATATATATATATATATTTATATATATGGTATTTATATATAATGTCAGACATGTATGGATAGATTTATTTTCTCATTTTTTTTTTTTTTTTTTTTATTTATATATGAAATTTATTGTCAAATTGGTTTCCATACAACACCCAGTGCTCATCCCAAAAGGTGCCCTCCTCAGTACCCATCACCCACCCTCTCCTCCCTCCCACCCCCCATCAACCCTTAGTTTGTTCTCAGTTCTCAACAGTCTCTTATGCTTTGGCTCTCTCCCACTCTAACCTCTTTTTTTTTTTTTTTTTTTTTTTTTTTTTTTTTTTTTTTTTTTTTTGTTCCCCTCCCCCATGGGTTTCTCTTAAGTTTCTCAGGATCCACATAAGAGTGAAACCATATGGTATCTGTCTTTCTCTGTATGGCTTATTTCACTTAGCATCACACTCTCCAGTTCCATCCACGTTGCTACAAAAGGCCATATTTCATTTTTTCTCATTGCCACGTAGTACTCCATTGTGTATATAAACCACAATTTCTTTATCCATTCATCAGTTGATGGACATTTAGGCCAACAGGCACATGAAAAGATGTTCAGCGTCGCTCCTTATCAGGGAAATACAAATCAAAACCACACTCAGATATCACCTCACGCCAGTCAGAGTGGCCAAAATGAACAAATCAGGAGACTATAGATGCTGGAGAGGATGTGGAGAAACGGGAACCCTCTTGCACTGTTGGTGGGAATGCAAATTGGTGCAGCCGCTCTGGAAAGCAGTGTGGAGGTTCCTCAGAAAATTAAAAATAGACCTACCCTATGACCCAGCAATAGCACTGCTAGGAATTTATCCAAGGGACACAGGAGTACTGATGCATAGGGGCACTTGTACCCCAATGTTCATAGCAGCACTCTCAACAATAGCCAAATTATGGAAAGAGCCTAAATGTTCTCATTTTTTAAATGTATCATTGAACTAGAGACAATGTCACCCAGGAAGGCATGCACACAAGCAAATGGAAACCACTGTTCTTAAGCACCCTGCTTTGAATTAGGTGGACATCATAATTATAAATTGTATATAGGAACGGGAACATTTACATGGTGAGGGGGTTAGGGGTTTAAATGCTTGATGTTAAGCACTATAGTTTGTAGAAATGACGGAAGTTCTAGGATTTTGTTATGTCCCTAGTTGTCTAAACCAGAGAAAACCAGAATGCATGCTGAGATAAATTTGATCACTCACAAAGCAGTTTCTTGGTTAAATCATTTTATTTAAAAGGCACTCACCACGGGAGAACAACACTATAATTTCGCCTAATTGAACTCTGAACCTAAAATACAGCAATACAAGAGAAGGAACAATTCAGGACAGAAATGATCAAGTCAAATTAAATAGCAGTTTAATTTCCCTTCTGGAGAAATGTGTATTCAAGCCGTATTTCTTTAAAAAAAAAAAAAAAAGATGAGGAAGGAGAACAACAAATAGCTAGTATGTTCTAGTTCCTTTCTGAACACACTGAACTCAGAGCTGTTAAAAAGGAGAGATTTTGAATTTCTGGAAGAAATGGAAACTGGTTTATTTATTTATTTCTTGTAAATTTATAGTCAGTACCCTTCGCTGAGCCTTTAGGCGTATTTATAATCTGACACCATATTCTATAAAAAAAAGTGAGACTTTTTTTACGAGCAGTTGCACATAGTTTAAATTGCTACAACATAAAAGCATAATAGTGGCTAAATTACTAACTTGTACTAATATACTGAGAACATGCCCCTCCCATTTCATTAAAGAAAAATGCTGATAGTTCACACCAGGCTTTTAGACAAAAGTAATGCAGACTTAGAAGGTGCAATTTTCATGTCCCTTCTGCAACATGAACAATCCTAAGATGCAAATGCATGAGAAACAATCCCAAGTGAAAACATTGATACTTCAGGCAATGGCTATGGAAGTTTTTCTTATTAGTTGATTGATTGGTTGTCCTTTATTAGAAATAGGTGAAAAGAAGCTGAAATAAAGCCTCCAGTTAGTAATAAATATGTAAAGGTAGTGAAAAATGAGAAAATTTGATAGACTTTATAGTTTCCTGATATGGGGCTACACAGTACATGCTTCTGTCCCCTAGCTGGGTTGTTACAAAAGCTAATACATTTAAATGAGTTTAGAGTTATGTCCCTTGTGATATTTGAGCATACTAAACTGTTTACAGAGGTTAATTTGGGACTACATAGGGAAGCAGTTTTCCAGCTGTAATTTAGGTTAGTTGTTCCTTTTAGGTTGTGAGGCAATCAAGTTTTCTCTGCAGTAAAGAAAATTTTAGGTCGTGTCACAAATTATTATGAAGACAGCCACTTTCCTTGATGAGTATTGTGTAGATGATTCTGAAGATAGAAACAACTTGGCATTATGTCAGCACTTCAATATGTTTTCTGTTACCTGGACATAGTTGCTAACTGTTTAATTTACCTAAATTATCTCTGGGTGTCCTCTTGAATTGAAGATACAATCTTATTCTCACCATTCTATTAACTGCCGATAATCTGGGGAATTGTTTACGCTTTATCTAGTTTCCTTCTGGGCTGCCTCCCCACCTCAGCCTACACATTCTGGAGCTGCTTCAGGCTTATTACTATGATGTAGGAAGTTATTAAAATATGTTAATTTGCCTGACTGACATGACTTTAAATTTAGCCCTCATAACTTCCTGCCTTCCAGGCTGTCCACGCCGTGCAGTACCTGGAACGAGTTATTATTCTGCAATGAAATAGTTATTCAGGAAAAAAAAATACGATATGGCTTTCCTTTGTAACCATCTCCATGGTACCGTTCTGTAATTTAACTAAAATCAGCGGTCGCTCACATGTACTGAATGCTTGCTCTGGGTCAAGCGGTCTCCTCCACACTTGGCATATTCTATGACTATCTGTGTTTTATAGATGAGAGTTGAGTGGTTGAGTAACTTTTACATCATAGAACTAATCAGGGGCACAACCTAGAATCCTCTCCAGGCTGCCTGGCTCCAGGGTCAATGCTCCTACTACCATAATATACCCTTTTAAATGTTATTATAGGTAGAAAGAACGGCAATCCTTCTCCATTAAAACAAAGTACCATTTTGTAAATATTATTCTAATGAAATCCAGGTAGAGACTTGTATTTGACCTTCAGGAAATGAGGAGTAACCGAAACAGCTTGTAAGTTCAGGGACTGGATCAAGTTTCAGAAAGTACACTGCTGAGACCTGGAGAAAAGATTGGAAGCCATCTTTACCTTGGCACACATGGTTTCTACACCCCAATTCTCACTTCCACCCCCACGCTTTCCCTCTAATCCCAGTGCTTGCTCCACCGAACCATTGTCTGTTGTCCCAAGATTCTAGGACCATGATCCTCTGGGAGCCCTACATAGGATGACCCCTCTGTCCTCTCCATACCACACCTGACTTTCCTGGTTGCTGCCTTCAGGACTATCCTTAAGGGATATTTCTTCTGCTTCTGCTTCTTTTACTTCTAAGGCTGGGTTAAAGAACCTGCTTAATACACAAAACACTATGGAACATGACATTAAAGCAAGTACGTTTTTACATATCTATTTCTCTCCACTCCTATAAAGGTACTAGATATCTCTTATTCACTTGCCTTCTGGTGTGCTATTCAAAATTTCTAACAACTGGTGGTGAGGATATGCGCTTGGGTACATAATACCAGCCTGAAGATCGCCTTCCCTTCTCCAACCAGTCCATGTTCCAAGCCTCTCTGAACAGGGTGAAATTTGGAGGGGTGTGTGTGTACATGTCTTGACTTCCTAAGATATGAGAAAGAAGACAGTGGTGAAGCCCACAAACCCGCTGGTGGGATATTTCAGTGGTTGGCTGGACGTGGCTGTCATGCCATCAGAAATTATCCCGGCTTCGGCACTGAAACAGGGTCCAAGACTCCCCTGCTGTGACAGACATTGCACTTTAAGTTTGTAGATCCACTTCAAGTTTGCCAGTCTCAGGGAATGGCAGATGGGATGGGAACTTTGAGAATCTCTGGGCAGTGGCTGTTTACCAAAATGTAAGCAAGTGTTGTGCTCATCTCTGCAGTTCAGAGTGCACAAAAGGCAATCAACTCACATTTAGGGAAGGATGCGAAAGAGGAAGAGGATGAAGAATTAGGTGGGGCATGTCCTTGCAGAATAACAGGGCCGGTGTTGCTAGAGAAGAGAGAACAAAGGGAAAAGTGAGGGAATGAGTTCAGAAAAGAAATCACATCACATGGCCTTCTGAAGGCCATCATGAGGAATTCAGATGGATTTTATTCTAAGTGCAAGAAGTTACCATTGTGTTTTATAAGCATACCACGTGTGTGCCCAAGTGTATCTGACATTAAATCATCTAAAGACCCAGCAGACTTTTAGCTCTGATAATCTTTGTAGGGAGAGATTGGAAATGATTTGAATTTTCCTGTCAAGGAAAATTACACACAGGTTTATACTCACTAACGTATTAGTAAATCCTCAAGTTTAAATGCAGCAGCAGCACAGATTGTAAGATGGCAAGTAATATGGATCATAGGGGGGAAAAGCCATGTTTAAATATGTTTTAAATTCCCGCATAGTCCATTCAAAAATAGACACATAGCAAATATCTCTCTCAAAAAATATTTATAAAAACAGCAACAACAAATCCTCTAATTATACTTAACCCACTATGTAAGCGTTATGTTTTCTAATAGCCCATAAAGAGATAGCACTAAATGTGTTATTAAATGGAAAACAGAAAAAAAAAAAAATAGAAAGGAGCTCCCTGGTCTAGCCAGAAGCAGTTTGAAGACAAGTGTAGGATAGCATCTGTCATCTAAGGTTGGAATAGGAATTAATATTACAAAAGCGTGCTTTGGGAAAAATGATAGTTTTATGATGTAGTTTATTTTTAATTAATGTTTCTGTTTTCTTGACATAACCTTCTATTCTAGGGAACCTAATTCCTACCTTTAAGGGTTTCCATGTGAATAAATAGAAAATGTGAATTAAGAAAGTTTCCTAGTGACCTCACTCATTGACTTTGCCTTCCCTCTGTGAGGGGATGCTGTTGGGGGCATAGTGTCCAAGAATCTTTTTCTAATTTTGGGAAAAAAAGGGAAGCAGGGGAAAGAGGAAAGGCAGAACTTATAAAGTTTTATCAAATATTAGACAAGAAACTCGTATAAAAAGTGTCTTTTGTACTTCAAGGAGAGTTACCACTTCCCAGTCCCATTCATTGTGACACTTTACTGGAGAATCTAGTTTTTCCCAAACAGAAATTCTATTTCAGCAGCTTAGACAGGGCACACTGTGTATCTTAACAGTATGCATTGATAGCCCACAGTCCAGCACATGTTTTGGATTTTAGGGAGAGGAGACAGAATCCCCAATATCAAGGAACCTATCTAATGTTTTGCTCATCAGAGATCTTAAGAAATAAACATAAACATTTGAAGAAAAAATAAATGTCTTGGTGTGTGTGCGTGTGTGTGTGTGTGTGTGCGCACATGTAAAATATATAGGGCTAAATTGTTGAAATAAAGTCATAGCATTGTAACATCACAATTTACCTGAATTATTTACGCCAAACTTTTAATTTTTAGAAATGATTTCTTTCTTTCAAAAGTCAATTCGAGTTAATATGTTCCAGTCAAAAATTTATTCTGGTCATTATTCCTTGTTTCTTTTCTTTCTTCCTCTTTTAAACATGTATGACACCAATTGCATATTTGAGCAGCGATTTATATCTAAGTGTTGTTCAATAAACTTTAATTCATTTGTTCAGTTTGGGGAAATCCTCTCCCAAACTGAACTTACAACCTTCAATTTTGTATTAAAACTCCCAAGAAGTCTTTGAGACCTGGAAACTGAATTTTAAAAATTTAGATATACATTCAAATGTGCACACACACACACACACACACACACACACACACAGACACACACACACATACTTCTGTGTGTGTGTGTGTCTGTGTGTGTGTGTGTGCACATGGGTGTGTATTATAAAACTATATAAATACATCTTTACATACATAAATGCACTGATGAACAAGAGGATCATGTTGCAAAAAACTGTGTTCAAATAACATTCCGATGAGAACACTGTGTTTTGTATTAAAGGAACAATAAAACAGCTTTTAGTGGCTCCTATAGGAAATCTACCTTTTGTTAGCACACGTTACACCAGTACTGCAAATTTTGAAAATTTGTCACATCAGCAAAACAAGATATTTCATGAATCTTGGAGAGGGACATTTTGCATTGAGGCAAAATAAACATCACAGTTTTGTGTTCTCTATTTAGTCATTTTTTAAAAATGCAAAGCATTTCAGTTTTCAAGACTGTATGGGACCACTTGGGGGTGAAATAAAATAGATCGATGCCTGGTGACAGTCCTGAGGATGTAAAACAGTTGTTTTCACCTGCTGTGTCTCTGAGAGATGAATGAGGATAGCATTTAGATATGTTTCTGGATTTGTGTAAAGAAAGGTCCTTTTAATAGAACACCCAATAAAAATATAGTACTACTTCTTGAATCTACCTTTATTCTTCCAGAACTAGAAAGGTACAGAATTTACTTAGAAATCAGATGAGAAGAAGGAAATTCTGAGTCTTAGCTCTCACACTATTTAATTGAAAAACAAGTGTCTTTTTCTCTGTATGCTAATGTCTAAATGGAATTGATGTTAACCTGAGATGTCTACAAATCCAATATGACAATCCTTGCTTTTTACAGTTTTAAAATGAGTTCAAAGTAAGGATTTGAAAACCTTGTTACTGTCTGAAAAAAAAAAAAAAAATAATCCCCAGGGAAAAGGAATTAGAGGGAAAAGAAAAGGACCCTTGTGTGCACAGTTATGTTCCACCAAATGCTTTTGTGAAAGGAATAAAATAAGTATGGGTTTTCTTATATTCAAGTAATGAGAAGAGACAGTCCCTTTGATTTAATTACTTAATACTGGCATATTTCTGTCAAATAAATTTTCAAGGAAGAAAAATATTGTACCGCCAGAAATTGTTAGTATTAAATGTTAAAGAAAAAAGACCTTATATCTCATTTTATATACTAGACCTTTCAGCATCTTGATTTTGTTCAGTAAGGTAGGTGTGGAGGGCACGATAGGGTATTATATGGCAATCCCTTGACTGTATTCCTATGAGAGATGATACCATATTAAATTATTATTTAAATTTAATTATTAAAGTATTTATTATTTAGTTACTTTTTGTTATTAGGACCCCGTGTGTTCTTAGCATTGAATCTATTTAAAAAGTATTTGTCTTAAGAGCTTTCTGTAACTTTCTGTTGCCTATATCACTTAGCAATTATTGAATTTGGGTGCATACACTTACTATTTAACACGCAAAATTACATGTCATGTCAGAGTAGAGAGGGATTGTCTTCCCTGTTTACAAGTATTTGAAGCAGTTCTGGCTGAATCGAAGGACAAGGAAGCCAAAACTGCAGGCAGAATTAGTCTCATTCTGTCCTCAGGTTTACTCTGCATGTATTCTACCCCTGAGATGCTGCCACCTTTAAAGAATCATAAAACTCTTAGAAGCACTTAGCCAGACATGCAATTGACAGCTTGGGTCTCAAATAAATTTAATAAGTTCTCAAATAAAGTAAACAGTGCATTAAAGGAAAATTATAGGATAAAGCATTTTTATTGTATTTCTTTAATCTTATGCTGACACTCTGACAGCACATGCTCATTAGCATAGGTTTTTAAGCATCTTAAATTCCAAAAGGATTTATGTAGGGTTCAAAGAGCCATTAGAATCTAGAGCACAATCCATTTATTTTTTGCCCAATGCCTTAGCAATAAGTCAAAGCCTTTTACATTACATTGTTATTTTAACATTTATATATAAAATTACATAGAAATAAAGTGCACCATTCTTGCAAAATGGTGTATATTATAAACAGTGAAGAAGTTAAGCAGTGATAGTTTATCTGTGTTGAGGAACAGGGAATTACTGTTCACGTTAGGTTTACTCAGGTACACAGTGGGGGTGATGATGGCAAGAATAAGTCCAAATATGACATAGGACATAACTGTTAGGAAATGTGCTTAACAATATATAAGGTATGCTGATAGTATACCTGTGACTGTTTAAGTACACACACAAGTATTTACTAAGTACCAATCGCCAATCGGTAACTAATCCAAATTTTAGCAAATAGAATCTGCTCAATCAATAGTTACCAAAGCAGACTTTGTCACTTGCCATTTATGCACTTAAAGAAGAAAAAGGGAAAACAAAAGAAAGAAAAGGTTTGCATTTGATTATTGTAACTAAGGAGAATCAATTGTAACAGAAAATATAATCTCTCCATAAAGTACCACTTGGTCAAATAACTTTCCAAGCCTTGAGAATTTGTTTGAGAAAGCACTTAAAAATCACCCTAAACTCTATATGGTTTTAAAAAGATGTGAGAAAATTGGGAGGTACCCATTAAATGGAATACGTTGCCTTGTACGCTGACATTGGGAAATGAGCCCTGACAAGGGACAGATGCCCATGCTGATCAACCTGCTGTGGAGCAAACAGCACTGCTTTGAAAATCTTCTGAGATGGTATTTCTGGTTTTAGGTTTTCAAAATGGACTTACGGATTGATTATGACCTACATTGGTGCCTCTTTAGCACGTTTTCTGCACAGTGGTTCCAAGTGACTTTGACATAGCATGACAACTCAAAACCTTGGAATAATGATGCTGATGGAGGCATCCTTGAGGAGATTTTTTGATACGTAGCTGTTACAGTTAGCTTGAAAATGATTACTCTTCAATGTTACAACGATTATATTAAAAAATACCAGAAGTTGTATTTAAAAAATATCCTTTGGTCATGGGGCCATACTTACTGTATGGATTAAATCTTCTGCAGTCCCCTCGCTTAGTGCGTTAGTCACCTCTCATCTGTCACGACATAGTACTTGTGTGTCCCAAAACCAATGCGAGGACAAGGGGCAGAGTTATAGGCAAAGTTACTTAGGAAACAGCCTTAGCAAGGTAGAGCACATGGTAGAATGTTCTGCTTGTGAATGTCTCCTGTCAAGTGTGTTATTAAAACACACAAAAGAACGGCAACAGTGTAGCAGAGATCTAGAGCATCTTATTATCCAACAGTGTTTCCCACTCCCCCCCCCCCCCCCCCCGCCCCGGGTCTAAACTGTTGAATACTTTTACTAATTAATTTGACATGTAAGTATCTCAAAATATCCTAATTAGGGCTTAGATTCTGGAAGTACATCTGTTCACTTTGCTTGTCGATAGACCAGAAAAGCGGAGAGAGGAAAAGAAAAAAGAAAAAAAAAAAAGAAGATCCTGAGAAGCCTCCTTTTTTGCTTTTATGAGAATCACAGCTATGTTTGTGTTACAGAACAACTAATTAAAAGACACATAACTTGTGCAAATACTTTCAGTTTTTTCTCTTTAATATCTCTCCTTGGCAATCTGCTCATAAAACCTATTCTTTTGGGTTTTTCTCCTTTAAATACTGTCATTCATCTGCTCTGCTCCCTGAATGGAAGCTGGAGCATACCTCAGGCATCAGTCCAACACACTCCATTTACAAATAGGGAAAGTGAAACCATGGAGGCTAATGACTTCTTTCAAAATAGTGGAACTTTCGGAACAGTCATCCATAGTGATCCAGATCCAAGATCTCATCTTTTCCTGATTTCTTTTGTTTTTTTTTTTAAAGCTCCATCTTACTTACTGCTTCATAGAATGTCATCTCTGTGTCTTGATGGAGAGTGAAATCTAGTTTAGAATCATGGAAAATAATACAAAACGGTTAGTTTCACAATCACCAAAGATACTGAAGCAGTGTCAAAGAACATGGAGACTACAGAACAGATGAACCACTTCTGTTCTGATGGTCCACTTCTGTGGACCACTGATGTTCAGATGGTTCTGATGTTCAGATGGTCCACTTCTGTGGACCACTTCTCTCCACTAGGTGCCTGGCCTTGCCATAGCTATTGTCAGCTCTGATCTGATAAATCAGGGTGTTGTCACATGTGAGTGATGTAGCATATGCAAATACCTCGAAGAGAGTTTTGCACTCAATAAGGGCTCTTTAATGTGTATCTGTTTTTGAGAGAGAGAAAGAGAGAGTGCGCCAGCCGAGGAGGGGCAGGGAAAGAGGAAGACAGATAATCCAATGCAGGCTCCACGCTGTTGGCACAAAGCCTGAGGTGGGGCTCAAACCCGCTAACTGTGAGATCATGACCCGAGCCAAAGTCGGATGCTCAATTGACTGAACTACCCAGCTGCCTCAACAGAGCTCTTTAAATACGGCTTTTCTTTCTTCCCTTTCTTCTCTAAAGCAAAGAAAACTTACGTGTTTTGGGTAACAAATCAAAGCATATCATTAGGTAACATCATCAAAGCAGTTTGGAGGAGAGCTAATTACAAATCTGTTGTTGTTGTTTTGTGTCATATACTTGCAAGACTGTAAATTCTTTATTGAAGTAAATGAGTTAAAAATAGCATGCAAACTATAAGGAGCTCATGCCTAAAAATATTTGAAACAATGCTTTTTTTATTTTTATTTTTATTTTTATTTTTTAATACATTTCATTTCTGAGATGACATGAACAGGGGGTGGAGAAGAAACAGGGAGACAGAGGATCCAAAGTGGGGTCTATGCTGATCGCAGCGGGCCTGATGTGGGGCTTGAACTCATGAACCCCAAGATCATGACCTGAGCTGAAGTCAGATGGTCAACCAACCGAGCCACCAGGTGCACTGACAATTCTTTTTTAAATTGCTACTGGTGATTATTTTCATAACTTTGAATGTATGTACATACATATATCTATTTATAAACCTCCAACGAGTCAACCTTGCAGACGAAAAATGTAAAGATTTATTTAATATCTTTTCCCCCTTTCTTATCCAATACAAATTTGATATTTCTGTCAGTCCTATTTTTCTCCTGGTAATCTGAAAAACATTAAAAATGTGCATGCGAATGTCTTTTTCATTATTTTGTGAAAATGTTTTAAAAAGCGTTTTTATTTATGTTGAGAGCAAGTGCACTGTGTGAGAGGGGGAAGAACACAGTGAGGTGGAGAGAGAGAATCCCAAGCAGGAATCCCAAGCAGGCTCCACCCTGTCTGCGCAGAGCCCCACACAGTGCTTGAACCTGTGAGACCAAGACCTGAGCTGAAATCCAGAGCCAGATGGTGAACCAACTGAGCCTCCCAGACACCCCTGGTGCCTTTTTTTTTTTTTTTTACCTCTCTGAAATGTGTCTGTTTTTTCCCCTTCAAATTTTTCAATTACACTTTTATTTTTACAAGATCACTGGGAGTAATATTTAGGTTACTTGTAGCACCCCTAAAAAAATCTGATTTCACTATGACTAAGAGTATACTCTAAACAATGGAAAACAATGCATGTGGCTTCATAACTTTGCATACTCAGTTTTCGGGTTGTTAGTTTTGGTTGACGGAATGAGGATGGGTACCATTCCCTCTCTGCCTGCTCATTTTCACAAATGTGGCCCCTCCACGCCTCTGTTCATTGCTCTGTCTTCCAGGTTTCTTTGACTTTAGTTTTTCTTTTATTGTTTTACACATTTTTACTTTAATCCTTAAGAAATGATTACTTAATTCAGGAGCGTTCTTCTGGAATACCTCTTAACATACTAGGTTAAAAATATAATTACCTTCTTTATCCTCTATTACTTCTCTTTCCTCTGGGGTCAAGTTTTTTGTATGCCTATCTTGACATTTTTCAGGTATTCCTCAATTACTAATTTATTTAAAAAGAAAGAGTGAATAACTGGCTTATCTTCCCTTTGTTGAGAAAGTAAAAATATTTCCCACTTTAATCTCTATATTCTAATTTTTTTTCTATGCCTGTTATTTTTAAATGAAAAAAAGAAAATCAATCCCTCCCAGTTTCCAAATTCCAGAAAGTCAGGTTTCTTCACTGACACAGGTTTTTCTTATTTTCTTTTTTTTGGAATCTGTATATTTATTTGATGGTTAGGGAAGACCAGCCTTGTCAATTTCATTTTGTTTTTTATTTTGTCATATTCACCTTAATAAATGGGGCTTGTTTTTTTTTTTATTCCCAGAATTCCCATTTGTTTTTGCGTTGTTACCTCTTATCAACATTTAAATTATACTGAAAAAGTGTCTTTTTATACTGCATTATTCTGTCCTATGATTTCAATTTTGGAACACTGTATTGCCTATTTTTCATTAATAATGAGATTAATCCATTTATGTTTCCATTCACCTTAAGATGTTTCTGTTTAATAAATCTTTAATGTTTACCATTCATGATAGGATATAGTAGGATCAAAGCATGGGTAATGCCCAGTTCTTACCTTAGGAAAGCTCGCACAGATGTGATTCTTATGCAGTAAGTGACATACTGCTAACATAAAATTTTATGCTCTGTATGCAATTTAGAGATCCTGCATTCCAGATTCTATTTAGGTCCCTCTTGACTTCCGTTTCCTTTGGCAAAAATTGCTATTCTCATCTTTCTATATAACTCACTTAGCTCAAAGTTGGAAGTGAATTTTTGCCTATATGTACTAGGTAGCCTTCATATTCTGGAAACTCTCATTTATAATGTGAAATCCCCACCAGGCTGGAAAAATAGGATAAAGAATTACTTTCTACTCCCTGAGGTTAAAAAGAATACAAAGAAAAAAAAAATCATGGATTGATTGTTTTTTGGAGACCCAGCTCTGCCTTTAATCAGTATTAGTTTGTTTAAATTTATATATGATATATATATATATATACATATATATATATACACATACATTTTGTATATATACATATTTATGTATATTTTATACATATATAATTGTTTTAATTCTATATAGTTATTTCAAATTAAATTATAATAAATTATAAATATGTGTAGGTTAGCATATGCACCATTGAAATGATGAAGGGACCTGGGATATTTGAATAAAGAAGGGATTGTGCCTATGTGTGGGTAAGAAGAACAAGTTTTCCTGGCTAACTAGTTTTTGTCGAAGATACCTACAACGTTTATGCAGCTTAGCCTACTTACGCACTTTCTGAATGTTGAATGTCTTCAAATATGACAGCTTTGATCAAAGCCACTTTGGAACTTGAAAAAGATACAAAAATACTGACAAATAGCATTGTTTAAAACCTCTGTTTTTCAAACAACGAAATTTATTTTTCAACTTAGGAATTTAGAGTAAATAAATGTTCCTGAGTTTGGTGTTTTCTTCCTTTTTTAATGCAAAAGAAGAATGATTTTGGATGTAACAAATAGCAAAATATAGCATTGTCATCTTCTGCATCTCTTGCCACAGCAAAATGCCAAGGAGCCTCACCTATGGTGCACCAGGTAAAAGACTTTTAGTTGTACACAAAACAGCATTCTGCTCTAGGAAGCATGTAATTCGCTTTGTGGTTCAACTCTAAATAAAGAAAGCCATTTTCTACTCTTAGAAAGTCCACAATGTTATATAAGGTGTAAAAATCAAGAGTTTTCCTAAAACACTTTTTTAAAAAAAAATTTTTTTTTCAACGTTTTATTTATTTTTGGAACAGAGAGAGACAGAGCATGAACGGAGGAGGGGCAGAGAGAGAGGGAGACACAGAATCAGAAACAGGCTCCAGGCTCTGAGGCATCAGCCCAGAGCCCGACGCGGGGCTCGAACTCACGGACCGCGAGATCGTGACCTGGCTGAAGTCGGACTGCGCCACCCAGGCGCCCCCTAAAACACTTTAATATAAAATAAATTAAACATCTTTATAAAGGAGATAACCCCAAACTTGACATTTGCAACACATTACGTCCTTTCTTCCTTCTTATTTTAGGAAGGTTCTTAGAGGAATTGATTTTATTTTATTTTTTAGATGCCTCTCAGATAATCTTAAATTTATGCTGTTATTGTTTTTGTTTTCAGCATTTCATTAACCATATGGTAAGTGAGGAGGCAAATGTTCCAATTAAGTCTATATAAATAAAGAAAACTGAAGCAATTTTGAAGATACCTTTATCAGCTTAAAGATTCCTTCACCCACATCAGTAATCACAAAAAGTACAGCTTCTCACTGCCAATGACCCTGGAGAGTCGCTGGTATACACATAAGTAGTGAATAATACTTCAAGGTCATATTTCTGAGTTACATCTCCAACAGTCTACTTAATGAAAGATAAAGGACAAAAAGGCATTGCTTCAGAAAACAAAAATAAAATAAATATTTGGGGCTAAAAGATCTTTATGGATTGCATCATATGTGATGTAATATATAAAAATATGAAAGCCACTTTGACTAATAACTTAGAAATGTGACACAGTTTAAGTTTATCATTTCTCAATAATACTTGAGAAACACTATTGTCAAAAAATGTAATGAGATAGCAGTAGCAAATGCTAGCTTGCCTTGTCTTTCGGTGTTTCCTTTGTGATTGTATGCGCAACTGTCTTAATTGTTAGAGTGTTAAAATTTACAAAAGTACTGAGAGGAAAACACAGATATTTATCCATGTGGAATATTGCAAGCAATTACAAAGAAATAAACGCCTCTCTTTTGTGAGTATTTGGTTGGTTCTTATTTTTTGGAATAAAATAAAAGGATTCACAGAACCATTTCAAAATGGTTTATATAATTTTGAATTGAAAATCTATGTAGTTTGGCATTTTTCTGATATATGTTCACGAAGCGAAGTGCAACAGAGTCAAGAAGTTTTATTCTGCTGTTGTTTTCGCTTCTGTTATTTGATTTCCATTTTATTGGGATTTGTATACAACCTAGCCAGTAGTCCCTATGACCTTTAAGTTGTTTTATGGGATAAAGTTACTTATCTGCCAGCTTCACTATCAGGACTAGAAGAATAACCTATTTATTTTTATTTGAACAACAAATCTACAGCTAGTTTCCCAGTCCTCAGAACTTTAGGGCTTCAGGCAGTCTGAGGCGGGGGGGGGGGGGTGGGGGGGTGGGGGGGGGTGGGGGGGTGGAGGGGGGTGGTCAGGAGTCAAGGGAGAGAAAGAAGGCAGTGCAGGCAGTCACTTCAGCCTTCAAAAAACAAACAAACATGTGAGGACTGGCCTCTCTTTTTCTTTCTCCATTACTGAAGATCCTTTCTTTAGGTAATATTCCTATCACTCTACATATTGTTCATTGCTTTCCCATGGTTCAGAGGAAGGATTATCTCCGTTACACCTCTCCCTTCCCTATTACGTTAAAAAAAAAAAAGGTTTCTACTCACCATCTTTAAAATAAGGGCAATCCTTCTTTTCTCTTCATTCCTTTCTCTTTTCCAAGCTTTGGACATATTAATTGCATGCCACTAACTATATGATTAGTGAGAGATTTTAAATTTCTCTTCAGTTTCCTAAATTAGCCTCATTTCCTTGAGTACTGGGTTTTTCTCTCTTTGTTTATTTTTGTGTTTTTATTTCATATTGCAGGTCTTCTGGATCCCTATTCACTTTATGTTCCCTGTTTATAGTTAAGAATGAAGCCACACAAAGGCTAACCCTTAGGGGGTGAGAGTTGGCCCCTGCAGACTTCACTTTGTACTTGGCAGATCAGGAGCCAGTCGTATCCTTGGGGGTCTTCCCAAATGCTGGAAGAAAATGGCTTCACACACCACAGCTACCTTTTTTCCCAAGTATTTCTTTTAATGTATTTTGTAAGCACCCCTCCTCCCCGCCCCTTCCCTGTCTGCACCTCCCCGGTCATCTAACAGTCTCTTTATTCCTTTGAAGTAAGTGCTAGGCCCTTGGGATATCTGCAGTTCCAATCACTCACTTTCAGTTAATCCCTCTCTTAAGAGCATCATTTCCACCTTTTCATGTAACTGCTACCTCTAATGCAAAAGCCTTTCTGGTTTGTGTGTTTTTCAGTTTTATTGAGATATCACTGAAAAATAAAATTGTATATATTTAGGTTGTACAAGGTGCTATTTTTTAAATTGTACTAACATGATATAGTAGATGTATATGCTGGAAATGATTGCCACGGCCGATTTAATTAACACATCCGACATTACCTCATGTGGTTACCTTTGTGTGTGTGGTGATAACAAATAAGGATCTATTGTCTTAGCAAATTTCAAGTATGCAATACAATAGTATTAAGTATCAGCACCATGCTGTAAATTTGATCTCCAAATTTTAATCATCTTAAAACTGAAAGTTTGTATCCTTAACCAACATCTTCCCGTTTACCACACCCTACAGTCTCTGACAACCATGATTATAATTCTTGTTCGTAAGTGTGACTGTTTTAGATTCAACATATATGTGAGATCGCACAGTATTTGTCTTTATGTGTCTAAAAATCTTTCTGTTTTGCAGAAACTTCTTCTGCTTTAACGCTTTGCATATGCTCTTGGTCCTGGCTAATCATTCCATCCACTGATCATTCCATCTCTTCCATGAGCTCATTGAAATCTTTGCTTGTCATGTCTCTTCTTAATTCTCCTCATGATTATTGGTTTTTACCAATGTTTTCCCTTTATTGCAATTGTAGTGATCTCTTAGGAATAAGTGGAAATAAGTTCAGTCCACCATTGCAAACTTTGAAGTTCTTTAATTTTTTTTTTTAGGACATAAATAATTTTAGCAAGAATATTTACTTTACATGGCATGCCTGGGTGGCTCAGTCGGTTAAGTGTCCAGCTCTGGATTTTGGCTCAGGTCATGATCTCACAGTTTGTGAGATTGAGCCACATCTTGGGCTCCCCACTGACAGCATAGACCCTGGTTGGGGTTCTCTCTTTCCCCCTCTCTCTGTGCCTCCAGCTCTCAAACTCTCTCTCTCTCAAAATAAATAAACTTCAAAAAAATATTTACAATCTGCATAATAAAAAATTATGTACTTAAAAGTTACTATCAATTCCGTTTCCCCCCCAAAAAAGGTTGAGATTAATTAACTTAATTCAAGTACAGTCAGCTAATCTTCATAATGCAAGCCACTAACTTGGTATATTATTGACTTTTTTGCCATTTATGTAAAAATATTAAGATATATCATTCTCAATGATTGTGCTGTTAACTATAGTTCAAGTTTGACCCAAAGAAAATAATGCAGATGAAATCTTGACTAGAGCTTTCTCTAAGTTTAAGAAGAGATTGCCCAACTGAAATTGACTTTTATAGATTACATTCAACTTCTTGTTAATTTTTCCTTTCTCATTCTCCCAGAGCCTCTATTTGTTGGTTTAGATGATCACTTCCAAATGACTCTTTTCTTTTCTTTATAATTTTTTTTTAATGTTTCTTTTTGAGAGAAAGATAAAGAGCAGGGGAAGGGCAGAGAGAGGGAGACACAGAATCTGAAGCAGGCTCCAGGCTCTGAGCCAGGCTCTGAGTATAGAGCCCAACGTGGGGCTCAAGTCCATGAACCACAGGATCGTAATCTGAACTGAAGTCAGACGCTCAACCAACTGAGCCACCTGGGCACCTCCCAGATGCCTCTTTTCTTTGACAGAAAAGCTGAGAATGCCTTTCTCTGGTATGGTCACCTAAAAGAATTACAGTCATTGTTCAAGTTTCCATTCTAGCAGGACCTCCTGGGCAATGCCATCATGGTTTCTCTCCACAGAATAGGCTGTGTTTCATCTTCCACCCTCTTGACCTGTTATGGAAATCAAATTGTTATATTCTCATATATCTCTCAATATATTTATAAATTTTTATAAGGAAGAAATGTGCTTTTCTCTCATTGATCCCTGTTTTTTTAACTTAGTCCTTCTCTCGGGTTATGTGAAAATATACATATTAAAAAATTAATCCTGTGAATATCTGTTACATGTGTATTATCAAAGAAAAATTGCACTGGACAAGTTTAATAGGCAAGGGAGATTTTATTAAAGACGACTGCTGTAGAGAAGAGATATTTTTTTTTTCAACGTTTTTTTTTTTTTTTTTTTTTTTATTTTTGGGACAGAGAGAGACAGAGCATGAACGGGGGAGGGGCAGAGAGAGAGGGAGACACAGAATCGGAAACAGGCCCCAGGCTCCGAGCCATCAGCCCAGAGCCCGACGCGGGGCTCGAACTCACGGACCGCGAGATCGTGACCTGGCTGAAGTCGGACGCTTAACCGACTGCGCCACCCAGGCGCCCCGAGAAGAGATATTAAATCCAACTTCCTTGAAAAGAAAAGTGGGAGAATTTTTAAAGTAGGGGTGAACTATTGGAAAAGCGCTGGAGATATTGGGGAGGAGGTTGGTCAATGTGGTTCAGCCATCCATGTCTGCTAATTGGCCCTTACTGAAGTTAGGCTCCTACCCTCCCACACGGAATGGATGGCAGGGGCTTTGTCTTTCTTGATGATTACAATTCAAGGAAATGGTTCCCAGTCCTTGAAAAAGACATTTGTCTAACACTGATGAAAGGCTAAAAGAGATTTACATCTCAAAATGGTAGAGAACAAATTTACAATTGGAAGTTTTCTAAAGTAAATGCCTTAAGGAAAGGGAAGTCAGAGAGTTTATAATCAGAAACCTGTCTAAAGTTGAGGGGATTGTTACGGCTGTCTCTGTCAATATTCTAATAAAAAAAAATCTGATCTGAAAATAACCATCTTATATATAATTAAGAATTATTTATATACACTTAACCAAAAGCAATATGTGTGTGTGTATGTGTGTGTGTGCGTGTGTGTGTATTTTTTTAAACCCACTATATATGAAGTTCATTCATCAATTAAAATTCTACAACAGCTAGTGGTTACCAGGTAATAAAGTACTGGACCTCTCCATAGCAGTTCTCCCAACATGAAACAGGCTGGTGGAAGGATATTTGGATACATACACTGAATATTAAGGGAACCCATAGCTGGTTCTTGAGAAAATATTTTTGTGCTTTAAATCACCTTTTCTCACTTTGTTCTGGAGATGGAATGTCAATCCATCAAGGTTGGTCTTTTCCCTTTGTTTTCCAGAAAAAGTGAATATGGCAATTTTGTTTAATAAATATTTCACATTCCATTGTGCCAGTGCTTGGGATTAACTTTAAATAATTTTGTTCCCTAACCTCGTGGATGTTATAAGTGTGCTCTCCTTTCTGTCTGCCCCCAGAATTGCTTGCAAGAAGTGTGACTGCTACGTCTTCTGCCTTTATCACAAGCAACAGCACTTGCCTGAGTGATGCCCTTACCAATTTTCTGTTGCTTCTCTCATTCTGTCCTGTTTTACCCCATGTTAAATTTTATTTCTGAACTGCGTGTAGGAAAATATTTTTCCCTGAAGAACTAAGGTGCTTTTTCATCATAGCTAGTGAGAAGAATGTGATCCTTTCTCTATTATGTTTTGATATGCAAAAAGTTTTATCAAAACTACAATCTGACGTTTAGCAATTGTACATCCAGCATATATGGTATTTTTTTTAAATATTTTCTTAATTTTTATTGTAATGCTTATCTTTCTTGGCCTTGTATTTTTTGTTTATATTTCATTTTAGTATCATGTAGGCTTTTAACAATGTACCCGAAAATCTTTATGATATAATGTGAAGTATTAATGTAAGTAATCTTAAATACATGAATGCTTAAATAAACAGATGCTTAAGGAAATGCTGAATTGAGATGTGGGTTGAAATACACATCTACTATAAAATCTACAAAATTCAATTGTTGAAGATAACCATAAGTTGAAAAAGGAATTTGAGGTATTGGGGACAGAGAAAAAAAACAACAACAGCAACAAAAAAACAACAAAAAACAAAATAACAGCAATGACAAAAAATAAAAACAAACAAACAAACAAACAAACAAAAACAAGACCGACCCAAGGTCTCCAGTTTAATTATTTTATATTTAAAACCCATGACTTTAAAAAAGGACTTTCAATGAAAAAGACACTGTATATTTTTAGAGTTTCTATATCTTACAGTGTTTTGTCCTTCTGGCAGAACAAAAGGTTGGGTATTCTTCCCACATATCACTCATTTTCAGCGTATTTTTAAAGAAATGGCATTTTATTTCCCATAGGCATACATACTGCTGCTCTCATTGTGTGGTTGGCTTATTGTAAAGACATTATGTAAATGAAACATCTAAGGAAAGATTTAGTCCAGAGCTATTGGGTTTATTCATCTCTAATTGTTTTCCTGAGAGAAAATTCAAGATCTTATTTGCTTTTTTGTGGTATTTTGTAGTTGTGTATTTCATATAAAAGTCAGATTACTCTCTCCTCCCTCTCTCCTCCTCTCCCTCTCTCAGTCATTCATTTACTCTCACTCTGTTCCTCTATCTCTGTGAAGGAACAGGTGACAAGAAGGTAAATTTAGGATTAAACTGGGTGATTGGGAAGGACAATGGCACTATGGGTTCAACAGACTGAACAGCAGTGGGGAATTTTTATTTAATCTTTTCAATTCAGCAGTATTCTGTGATAGATTAAATAATATATCACCCATTTGAGATTATTTGCAAGATAAATAGGAATAAAATCTACTGTTCTTAGGTAAGCAACATTTTGTTTTAATTTTAATTATAGTACTCTATCATTATGATTAAGTTCTTGGGAGTGGAATAGCTGGATTACTACAATTAACTCATTTTAAGTAGATTTTATAATTTCTGGTTTGATTTTTATCTGTATTTCTTCTCTATGGTAAATGACTCAGGTCACAGCCCAGGAATATAAAATAAACAAGATAATAATATCTACATGCAATTATGTGAAGTCAGTAGCAATAGTAACTTACCTTATGCTAATAGATGTCATTACATAGTTAAATATTGTATTGTAGTAAGCATTTTCTCAGACAAGAATATTCTGGATAATGCTGTGTTGCATTTAATGAGAGATTTAGTCTGTGGTAGTTTTGGACATTTTATTCAATAGTCATCTCTGTGTCAATGATGGATTCATTAAACAAATATTTGCAATGCACTTTTTTTGTGATATATAAATAGATTATTTTTAGAACTATTTTAGGTTCACAGCAAAATTGAGTGGAAGGTACAGAAATTTCTCATATGTCTCCTGCCCCCATGCATGAATAACCCCCCCATTATCAGCATTTCCTCCCAGAGTGGTACATTTGTTAAAAGCTACATTTGACGAACTTACATTGACACATCATAATCACTGAAAGTCCCTAGTTTACCTTACACTTCACGCTTGGTGTTGGGCATTCTGTAGTTTTGACAAATACATAATGACATGTAGCCACCATTATAATATTAAAGAAAATAGTTTCACTCTCCTAAACATCTTCTGTTCTTGGTCTATTTATTCTTCCCTTTCTCATCCCTTACTCCTGGCAACCATGATCTTTTTACTATCTCCATAGTTCTGCCTTTTCTCAAATGTTGTATTGTTGGAATCATGCAGTATGTAGCCTTTTCAGATTGGCTTCTTTTAGCCAATAATATGCATATAAATTCCCTCTAGTTCTTATCATGGCTTAATAGCTCATTATTTTTAGTGCTAAATGATGTCCCATTGTCTAGATGTAGCATAGTTTATTTACCCATTTACCTCCTGAAGGACATCTCCATTGTTTCCAAGTTATGGCCGTTGTAAATAAAACTGCTACGAATGTCTGTATTCAGGTTTTTATGTAGATGTAAGTGCTGAACTCCTTTGGGTAAAACCAAAGAGCATGATTTCTGGATAGTCTGATAAAAGTATGTTTAATTTTTAAGAAGTCACCAAAGTGTGTTCCAAAGTGGCTGTACCATTTGTGCATTTCCTCCAGCAATGAATAAGAGTTTCCGTTATTCCACATCTTATCCAGTGTTTGGTGTTGTCAGTGTTCTGGATTTTGACTGTTATTTATAGTAATATCTCCTTGTTGTTTTAATTTACATTTTTTCTAATGTAAATGGTATGAATATCTTTCCATATGCTTATTTGCCATCTATGTATCTTCTTTGGTAAGGCGTCTGTTAAAGTCTGTCACCTATATTCTAACTGCCTGATGTGCAGCTGTCTCCTTTCTCCTGGCTGGAGTGGTGTCTGTCTTGGTCTGTTCAGGCTGCCATATTGGAATATACTGACTGGGTAGCTTAAACAACAGACTTGTATTTCCTCACATTTCTGAAGGGTGGAAGTTCAAGATCAAGGTGCCATCAGGGTTGGGTTCTGATGACACCTTTCTTTCTAGCTTGCAGATGGCTGTGTTCTTGCTGTGTTCTCATATGGTCTTTTGTGTTTGCACAGAAAGTAAACTCTGGTATCTCATCATCTTATAAAGACACCAGTCCTATTGGAGTAGGACCCTACCCTTATGACCTCATTTAACCTTAATTACTTCCTTAAAGGCCCTATCTCTAAATACAGTCACATTGCGGGGTCTTGGCTTCCATGGATGAATTTTGTGGGGACAAGGTTTGTCCATAACCGTGCAGACAGGTTTATACCTTCTGAATTCGCTGATACTGAGTGTGATGTAGAGTAGTTTTGGGAAACTGAACATTTGGTTGAGCTTAAGATAGATTCCCTGAGGGTGTTGGGAGTAATGTTTATTCGATTTATACTTATATCATGCAATGGTGATAAAAACTGAATCATTCTCGTTTCACTGGTTGTCAAGACCATTATCATCTGAACTAAATGAGATCTTTACTATGTGTTGGGAACTATACTAAAATCTTTCCTGGATTTTCCATTTTAATCTTCATGATAATCGAGGGAGGGCATTCTAATATTATTTATACCACACAGATGAGGATTTTAAGCCTCTGAAATGTTGTAGCCTTTGCCCAGCACTACATGCCCGTGTGTTCCACAGCCAACATTTTATTAACACACATTAATATATACTTTGTTTCAACTATCACCTAAACAATTTTGACCATCTAATATATCTAAATTTTAGCTACCTGTATCCCAGAAATCAACTTAGATTTGTAATGTCTTTGCATTTATTATATGACATATTGATGATTTCCAATATTAGAATCATTGGGTCAGTATTATAGGGTTACTAATATTATCAAAGATGACTTTTGGTCTAGTAAGTGTCTTCTATATTACAGATGTTTACATTATTAGTACAAATCCCACCATAACTTTTTAAGATAGTAAAGATTCCTGCTAATTTGTAGAATACAATACTATGGTTTCAAGAGATCTAACAACCAGTCCCATATCACATAAATAATTGAATAGAAGACATGGGTTATTCAAGTCCTTCCACTCATTTATCAGATATATATTTGAAAGTAGACATTTACGTATACTTTTTTTCTGACTATTGGGGACAGAATAAGAAGTCCTACCTGGCTAAAGAATAGTGAAGGGGCACCTGGGTGGCTCAGTTGGTTAAACATTGGACTCTCAGTTTCAGTGTAGGTCATGACCTCAGGATCATGAGATTGAGTCTCAAGATGTGCTCCCGTTCTGACAGTGTGGAGCCTGCTTGGGATTCTCTCCCTCTCTTTCTCACTCTCTCTGCCCCTCCCAATTCTCTCTCAAGAATAAATAAATAATTAAAAAAAAAAAAGAATAGTGAAGGTAGAATGGGCAGAAAGACGGAATTAGGAGGCAGAGCCCATATGTAGGGCTGTACATGACATTGTGTAAAGGTTGGATGCTATTTTAATTGTAAAGAAAAGCCAATAAATATTTTAAGCAGGGGAATAATATAAGCAGATTTAAACATTTATATGGCTATGTTGCAGACTGGCTGGAGAATGGTCTATAAAGACCAGAATAGTGTCAAGAAATTCACCAAGGATGTGGACATAATAGTGATAGCCATTTGGACTCAAGCAGTAGTGGTAAATATCTTGAGTAGTCAATTCCAGAGGTATTTTGGAGTCAGAACCAAATAGATGCTTTGAAGCTTTTGATGTAAGTAAAGAAAGCAAACGATTAAGAGTGACATGCTGGATTTACCCTGAGCACCTGGGGAATTAAGTGACTTTTACTGAGAAGAGGAAGCCTTCTCAGGTCAATTGGGAGTTCCTAAACAAAATCAGAGCTGAGGATACAAATGATACTTAAAATTATGTCACTAGATGGAATCACTCAGAGAATAAAAGAAGAATTAGAGGACAGGATGAAGAACCAAACCCCAGAATACTTCACTGTATTTGTTCATCTAGGGAGGAGAAACCAAAATAGGACATAGAAAATTCTAGTGAAATGTGAGTGACACCAGCGTTCTTCACAGAGCGAGAACAAACAATTCCAAAATTTGTATGGAACCAGAAAAGACCCCAAATAGCCAGAGTAATATTAAAAAGAAAACCGAAGGCATCACAATTACAGACTTAAAGCTGTATTACAAAGCTGTACTCATCAAGATAGTATGGTACTAACACAGAAACAGATACATTGATCAATGGAACAGAAAAGAGAACCCAGAAATGGACCCACAAAGGTATGGCCAACTAATCTTCGACAAAGCAGGAAAGAATACCCAATGGAAAAAAGACAGCCTCTTCACCAAATGGTATTGAGAACACTGGACAGCGACATGCAGAAGAATGAACCTGGACCACTTTCTTACACCATACACAAAATAAAGTGAAGGAAAGACCTAAACATAAGACAGGAAGCCATCAAAATCCTAGAGGAGAAAACAGGCAAAACCTCTTTGACCTTGGCCACAGCAACTTCTTACTCACATCTCCAGAGGTAAGGGGAATAAAAGCAAAGATGAACCTTCATGGGCCTTCATGAAGATAAAAAAAAAAACAAACAAAAAACTTCTGTGCAGCAAAGGAAACAAACAGCAAAATTAAAAGGCACCCAATGGAATGGGAGAAGATACTTGCAAATGACCTATTAGATAAAGGGTTAGTATCCAAAACCTATAAAGAACTTATCAAACTCAACACCCAAAAAGCAAATAATCCAGTGAAGAAATGGGCAAAATACATGAATAGACACTTCTCCAAAGAAGACATCCAGATGGCCAACCAACATATGAAAAAATACTCAACATCACTCGTAATCAGGAAAATACAAATTAAAATCTCAATGAGATACCACCTCACACAAGTCAGAATGGCTAAAATTAACAAGTCAGGCAACAACAGATGTTGGCAAGGATGCAGAGATACAGAATCTTTTTTGCACCACTAGTAGGAATGCAAACTTGTGCAACCACTCTGGAAAACAGTATAGAGGTTCCTCAAAGAATTAAAAATAGAACTACACTATGACCCAGCCATTGCACTACTAGATATTTATCTGAGGGATACAAGTGTGCAGTTTCAAAGGGGCATGTGCATCCCAACTTTGTAGCAGTGCTATCGGCAATAGCCAAAGTATGGAAACAGCCCAAGTGTCCATCAATGGATGAGTGGATAAAGAAGATGTGGTATGTGTGTGTGTGTATATATATATATATATATACATATATATATATATACACACACACACACACACACACACACACACACACACACACACACACACACACAATGGAGTATTACTCAGCGATCAAAAGAATGAAATCTCGCCATTTTCAACTATGTGGATACAACAATGTGTATCATGCTAAGTAAAAATAGATAAAGACAAATATCATATGTCTTCACTCATGTGGAATTTAAGATACAAAACAGATGAACATAAGGGAAGGGAAGCAAAAATGATATAAAAACAAGAGGGGGACAAAACATAAGAGATTCTTAAATACAGAGAACAAACTGAGAGTTGCTGGATGGGTTGTGGGTGGTGTGGGCTAAATGAGTAAGGAGCATTAAGGAAGACACTTGTTGGGATAAACATTGGGTGTTATACATAGAGGATGAATCACTGGAATCTACTCCTGAAATCATTGCACTATATGCCTACTAATTTGGCTGAAATTTAAAAATAATAAATTAATAAATTAATTAATTAATTAATTAAAAAAAAGAAACCCTTCTGTCCCTTGGAATCATGGGGCTTTCCTTTATTATTCTTATTTCATTTATTATTTTTATAAATCTGTTGTTTCATTATTGGTGTATAGAATGCAGCCAATTTCTATGCATTGATTTTCTATCTTGTGACTTTGCTGAATTCATGCATCAGTTCTAGCAGTTTTTTGGTGGAATGTTTGGGTTTACCATATAGAGTATCATGTGGTCTGTGAGAGCAAAAGTTTGACTTCCTCCTAACTAATTTGGATGCCTTTTTTTCCTTTATGTTGCCTGATTGCTGAGTCTAGGACTTCCATACTCCTTTGAATAACAGTGGTGAGAGTGGACATCCCTGTCTTGTTCCTGACCTTAGGGGAAAAGCTCTCAGTTTTTTTCCCATTGAGGATGATATTAGCAGTGGGTCTTTCATATATTGCTTTTAAGATCTTGAGGTATGATCCTTCTATCCCTACTTTCTTGAGGGTTTTTACTCAGAAAGGGTGCTGTCTTTTGCCAAGTGTTTTCTCTGCATCTATTGAGAGGATCATGTGGTTCTTGTCCTTTCTCTTATTGATGTGATGAATCACGTTAATGAATCATGGATATTGAACCAGCCCTGCATCCCAGGTATAAATCCCGGTTGGTCATGGTGAATAATTCTTTTAATGTATTGTTGAATCTGGTTGGCTGGTATCTTGTTGAGGATATTTGCATCCATGTTAATCAGGGAAATTGGTCTGTAGTTCTCCTTTTTAGTGTGGTCTTTTTCTGGTTTTGGAATTAAAGTAATAATGGCTTCATAGAATGAGTTTGGAAGTTTTCCTTGAATTTCTGTTTTTTGGAGCAGCTTCAACATGATAGGTGTTAACTCTTCTTTAAATGATGATGGAATTTCCTTGGAAAGCCATCCAGCCCTGGACTCTTGTTTTTTGGGAGATTTTTGATTACTGATTCAATTTCTTTACTGGTTATGGGTCGATTCAAATTTTCTATTAATTCTCTTTTCAGTTTTGGTAGTTTATGTGTTTCTAGGAATTTGTCCATTTCTTCCATATTGCCCATTTTACTGGTGTATAATTGCTCATAATATTCTCTTAATATTGTTTGTATTTCTGCAGTATTGGTTGTGATCTCTCCTCTTTCATTCCTGATTTAATTTATTTGGATCCTTTCCATTTTCTTTTTGTTCAGACTGGATAGGGGTTTACCAATTTTGTTAATTTTTTCAAAGAACAAGCTCCTGGTTTCATTGTTCAGTTCTACTGTGTTTTGGTTTCGATAGCATTGATTTCTGCTCTAATCTTTATTATTTCCTGTCTTCTGTTGGTTTTTGGGTTTTAGTTGCTATTCTTTTTCCAGCTCTGTAAGGCATAGGGTTAGGTTGTGTATCTGAGAGCTTTCTTCCTTCTTTAGGAAGGCCTGGATCACTATATACTTCCTTTTTATGACCACCTTTGCTACGTCCCAGAGATTTGGGGCTGTGGTGTTATCATTTTCATTTGTTTCAATGTATTTTTTAATTTCCTCTTTAACTTCTTGGTTATTAGCCCATTCATTATTTAGTAGTATGTTCTTTAATCTCCAAGTATTTGTTGTCTTTCTAAATTTTTTTCTTGTGGTTGATTTCTAGTTTCATAGCATTGTTGTCTAAAATATGCACAGTATGATCTTGATCTTTTTGTACTTGTTGAAGGCTGATTTGTGTCCCAGTATGTGATCTATTCTAGGGAATGTTCCATGTGCACTCAAGAAGAATGTGTATTCTGCTGCTTTAAGATGAAATGTTCTGAATATATCTGTTAAGTCCATCCAGTCCAGTGTGTCATTCAAAGCCATTGTTTTCTTATTGATTTTGTGTTTAGATCATCTGCCCATTGCTATAAGTGTGGTGTTGAAGTCCCCTACTATTATGGCATTGTTATCAATGAGTTTCCAGATGTTTATGATTAATTGATTTATATATTTGGTTGCTACTATGTTTGGAGCATAAATGTTTATAATTGTTAGATCCCTTATGTTTATAATTGGATAGATCCCTTAATTATGACATAATGCCCTTCTTCATTTCTTGTTACAGTCTTTATTTCAAAAAATTTTTAAATGTGGATAGGTCTGCTGCAAACCTGGTCTGAGTAGTTTGTGAATTTGACTATGATATGCTTTGTTGATGTTTGGTTTTTGTTGAACCTGTTGGGAGTTCTTTGTGCTTGCTGGATTTTGATGCCTGTGTCTTTCCCCCGGTTAGGAAAAATTTCCACTATTATTTGCTCATATAAACCTTCTACAACTTTTTCTCTCTCTTCATCTGGGACCCTGATGAGTTGGATGTTATTCATTTTTAATGAGTCACCGAGTTCTCTAATTCTTATTTAGTGCTCTTGTGCCTTAGTTTCCCTCCTTTTTTCTGCTTCATTATTCTCCATAAGTTTTTCCTTTGTATCACTGATTAACTGCTCTGTTTCATCCATCCGTGTCGTGTTATCCACTTGAGATTGCCTCTCAGTTATACATTTTTAATTTTGTCCTGGCTAGATTTTACTTCTTTTATCTCCACAGAATAAGATTCCCTGCTTTTTTCAGCCCCAGCTAGTATTCTTATTATTGTGATTCTAAATTCTGGTTCAGACATCTTGCTTGTATTTGTGTTGTTTAAGGCCCTGGCTGTCATTTCTTCCTATTCTTTCTTTTGGGATGAATCCCTTCATTTCTTCATTTTGGATGAAGAAAAATAATAAAATAAAATAAAAATAAATAAATAGATAAATAAATAATAAAAACAACAGAAAAAAACACAGGAAGCTAGATCCTAGTTGTATTTTTGTCTGATTGTTGAAAGAAGCTTGATAGAATAGAGAAACAAAGGGGAAAAAAAGAAAAGAAAACAAAGGGAAAAAAAGGAAAACGTTTGAAAATTAACATAAATGAATATAAATAAAATAAAATAAAATGGTGAAAGTAAGCTAGCATTCAAAAATTACAAAAAAGTAAAAATACATTAGAAAACATTAAAGAAAATATTTTTCATAAAAATGGAAAATAATTTTTTTTTCTCTTTCTGCCAAGTTCTGTTATTCAAGTTGTGCAGATTGTTATGTTAATCCTCAGATCAGTTTTCTAGGTGTGCAAGATGGCTTGGTGTTGATCTAGCTGCATTTCAGGGATGAGAGGGGCAAAAAAACTTCCATGCTGCTCTGCCATCTTGCCCCTCCCCCCCACCCAAGGGACAGAAGGGTTTCAAGGAGTTATGATTAACTGATAATTTAAAGGGAACCATTTTCTTAAGTACCCTCAACTGTGAGTTGCTGAAATTTTGAATGAAAGGAAGACCAAGAAATGACCATTGCATTTGGTAAAATGAAGCTGTGGGTGGATTTGAAGGTAATTTCACTGAAATAGTTGGGCTTGAGTCCAATAAGGACAAGAATGGAGACAACAAAGTAGTGGCAGCAAATCCAGTTCGAGCTGTCTTGAGTTTTGCTGTGGAAGAAACCTACATATGATAGCCACAGTTGAGGGTACTGAGGAAAATGTTTCCCTTTAAATTAAGCTATGTTTGCTCTTTTGTAAAATCTGAAGATAGTCCATTATCACCTGATATCAATTAATAAAATCAAAGCTCAATTACCTCACGATGGATTTCCGGTTTGTAGATTAACTATAACACCAGTAAAATAGTTAATCTATGAAATATCTGTATATATCGTAAGTTTCAATTTTTTAGAACTACATAGGTCCTACTAGATGAAGTGAAGCTATTACACTGTATTTTTGCCTTCTTATTTACTGACAAACCTGTATATAGAGAATGGATGACCATACAGCATTGTTTTCTTTGTTCGCTCAAAAAGAAATCAACTTTCCCAAAGGCCAAAAAATTAGTTGATTAGAGAATACGAAGTGTCTTGGCTATGATACACATGAGTTAGTATTTGAGACCCTACACATAGCGATGATGAGATATCCAATGATGGAAAAGTAAATGTTTTTGGATAAATGTTAGGATAAAGTAAGGGGATATGGAGAGACACTGACAGCAGTGTTACAACCACCGAATACATCAACCTCTTTTTATATCTTTCACATTATATTGTAGGTTTTTAAGAGGAAAAACAGACGAAAATTAATATCTCTAATTTTCTAAAGGTTTTAAAACTAGAAAGCTCTATATTTACTGCTTTTATTGTGTATCTAGATACATCATAATACACTGTAAAGATTCAGATTATATAAGGTAGATAAGATATGAAACTGTTGCAGGAACATTAGAAAAGATGTGTTAAAAAACATTCACACACTCTACTTTCATTTATTACTTTTATGGCAGGAACAAAAGTGAGAGCAATATATGTGCATAAATAAACTGTCTAAGCTATGTTATCAAGACCATCCTTGCCAGCATGTTCTTTGTTAAATAGTATATTTTGTATATACCAGAAGTCTTTACAGTTATTAAGGGAAGTATATTGAGTGGCAGGTTCAAAGGAAAATAATAAGTGGACTATTAAGTAGTTATTTTTCATAAGTCCTAGATTTAGGAAGTGCCACGACATTTATTAAACAGACTCAAAGTTCAAATTTAAGATCAAATTAATTATGCAAGTTGATTGACAGAATAATCAAAATAATTTCAGACCTTTAAACCCTGTGTAGTTATTTGTCTATAAAAACTACCCCATGTAAAGTTAATAATAGAGACTGATGGGTGGGGTAGGGGGAGTGAGGAAGTTTCTAGAGGAAAAAATGGTGCTCAACAGCCACATTTTCAATCACTGCACCATTCATGATTATAACCTTCCATGAATTTTCCATTCAGTCCTCTCTTGAGTCTTTTCTTCTATAAATTCCCTTAATTCATATAGACTAGTTATGTAGTTAAACACTGGGTAAACTATAATTTATATTAATTAACCCATTATTGAAGCATATTGATCAACATAAGTATTAATTGATATTTATTTATAAAAATGTATTTTTATATTTCTATCCTGAATAGGTTTACAGCCCTGGGATATGTTGCCTTATATTTTTATTTTAATCCCGAATTTAGAATGCAACGTAAGTAGACAAGGGGAATGCTATTTACTAAGATTATCTTCAGGAAGATGGTATATTTAAGAAAATATAAGAGTAGTGTATTATCTGAAAATATCCTTTTAATAACAAATTTATTCCTGTTAAATTTTTTTTGAGGAACCTCCATATTGTTTTCCATAGTGGCTACACCAGTTTATATTCCCACCAAGAGTCCATGAAAGTTCCCTTTATAATCTTGCCAGTACTTGTTATTTCCTCTTTTTGATAACAGTCTTTCTGATAGGTGTGAGGTGATATCTCATTGTGGTTTTGATTTGCATTTTCCTGATGATGGGTGATGTTGAGCATCTTTTCATGTGTCTGTTAGCCATCTGTATGTCGTTTTTGGAAAAATGGCTATTAAAGTCCTCAGATTTGTTGTTGTTATTGAGCTGTATGGGTTATTTCTATGTATTAGCTATTACCCTCATATTGAATACATGATTTGTAAATATCTTCTCCTATTCAATAGGTTGCATTTTTATTTTATTGATGGTTTCCTTTGCTGAGCAGAAACATTTTAGTTTGAGGTAGTCCCACTTGTTTATTTTGCTTTCATTACCATTGCTTTTGTAGTCAGATTATACATATCATCTATATCTATCTATAGATCTAAATCTATATCTGAACATATATCTATCTACCTATATCTATATCGTCTATATATCTCCCAAGAGCAATGTCAAGGAATTTATCCCCTATGTTTTCTTCTAGGAGTTTTTCTGGTTGGGGGTATTATATTCAAATCTTTAATCTATTTTGGATATTTTTTTGTCTGGTATAAGATAGCAGTCTAGTTTAATTCTTTTGCATGTGGCTGTCCAGTTTTTCCAGCACAATTTATTGAAGAGACTATCCTTTTGCCTACTTTGTAATAAAAATTAACCATACGATTCAACTCTTACACTTCAGGGTATTAATTTGAAGAAAACAAAAATACTAATTCAAAAAGATATGTGAACCCCTATGTTAATTGAAGCATTATTTGTAAGAGGCAAGTTATGGAAACAGCCTAAGTGTCCATTGATGGATGAATGGATAAAGATATGGAACATATACACAATGGAGTATTACTGGACCATACAAAAATAAAGATTTGCATTTTGTGGCAATGTGAATGGACCTTGAGAGTATTCAGCTAAGTGAAATAAGTCAGGCAGAAAAAGATCAACACTGTATGATTCACTTAATTGTGGAAATTAAAAAACAAAAATAAAATGAAGCTTATAGATATGGAGAAAAGACTGGTGATTAAAAGAGGAGAAAGGGGTTAAGGGTTTGGCAAAAGGGGTGATGGGATCAATTGTTTGGTAACAGATTGTAACTATACTTATTGTGGTGATCAGTTTGTAGTGCATGCAAATATTGAATTATTATGTTATACACCTGAAACTAAAATAATGAAATATACCAATTACACCTTAGTAAAGGAAGAATTCATTCTTCATTCAGGAGAAAATTGGCTGACAACTAGTTAATGTATTCACACTCTCAGAGTTCTGAATCAACTGTAGCTTCTAAAAAGAGGTACATCTCTGTATAAACTATGAAGTATACATGTAATTATTTAAAAAAAAATCTCTCATATAAGGAGATCCAGTAAATAATCGATTAGACAATAATAAAATAACCTTTAAAATAATTTTCACACTAGTTCTCCCTATGCAGTTTTGCTACATGACTGTTTTTAATTTTCTTTTTTTATATTTGAAAGAGAAAGAACAAGCAGGAGAGGGGGAGAAAAGAGGGTCAGAGGGGAGTACAGACGATCCCAAGCAGGCTCCACGCTGACAGCTGAGAGCCTGATGTAGGGCTCGAACTCAGGAACCACAAGGTCATGATGAGAGCCAAAGTTGGTGTCTTAACTGACTGAGCCACCCGGGCACCTCTGGCTGTTTTAATGTTTTAATTGCAAGAATTCTAAGGTTGGATTTTTTAGGACATTGTTTTTCACATATATTCTTAAAACAGTTCCCAAATGGGCATGCACCATTCAAAATAAGTTAGTGTGATTTATTGCAAAAGTGGTCTTGTAATGCATGACCATCTGAAGCACTTTACAATCCCATTTTCAAAATGGATATGTATAGATAGAGATAGATGGGTAGATACATACATTTAATCCACCTGCTTGTATCTGAGATGAAACCTGAATAGATTAGCTTATTTGTTTTGTATCTGATCAAGATCAGAGTAAGATAATTAGTCTTGCCTTTTGTAGTACTCCAAAATATGTAAATTTAAGTTATAAGTGGAGCCTTAGAATATGAATTAACTTTGACATACCATACAAAAAGCTTTCGATATACACTGAAATAGGTGTATATATATAGATAGTAGAAATTCTTTCTAGAACAACACATTACACTTTCTTCCTTCTTAACTGTGTAGCAGTGATGCACTTTACTAAATTGAGCTATTGGGCTATAACAGAATGTTGTCTAATGTAATGTGTTCTGTGATTTATGGTGGAGCTCAACATAACACCAATGGAAAAATTAAAGAACAGTCTTTTCCCCGGGTATGCAATCAAAGTCTCATAATATTTTACACATAATGTATTATTTAACATTATCTAAATTAAACAATGACTGCTTTGTTTGTACATAGAAATTTATGTGATAAAATGATCTGAAAACACCTGAGAATTTACCCAGATTTTTTTTTTTAATTTTGTTTTTACATGTATTTATTTTTGAGAAACAGAGTGAGACAAAGTGTGAGTGGGGGAGGGGCAGAGAGAGAAGGAGACAGAATCCAAAGCAGGCTCCAGGCTCTGAGTAAGTGGTCAACACAGAGCCTGATGCGGGGCTCGAACTCACAAACCGTGAGATTGTGACCTGAGCTGAAGTCGGACGCTCAACCGACTGAGCCACCCAGGCACCCCACAGATTTTTTTTTTTACTTTTAGTCACTGCTACTATTGTTCTCATAAGTTATACTCATTAATATGAATCTTTATTACATTTACTATAGAATTAATGACATGACTGTATTTAGCAGAATAGTAAATTTCCGACACAACAAATCTAGATGGTGTTTTACTGACATTATAATTTAACACCCGCATTTATTTACTGAAAAAATATTTCATATAATTATTCACTCAAACATTTTTCTCAGTTGCTCTGATAATTTTCCTATACATTAACAATTATAGAGAACTCAAAGATGTCAAATAAGTGAGAAAACCAGAATGAGTATAATTATATTGAACATATTTATGTATATATCGTCTTCAATGTATAAAAGAAGGTATTTTGTGGATTAAAATATAATTATTAATGATTGCATATATGCTATCTATAAGATGCATCTTTATTTTTATGAATGCATAACAAGTGGTCTAAAATATATGGTCTAAGGCTGCAAATTATAATTGCTGGTACCTTATTTCCGTCTTAGTGTGGAGTTTGTTATGACCCTTCTATCCTTGTTTCCCGAGCATGTCCTGAATTATCTAGGGATCTATATTATAGCAGTTTTATCTGTCTTTACCTTGCCCTACATGTCTGTTAGTATATTAATTCTTGTCACACAATTTCAAACAATTTCATGGCTTAAAGTTGCAAAACCATGACCTGCCGTTGGTGAAGCTAAAGATAGTTCTAGCCGATTTAAATGCTATTGCAGTGGCATTCTGTCTACATGTTCAGGATAACCTAAGAACGCTCTTTACAGGCAGCACAGCCCCAGCCTTGATGAATATTGAGCTGGCAATAGTGATGGTGTCTTTAAATCCTTTGAACTACGTTGCTCTAATTATCTCAGCACAACAAACTGATAATTTTAGGGTTCGGACTCTGTCCTCTGTCTTTACACACATCTTCACCACAGATGGCCAGAGCACCTGGTAAAAATCTATCACAAAATTGTGATACTGTACGGGAAGACAAATGACTGAAAATCTGTGTTGCATTTTGTGTGCAAGTATGTGTACAGACTGGTACAGTATTTTTTTTGCCACTTCTCACTAGGATAGAATTTACACTTAGCTTCTACTAATTTAAAAAATGAAAGATGGGGCACCTGGGTGGTTCGGTCAGTTAAGCATTGAATCTTGATTTTGGATCAGGTCATGATCTTGCCATTCGTGAGCTCGAGCCCACATTGAGCTCTGTGCTGACAGTGTGAAGCCTGCTTGGGATTCTCTCTCTCTCTCTCTCTCTCTCTCTCTCTCTCTCTTCCTGCTCTCTCTGCCCCTCTCCTTCTTGTGTGCACATGCTCTCTCTCTGTGTGTGTCTGTCTGTCTGTCTCTCTCTCAATAAATTAATAATCTTAAAAAAAAACAAGGTCACTTATAACCTCTCCTTCCAATGGGGGCACAACTATGATTTTCTTATCGTATGGTCATTGCATGGGAGGGAAGAAGTAACATTTTATGATATGTTATGCTATAGAGAATTACAAAAAATTGTGTTTATTTTTGAGAGAGAAAGAGCAGGGGAGGGACAGAGAGAGAGGGAGACATAGAATCCAAAGTAGACTCCAGGCTCCCAGCTGTCAGCACAGAGCCCAATGAGGGGCTCAAACTCGTGAACTGCGAGATCGTGATCTGAGCCAAAGTTGGACGCTTTAAGTGACTCAGCCCCCCAGGCACCCCTATGCTACAGGGAATTTTTAATGCACTCACTACTCACTCAAGGATGGATGATCTAATCTACTATTATGAACACTCTTTTAAACTGTGTACAGAATGTGACAATTCTTGAGCTTGTCGGGAGAACACTGGTGTTGCTCTATAGTGAGAGGCTCCAGACCTATTCTGTGCAGTTAGTTGATGTTGCCAAATAATTACATCTCATTACATATGGGACTGATCTATCCTCATCAATTATCTTCTTGCCATTCTTCCGGCTGTTTAATTTTTCTTCAGATTTTAAACAACAGGAATCTCCGTTCGTGAACATTGTCTAATTTCATACTGCTGTGCACCAATGCAAGACAATTGTGATTAGTAGGAGACAACCTAGAGAAGAGAAGAGAAAATGGATCCATTTTTGCCTCATTGTTGTCTTTTTTCACTACTTGTACATGCCTTTCTTTTTACGTCTTTGTTTTCTGGATGAAGGGAAAGGGGGGGGGGTCTTTATTTTTTCAGCTTTATTGAAATATAATTAACATACAACATCATACAACTTTAAGTTGCACAGTGCAATGATTTGATAAATGTATACTTTGCAAAATGATTACCCCATTAAGATTAGTTAACACATTCATCACCTCACATAGTTACAGTTTGTGTGTGTGTGTGTGTGTATGTGTGTGTATGTGTGTTGAGAACTTTAAAAAAAATGCTCTGTTAGCAACTTTCAAATGTGAAACACAGTCTTGTTAACTTATAGTCACTATGCTGTACGTTACATCCCCAGAACTTATTTATCTTACAACTGGAAGATACCTTTGGACCATCTTCCACCACTTGCACCACCCTCCACTCCGTATCCCTGGCTCTGTTCTCTTTTTCTATGAGTTCATTTTTAAAGGTTACACATATAAGTACGATTGCATAGTATTTGTCCTTCTTTGTCTGACTTATGGTACTTAGCATAATGCTCTCAAGATCCATCTATGTGATTGCAAGTGGCGGAATTCCCTTCTTTTTTATGGCCAAACTCCATAGATATTTATTTTCAAATATATGTGTACAATAGTTTCTTTCACCATTCATCCTTTGATGGACATTTATGTTATTTTGCATCTTGGCTGTCGTAAATAATGCTGCAGTGAGCATAGGGATGCAGATGTCTCTCTGAGATAGAAAGTTAATTTTCTTCAGATACACACGCAGAAGTAAAATTGCTCGATTATATGGTAGTTCCATTTTTAATTTTGGGGGGACACCTCCATATTTTTTGTGCACCAATTTATATTCCCATCAATAGTGTACAAGAGTTAAGAGGGAGGTCTTCAGATTATAGACTTGTGCCGGGGTATTAAAGTATCTATCCTAGGGATTCCCAGAGCTGCTTGCAAAAAAATTAAATAGTAATAATAATAAATAAATAAGTGTATTTAATGTATTTTATTTTCTAATCTTAGGACCAAAGGTTTCTACTAACACAGGACTGTAATAAAACTTGGAAATTGTGAAATTCAACATCATCATTTTAGATATAAAACTCCTGAGGTACAGCCATTAAATGTGCTTAGCATGACAGAGCTAGTATGTAGTAAAACTGTGAACAGATGTGTAGTCAATGTGAGTGTGTAGTAAAAATGAGCCTAGATTGTCTGTGTCCCTTTTAGCAATTGTCTTTCTGCATTGCACGTTCTCATAAATGAAGAAAATCACAGTATGTACTTCTTGGGTATAATTTTCATATTAACTTTTATTTTCCTTTTAGTAGTTTAATATTGGTAACACTGCTGACTTAGTGTCCATGTTCAGTGGATGTTTATCTATGAGATCATAGTTTAATGATCAACAATGTTATTAAGAGTGTAAATGACTGTTTTGAAATAGTCACTAAATGTTCTTAATTTGATCATAATATGGTGAACTCTGCCTGGAGAATTTTGACTCCCACTGTCCAGTGGCTATGTAGTATTTAAATTTGCCAGGTATTCTGATGAGTCTTTTATTTATTAATAAACAAGAAAAAAAAATATATATATATATATTTGTATATATATGTTACTGCATTCAAGAAAATTAGTGAAAATCTTAAAATAGTGTGCATACATAAAAAATAAATAAATAAAGGAAGAATTCACATGCCACCTTACTGGAACAGAGTCTACCGATATATTGTTATTGACAAAGGTGTATAAGTTTTGTCTTTTTATGTAAGTACCTTTAAGAAGTTGGTTGGCGATTTACATATTTGTGTATATTACTTCAATGTTACTATCTTAATCCTGCCTTAAACCCTGTATTGTATCCTGATGCTGGCATTTTTAACCCCACTTGGCACTTAAGCACAGCTAGAAGATAACTTATTTGCCTTATGTCTCACAGTAAGCTAGATGTAGAGTTTCCGAATGAACATAATTCCCCTGGCTCCAGTTTTATTGCTCTTTTCTTTTAATTGAAGAATTGTAGGGAACTTAGAGTCAGAGTTTTCTTTGACCTTCTTAAATAAATTGCTAGTAAAATCATCTTATTATTTGAGAAGACATACACAGGGAATTGCCTTGTGAACAAATCATATTTATTGCTCTTTGCCTATTTAGATGCTACTGTCAAAAATTATCAATGCCTATGAACATAAAATTGAAGTCAAGCATCTGTGAATTCCACACACACGTTTGCAGAGTGCTGTAATCTGTATCATAGGCATCATTAACTTAAGCAATTAAGTTCAATGTCCTAGTTTCTGTTGACAAGTGTTACTATTTTTAGGATTTTTCTTCATGTCTTACATTGCTTCACTGCTCTTGCACCTCATGAGAAAAAAGAATCACATTTATGTTAATTCTTTTTAAAATTCCCCACTGCAGCCAAAGGGTGATAAACATGAACTGTCTGAGTAATTAAGTCAGAGTGCTACTCTTAAGGAAGTTCCACTTAGAAAAAGCCATTGCTAAAGGGGGTTGCTTTAAATGCAAACCAATCATTAATTTCAGGGCCACTTCTGGGGACTCTCCTGGCGATTATAAATCACTAAAATTGGTTTACGACTGCACTAATACACTTTAAAATAACTTAGAAGAGATCATGATGGAACAGTCACTTGGCAGTAGGAAGCTTTTGCTCTTCTTTACATACTTATTTCTACCAATTATTTTACAGGACATTATTGGATCGATTTTACTGGCAACATATGTAATTATTTACTAAAATTAAAAAAAAGATTGTGATTTTGAAAACAAAATAGAGTTTATGTTATATGAGGTTGCATGTCACCAAGAACATTAGAGTTCATCCTGAGGGAGACAGTAATATTATCTTTTATTATTTGGAATTGCAGATAAAAATATTTTGCATTTGTTAACACTGATTCAACATTAAACAATGATCAAAAAGCTACTATGTCTTAAAAGCAGCGATGTAGTCATTTTTCGAGGTATGCACCTCTTTCAAAGCTTAGCAAAGTGATCTATAAAAGTATCACAAAGTCAATGAACTTCTTCTTCAGCAGCTTTGCTAACTGAGCAAATAAAAATGAATGCCCATGAATCAATTCCACTCAATTCGAAAGTAATGTATCAGTGTGTCATAGGGTGTTGACGCTGGGTTTGGGTCCTGGCGGAGTCAGAAAAAAATCCTCACTCTGGTCCAAATTTTGGCAGGTCCATCTTCAGAAAAGTTTTCCCCATTTGTCATTAGAGGGGCCAGGATTACATCTCTAAGATACAGGTCCTCAGTCTCTCATTTGTAACTTTGGAGGCAAATGGGTTTTGAAATTCTTTTTTTTTTTTTCCATTTTAAAATGATAGATATACAGGCGCCTGGCTGGCTCAGTCAGTTGAGCGTCCGACTTTGGCTCAGGTCGTGATTTCGCAGTCCGTGAGTTCAACCCCCGCATCAGGCTCTGTGCTGACCGCTCAGAGCCTGGAGGCTTCTTTGGATTCTGTGTCTCCCTCTCTCTCTGCCCCTCCCCCACTCACGCTCTGTCTCTGTCTCTCTCTCTCTCTGTCAAAAATAAATAACATTAAAGAAAATTTACAATGATAGATATAAACAAGAGATGACCAGGCTGTGGGACTGCACCCCATCCTGTCATCAAACACATTATTACTTCTACATGGGATCATGAACAACCTCACAGAGGAGACACTTTTGCTACCCGCTGGCCCGACATCTGATCAGGTTTTACCGCCAAGAGAGTTTGTGTCAAGCTCTGAACAAATATTTTCACCTTCAGTACCTTTGGGATATCAGAAGTTTGGGAAGAACCTGGTGTCTCACCCCACACGGCTTGACAATTCTAAAAGTGTGTTTATTTTAGACGCTAGGGCTTTACATCATTTTGCTGAACATCGAGCACTTTATCTCACACTTCATGTGAAAGTTAAGAGGCAAGCGCGTGAAATGAGTTTTGGCAAACTGCCAAAGCCCTGCAGCAGCTGTGTGTCCAGGTGGCACTTGATGGGGCTTCGACAGGGGAAGTGTCACTCGAGTGTCTGACACCATTGTCTTTTCATGGCAGGAGGTGGGCCTTTTGATGACTTACTGGGCACAATGGCTACAATTAATCCTCCTGGCAGAAATGTGTTTCTACAGGACTTACTCGTCATTTCTAAAAATACAAACCTAAATATCAGGAAACGAATGACTTCCCTTGAAGACCAAGAGGCTGAACATCTCTTCTTCCTTACCAAGATAACCCTACCAGGAAGAGTGAGATCATTTTTACATTTCAACTGAGGAGTATTTAAACTATGGAGACTGAAAAAAAAATATGGAGACTGCACATCATGAGGCACAGGTGTAATTAATTAAAGGATTAAAAATCTGTGTGTGTGTGTGTGTGTGTGTGTGTGTGTGTGTGTAGCATGTGCTTCTATCCATACATAACTGATATAAATGATGTGCCACTTATCATATGATAGTTTTGGTTGCCAGAATTAATAACTGCTTCTTCCAATTTTTGGGTCTTTCCGTTAAGTGAGCTTTCTTGAAACTCTTGGTGACCAAATGCCAGTGTTGTACAACTGAACCTGGCTTTAAACGACAAGTGTATTTTTAAAATTTAAATGTAGGTGGAATCATACTTTAATTTCTCCAGAGAAACAGGATACTAAAAGTAATCTTGTGTGAATCATTTTATCCTAATGTAGGTAATCGCTTCTAAAGTACTATAGGCTTGGAATTTTACAAGCGGATTTCTCTTGAAAAAGTGTATAGTAATTTGTGTATTAAAAAATAGCTCCAGAGGAAGTTCTTTATACCACAACTACTAAATGTGAAGATAGCTGCTTTCAAAATGTGATAGATACGTTCTTTCTTTCCTGGCTCCCATTTAATAATGGTCATGGAAAATTTAAGTTGCAAAAACACACACAAAAAACCCAAACACCTGCAACAACAACAACAACAACAACAACAACAACAAAAGCAACCTCTAAAAATGGATTCTTTGGAGTTAAGCACAAATCATAATTTCTACAATATTGCATAATTTTCGTCTTAATACAATGTTTAATTAGTGAATTGATAAAGAATCTCTCTCCCTCTTTGTATCTCCTTCTCTATACTTAACACATACATAATAGTGTCTGATACCATATATAGAAAGATATACTCATCCTTAGACTACATTGTGTGCTATTTTGATAATTAAAAATATAAAATGGCTCTATGCTGAAGAAATAAACATTTTGTCTCTGTCAATCAGCAGGCACATGTTTTGTTGTGCACTTGCAATATTGGCTTAAAAACAAGAAATCACGGTAGAACATCTCATTGACATTCAATAGGAAAATAGTGCTGACAGAATGTTACAAGAACTCGAGTGGATCCAGGCCAAGAGAGTAAATTAAAAACAGTCTGATAGCTGTCTTAACATTTTACAAGGCAGGCAATATGATCAAGTTGTTGAGCTGACATCATAAAATCATTTGAAACCAAGATTGGGTTCTGTTTCAGAGATACATTTTTTATAACCTTGCTACTTTGATTAAACGGTGTACCTCTGTCTGCAGCTTTGGAGTAGAGCATCTATGCCGATCTCACACATACAGCCACTCACTTACTCATACATACTTTTATGGATACCCTCAAGGACAAATGAGCAGACTTTTCCTGGAATTGAGTTTGAGCATCACCTCATTTATTTGTCTACTTATCTGTATCTTAGTTTATAACCATCTCATATTTATACCAAACTGTGACACGTATTTTCATGTAATACATCATCTTGACAGTGCAGACCTTGGGGACAAGCAAAGGAGATGGTCTGCTGTGCCTACTGACACAGAAAGGTATTTTAGGACCCCGTTCAGGAAAATCTCCTACCCCATCGATCCTTTATTCACTCACTCATTCATTTACTGACAGCAAAGTCAAAATTGAAGTTAATAACACAGTCATTAACTGGGTACTTATTTATTGAGCAATTACTGTGCGCTCAGCGTCATTCGCGGTGATGTGCAGATGTGACCTCTGCTCTCCCAGAGCCCACATCAGTGAAGTAGCTCTCATTAATGTCACTTGCTTTATATATTTTCAAGGAAGAAAACTTCTAAGTGTTGTTTTCAATCATTTAATGAAATGTGTGTGAAAATATAAGCAGACACTGCTTTGGTATTATACACAATATCAGTGTACAAAGGCATCATTTGCTCTTCTAAAGAACTTACTCCCTGACATTTTGGTATCTGAAAACTCAAATTACACCTGTGTACAGACCTCTACCTGTGTGCTGTAAGATCATTCAAGTTGCCACATGAGCTATTATAAAATACATGAGGGGGCTTCTGGGTCGCTCAGTCAGTTGAGCGTCGGACTTTGACTCAGGTGATGATCTCCTTGTCTGTGAGTTTGATCCCTGCGTCAGGCTCTGTGCTGACAGCGCAGAGCCTGGAACCTGCTTTGGATTCTGTGTCTCCCTCTTGGCCCTTCCCCTACTCATGCTCGCTCTCTCTCTCTCTCTCTCTCTCTCTCTTCTCTCTCCCTATCTCTCAAAAACAAAAATTAAAAAAAAATAGGTGAACACACTTCTGTTTTCATGTACACATACCAGGGCTACTCCTCAAACATTTTATATCTGAGAACAGCTAGACATAAAATGAGCATTAGTGCTGCATAAATGTTTTGACAAAAGTATCTGTTGAAATAGATTAGAATTAAGCCCAAAACAAAAATGGTCCTTCGGTGAGGATGGTTTGAGAAGTATTGATCTGGATGAGGGATTCTCAACCAGTGTGATTTTGCACCTCCTCTCTCCCTCATGTGGCAATCTCTACAGGCATTTTTGGTTGTTAACAACTGGGAGATTGGTGGTACCACTGGAATCTAGTGGGTAAGGGTCCAGGGCTACTGTGAACATCCCACAATGTACATGATGCCCCCTGCTCCCCACCATAAAGACGTTTCTACCAATGCTGCTGACGTTGGGAAAACCTACCTTAAGGCTGATCAGAAAACGTTGGGGTTTATAGTAAAGAGACTATACCATATGTGTTCATGATTTTTGAAGAGAGAGTTTCCCTGACAAAATTCTTTAAACAGTTGCTAAGGACATGATATGAGATGAGCCTGGAGAAAGTTGATGGGCTGAGAGTGTGTTCCAAGGTAAAGAGCTAGTAGTGAGCTAGCGAGAGGGAAACAAGTGAGCTGTGTGGGTGGAGGGGGGTGGCGAAAGAAGGATTTTTATGCCTCCCAACATACCAATCCCTCATGGCCGTGGGAGCTGAGAGTACTGGCGGCAACTTGGAGAGATGGGATTAAGAAAGATGAGCCAGGTTTTGGATGTCTCTCTTTCTGTTCACTGCTCAGCATCCTAGAATACATACGGTGGCCCATAACAAAAATCATCCAGTCCGTAATGTCTGTAGTGCCAGAGTTAGAAACCTTGGTGTTGTGGGCTGAATGTTTGTATGCCCGTGAATGTATACGTTGAAGTTTAATCCTTAATGTGATGACATTTGCAAGTGGGACCTATGGCAGGTAGTTAGGGTTAGATGAGATCATAAGGGTGGGGCCCCAGTCTGATGGCCCTTGTAAGAAGACACGCCAGAGATTTTTTGTTCGTATTCTCTCCCTCTCCCTTGATTTCTCCTCACGTCTCCCTGTTCTGCCACGTGAGAACAGAGCCAGAGAGAAAGTGGGTATGTATCTACAAACCAGGGAAAGTCATCTCACCAGAACCCAACCCTTCTAGCACCCTGATCTGAGACTTGCAGCGTCAAGATGGGTGGGAAATAAATAAATTTCTGTTGTTTAAACCGTCTAATCTATGGCATTTTGCTATGGCAGCCCGAGCCGACTAATACATCTGATCTAGACCATTGTAAGCCACTAAACATAGCAATCTTACCAGACTTTAAAAATAATTTTAAGAAGTCATACTACTCTGTTAAACTTTCAGATCACACACACACATGTTATTTTTATTTGGAGTTAGCCTTTCTCCTAAACCAATCAGAGTAGATTTAAGTTTGTTTCTTTTTTTCTGTTTAGTATTCTTCTTCAAGCCATCTTTCGTGGGCACTTTATTAACATCACAGTTTAGTGGTACATGCTCCACCAAATTGATAGTTGGATATAAAGAACATTTCTTTATCAGTCTTTATAACGATTACCTTTAAAGTCTCGCTTGATGTGCATGTTACTAAAGTTTTGGTCTGCCCTAATGCTCATTTTCTATTAATGGCAAGAAAATGTCTATGTCTCAAGGTCATAATAAAAGGTGCTTATTTGGTCTGCAAGATTTGGAAGCAAAGGCCTTCGGTATGTCAGCACTGATGGAGTCAAAGCCCAAGGGTTAGGGCTTTAATCTTTTTAATGAATTTTGAATATTCTTTTTAAAATTCAGTGTTATTTCTATAGGTCACACAAGAGGCCATTTATATCAGGAAAACTACAAAAAAACGAAAGCTAAGGAGAGGTCTTTGTGCAGTCAAGTGGACTCAGAGCTGAGCTAAGCATTGGAATGTGTAGCTTAAAGTTCATACAATTAACCTGCAATGTAAATAAACAAACAAACAAAAAAGTTCATGGTTCCCAAGTAAACTGAGTTTTTGATCACTAGTTTAATGGCTTTAGCTCTGCATTTTTATTTATGCATATTTTCTAAATTCAAATGTTATGTTTACACAGTTTATATACTTAGAATTTCTAAGAAAGAGAGAGTTTTAGATAGGACAGTGTGACATTGGCTGATGAAAAACATTGGCACAATTTGCAACAAATAAATAACTATATTAGGACCTGTAAAAACATAATTTCCAATATCTAGCCAATAGAAATGCTTCAGCTATGTAACAATAACAACAATTGCTGAAATTTATGGGGCATGTGCGGTATGATAATTACTATTTTAACCTCTCTACATCTAGCCTCACAGGAACTATACAAACTAAATACTGTCATCACTTTTTTGTGTAGGGAAAGAGACTAAGACAGCAAAATGTGGAGATTGCTTACCCAAGATCAGAAGTAGTATCTAGGCACTGAGGGTTTTGTGATAGGGTAAAGTTCAAAGTGAACACAAAGCAAAAATTTGACACGAGAACAAAGGTCTGTTGTCATAGCCCACCCAGCTCTACAGTTAAAATGTTGTCAACCTAGAGCTTGTAGATGTTTTAGTAAAAAAGGGTTATACGGTCAAAAAAAAAAATCCTGGGAACATCCCATTTTATATTTCTCTCTTGGAAAATCATAACACATTAGCTTACTAAGGCTTCTCCAATTCATAATTTAAAAAGACTTCACTTTCACATCAGAATACCCCATTTAAGGTTTTGAGCTCATAGTTCTCAAAACCCTTTTACCTCACATACAAAATAGTAATATTGAGAAAAATTTGTGTTTTGAATCTAGAGATAACACTTTGAAATATATTGAATTAATGAATGCTAGTCTAAAAGCATTGTGTGTGATAGTTAAAAGTGCCGGAATGCTAAAACGGTCTAGTTTAAAGAGTCATTTTACATATGTATATACATATACATATACACACATACATATATACATATATATGTTATTAAATGTAATGAGATTTATAACAGTAAATTTTAAATACAGATTGTTCACTTTCCTTTGGCTATGTAAGTGCCAATTACCCTGTTTTTGTTTGTAATACTCTCTAACAAGCAATCCTAAAACTTAGTAGCTTAAAAAGACAGAGCTGCAAAAACAATAGGAGTTTATATATGCATTTGTGTGTGTGTGTGTGTGTGTGTGTGTGTGTGTGTGTGTGTGAGTGTGTTTGTTTTTTTATTTTTTAAACGTTTATTTTTAAGAGACAGAGACAGAGCAGGAGCGGGGGATGGGCAGAGAGAGAGAGAGAGAGAGAGAGAGAGAGAGAGAGAGAGAGAGGGAGACACAGAATCTGAAGCAGGCTCCAAGCTATCAGCACAGAGCCCAATACAGGGCTCAAACTTACAAACTGTGAGATCATGACCTGAGCTGAAGTCAGATGCTTAACCAACTGAGCCACCCAGGCGCCCCAGTTTGTTTGTTTATATACTTGTATACTTAATGTGTATAGACAAGATTTATTATGAAGGATTGTTTCACACAATTTTGGAGGCTGGAAAGTCCCACAATCTGCCATCTGCAAGCTGGAGACCCAGGAAAGCTGTTGGTGTAGTTCAGTCCAAGTCTGAAGACCTGAGAATCAGCAGAGCCAATGGTGTAAGTCTCAATCTAAGAGCGGGAAAATACCAGTTTCCCAGCAGTCATGCAGAAAAAGAGGTGAATTCTCCCTTCCTCTGCCTTTTGTCCTATACCAGGAGTGAATGAGGCCAACCCACAATGGGAAGGGCAGTCTGCTGTACTGAATATACTGATTCAAATGCTAATCTCATCCAGATTCATTCACACACACACACACACACACACACACACACACACAGAGAGAGAGAGAGAGAGAGAGAGAGAGAGAGAGAGAGAGAGAGAAATAATGTTTAGCACCCATGATCCAACAGTGTTGAGACATAACTGTAACATTACAAGCAGGAGTCAGTTGTGTGCATTTTCTGTTTCGTGGAGTCCTGGATTCTCTCATAAGCTTGAAATCCTTCACTTATCCACATGGATACTTTCTCTCTCTCCTTCCTTCCTTCCTTCCTTTCTTTCTTTCTTTCTTTCTTTCTTTCTTTCTTTCTTTCTCTCTCTCTCTCTCTCTCTCTCTCCTCTCTCTCTCTCCCTCCCTCCCTCCTTCCCCCCCACCCCATCAGGTGATATCTTCTTTTTCAGTAGTCTAGCTTGTGTATACTCCTAGCATAGTGGCAAAGCTCTAAAAGGAGGAAGTAAGATATTACTCTGAGGTCCTAAAATATCACTTCAACTGAAATCTCTGGGTCAAATTGAGTCTACTAGACAAACTAGATTCTATGCCTCATTATGAGAGCTTATGCAGATGCCATCTATTCAGTGTTGTTTAGCAAATTTTATCATAAACATTAATGTTTTAATGGTTTTAGAAATGTTTGAAGCATAAGGACAATCAAAGCTTTTTATTGTATATTTTATGTGATATTGCTTAGTTCTAGAAAAGTTTCACATAAACAAGAACCAGAACTTGTAAAGGTTAAAATATGAGAAATACAAATATTAGATATGTATATATATTTGAAATTAATATACATACAAGTATATATTAATCTAAACAATCAAGCCCCTAAAAACTCCTCTGATTTAACTTTATAGATTTTATTGACTTTTGTTATTTTTCTCAAAATCCTTAAAATATACTAATAGCCCAGAAGTTTTCAACTGTGCCCCAAAAATCCCATAGGGTTCTCTATGAAGATACAATAAGGGCTACCATGCTTGAATTCTAAACCAAACTTATCCCACCAGGTTTTCTGATTCCAGTGCTGGCTCTTGCTCCTTTCCATAGCTCGTCTACACTTCCTGTACTTTCTCAAGGCTTCCTTTGTTCATAGTAAGGGGTTTCAAATGTGAAACTATGATACCTGTAGGAGGGGTGCTACCACTGACTTGCACTGGTATAGACAGTTCTGATGTCATGTTTTGTCCTTATGAAATAAGAAAAATAATAAGCAATTTGTGAAAAACCTGGGTTCAACTAATCTAGGGTATATCAGTCTATTTATTTTTCATTATTTTTTTTTAAAGCAGGCCTCCCAGAGCTCAAAAATAACTTATTCAAGCTCCAATTCTGGTAATTTAAATTTCTGCTGAATTAAGGTTTGATTTAATTTCACCATAGGGAAGTACAGATTCAGATCTGACTTGTAAATCTATAGTATGCTGAGTCCTTCTTACTCTTAAATTTTTTTGATGACTTCTGGTTTACAGAGTCTCAGGTGTGAACTGCATTAGCATGGTATAACTAAAGTCTAAAACTGATCCCCAAAAGTGTTAGAATTGATGGAAATTGAAACCGTAAAGCTTAAAAAGCTTTTGCAGCATGGTTATACTGATTGTGACCTATTTGTAATAAGTGTAATCAAAATTTTAAAATATCAAAATAAGATGTCTTATGCATTGCACAATGCCATTATTTCATTCAATAATAAAAACGCATAAAGTAAAAACACGTTAAAGACTCTGGAAGACATATTAAAGTTCTACAATGAGGAATATATATTTAAAAAAATTAGCTGAGACTTGGAGCACTTGTTCAGAGAGAAGGAAATATGTAAACTGTTCTGATAATCCAATTATAAATATATCTGTAGATTAATACAAAGAGTAATTAAAAATTTGAGAGGGCAATTTGCTACTTTATTTGCACAACTACAAAAAATGAGAAGGTATAGTTATCCCCAAGTTTGTTGTTACTGGTGATAAAACTTTGAATTTTAAAGTGTATTATTATTTTCATCACTGTTGGTTTTATGATGGTTTAAGAAATTCAGGGGCGCCTGGGTGGCACAGTCGGTTAAGCGTCCGACTTCAGCCAGGTCACGATCTCGCGGTCCGTGAGTTCGAGCCCCGCGTCGGGCTCTGGGCTGATGGCTCAGAGCCTGGAGCCTGTTTCCGATTCTGTGTCTCCCTCTCTCTCTGCCCCTCCCCCGTTCATGCTCTGTCTCTCTCTGTCCCAAAAATAAATAAACATTGAAAAAAAATTAAAAAAAAAAAGAAAAAAAAAAAGAAATTCATTCAGCCATTTTTGGAAACGTTCAATTTAACGCATTACGTATAGCTAGTTGTTTTCACTAGAAAAGAAACTGCACTTTAAAGTTCAAAGTTAGCAAACTAAGCATTTTAATGAGGCAGGTATTTCTACTAAGCCAAGTTTATTCAAAGAATGGATACTTAATGTGCTTTCAGCCAAATGTTAGACATCTTTAAATTCTGCCCTCCTAAAAACATCTGAAGCCTATATATTTTAATGGACTTTAAGATAATTTCTTATCTTTTCTTTCAAATGAGTCCATATAAAATTCATCTAGGTTAATGGGGAAGTTAAATAGATGAAAAAGCAGAATTGCGACAAAATGAAAAGTATATATGCTCTTATAATTATTTTCCTAGTGTTACCTTTTCCTAAAGTTCTATTTCCTGGAATAAAGATGAGATATTTTCTTTTTTTTTTTTTCAACGTTTATTTATTTTTGGGACAGAGAGAGACAGAGCATGAACGGGGGAGGGGCAGAGAGAGAGGGAGACACAGAATCGGAAACAGGCTCCAGGCTCCGAGCCATCAGCCCAGAGCCCGACGCGGGGCTCGAACTCACGGACCGCGAGATTGTGACCTGGCTGAAGTCGGACGCTTAACCAACTGCGCCACCCAGGCGCCCCAAAGATGAGATATTTTCTTTTTTTTTTTTTTTTTTTTTTTTTTTTTTTTAAATTTTTTTTTCAACGTTTATTTATTTTTGGGACAGAGAGAGACAGAGCATGAACGGGCGAGGGGCAGAGAGAGAGGGAGACACAGAATCGGAAACAGGCTCCAGGCTCTGAGCCATCAGCCCAGAGCCCGACGCGGGGCTCGAACTCACGGACCGCGAGATCGTGACCTGGCTGAAGTCGGACGCTTAACCGACTGCGCCACCCAGGCGCCCCAAGATGAGATATTTTCAACATGGAATTTTATTAAGAATCCCATTCCTGCAAGATTCATCCTTCAGAAGGGACTTACTGTTTGGTGGTTTACATTTTATTTAAAATTGACATCTTCAACTAAATAATAGCTAACAGTTTGAAGCAGGAAGGACAAAAGTCTAAATCAAAATAGTCAGTTTTGCAGTGGATGAAGAACTTGAATCCTAACAGGTTAATTTCATTCTTTTAGTGTTTTATTTTATCTTTGATGTGCCCCAGTATGCTGTTGCCCAGAAGAACTTTCTTCAGGTAACACATTTGACATTCAGCAATCTATAATTCTTTAGAGGGTCCTTTCATGCTAACCCTGTACTATTAGATCCTGGAATAGAATGATCATTTGTAGTAGAGAACAAAGTTTTTCTTCCTATTTCCAGTGTCTACCAGCACTGATGTAAAGATGACTAATGCATTTAATGTCTTACCCTGGTCTAAAGGGGACCGGGATGGTTAATTTTGTGTGTCAACTTGACTGGGCCAGGGAGTGCCCAAATCTTTGGCTAAATATTACTCTGGGTGTATCTACTGGAGTATCTCGGGGTGAAGGTAACCGTTTGATCAGTATACTATGAAAAACAGATTGCTCTACCTAATGTAAGTGATCTTCATCCAATCAGTTGAGGGCGTAAATACAATAAAAAGGCATACTCCCACGAGTAAGAGGGAATTTCCTCCTGCCTGACTGCTTTGAGCTAAGATATTTGTTATTTCTAGCCTTTGGACTTGAACTGAAATATTGGTTCTTTCTGCCTGCCTGCCTGTGGACTAGAACTGCACCATTGGCATACACACACACACACACACACACACACACACACACACACATACATATGTGGATATCACACACGCACACATGTGTATGAGTAATCTTTTGGTTCTGCTTCTCTGGAGAATCTTGACTCATGCAAATTTTGGTACAGTGGTTCTAGAAGCACAGAATTTTAAGGATGAGTCTTCTGAATTGGTTCTGGGGTTTCTGGAATTTACTTTCTAATCTGGTTAGATTTATAAATTTGAATGGCTCTATTTCCAGTAGTAAGAAGCACACTGATGGTCTGTGGTGTGATTTGGTAATAGAAATACTTGATGCATCTCCTTAGATACTCCTAATTAACCACTGCTAAAAAGCAAGGATCTCAGTGACTGTGTATATGATATTTTCAAACATTTTTCTCAAACTAATGAATATAGAGATACTGGCTGGTTGCCCCTAATGTCACTGGACAAAGTAGGAAAGAAAATGATGAGCTCAGGGATTTGAATTCCCAGCTTTAGTGCCCCATAAATGACCTGAAGCCTTTTGTGTGTGTGTGCCCTGAGGAAACCATTATCTCCTACAGCCATAGGGGTGAGATTGCTGAAAATCAAATGCAGAATCTCAGCCTAGAAATGGCTGAATTACAACACAGATTGAACCTGCTGGGGGTCTGATGTTAAAATGAGGTCATTGATTGAGAACAGTGGAATCCTGGAAGTTGGAATGGGAATGTGTGAGATGACCATATAAAGCTGGGGACATTGAGCCTCTAAATTCAGATGAGGTTTCTTGGCAAGTGGAGGAGGCCTCCCCATGCTTAGTGTAAGCAACCTCTCTTCTTGCCTGAGATTAACCCTACATTGCCAGAGGAAACCGAATGGACTCCTCTTAGGCAGTTGTGAGGCCAGATAATGCTGCTTCTTTTCAGGACCCACCCCCACCATGCCTCTTTGCTTCTAGATCTATAACTAGACTCAAGTCTGAACAGGCCCTTAAAGGTGAGGTACACAGCATGGCCTATGAGAGGATGTCCTTCACACCAAAGGAGCAACTTAAGTTTTTCTAATTTATATAACCATAAATCAAGGAAAACATACAAGAAAGGATATTTAATGGTGTGGGATAATGGTAGAAGGAATATAAAATGGATAAGACCAGATTTATTATAATGAGCTCTCTAAATAGAAATTCTGCATTTAATGTTGTAGCTTGGGGAATTAAAAATTTGGTTGTTTGGCTGAAACATGGACCACACCATGATCCATGGTCAAAGAGTTGAACATGCAGGGCCTGTCCTGGTTTAATGTATAGGAAGGGATTCAAATGCTTAGAGTTCAGAATGTTAGAATGGATTTATAATTTAAAACTTACACACACAGGGAGGGTCCACAAGATGTACCTTTCAGTACATCTCTGAGAAATAAACTTGTGAGGGGAGCTCCAACATCATAAAAGAGCTCTGTAATTACTCCTCTGTAGGCCAGATACTTGGGACTGCAAAACCTAAATATAATAGGAATAATTGGGTCCAGGAGGGGCCAGGGCCAAGTGGTGCTACTCATCTTTCAAAGTCAAGGAAGGCATGCTTACTGTAATGAGCAGCCAAGGCATGATCAGAATAGTCTAACTCTTGCAGATCTATGACATTGGCTAGTTGATCATGGTGTTTCCAGAAGTTAAATAAATAGAAAGCCTACTAACTTCTAATATGATCTGTAAAAGCAGAAAATTTCTGGGTTAAGTAAAAATAGTAACTTGAATCATAAAAACAGAGTCATGGCCACCTTGATCAATTCCCAGACTTGATCCAGTTTAGAGACCCAGGACCCTTTGAATGAAAGTAAGGCTAGGTCCTCTTGAAGAATGCACCCTCTACGCTATCAAAAATTTATAGTATTCATCTTTCTCTGTGCCCTTCTCCAAAGAAACCTAAAGTGTTTTACCAGGGTAACTGTGTACTGGGGGAAAGGAAATAATTAGACCTTTTGAGGACTACTAAATACCATCTGAACTGACATTAAGTCCACAAGACCTAAAACATCACTGTGATCCACCCACAGAGTAGGAGCATATGGGAGTAAGGTAATTAACAGAGTTTTAATTCAGGTCCATCTCACAGCATGAACAGTGTATTGCTGGACCCATCCTCTGGCTATTTCCTCAGTTCTAGGATGCCTTCTTCTAACATATACTCAGCAGCTGCCAGAGCATCTACACTGTTTTTCCGACCTGTGGAGTGAGGGCTAATGTGGTAGGAATTGCCAAGCAGAAGCCACTAGAACTGCCTATCCGTTGGAAAATAGCAAACCAAAAGCAATACCACATTCTTGGAGGGACAGTAGAGATTATTGCCACCAACAGTAAGATGCCGTGGTGGTCATTTCCACCATATTTTCATTCATGTCACCTGTTCAGCCAACGCAGAGAACAAATCTTAGAGAACGCCATATTATTGTAAGCTCAACCAGGCTGTGACTCCAACTGCAGCTCCTATACTACATATAGTTTTATTGCTTGAATGAATTAAAATATTTCTTGTTATGCATCTATTGATCTGGAAAATGCTTTTTGTTCTAGATGTCTGTTAGTAAAGATCACTGGAAGTTTGCTTTGAGGAGGCCAAGCCAGCAATATACCCTCACTGTCCTACCTCAGAGGTGCATCACCTTTCCAACTCTGTCACAATTTAGTTCATAGGGAGCTTGATCATCTACCCTTCTGCAAGATATCACATTATGTGTATTTGACATAGCAAGCAAGAAGTAGCAACAACTCTAAATTTATTGCTGAGACATTTGCATGTCAGAGGGGGGAAATAAGTCTGACAAATTTCAGAGCCATTCTTTTACCTCAGTGAAATCTCGAAGAGTCCAGGGGTATGCTTAAGTTGAGATATCTCTTCTAAGGTGAAAAATAAATTATTGTTTATTTCTGGTTCCTCCTACAGTGAAAGAAGAGGCATCATGCTCAGTGGGACTCTTTGAAATTTTGAGGCAATGCTTTCCTCATTTGCATGTATTCTTCCCATTTACTGAGTAGCTTGAAAGCTGCTAGTTTTGAGCGGGGATCAGGACAAGAAAAGCCTCTGTAAAACGTTTAAGCTTCTGTGCAAGTTGCCCCCCTGCCATATGATCCAACAGATACAATGGTGCTTGAAAGGTCAGAGATAGAGATGCCCTTTGGAGCCTTTGGGAGGTTCTTCTATGTGTATCACAGTGTAAATTCTTTAGAATTTTGAAGGAAAGTCCTGCCATAACTGTAGATAACTTCTCTCTTTTTGAGAAATAGCTTTGACCTGCTACTTGGCCTTAATAGAGACTGAATGTTTTACCATGGACAACCAGTATATCATGTCAACTGAGCTTCTCCTCATTAAACTGGTATGGCAAAGAGACTACAGAGTGGGTTGCAAAGAAAGAAGTCATAAATACCAGTCACAATCATGTGACCTGTTAGAAACGACGACTGTAATTATCATGAACATGTCCGTCTTATTTTATTATAAATATCTCTGAATGTGAGTGTGTGCATATGTGTATGTACTAGGCAAATACCTTTTCTTCCTGCTCTTATTCCTTATCATGAAACAGATATTTAGTATTTAAGTATTGTTAATTTTACATCATAATATGTTAAGTTATCAGCTATCAAGGACAGAAGTAAACATTCACAAACTCTCTATCTCTTCTTCTGAACAGGAGTTTATTTTAGTTCTACATGGCATAATTGTATCATAAGGACCTTATTGTTTTATTTAAATTTTAAGTTTGTGGAAATGAGTATGGTTGTCACATTGACAAGTAGACTTGTGATAGTTAATTTTATGTGTCAACTTGATGAAGTCATGTGGTACCTGGATATTTTGTTAACCATTATTCTGCATGTGTCTGTGAGGGTATTTTTGGATGAAACTAACATTGAAATCAATAGACTGAGTAGAGAAGATTGCCCTGCTTCATGTGGGTGAGTCTTCAACTAAACAGTTGAAGGCCTGAATAAAATAAAAAGGTTGACCTTTCCATGGGTAGGAAAGAAATCCTTCTTTACTTCATGGGCTAGAACTTAAGGCCTTAGTCTTTTTCGGCCTTTGGACTTAGACTGAGATATCAACTTTTGCTGTATCTCTAGCCATAACTATTCTTGAGTCTTGAACCAGCTGGTGTTCAGGATGGAACTTGTAAGATCTTTCTTGGTTTTGAGGCCTCCGAAGTTGGAGTAGAACTACACATTGGCTTTCTTGGGTCTGCAGCTTGCCAAGTACAGATCGTAGGGATTCTCACATCTCCATGATCTCAGTGCTCATCTAGGTCATAACTGCCTAATTTTCATCATATTGTAGTATTCATAGTCTGAAGGAAATCCATTTTTGACTTAGGTAATAATGATCATAACCTCTCAATAATAACTTTAATAATGGGTCCTGAATAGGCTGCTCTTGGTCCAGATGAGATATAGTCCTTCCTCCCTCTAGACACAAATGTAAAAGTAGAAGCTAAAGTGACTTCTTTAAGAAGGAGCCCATAGTAGGGAGAGGTGTAAACAGAGAGAGAGGAAGTGGTTTGTGGGGAGTGTAAAGGGCAATAACTAACATGTATAACAGAACATTCTTAGCCATAGAAAGGACATCTTTCATACACTCTCATGTCTATACATACTAGTCTCCGGAAATTATATGTTAGCTTATTTAATTAGGAACCACCTCCAAAGGGCATGCCATTGCTTCCATATGTAGGTGGTTTAACCCTCCATCAATATCCTTTGCCTCTTTCTACCTAGTTTAACTTGGTCATGGTCATGTGATTTGTTTTGGCCAATGCAATATGAGATGTGATACGCATCACTGGAAGGACATGCGATATGAATGAACAAGAAAGATGGCTTTGTGTCATAATTTGAAGACCTATGTTGCTACAATATACCTTGGTCTATTCTGACTGACCTTAGTGCATTGCTACCTTTTCTAGGTCACCTATATGATTCAACACCTCTAGTTCAATATGAAGCCAAATGATTTATCTTTTTATGTTCTCAACTGAAAACAAACAAACAAACAAAACTGTATATGTAACATATGCATGTCACATGTTTGCATGTTTTATGGTAAATAAATATAGTTTTGGTGCTTAGTCATTTTAAAATATGGCAGGGGATATTAGAGAGTGAGATAATTGTCATAAGAGATGCACAAAATAGTGATTCCAAAAGGAAAAGGATGTATCTTACTGAAGAATTAAATAAAAACAATCACAGATGAAGTAACATTTGAGATGAGTCTAGAAGAATAGGCAAAGTTTTAAAATGCTAGAAATTATAAATTAAGTATACAACATTTCAGTTACTAGAAGTAGTGACAGCCCATTTTAGAAGTGGGGCACAATGATTCGCTTTGGTTGGAGAGTGCTGAGTTTGTCTGATTCAAGTACAGTTATGTACAAAATTGGATGTGTAATCCAGAACCATGCTGGACAGCCATGGATGTCAGGATAGGGAGATAATATGTAATTAAATGGAATAGGAGGCCATTAACAATGTTTGAGGAAAAGAGAATTACATGATGAGAAACCTGAAAAATATCTGCTAGTGTGAGTATGGCTGTTTGTTTATTTATTTATTTATTTATTTATTTATTTATTTATTTATTTAATTTTATAGAGAGAGAGAAAGCATGTGTGAGTGGGGGAGGGGCAGAGAGAGAGGAGAGAGAGAATCCCAAGCAGGCTCCTCACTGTCAGCACAGAGCCCCATGTGAGATCATGACATGCACCAAAATCAAGAATTGAATGTTTATTTTTTTTTTAATTTTTTTTTTCAACGTTTATTTATTTTGGGGACAGAGAGAGACAGAGCATGAAGGGGGGAGGGGCAGAGAGAGAGGAAGACACAGAATCGGAAACAGGCTCCAGGCTCTGAGCCATCAGCCCAGAGCCTGACGCGGGGCTCGAACTCACGGACCGCGAGATCGTGACCTGGCTGAAGTCGGACGCTTAACCGACTGCGCCACCCAGGCGCCCCAAGAATTGAATGTTTAACTGACTGAGCCACTCAGGCGTCCCATGGCTTAAGTTTTAAAATGGTGAGAGAAGTGAGAAGGTTAGCAAAGTCAATAATAAAGAGGAGAAGCAAGAGGCCTGAGGGCGACAGCACAAGATAAGAAAGAGGGCATTGAATACAAATTGTATTACACAGGTAGAATGTGCAAGGTTTGATACCTGGGGAAATGAAGGAAGGAAGGAAGGAAGGAAGGAAGGAAGGAAGGAAGGAAGGAAGGAAGGAAGGAAGGGAAGGGAAGGAGGGAGGGAGGGAGGAAAGGAAGGAAGGAGGGAAGGAAAGAAGGGAGGGAGGAAGGAAAGGAAAGAAGGAGGGAGGGAGGGAAGGAGGAAGGGAGAGAGGAAGGAAGGAACAACTTTGCAATTTGAGCCACTGACAACTAAGAAAGATTAAGAAAGGTTGGTTTTATTTGTGGGTGTACATAGAGCGAGTTTGTTTTAGGCCATATCACATTTCAATGTTGGTGGTATATTTATGGAGAGATGTCAGACAATCTGCTAAAAATGGAAAACAGAGAATCTGGAGCCTATAGAGCATATATAGATGTAGAATCTGCATAGAATAACATTTGAATATATGAAAGTCGATGAAATTCCCATGGAGAAGACTATGGAGAGAGAACAGATATGACATAAAATCAACACACCACTTCCTAGCAGCAAAGATAAAAGAAGGCAGTAACTGAAGGAGTCCAGGTAAAGAACAAAGGAAAAGAAAACCCCAGAAAGTGTTTCCAAATCAAGAGAGCGAGTAACAACACGAGGTGTCACTGAGAGATCCCGATACCTAGTGCTAAGGCCAATTGGTGGTGGTGGGGGTGGGGGGAGTCCCCAGAATTGCAGGAAGCTTTGGAGACATCAGTTACAGCAGACAGATGACGGCAGAAGCTAACATGCCCAGAGATGTGAGTGGGTGGCACAGGTGTTTAAGGACATAGACCATTTTTTTTCCAGAGGTTTTGCAGTGAAATAAATGGGGAGCAATTGGAAATAATGTGAGAGACTGAAGGACTAAGATCAGGGTAGAAGAGGCCTCATCATGTTTGTAGGCTGAGAATTAGAAACCAGCAGTGTGAAGGAAACACAATCAAAGCTGAAGAATGACTTGGGAGGTGGTGGGAAAGGATGGATCAAGAAGGTTGCACAGGCCGGCTTAGGGAAGCAGAGGAGAGATTACTTTGGAGGGGGAAAAAAAGATAAAAAATGAAACACTTCTAAGCTATTTGGAGTAAGAAGTAGTGAAGTTATAGGATCTCCTGTGAGATGATCTTCCACTAAAACAGTTTCATTGCTGAGTATAATGAAGGAGTGGAGAAAATCTGAGTTTGGTGGAGAGTGGAAATGAAATATAAGAAAAGCTGGCCAGCAATGAGGGATCACTGAAATTTGCAGTGACTACAAATATCAAGTCATTTTCCCTAGCAAAAATTAAATATACCAGAGCCATAGTAAACAACAATATTGAAAGAAAAAAAAAAGCAGGGGCTTTTGAGTCAGGCAGATTTGGAAATGATATTCGATGCTTTGATTTAATTTTCTGTGGGTGTGACCTTGGTCAGTTACATGTTCATGCTGAGCTTCAGGTCCCTAATCTGTAATCTGGGGATAATACTTCTTCCGTATGTGCTTGTTTTATTATCACTAAGGTAATATGCATAACTATAGTGCTTACCTAATATTTAGTTATCTTCAAATGGTGACCGTGTCTTAACACAGCTCAAAAACAAAGGCTGTCTCACTCTGAAAGCTTTATAGTCTTAGGCAGTTGATATGATAGCAGGAGTAGGTTGAGAAATGTAATCTGTTCCTGATGCATTTATGGACAAACTGCATTAATTGTTGCTCATTGTGACTAACATACAGTATTGGACTCTAAAGTATTAAGTCCTGGTAGCCAATTTGGTTGTGTCTTATGGACTTAGACATTGATTATGCATCATAAAAACGAGCCTCAGATTTCACAGGAAACACATTTTTGGGAGATATCAAATTCCCTTTAGTTTAGGGGTCACTAATCTATGACCTGCCAATCAAATCTGGCTGGCCACCTCTTTTAGTAGAGGAAGGGTCATTGCAATACAGCCATGTTCAGTCAAGTACTGTCTGTGGTTGCCTTTATTTATTTATTTATTTATTTATTTATTTATTTATTTATTTATTTAAGTTTATTTATTATTGAGAGAGCATGAGCATGGGAGGGGCAGAGAGAGGAAGAGACACTGAGTCTGAAGCAGGCTCCGGGCTCTGAGCTGTTGGCACAGAGCCTGACGTGGGCCTTGAACTCACAAACCAGGAGATCATGACCTGAGCCGAAGTCTGATGCTTAACTGACTCAGCCACCCATGTGCCCCTGTCTGTGGCTGCTTGTAGACTACAATGGCTGAATGGAGTAGTTACAACAGAGACCTATTGAAAATCCTAAAATACTTCATGTCTAGCTTTTTAGAAAAATGTTGGCTGACCTTATTCTAGGTAATAAACTAATATTGCTAGTAAAATAGTGCCTAGATGTCATGGGTCACCATTGCCATAGTCAGCATTTGTATTTATTTGTGAACAGTCTGTGTCATTTTATAGTGTTGTAGAAAATACATAGATTAGGTTCATTCATCTGGGAGTTGAATGAAGGTAAATATTACATTTCTTTCTGTATGTTTACTAAAGACTTGATCATGCATGCAGCCTCCAAAATTTTAATATTGTTCCTATTTACTTTTTACTTATCACATTCGAATAATAAAATGTTAAACATTATACATGCAAACTTCAGAACTGCTAAGGGACTAACAAAAATGATTAGTTTAAACATGCAATTAATATATATTACTAAGAAAAATATCATTAAATATTAATTTCATAAAATATTAATGTCTATCAATGCTTCTACTTCCCCTATTCAATTGCCCATTAAATTGCAAACACAGATAAAGTTCAAAATTCTAATTGATAAAAGTGGAAACAAAACACTTCCTGTAGGGATTTTTCTTTTTAATGAGCTCTGCGTTACCAGAAGCATATTAGGGACATGAAACAAACCACCCCCTCACCTCCCCCCCCCATTTCCTCCCAAGATAAGGAACTATTTGTTAAAAAGAATATGCTCTGGTAAGAAAGAGAAGGAATAAAGAAAGCAAGCTTTATTGCTTGTCTTACAAATAATGCAATACAGCAAAGGCATCTAAAAGGTAGATAGCAGAATTGCCCAATAAATAATTAACCCAAACCAAGTGCAATATATTTATGTGTGCCTATAATAAAACAATGGATGATCCTTTTAATGTAGTTCAAGTCTAGCTGCCAGATATTTCATTATATCATATGCCTTAGCCACACATAGCTATCTATAAATAACTGCATTGTCCTAAAACATTGACCAAGAAGTCCCTTTTGCTAAATATTAGGATCACTGCAGGGCTGCATTTTACTTCCACTTGACTTGACATCATTAATTAAAACCCTTAGGTGTTGAGCTCATACACACCTTTGCACATAATCTCTTTTATCTCATGCTCCAAAAAATATGAGTCCATATTTCTTTCTATGCTTTAAGCCAGTTTGGATTAGTGAGACCACATGACTGTATTATCCATTCAAGTACATGTGCAATGCAATGTAAATTGGTTTTAATGGCCCCTCCATAATTGTTCTTAGAGGTAGTTGGATCTAACTTATTTCACGGATTCCTTATAATGGATGTCCTTATGTATAATGAAGACTGCTAAAAAAGCAAAACCTGTTTCACTGCAAAATGCCGATGCATATTTCTCCATACCTGTCCACGTATAGAATTATAATGTCTCAATCGCTGCCTTGTGCAAATGTCAAGATTCCATTATGTTAATGCAAATCTAGTTTAGATAAACACAAAAAATTGTTATTTGTAATTAAGTGAATAACTAACATTATCTTTATTTGCATTACGTTTTTTGCTTTTCTTTTGAGCTGCTTCTGGCTGGGATTGCAAAGGTTTCCCTTCTCCCTTAGAAGCTTGCTCAAGTGCTTTTCTTTTTCTTTCTTTCTTTCTTTCTTTCTTTCTTTCTTTCTTTCTTTCTTTCTTTCTTTCTTTCTCTTTCCTTCCTTCCTTCCTTCCTTCCTTCCTTCCTTCTTTTTTAATGTTTATTTATTAGAGAGAGAGAGAGAGAGGGAGGGAGGGAGCAAGGGAAGGGCAGAGAGAGAGGGAGACACAGAATCTGAAGCTAACTCCAGGCTCTGAGCTGTCAGCACAGTGCCTGACGCAGGGCTGGAACTCACAGGCTGTGAGATCATGACCTGAGCAGAAGTTGGACGCTTAACCGACTGAGCCACCCAGGAGCCCCTCAAGTGTTTTTCTTTAATCTGTGGACAGACCCATGTTTCTGCCCCCAAATCTCATATCTATAATGTAATTTAATATCCCTTGGTTTTAGCTCTTTTTATCATAGAAGGTGAACTTTAAAAGGTATGATTTTTATATTTAAGTCAGAAAAAAAAAAAACACAACTCTGTGCCTATCATTGTATAAACATAAGTATACTACCTCTGTAATGTATTGCATGTACTACATTCCAGGAACTGTAATTTACAAACATATACAAAAAACCTTGGTTTGCAAGCATAATTCATTCCAGAAACATGCTTGTAATCCAGAGCATTCGTATATGAAAGCAGATTTCAAGAACCATTGGCTCAGTTGGGATCATGTGACATTCAGTATCCAGTACTACTAACATTGCAATATGTCACTCATTTATCAAGTTGAAATTGATAAGAAACACTTGCTCATCTTGTGGAACACTCACAGAACAAGTTACTCGCAATCCAAGGTTTTACTCTCTATAGTATTTAAACTTCACCATAACTCCATTAACTAGATGGTACATCCATTTTATTTGTAGTAAAATGGTGATTCCATGAAACTTTAGACAGTGCCTCGAGGCACACTATTATCCTGGCTCCAAAGCCAACCATAGAGTAACAGTTAATTAAATATGAATATGGAGGGAGGGACACCTGGGTGTCTCAGTGGGTTAAGCTTCTGACTCTGGATTTTGGCTCAGCTCATGATCTTACAGTTGGTGGGATCGAGCCCAGGTTGGGCTCTGAGCTGACAGCATGGAGCCTACTTGAGATTCTCTTTCCCTCTCTGCCCCTCCCCTGTTCATGCTCGCTCATTATCTCTCTCTCTCTTTCTCTCTCTCTCTCTTAATAAACATTTCAAAAATGAAAATGGATGCAGAGAAGTCTATCAGTTGGAGGTGAATGTTGGTAACGTGAGAAAGTCCCACTGTGTATCTTTAGTACTCACAGTAGAGTAGAAACTGATATGATCTGGAGGAAAAAAGTATAGTAATGAAGAGATACATACTTAAAGCACAAATAGATTTAATAGAGCATTACAGCTCTTAGCCTTGGATAAGGGGGGCCCTGCCCTTAGCCCTGTGCCTCATTGGACCCTCCTCCAGTGCCTCTTCCAAGCCTGATAGTATGTCAGGACAGTGCACAACAGATCTTGTCCCACATATGTCCCTGTTGTGAAAGTGTCTACCTAAAAATCTTTTGTCTCCCTTTGGTGGGCATGGAATAGCAGGTACTAGCAAAGCACATCTTGACAGAATATGGAAAATTTTCAGCCAAGAAGGTCACCCGATGCGAGGCAAGGCAGACCTCATGGCAGGCAGCCCTTCAGGGTTGACTGAGCCTGTCTCTCCAAAGGCTTCTGAAGACCATTGCTCAGTAATCACAACAGACCCTCCTGATTATTGTATTTTCTCTCTTGCTTCCAATCAACGTGATGACTGCTGTTACTCAGGGCTGGTCTTATGCTATATTGAGCAAGGGGCAGGCCTTCCTGTACCAATGGGATTGCTCATCTTGCTCTGCCTTGGTCCTTGCCTATCCTTCATCTCATCTAGTGGCAGGATGAGGAGTCAGGGATGAGGCCACAACTGTAAAAGATCACATTCTACGAATTCAAGGATTATGGATTACCAGATCAAAAAAGGCATAGTTGGAATATGTCTTGTTCTACATTTATGCTATAAAATCCCATATGGAAAATTTAACATGTCCAGAAAAAATATTTTCACATGTTTTCTACCTAATCTAGAAAAGAGTTGCATTCATTGTTTTCATTAACAAAACCTAGACAAAATTTTGAAAGGGTCAGTGACCAATATTCATGGACAATACAATGGATGAGTAACGATGGAAACTTTATTAAGTGGCGTTAGGAAACTGCAGAGGCAAGAAGATCCACATTGTTTCAATACAGATGTACTCCAAGGAGCCATTGCCTGTTGTGGCAGAACATGCAAAACTAGCCAGTAAATGGTGCATTGGGTAAAGGACACAGAGATAGTTCCTGGATCTGAAGAGGAAGAAATAGTGCTTGGATACCAGGAAGAATCGCAACATGCACTGTTTTGGAAATAAACAAATGCAGCAATACCTCTTTTCTACCCTTATTCTCAATCTTTATCAATAAATCACTGTACTTCAGATGAGCCCATATATTTTAGACTACAGATTGTAATCAATTTGTTTATGTAGGCAGAGGCCCATGAAAATACCTGCCTGGACCCTGTACACCCTAGAGATAACTGTGTCAAGACTTGGTGTAGGGAATGATCATGAAAGTTGATGAAAGATGCTAGGTAGCTTGGAGGACCCAGCTGAGGTTGGAAGTCAGAATCTGTAATGGCATTAATCTACAAAATCATGAGATATGCTCTGCTCCAGCACCCAAATGCTTGGTTGTTGGAAGAGGAAAGAATCATCTTTGCTTCGTGTCTGGTAAAATGAAAGTACAGAAACAAAGGACAAGGAGAGAGAGGGTAGAGACAAGGTTCATTAACTTCTGTATTGTGGTATCATGACTGGAAAGGGTCGGGGGGCTTAAGGAGAAAAATTGAACGGTCCAGCGTCCTTCACAATTTATGGCAGCAGGTACGCACATATTATTTTGATGTGGCCTTGCTGGCCACTGCTTTTTGTAATGTTTCTGCAGGTTATTTCAAAGCCATCCCCAAAGGGGGTCTCTTCACCAGATCTCATTGACCTCTACGCTTTTTACCACATTGATTCCTTCCTTCTAAAAGTCCTCTCGGTTTTTCTCTTCTTGAAAATCCCTATCTTGGGGCGCCTGGGTGGCGCAGTCGGTTAAGCGTCCGACTTCAGCCAGGTCACGATCTCGCGGTCCGTGAGTTCGAGCCCCGCGTCAGGCTCTGGGCTGATGGCTCGGAGCCTGGAGCCTGTTTCCGATGCTGTGTCTCCCTCTCTCTCTGCCCCTTCCCCGTTCATGCTCTGTTTCTCTGTGTCCCAAAAATAAATAAAAAAACGTTGAAAAAAAATTAAAAAAAAAAAAAAGAAAATCCCTATCTATATTCCAAGATCTATTAAAAGCACTTATGAAAAACCTATTTCTCTTTGCTGTTTGTTAATTTCATCATCTTTGAGTCTCTGTAAACCTTTGTTATATGACTTGGCAACATTTACCAAATTATCAGTTTTATCTTCAGTTTTGTACATTTCCTAAGGACAGAAACTATAATTTTTTTTTTTTTTTCCCTATTGGTATCTACTCTGTTTTCAACAGTTTGCTAAATGAATAGTAGAATAAATACTGGAAATAAAGAATGGAAAACAAAACACAGCAAAACAAGAAGTGAACCTACTCTCTATCTCTTCCCTCTCTCTGGCCTTTTCTCCTTAAATGACAGAGAAAAATAAGAAGGGTGGTAATATATTGTCCAGTTCGTTAAGCATTAATATATGATTTTAGATATGTGCACTTTTAAAGGCAGCATAGCTTCCATAGATACATATGAAAAAAACACAAGATATATATTAACTTTAGATACAAATTCGACTTACCATTTTGAATAAATACATTTATATTGACATTAGGAAACTTAAGATTTTGAGAAGCACAAGTTATCAAAGTAGAAACTCTATATATTTTTGTGTTCTTTACATGAAATATCAGAATGCCTATGACCTGGATTTCTGATGTTACTAAATTATTGTTAGAAAAAAATAACAAACACTAGCTTTTTTTTTTTTTTAATTTTTTTTTTCAACGTTTATTTATTTTTGGGACAGAGAGAGACAGAGCACGAACGGGGGAGGGGCAGAGAGAGAGGGAGACACAGAATCGGAAACAGGCTCCAGGCTCTGAGCCATCAGCCCAGAGCCCGACGCGGGGCTTGAACTCACGGACCGCAAGATCGTGACCTGGCTGAAGTCGGACGCTTAACTGACTGCGCCACCCAGGCGCCCCAACAAACATTAGCTTTAATAAGTTTCTGAATATGTAAGCTGTAAAATATAGATTAGGTATCAGTAATTTAATGGAGTTCAAGCTTGTTAGTCCTGTGGTTAATTGTCTAGTTTTAAAGAGGAGCTTTAATTTTAATAATGTAATTTCCTTCCACATGTGGAGGCTCTAAATCATTTGCTTTAACAAAGTTTTTCTATAGTTTCCTGATTGATAATGTTAACATTTTTGGGAAACGATATTTTAACACCCTATGAGCATGAAGATTTTTGGGTGAGTAAAACGTGACTTTGCTATCAGAGTGATAAATCTTAAGTACAAAATTTGCATTCTATAGATACAAAAATAAGTTTTTAAGTGTGGAAAGCCAAAAACTTTGAATGTAACACTATATAGGGGCACCTGGGTGGCTCAGTTGGTTGAGTGTCCGACTCTTCATTTTGGCTTAGGTCATGATCTCAGGGTTCTTGAAATCGAACCCCATGTTGGGCTCTGCACTGACAGCATAGAGCCTGCTTGGGATTATCTCCTTTCCTCTGTCTCTGCCCCTTCCTCTCTCTGTCTCTCTCTCTCAAAATAAGTGAGTAAGGTTTAATAAGTAAATAAATATAATACTATATAAATAAGAGTAACGTAAGGGAAATATTTAAGCATTTTTTACAATTATAGATGTTAATTCCAATTTTCAAGTAATCTTAAAATTTCCAAAAATCTAAATACATTGTTTTTCTTTTAATATAAAATTTATTGTCGGATTGGTTTCCATACAACACCCAGTGCTCCTCCCAACAGGTGCCCCCCTCAATACCCATCACCCACCGTCCCCTCCCTCCTACTCCCCTTCAACCCTCAGTTTGTTCTCAGTTTTTAAGAGTCTCTTATGCTTTGGCTCTCTCCCTATATACCTTTTTTTTTTTCCCTTCCCCTCCCCCATGGTCTTCTGTTAAGTATCTCAGGATCCACATAAGAGTAAAAATATTGTATCTGTCTTTCTCTTTTTGACTTATTTCACTTAGCATAACACTCTCCAGTTCCATCCATGTTGCTAAAAAAGGCTATATTTCATTATTTCTCATTGCCAAGTAGTATTCCATTCTGTATATAAACCACAATTTCTTTATCCATTCATCAGTTGATGGACATTTAGGCTCTTTCCATAATTTGGCTATTGTTGAGAGTGCTGCTATGAACATTGGGGTACAAGTGCCCCTATGCATCAGCACTCTTGTATCCTTTGGGTAAATTCCTAGCAGTGCTATGTCTGGGTCATAGGTTAGATCTATTTTTAATTTTTTGAGGAACCTCCACACTGTTTTCCAGAGTGGCTGCACCTGCTTGCATTCCCACCAACAGTGCCAGAGGGTTCCCATTTCTCCACATCCTCTCTAGCATCTATAGTCTCCTGATTTGTTCATTTTAGCCACTCTGACTGGCACGAGATGGTATCTCAGTGTGGTTTTGCTTTGTATTTCCCAGATGAGGAGCAACGTTGAGCATATTTTCATGTGTCTGTTGGCCATCTGGATGTCTTTAGAGAAGTGTCTATTCATGTTTTCTACCCATTTCTTCACTGGATTATTTGTTTTTCGGGTGTGGAGTTTGGTGAGTTCTTTATAGATTTTGGATACGAGTCCTTTGTCTGATATGTCATCTGTGAATATCTTTTCTCATTCCATCAATTGCCTTTTAGTTTTGTTTGTTTCTTTTTCAGTGCAGAAGCTTTTTATCTTGATGAAGTCCCAATAGTTCACTTTTGCTTTTAATTCCCTTGCCTGTGGAGATGTGTCAAGTAAGAAATTGCTGCATGTGAGGTCAGAGAGGTTTTTTCCTTCTTTCTCCTCTAGGGTTTTGATGGTTTCTTGTCTCACATTCAGGTCCTTTATCCATGTTGTGTTTATTTTTGTGAATGGTGTAAGAAAGTGGTCTAGTTTCAATCTTCTGCATGTTGCTGTCCAGTTCTCCCAGCACCATTTGTTAAAGAGACTGTCTTTTTTCCATTGGATATTCTTTCCTGCTTTGTCAAAGATTAGTTGGCCACACTTTTGTGGGTCCAATTCTGGAGTCTCTATTCTATTCCATTGGTCTATGTGTCTGTTTTTGTGCAAATACCATGCTGTCTTGATGATTACATATTTGTTGTAGAGGCTAAAGTCTGGGATTGTGATGCCTCCCACTTTGGTCTTCTTCAATATTACTTTGGCTATTCAGGGTCTTTGTGGCTCCATACAAATTTTAGGATTGCTTGTTCTAGCTTCGAGAAGAAAGCTGGTGCAATTTTGATTGGGATTACACTGAATGTGTAGATTGCTTTGGGTAGTATTGACATTTTGACAATATTTATTCTTCCAATCCATGAGCACGGAATGTTTATCCATTTCTTTGTATCTTCTTCAATTTCCTTCATAAGTTTTCTGTAGTTTTCAGCATACAGATCTTTTACATCTTTGGTTAGATTTATTCCTAGGTATTTTATGCTTCTTGATGCAATTGTCAATGGGATCAGTTTCTTCATTTGTCTTTCTGTTGCTTCATTATTGGTGTATAAGAATGCAGCTGATTTCTGTATATTAATTTTGTATCCTGCGACTTTGCTGAATTCATGTCTCAGTTCTAGCAGACTTTTGGTGGAGTCTGTTGGGTTTTCCATGTATAATATCATTCCATGTGCAAAGAGTGAAAGCTTGACTTTATCTTTGCCAATTTTCATGCCTTTGATTTCCTTTTGTTGTCTGATTGCTGATGTTAGAACTTCCCACACTATGTTAAACAACAGTGGAGAGAGCGGAAATCCCTGTCTTATTCCTGATCTCAGGCGGAAAGCTCTCAGTTTTTCCCCATTGAGGATGATATTAGCTGTGGGATTTTCATAAATGGCTTTTATGATGTTTAAGTATGTTCCTTCTATCCCAACTTTCTCAAGGGTTTTTATTAAGAAAGGATGCTGAATTTTGTAAAATGCTTTTTCTGCATCAATTGACAAGATCATATGGTTCTTTTCTTTTCTTTTATTAATGTGATTTATCACATTGATTGATTTGTGAATGTTGAACCAGCCCTGCAGCCCAGCAATGAATCCCACTTGATCATGGTGAATAATTCTTTTTATATGCTGTTGAATTCAATTTGCTAGTATCTTATTGAGAATTTTTGCATCCATATTCATCAGGGATATTGGCCTGTAGTTCTTTTCTTTTCTGGGTCTTTCTTCTGTCTGGTTTAGGAATCAAAGTAATGCTGGCTTCATAGAATGAGTCTGGAAGTTTTCCTTCCCTTTCTGTTTTTGGAACAGCTTGAGAAGGATAGGTATTATCTCTACTTTAAATGTCTGGTAGAATTCCCCAGGGAAGCCATCTGGTCCTGGACTCTTATTTGTTGGGAGATTTTTGATAACTGATTCAATTTCTTCGCTGGTTATGGGTCTGTTCAAGTTTTCTATTTCTTCCAGTTTGAGTTTTGGAAGTGTGTGGGTGTCTAGGAATTTGTCCATTTCTTCCAGGTTGTCCAGTTTGTTGCCATATAATTTTTCATAGTATTCCCTGATAATTGCTTGTATTTCTGAGGGATTGGTTGTAGTAATTCCATTTTCATTCATGATTTTATCTACTTGGGTCATCTCCCTTTTCTTTTTGAGAAGCCTGGCTAGAGGTTTATCAATTTTGTTCATTTGTTCAGAAAACCAACTCTTGGTTTCATTGATGTGCTCTACAGTTTTTTTTAGATTCTATACTGTTTATATAGAAGATCTGCTCTGATCTTTATTATTTCTCTTCTTCTGCTGGGTTTAGGGTGTCTTTGCTGTTCTGCTCCTATTTCCTTTACGTGTGCTGTTAGATTTTGTATTTGGGATTTTTCTTGTATCTTGAGAGAGGCCTGGATTGCAATGTATTTTCCTCTCAGGACTGCCTTCGCTGCATCCCAACGTGTTTGGATTATTGTATTTTCATTTTCGTTTGTTTCCGTATATTTTTTAATTTCTTCTCTAATTACCTGGTTGACCCATTCATTCTTTATAGGGTGTTCTTTAACCTCCATGCTTTTGGAGGTTTTCCAGACTTTTTCCTGTGGTTGATTTCAAGTTTCATAGCATTGTGGTCTGAAAGTGTCTATGGTATAATCTCAATTCTTGTATACTTATGAAGGGCTGTTTTGTGACCCAGTATGTGATCTATCTTGGAGAATGTTCCATGTGCACTCGAGAAGAAAGTATATTCTGTTGCTTTGGGATGCAGAGTTCTAAATATATCTGTCAAGTCCATCTGATCCAATGTATCATTCAGGGCCCTTGTTTCTTTATTGATCCTGTGTCTAGATGATCTATCCATTGTTGTAAGTGGGGTATTAAAGTCCCCTGCAATTACCACATTCTTATCAATAGTGTTGCTTATGTTTGTGATTAATTGCTTTATATATTTGGGGGCTCCCGTATTTGGCACATATACATTTATCATTGTTAGCTCTTCCTGATGGATAGACCCTGTAATTATTATATAATGCCCTTCTCCATCTCTTGTTACAGACTTTAATTTAAAGTCTTGTTTGTCTGATATAAATATGGCTACTCCAGCTTTCTTTTGACTTCCAGTAGCATAATAGATAGTTCTCCATCCCCTCACTCTCAATCTAAAAGTGTCCTCAGGTCTAAAATGAGTCTCTTGTAGACAGCAAATAGCTGAGTCCTGTGTTTTTTTTTTTTTTGTTTTTTTTTTTTATACATTCTGATACCCTATGTCTTTTGGTTGGTACATTTAGTCCATTTACACTCAGTGTTATTATTGAAAGATATGGGTTTAGTGTCATTGTGATGTCTGTAGCTTTCATGCTTGTAGTTATGTCTCTGGTACATTGTGGTCCCTGCAACATTTCACTCACAGAATCCCCTTTAGGATCTCATGTAGGGCTAGTTTAGAAGTGATGAATTCCTTCAGTGTTTGTTTGTTTGGGAAGACCTTTATCTCTCCTTCTATTCTGAATGACAGACTTGATGGATAAAGGATTCTCAGCTGCATATTTTTTCTGTTCATCACATTGAAGATCTCCTGCCATTCCTTTCTGGCCTGCCAAGTTTCAGTAGATAGATCTGCCACTAGTCTTATCAGTCTCCCTTTATACGTTACAGCATGTTTATCCCTAGCTGCTTTCAGAATTTTCTCTTTATCCTTGTGTTTTGCCAGTTTCACTATGATATGTTGTGTAGAAGATCAATTCAAGTTATGTCTGAAAGGAGTTCTCTGTGCCCCTTGGATTTCAATGCCTTTTTCCTTCCCCAGATTAGGGAAGTTCTCAGCTATGATTTGTTCAAGTACACCTTCAGCCCCTTTCTCTCTGTCTTCTTCTTCTGGAATTCCTATGATAAGGATATTGTTCCATTTGAGTGCATCACTTAGTTCTCTAATTCTTCCCTCATACTCCTGGATTTTTTTATCTCTCTTTTTCTCAGCTTCCTCTTTTTCCATAATTTTATCTTCTAATTCACCTATTCTCTCCTCTGCCTCTTCAGTCCGAGGTGTGGTCACCTCCATTTCATTTGGCAGCTCATTTATAGCCTTTTTTTTACCTCCTCCTGACTGTTTCTTAGTCCCTTCATCTCTGTAGCAATAGATTCTATGCTGTCCTCTATACTTTTTTCAAGCCCAGCAATTAATTTTATGAGTATTATTCTAAATTCTTGTTCCGTTATATTGCTTAAATAGTTTTTTTATCAATTCATTAGCTGTCGCTACTTCCTGGAGTTTCTTTTGAGGAGAATTCTTCTGTTTCAATATACTGGGTGGTCCCTGTGGTGGCTCCAAACTGCAGGGTACTTCGCCTGTGCCATTGGGAGTAACTTGAATTGGTGGGTGGGGCTGCAATCAGACCAGGTGTTTGCCCCCAGCCCACAACTGGGACCACAGTCAGACTGGTGTGTACCTTATCTTCCCCTCTCCCAGGGGCTGAACTCACTGTGGAGTGGTGTGGCCCCTGTCTGGGCTACTTGCACCCTGCCAGGCTTGTGGTGCTGCTTTGATGGGATCTGGCATATTAGCCAGGGTGGATCCACAAGGTGCACAGGGGTGGGAGGGGCAGGCTCAGCTGGCTCTGCCTAGGTGGTTCCCTGCAGGAGGGGCCCTGTGGCACCAGGAGGGAGGCAGACCCGTCGGAGGGATGGATCCGCAGAAGCAGCGTTGGGTGTTTGTGCAGTGCGAGCAAGTTCGGTGATGGGAACTGGTTCCCTTTGGAAATTCAGCCGGGGGATGGGAGAGGGAGATGGTGCTTCCCAGCACCTTTGTTCCCCTGCTGAGCTGAGCTCTGTCTTCTGGGGCTCAGCAATTCTCCTTCCTGGCGTCCTCTCACCCTCCCCGCTCTCTGAGAGCAGAGCTGTTGACTTTTAACCTTCCAAATGTTAAGTCCTGCTGGCTGCCAGGACTCACGGAGTCCATCCCCTCCACATTTGCAAGCCAGACCTGGGGTCTCTGCCTTACCCAGCAGGCTGCTGCTCCACCACACCGGCTCCCTCCCGCCAGTCCTTGTAACGCGCACTGCCTCTCTGCCCTTCCTACCCTCCTCCATAGGCCTCTTGTCTACGCTTGGCTCCAGAGAGTCTGTTCCGCTAGTCTTCTGGCGGTTTTCTGGGTTATTAGGCAGATGTGGGCAGAATCTAAGTGATCAGCAGGACGAGGTGAGCCCAGCGTCCTCCTACGCCGCCATCTTCCCCTCTCTCCAATAACATACATTACTTTGAAGACATAATATTTTTTAAATTATTTTATATTTAGTGGGTTTATCTTTTATGTAATAGTCTGTTTTTAGGACAAATACTCTTTTAAAAATGCACATTATTTTCTTTTACTGATATGTTACCTCACTATAGGTATTTAAGAAAATTAAAGAAAGAATAGATGTATAATTCAGTGATAATTTTTATAAGTATAGAATCGTTCATCTATTTTTTTTGCCTATTTATTTATTTTTTATATATCTTAAATTTACATCCAAGTTATTTAGCATATAGTGCAATAATGATTTCAGGGGTAGATTCCCTAATGCCCCTTACCCATTTAGCCCATCCCCAATCCCACAACGCCTCCAGTAATCCACTGTTTGTTCTCCATGTGTAGGAGTCTCTTATGTTTTGTCCACCTCCCTGTTTTAATATTATTTTTTTCCCTTCCCTTATGTTCATCTGTTTTGTCTCTTAAAGTCCTGAGTGAAGTCATATGATGTTTGTCTTTCTCTGATTGACTAATTTCACTTAGCATAACACCCTCCAGTTCTATCCACGTAGTTGCCAGTGGCAAGATTTCATTCTTTTTTATTGCTGAGTAATACTCCATTATATATATATATATATATATATATATATACACATACATACATACATACACACCACATCTTTATCCATTCATCAGTTGATGGACATTTGGGCTCTTTCCATACTTTGGCTATTGTTGATACTGCTGCTATAAACATGGGGGTGCATGTGTCCCTTAAAAACAGCACACCTGTATCCCATGGATTAATGTCTAGTAGTGCAATTGCTGGGTTGTAGCGTAGTTACATTTTTAGTTTTCTGAGGAACCTCCATACTGTTTTCCAGACTGGCTGCACAAGCTTGCATTCCCACCAACAATGCAAAAGAGATCCTCTTTCTCTGCATCCTCACCAACATCTGTTGTTACCTGAGTTGTTAACGTTAGCCATTCTGACAGGTGTGAGGTGGTATGTCATTGTGGTTTGATTTGTATTTCTTTGATGAGTGATGTTGAGCTTTTTTCATGTATCGGTTGGCCATCTGGATGTCTTCTTTGGAGAAGTATCTATTCATGTCTTTTTCCCATTTCTTCACTGGATTGTTTGTTTTTTGGGTGTCGAGTTTGATAAATTCTTTGTAGATTTTGGATACTAACCCTTTATCTGATATGTCATTTTCAAATATCTTATCCCATTCCGTGGGTTGCCTTTTAGTTTTGCTGGTTGTTTCCTTCACTGTGCAGAAGCTTTTGATTTTGATGAGGTCTCAGTAGTTCATTTTTGCTTTTGTTTCCCTTGCCTTCAGACATGTGTTGAGTAAGAAGTTGCTGCAGCGAAAATCAAAGAGGTTTTTGCCTGCTTTCTCCTCAAGGATTTTGATGGCTTCCTGTCTTACATTTAGATCTTTCATCCATTTTTAGTTTTTTTTTTTTTAATTTTTTTAATATTTATTTATTTTTGACAGAGAGATAGATAGAACATGAGCGGGGGAGGGGCAGAGAGAGAGAGAGAGAGGGAGACACAGAATCCGAAGCAGGCTCCAGGATCTGAGCTGTCAGCACAGAGCCTGATGTGGGGCTCGAACCCATGAACTGCGAGATCATGACCTGAGCCGAAATTGGACGCTCAACCGACTGAGCCACCCAGGCACCCCCATTTTGAGTTTATTTTTGTGTATGGTGTAAGAAAGTGGTCCAGGTTTATTTTTCTGCATGTCACTGTCCAGTTTTCCCAGCACCGCTTGCTGAGGAAACTGTCTTCATTCCATTGGATAGTCTTCCCTGCTTTGTCATAGATTTGTTGGGCAAACATGTGTGAGTCCATTTCTGGGTTCTCTATTCTGTTCCATTGATCTGAGTGTTTTTGTGCCAGTACCATACTGTCTTGATGATTACAGCTTTGTAATACAGCTGGAAGTGCAGAATTGTGATGCCTCCTGCTTTGGTTTTCTTTTTCAAGATTGCTTTGGCTATTCGGCATCTTTTCTGGTTCCACAAAGTTTAGGATTTTTGTTCTAGTTCTGTGAAGAATGCTGGTGTCATTTTGACAGGTATTGCATTGAATAGGTAGATTGCTTTGGGTACTATTGACATTTTAGCAATATTTGTTCTTATCCAGGAGCATGGAGTATTTTTCCATTGTTTTGTGTCTTCTTCAACTTCTTTTATAAGATTTCTATATTTTTCAGTGTATAGATTTTTCACCTCTTTGGTTAGATTTATTCCTAGGTATTCATGGTTTTTGGTGCAGTTGTAAATGGGACCAACTCCTTGATTTCTCTTTCTGTTGCTTTGTTCTTGGTGTATAGGAATGCAACCGATTTCTGAGCATTGATTTCATATCCTGCAACTTTGCTGAATTCATGAATTATTTCTAGCAGTTTTTTGGTGGAATCTTTTGGGTTTTCCATGTAGAGTACCACATCATCTGTGGAGAGTGAAAGTTTGACCTCCTCCTGGCTGATTTGGATGCCTTTTATTTCTTTGTGTTGTCTGGTTACTGAGGCTAAGACTTCCAATAATATGTTGAATAACAGTGGCCAGAGTGGACATTCCTGTCTCGTTCCTGACCTTAGGGGAAAAGCTCTCAGTTTTTCCCCATTGAGGATGATATTAGCATTGGGTCTTTCATATATGGCTTATATGATCTCAAGGTATGTTCTTTCTATCTACATTCTTGTGGGTTTTTATCAAGAAGGGATGCTGTATTTTGTCAAATGCTTTCTCTGCAACTATTGAGAGGTTCATATGGTTCTTGTCCTTTCTTTTCTTGATGTGATGAATCACACTGATTGTTTTGCAGATATTCAACCAGCCCTGCATCTCAGATATAAATCCCACTTGGTCGTGATGAATAATTTTTTTAATGTATTGTTAGATCCAGTTGGCTATTATCTTGTTCAGGATTTTTGCATCCATGTTAATCAAGGAAATTGGTACATAGTTCTCCTTTTTAGTGGGGTCTTTTTCTGGTTTTGGAATCAAGGTAATGCTGGCTTCATAGAAAGAGTTTGGGAGTTTTCCTTCCATTTCTATTTTTTGGAACAGCTTCAAGATAATAAGTGTTAACTCTTCCTTAAATATTTGGCAGAATTCCCCTGGAAAGCCATGTGGCTCTGGACTCTTTTGGGGGGGGGGGGATTTTTGAATACTAATTCAATTTCTTTACTGGTTATGGGTTTATTCAAATTTTCTATTTCTTCCTGTTTCAGTTTTGATAGTGTATATGTTTGTAGGAATTTGTCCATTTCTTCCAGATTGCCCATTTTACTGGTGTATAATTGCTCATAATATTCTCTTAATATTGTTTTTATTTCTGCTTTGTTGGTTGTGATCTCTCCTCTTTCATTCTTGATTTTATTTATCTGGGTCCTTTCCTTTTTCTTTTTGATCAAACTGGCCAGTGGTTTATCAATTTTGTTAATTCTTTCAAAGAACCAGCTTCTGGCTTCACTGATCTGTTCTACTGTTTTTTGGTTTCTATAGCATTAATTTCTGTTCTAATCTTTATTACTTTCTGTCTTCTGCTAGTTTGGGGTTTTATTTGCTGTTCTTTTTCTAGCTCTTTAAGGTGTAAGGTTAGATTTTGTATCTAAGACCTTTCTTCCTTCTTTAGGAAGGCCTAGATTGCTATATATTTTCCTCCTATGACCACCTTTGCTGCATCCCAGACGTTTTTGGCTATGGTGTTATCATTTTCATTGGCTTCCATGCACTTTTTAGTTTCCTCTATAACTTCTTGGTTAGCCCATTCATTCTTTTTTTTTTCTTATTTTTTTTTTAACATTTATTTATTTTTGAGACAGAGAGAGACACAGCACGAACGGGGGAGGGTCAGAGAGAGAGGGAGACACAGAATCTGAAACAGGCTCCAGGCTCTGAGCTGTCAGCACAGAGCCCAACGCGGGGCTCGAACTCTCGGACTGCGAGATCATGACCTGAGCCGAAGTCAGACACGTAACTGACTGAGCCACCCAGGCACCCCAGCCCATTCATTCTTTAGTTGAATGTTCTTCAGTCTCCAAGTATTTCCTACCTTTCCATAATTTTTCTTTTGGTTGATTTTGACTTTCATAGCATTGTGGTAAAAAAAATATGCATGATATGATCTCAATCTTTTTGTACTTGTTGAGGGCTGATTTGTGTCCCAGTACGTGGTCTATTCTGGAGAATGTCCCATGTGCACTGGAGAAGAATGTATATTCTGCTGCTTTAGGATGAAATGTTCTAAATATATCTGTTAAATCCATCTCATCCAGTGTGTCACTCAAAGCCATTGTTACCTTGTTGATTTTATGATTTGATGATCTATCCATTGTTGTAAGTGGGGTGTTGAAGTCCCCTACTATTATGGTATTATTATCAATGAGTTTCTTTATGTTTGTGATTAATTGATTTATATATTTGGGTGCTTTCATATTTGGAGCATAAATGTTTACAATTGTTAGGTCTTCTTGGTGGATAGACCCATTAATTATGATATAATGTCCTTCTTCATCTCATGTTACAGTCTTTTTTTTTTAAGTCTAGATTGTTTGATATAAGTATGGGTACTCTGGGTATTTTTGTCAACAATTAGCATGATAGATGGTTCTCCATCCCTTTACTTTCAATCTGAAGGTGTCTTTTGGTTTAAAGTGGGTCTCTTGTAAACAGCATATAGATGGATCTTGTTTTCTAATGAATTCTGTTACCCTATGTCTTTTGATTGGAACATTTAGTCCATTGACGTTTGAATGAGTACTGAAACATATGAATTTGTTGCCATTATGTTGCTTGCAGATTTGGAGTTTTTGGTGGTGTTCTGGTCCTTTCTATTCTTTGTTGCTTTTTGTATGTATGTATGCATGTATTATGTATGTAAATATATATTTACTTTATTTATTTATTTATTTATTTATTTATTTACTTACTTACTTACTTACTTACTTACTTACTTACTTATTTATTCATCTTTTCTCCCCTCAGAGAGTCCCCCTTAAAATTTCTTGCAGGGCTAGTTTAGTGGTCACTAACTCCTTTAATTTTTGTTTGTCTGGGAAACTTTTACTCTCTCCTTCTATTTTGAATGACAGTGTTGCTGGATAAAGAATTTTTGGTTGCATATTTTTCTGATTCAGCACACTGAATATATCCCACCACTCCTTTCTGGCCTGCCAAGTTTCTGTGGATAGGTCTGCTGCAAACCTTATCTGTCTTCCCTCGTAGGTTAAGGAGTCTTTTTCCCTTGCTGCTTTCATGATTCTTTCCTTGCCTGAGTATTTTGTGAATTTGACTATGATATGCCTTGTTGATGTTCGGTTTTTGTTGAATCTAATGTGCTTCCTGGATTTTGATGTCTGTGTCTTTCTCCAGGTTAGGAAAGTTTTCTGCTATGATTTGCTCACATAGTCCTTCTATCCCTTTTTCTCTCTCTTCCTCTTCTGGGACCCCTATGATTCTGAGGTTGTTCCTTTTTAATGGGTCACTGATTTTCTCTAATTCTTAAATTGTGCTCTTTTGCCTTAGTCTCCCTATTTTTTTCTGCTTCATGATTCTCCACAAGTTTGTCCTCTATATCACTGATTCTGTGCTCTGCCTCATCCATCTTTGCTGCCATGGCACCAATTGAGATTGCAGCTCAGTTATAGCATTTTAAATTTCATCCTGACTAGGTTTTCTTCTTTTATCTCCACAGAAAGTGATTCTAATCTATTTTTGACTCCAGCTAGTATTCTTATTATCATGATTCTAAAATCTGGTTCAGACTTCTTGTTTGTATCTGTGTTTGTTATATCCCTGGCTGTCGTTTCTTCCTGCTCTTTCTTTTAGGGTGAATTCCTTCGTTTTGTCAGTTTGAAGGGAGTAAAGGAATTAATGAGGTTAAAAAAAATTTAAAAAAATAAATTAAAAAAAAATTGAATTAAAAAAATAAAAACAACAGACACATACAAATCAAATAAATGATGGTAGACCTTAGATGTGTTTTCGTCTGGGTGTTGAAAGGGGCTTGGTAGATGAGAGAAAAAAGGGGAAAGAAAAAAAAAAGGGAAGTCGTTTGAAAATTTGAAAAAAAAATGAATATACAGAAATAAAATGAAATGGTTAAAGCAAAATAGAATTTGAAAAAATATATACAAAAGTAAAAAATATAGTAGAAAAAAATTAAAGAAAAATAGTTTTAATAAAAATTGAAAATAAAAAAAATTCTCTTTCTGTATTCAAGAAAAAAAACAAAAGAGAAAAGAAAAGAAGATTTAATAAATGGACCAGGGAGCAGACAGAAATACAGTTGAAATTACTTCTTTTTCCCATAGAAGTCAAACTATGAAGCAGTTTATAGTCCATAAACTAAGCAGGCAGAGAGACTTGTGTTCCTGAAGAGTGAGGTTGGCCCAGTTGGGTGGGGGTTTGTGTAATGGCTCCATTCTCCACTAGATGGCACTGCTTAGCTTACTCAGGTGGATTGTTGTGGCGCTTGTAGATGTGTATGCACATGCGCCAGATCGGTGAAAACGGTGTCACCCGTCTCTAGTATCGGAATTCTGTTCTCCCTGATCAGCAATCGTGCACCCATCCTTTGTCTTCGGTTTCCGTACACTCCCCACTTTTACGCTGTTGGTGACCAAGCCCCAGGCAGCACCTCTCTCCTGAGTTTTATCCCAGATGCTGCTGCGTTTCCCCACCCTTTACTTCTGAGGGACTGCGGCTTTGTCCTGCTCAAACCTTCTGCAGGAGGTTTTCACTGAGCAATGGCCGGGTGCTGGCCACACCCAGGAATGTTCGCAGGACCGTGCTATTGGCGATGCCCAGAGACTGCCTCCGGGTGCCAGCCTGCCCCAGGAAAAGTTCACGCGATTACGTGGCAACAGTGTTTCAGGGATTATGGCAAATGACCGCACACGCATCTGGCACCAGGCTTCATCCCCAATGACCTTGTTCCAGCACCAGCACATGTGTTTGTTCTCCTGGGTCCACTGGGGCCTTTGCCTTTGGGGCCTCTACCAGATGTCCTCCCAGCAGGGGAACCGCCTCACCCTGTGTGGCCCAAAGACCCCTGGACCTCACTCTGCTCCTGGGGATTCACCCTTTCCACCAGAGCACCCCCAGGTATCAGCTGCTGAGTTTCCAACCTTGTGCTCCCCTGTTTATAGAGTCTTAAGGGAATTTAAACACTCTCTTTTCTGCCTTTTTAATTCGGTCCCTGCTGCTATTTCCACTTTTCCATTTTCTCTCCAGCTGCTTTTGGGGGGTGGTGCTTTTCTGAGTTCTCCCCCTGCCTCCCACCCCGGCTCTGTCCTCTCTCTGTATCCAAAAACAGCCTGCCCTTTGCGGCTTCTCTCTCCCCCAGTTCGTCTCCCCATGCTGCATACCTGCTGAATTCTGTGGTTCAGGTTGTGGAGATTGTTGTGTTGATCCTCAAATCAGTTTTCTGGGTGTGCAGGATAGTTAAGTGTTGTTCTGGCTGTATTTCATGGACGTCAGAGGCAGAAAAAAATTCCATGCTGTTCCACCATCTTGGCTCCCCCCATTATCCATTTATTTTTTATCACTCTCCAGTGATTCCTTCTATTTCTGTATTTATATATTATTTTTCTTTTACTTTTTTCCTAGCAGTGTAATGAATATACCACATTGCAGTTTTGTTAACATAATCTTATGTACTTGTCATTATAAATGTAGTTTTCTAATTACCACTACCAAAAATTAGAGTATAGCAATTAACTTCTTAATAAAAAATAAAAATAAAACAATTTATATAATTTATTTTACTACTTTCTAAACTTTCTTGATATGTCTCTTCTTCAAAAAAGCAAATGACATGTATATTATATTTTCTATCTGTATTTAGAAACATTTATATTTATTTCTTTAAATGTCAGATTTTTTTTTTCTTTTTGTATAATTGTTTATGCCTAAGAGTCAGAATTCTGAGTTAACTGATATTCATCTGTTCATGTTTTCCGGATAATGACAAGTTATTTGTAGGTGGCCTGGACCAATTTATATTTGTATCAATACTATAGGAATGTTCAAAAAGTTCCCCATCTTCTCAACACTGGCAATGTTTATATGTTTTATTTTTGCCAGCTTAATTGTATATTTACCTCATCATGACCTTAATGTGTTTTGACCTCTTTGCTAGTAAGTTTGGACATCATTAGATTTTTAACGTCATTTGTGTTACTGTGTTTTCTTAAATAAGTGTATGAGTTTCAACTAATTTTATAATACAGTGTGTTTTTCTAGTTGTATTTGAGAGTTATTATATAATCAGGGTGATGATTATTTGTCATATCTATGACAAATATTGTTTCTCAAACTGCACTATGTCTTTTAATGTTCTTGGGTGTCTTAGTGAACCCAAAGTTTTAACTGTGTTATGTAGAAGTTTATTAGCCTGTGTTTATATGGGTAGAATATTTTAGTACATTTATATTAATGCCTATCCTGAGTTAATATATTTTGTTTTGTCAAAAATTTTATATATTCATCTTTCACACTTAAGTGCTGGATCTACTAGGATTGATTTTGCCTAAGGAATGAGGTAGGGATATAGTGTGTGTGTGTGTGTGTGTGTGTGTATTTTATTTAGAGGTAATAACATTTCTCAGTACCTCTTCTTGAATAGTCTTTGGTTCCCTACTAGTTTTTCAAATATGCTTTGCTATATATCAGGTTTCCATACATGTGCATGTCATAAGTTTTTCTTGCCCATAGTCCTTATCACTGTTGTAAGTCATATATTTATAAATCTTAGTCTTGAGTAAGACAAAACCATGTTCTTTTTACTTCTTTATTAATGTTGTAACTATTCTCACCCTGTATTCTTTCGTATCATTTAGTATCACTTTTACAACTTTGATGAAAAACCTTATTTCTTTTGCCTGGGATTATTTGAGTTGAGAGACTGTTATTGATAGAACTGATTCAATAAGCAAGATAACTTTCTACACGTATTTAGTTCTTATTTAATAGTTATTAATCATGTTGGGCCATTACATCAATAAAGATTTTAAAAGATAAATTGAGAGGCATCTGGGTGGCCCAGTCAGTTGTGTCCAACCTCAAGTCATGATCTCATGGTGAGTGGGGTTTGAGCCCCATGTCCAGCTCATTGCTGACAGCTCAGAGCCTGGAGCCTGGATTCTGTGTCTCCTTCTCTCTCTCTGCCCCTCCCCTGCTCATGCCCTGTCTGCCTGTCTCTTTCTTTCTCTCTCTCTCTCTCAAAAATATACATTAAAATTTTTTTTTAATTAAAAAGAGATAAGTTGAGGCATATTAACAATTTTAAGGGCTTATTGGAGCAAAAATTGCTTCAAATCTCGTAGTGCCAAACCAGAGGTGTTAGGAGCAATCTGTCAGCAAGACCTAAGGGAGAGTCTTTTCCAGAGAGAGTACAGAGGCGAAGAAAGGACATTATGTGATTATAGCTTCAAGTCCAGTTGTCTGTTGGTAATTGGTTGTTTTTTGGTTTCAATTTCTCAACCTTGTGGCGTTTATAGGGCTTGTTTTCGGTTTGGTCACCTAGGCCACCATGCCATTAGAGCCACATCAGTCTAATGACCTCCTTGTTTATTCAACAAAGATGTTAGACCTTTTTTTGTTAAATGTATCTCTAATTATTTAATGAATATTTATAAGATAAATGATTTTTAAATTGTACTCTTTAACTCTTGTTGCAGGTCTTTCAGAATGCAATTACCTAAACATTGTTCAGAAAAGTTCCTAAAATCTTTTATTAATCATAAAATTTAAATGGATGATTTGATGGAGAAACTTGGAGTTTTTAGAATAAAATACAGTCACATCTCAAATAGTGTTCTTCCTTTATGAACCTATCTCTGTTGTTTCTTGTTATCTTTTTATCTTATTTAACTTTATAGGACATCCATTATGTTTTGAGATTTTAGACTAGAGCCTATTATATTTGTGGTAATTTAATTTTCAAGAGTTCCCTATGGTGTAGGTTGTGAGTTGTTTTCTGTAGCGATTTATTGTCATCTGGAAAGCAGTATACACCCCAATCCATTTTAAATTCAAGTTTCAATCTCAAGATTGATTTTGAACCAAATAATGTAAATGACTTCTCCAAACTCAAGTGAGAGCCAGCCACCAACCACATATCCTCAGAGCAGATATTTTTTTTATATCTAGAATAAAGAAGAAAGTATCTGTTTTCTATTAGGAAAGCCATTTGTTTTTTCTATAGGTATAGTCTTCCTGGAGCTCAGTTTTCTGCAGTTTTCACTAATTCAACTCTAACTCTGGGCCAATTCAAAGACTTCACTCAAAGAACACTTAGGCCGCCAGTTTTTTAGATGCTTAATATATCTCTTGTCTACAATACTCACCTCCCTGTACTTGTCCTCCAGCTTTGCTCCTCTCTTTAGACTCTTCTTTTACTTTTAGACTCATCCATTCACTGAAAATGTGTTTCTATGTGTATTGTGTTTATTTTCTAATACGTTCATATATTATAGCAAAATTGTTCCTCCATTTTATGGGAATTCATGTTATTTTATTATTTTTATTTTTTATTTTTGTAATTTTATTTAAATCCAAGTTAGTTAACATACAGTGTAATAATAATTTCAGGAGTAGAATTTAGTTATTCATCATTAACATACAATACCCAGTGCTCATTCCAACAAGTGCCCTCCTTAATGCCCATCACCCATTTAGCCCATCCCCCCCACCCAACACCCCTCTAGCAACCCTCAGTTTGTTCTCTGTCTCTTATGGTTTGTCTCCCTCTCTCTTTTTATCTTTTTTCTTTCCCTTTCCTATGTTCATGTTTTGTTTCTTAAATTCCACATGTGAGTGAAATCATATGATATTTGTCTTTCCCTGACTGACTTCTTTTGCTTAGCGTAATACACTCTACTTCCATCCACAAGTTGTTGCAAATGACAAGATTTCATTCTTTTATATTGCTGAGTAATATTCCAGTGTGTGTGTGTGTGTGTGTGTATGTGTGTGTGTGTGTGTGTGTGTGTGTGTGTGTGTGTGTGTACATACCATATCTTCTTTATCAGTCCATCAGTCTATGTCAATCAGTCTATGGACATTTGGGCTCTTTCCATAATTTGGCTATTGTTTATAGTGCTGCTATAAACATTGGGGTGCATGTGCCTCTTTGAATCAGCATATTTGTATCCCTTGGATAAATTTTTGGTAGTGCAGTTGCTGGGTTGTAGGGTAGTTTTATTTAAAAATTTTTGAGGAACATCCACACTGTTTTCCAGAGTAGCTGCACCTGTTTGGATTCCCATCAGCAATGCAAAAGTGTTCCCCTTCCTCCACATCCTTGCCAGTATCTGTTGTTTCCTGACTTGTTAATTGTAGCCATTGTGGCTGCTGTGAGGTGGTATCTCATTGTGGTTTTGATTTGTATTTCCCTAATGATGAGTGATGATAAGCATCTTTTCAGGAGTTTCTTAGCAATCTGGATGCCTTCTTTGATAAAGTGTCTGTTCATGCCTTTTACCCATTTCTTCACTGGATTGTTTGTTTTTTAGATGTTGAGTTTTATAAGTTCTTTATAGGTTTTGGATACCAACCCTTTATCTGATAGGTCATTTGCAAATATCTTCTCCCATTCCATTGGGTGCCTTATAATTTTGCTGATTGTTTCCTTTGCTGTGCAGAAGGTTTTTATCTTGATGAAGGCCCAATGGTTCATTTTTGTTTTTGTTTCCCTTGCCTCTGGAGACATAGGAAATTGTTGCAGCTGAGGCCAAAGAAGTTTTTGCCTGCTTTCTCCTCTAGGATTTTGATGGTTTCCTGTTTTATCTTTAGGCATTTCATCCACTTTGATATTATTTTTGTGTATGGTGTAAGAAAGTTGTCCAAGTTCATTCTTCTGCATGTTCGTGTCCGGTTTTCCCAGCACCACTTGCTGAAGAGACTGTCTTTATTCCATTGGACAGTCTTTCCTGCTTTGTCAAAGATTAGTTGGCCATGTGTTTGTGGGTATATTTCTGTGTTCTCTTTTCTGTTCCATTGATCTGAGTGTCTGTTTTTTTGTTAATACCATACTATCACCATACTATCTTGATGAGTACAGCTTTGTAATACAGGGTGGAGTCTGCAATTGTGATGCCTCCAGCTTTGGTTTCTTTTTCAACATTACTTTGGCCATTTGGGGTCTTTTCTGGTTTGATACAAATTTTAGAATTATTTTTTCTAGCTCTGTGAAGAATGCTGGTGTTACTATGGTAGGGTTTGCATTGAATATGTAGATTGCTTTGGGTAGTATCAGCATTTTAACAATATTTATTCTTCCAATCCTTGAGCATGGAACATTTCGTTGTGTCTTCTTCAATTTCTTTCGTAAACTTTCTAAGGTTTTCAGTGTATAGATCATTTACCTCTTTGGTTAAGTTTATTCCTTGGTATTTTATGGTTCTTGGTGCAATTGTAAATGGGATCAATTTCTTGATTTTATGGTGTTTCATTATTGATGTTTAGAAATATCACAGATTTCTGTATGGTGATTTCACGGTGTGTGACTTTGCTGGATTCATGTATCAGTTCTAGCAGTTTTATGGTGGAGTCTTTCGGGTTTTCCACCTAGAGTATCATGTCATTTGTGAAGAGTGAAAGTTTGACTTCTCCCTTGCCCATTTGAATTTTTTTTTCTTTTTGTTGTCTGAGTACTGAAGCTAGGACTCCCAACACTATGTTGAACAACATTGGTGAGAGAGGACATCCCTGTCATTTTCTTGACCGTAGGGGGAAAGCTCTCAGTTTTTCCCCATTGAGGGTGATAGCTGTGGGTCTTTTGTATATAGCCTTTATGATCTTGAGGTATGTTCCTTCTATCCCTCCTTTTTAGAGGGTTTTTATCAAGAAGGGATACTGTATTTTGTCAAATGCTTTGTCTGCATCTATTGGGAGAATCATGTGGTTCTTATCCTTTATTTTATTAATTTTTCACGTTTATTCATTTTTGAGAGATAGAGACAGAGCATAAGTGGGGAAGGGGCAGAGAGAGAGGGCGACACAGATCTGAAGCAGGCTCCAGGCTCTGAGCGGTCAGCACAGAGCCGGACGCGGGACTTGAACTCATGAACTGTGAAATCATGACCCGAGATGAAGTTGGGCACTCAACCGACTGAGCCACCCAGGCACCCCTATCTTTTATTTCATTAATATGATGTATCACATTAATGGATTTGTGGGTATTGAATCAGCCTTGCATCCTAAGAATAAATACCACTTGATTGCAGTGAATAATTTTTTTAATGTATTATTGGATCTATTTTGATAGTATGTTGTTGAGAATTTTTGCATCCATGTTCATCAGGGAAATTGGTGTGTAGTTCTTTCTTTGGTGGAGTCTTTGTCTGGGTTTGGAATCAAAGTAATGCTGTCCTGGTAGAATGAGTTAGCAGTTTTCCATCCATTTCTACTTTTTGGAAAAGCTTCAAAATAATAGATGTTAAGTCTTCTTTAAATGTTTGGTAGAATTCTCCTGGAAAGCCATTTGGCCCTTGACTCTTGTTTGTTGGAAGATTTTTGATTACTGAAACAATTTCTTTACTTGTTACAATTCTGTTCAATTTTTCTATTTCTTCTTGTTTCAGTTTTGGTAGTTTATATGTTTCTAGGAATTTATCCATGTCTTCCAGATTGCCCAATTTGTTGGCATATAATTGCTCATAATCATGTTATTTTATTTATTTTTTTAATTAATGTTTATTTTTGAGAGAGAGAGGCAGACTGCAAGCAGGAAGAGGGGCAGACACACACACACACACACACACACACACACACACACACACAGAATCAGAAGCAGGCTCTAGGTTCTGAACTGTCAACACAGAGCCCAACACAGGGCTCGAAGCTGCAAACTGAGATCATGACCTGAGCCAAAGCAGGGTCTTAACTGACTGTACCATCCAGGTACCCCATAACCATGTTATTTTAAGTGTTATGATACTACCAATTACCTTGATTCAGAAACACCTATATTTATCCTATTCTGTTATTTTAATGACTTATCTTTTTGTTGTTGTTTTTATTTGGCCTATTCTTTAAGTTTATTGAGTGAAAATACTCTTGTCATTTTAAAACATCTCTTCCTTTATTTAACACATTGTTTTTCTTAATATATTTTGCATTCGAAGTATCCTTAAATATTACTGATTCTTTCTTAGAACTTCTAATATATGCTAAATACCGAGATTTCAAATCAAGCATCATTTATATTTCAAAAAGTGAGTATATTCCTTTTTGTTACATGGGTGATACTTGAATGCTCCATGATCTGAAGTTCAAAAGCTGATAACTATGATATCCATTGTCAGCCATATTCATTATACAGTGGGTGTGGAGAAACATCAAGTTCCTGGAGAGCACCTGCAGGTGAAAACTTCTTCTTTTTCCTCCTCCTCCTCCTCCTCCTCCTCCTCCTCCTCCTCCTTCTTCTTCTTCTTATAAGTAACCAACATTCCATACCAAATTTTTTTTTATTTGGTTGGACCACATTCCCTAGTGACAGTCAGACATATCAGGAGAGAACTCAACCACCTGCAGATATCTCATTGGTTTGGCTGTGGTTTATTGGTGGCCTTCATGGTATGATTTCTTTGAAAGTTCTGGAAACAAAGCCTTTAAAGAAATCCCAAGTGCAGGCTACACAGAGGTACTCCAGTGCTTCAGTCTTTTAATTCAAGAGGTATTAGTGGGATATTATCCGAGTATCCTACCTGTTTTGTGTCATAACATTTTTCCGGAAGATAATTATTACAAGTATCTTCAGCTTATTTGTGAAATAGACTCATCTCATATTTTGGCAGAAATTTGTTTCTAATCCCTTTCATTACTGTTCAGCATACCACAGGTATTACCTCTTTTTAAATCTTTTTCATTTTGGTAGTAGGGGCATTGGAAATGACATATATGTCTCAGCCCAGGTTACAGTTTCTTCACTGAGTCCTGTCACCCAACATTTGATAACTGCTTGTCCTCAGCTGATGTTGTTAGTCCTAGACTTTCTTACCTTAGCCGAAATGGCCTCATGAATTGTGCTCTTGCAGACTGTACTTGCTTTGAACTACTGCCCTGGGTCTTGTTGAAGCACAGCTACCACCTGTTTTTTTCACTCTTCCCTCAGCTTATGTTTTTCTGGTGTCATTTATTTTCATTGCTGTACATCTCTACCACTACCTGCAATGAAGCAGGTTAGCTGCTTATAAGGGGATTTATCTTTATGCCAGAAGCAGGTAGAGGAACACAAAACAGTATCTAATCCTTTGGTATATCCTCTTTACTAATAAAATGGTATCTGATCTTATTACTTTGTCACCTAAGAGCCTTAACTACATATATTTCTCCTGACTCTAGTGTTGTCCTTTTTTATTAAAGTGTGTGGTACCTGCCCACTGTGTTTTCAAATATTTATATATTCATAAGTCCTCTTAGTAATATTGATCTGTTTTTGTGATTGTTCCTCTTGAATAAATTAGGTATAATATTCTTAATCATGATTGCGATATAATAAAGAAAACTGCTGTGTCTAATATCTTACACACTCCACGTACAAACACAAACCCCCATGCATGCAATTATACACACACATGCAAATATAGACCAAAAATAAATATTTTCTAATAAATTACAAGTAAAACATTTTTAACTTAATATTTGAAATATGGACAATAATTGGTTGTGTTTGCATGTGCATTTGTCATGAGTTTCAAAAATGCCAATTCTTTTAGGAATTTGAACAAACCTTCAGTAAATATTCCTTTGCCTATTTCTTTGCACATTTGTGAAAGACTTTGTCTAGCATGGTTATACAGAAGGGAAATTGCTAGGGAAGAGGTTACCTGAATTTTTACCTCTATTCGTTATTGCCAAACGGTTTTTCAAAGTGGTTTTATCAATGTTCACCACCAACACTATATCACTCCACATCTTTGTTTATTATTGATCATTTCAGGCATTATATTTAACTAAAAATATTTTTACTAATCTAATTGAGGATGGAATAATATGTCATTGCCATGTTAATTTGCATTTCCCCAATGATGGCTGATGTGGAATCCCACAAATTCATTTTTTAAATATTAAAATTCTTATATAATCTATTCTCTAAACTTTGTTTCATAAATTACAAATCTTCTCACAATCACTGACATAGCTTCCTTTTGTTAGTAAAGTTAAATTTTGAATACATTAAATTTTAGCTCAAATGTATCATTATTTTGCTTTGTGCTTTTAACATTTTGTTTAAAGAAAAGCTTTTTTTTCCCTATTTCATAAAAATATGCTGTGTATTTTCTTTCACATTTTTAAGGCTTTATTTCTCTACACAACTGAAAGTTATTTTTGTGTATGTTCTGATAAAGGAAACATTTTTTTCTTTCTTTCTTTGACTCTGAAGACTTTAAATACATTACATATATCTTTTACAAAATGTTCTATTATTTCCAGCTCTTAAGAAACAAATTTTCCATTTTATTGCTTCTGCTGATGTTCATTCATGTGTTTTCCTTTCTCTTATTATTTTTTCCCTACTATGGGAGTCTAATCCCTTAGATTATGCAAGAATACCTTAAAGACATTTTTGTATTTGCTCAGCTAAAACTCTAATAGTTTCACCAGTGCTATAATATCTTGGGTTCAAGTCCCCACACCATACCTGTGTGTGAATCTGGATGTCTTATACCCACGAAGTCTATGCTTGCCATCTGCCTTCTTACTGGTGACCTCTTTTCTATGATCCTTGGTGAGCAGTTAATATTTGTACAGCTTCACAGAACTGATGTGCAGAAGTTTTTTTAAATTCCCATCCCATAGATGGGACAATCCTTTTTACATACCTCTTGCGTTCAAGTATCTCATTCCTTGTTCCTTTAGTTCTTGTGCCTGAGGTCTGGATTCCCTTACCAATGCTGGGAATTTAAACCTCACTGAAGTCATTCATGCTTTTGTATGTTTCTGATAACTTCCCAACTAATCAGCTCCCACTCCTCTTACTTTATTGTTAGTTCCTTTCTTATGTCAAGTTTCCTTAAAAATTGACCGGGCAGGGGCGCCTGGGTGGCGCAGTCGGTTGAGCGTCCGACTTCAGCCAGGTCACGATCTCTGTCCCAAAAATGAATAAATGTTGAAAAAAAAAATTAAAAAAAAAAAAATTCACCGGGCATAAGATATTTTGTACCAGTAATAATAATTTACAAACGCAGTATGCAGTAGAATTCACAAAGCATTTCCTTTAAAATTTGTCTAACGGTTTGCTTAATTATGAATTTTTTTCTAAAGATGGTGGAGCCATAATTCTGAAACTTCAGTTCTATAGTTTTATTTCATGAAAAACAACATAATTGTAAGTTATCCATGGTCCTAGTCTATAAGGAAAAGAGGGAGACGATTATTTAAGTTACATAATTAAATAATATCTATTGCTCTAAGGAAGTTAAAATTATGCCTGTCCTATATCGTCTTAAGCAATATTTTAAAATATCCTTTCATTGTGTTTGATTATATTTCTAATGCTATCAGGGTTATACACCCTGCCTCATGTGAAATAGACTCTTGAGAAAATTGTTTTATTCTTGTAATTTGTTCTCCTCTATGGAAGGAGATAGGAAGCAAGTCTACAAGGTAGTCTATGGTGTGCTAAAAAAATAACCTCACAAAATATAGCTGTCTCCTAATTCATGAAACCTATAAATTTTCTTTGTGGCAATAAAGGGTCTTTGTGGTTGTGATTAAGGTAAGGATATTGAGATGGGAGGGTTATGCTGGATTGTCTAGGTGGGACCAAAATGCAATCACACACAGATTGTCCTAGACTACATCTCAGTGAACCCATTACAAGTTGAAAATACCACAAGTCAAAATTGCATTTAATACCCTTAGCCTACAGAACACCATATCTTGGCCTAACCTACCTTAAACATACTCAGGACACTTATATTAGTCTGCAGTTGGGCAAAATCCTCTAAAGCCAAGCCTATTTTATAATAACGTTTGGAATGTCTCATGTAACTTATTGAATACTGTACTGAAAGACAAAAACAGAACAGCTTTGTGGGTGCAGGATGACAACCAGGGTATCACTTGTTTACCCCCACGGATGGCTGACTGGGGGCTGCACTGGCTGTTGTCGCCCAGCTTCCTGGGACAGGATCCTAGGCATCTCACTCGTCAACAAAAGATCAAAATTGCAGATTTCAAAATACGGTTTCCTCTGGATGTGTATCACTTTTGCACCATTATAGTGTAAAAAAAATCATAAGTTGAACTATCATAAGTGAGAGACCGTCTATATACGATTATAAACATAGGGAGCTTTGGCCCACGCTGAGGAGAAAGGGATGTGAAAGAGGAGGGAAACGTTTGAAGATGCCAGCCTTGAAGACTGGGATGATATGGCCATAGGCACAAGGCATGCTGACAATCACTAGACATTTGAAGAGACCAGGAATGGATTCTTCTCAAGATCCTCTGATGGAAGAGAGCCCTGCTTGCCCCTTGATTTCAGACTTCTGACCTCTAAAACTGTGACAGAATAAATTTCTGTTCCTTTAAGCTACTACATTTGTGGTCATTTATTGTCACAGCCACAGGAAACTGATATAGATTTTGATACATTTTAGCCAACATTTCTAATAAAATTTATTTTATTTATTTTATTTTTTAAGTTTATTTATTTTGAGAAAGAGACACAGGTTGGGGTTGGGGGTGGGGGTGGGGAAAGACAGCCTGAGTGGGGTAGTGCAGAGAGAGAGAAGGAGAGAGAATCCCAAGCAGGCTCTGCACTGTCAGCACACAGCCTGATGTCAGGCTCGAACCCATAACCATGAGATCATGACCTGAGCCAAAACCAAGAGTCAGATACTTAACCAACTGAACCACCAAGGTGTCCCTCTAATATAATTTAAAGGTTTGGGATGGCTTAGAGTTTCTTTTGAATCTCTTTCTTACTTTAATGCCAGAATGTAAGTAACTGCTCAATGAATAGTTTTATGTGATATGTCAAAAGGTCACAAAACCAAGTGCAAGGGCTCACAAAGGCCAAAGCTGGAACAATTTGAACAACAAAAGAAATGATGTAGTATCAGATTATGACACAAAATATGAAATAAACATCTATGAATTCATAATGAGGTACACAAATTACTGAACGAATTAATGAATGATTGAAGCACACAAACTGGGAGAAGAGAAACAAGTCTTTCTTGCAGAAGAATTCCAAATAAATCCTGCAAACATTTCACCCTCAAGGAGGTGGAACATAATTCCCTTCCCCTGAGTGTGGACTGTATTTGGTGACTTGCTTCCAAAGGCACAGTGTGGAACAGAATAGAAGTCAGGCTGGTTTCCTGCATCCTCAATAGGAAGTTAAGAGGATGACCCTGCCTGTATGGTTTTCCCTCCAAAAACGAGTCTAGTGAGAAAAATTAGACCGTACATCCCACTTATCTAGTCATAAGAAACAAAATCAGGCAAATTCCAATTGAGAGACATTCTGCAATGCCTCAGCATTACTCTTCAAAACTCTCAAGGTCATCAAAACCAAGGAAAATCTGAAAAACTGTCACCTCTCAGAGCAGGCTGGGGAGACATAAAGGCTAAATTCAAGGCGATATCTGGAACAGAAAAAGGACATTGGGGTAAAAACTCATGAAATAAGAATAATATATCAATATTGGTTCGTTTAAGCCCATATATCACAATGCATCAAAAGTTGTGACAGTTAAACCATTCTAATGTAAAATGCTAATGACAGAAGAAATTGGAGTTTATGAGAACTCTGAAAAATCTCTGTAGCTTTTAAGTAAATGTGAAATATTCTAATATATATTATATACATACATACATATATATACATACATATATATATATATATATTTATATAAAATTTTTGCTTAGCATAATATCTCTAGAGGGTATTATCTAAGCCAAATAAGTCAGTCAGAGAAAGACATATCATATGATTTCACTAATATGTGGAATTTGAGAAACACAACAGATGAACACAGGGGAAGGGAAAGAAAAATGAGATAAAAACAGAGTTGGAGGCAAACCAAAAGAAACTCTTAAAGACAGAACAAACTGAGGGCTGCTGGAGGGGAAGTGAGTGGGGGGATGGGTTAAATGGATGATGGGCATTAAGGAGGGTATGATTTGAGATGAGCACTGGGTGTCATATGTAAGAGATGAATCACTGAGTTCTACTCCTGCAGCCAAGACTACACTGTACGTTAACTAAATTGAATTTAAGTTAAAAAAAATAACATCATTGTGTATGTTTGTTTTTCCAGCTCTGTTTGGCTCTTTTTGGGAATACAGTCCATTTGGAACTCAATAGCATGTTGGAGTTTTAAAGGATGTCAGCCTTTTCAATGGTAGGTGACATTTAACTATCATTAATGCCTATATTTTAATCTCTTAATAATTCAAAATTTTAATTCTTTTGAAAATTCTTTTTTTTAATATATGTTTTCTTACAAATCAAAATATTCAAATGTTTATGTACTTTTAGGCGGTTGACATAAAGATGACACAACCATGAAACTTAAGTACTAATCATTTCTTTTAGCATGAAATCTACATGTTTGAGCATCTTCGTCATATTTTTCTTGCACTGTTTTAATTTACATGCAGATTCGAGAAGACCTAGTGACTGTGTGCTTTCTTAAGAACAAAAATTGATTTTCTGCTTTTATATTTTCATGGCACCTTGACTAGCCCCTCATAATTAGTGGATATTACTTTTGTTCAATTGGATAGGTCTCCTTTCAAAGGCAAACTTTAGATGAAGCTCTGACACCGGAAACAGGGACACAGTCTCAAATTTTCTTGTCTTTATTAATATTAATATGGCAGAGTGTAATTCAGTTGTTTCTTGGGCAGGTAGTGATAGGCTGCTTTTCCTTTGCTGATGGCAGGAATCTGAACTCTGAGATGTAGACACTTACAGTTAACCTTCTGAAGACAATAATTAAAGCACTGCCTTGACTCTCTCTGCTCCGTAACCAATAGATCTATTCTTAGGCAGTATTCAAAACAAGCTTCATGCTCTCAGTTCTCAATCAGTGATCAATTAAGATTAACTATTGATATAATAGCTCAGAAAGAAAAGGTTAAAGAGATAAGGCAAATGTAATTAAGCTAATGTGGCTTTCTGGATCTTGCTGTGATATTTATTCAAACTCCCTCCGCATACTCAGTTAATAAATGAAAAAAAAATTACATGGTTTCTTTCTGTTTTTAACTTTTCCTTGAAGAGATATATTTATTCAAAAAATGTTACACTTTAATCTAGTTTTATAACATTGTCAGTTAATTTCAAGTATCAGATTTGAGTAAATTCTATACAAATTTTAGATAACATTTTTCAGGTTTAAAAGTTTGAAATTAAGCATTGGATATCTCAAATACTAATGCCTTTTGTCATCTGTTCTGTCTTTCAAGTTGTTTTCATCAATATTCAGAATTTCTATATGTAAAAATCTCACTTTATCTTGTAAAATCTTCACATTTTTATAGGAAATTCAGATACTTTTAAAATTTCTGGCCTCAAAATTTTGGAGCGGGGTTTCATTCCAGATCTTATATTGATAGTATAAAAGAGCTTTACGCTTCAGAATTAATTTTTGTAACCAGCAACTTGTCTTTTCTGCAAAACCATGATTTCAGCAACTTAAATATTATCTATGCTACAAGTATGAGTAATCAAAAATTAATACCACACCGTACTAATTATTAATCTCTTTCTTTAAAGCTTAATGAAGCATTAAAATCACCAAAGATCCACATAAAAGGGGAGCACACTCTTCCCAAATATTCTTTGGTTCTCTCTGTGCTATAACCACAGTTAAAAGGAATATATAGGAAAATGATCATCATTTTACATGAGAATAGTTTAAACATAGTAACATGAGAAAGGATAAATTGAATTTTTTTTAACATTTATTTATTTCTGAGAGACCGAGCATGAGCAGGGGAGGGGTAGAGAGAGAGGGAGACACAGAATCTGAAGCAGGCTCCAGGCTCTGAGCTGTCAGCATAGAGCTGGATGTGGGGCTCAAACCCACAAACCGCGAGATCGTGACCTGAGCCCAAGTCGGATGCATAACCGACTGAGCCACCCAGGTGCCCCAAGAAATTAAAATACTTTAAATTTAAAGTAATTAGGATGTTCACTTGTTTTCAATGTGGAAAAAAAATCAAATGAATGCAGAAGACATTTGTAGAGAATGGCTTGAAATTGCTTTCCTTTTAATGTAAGAGTTTTCATAAATTTCACACAAGAAAGTAGACCTGAAAGTAATCTCAGTGGAATGATTTAACAAACTAGAGAGTGATATCTAAGGACATTGAAGGCAATATGTTTCAAGCCAAACAAACTTAGTACTAAAATATGTGTCTTTTATTAATTCAATATTGAATAGAGTAAGGCTCTGGGGCCTATTTAAAATCCTATGATCTCCTTTCTTAACTTCTTTTTTGACCAATCAAAGAAAGAACAGTCAATTTACTCTAAAATTTCACAAAATTTAGTGTTTGTCCTTATTTGTCACTTACATTCATGATTGCCTAACAAGTAATTAGATTAACTTATAAATCATCTGACAATGAAGACAATGAAATATTCTTTTCTTTATGGTCAGACAGCAGTCTTTGATTATGTAGAGGATAGTTTTGTGTTGCATTATTAAAAATGCTGTGGTTTCAGAGAATTTGGAATAGGATTTCTTTTGTATGCTATGGTTGAAAGGGGGTGGAAAATATAGAAATGATGCATTTGAATTGGACTTTAAAGATAAGTGTGTACAAATATGTAAAGAAAAGGCGATAGATGTATAACAGACAAAGATATGTAACGTTTCATGCATGGTGAATCTTAAGCCATTTGGACAGTTAGGAAATGCAGTGAGCATCAAATATGAGGCGAGTTGGCAGATAAATCTAGAAGAATAGGTCCAGATGATGAAGAAGCTTGAATGAAATTTCAGAACATATCTGGGCTGTGCGATTTATGTTTTATAAGATATGGAGCCATGTTTGTTTTTGCTATTTATTTTTGAATGTAGAGAAATAATCTGATTAGCAGGGTATGCACGTGTGTGTGTGTGTGTGTGTGTGTGTGTGTGTGTGTGTGCGTGTTTAAGGAAATAGTTGCTGGAAATGTATTGGGGATTGGAGGAATATATATATTATATATCTTTGGATATATCTTATATATCTTTCATCTTATTTGTGACCAGATCCTATAATTTCTTAGACAATTACTTGTGTGTAATCGGTATTCAAAAGGTATTTGTTTATTTACAGATATATTTAGTTTAGGGTTTTAACTAAATCAAATCTTTCAGGATTCCTTTAATACTTCATTTCATGAGGTCAAGAATGCAAAGTGGGGTCCCCAAAGGAAAGTTTTGGAAATGAATACAGAGGCTGACACAGAGGTAAACAGATACAAGATCTATCTTAAGAAAGAAAGAAAGAAAGAAAGAAAGAAAGAAAGAAAGAAAGAAAGAAAGAAAGAAAGAAAGAAAGAAAGTAAGTCTTTAGGGCATTGGTATGAACATCAGGTCCTGACACTCAGGGAACATTGCCTCTCAGCAGTGATGAGGTGAAAAGGAAAGTGATGGAAACACAGAGGCAGCAACAGATCTGCTCAGCGAGGAGTAGATTTGAGCATTTCTGGTTTTAGCCCTCACAACATCCTGCTGAGTTGACAGTAGGATTCAAAAAAAAAATGAATTGCACAGCCATCTGTTTAAAAAAGAAATGTACTTTGTAAGGCATTACTAGAAATCATTTTGTAAATTTTGTTAGTGAGGTTTTCCCTGATGGGTTATTGTTTGCATTGCAATTAGCACATTTGGAAAAAAAAATGCTGGGCTATTTCTAATTTGGGGTAACTGTCAAAGGCTAGTCATTTGAGACATGCCTATTAGGATTTCACAATGGACTTGTCATTGGGAATTATGAGTCATCATCTGCACAAAATAGTAAGCAGAGAACAGAAAGGAAAATACAGAAGGAGATGACCATTTCTTCTCAGACTCTGCTAGACTTCTTATTCAGAAAAAAGAATTGTTCCAATTACTCATGATCTCTGCAAATTTCCAGGATTATTAAACCAGCTTTACTACAAGTGATAACAGTAGAAGAAAAACAAAATCCTAAAGAGGTACTTCAATCTTTCACGAATTTTCCTTTATGTATTTTTTTTTATTTCTTTGTCAATATTTGGTTCAAAGAACCATAGGCCACAAGATGCTCTTAAAATCTTGCACACTCAGAGACTGAAAGGTCACTTTACATGTGTCTTTATTGCATGGCACACATCTTCAGTTAATTTTAAAGGTCACCTTCCTCCTGTGAACATAAAGATGGTGTTCCTTAAATAAAGAAGAAACATAAATAAAGGGAAGTTGTTTTTGTTTTTGTTTTTGTTTTTCCCTTCCAACTTTAAAGTAATCCTGTTAGATGTCAGGCTGCTTTGATGTTATGTGATAGGTCATAATCCAGGTCGTTGTGCTATCATTCAGGTTAGCTTAACATTTCTTCAGGACTTAGGCAAGTACAACTGTATGCGGTCTTTGTTCTAATTAAAAAAAAAAAAAGAAAAAATCCTGCAGGAGAGATGAAGAGAATGCTTGGTTATGGTCTATGGGACAACAATCCATAATTTACTTTGCAGATGTCTGTGTAATTTAAGCAGCAGGCAGAACAGCCACACAGTTGTAGCTGCTCTGGGGAAAGGATACCAAGAGGCTCATAAATCATGGTAAGGATTAAAAGCAATGAACATTCATCTCCTTAACCTCGTAAAGGCAATATTGGAAAGCCAAGGATTAGAACATACGGAGCATGGAATCTCTCTGTGCAGGGATAAAAGGTATCAGAGTTTTTAAGGCTTCTCTCATTTAGCATCGGCCTGCCATTTGCAAGTCAGCAGGACATGATTTTAAAGTTCATTTTAAAAAGTCCCCTTCCACATCAAAATAAGGGATAAGATATATTTCCGGGGTATACGAAAAATGGAGTCAAATGACAGAAATATTCGTGATTTTCTTAGATTGAAACACGTTTCTTCTTGGCTAGTATGTGGAAGATAACCTTAAAATATCTAATCTGACAAGATGTTATTTAGCTGAACATTTTTAAATAGTGAAATGTCATGAGGAAATTCTAACTTCACAATAGTCAAATGAAGGAGATACAGACAGCTGGGTCTCCTATAACATTTAGTAAACAAATGGCCTGTTACTAATTGTTTATATTTGAAAAATTATTCTAATGAAAGGTCTTTGAATGCAAATGAGTAAATCGTACATAGTGACAGGTTTCATTTTTTGTTAAAGATAAGCACTTTAATCAGATCTTAAACCTTTTGAAAAATACCAAATTGTTAATATTTTCAGTATTGTTTTCAGTCAATTCATGATGCAGCTGACCTTGACAATTTTATTAAAAACACAAGGAAAGAGCAGAGAATAACAAAATCACTTATTCAAGGATAATTATGAGCCTGTTAAGGAGACACAAATAGATTCCAATTTCTGATTCCCTATCTTAATATCAGATATCCCTTGGCAATGATTTTTTTAATGTAGCCAATACTTAATTATCTATTTCAGTTAAGGGGAACTATATAGTGTGATTCATCCAGAGTGGCTGAAAGTTAAAAATATATATTTATATTTTGCATTGAAACTTATTTTGTGTTTATATTTGAATATGATTTAATTCAACATTTCAGAAAGTCTCAACTGCCCTTCATTGAAAAAAAACTAGAGTAACGTAGCAGATTTTTAAAATATCATTATAATTTGTATTGTGCTTGATACTAAATATCATTTGATATCATATTTTAATATTATTGCTACTTCTGCAATGAGTGTACCCTCTTCTACAGCCGATGCTTGGGACAAATAACCTTTCTTTCCACTCCGCAGGGAGTACTATACTACTCCAATTTAGTTCAAATATCTTTTTAGCAACCACTTTTCATTCCTCCAGAGTGGTGATTTTGTACCATATGCTTTGATACAAGCTTCTATAAAGATTTTTAAGGAGCACAGCTTTGTTTTATTGTGTACCTTTGCATTTAGTTGCTCCCTTAACTGTTCTGTAACAAGCCTGTGTCGCATATTTCATCAACAGTTCAAGAGAAGAGTGGTACAGAACTTAGGCACTCGGCTACACTTCTTTGCCACATAAATTAAGGTTGATACTCAAATATATGGTGGAAACTTACTGTATGTTGTTGGACTAAAAATAGACCATCCCTTTTGACTTCATAATACTTACTGCTATTTAATCACAAAATCGTGGGTGGTAGGATCTCCTGAAAAAACAATAGGCTACCAAAGAGCAAATATTTGCCCCTATGTCTACATATCTGAATTACTTTCTTAAAATGATAGATGAGAAAAATAATATTATATGTTAAATGGATTTCAGTATCTCAGTAGCATTTTAAAATGCTGTTTATTTTTCAAATGCTTCTGAAAAATGGGTATCATAAAAAAAAATAATTCACTTTTCCTCTTTATTTTTTCCCTAATAACTTTCTCCCTAGTTACCTAGGGTGCGGGGGGGGGGGGGGTATAGATTTTGTAGATTCATGGATAATTTTACTGAAAAATAGTTTTGAAAATAGTCCAAATGTTAATTTGTGTCACGAACTCTTCTGCAAGTAGTGGATAAACATAAGAAAAATACCATTAAAAACTAATAACCACTTTGGTGCTTTACATTCTAGTTAAGAGAAAAAAAGCAAGCAATTAAATTATATAAATATTAATTTATATTAAAAGGATTGATAAATCTGATTATAAAAAAATCATAAATGCTGTACAGAAAATAAGCCAGGAGGAGGGATAGAAAGTTTCTGTGCTGTGGAGGAAAGGAGAAATAGTATTTTGCCAATTTTAAACACATATTTAGAGAAGGAAGTCCCAATAAAATAACATTTTGAAAGAATTAAAGGAGCCGTGGGAGCAAGTCATGAAGGGGCACATGCAGACTTATGTATGTACGTCAGAAATAGATGTTCATCTTCAGACAATTTACTGAATGATTGTTGAAGTAATTAGCAGAACAACACAAGAACTAAATTTGGAAATACAAGAGAAACAAAGTTTAGACAAACAACCACTAAGAATATATTGGAAATTATGGAAAAGGAAAAAAAAAACACAAACACTGAGAATGAATCTTTTAAACCTTTTCAATGGAAGGTAGCTGGCTTGAAATGGAAAGGGACCCATGGCTTTCTGGCACCAAAGAAATATTGAAGGAGAGATTATTCCACAAAGAAAGACAGAATCTAATAGTTGTTTAATAAAAGCAACTTAAATTTATTACAGGTATATTATTATTTATTTTTTATTGGTTTATTACAGGCCAGACACTGTTCTAAGCATTTATAAATTGTATTTACAAAGAGTAACTTGAATCCATGCTGGATTCAAATCTAGACAATCCAACAAATGTCTGTGCTTGTAACTTCTACAGTTTGGTGCCACATTAAGACCTGTAACCCCAGGAACCCAAGCTATCAAGGCAACCCAGCAAGCCCACTGGGGTAGGCACTACTCTGGTAAATGTATGGTAAATGATGCATTGCATTCTATTTTGATGATATAAAAATTCGTTGTTTTTTTTTTTTTTTTTTTGACTCTGAGTTTACATGTTCTTGGAAAAGTGATGAAACATAATGTTAAATTTATTTTTACCTGTGTGGCTTTGTCATAATCTTTCCTTGGTAATTTAAAATGTGTATGACAAAGTTTTTTTTTTATGACTTTTGAACCATGAACTACAAATATTTATTTACTTTAAAATAGCATAGAAATCCCAGATGATTTAGAAACTAGCTATTACACCTAAATAATCTGCGTGTCCCGCAATATGTTGGCTGCATAGTTGTCTGTGATAGGATCTATGAGAGTAGTGCCTGTAAAAGGTGCTTTTACAAGAAAGTGAGGAGAAGAGGCCACATCGTTGAAACTGTACCAAGACAATAAGATCAGGAGAAGTTGTGGAAATCCTGAGAATGGTTTTGGAATAAGATGAAAAGTCATAAAGAAACTCACAGTGGTAGTAAGAGTCTGTTGCAAAGCAGGTTGCATATAAATGTATGAGGGATATGATCAAGAAATGGTGATGGAAATTTTCTGACCAGAGACTATGAAACACAGTACATTGCTGCCAGGCTTCTAGAATTGCCGGAAATGGTTGGATCCCAACTTAATTACTTGGGTACTCTAAAGTCTCTGTAAGATACAGCCAGAGTATCAAAACAGTGGAAATTAGTAAAACATTTCACATGTCTTCCCACCCCAAGCATCATAGCTAAATACTGAGACTTTTGCGGGGTGAAAGAAGTCATGCTGTATCCTCATTCTGAACCAATCAGACATCAGATTTACGACAGATACAAATGATAACCTTATGTTCTTACCTTCCTCCAGTTTTCCAAGAACTGTATCTTTATGGGACCCAAAGATCAGATAATCAATTTACTTTGATGCTTCTCATAAGGTAGTTCCTTTAATAGGATGTATAGTAATTCAATTTGAAAAGCCCTTGTACTTGCCCCTAATTACCTGCATTATCACAAGTATGTCTTTTAACCATATCTACCTATATTTTCACAATGAGCATTTATTAATATTATATTATATATCCTAATAATACATATTATTTAAGATTAGTTGTGGCCAGTGCCTTCAAATGATTTGTCCTAAGTATTCTTTTCAGGGTTGCATGGATTGCAATGTCACAGGTTATATTTACAATAAGACTTACATATGTGATGACAATATCATGTCTGTTTTCAGAACTGTTAATGACATTGGTCCTGAGCAGCCTCTTCTCCAGTTTAAAATTTTGTGAGTTCCCAAAATTTAAGACACGTGTAGAAATACATATCCGTATCTTTGGAGTATTGTTAAGTCTTTCACATCCCTCCCTGGGCTTCCCTTTAAGATAAAAGGGACTCACATGATCTTGTAGAGTTGGGAGCAACAGGGCTTCTTGGAACAGTGATGACCCTATATTGTGGTGTGATTGGCATAACCTGAGTTGTGTAGAGTCCAGTTGCTTCTGGGAGTAGACTTGTTACATAGTGTTGATACGTGGGGCTAATAAATATGTCCCCTATTCTTCTCTGTTCATCAAGGTCCTTCCTTTGTTAACCATGCTGCTTCAACCTCATCATTCTTCTGAGGCTGCACATTTTGAGTGGGACCACCTTGTTGCCTCTTTGAGTGCCCCAGAGCACTGAGTAAATCCTCTTTCCCTTGGTGTGTTTAGCTCTACCCATTCAGTGACCCTTTTCCTATATTCTCCATAGCCAGACTTCACTGCCAAATGGAAGCTGCTACTTAAATGGTGGACAGACATGAGGTCCTCGGAAATAATAAATTATTTGTACATAACAAATAACCTCATAACCCTGTTAATTGAATTCATATTTACAAAGTTTCCTCCACCTTTTCCAGCTTAACAATTCTTTCTCCACGCATGAATAGCCTATTAACACAGTGAATGTTCAGAGATTTTCAGTGAACATTTTTAAGGAATGTTTAGATGAAGAGTGGTAGGCTCCTATAACGTTTCACTGCATATGATGAAGCAGATGGAGAAATTCATTTCTTTAAGCATGATATTTATTCCATCTTTCTATGTTATTTGAAATCCATTCTTCCTCTTGCCCCTTGGGGATGCCTGTCATCGAAGCACATGTTTGAAACTAGATAGAAAGCATATGTCCTGTGGGTCCCATGGGTCTGACAGAAGGGGTGAAATATAGGTTAGCTGCATCTTTGAGTGTGCAGAAGGGAGTTTCCTTTTTGCAACTGACATTCCTTCCATAGCGCAGGATGCTGCGTTGTAGCCTTCTGGTAGTTTAATTATCATTGCATTTCATTTCATAACTAGATGGGCCTTCTTAAAGCTCAAGAATATTGAAACTTGGCATAAATGTCTCTGGGGTGTAATTATACCTTAAATCGAATTCTTCGGCCTCTCCTTGTGTTTCAGAGCAGCAGTAGGTAGCTCGAGTGATAAATTTATCCTGACCATATATATCTTACAAAGCTCTTCATGATCCTATTTTTGTTTTGCAGCTTTATTTAGAGCCACTCATGCCCCTGTACTCTGTGCTAATGCATACGTACTACAAAACTTCCAGTTTCTCAGCTACAGCCCCACTCACAGGGCTTTAACATGCCCTACTCTGCCCGGAACTCCTGTCCCCTGCTGTCCATCTGCACACGCCTTCCCTTCCTGGGCCATCTCCCTGCTCACCTCTCAGATGACACTCTGTTCTTTGTGTCTCTCTCCTCTCCAGAATCTGTGGCAGATTCATTTGTTTGGCCGTCTCACCACATTGGATTGTAGGCTATTTATTTGTCGGTATCTGGTATTAAACTGCAGGTTTCATGGTCCCCTGGCCTCATCTCAAGCCCTGGCTCCATGCCTCCCAATGGCCTATTGTCAATCTAGCATGTTCCTGTTACACTGGCCTTTTTTCAGTTACTTGGTCTTTCCCCCCACCTAAGGTTTTTCCATATACTTTACCATCTTTAAAGCAACAGCTTTATCCCCTTTCATCCATAATGACTTTGCAAAATTTTACCCAACTTTCAGATCACCTCAGTGGGTACTTATTTGGGGAAAAATTAAGGTTAAAAAAAAAAAAGAATTTTATTTAGATGAGGTGAGCCTAAATCAGAAACAACAATTATATTGCATTCGATGTTTGGCTTATAATTTGGGTTTTGAGGGATGATTATCAGTGACTTAAGGACCTAGAAGAAGTAAATTAGTTTCAAAAGTATATTAAATACACCATGGTACTTGAAGAGGGGTTCAAAATTCAATCACATAAAATTAGTCATTGCAGCACTGCAAGGCAATGAGATAATGGAAAATAGGAGTAAACATCAGTCGCATTATATGTAGAGCTGTGTTATCAAGGGATATATTATCATGCTGAGTCACTCCAATAGACTAGGATAAATCTGGGGTTCATTAAGAGATAGCAGAAATCTCTGTGTTAAGCAGAAAGTTAATTTAAAAAAAATAAGGTGTATTTATTTTGAGAGAGAGAGAGTGTAGCAGGGGTGGGACAGAGGGAGAGAGAGAGGGAGGGAGAGAGGGAAGCCCAAGCAGGCTCCATGCTTAGCTTAGAGCCCAGTACAGGGGCTCCATACAAGATCATCAACTGAGCCAAAATCGAGAGTCGGATGCTTAGCTGACTGAGTCACCCAGGCACCTCAGAAAGTTAATTTTTGTAAAGAGATACATGTTTGACAATATGTTAGCTAGGGTGGGAGGAGTCAGTACTATCTGGACTTCCTGGAAAGAGATCTGAACACCATCAAAGGGATGGCCAAAGGATTTTCTCCCTTAGGATGGGAAGGAGGTTGGGGGAACAGGAACTGACAGCTCTGAGATAATTCCATCTTAATCAAAATCCATGGATCAAAAATCCCCACAGCACAGCTAGCTGCACATGACCTTCATTACGGCCCAGGTATCAGGAAGAGGCAGCCAGGAAGCAGGGCTTAGAGCCACACCCTCCTTCCAGATCTACACTGATAAGGTGGTAAGGTAACCTGGGTGACTTCATCATCCACTCCCTTCCCACTTAACGTCATGCCCCGATAAATCCAAATATCTCAAGACACATCTCACTGGCAGAAAACAAATCACGTGAAGTCCTAGCTTGACAAAATGTGGAAAGCAAATTTTACTTTCTGGCATCTGCCAGACTTACAGCAACACAAGAAGGAAGTTGCTTAACAGTTACTCAGTGAACCAGTACACTTTACAGACTCATATTTAGCATTAAAAGATGTTTTCCAAACACTAATTTGAGCCATTCATAATTGCTGTTTTGTGGAGCAAAAATGAGTGGACATTGGCAATTTTTTTTTATTCAAACTATATGCATATAAATATCACTTATGAAATTAAAAGAAACATTGGTTATTAGTAATAAAATGTCATTTGTAAGTTTTGAATGTACACTCTGAACATATATACTATTGCCCATAAAGAATATTTTTATTTATTTATTTATTTATTTATTTATTTATTTATTTATTTAATTTATATTTTAACATTTATTTTTGAGACAGAGCATGAATGGGGGAGGGTCAGAGAGAGAGGGAGACACAGAATCCGAAACAGGCTCCAGGCTCTGAGCTGTCAGTATAGAGCCCGATGTGGGGCTCAAACTCACAAACTGCGAGATCATGACCTGAGCCGAAGTCGGACCCTTAACTGACTGAGCCACCCAGGTGCCCCAAGAAAGAATATTTAGACAGGTATGAATAGATCAAAATGTTATTATGTTTTGATTGCCTTCTTTTCACCTCAGTGGAGGAGGGATTCCGCCCCAGGGTTACAGCAATCTCTGAACACACAACACCCGACAGCCGGGCATACAAGATCAATAACACTTTATCCGGTACATGTGCTCACAGTCTCGGGGGGAAGGACACTGTGCCATGCAGGGCCACATGGGGATTGTACTTGGGAAAAGGGAACAAGTAGGGGCTGTGGGAGGCAGGCTTGGTAATAACAAGGGGATTAGATGATCTCCTATTCCTGCAGGAGGATTTGATTGACTTTTATGAAACATTCTGCGGGCTATTGGAAACTGACATTTGCTCCCTAGGGATGTTCAGGCACCATGCCTGGTTCCTCAGATTAGGCCAATGGGGGGACCTTATTCGTGGGCACACAATGGGGAGGGGAACATACCATTAAGACATTCAAGGCCCTCTTGGTTTTCCCAAGATGCTAAGGCACACACTACCAGGACTTAATTTTAGGCCTTTTACCATAGACGGTGATATGTTTGCACATCACGTAATGTGAAGCTAATGGTATTTTTAAATAAGAAGATAATGGTATTTTTAAATATGACAAAGTAAGTTTCAAATCTTGTGGATTCAAATCTTGTGGAGGATCTTGTACTCCTCCAAGTTTTAAGTTTAAATGAACACTAAATGAAGCTATACATTTAGTTTCTTTCTCATGAGCCACATTTTACATGTTCAATAGCCACATGCACGTGGTTAGTGACTATCGTGTAGACTCCCACTGAAAGGAAGAAATGGACACTCAAATAGTTAAGTTTCTAGCCTAGGAAATGCAGAGATTACAGCTTGGTCCTAAACCTGCTTACATGATCAAATATTGGTATTTCTGGTTTGGATCTTATGGCTAGCTGGGCTAGAGATGGACAAAGTGATAATGTCACCACACAAGAGAATGCATTGGCGGAAACACTTGAGAGGGCTCAATTAAAATTAGGCAGAAACAATTTAGATGAAGTGCAAAATTGAATCTTCTCTATTTAACTTAAAAAAAATTATTCTAGTTTCAGTAATAAAGGCATCTTTGAAATAATGTGTGTTCCTAAACCGTAAACCTATTCTCAGTGCCAAGTACAGTGCCTAGCATATATTCGTGTATACATGAGTGAAATTTATCTTATACATTCATCCACTGATTCATTTGCTCATTTAACAGTTTCCAGGAATGTGGTCTAAGCACCAGTTTGGTTGCCTTGGGAGAGATTTGGACCAAACCTGGTCTGTTTCTGCACCCCCACCCTCTAGAGCTTATGTTGTGATTGAGAACAACAGAAAAAGTCAACAAATGAATTATGAATTTATAAGAAATGATTAGAGGTCAATAAAGTACAGTAAAATCAACAAGTTGCTGTAATCGGTAGTCTCTGAGTGTTCACTTCTAATTGGTGGTCAGAGAAACTGTCTCTGAGATGAAATCTTTGAAGCCAAGATGTGAATGACTGGGAGGAACTTGTGATGTGATCACACGTAGGGGGAATTTACCAGGCAGAAGCAAGGAACCTGGAGAAACAAGCTTGGCATACTTTAAGGACAAAAGGGAATTGCAGGATAGCTGGAGTCAGTGAACAATGTGTGTGAGCAAGAGGATGAAGTTCGGGAGATTGTCAAGAACAAACTCTGCAGGTCTTGTTTGCATGCTAAGGAGTTGGGATCTTCTGTGTATGCTCAGTGGCCATAAGAGTGTATTATGCAAGGGAATAGCATGATGATAAAACACAAAGTTCTTAACTTCTGAGGAAAACAGAGGAGGAAAATTTTATTTGCAGTACAGGGGTAAGGAACTGCTGATGTGCAGCTGCACCCAAACAGACTCTACGGCAAGAGGAGGTGATGGTCCAGCGAGGCCAAAGAAGTGGCCCAGAGACAGGGATCAAGGCACATTAGCTGGGGGAACTCACGTACAGGGAGTCCAGGACCAGCAGACTGGACAAAGCATCTGCTGCTGGGATCTACATGCAATGAGCTTTTATAGCACAGTGACTTAGCCTAGCAACTATCTGCAGCCTCTTTGCCATCCAGGGCTCCAAGGAGACAAAGGACTGCCATCTATATACTCTTTGTTCCAGAGGAGACGCTCTGTGTTGGCCAACTGCAGAGCCACTGACCTTGAACACTGAACAATACTGTCTTCTACATATTCTGCTTGCTGGGGATGTAGAGGGAGGCAGGATCTTTTCAAGATAGTGATTAATAGGAACATTCAGGGTGTGCTTGTGCAGGCTGGCTATCCAGCATGTACCATAAGCATTCCCTAGATGGCCCATATATCCTTTACCTGCCCCTCTGTGGCAATGACCTTGGGGCCAGGCATGCTGAGACGCGCTGTGACCAGATCCCAAAGCAACAGCACAAGCCACAACATCCAAATAATAGAACACAAATGGCTAAGAAACTATAAAAAAGTATGTCCCCAAGGGAAGCCTGTGGTTTCCAGTTAGGGGACTTTACTACATACCCAACAGTTAGTCTTATTCTGTACAGAAGCCACAGTCAGAGCCCAATGGGTACATAGGGATCCCATGTGGAATCTAAAGGCAAAAAGTAAGGTGTTTAGTAGGTGCCAGAAAAGGCAACCCATGACTGTCTAATAGAATGCAGGTCGTGTGGGGCACCCGGGTGGCTCAGTTGATCAAGCGTCCAACTCGGTTCAAGTCCTTATCTCACAGTTCGTGGGTTTGAGCCCCACATCAGACTCTCTGCTAACAGCATAGAGTCTGCTTTGAATCCTCTGTCTCCCTCTTTCTCTGCCTGCCCTGCTCTCATCCCTCCCTCAAAAATAAACATTGAAAAAAATGTATTAAAAAAAAAAAGAAAGGCAGGTAGGTGGTGTTGTTCTGAGATAACACTAACCCCACTGTGGCATGTCTCCAGGTTTATGGCACCAAATTGTTTGCCTCCCTCTTGTTATGAGGTGGGGCAAACCTGAAAAGGGTAGTGAAGGTATAACAATGCTCTGTAAGGTGATGATGATAGTGTCCTTTATTAATGAGAGACCTGGTACACGCACCTTCATTGTCTTTGGTGACGTGGGGTGGAGAAATAGGTGATGGTTAGGTCCTGCTTTATCCCTGTTCCCAACTGGGCTAAAAACCCAAACTACCATACACGTGTCTGCCATTCCCAGGGCATGTAGGTACATGTTCCTCTCTGGATAGATCTTGTGGCGAGGCAGGACAATAGAAGGTTACCCTGTCTCCCTACCTGCGACAAAGAACATCCTTCCTGCATGCTACCTACCTGTATTGTAAGGGTGATGGGTGCTGTGAGGTGCTTGAGTGAATAGACAATAGGCACTGGGCCAGTTGGAATGTACACGTTCATTTAATATCCATAGAGCTGTTGACAGGCAATGTGTCTAAAAGGCCAGGAAACAGGTTTCTCATCAAAGCTATTGTTTCAACAATCCATTCCTGCATTCTATCAACTCAACTGCAGTGGGAATATATGGTGGATGGAAATGCCAATGGATGTCTTGACCTTTGGCCTTCTGTTGCATTTGATGTCCTGTAAAATGGGAGCCTAGGTTGCTGTCAGTATCAGAGGGTTGCATGTATACAGCACACACCTGTTCCAGACCACAATGGTGACTTTCTGCATAGCATGCTTATTGGGGTAGGTTTGCAAGGGCCCTGAATACGTTTCAGCACATGTCAGCATAACATCAGCCATCAGAGAGGAGCAAGGGACAGATGTAATCAGTCTGCCATCTCTGAACTGGTGCTGCCTTCTTGCTCTCTGGTGTCTCTTGGCAAAGGTCGTGGTCATTCCTGGGCACAAGCTGGACATTGTTGGTTGACATTTACAATGTCTTTGGAATGCAGCAGTAAGCATCAGTTTTTAGCAATGGCCCACAAGGTCCATTGCCCTCGATGTCGCATCTTCTTGTGCAGCCAGGTGGCAGTGTCTTCTGCTGGCACATCTTCCAGGAGGCAGACACAGGCCAGCTCGTGAGCCTTTTGATTAACAGGCGGGGAACATGCTACGTGTGCATCTGTACGGTAAACAGTGATGTCCATACCTTATCTGTGTTGGAGTATGTCCTTCCACACGTTGTTGCCTTAGAGTGGGCACCCTGCAGCCATCCAGTCCCGTGCCTCCCATTAGAGAAGCCACATGGTTGGTCCTTTGTCGGCTGCCCAGCTATCTGTACATACAACAATGGGATCAAGCTCCTGGAGCAAGCAATGCCATCCATGCTGCTCCCAGTTCAGCCCATTGAGTCCTACGCCCGGTGCCAGAGTCTATCCAGATAGTGTCAGTTGAGGGCTGGATGGCTGGCTCCTTGCTGACCCATTAGTCTACCAGGCCTGCTCGGGGCTTGGTCCTTTCCTTCCTTCCCAAAGAATGGCGGCTGCCGTGGCTCTGCTGCCTCAGTTAATGGCTGTCTTTTAGAGGCGACGTGAGTCACTGGACCAAGAATGGAGTGTAACTCTAGAGTAAGGGGGCTGTCTGTCAAGATAGTATGCCGTTACAAGTCGGCATGGTGTTTGGCTACAGTTTCGTTCTGGGCACTGCCTGACTGGGGCGTTTGCAGTGCATCCTTTGGCCTTCCTGCTAGAGGATCCTGAGTGCCAGCAGTCACTGGGACCCCTGGGGGGGTATGGTCTACTTCCTGTAAGGCGTGATAAGTAGCACACAGCTATTCTCCATGCTGTGCTCCTCTTATGTCCTTTCCACAGCTGTGACCAGAAACCTGACAGTACTTGTTTATGCCCTTGCCATGGCCCAGAGACAGTGATCAAGGCACATGTTCATTGGGAGAACTTACATATGGGGAGTCCAGGAACAGCAGAGTGGACAAAGCATCCTTTGCTGGGATGCAGTGAGCTTTTATAGCATACTGACTTAGCCTAGCAACTGTCTGCAGCCTCTCCCTCCTTGCATGGCCAGGGTTTCAAGGAGACCAAGGCCTGCCATCTGAATACTCTTTGTAACAGAGGAGACCCTCTGGGTTGGCCACCCCTGAGCCACTGACCTTGAACACTAAACAGCATGTTCTTCTACATATTTGCTTGATTGGAATATAGAGAAGGACGATGGGATCTGTGTATTCTTGATATGGTGATTACACAGGGATATTCAGGATATGCGTCTGCAAGCTGGCTGACCAGTGTGTGGACATCCTAAAGAGGTAGGCATTGAGAGTTGAAGAATGAGCAGTGTTTTGACAAATACATTTAAGACAGATTGTATAATGGTAGAGGAATGTCATGCTTAGAGTGTTGTATTTGCCTAGAGAGAATGCTGGAGAGTAAATCGGGTGTCTTATTGAACCTTCACTGATGTTGCTACATAGTGTATGTGTTCTCCTTCTCTTTTGCATACTCCACACACTGAATTCTGTACGTGAGAGGAAAATAATTCATGGCACCTCCATTTCTGTTTCTGTTCTCTGTTAGTCAGAAATAGTCAGAAATGGGGGCACGTGGGTGGCTCAGTCGGTTGAGCATCTGACTCTTGAGCTCGGCTCAGGTCGTCATCTTACAATTTATGGGTTCGAGCCCCACATTGGGCTCTGCACTGACAGTGTGGAGCCTGCTTGGGATTCTCTTTCTCCCTCTCTCCGTGTACCTCCCCCACTCTGTCTCTCTTTCTCTCTCTCTCTAAAGAAAAAATTAATTAAAAAAACATCAAAAATTCTTTTTTTTAAATTTTTTAACATTTACTTATTTTTGAGACAGAGAGAGAGCATGAATGGGGGAGGGTCAGAGAGAGGGAGACACAGAATCGGAAGCAGGCTCCTGGCTCTGAGCTGTCAGCACAGAGCCTCATGCGGGACTCGAACTCACGGACCGCGAGATCATGACCTGAGCCAAAGTTGGACGCTTAACCGACTGAGCCACCCAGGCGCCCCAAACATCAAAAAATTCTTAAGAAGAAGAAAGAATAAGTCAGAAATGCTCTCTACCATATGCTAAATTGTTTCCGTCTCCAAATTCATATACTGAAGTCCTAACTCCCATTATCTCCAAGTGTGACTGAGGATAATGTCCTTAAAGATGCAATTAAATTAATGCGGTCATTAGATAGGGCTGTAATCCAATAGACTTGTGCCCTTAAAGACGAACTTTGGGCACAGACAGGAACAGAGATGATGTGAAGGTACAGGGACAAAACAGCCAAGGGGAGAGGCCTGGATCAGATCCTTGTCTCATGCCCTTAGAAGGAGCAAACCTTGCTGGCAGCTTGATCTGAGACTTAAGTCTCCAGAAAGGTGAGACAATGAATTTCTGTTGATAAAGCCACCCAGTCTGTGATAGTTTGTTATGGCAGCCCTGTAAATTTTTGTAAGTCATGACAAGGGAACCTATTTAAATGGAATCCAGGTAGTTTCATATGCAAGAGGAGGAAGGCAGGAGTGACTAGAGTTGAGCTTTCACATACCCTGTCCACAAGGTCAATCCATGACAAGTTTACTGCTTTTATACAAAGCCTGTAAGGTTGTATAATCAGAGGTACTAATGTTATGTCCTTCCTATGTTTTAACTATAAAAAAAAAATCTCTTATAGATGAGACAAGGTTAGTAGCAGTTAGTAGTCAGGTGAGGTTTATTTGAAATGTTTGTATTTAGTAGACAAAGCTGGTAAGCTGTGCTCATCCCTGTATGTTTTAACAGTTGCTGATTAAGGACATTCCAAAGATGAGAAATCTGCAGAGGACCCTATCTTTCTCCTTTTCCTCTATGGATTTTCTGTCTCTGTGGAATCTCCTCTTATGAATTGTAGATATTTATTAGCACTTCTTATTTTTTGATTTTCCTTTCCTCTGACCTATATCCTAGTATGAGATGTCTGGTTATCTAGGAATTTCTTGGTTTGATTAAAGTATTGCTATTCAGGGCAGTAAGGAGAAAGCAGTACTCTATGGGATGTAGACAAAATAGATTGCTTGGAATGTAGGGCAGTGCAATTGGGATTATCAGGGAAGGAGTGTAAAGCAATGATATGAGAGAATAAATACTAACTTTATATAATATTCATCTTCCCTTCATTGAAGCCAAGTTTGACTTGAAATTAGCAATGTACATTTTTCTTGTGAGCAATCAGCATAGCATCAAAGCCCTGTCTATTCTCTATGGTTGAAAATAATTTTCCAAATAACTGAAAAAAAAAATAAAAGCGATGTATTTGCCATTATTGTTCCAGCCATTAAGATTATAGCAATTATATTCAGTGATAATACAATTTAAAGTCATAATTTTTTGTATCTCAACAGGCAGACTCAAAGAGCATCAAAGAACAATAGGAAAGTAGGATTTGACATACATTTAAGTAAAAGTGCTTCACTGCATATAAGGCATCACAAAGTAGTCTAAAAAAGTTTTTAAAGTTTTTAAAGACTTTTTAAAGTTACCTTTGCAACTGTAAAATCACAGCTTATGCATCTAATGTTTTAAATAAAATAATGTTCAATTAAAGTTTAAAATCCTTACAGTTAGTTTCGTGGCCATAGCTTTAATATCTAAATTATAACTAAAATTATGTCAATTGTAGAAAGTTCATTTTAATTTCCCCATCATTGTATGACAAAAAATTGTTATCAAATGGCCTTTATTTTAAAGATTTTATAGAGAAGACTGCTGTTTTAATGGTACCTGGGATCTATTGTAATCAGGTATGATAAGACATGCTGAAATGAATGAAAATGACAGTCATAAATGAAGGCATTTTTACTCACAGTTCCTGGAAACAGGAGGCAGGGCCCATCATGCAGGGCCACATGGGAAAGTACCAGGGCTGGTCAAGAGGTAAGGGGAACAGGGAGAGATGTGGAGAAAGAGGACACGCAGAAGGGGGGAGGCAGGGTAAGCGGGTTTAGGACTGGCCAGTTTGAATAATTTCAGTGGACTTTGAGACGTAGAGGCTTTCCTTAGTTATCTAGTTCCTGGCCTTCGGTGTCTAATGGCCTAGAATGTGGGAGCCCAATAAAGCAGGTGGTCATGGGGGGGGTTTTGGTTGGCTTGCATATGACAGGTACACTCTCTATGAGTTGGTTGCTATTTTTTTTTTTTAATTTTTTTTTTTCAACGTTTATTTATTTTTTTGGGACAGAGAGAGACAGAGCATGAACGGGGAAGGGGCAGAGAGAGGGAGACACAGAACCGGAAACAGGCTCCAGGCTCTGAGCCATCAGCCCAGAGCCTGACGCGGGGCTCGAACTCACGGACCGCGAGATCGTGACCTGGCTGAAGTCGGACGCTTAACCGACTGCGCCACCCAGGCGCCCAAGTTGGTTGCTATTTTTAGAAATGAGCTGTGACGGGCAGTCCTTCCTGGGTCAGCAAGGTCTCCTGAACAGAATAGAGAAAATAAAAAGCATAGTTCATACAACTGCCTTCATTTGATTTCCTTTAAAAAATTGTGATTTTTAAATTTATATTTTTTACATACTCACTATATTGAAAAAGGAAAAACTGAAATAATGGTAAGGTACATTGGCACCAATGGACTGAATTCATATTTTGTGATATATGAGACATAAAAGACCTTCCATTTATGATTTAAATGATTAAGTCACTTTTGCTGAATAATTTAAAACAATGAAGGAAAAGCAGACAAAGAACATTGTCAGATTTTGTTTGAAGACTTACTTAGCTGTCAGTTTCAGTAGTTTTCTGTATCAGATTTGTCAAATCACGTTTAATGGGAACACTACATTGATAAATTTCTTTGTTACAAAGTACTTTCCTCTGAGTTCCATCATTCCCAATTCTAGAATATGTTACATGATTTCTACTTTTGCCACTAATTCTTTACTGTGCTAGATGTTGTATCGGAATTAGTTATTGAAATTAATTGATACTTATGTTATCAGATATGTCTTTTGTATGAAATAAATATGATAGATTTATGTAACCAAATACATAATTTTCTTAAAAATGAAGCTTTAGGATTTCATGCCAGCTTTAAATGCTGTTCTCACACACTGTCATAGATGCTCACATATTGTCTTATGTTGGTGTCAGATATTTGCTTATGTGTATAGACAACAACATGTGCATATTTTTAGTTTTGCTAGCCTGAGAGAAACAGTTTTTACCTTCTTGAGTGTTGTACCTGATTTTTTAGCCATTATCAAAAAGAATAGACATTTCTTTATAGACTTCTCTCATTTCTAAACAATGTCACTGACACTTCTGTAACTCTTAGACTCAGTGTTTGGCTCAGCTTTATTTTTTTTCTTTTGATGGTTTATTTAATATATTCCCTTGTATTTTTTTGTTTTGTGTGTCCTCAACATTTATTTTCTTTCATCTGGAAGCAGAATTACAGGGATTTTTTTTGTCCAGCTAAGGCCACCTCTGTTTTTTTCTCCTGTCATTTGTTGCCTGTTTATGTGACTTACATTTTGCTCCTGTATTTCACCTTATTGCCCATCTTATACTCTGTTTTAACAGTCAGTATTATTTCCTGTTTGATTGCTTGAACAAAAATCTGTGCATTTTTCTTAGCATACATTTCCTCTTAAATAGTCTCATTCACAATTTGTCTCAGGCATGGTGCTATCTGATACTGAATTTAGTCCGAAAATCCTGACAAATACTTGACATCTCCAAATGTCAAGGTCTGGGTGTAGAAATTGGAAATACTAGCCACCTCACTGTATAAATCATAATTACATATATGACATAATTCCCCATAGGATATCTGGTGTTAAGTAAGGCTTTTTGAATCTGCATCAGAAGGGTAGAGACTTTCAGCTATAAGATGAAAAAATCTGAGGATCTAAGTAAAACATGGGGACTAGAGTTAATAAAACTGCATTGTATAATTTAAATTTGCTAAGAAAGGGGAGGCTGGATGGCTCAGTCAGTAAGCATCTAATTTCATATCAGGTCATGATCTCAAGGCTCATGAGATCAAGCCCTGCGTCGGGCTCTGTGCTGACATCTCGGAGCCTGGAGCCTCCCTCTCTCTCTGCCCCTCCCTGGCTCATGTTCTCTTTCTCCCTCTCTCTTCCAAAAATTAAAAAAACACAAAAAAATTAAATTTGCTAAGAAAGAAGAACTTCAATATTGTCATCCCACCCCCCTCAAAAAAAAGGTATATGTGAGGTGATGGATATTTTAACTAACTAGATAGGGAGGATCCTTTCACAATGTATAACTATATCAAATCACTACAATGTACATGTTAAATATCTTACAATTTTGTATGTCAAAAATACCACAGTAAAGCTGTTTTCTTTTAATGTATTTTTTTTTTTTTTTTTTTTTTTTATATTAGAGAGACAGAGCATGAGTGGGGGAGGGCAGAGCAAGAGAGAGACAGAATTCAAAGCAGGCTCCAGGTTCTGAGCTGTCAGCACAGAGCCCGATGCGGGGCTCAAACTCACAAAGGGAGAGATGACCTGAGCCAAAGTCAGAAGCTTAACCAACTGAGCCACCCAGGTGCCCCAAGCTAAGTTTTTTTAAAGTCCTTTTAGGAATTACAGGAAAGTTATTGGTCAAAGTTGTTAGTTTTCACTTCTCATGCTTTTGCCTCATCAGTGATTCTAATCTTATTTCTACCGGTTGTATTGATTTAGATTATGACAAGATAGGATTTTTTTTTGTTTGTTTGTTTGTTTGTTTTTTTTGTTTGTTTTTTTGTTTTGTTTTTTTGTTTTGGTCTAAACTCTAAATCTAGAAATAAATAAAGTGATAATATTGTTTGATGGGTATTTTTATGTGAGGGCCACAGTGTCCTGAAGGAACTAGTATGGAGAGGAGACGATTTTGGGGATTATAACTAAAATTATGTTTCAGAGGAGAAGGAAGAGTTGACATGAAACAGTAAGAAGGAGGAAGTCAAGGAAAGAAGCAGAAAGGCAGGTCTGGTCGGGGTCACCAGCAGAAGAGGTCTGATGAGGTCTGGTGAGGGAAGTCTGAGGGCAGACATGCACAGCAGCTCTGTGAAGCTAGCAGGGCAGGGTATTCTGCCTCCTGCATTGGGACAGCTGGCCTGCAGGTAGCTGGGTAAAAGTTTCCCAGCTCAGTGGAGACCTCCCAGGATTGGACAAGACTTGCTTGAATCTCATGGTCACTCTAGGGTTGTATATCCTTGTCGCCCTGCTATCCTCTTAGCAAAGCACTTCTTAACAAAAATATTACAAATGCGTAAGTAAATAAAAAACCAGAGGACTCCTGGGTGACTCAGTGGTTTAGGTGTCCGACTTCAGCTCCAGTAATGATCTTGCGGTTCTTGAGTTCCAGCGCCTGCCGGGCTCCATGCTGATGGTGTGGAACCTGCTTGGGATTCTCTCTCTTCTCTCTCTGCCCTTCCCCAGCTTGTGCACTCTCTCTTTCTCTCTCTCAAAGTAAATAAATAAACTTAAAAAAAAAAAAAACCCAGAAAGGTGGATATTAACTCCATTATTTTGCTATGATTTATCTCCTGTAACAAAAGTGTTTTCCTCTATTTCCTGGGAAACTATAAAATGATTTCTTACATGCCGTAAATATTTCCTGAGTCCACGTGAATATATAAGTTGAGCTAAAATCGTCCTTAGGGCTATATTTTAAAATTAGGGCTAAGGATACCAGGAAAGAAAATGGAAGATAAAACTACAAAAATAGTAGTCTGGATTTAATTCAATCAATATAATTTGTTGAGAAAATCTGAGTGCTGTAATTCTATGATATAATAAAAACATAAGAATAGAGGAAGGAAACAACATTTTTTTTAAGTTTATTTACTTAGAGAAAGAGAGAGAGAGAGAGAGAGCAGGGGAGGGGCAGAGAGACAGGGAGAGGGAGAGAGAATCCCAAGCAGGCTCTGCACTGTCAGCATGGAGCCGGAGGCAGGGCTGAAACTTATGAACTGCGAGATCATGACCTGGAGCTGAAATCAAGAGTTGGGAGCTTAACCAACTAAGCTTAACCTGAGCACCTCAACCAGGTGCGCCCCACAAGATTCTTTTTAAAAGGGCTTACGTAACATATAAAAATATTCCTTAAACAATATTCTACAAATAATTGTGTAAAAATAAATGCGTGATAAATTGTTGTGCAACTAAGTGATATTCATATTGAGTAACTTTACTGATGTATCAACTAAGAGAAGTACGTTGATAGTTCTTTCTTTACACAAAAGTCAACTTGCACTATATATTTCTCAAATAGGTACACTTCTGTTTCCCCTGATTTTCTTCAGATATTTTAAACTATGTATCCAAAGGCTGTTGACGATTATAGTACTATATTATTGTGTAAATAAAAGAATGGAAGAAGTATACGACATGAATTTGAATAAACATATTTGTGAAATAGAAACAATTGGTGTAATTTGTACCATGGTTTGTGAAGTTCACATCTATCTGTAGTAGTCTGGATGACAGTATGTTTCCATTTTCTCATCCTCTGTGCTTATTTTTTGTGCTTTGGTTGCCCTGGCATTCTTTTGAGGATTAAGTTTATGTGTGTATGCTATTTGAAAACAAGTTTACCTTTACTCTCTGAAAGCCTCTACGGATTTGAAGAACTAATGTGCGTGTTAGTGTTGTCTAGTCCAAGTTCACGGTGATCACTGACTCTTCCAATTTCACTGTGTATTGTCTGCATTATTCATTAGACAATTCTCACTATGCTTTCAAATCCTTTACATGTGTTCAAACAGAATGACCATGATATAGTAAAAGCAGTAGTGTTGGCAGAGAGATTTCAGATTTAAATCCAACCAGATTTGGGTCTACTCTATTAATACCCCGTTTACTAACCCACCAAGTTATCTTTCAAATAAATCTCATGTGGTAAATCCGCTTTTAAGACCTACCTATGGGATCTCTTCCTTTTAAGAAGTCAAATGTTGATATGGTGTCAGGAATTAAATGTGATTTTAGTATAAATATATTTTATGATATGCAATTTTATCTTAAAAATTATCCATAAATTTTTTGGATAAAAAAATGGCTTACAAAAAGAAGATAATAGCTATCACTCAGAACCCAGCATCCAAAGATAACATTCTGGGGCAACCAGGTGGCTCAGTCGGTTGAACATCTGACTTTGACTCAGCCATGATCTTGCAGTTAATGAGTTTGGGCCCTACATCGGGCTCCTGCTGTCAGCCTGTCAGCACAGAGCCCTCTTGGGATCCTCTGGCCCTCTCTCTCTCTGCCCCTCCCCCACTTGCACTCTCTCCCTGCCCCCCAAAACAACTAAAATAAAATAAATAAAAAAATAAAGATCACATTCAATATTTTGATCTATAATTTTATTTTCCATGTGTTTCTCCTAAATTTTAAGCTTAACAATGTTACACTCCATCCTTTAAATAAATCACGACTCATATACATAATTGCTTATTATTGAACAAAATTTGTTTCTGCATTTGGAGTTACCAGACTTCTAGGTTTGCTGAAGTCTTCTGCTGTCACCCACCTACTCTTACTTTCTACACCCATGTTTTGCCCAGTCTTTGCCCAGGCCTGTGTTAAGTGTTCCTTATTACTGTATCCTCTGCAGGTAGCTTTTTCATCAGATATTCAGCAAGCTTGTTCCTGTACAGTATCTAGATTTCTGATCAGATGTCTCATTATTATAGAGGTCTCTCATCACCATGCAGTTTTAGAGGAATGACTATTCCCTTCCATTACTTTGCTCATTTGCTTTGTCTAATCTTTATGAGAGCAGAAACCATGTCCATTGTTGTATTCCCCTTATCTAAAAGAGCTCCTAGCACAGAGTGATTGTTCAATAAATAAGTGTTGAAGAATAAATGAATATGTTTGTATGTATATATTTTTTCCTTATTTGTATAAGCTTTTGCTTCTTTTAACTAGGTTACAAGAAACTTGAGGGTAGCAATAATGTCTTATATTCTTTATTCATCTCCTCCCATACTTGTAAGAGTGGCTTGATAAGGCAGAATTTTTCACATGACATAGTTTCAATCAATAGGTAATATTTTTAAACTTTTCCTTGCAAAATCTAGATTTCCTTTTATAACTACAATGATTAATTAAAAAAAAAACAAACTTTATACCTTGAACAAAGAATGAGAAAGAGGAATAAGAGATCTGTGTCTTCCTATGTACCTTCTGAAAGTCACTAAATAATTTTTTTAAGGAAAGTTGACTGAAGTACCAGCTAAGCAAATGAAGCATTAAATTGCCAGAGGGTGTCCATCACTGAAAGAACACTCTGGCCATATGGATGAATTGTCTGCACTAGTTTGGACATTTTATGATGGAGATATATCAATTCATCATCCTCCAAGGTGAATGGCATTTGTTGGGAAAATCTCCGACACAATCATATTTATCGCCTTGGTAGAAATTTGATGATGGGATGTAAGTTTAACATATGACAGGGAGTAAAAGAAAGAATATTAAAAGGAATGTATTTTAATAGCTTATCAAGCTATAATTTGTTCCTTTTCAAGGAACAAATTATATAATTCTCTTATGTTGACAAAATTGAGCCTTAATAATATGCTAAAAATTTGCCTAAACTTTCATTTAAAAAATATGGAATGAGGAAAATTGCTGTTTGTTATAAGGAATGAACTCAGTTACATAAGGAATTCATTTGAAATAATTGGCTTGATTTTAAGAATGTCTTCTGGTTTTGGCTAGATTTGTTCTACATAAAGGCATGTAGAGAGGCATACTGCTTTTCACATTAAATTGGAGATTTTTTTGAAAATAAATTTAGACTAGATGGATCTAGGAGAACAAATGATCAGCTAACATGTCAGGAATTCTGTGAAGAACTTTATAGACTATATATACATATATATATATATATATATATGTATATATATATACACACACACACACACACATATACATATATATATGTGTGTGTATATATATACGTATATATATACGTATATATATACATATATATATACGTATATATATATATATATATATACGTATGTATATATATATATATATATAGAGAGAGAGAGAGAGAGAGAGAGAGAGAGATTGAGAGAGAGAGAGAGAGACCTGTGGAGTGTGAATCAGGGATCCTGATTCTTTTAGGATTTGGTTTTCTCATCTGGAATATGAAAGCCTAGTAAATAATTTGTAAATTTAGTATTCTATCATTTTATCTTTGTAGATTCTTTTCTCAGATAGTCACTGTCCCAATAGACATCAAGGTTTTATAGGTAATCATTGCTTATGAAACTTGCATAGGCTTCATTGATTTTCACTTATTTTATTATTTCAATTATGGCAATTAGTAAATTTAAATAGGATGAAAGCAATGACCAAATATGAGCGTAAGAGATACCAGAGGATGTTACCTACAAAGTCATTATATAACAGCTTTAATTTTTATAATAATTAATAATGAACAAAGATGAAACAACATACTCCATGCTGATTAAAAATAAATCTGAAGGAAATATGCTATAAATTAACTTTCATGTGAAAAAGATCTGTGTGTTCTCTTTTTGTTTATTTTAGTGACATTGCACCCAACTTTGCAAATACTATTAATCTATTTTGCAGTTAGAAGAAATAAAAAGAACCATGGATATTTGCCATTACTCTTGGAACTCATCTCTCTGCCTACCTAGTCTGGCAAATGGCCATTCATAATCGAAAATTCTAGAGTGAATATAGTGATCAGAGGCACCTTCAGAAACTATTATTTCAGGAAATCCTTGTGTGACTTTGTGAGGTTTGGGCACAACTTATAATATTGAATCTGGAAGTATAATTACTGGAAGTATAAATTATATTGGAAGTATAATTTAAATGTACTTGCAGATATACTTAGTGAGTTTAAAGGTAGTTAGTGAAGGTGTCTAGTGCGAAAGAACCACCTTTTTTTTTTTCAAAAGAAAATCTGTTATAACAAAAACAGCAAGGCCATTTGGAGTATACATTTTTGCTTAATGTTTATTTATTTATTTGTTTGAGACAGAGACAGAGTGCAAGTAGGGGAGTGGCAGAGAGAGAAGGAGACACAGAATCCAAAGCAGGCTCCAGGCTCTGAACTGTCAGCACAGAGCCCGACATGGGGTTGGGACCTGTAAACCATGAGATCATGACCTGTGCTAAAGTTGGATGCTTAACTGACTAAGCCACTCAGGAACCCCTACATTTTTGCTTAGATCTAATTTGTATACATGATCTGCTAGTGTGAACAACAACTATATATATATATAGTTGGTGAAAAATTTGGTCTGGATTTAAAGTCCTGACATTTTAGGGGCGCCTGGGTGGCGTAGTCGGTTAAGCGTCCGACTTCAGCCAGGTCACGATCTCGCGGTCCATGAGTTCGAGCCCCGCGTCAGGCTCTGGGCTGATGGCTCAGAGCCTGGAGCCTGTTTCCGATTCTGTGTCTCCCTCTCTCTCTGCCCCTCCCCCGTTCATGCTCTGTCTCTCTCTGTCCCAAAAATAAATAAATGTTGAAAAAAAAAAAAAAAAAAGTCCTGACATTTTAAAAAATTGCCTAAATTTATGAAATATAGTTATCTTAGTTTTAAAAGGAAGGCTAGGATTTTATTTTGTAGTATTTGAAAATAAAGTCATAGAGGACTTGGAAATTTTTCTGAGGATATTCAAGGAAAGTCGTGGGAGATTGAATTTAATGTGTTTGTCTTTGGTCTTGTTTTGTGTAATGAACACATTCTGTTCTCCTTCAAGTACATGGATGCCAGTAAATTCATACCATAAACCAAAGAATTTAAAAAAAAGTTAAAATTAAAAAAAAAACATTTAAAAATTAAAAAAATAAAGTTAAATGGGCACTCTCTTCTAAATATCAATCTTTGACATATTTTAATGAACTATTATAATTTTTATTGAAATGTGACTTTCAGTTACTTACACAGGGCTTATGTCAAAACTCATTTTTCAACAGACAGATACGTACTCACATGCCGTTTTAGATGTTTGCAGTTAGCCCACTCCCTTTTTAGTTGAAACCAGGAAGTCTCTATTCAGGGTATCTATTCAAGTCAACAAATTGGTAGACTCTCTCTCACCCTGCACATTTCATTCTAAATGTCTTGGCCTCTCTTCAGAGAGGCCATCCCTGCCATAGCTTCACTGTGGATGTTCTTTTTCTGTATGTTGGGTTCCCATCACTAGTGAATTTGAATGCTATATTATCTGTGTCTTCTTTTCTGTCGGGTCTCCCTTTCCCACTCAACTATTAATTGATTAGGTCAGAAACCATTTGCCTATTATTCACTATTTTATATGAAGTAATTAGCATAGTCCTGGGCCCTTAGTAACACGTTAGTAAGCGCAGTTTTGTGTCTATTTGTTTGTTCTGAATTAAAACATGTGAACAAACATTTGCTATAATCGATCAGCGACTGTTCCAGCAATTGAAAATATAAAGACTAAAGAAACCACATTTCTTGTTATTGTATAATTGGGAAAGAAAATGTATAAATAAGGAAACAGAGACAAAGAAAGGGTGTTAAATAAAGCTGTTTTTCTTCTAAAACTTGCCAGAGGTAGCAGATCGATCATTAAAATAATAGAGCCAAAATAAATCTTTTTTTTTTTTTTTTTAATTTATTTTTGGGACAAAGAGAGACAGAGCAGGAACGGGGGGAGGGGCAGAGAGAGAGGGAGACACAGAATCGGAAACAGGCTCCAGGATCTGAGCCATCAGCCCAGCGCCTGACGCGGGGCTCGAACTCACGGACCGCGAGATCGTGACCTGGCTGAAGTCGGACGCTTAACCGACTGCACCACCCAGGCGCCCCGCCAAAATAAATCTTAAGACAGGTCGTGACCAGTATGTTTTAAACTAATTGTCTTATCTTCAGATGTTGTATCTGAAACAAGGAAATGTTCACTGTAAACACTTTCTTCGGGAATACCAGGGTGCCATGCATCTGCAGGCTCTGGTTTTGAAATATGAACCTATTGTGTACGATTGTTTTGCCTTTTCATGTATACAGTTAATGGCCTCTAAATCACTCAATGAATCATAACAACCTAAAACATAAACTTGCAAGAACACTTTGAAATATTAACATAGTTAATTGGATTTATAGTATCATTTTCAATGATCAAGAGGGAACAAAACGGCTTTTCCTCCATTTTCATTCTTCAGTTACACTAGAAAAGACCTTTCAAAATTATCTAAATGACAATATCTATTAGCATTTTTAGGAAAAGGAAAAGAAAAATGAGACCCAGATAAGAATTTATGATATATAGGATTAATTATATTAGTAAATGGATGTGCTGTGAGATTTTAAATCCATAATTAACAACAAACGGGGCTTTCTTTTCCCCATCAATTCATTCCTTCTCGTAACTAGACTTTTCAGGCAGACCAAGTCTTTTGGGCTTGGAGAATAGAAGTCAGTGTCCCATCATAATACACTTGTTTTTTGATATTATTTATTTAAGTACTCTGACAGAGGTGGCTAAACTTGCACATCTCTACTTGACATGCACTTCTCTTTCAGATATTATTAATATATTTAGCTGCTAATGATTGTTTACTAGATTGGTTTAGACTGTTTGCTCAACAAAATTGAATGAAAATTATTTCTCAACTTGAATATTTAAAGTACAAATATCAGGGGTGCCTGGGAGGTTCAGTCAGTGAAGCACTGGGCTCTTGATTTCAGCTCACACCACATTCTCATGGTTTGTGGGATCGAGCCCTGCATCGGGCTCTGCCCTGACAGTGTGGAGACTGCTTGGGATTCTCTTTCCCTCTCTCTGTGGCCCTTCCCCACAGCGCACACATGTGTGCTGTCTCTCTCTCTCTCACACACACACAAAACAAATAAAAAATAAACTTAAGAAAAAAAATAAAGTACAGATACCAGTGGAGATTTCATTTTTTCTTGGCAATTTTCAAATAAATGATGACTTCAAACTGGATTCCTTCTTAATTAGAAACACATTACAAAGAAATAGTGAATGTCTCATGGCACAAACCCTGAGTCAAATCCATAACTTGGATTAAGTGGCTCTTACTATGTTTAAAGCGATGTGATCTTATTTAGAAAACGCCAGGAGATCCAATGGATGATGCAAAGGTTCACCCACTTTTACCATTCAAAGAGAGCTAAGTATTCTTACCAGAGTGGGTATGTGAACATGACTCAAGATGTGAAACTTCTATGTTATCTTTGCAGCACTGTTTATTGTTCCTAGTGCAGCGGAAAGAGTTGAGGCCCTAAGAGTTCTTTTGCTCATGAGGTTTTGTTTGCTATTGTTTTGTTGTTGTTTTGCATTTTAGCCCTGAGGTTGGCCCAGTTGTGTGTGTGTGTGTGTGTGTGTGTGTGTATGTATGTATGTATGGGTGTGTGTAAAAGAACTGAAATAGATGGATAGAGCTTAATGAGTCTCCAGGCATCAAGGAAGAAAACCTCCTGCTGGACCTTGGGATAGACTTTTGAAAAAACATTCAATCCACTGCAATATGGTGATTTCTGTATCATGTGTCTATCACCTTCCCCAATTATAAACATAGGTATATAAATGTTTGATTAGGACTCTTCGCTTTGGAAAACATTTGAAGTCAGAGATAAGAATTGTCTTTAACGCACTACTTAATTCTAAATATCCAGTATGATGCACCATATATAGAGAGTATTATTAGATAATCACTGAATGTAGTTTTAATACACAAATGTGAAGATACATTGAAAATCACATTTTCAAAATAATTCAGTACATGAATTACACTCTTTGGTGTGGTATCTTATACAATGAAATATGTTGATTACATATAAGATGACAGAATGCATTATATGGTCAATTTAATCTCATCATTTTCAATGATACTAAGTATGGTTAGGAAGTGAGAAAGGCAACAGAAGAGATGAAGAAGACAGGTGGGTCTGAGTGGTATTTCACAGGAACGATGGTCAATGTTCCTGACTTAGTGATTTGGTAAGGAGAAGAGAAGAGACCTGATTGCTTACTTCATAAAATGTGTGGCACCCCTAAGTTTCTTAAGACATGAATTGCATATTTATTTGGATTAATAATCATTTCTTGAAATCAATTTACACCATGAAATACACCACTTAATAAATAGAAACAATCTTACTTGACTTTATTCTGAAACTCAAATTTTCCTAACACTCTAAAAGCAAGTTATTTATATAATAAAAGTTACAATTTATAAACTTCTGAATGCATAAATTAGGAATCTATTTATGTAAGTATAGACTTATATGGAAATTAACATTGCACTTAATGAAAAATAAGCAGGATTTCTGAACATGGTAAGTAGACAGCTGATAGACTACCAAATGCATAATAAGTCACCCTCATTTTACCTCAAATATTTATAAAGATAGATAAGTAGAACAGTTACATGAAAGGCAAAATCTGAAAAGCAATTATACAGGTGAATGCTTAATTTTCCTTTTCATAAAATATATAGCTAAGGATTTAACATTTAGATGGAAGGCAGTTTTTCATTACTATTTTTTATTAGTGTATTGATGGCTCAGAGGAAAAATAATCTCTAGGAAATTCTGTGAGTGATATATGAAATGCTATTTTTGCAAGACCAGGTAAATTACAGCTAATAAAGCTTCTAGTATTTAAAAGTGATCTGAGCTCTGGCAGTCCAAGATAATGGTGTCGGAAGGTACTGAATTCACCTCCCCCCATGGATACACCAAATCTACAGCCACATATGGAACAATTCTCTCTGAAAAAGAACTGAAAACTAACTGAAGAGTTTTGGCACAACAAAGGATAAAGTGGTCACATCAAGATGGGTAGGAAAGGAAGAAATGTGGTCTTGTTAAAAACTCAGCCCCCACACAATAATAGAAGTTTGGAACGTCTGAGGAGCAGTGAGCTGGTGCCTCACATCAGGCACCCAACCCTTCTACCAGTAGGTACTGGAGAGACATTGGCTCTGAGAACCAATGGTGTTTATGTCCAGGAGACCCAAAGGACTGTAACGACCTGAGATGCTCTTTTTAAAGGGCTTGCATGCAGAATTACTTGCTCCAAGACCTAGCATAAAAAAGTAAAACAGGAGTTTGAAAAGTACCTACATGATATGTGAAGAAGATTCATTTTCTGGTCATAAAGCATCTGATGGTGGGGCAGGGGCCAATCAGGATTTTCTCCAAGGTTGGAGGTTGGATCCCATTTTTGCATTCCCCTGTAACTTGCTAGCACTGGGGGACACATGCACACACACAGCAACCTCCCTCCTGCTGCCTCCCTAAGTCAGCAGTCAAGGGAAGTCCACACAGGGGACATCCCTTGATCACCTGGCCCTAGTGGTCATAGGTCTTGTGTTCTGGATCCCATAGGACTGTAACAATTAGGAAAAACAAACAAACAAACAAAAAACAGTTCTTGTCAAGCTTCCAAACGCAGGGCATTGCACAGATAGCAGACTAAAATCTGCCCCCAGGCTGCCAATGAAAAGTCCTACTTACTGGTCCTGGAGCTTCATTCTACATGACAGGCTTCAGTTTTGTAATGGATTTAGAGGCTATGGGTGCACTCTCAGGCAGGAGGACACCATTCTTTGACCCTTCCTTGGTCTCACTAGAGCTTGCTGGTATCTCCAAAAAGGAGCTTATATGCTCTTCCTGAGCCTGCTTTCTGTAACTCTCTCCCAGTGGACACTTTCAAATCTCCATTTTCTTGAAGCTAGCAGAGTTTATTATTGTGATCCTACAAGACTCTAAGTATTTTCATACTTTAAAAGTTGCTGCCTGAAGATCTAGCTTCTAATCAGCCTGAAACCAGGTGCTTACTGAGATCCTTCCCTTTCGAATACTGACATGTCTTGGCACACACAACTGGGACCGATCAAGAGTAAATCCAACTATGTAGACAGTCGTAAAGGTTTGAGACATAACTGACAGGTGGGGCAAGGTTGAATGATAATTTTGATTTCTGACACAAGGCCACTGTTTCAAGAATAGGCAAGGCTGCTGTTTCACCTAATACATAGAAACAAATGAAAATTGTCAAGCAAAATGAGAAAACAGAGGAACAAATTCCAAAATGAAAGAACAAAGCAAAACCTCATAAAAATACTTTGTGGAAACAGAGATAAATATTCTACCTGATACAGAGTTCAAAGTAATTGATCATAATATGCTCGCTGAACTCTGGAGAAGAATGGAGGAACACATAGAGAGCTTCAACAAGGAAAAGAATGTAATAATGTACCAAACAGAAGTCATAGAGTTGGAACGTACAATAAGTGAACTGAAGAATACACTAGAAGGGGTAAAAAACAGACTAAATGAAGCAGAAGAACAGATCAGTGACCTGGAAGACAGGCTGGTGGAACTCATACAAACAAAACAGCAAAAAGGAAAACAAATTTAAAGATGAAGGTAGCTTTAAGGGACTTATGGGACAATAAGCAGGATAACATTTGAACTATAGGAGACCCAGAAGAAGACAGAGACAAAGGGACAGAACCCTTGTTTGAAGAAAAAGTGGCTGAAACTTCCCTGACCTGGGGAAAGAAATAGACATCAAGTCTTGGAATCACAGGGAGTTCCAAATAAGATAAACCCAGAGGCACATACCAAGACACATTAAATTAAAGTGTCAAAAGTTTGAGAGATAATCTTAAAAATAGCAGGAGAAAGGCAAATTGTTTCATACAAGGGAACCCTTAGAAGACTATCAGCTGATTTGCTGGCAAAAATTTTGCAGACCAGAAGGCTGTGGCATGATATATTCAAAGTACTGAAAGGAAAACAAAACAAAACAAAATAGAAGTCTAAACAACAAGAATATTCGATTTAGAAAGGGTATTATTCAGAATTTGAGGAGAGATAAAGAGTTTTGCAGACAAGAAAAAGTTAAAGAAGCTCCTCACCACTAAACCAGCCTTACAGGAAATGTTATGGGGATTTCTTTAAGCTGAAAAGAAAGGTTACTAACTAGTGAAGAAAAAATATGAAAGTAAAAATCTCAGTGGTAAATGTAAATGTATAGCAAAGATAGTAGATTAATTACTTATAAAGCTAGTATGAAAGTTAAAAGACAAAACTACTAAAATTAAGTATAACTGTGATAATTTATTAAGGGCTATCCAAAATAAAAAGATGTAAAATGTGACATAAAAAAACTTAAATCGGGGGATAAAATATAGTTTTAAAATGCTATCAAGTTAAAATAAACTGATACATATAGGTTATTACAGTGAACTCCATAATAACCACAAAGCAGAAACCTATAGTAGATACACAAAAGGTAATGAGAGAAGAATCTACACATAGCCCTATAGGAAGTCATCAAACCACAAGGGGAGAGAGCAAGAAGAGAAGAAAGGGACAGGGAGGAACTATAAAAACAGAAAGCAATTAACAAAATGGCAATAAATACATACATGTCAATAATTGCTTTAAATCTAAATAAAGTAAATTTCCCCAATCAAATGACAGACTGTTAGAATGGATTAAACACACACACACACACACACACACACACACACACAAGACTCATCTATATGCTGTACACAAAAGAGACTCATTTCAGTAGTAGGGATACACACGGAATGAAAGTGAAGGGATGATAAAAGATGTTACATGCAAATAAAAATGAAAAGAACCCTGGCATAGAGGTACTTGTAACAGAAAATAAACTTTGAAACATGGACTGTAATAAAAGACAAAGAAGGCATTGCATAATGATAAAGGGGTCAATCCAACAAGAGGATATAACATTAGTAATTATTTTTGCATCTAACATAGGAACACTTAAATATAAAGCAAATATTAACAGACTTAAAGAGAGAAAATTACAGCAATACAATAATAGAAGATTTTAATACTCCATTTACATCAAGGGGTAGATAAGCCAGACAGAAAATTAATAAGGAAATACCAGCCTTAAAAGACATATCAGACCAGAGGAACTTATTATATGTTCCATCAAAAAGCAGGAGAATGTCCATTTTTTCTCAAGTGCACATGGAATGTTCTCCAGGTTAGATTACACATTATTCCATGGAACAAGAGTCAATAAATTTAAGAAGACAAATCATATCAAGATTTTGTTTTTCTGGCCATAGTGGTATTAAACTAGAAATCAGTTGCAAGAAGAAAGCTAGAAAGGTAACAACAAATCAGTCAATGAAAAATATCAAAGAAGAATCAAAAGACAAAAAATCCCTTGAGACAAGTGAAGATGGAACCACACCATATCAAAACCTGTGGGATATGAAGTGATGTTCTAACAGTTCTAAAAAGGAATTTCATCAAAATATAGGCATACATCAAGAAGTGAAAAAAAATCTTCAGTGAATAATATAACTTTGTACCTAAACAATCTAGAAAAAGAGGAGAAAGTAGAGCCCAAATTAGTAGAAGAAAGGAAATAATAATAAAAAGGAGGGTTCAAATAAATAAAATCAGAAATGAAAGAGAAGTTACAACTGATATCACAGAAATGAAAAGTATCATAAGAGACTACTAAGAACAATTGTATTCCAACAAATAGGAAAACCTAGAAGAAAAGGATGAATTCCTAAAAACATGTAATTATCCAAGACTGAATCATAATGAATAAACAGAAAATCTTAATAGGATAATTATTAGTAAGGTGAGAATCTCTAATCAAAACTCTTTCAAATGGCTTCGGTGGTGAGTTCTACCAAGTATTCAAATAAAATTTAATATCCTTTTCAAACTCTTCCAGAGAAAATTAAAGGGAAGTGAATTCTTTCAAACCCATGTTATGAGGCCAGCATTAGCCTGCTACCAAACCCAGACAAGAACAACACACATGCATAAAAGAAAATTGCAGGCCAGTGTCTCTGATGAACAGAGATGCAAAAGTCCTCAACAAAATATTAGCAAACTGAATTCTGTAGTACATTGAAAGGAATATTCACCATGATCAAGTGGGATTTATTTTAAGAATGCAAGGATGGTTTGACATCCAGAAACCAATCACCATGATGCACCACATTAACAAAATAAAGTATAATAGTCATATGATTATCTTAATAGGTGCAGGAAAAACATTTGGCACAATTAAACATACATTTATGATTAAAATGCTCAAGAAAGTAGGTATAAGGAAAACATACCTCGACATAATAAAAGCCATGTATGAAAAGCCCACAGCTAGCATCATACTTACCATGGGAAATCTGAAAGCATTGTCTTTAAGATCAGGAACAAGACAAGAATGTCCACACTTGCAACTTTTATTCAACATAGCATTTAGGTCCTACCCAGAACAGTTAGGCAAGAAAACAAAATAAAAGTTATCCAAATTGGAAAGAAAGAAATAAAACTGTTACTGTTTGTGGATAATGTAATTTTATATACCTAAGACCCTAAAGACTCCAACAAAAAAATATTGGAACTAATAAACAAATTCACTAAAGTTGCAGTATACAAAATCTATATACAAAAATCAGTTCTATATCTAACCACTAACCAAAAACTATCAGAAAGATTAAAAAAATAATGCCTTTTCCAATTGCATCAAAAAGGATAAAATATTTTGGAATAATTTTAACCAAAGAGGTGAAAAAAAAACTATACTAAACACTATAAGATATTGATAAAACAAATGAAGAATACATAAATAAATGGAAATATATCTCATGCTTATTAGTTAGAAGAATTCATATTGTTAAAATGCCCATGCTACATGAAGCAATCTACAGATTCAGTGCAATTGTATCAAAATTCCAAGGCATTTTTGACTGAAATAGAACAGACAATCCTAAAACTTGTGTAGAAACCCTAAAGACCCCAAATATTCAAAGAATTTTGAGAAAGAACAAATCTGGAGGCATCACACTCTCTGATTTAAAATTATACTATAAAGCTATAGTAAAACAAAAAAGTATGGTAATGACAAACACAAAGAAAACACATAGATCAATGGAATGGAATAGAGAGCCTAGAAATAAACCCATGTATATATGGTCAATATATGACAGAGTAGGCAAGAATATAAAATGGGGGATGGACTGTCTCTCCAATAAATGGTGTTGGGAAAATTGGGCAGTCACATTCAAATGTAAGAAAGTAGGCTGCTTCCTTATACCAAGCACAAAAAGTAACTAAAAATGGATTAAAGAATGAATACAAGACCTGAAACTTAAACTCCTAGAAAAAAAACAAAAGAAAACAAAAACAAAAAACAAAGGTGGTAGCTCCTTTTTAAAATATTTATTTATTTATTTATTTATTTATTTATTTATTATTTTTTTTTTTTTAGAGAGAGCATACACACATGTGTGAGCTGGGGAAGGGCAGAGAAAAAATTCCAAGCAGGCTCCTTGCTGTTAGCAGGAAGCCTGACATGGGGCTCCACACAGAGGCTTGACTCAATACAGGGCTCAACATGGAGCTCAACAAGGGGATCCATCTCATGAACTGTGAGATCATGACCTGAGTGGAAATCAAGAGTTGGACGCTCAAACAGATGAGCCACCCAGGTGCCCCCAAAGGTGGTAGCTCCTTGACATTGGTCTTGGCATTTAATTTTGGGATCCCACTCCAAAGGGAACAAAAGCAAAAATAAACAAGTGGGACTACATCAAACTAAAAAGCTTATGCATTGCAAAGGAAAGCATCAACAAAATGAAAAGACACTCTACTGAATGGGAAAATATATTTGCATATCGTATATCTGATTAATATCTGATTAATATTCCAAAATATATAAAGAACTCAACTCAGTAGCAAAACAAAAAACAAACAAAAAAACACAACAACAAGCAGTCCAATTAAAAAAAATGGCACAGGATCTAAATAGATATTTTTCCAAAGACATACAGAGATGGCCATTAGGCACATGAAAAGATTTTGAACATCAGTAATTATCAAAGAAATGCAAATCAAAAACAATGAGATATCATGTAACACCTGTTAGAATGGCTATTACCAAAAAGACAAAAAAATGATAGGTGTTGGAAAGGATATAAAGAAAAGGGAACCCTCTTGCACTGTTGGGAGAATGTTATTTGGTGCAACTAAAAATGTAAATTGATGAAACCAATTATAGAATGCAACCAAAAATAGAACTACCATATGATCCATCTATTCCACATCTGGGTATTTATCTGGAGAAAATGAAAATGCTACTTTAATTTTTTTTTTTTTTTTCAACGTTTATTTATTTTTGGGACAGAGAGAGACAGAGCATGAACGGGGGAGGGGCAGAGAGAGAGGGAGACACAGAATCCGAAACAGGCTCCAGGCTCCGAGCCATCAGCCCAGAGCCCGACGCGGGGCTCGAACTCACGGACCGCGAGATCGTGACCTGGCTGAAGTCGGACGCTTTCTCTTTTTTTTTTTTTTTTTTATTTATTTATTTTTTTTATTTTCTAAATGTTTATTTCTTTTTTTTTTTCTTTTTTTTTTTTTTTTTTTATTTATATATGAAATTTATTGTCAAATTGGTTTCCATACAACACCCAGTGCTCATCCCAAAAGGTGCCCTCCTCAGTACCCATCACCCACCCTCTCCTCCCTCCCACCCCCCATCAACCCTTAGTTTGTTCTCAGTTCTCAACAGTCTCTTATGCTTTGGCTCTCTCCCACTCTAACCTCTTTTTTTTTTTTTTTTTTTGTTCCCCTCCCCCATGGGTTTCTCTTAAGTTTCTCAGGATCCACATAAGAGTGAAACCATATGGTATCTGTCTTTCTCTGTATGGCTTATTTCACTTAGCATCACACTCTCCAGTTCCATCCACGTTGCTACAAAAGGCCATATTTCATTTTTTCTCATTGCCACGTAGTACTCCATTGTGTATATAAACCACAATTTCTTTATCCATTCATCAGTTGATGGACATTTAGGCTCTTTCCATAATTTGGCTATTGTTGAGAGTGCTGCTATGAACATTGGGGTACAAGTGCCCCTATGCATCAGTACTCCTGTGTCCCTTGGATAAATTCCTAGCAGTGCTATTGCTGGGTCATAGGGTAGGTCTATTTTTAATTTTCTGAGGAACCTCCACACTGCTTTCCAGAGCGGCTGCACCAATTTGCATTCCCACCAACAGTGCAAGAGGGTTCCCGTTTCTCCACATCCTCTCCAGCATCTATAGTCTCCTGATTTGTTCATTTTGGCCACTCTGACTGGCGTGAGGTGATATCTGAGTGTGGTTTTGATTTGTATTTCTCTGATAAGGAGCGACGCTGAACATCTTTTCATGTGCCTGTTGGCCATCCGGATGTCTTCTTTAGAGAAGTGTCTATTCATGTTTTCTGCCCATTTCTTCACTGGGTTATTTGCTTTTCGGGTGTGGAGTTTGGTGAGCTCTTTATAGATTTTGGATACTAGCCCTTTGTCCGATATGTCATTTGCAAATATCTTTTCCCATTCCGTTGGTTGCCTTTTAGTTTTGTTGGTTGTTTCCTTTGCTGTGCAGAAGCTTTTTATCTTCATTAGGTCCCAGTAATTCACTTTTGCTTTTAATTCCCTTGCCTTTGGGGATGTGTCGAGTAAGAGATTGCTACGGCTGAGGTCAGAGAGGTCTTTTCCTGCTTTCTCCTCTAAGGTTTTGATGGTTTCCTGTCTCACATTCAGGTCCTTTATCCATTTAGAGTTTATTTTTGTGAATGGTGTGAGAAAGTGGTCTAGTTTCAACCTTCTGCATGTTGCTGTCCAGTTCTCCCAGCACCATTTGTTAAAGAGACTGTCTTTTTTCCATTGGATGTTCTTTCCTGCTTTGTCAAAGATGAGTTGGCCATACGTTTGTGGGTCTAGTTCTGGGGTTTCTATTCTATTCCATTGGTCTATGTGTCTGTTTTTGTGCCAATACCATGCTGTCTTGATGATGACAGCTTTGTAGTAGAGGCTAAAGTCTGGGATTGTGATGCCTCCTGCTTTGGTCTTCTTCTTCAAAATTACTTTGGCTATTCGGGGCCTTTTGTGGTTCCATATGAATTTTAGGATTGCTTGTTCTAGTTTCGAGAAGAATGCTGGTGCAATTTTGATTGGGATTGCATTGAATGTGTAGATAGCTTTGGGTAGTATTGACATTTTGATAATATTTATTCTTCCAATCCATGAGCAGGGAATGTCTTTCCATTTCTTTAAATCTTCTTCAATTACCTTCATAAGCTTTCTATAGTTTTCAGCATACAGATCCTTTACATCTTTGGTTAGATTTATTCCTAGGTATTTTATGCTTCTTGGTGCAACTGTGAATGGGATCAGTTTCTTTATTTGTCTTTCTGTTGCTTCATTGTTAGTGTATAAGAATGCAACTGATTTCTGTACATTGATTTTGTATCCTGCAACTTTGCTGAATTCATGTATCAGTTCTAGCAGACTTTTGGTGGAGTCTATCGGATTTTCCATGTATAATATCATGTCATCTGCAAAGAGCGAAAGCTTGACTTCATCTTTGCCAATTTTGACGCCTTTGATTTCATTTTGTTGTCTGATTGCTGATGCTAGAACTTCCAGCACTATGTTAAACAACAGCGGTGAGAGTGGGCATCCCTGTCGTGTTCCTGATCTCAGGGAAAAAGCTCTCAGTTTTTCCCCGTTGAGGATGATGTTAGCTGTGGGCTTTTCATAAATGGCTTTTATGATCTTTAAGTATGTTCCTTCTATCCCGACTTTCTCAAGAGTTTTTATTAAGAAAGGGTGCTGGATTTTGTCAAAGGCCTTTTCTGCATCGATTGACAGGATCATATGGTTCTTCTCTTTTTTTTTGTTAATGTGATGTATCACGTTGATTGATTTGCGAATGTTGAACCAGCCCTGCATCCCAGGAATGAATCCCACTTGATCATGGTGAATAATTCTTTTTATATGCCGTTGAATTCGATTTGCTAGTATCTTATTGAGAATTTTTGCATCCATATTCCGACTGCGCCACCCAGGCGCCCCGAAAATGCTACTTTAAAAATGTATACGCACCTGTATGGTTACTGCAGCGTTATTTATAATAGCCAAGATATGGAAACAACCTACATGTCATGCATCATTGATGCATGAATGGATAAAGATGTAATATATATCATAGATAGATGATAGATGGATAGATAGATAAGCAAATACAATATTATTTCGCTTAAATGTGGAATCTGATTAACAAACAAAACAAAATATACAAAACTAAACTCATAGATACAGAAAGCAGTTGGTGATTGCCAGAGGGGAGGAGTGTCAAAAGGTGAGCAAACAGGTAAATGGGCCAAGAGGTATGAACTTCCAGATATAAAATAAGTAATGTGCAGCATTGTGACTATAGTCAGTAATATTGCACTGCATGTTTAAAAGTTGCCAAGAGAGTAAATCTTAAAGTTCTCATTGCAAGAAAAAATGTAACTGTATGGTGACAAATGGTAAGTAAACTTCCTGTAGTGATTATTTTGCAGTATACACAAATATAAAATTACTATGTTGTATATCTGAACATATATACTAATATAGTATTCTATGCCAATATTACCTCAGTATAAATAAACAAACAAACAAGATCTGAAATTTATATTTAGGATATCTTGTTTCTTGACTAATATTTCAGTTTCTGGATTTTTTTTTCCTATCTACACCATATGTCTTTAAAGGTTAATATACAGTTCGTTAGTTTTAGAATAAAGAGATTTGCGGAAAGCTGAATGAAAAGGTTTAAGGAAAAGATCTCTAGTGACTTCCCATTTTACAATAGTTATGGTTTCCTTTATGTAACAAGATGTACTTAACATCATCTGCATTTGTGCTTGGATCATAGTGAATCTTGTATTGAAGAAAGTATTTTTTTGTTGTTAAATGCAGTATCTTTATGCATCCTCTCTACTGAAAATATATTTTAGTTAATGTAGTCAATATTTTAATTTATGTTCATCTTGTTAAGTGCTTTTATACTAGTCCCTTATACTTTTCACTTAAAGATGTAAGTTACACGTCTGCAAATGTTATACTAAATAATTTTCTATTAATGGGTGAGTTATTTTTCCTATATCAGATGGTAAAGTTAAAATGCATACTGTTAGGGGCGGCTGGGTGGCGCAGTCGGTTAAGTGTCCGACTTCAGCCAGGTCACGATCTCGCGGTCCGTGAGTTCGAGCCCCGCGTCAGGCTCTGGGCTGATGGCTCAGAGCCTGGAGCCTGTTTCCGATTCTGTGTCTCCCTCTCTCTCTGCCCCTCCCCCGTTCATGCTCTGTCTCTCTCTGTCCCAAAAATAAATAAAAACGTTGGAAAAAAAAATGTGCATATGCTTAAAAAATATTAAAAAAAATAAATAAAATAAAATAAAAAAATGCATACTGTTCCATTTTTATATAAACTTAAAATATTCTCCTAAAGAGAATTTAAATAACACAAAATAGTAAAGTGTGAAAGGTAAAAGTCATGCTAGATCATACTGCCCAAGTGAAAATGCTATGAAAATTTCAGGGGCCTCCATCTGGACAGTTTGACTTTTAGATTCAGGTAATAGGGCTTCCTGCCAATTTCAGGATGCTCTCTGGCTGCACCTCTCACGAACAGGGGGTGAGTCAAACTGTTCAAGATGAAGTGCCCAGTAGACGTCCAAACACTCTCTGACCAAGCAATCAAAGATTGCTTCCAGGGCCCGCTTGAGGGTGGACATGGGGCTCCATCCATCCAACCTGGACCTCCAGGTTGTTGTAAAAGTTTATTTGTCAGGATAGGAGAATGGAGCCTATTAAATGATTCATTCTCTTTCACTGTTCAGACACATGCTATGTGGCTCTACATTTGTACTCTTGCCTGAGCCCTACATATATCAGAGTTGAGCCTGCTTTGGAGGTATCTTTCTGTGTTAGTGAACACACAAAACACAAAAATTGAAAATGCTTTCTCTGTAATGATATATATCTCCATACTGATCTATGTATATGTATAACCATTAAAAGCCTGATATTTTACACATCATCTTAGTATTTTATTATACTATATGTTTCTGTCTATTCCTGTTTGTTTATCCACTTATGCACATGGCCACGATGGAAGTAATCATTGTTTATCACTGTAACTCTACCAAATTAAGACCCTTTCCAACACTTCCTTCAGTTTGTTATAATGTTTGCAATCATCTGTAACATTTCTCATGTTTCCTTTTCTATCACTGATTATATTTGACCACTAAGTTGTACATTTTCTTCAAAACTCAATTGGATTTATCTCTTTATCATGCCACCCTGATGAGAATCACCCACAGCAGTCTAATTTTTGCAGTGTTTCTTGGTAGGTTGTCCTGACGTAACCTCCTCTACCTATGGCAGTGTTTTTGTCCAGGTAATCTGTGAAAACTCTTTGAACATAGAGTTCTCTCCTTTGGGGCCTTGCTGAACTAAAGATTCTTTCATTTCTCACCAAACTGCAGCCACTCCATGCTCTTTCCAGACCATTTATGTCATCACTTCTTTCCAGTTCTTCAGGAAACACACATGAAATAAAATAAACAATCCTCTTCCTCATCATTCCTATACCTTGTTAACTTCTTATTATTAAGTCTTTAATTCACAGCCCAAGTATAGTCCAATATTGTGTATTAGGTAAGAAGATGAGCTCTGAGTTATAATTCTGTTGCTTCATCATTTACTAGCTGTGTCACTTTGAGCCAATTATGCAAATTCATTATGTCTCAAGGTATTACTTTTTTTTCTTCAAATCTGTGGACTTTTATCATTTCTTGAATGCCAATCTGTGATTTCTTAAGATGGTACAACATGATTGAGAAGACTATAGACAGAGACACTGATGAAAAAGACCCTGAGTTCTAATTTACCCTACATATACACTGATTTACACTATTTCAGCCTTAATTTTCATGAACTTAGAAGTTGACAAAAATAAAATCCATGAGTGGGTACTAATTTAGGAAAGTCTGTAATGTATACCATCATATTAGTAAGGGTATTGATTGCTTTTTAAAGTGAAGGGCACTTTTGGGGCACCTGGGTGTCTCAGTAAGTTAAGCATCTAACTCTTCATTTTGACTCAGGTCATGATCTCAAGGTTCATGAGATGGAGACCTGCGTCGGCTCTGCACTGGCATTGCAGAACCTGCTTGGAATGCTCTCTGTCCCTTTCTCTGCCCCTCCCCAGACACACATGCAGTAGCACTCATGTGTGTGTGCTCTCTCTCAAAAAAAAAAAAATGGGGCACCTGGGGGGCTCAGTCGGTTAAGTGTCCAACTTAAGCTCAGGTTAGGATATCACGGCTGGGAAGTTCAAGCTCCGCATTGGGTTCTGTGCTGACAGCTCAGAGCCGGAGCCTGCTTCAGATTCTGTGTCTCCCAGTCTCTCTCTGCCCCTTCCCCACTCACACTCTGTCTCTCTGTCTCTTAAAAAATAAATAAACATTAAAAATTAAAAAAAGTTAAGGACACTTTTAACAGATTCAAGTTTTTTGTTCAAAAATTTTACAATTAATAAAAGGCAGAACTAGTTTTATATCCTATCTTCTCCCCTCAATTTTAATAACATTACTTTTATATATTCATTCATAAAGGCTTTTATCCAGTGCTTCCTATATACTTTTCAAAATGAAGAGTATTAAACTTAGATGAATATTCTGTGCACTTTTATTCATTCAATAAATATGTATTAAATACGATGGAAGGTTTAAAGTATTAAGATACAGCAGTGAAAAAAAAGTCAAAATGCTTTTAAAATTTAACTTATATTTTAGTAAGGAGCTGTAGACAAACAATATGTTAATAGATGCTAAGTGCTATGAAGAATATAAGTCAGCTTTGTACATAAAGAGTGATGGATCAGGATGTGGATCTATTTATATAGAATTTGGGAAGCCTTCTTGAATAAATTGATATGTGAGAAAAGACGTAATTTAAGTGAGGAAATGAGTCATATCCAAAATTAAGGGACAGCATTTGGAAGAGGGAATATCTAGTACAAAGGCACAGATGTAGGAATATGTGTGCAGTGTTCAAAATCCATCAGTCATTGTATCTGGAAGGCTGGAAAGATGCAAAAGTTTTTGAGGATAGAGAAGAATTCCAAGGACAGATTAGCCTTGAAGGTCATGATAATGAACTTGAATTGTATTACAAAGATCCTTGTAAAATAGAAGATGATTGGAGGGCATTGAGCAAATGTGACTCACATTTGAAAATCATTACTTTGGTTTCTGAAAGACGAATACAATATAAGAAGATGTGTGAAAACAAGAATTGGTAGGAGGCTAGCATAATAATCCATAATAGAAGTTAAAGGTATTATGTGCCTGGATCATGTTGCTGGGTATGGTAAATTTATTTTTAATTTTTTCAGTGTTTATTTTTGAGAGAGACAGAGACAGAGACAGAGCATAAACAGGGGAGGGGCAGAGAGAAAGGGAGACATAGAATCTAAATCAGGCTCCAGGCTCTGAGCTGTCAGCACAGTGCCTGATGTGGGGCTCAAACTCACCAATCAGATCATGGCCTGAGCCCAAGTCAGACACTTACCCGACTGAGCCACCCAGGAGCCCCTGGATATGGTAAATTTTTAATCTATTTTGAAGATTAAGCCACAGGGCATGATAGAATGTATTTATGAATGAAATAAATAAAGTATCAAAGAAAACTCCATGATTTAATGTGATTCAGTGATATGGGAATCACTGTGGGCAGAGATGCTGGTTTAGGGGAGGAAATCAAAAGTTAGACTTGGGAAATGTTGAGATGTAAATTCATACAAGTAATCCAACCAGACATGTCTAGTAGCCAGTTGGATATGCATGTCTGAACTTAGGGAAAATATTTAGGTTAGAAACTAAAGGATGAAAATTGGAAGAATATAGATTGTGTTGAAGGCCCCAGTATAGGATGAGATCACCTAGGAATAAATATAAAGAAGATAAAGTGCCCAAAGACTATGTCCTGGGGCATTTTACAATTAATTTTACAAAAGGTAGGATTTGACAAAGCCTCTGTCCTTGACCAAACTTCAGTCAGGCGCCCGTTGTGTGTTTGGCTTTTCCAGCCCCATCTTGGCAAGAATCCTGCTAAGTCAATTTAGGGGGAATGCTTCTATCCTTGATACCTGATCACCTTTGATATCTGATGAAGGTCTTCATCCCTAACCTCTGATGTAGATAAGTCCTTGACCTGCCTTCAGCAAGAATCTTAAGTAAGATTTGCCAGAATTTCTTTAACCTTGAAGTTTCCTTTAGTAATTTTGTTTCCACTGACATCCTCACTCCGCTCTTTGGCTACAAAGCTCCAGCTGCCTTTGCTGTATTCAGAGACTTGAGCACAGTCTCTCTCTCCTGGTACATTTAGCTCTATTGCGGTAGTTCTGAATAAAATCTTTCTGATCATTTTAATAAGTGTCAGAATATTTTTTCCTTTTAACAGATCCAGCAAAACAACCTAAGATAAAAGAATCTCCAAAATTGGAGAAAACTCAGAGTGAGGCTCAGGAGAGTGATGTTCTGGAAATTAAATAAAGAAAACACTTCAGAAAATAGGTGTGATTGATTTGTGGTATATGGTGCCATTAGAACAAGGTAATGACGAAGACCTACTGGGATGTGAAGTCATTGGTGTCCTTAAACAGACCCTGACGTGAAAGAATGGAGATAAAATATTTGGAATTTGTTTCAGGGAAAATGACAAAATATGACTGGAGACAGAATATAGGAGTTTGATCTAATATTGGAGCAGACATAGCCTTGTATGTAGACTGGAATGTGGGATAAAGGAAGTATTTGGCTTGTTTTCAGATAGAATACAGTATTACAGAATACCTTTATTATCTCTGGTAGTGATTCTGCAGGAATTAAATAATATAAGGGTGATAGAAATAAGACTGTTGTAAGAGTAGAAAGCTTAAGAGAGAGGTTGTAGGATCTCATGCATGCAGAACAGGTAGGTTTTGAACTTAAGGAAGAGTGTGACAGTTTCTTTCATTTTTCTAGAAAGCAAAGTGGAAAAATACACATACATACATATAAGCAGGTAGTGTATAGATGGGGTGTTGGGAGAATGTATGTAACTTTTTTTCAGAATGCTTCCTATTATAAAAGAAAAGGTGTAGATTTATCCCCTCTGTGAGGAAAAGAAGGAATTGATTTGAGAAACCTAGTTGGATTCCAGATAGCACAAATGGCCTACTTCAGGGAGATGCTTATGAACTGAAAGTAAGAACAGTTACTGTGATTGTGTCTTTTCTCCAACCAAATTTAGTTTTCCATATGCAGATGCAGAGTAGCAGAGATGTTGGATAAAGTAAGAAATTAGGGTTTTGTCAGTAAAGTGTGATGGAGGGACAAAGGAACAAGGAAGCTGAGCACTCAGGAATGCCTTGTACTTAACAGTTTAAATGTAGAGATACTATATCTTATGTCTACCAAATAATCTGAGAGCCATTATCTTAAAAATGGAAAAGAATAACTATATCAATTTTCATAAAATGAAAAAAAATTAATGGTGAACGAGTTAAAATTTTGAAGTATCCATAGGAGAAGTGCAACCAAATTAGGAAACCAATAGTTCCCTATGATCTTCATGGTGCATGGTTCTTTTAAACCAATAATGTAAGATAAAAAACTTCAGAATTTTAATACCCAGATCTTCAAGGTGTCTGCTTATAAAATAAGAATCCCTTTACAACGTGAGATTTGTGTGTCTTACTATGTCAGGACTGGATGCTTATAAGCAGCAGATTGTGCTCTCCAGGGCTCATTAACTATTCATCATCACAAAAGCTCCCTTGCCCTAAGCCTCTATCTCATCTTTGATCTTTTCACCTCTGTCAAGGCTAAAGCAGCAGTTTTCATTCTATTAAGGGTTCCTATATCCTCCAATAAGTAAATACATACATCCATACATGCAGACTCACTTATTTATTTCAAATGGGAAAGAAGAATCGCCACACAGCTTTGAGGAATTACCCCACTTCTGAAGTTTTGCAGAAAGAAATTTGAAATTTCTCTGAGATTATGAGAACTTTTTGTATTTCTTATACATGAAAGTGCCTAGATACCTTCACCTGGATCACAAAGTCAGCCTCTCCACTTCTCTTGTAGTGATAAAGGGGAGAAAGTTTAGAAATAAATGAGTGGTGAATATATATATCAGTTAGTAATTAGTAAAATTAAATATAGATGAATAATACTAAAAAATAAATATTTGTCATTAAACTGTTATGAGTTGAATTGTGTCCCTTCAAATTTGTTTGTTGAGGTTCTAAACTCCAGTATCTCAGAATGTGACTTTATTTGGAGATCAGGGTAATCAATTTAAAATGAGGTCATTGGGTGGGCCCTAATCCAGTAGGGCTTGTATACTTATAACAAGAGGAAATCTGGATAGAGACATGCATAGAGGGAGAGGATTCAAAGTAGATTAGGGAGGAGGCAACTCTCTATCAAGCAGAGAGGCCAGGGAGGCTCTTCCTTCACAGCCTTGCTGACACCTTGATTTGGGATTTCTAGTCTCCAGAATTGTGAGACAATAAATTCTGTTGTTTAAGCCTCCCAGTTTGTAGTATTTGGTTATGGCCTCCCTGGTGTATTTACATAGGACCCATGTAATTTTCAGTTGAAAAAGATTTGTTTGCTTTCCACTCCGTGATGGGTATAATTTGAGGAGCTCTGTAGAATCACCTGTCTTTTAGGAGTAGTGGGTTTACCTGCTTGTTTGATGATGACAATTGTCCCAGCCACTCACCCTCCAAAATTTTGATTCCACTGGTTTGAGTTAGGGTCCAAGAATGAGAACATTTATTAGTACTCCAGGTAACTGTAATCCTCAGGCAAGATGGGGAAATTATAATTTACTAAAAAGTTATATCAGTAATGTAAACAGTTACAAAGTTTCAGATGTGTGAAAGAAAAAACTGGTGTATTACATGATAAAATTCTAATTATTTCCAATATGTTAAATATTGTAAACATATCACTGCTTTGCAGAGGATATAAAAGCATGTGTATCTGTATCTATACCTAAAATTCTATCTATCATATATGTGTGTCCATATATCTAGATCTGTACTTATTTACTTAAGATATATATTGCATAACATGTTTAATTATAAATTTTACATTAAAGGAGGAATAGTGATAAAAAGATTTTATAGTTTCAAAACTATATACACAGTGCTAAAGGCATCTTTGCTATCTATAACAAAAGTACAGTATTAAAAACTGGAATACAAACATATAAAATATAAACATTTAAAAAAATTTGTGTTTTAAAAAAAATTTTTAACGTGTATTTATTATTGAGAAACAGAGACACACAGAGTGTGAGCAGGGGAGGGATAGAGCGAGGGGGAGACATAGAATCTGAAGCAGGCTCCAGGCTCTGAGCTGTCAGCACAGGGCCCGACGTGGGGCTCGAACCCACAAACTGCGAGATCATGACCTGAGCCAAAGTTGGTCGCTTAAACAACTGAACCACCCAGGCGTGCCAAAAATCTTTGTTTTTTTATGTTTATTTATTTATTTTGAGAGAGAGAGACAGACAGACATGGGAGGTGCAGAGAGAGAGGTGGAGAGAGAGAATCCTAAACAGTCTCTGCAGTCAGTATAGAGTCCAATGCAGGACTCCACGCCATGAACAATGAGATCATGACCTGAGGCAAAACCAAGAGTCAGACGTTTAACTGACTGAGCCACCCAGCCACCCCTCTTATCAACATCTTAATAAAAGTGAAGTAAGTTTTATTTTCATGAAGGAGGGTGTTAAGGGGGAGAATAGTCATGATCACAGTACTAATTTATAAAGATGAACCTGCTTGTCTTTCACTGCCCTTTAGAAGGCAGGGACAGGGAAAAACTAGTTACAAATAAGAGTTAAGTATTTAATTAGTAGACATTATTTAGACATTACATCCATGGCTTCACTTCGTTCAAACAATATTAATGACCAACTATTATGCACCAATATATTTCTAAGCAGTGACAATATGGTGTTAAAAAATGGGAGACTAAGTCTCTCCCCTCATTTAGCACATATTTCTAGTGCAGGAGAGAGAAAATTAATTCCTTAACAAAAAATTAAAATCTGATGTTAGGTAGGGCTGACTAAAAACAAACATAAAGCAGTGAGAGAGATGAAGTGGGATGAGAACTTTTAGGAGGTTTCATCATGGCGGCCGATCGGAAATAATACCTGAGAAGAGATGTGAAGGAGCCATGGAGGCCATGTCTCAGGGGAATTGGTTTCAACAATGCAGGCCCTCCCTACACATGCCAGGCAGCTGATACAGGAGTATAAATGGAGATCTACCTCCTGTCTCTCTCAATATTTGCAGTTTTAACATGTAAACACAAACTGGGCTGTCAAGGTCTTCTCCCCACCCCATTCTATTTCACCTCAAACCAGTATAGGCCAGAGGGGTAGCACGGATCTGCTGCAACTGATGATTGAAGGGTCTGGAACCTGGATCCTGTCAAGCTCCCCAAGGAGCTTCTGCATGTCTTATTTTTCCCACTCAGGATTTCCAAGCCATTAAAAGTGTCTCTAACATGACACAAAATTAGTAGAGGTGAAGGAGTAAGAGTTTCTATACACCCACTTTGGGGATTTGGGGAAGCCGAAATAAAACCAGCTAGCCTCCTCTCTTCTTCTGGCTTACCAGTTCAGAGACCGTGATTTTCTCTCTGCCCTCCCTCCTGGCACCCCCCCTCTCAACACACAGAAACACACCTGAGCAAATGTACAGTGTTACATATTCTCATATATTCTCATTCACGCTCAGACATACTCACAAAGATTCACTCATATCCCTGTACATACTTACACATGTACACATACGCGCGCGCGTGCGCGCGCACACACACACACACACACACACACACACTACTAAATGCTTAGTCATACCTTACCAAATACACTCACACACTTACACAAGCCCACATACAGACTCTGTCACATTTTTGCTATCTCAGGCTTACATCCTTTTGCCATGCATGTCTCAATTCAGGCCTCAAGTGACCATCTTCCCATAATCCCCATGTGCTCATTGCCTTACTAAACTCCCAGGAACTAAAAACAAAATAAAAAACAAAACCCCTCAAAACAAAACTCCTCAAAACAAAACAAAACAAAAAAACTTCATAGCATTCAAACAGGAAAAAAAGGAAACCCTATTTCAGCTGTTTGTGATCTGTAGGGTCTTAAAAAGCATAGAGCTTGGAGAGGGAGTTGTCAACCTCTGTCCAAGGTATGTAGATGGAAATGCTTCCAGTCCCTCGAATAAGAGAAAGATTTGGCTGATTGGAGGAAAAGTAAGATGACCAGTTTATTAAAGTTCATTTAGTGAAGATAAGATAATAGCTGTGATTTAAATTGTGCAAGAAGGCAGATCGTGTGAGATCTTATGTAAGGAGTCTGATGATGACAGAAGTGGCCGGTGGGTTTCAGTAAGAGAATGAATTAATCTGGTCTTCATCATGGTCAGCAATGGATGCATTTATAGAATATATAGAAGATGGATCCAGTGGACCTGGTGATAAATTGGATGTAGGAAATTCAGGGAAATAGGGAATGAAGAATGTCTTCTAGACTCTTTACATGACACACTGAGTGCATTTGCTGTGATGTGATAATGGTATTCGAAATAATTATGGGAGAAAGAAGTCTGGAGTTCTGTGACATGATTATTTGAAATATCTGTGAAACATCTAAATTAGAAACAGACTCATTATTTGGATATTTGATCCAAGGGTTAGGTCAGGGCTGGAAATATAATTGGAAGACAAACATATATTTGATGATTTAGAATTGTGGCTTTTCAGTGACTACTCCTAATATATAATTTTCCAACAAGCAGTAGACAAGATATGTAATAGAAGTTCTGGCTGGAAATCAGTAATGGATTTATGGATGCAAGAGATTCCAGATACTTAGACCTAGAAGGAAATTTTCTGGTCAACTCTTTTGATGCCTACTAAATTTTTGGATGGTAAGTGATTTTTCTCACTGTTTGCATGTCAGTAGGATATCCACACTATGGGAATCACTTCACCCAAAGTTTTTGAATATCAAAGAAATGGGGGAAATTTGGGGAAGAGACTACAGAAATAAAGAAAAGGTGAACACTGGCAGAACTATAGGTTCCTCTACAAGAAGAATTAGGTCCTATAAAAGGAAATCGTTTTGTCACAAGAGTAGAAATGGAATAAATTTCACTAATGTGAAGGGAAATAAGTTTAAATTAAGAAGGATTTTCTGTAATGACAACTGCTATAAGAGGTGAGGAGGGATAAGAGCTGATGAGACACCAGAAGGGAATGAAAATGCATTTAAATACTTCAGGAAAATATTTGAATTTTAATGTAAAAAAATTTTGTTACATAATCATTACTATGGACCAAATGTTTGTGTCCTCCCAAAATTCCTATGTCTATTTGATATATATTACTTTAATTCATTTAGCCACTTTTTCATCCATGTACTCAACAAATGTTTTTGAATAATTATACATGAGTCACTTTGCGGGTACTCGATATTATTATGCATTTTCTGTAAACCATATTATTTAGAATCCAGGCAGTAGTCTACTGGTCTATATACTTTTGCTTATATGACTTAACCTCATATTTAAAACATTGTATATGTAGTACTACTAAATTTGAATTTATGGAATATTTTATATTTAGTATCATTTTCATTGAGTAGTCTCTCAAAAAGGAATTAAGAAATTTATCATGAGTACTTAGAGCTCTGTATGAACATTGTCAAAAACCTATTCAGAAGCATTGTGCCATTTGCACACATGTGTGCACACATACGAGCATTATTAGAGTGATCTGTTACAGTTTTGTGTTGCCAGCAGTGGTTAATATATTTTGCTAATTAAACTTTTGAAAAAGATATTATTCATTATTCTGTCTCATGTTTCTCTACTTTCAGTTTAAACATTTTTCTTGATTTATTCCTAACTGTATTGCATCTTTATGTTAATTGTATGTTTGTGGTCTACTTGTTCATTTGCTAGAATCATAGTTGTTTTGTTTCTTAATGATATATTAGTCTTTTGGCATCTCTCCTGAAACAAATTTCCCACCATAGATTCTGGCCATGGTTTCCAAACTCCCTTACTAATTGCCCAAATAACTAAATTAACAGTATTTATATGGATTGAGTTGGTTCTTTCCTGCTTTGGTGGACACTCTCCTGGTAGTAAGTTTTTTTCACTGATTTTCCTGTACTTTGTGAGTTTGTCTGAAGAGTGTGCCTTGTCTTCTCTAGTAGTTTTTAAGGTGGCCTGTGTTTATGAACATTCCTATGGGCAGATTTTGTTTTTAATTTTGCTAGAATCTATGGATTATATTGGTTCTAGTTCAGTTTTTTATGTTAATGTCTTCTGAGATTCAAGTTTTCACAAGAACAGGAAGCACATGATTTTTTTCTTCAGTGACTATCTTCCCACATTTTTTAGTTGCAATTTAAAACACTGAAAGTCACTCTCTTCTTAACTAAGGCTTGTGTAGGAAGCCCACTTTCAACTACCTTCTTAATAATGGGCCGGGCATTGCCTTTTTTTTTTTTTTTTCAATGTTTATTTATTTTTGGGACAGAGAGAGACAGAGCATGAACGGGGGAGGGGCAGAGAGAGAGGGAGACACAGAATCGGAAACAGGCTCCAGGCTCCGAGCCATCAGCCCAGAGCCCGACGTGGGGCTCGAACTCACAGACCGCGAGATCGTGACCTGGCTGAAGTCGGACGCTTAACCGACTGCGCCACCCAGGCGCCCCCGGGCATTGCCTTTTATCCCAGTTTTCCACAAGCATTCAACACTGGCTCTTATGATATCTGCTTAGTTGTCGTAGACTCTAAGTCTAAAGTTCTCTCTTGTCTATCAAGAGAGTGAGACACAGGATTAAAATGCGAGAGAGATGGCTAATGTCTGGGAAAACACAAGTGCCCCAGATAAGGATCCTTGCCCCATATTTATTAGGATCAGAAGGCTTACAAAAGTGATGGGTGTGCACAAAGAGACAATGAATCGGTGAACATTAACTCATGGGCATGAGGGAAAGGGGGTTTTGAAGAGATACAGTGTTTGGGGTTTGGGTCAATATAAAACAAAATCCTGGCACTGGGCAGATGGGCAGATGGTTGTTAATGGAGATAGGAGATGCTGTGTCTGTTTATCTTAGCTATCCTGGGGATAAAGCAAGGGAAATAACCTCAGGTTGCATCTCCCTATTCTGAGGAACCCAGCCCCCCTTCTCTATCCTTATTTGCCTCATCTTGTTTACCCAATCTTTATGCTTTGTTAACCCATTGGTGTAAGCCCTGGGGATTCCTAAGCTTATTCCCCACACTTAGTCCTGATTTTAACTCCTCTCCCTCCCCCTCTCATGGCTCTCACTTTGATTCCCTCTTTGTTTCTGATTACTGGATTGTGATTTTTGCTTTTCACTCAACTATATGTGTGTGTGTGTGTGTGTGTGTGTGTGTGTGTGTGTGTGTGTGTGTGTGTTTGTGTATAATATGTAACTCTAAAATTTTTAATGTTTATTTTTGAGAGAGAGAGAGAGAGAAAGCATGAGCAGGGGAGGGACAGAGAGAAAGGGAGACACAGAATCCTAAGTAGGCTCCAGGGTCTGAGCTGTCAGCACAGAAGACAACATAGGGCTCCAACCCACAAACCAGGAAATCATGACCTGAGCCAAAATCAAATGCTCAACCTACTGAGCCCCCCAGGCGCCCCCTCAACTACATATTTTTAATGTTTTGTGTTATTTGTCAGAGTGTTTTTAAAAATGTTTATTTATTCTGAGAGAACGTGTGCATATGGGGGAGGGGCAGAGAGAGAGGGAATGAGTGAGAATCCCAAGCAGACTCCACTGTGTCAGCACAGAGCCCAGTGTGGACCTCCAACTCACTAACCATGAGATCACGACCTGAGCTGAAACCAAGAGTAGGACACCTCAATGACTGAGCCACACAGGTGCCCCTGTCAGGTTTTTTTGATGGGGGATTTCCCTATAATATCCTTAACAAAGGTTTTGTTCCATAATGCATCAATTTTTGAGGTTATTTTTGTGATTTCTGTTAGGCCTCTAAGAGTCATAAGCCATCATTCTTTCAGTGTTTGACAGCTATTCCTTAGGACACATTTTAGTTTGTTGTCAATGACACTGTGGTCTGTTTGCAATGAACAGATGTATAGCATGAAGTCATTTTTACAATGAGGTTAGGTTTTGAGTTGATTTTTCTCAATTGTTAAAAATTTAGTAGTATTTATTGAATACCCTTTCTTCACTCTTATACTATCAATATGTTTATATAAGGTTTCACAAATTTGTATAAAAATAGAAAAATATGATAAAAACCAAATATAATGGAAAAAACATAAAGACCATCAAGATCATCAGGAGATGATAGCGACAATTGAAATAAGTAAATAAATAAATAATAAGCATATAAGTAGAGGCAAAATAAATAAAGAGAAATATGAAATTTCCCATCATCCTCCACTTTGTACCTTTCCAAAAGTTTATGTGTGTCATTAATATTGAACTTAAAAATTATTTTCACAAAGGCAGTTATACTATATACATTGTTCATTTTGTGTTCACAAATATATCTCTCTATATATTTGACCTTTGAGATCTACCTCATTCTTTCATGGACTGATGGGTTTTTCATTTTGTTTTGTTTTTTGTTTTCTAATCCATGGATGACCCATAGTTTGTTTAACTGGTTGTCCTTACTTGAATACACTTTGCTTTTTCTAATAATAGCAAAATGAGTCTCCTGTACTCACTTCTTAGGATCACTGGGTCAAAATAAAGCATATTAAAATATTGCTGACTGCTCTAAAAAAGTTATATCAATCAATTTACATTATCACCAAAGGTTATGAACCTTCTCATTTCTTATGCCCTCAGTGTTACTGGATATTATGAAACTTCTTAAATATTTCTCCCATAAGTAGAAACTTAAAGTTCCATCTTAGTTTTGGGGTGCCTGAGTGGCTCAGTCAGTTAAGCATCTGAGTCTTGATTTCGGCTCAGGTCATGATCTCACGGTCACGGGATCAAGCCCCACATTTGGGCATGGAGCCTGCTTGGGATTCTGTCACTCTCCCTCTCACTCTCCCCTCCTCTCTCTCAAAATAACTAAACATTAAAAAAAAAAGTTCCATCTTAGTTTTAATTTACCTGTCTTTAATTATGAATAATTTTTGAGCTACATTTAAAAAAAATGAATTAAGGAGACTCAAATAAAATAGCACAATTTTTTAATTCATATTTGGCCTTTCAAAAGAAAGAGCAAAATTTGCTAAGTTTTCTGATATCTTTTCTAAAATTTTGGTACTTTAAACTTGATATTTACAAGTGCCTTTAGTTTCTACTTTAGCCTGTTCTTGCTTCATCTAATTTTCTTTCTTTCTTTCTCTCTTTCCTTCTTTCTTTCTTTCTTTTTTAATTTGGGAAGTCATCTATTTTTAATTCACAATTATGTCTTTGCTTCATTTTATATATCAATTATTTCATTCTTTTAATTCATTATTTTATATTGTTTTCCTAATGTACTCCACAGGAATTTGATTTTCTTCTCCACATGCTGCAGTTTTAAAGCAAAGTAATTTCCTATGTTTCTATTATTATCACAGTCACATGTATCTCATTCATTCATTTGAAAAGTATGAACTGACTCAACTGAGACATCCTTAGTCTTTAAATTTCTGTCAGCTACTCTTGGCTCACCAAAAATTGACTTGTTTGGATGATGTATTATTGAGCTTTTTATTTATTACTGGATTAAAGAAAGTGTAGACAGACAACATTTTAATGTTGGGGGCATATTAATTTTCCATTGTTTGCATAAGATTGTATAAGATACATCATAATGCAATCCTAATTTTGGCATAAAAATAAGAGTAAACTGTTATATGACTGATAATTCATTTTAAAATTTTATAATACACATTTTATTATATACGTCAAACCAAACAAGTGAAGGTTGGGTAAATAAGAAAATTTGTTTTATGACCTGATATAATGAAATGCCTTTTTAAGAATAAAATCTAAAATATGTATGGCAGATAATTAATATTTAAGTTACAAAGGAATGCATGTTATACTGTGAAAAGTCTGAGAGAGGCTCCTGCAACAGTTGGGGTACTCAATCCGTTGCTGAGGGTACAGTTTGGTCTCATACCATCATTATAGCAATAAAGTCAATGGTATCATTGCGGCCACACCAACACTTTATAGTGCTATTAAATGGATATACTTACTGAAGGTGCATGAAAGGGAGCAGGTTTTAATAGATAAAAAAAATCATGTTTTCTGCCATTTAGATTATTTTTTAATTTGAGACAAACAGGAAGTATGATTAACTAGAATGGAAATAAATTAAAAGGAGCAATTAAATGGAAACACTTTTGAGGATCATATTAAATATAAAGTAGTTTTAATTTGAGTGTATAAAATGAGTGTTATTGAAATATAGCTGTAAACTAGCATGCAACATTAAAATATCTAAAAAGATACATTATATATTAAATTTGAATAAGAAAATACCAACTTTGTGATGTTACCATGTGTGAAAACATAGACCTACTAATTATGTAACAGCAATTGTATAATAATTAAATCCTCAATAGTCGGCCTGTCAGCTAAAATCTGTGATACTTTCAAAGTGGTATTTATTCCTCCTCTAGAGACAAAACTACTAAGATGTTCTTACAGGTTGAATTACATCTGCAAAAAGAATATATTGAATATTTTCCAGTAGCTATGAATGTGGCCTTTTTGGGAATAGGGTTTTGCAGATATAATTGAGTTAAGATAAAGTCATTAGGATGGGTCCCAATCCCAACATGACTGGTGTCTTTATAAGAGGAGAAAAAAAAAAAATAGAGATATACTAGGTAAAGACAGCCAACTGACAGAAGAGGCAGAAATTGGAGTAATACCTTTGTAAGCCAGCTAACTCCAAGAGTTGCCAGAAAATCACCAGAAGCTAAAACGAGGCAGGGAAGGATTCTGTTCTAAAGATTTAAAAGAGAGCATGGTCTTAGTGTTTTTGGTTTCACATTTCTAATCTGTGAGGCGATAAATTTGTGTTGTTTTCAGCCAACAGATTGTGGCTTTTTTTTTTTTTTTTTTTCATGACAGCCCTAGGAAACTAATACAGACATGGAACATTTTGAATGCATCCTCTGGCAATTATAGGGGCACTTGTTTGGCAAAGGAAAATGCCTTGGCTTTGTTTGTATGAATTCCACTCATGCCCAAGGTTTCAGGATCTAGGACTATGTCTCTGGTCTCTGATGGATTTCAGGTCAAGGGAAAAACTTAGAATTCTCATAAGATAAGTTGACCATGGTTTTCTTTTACTTTAGAATGAATCCCTTCAAAGCACTAAAATAAAGAAATAGATAAAATAGAAGAGAAAAGGAAAGAAAAGGAAAGAAAAGAAAAGAAAACCCATAAACAGTTTGGCTCAGTACAACCAGGTTGAACGCTCAAGCTCACTCAAAACTGTTGTGCATCCTCCTGATCTACTTTGCTATGATTAGCACCCTTGTCTTTTTTACCTTGAAGCTCCAACAAAAGTCAACCACACAGAGATCCTGGACTCTTGGGTGACATATATCTTAAGTTGGAGGAAATATGTCAGGATTTTGCATAAATTATGCCAGATTTGAAGTTCCCATGAGCTAATTGTTTTATATCATGAATATAACTCAAAGGAGACTTAACCGTCATAGGTTTCAAAGTCTTATACAGAAATGTTCTTTCCACTCAAAAACTTGTAGAGCTAGAAGGAAGAGATCATAGATGTACTAGCAAATAGATAATTTTATCGGGTAGCTGTTCACAGGTTCAGGTCTGTGCCATTGAAGAATACATATCACAAAGTGCAACATGACTTGCCCTCTTGAACAGCACAACTGAGTAGATGATACAAGGCTAATAGAGTGTGTGTTAAATACATGAAGAGATTCACAGGACTTGAAAAAAAATCTCACTTGAAGTATTAGATATGTTAGCAGTGGTGTGCAGGAATCTCCTAAGCACTGGCTTAGGAGAGCTGATGATTAAACCCCCAGAAATTTTTCAAGGTGAGTGCTAAACACAGCTGTTATTAAAAATCAATTACATACTTATGGGGCACCTGAGTGGCTCAGTTGTTTAAGCTTCTGACTCATGATTTCCGCTCAGGTCATGATCTCATGGTTTGTGAGTTCAAGCCCCTCATCAGGCTCCGCGCTGCCAGTACAGAGCCTGCTTGGGATTCTCTCTTTCTCCTCTCTCTTTCTGCCTCTCTCGTTCATGCTCTCTCTCTCACTCTTCCTCAAAATAAATAAATAAACCTTTAAAAGCTGAATTGCAATTTATATCTATAATTACATATTAATTATATAAAACATTGGTGAATATTAAAAACTCATTTGTTTCTAATTATTTTACTGGATTTTGCTATTATCTATAGACTTATTTTATCCGTTCATCTATGGATGGACACTTGGGTTGCTTCCATATCTTGTCTAATATAAATAATGGTTCAGTAAACATGGGGTTGCATGGGGTGCCTGGGTGGCTCAGTTGGTTAAGCGCCTGACTTCGGCTCAGGTCATGATCTCACAGTTCATGAGTTTGAGCCCCACATTGGGCTCTGTGCTGACAGCTCGGAACCTGGAGCCTGCTTCGGATTCTGTGTCTCCCTCTCTCTCTCTCTCTCTACCCCTCCCCTGCTCACACTCTGACTCTCTCTCAAAAATAAACATTAAATAAATAAACAAACAAACAAACAGGAGTGCATATATCTTGTCAAGTTAGTGTTTTTGTTTTCTTTGGGTAATTCTCAAGTAGTGGAATTACTGGATCTTACAGCATTTAAAAAAAATTTTTTTTGAGAAACCTTCATACTATTTTTCTCAGTGGTTTACATTCCCAGCAGTAGTGCATGAGTGTTCATTCTTTTCCACACCTTCACCGACACTTGTTATTTCTTATCTTTTTGAGGCTAGTCATTCTGATTGGTGTGAGGTGATAGCTCATTGTGGTTTTGATTTCATTTCCCTGATGATTGAGCATCTTTTCATGTGTCTGTTGTGTTTGTATGTTGTCTTTGGAAAAATGTCTATTCAGATCCTGTGCCATTTTTTAATTGAATTGTTTGGGTTTCTTTCGTGTTGATTTGTATAAATTATATAATTAGGGTATTAACCCCCTTATCAGATATTCCATTATATTTTAAACAAAATCTACACAGGTCTCTATATCTATACCCTTGTCCGCCTCTCAAAGCCTCCTTTTTTTTTTCTATACTTCTATTCCTTCATTGAACTATTGTAAAGCTCTTTGAATATGCCAAGTGTCTTTCCCACTTTGAGTATTTTAACAGACTGTTTCTTTCCTTTTTTTTTTTTTTTTAAGGGTTTCATTTATATTGGCACAATTTCAAAGATAAGTTTATTTTATTATTTTTAAAAGTTTACTTATTTATTTTGAGACTGAAAGAGAGAGCACCAGCTGGGGAGGGGCAGAAAGAGGGGGAGGAGAGAAAATCCCAAGCAGGCTCTGTGCTGATAGCAGTCATGGGGCTCAATCCCACGAACTGTGAGCTCATGACCTGAGCTGAAACCAAGGGTCAGGAGCTTAGTGGAATGAGCCACCTAGGCGCCCCTCAAAGATAATTTTATTTTTTATTTCTTTAAAGTGTTTTTTAACATTTATTTATTTTTGAGAGACAGAGAGAGACAGAGTGCTAGCAGGGGAGGGGCAGAGAGAGAAGGAGACACAGAATCCGAAGCAGGCTCCAGGCTCTGAGCAAGCTGTAAGCAGAGAGCAGCACCACGCGGGGCTTGAGCCCACGAACTGTATATCATGACCTGAGCCAAAGCCAGATGCTCAACTGACTGAGCCACCCAGGTGCTCCTCAAAGATAAACTTAAAATAAACACAGAATATATCAAGGGAAATTCAGTAATATTTTACTATACTATATAAAAAGTACTATTCTTTTAATACAAAAATCCTGCTTCATCTTTAAATGCAAATTGGTAAAAATTTAATGTGGCTTCTTAATCTCTAATAACCAAAATAAAGACTAATTGAGATTTCTCTTCCCCACAACCACCATGGACTGCAAGTTTTAATGATAGGACAGGAAAATTCATTTTGCTTACATTGAATATGCATTAGAGGGTTTCCAAAAAGTGGCATTTTCTATTTTTAACTTTACTTTATATTTTACTTCTATAATTATATCTCATATTCAAAATGTTAAATATCTTCCTTATTTTGGGCAATGCAATAATTTAAATACGAGATGTTCATGGATGAATGAACTCTGCAGTAGCAATACCAAGAACCGTGCCTTCTTTCAAAATGGTAATATGTAAGGCCACAGTGGTAAGTAGGCCTTCCAAACAGATAATAAATCAAGCTGTGTCAGATAGGAGAGGACTGAATTGTATTTGAAATAAGATGGAAATCATTGGTGGATTCGAGACAGAGAAATTATATCATGCAATTGGTGTTTTAAAGAAGTATTTGATTGGCTGGAAAATATGGGCAAGAATGGAGGCAGGATGCCTAGTTAAGAAATTATTGCAATAGCTCAAGTCCAAGATTACAGTATTGCTAGAAAGAGGAATTAAAAGGAGGGAGGGGAAAATATAATCTTAAATTACAGTTGGAAAAATATGCTAAAAGAATTGATATGAAGGATAAGGAAAAATGAATAATTACAATCTGTAATTTTGACCTAAGCAACTGGTCTTCCTTGTCAAAAGAAGACTTTGGATGAGCAGGCTTTAGAAGAAAAGTAGTTCCCCATTTGTCTTTTGTCCATGGTCAATTTTAGCTTTTACATGCTTATTCATGTGGAAATATCAAGTGTGAATCTAATACCTGATGTATGGGAAGAACATGCTATATATTATGTGTCACTCACTTGGAAGGTCACGTGGCTTTGAAAAGCTAAATTACGGGGTCTACTTGTAAAGTGATTATTAGCCAATTTCAGTGAGCTTTGAAAGAGGTTATTATAACTTTTTAGTGATGTCATAGAAATAGTAATTGTGAAATACCTCCAGCCATTTTCTATAGTTAAAGAGGGAAGTGGCAACGGGTGTTTCGTTCATGCTGATTTCAATGCGTTAGTATTTTGATTTTGTCGGTTTACAATCAGGCAGTTTTTAGACATTTAAGGAATAGGTATATGAAATCACTGAGATAAAAAAAAAAAAAAAGGAAGGAATGGTTGTCAATAAAATAAAATTGCACCCTGTTCATATCAATGAACTGAAAGGAATGTGTTAGTGTCCTCACATAGCATTGATTCCTCTCCCGTCTGCCATTGCCTATATTTTTAATTTTGCAGAAGTAATTCATACTTTATATTGCCTTTTGCTCATTAGAAGTAGGTAGGTACATGATATCAAATAACTGATAATATCAGATAATATCAGATAACTGATATCAAATGTGTTCTTTCTGTTGAGCCATTCTAGTATCTTCCTCCACTAATGAGGGTAACGATGTTGAGTGAAAAGTTAATTAGAGTTTCCAAATGGACTCATTTAAATACAATGAATCACCTCAGTTTCAAATTATTTCTGATTATATATCTTGCATTTCAAAGTCAAAAGTAGAGTTGGTTAGACACACTGGTAAGTTGTTTATGTAAGGAGTCTGTAGATACCTAAGGAAAATACTAGAATATTTGAAATTTTTCAAATATTTGAATATTTGAAACATACTTGTTATCCCAGTGGAATTGATATGACACTCCCACTCTTACAGTTCAGCATATCTGAAACTTTCAAAACTTTGAACCCCCCAAAGATCTGCATGCACTTGGTCAAGGGAGTTAATGGGGTGAGAAATGAAAGAAATGCTGTGTTGTGCTTTTGTAAAGGGACATGTTCACACTGCATTTAAAACAAGGAATTTCAGATGCCCTTTACTTGAATATGAAAGATGCATAATTCTCAAGGATTACTGAAAACTTTTGTTCATTCTCTCAGTGCTATTTGTTTCTTATCAAGCATTATATTGGATTTTAGTGTAAGACAGTAATAGTAAAAGGTCTGTCCCATAATATCTGAACTTTTAAAAAATTAGTAAAACAATTTATAAAATCAACTGTAAACTTTTGTTCTTTATCTTTGTAAAATATTTTTGTTTTGTGCTTTTTGTTACTTTTTTTGTTATATGAAGATCTTGAGGTAAAGAAAATTATTGCTATGACAGTAACACAATTGTACTTAGTACAGTTTATTTAAAACATGATCATCATGAGGCGTTTATGCACTATTTTGGTTGTTGCTGCCTAGCAGCAATAGAGACCCCAAATTCCTATGTCATATTATCGATACCAAAATAAATATTTTGAAAAAAGTATAAGGAATATATATTCTCTGCTTCTAGATCATCCTATTTTCTTTTACCTTTATAAAAAAAGATTCAAATACTAATTTTGGAAACTTCAATGGGAAACATGCTTTTATAATTTTAAATATATCTTAGTGCTGGGGTGCCAAGATGGCTCAGTCAGTTGAGCGTCTGACTTTGGCTCAGGTCAGGATCGCGTGGGTTTGAGCCCCACGTCAGGCTCTGTACTGACAGCTCAGAGCCTGGAGCCTGCTTTGGATTCTGTCTCCCTCTCTCTCTCTGCCCCTCCCTGGCTTGCATTCTGTTTCTCACTCTCTCTCTCTCTCTGTCTCTCTGTCTGTCTCTCTGTGTCTCGCTCTCAAAAACAAACAGTAAAACATTTTAAATATATTTAGTGCCACCTCATTCTAACATATTTGGGTCCATACAGTCAAAAAGAGTTTAAAATTAGTGTAAGAATTCAGGGATTTAGAGATAGAGAGGATTAAGTCCCCTTGTTATGTTCTGTATTATTTAAATTACTTGACTGTATCACAATAATTCACCAGATAATGGCATTTTGATCTATACTTCTACATAGCTTAATTGTTTTTGAATGACCTTTAAGAAACTGAATCTTATTTTGATTATCTGGCTTAGAATTGCCTGTTTTATTTATTTTGGGGGGAGGTGAGGGAAAGAGCTGGAAAATTGGACTCACTCATTGACATAATTCTTATGCATTGACTAATGTTAAAACTGTATGGTATATTAATGAATGAAGCTCACAGGATGAATATAAGGATTTAATTTTTCCTTTTTATTTAATTATCTGTTACATTTATAGCTTTTTTTTTCATTTTCTAATGTTTAAGTCCATATCCTCTAGTATCATTATTTTAAGTTAAATGACTTTATTTTAGGTATATTATAACCAGTGGCAAGTTTATTTCTCTTTTTTTTCTTTTTTTTCAATATATGAAGTTTATTGTCAAATTGGTTTCCATACAACACCCAGTGCTCATCCCAAAAGGTGCCCTCCTCAATACCCATCACCCACCCTCCCCTCCCTCCCAACCCCCATCAACCCTCAGTTTGTTCTCAGTTTTTAAGAGTCTCTTATGCTTTGGCTCTCTCCTATTCTAACCTCTTTTTTTTTCCTTCCCCTCCCCCATGGGTTTCTGTTAAGTTTCTCAGGATCCACATAAGAGTGAAACCATATGATATCTGTCTTTCTCTGTATGGCTTATTTCACTTAGCATCACACTCTCCAGTTCCATCCATGTTGCTACCAAGGGCCATATTTCATTCTTTCTCATTGCCACGTAGTACTCCATTGTGTATATAAACCACAATTTCTTTATCCATTCATCAGTTGATGGACATTTAGGCTCTTTCCATAATTTGGCTATTGTTGAGAGTGCTGCTATAAACATTGGGGTACAAGTGCCCCTATGCATCACTACTCCTGTATCCCTTGGGTAAATTCCTAGCAGTGCTATTGCTGGGTCATAGGGTAGGTCTATTTTCAATTTTCTGAGGAACCTCCACACTGCTTTCCAGAGCGGCTGCACCAGTTTGCATTCCCACCAACAGTGCAAGAGGGTTCCCGTTTCTCCACATCCTTGCCAGCATCTATAGTCTCCTGATTTGTTCATTTTGGCCACTCTGACTGGCGTGAGGTGATATCTGAGTGTGGTTTTGTTTGTATTTCCCTGATGAGGAGCAACGTTGAGCATCTTTTCATATGCCTGTTGGCCATCCAGATGTCTTCTTTAGAATAGTGTCTATTCATGTTTTCTACCCATTTCTTCACTGGGTTATTTGTTTTTTTGGGTGTGGAGTTTGGTGAGCTCTTTATAGATTTTGGATACTAGCCCTTTGTCCAATATGTCATTTGCAAATATCTTTTCCCATTCCATTCGTTGCCTTTTAGTTTTGTTGGTTGTTTCCTTTGCTGTGCAGAAGCTTTTTATCTTCAAAAGGTCCCAGTAGTTCATTTTTGCTTTTAATTCCCTTGCCTTTGGGGATGTGTCAAGTAAGACATTGCTAGGGCTGAGGTCAGAGAGGTCTTTTCCTGCTTTCTCCTCTAGGGTTTTAATGGTTTCCTGTCTCACATTCAGGTCCTTTATCCATTTAGAGTTTATTTTTGTGAATGGTGTGAGAAAGTGGTCTAGTTTCAACCTTCTGCATGTTGCTGTCCAGTTCTCCCAGCACCATTTGTTAAAGAGACTGTCTTTTTTCCATTGGATGTTCTTTCCTGCTTTGTCAAAGATGAGTTGGCCATACGTTTGTGGGTCTAGTTCTGGGGTTTCTATTCTATTCCCTTGGTCTGTGTGTCTGTTTTTGTGCCATACCATGCTGTCTTGATTACAGCTTTGTAGTAGAGGCTAAAGTCTGGGATTGTGATGCCTCCTGCTTTGGTCTTCTTCTTCAGAATTACTTTGGCTATTCGGGGCCTTTTGTGGTTCCATATGAATTTTAGGATTGCTTGTTCTAGTTTTGAGAAGAATGCTGGTGCAATTTTGATTGGGATTGCATTGAATGTGTAGATAGCTTTGGGTACTATTGACATTTTGACAATATTTATTCTTCCAATCCATGAGCAGAGAATATCTTTCCATTTCTTTATATCTTCTTCAATTTCCTTCATAAGCTTTCTATAGTTTTCAGCATACAGATCTTTTACATCTTTGGTTAGATTTATTCCTAAGTATTTTATGCTTCTTGGTGCAATTGTGAATGGGATCAGTTTCTTTATTTGTCTTTCTGTTGTTTCATTTTTAGTGTATAAGAATGCGACTTATTTCTGTACATTGATTTTGTATCCTGCAACTTTGCTGAATTCATGTATCAGTTCTAGCAGACTTCTGGTGGAGTCTATCAGATTTTTCATGTCATCTGTAAAAGTGAAAGCTTAACTTCATCTTTGCCAATTTTGATGCCTTTGATTTCCTTTTGTTGTCTGATTGCTAATGCTAGAACTTCTAACACTATGTTAAACAACAGCGGTGAGAGTGAACATCCCTGTCGTGTTCCTGATCTCAGGGAAAAAGCTCTCAGTTTTCCCCATTGAGGATGATGTTAGCTGTGGGCTTTTCATAAATGGCTTTTATGATCTTTAAGTATGTTCCTTCTATCCCGACTTTCTCGAGGGTTTTTATTAAGAAAGGTTGCTGAATTTTGTCAAAGGCCTTTTCTGCGTCGATTGACAGGATCATATGGTTCTTATCTTTTATTAATGCGATGTATCACATTGATTGATTTGCGAATGTTGAACCAGCCCTGCATCCCAGGAATGAATTCCACTTGATCATGGTGAATAATTCTTTTTATATGCTGTTGAATTCGATTTGCTAGTATCTTATTGAGAATTTTTGCATCCATATTCATCAAGGATATTGGCCTGTAGTTCTCTTTTTTTGCTGGGTCTCTGTCGGATTTAGGAATCAAAGTAATACTGGCTTCATAGAATGAGTCTGGAAGTTTTCCTTCCCTTTCTATTTTTTGGAATAGCTTGAGAAGGATAGGTATTACCTCTGCTTTAAACGTCTGGTAGAACTCCCCTGGGAAGCCATCTGGTCCTGGACTCCTATTTGTTGGGAGATTTTTGATGACTGATTCAATTTCTTCACTGGTTATGGGTTGTTCAAGCTTTCTATTTCCTCCTGATTGAGTTTTGGAAGCGTGTGGGTGTTTAGGAATTTGTCCATTTCTTCCAGGTTGTCCAGTTTGTTGACATATAATTTTTTATAGTATTCCCTGATAAGTGCTTGTATCTCTGAGAGATTGGTTGTAATAATTCCATTTTCGTTCATGATTTTATCTAATTGGGTCATCTCCCTTTTCTTTTTGAGAAGCCTGGCTACAGGTTTATCAATTTTGTTTATTTTTTCAAAAAACCAACTCTTGGTTTCGTTGATCTGCTCTACAGTTTTTTTAGATTCTATATTGTTTATTTCTGCTCTGATCTTTATTATTTCTCTTCTTCTGCTGGATTTAGGCTGTCTGCTGTTCTGCTTCTATTTCCTTTAGGTGTGCTGTTAGATTTTGTATTTGGGATTTTTCTTGTTTCTTGAGAGAGGCCTGGATTGCAATGTATTTTCCTCTCAGGACTGCCTTCCCTGCATCACAACGCGTTTGGATTGTTGTATTTTCATCTTCGTTTGTTTCCATGTATTTTTTAATTTCTTCTCTAATTGCCTGGTTGACCCATTCATTCTTTAGTAGGGTGTTATTTAACCTCCATGCTTTTGGACGTTTTCCAGACTTTTTCCTGTGGTTGATTTCAAGTTTCATAGCATTGTGGTCTTAAAGTATGCATGGTATGATTTCAATTCTTGTATACTTATGAAGGGCTGTTTTGTGACCCAGTATATGATCTATCTTGGAGAATGTTCCATGTGCACTCGAGAAGAAAGTATCTTCTGTTGCTTTGGGATGCAGAGTTCTAAATATATCTGTCAAGTCCATCTGATCCAATGTGTCATTCAGGGCCCTTGTTTCTTTATTGACTGTGTGTCTAGATGATCTATCCATTTCTGTAAGTGGAGTGTTAAAGTCCCCTGTAATTACCACATTCTTATCAATAAGGTTGCTTATGTTTGTGATTAATTGTTTTATATATTTGGGGGCTCCCGTATTTGGCGCATAGACATTTATAATTGTTAGCTCTTCCTGTGATTATTATATAATGCCCTTCTCCATCTCTTGTTACAGCCTTTAATTGAAAGTCTAGTTTGTCTGATATAAGTATGGCTGCTCCAGCTTTCTTTTGACTTCCAGTGGCATGATAAATAGTTCTCCATCCCCTCACTCTCAATCTAAAAGTGTCCTCAGGTCTAAAATGAGTCTCTTGTAGACAGCAAATAGATGGGTCTTGTTTTTTTATCCATTCTGATACCCTATGTCTTTGGTTGGCACATTTAGTCTATTTACATTCAATGTTATTATAGAAAGATATGGGTTTAGAGTAATTGTGATGTCTGTAGGTTTCATGCTTGTAGTGATGTCTCTGGTACTTTGTCTCACAGGATCCCCTTTAGGATCTCTTGTAGGGCTGGTTTAGTGGTGACGAATTCCTTCAGTTTCTGTTTGTTTGGGAAGACCTTTATCTCTCCTTCTGTTCTAAATGACAGACTTGCTGGATAAAGGATTCTCGGCTGTATATTTTTTCTGTTCATCACATGGAAGATCTCCTGCCATTCCTTTCTGGCCTGCCAAGTTTCAGTAGAGAGATCGGTCACGAGTCTTATAGGTCTCCCTTTATATGTTAGAGGACGTTTATCTGTAGGTGCCTCCAGAATTTTCTCTTTATCCTTGTATTTTGCCAGTTTGACTATGATATGTCGTGCAGAAGATCGATTCAAGTTACGTCTGAAGGGAGTTCTCTGTGCCTCTTGGATTTCAATGCCTTTTTCCTTCCCCAGATCTGGGAAGTTCTCAGCTATTATTTCTTCAAGCACACCTTCAGCACCTTTCCCTCTCTCTTCCTCCTCTGGAATACCAATTATGCATAGATTATTTCTATTTAGTGCATCATTTAGTTCTCTAATTTTCCCCTCATACTCCTGGATTTTTTTTGTCTTTTTCTCAGCTTCTTCTTTTTCCATAATTTTATCTTCTAGTTCACCTATTCTCTCCTCTGCCTCTTTAATCCGAGCTGTAGTTGTCTCCATTTTAATTTGCAGCTCAGTGATAGCATTTTTTACCTCCTCCTGGCTGTTCCTTAGTCCCTTGATCTCTGTAGCAATAGATTCTCTGCTGTCCTTTATACTGTTTTCAAGCCCAGCGATTAATTTTATGACTATTATTCTAAATTCACTTTCTGTTATATTGTTTAAATCATTTTTGATCAGTTCGTTAGCTGTTGTTATTTCCTGGACGTTTTTTCTGAGGGGAATTCTTCCATTTTGTCATTTTGGTTAGTCCCTGGAGTGGTGTGGGACTGTGGGGCACTTCCCCTGTGCTGTCTTGAATAACTTGCGTTGGTGGGTGGGGCTGCAGTCAGACCTGATATCTGTCCCCAGCCCACCTCTGGGGCCACAGTCAGACTGGTGTATGCCTTCTCTTCCCCTGTCCTAGGGGTGGAATTCACTGTGGGGTGGCATGGCCCATCTGGGCTACTTGCACATTGCCAGGCTTGTAGTGCTGGGGATCTGGCGTATTAGCTGGGGTGGATCGGCAGGGTGCACGGGGGCGGGAAGGGCAGGCTCAGCTTGCTTTTCCTTTGGAGATCAGCTTCGGGAGGGGCGCTGTGCCGCTGTGGCACCGGGAGGGAGTCAGACCCGCCGGAGGGGTGGATCCGCAGAAGCACAGCTTTGGGTGTTTGCGCGGTGCAAGCAAGTTCCCAGGCAGGAACCGGTTTCCTTTGGGATTTTGGCTGGGGGATGGGCGAGGGAGATGGCGCTGGCGAGCGCCTTTGTTCCCTGCCAAGCTGAGCTCTGTCGTCCGGGGCTCAACAACTCTCCCTCCCGTTGTCCTCCAGCCCTCCTGTTCTCTGAGCAGAGCTGTTAGCTTATAACCTTCCAGATGTCAAGTCGCACTTGCTGTAGGAACACACTCCGTCTGGCCCCTCCACTTTTGCCAGCCGGACTTGGGGGCTCTGCTTGGCCGGAGGGCCACCCCTCCGCCCCGGCTTCCTCCCGCCAGTCCGTGGAGTGCCCACTGCCTCTCCGCCCTTCCTACCCTCTTCCGTGGGCCTCTCGTCTGCACTTGGCTCCGGAGACTCCATTCTGCTAGTCCTCTGGTGGTTTTCTGGGTTATTTAGGCAGGTGTAGGTGGAATCTAAGTGATCAGGATGCGCGGTGAGCCCAGCGTCCTCCTATGCTGCCATCTTCCGCAAGTTTATTTCTCAAATACGTTCTTTTGTCCTGTTTAATTTTGTTTAATTTGCCTTCAAAAGTTGGAAAATACGAGGAAACTTGACAAACGGCAATAGTTTTCATTTGCTAGCCAATCATAAAGAGTTATCTCAAAAGAACTTTCTAATGATTAAGGAAACCAAATAGAAAAGTAATTTATTAAAAGATCACTCATATATCTATAGGTACTAGCTCATAATTTTAGAACTGGTCCCTATACATGTGGTTTCACCCAGTATTTATTTTTTAATACACAAATAAGTTTCCTTCCTGTGTCCATATCTCCCCTTATTAAATACATCAGAATTTTATATATCCATTCAGGATTTTTAAAATGAGATGACATTTGCCATGTATGAAGCTTGTTACTATATATTCATTTGTACTTTATTTTACAGGTCTTGGTGTTGTTACCGAATGAGTGAAAAGTTGTTCTTTACAATTATTCTTTAGATCTTTCTGCCAGTATGTCTCCATTGACAAAAGTAACCAAATCATACTAGAGTAACTTGTCTAAATAATTAACTGTAGAGAATTGTGTAACGAAGCATATTTGGAACAAGTTGAATACAGAAGAGTAATCTATGGGGTGCCTGGGTGGCTCAGTTGGTTAAGCGTCCGACTTCATTCAGGTCATGATCTAGCAGTTCGTGGGTTCGAGCCCCACGTTGGGCTCTGTGCTGACAGCTCGGGGCTTGGAGCCTGCTTTAGATTCCTTGTCTCCCTCTGTCTCTGCCCCTCACCCGCTCACACTCTGTCTCTCTCTCTCTCAAAAATAAATTAAACATTAATAACAAAAATTAAAAAAAAAAAAGAAGAGTAGTCTATGGATAGGAAAACAACACCTAAAAACTTAGGTAAACCTCTGGAATTAGGGCCTTATGCAAGAAGAACATAGCCTTCTATCTCATAATTACTGTGTTCAGTAATATAAGAGAATAAACATTCCTTTGCAGTATAAAAGAGTACATGTTGGAAACTACATGCTAATGCAAGGAAGGAATTTCTCATATGTATGTTTGTGGTTAGCATTATTGATAGGGAACACACTTATTAGGGAGATGAACATTTATTTTAGTGATAGCTCTCAGAAATGGAAATTGGTTATTTCAATTGATTGGTTATTTATATTTTAATCTGGTTAGACCTAAGAAGTTACATTATTAAATCTTCATATTCCATGATTAAAACTTGAAGAATACTTTCAAATTTGAAATATATACATGTTATGGGTATGTTGTAGATGGTCATTATTTGAGTACAAGTGATTTTGAAAAATACATAGTTTGAAGAGATAAATCAACCCATTGCACGAACATGGCTGTATTCAGCAAATCCAAAGGTTTATTTCTGGTGTTGCTTACCTACACACCATGTGCAATGTTTGATTCTTTCTGGGTTACTTCTAGGTAAGAACTTTTCTATATAAGAAGGAAACCTTCCTATCTTTTAATTTTTATATTTGCTTATAAATATTCTGCCCAAGCTACATACAGATAAGCTACAAAGGAGCTGAACAGGTGTTAAAGTGGAGGCTTTTCAGTCTCATTTTTGGTTGAAGATAATGTAAATCAGTTATCCACATGTTTTCAAATACCACCCCAGACAGTGCTATCAAAAGTATTCATAAGATACTGGTTTTGAAACTTGGCACTTTACCCTTTGGAAGTTATAGAAGATTCAATATTGAAGTAGTCACAGAGTTTGAGATCCAGAGAGGATTTTTTGGAAGTGCTTCAGTTCATTTTAGACCCACAAACCCAGGGAGAGTGGCTTTGATGTGTCTGTTTGGAGAACTGGCATATATCTCCTGAACTTCAAGGGCACAAGAGATATGTCAGACGTTCCACAGGCTGAGAGTTTAGGACTGGCAATTGTTGCATGGACAGAATGAATAGAAGTTGCTTGAGTGGGGACTTCCTGCTTGTCCAGCATTTCTTAGAACAGAGGATGGGTGAGTATTTTTCAGGGAACCTTAGAGAGAGACACCCTGTGTCATTTGAGGAAGGCTAGGTGATGTCAGGGGAAGGAAGCTAGAAGTAAACCCTGGGATGCTACGCAGCTTACAAATGACATGTAGGTAGCCCACCAATTTGTCTGTGAAAGAACACGTCTGTCTATGTAGAAGAAACTTCAAGTAGGATACCCAGGTGATTTTAGGATTGAGGAGGGAGCGATAAGGAATTGACACAGTGCCACCTGAAAGAAAGGCCAACCTTCATAGAGCATTCATGCCCACAGGGTACGGTTGCTAGATCACCACGATGGTGCGAAAGTACAGCTTTCCTGCCCTTCATTCATCTCTCCTCCAGGTTTCATCCTTTTTCTGTCTTTGGAGGTGGTGAGGGATATTTGGATGTAGGAAGGAAAAGGCTGCAGTTTTTTTTTTTTTTATATATATTTGTTTTTACACATGACAGGATATATCAGTTATAAAAACTGACTGCACTAAAGTGCAATTTCTGTTGATTAAGCACAGGTTTTAATTATCTAAATGTGATCAGAATATTCCTTGTTCCATGCCCTAGATTTCATCCAGGGAGAAGGAAAGGATGAATTCCACAGAATAGCTTACTTGGGTAAAGTGGGTGTTGGCGTGGGGAGAGAAGAGAGTTGTATTCTTATTATGTCCTTTGTGTGTGTAGTTTGGTCATCCTGTTTATTCAGCCTCAGCATTCATTCATTCACTGTGTGTGTGTGTGTGTGTGTGTGTGTGTGTGTGTGTGTATGTGTGTGTGTGTGTGTTTGTACACGCATGCGTGCATATTCACAGCAAAATCACTGCCTGGAAAATCATATTATATTTGAGTTTCAGTGGCATTCCAAAGTAAACTCAATTTAAGATATTACAGATTCATATCATTTTTACTATATATTTTTTCCTCTTGGTAGTTGTATGATTTTAATTGGTTATTTTAATTAAAGAGCCCCATTATCATTATTTTATTTCCTACGGCTTCTAATTTGGTTTGAAAGTGAAAAGCAGTTCAATACCATCATTATTCTACACTTTCTTGAAATCATTAAAACCTTACCTCTTTCTTTTGTATATGCCAAAGTTCTGGTTTGCATTTAAAATTTTTTTTTTTTTCAACGTTTATTTATTTTTGGGACAGAGAGAGACAGAGCATGAACGGGGGAGGGGCAGAGAGAGAGGGAGACACAGAATCGGAAACAGGCTCCAGGCTCTGAGCCATCAGCCCAGAGCCCGACGCGGGGCTCGAACTCCCGGACCGCGAGATCGTGACCTGGCTGAAGTCGGACGCTTAACCGACTGCACCACCCAGGCGCCCCCTGGTTTGCATTTAAAACACACATGCATACATATATAGTATACATGTATATGAATGTACATATATGTGTATGTGTATCTATCAGGAAAAGGAAGTTTGTTATCTCTGAAAATGAAGAGCCTTTAGAACCAAAACCAGATCTGGAATATAATTTCAAATCCCTCAGTTGATGGCTCCTATCTATTTAACTCGTACTAGTTAAACAAGTTACATTTTTTCCCTAATAACAATGGATTAATGTATATAACCTGAGTGGGATAAATATAATTGTGTTATTCTAATGTATTTGTATCATGGAGCTTGATAATTTGAAAATATATTTTAAATCAAATACAGCATGGAATTAAATCCCTTTACATTTTCTGGTTCATGTTATGGAAATTGAATTGATTAATAAATCTCTAAGCCTACTTGTCTTACATTCACAATATGCTATTTATTTGAAAACTGTCATATGAAACCTCTTAAGTATCAACTTGTACACATAATTGGTGCTACTTTTTATTTTCATGATAGTTTTAGGATTTCACAAGTCACTATGGGCTCATTTTACATGTGACAGCCTAAGCCTCATCTTCAACAGTTACTTATTAATTATTAAGGCTGCCTTGAACCTTCCCCACAAGATAATTCATAAATGTATAGTCTAGTGAAATTTTGTGTTGGTGTGTTAGGCTGAATAGAAAGTCAATGAGTAGGAAACAAATCATAAGAAAATCATTTGAAATTCAGCGATAATCTTTATCTAGACTTCTGTTTCGAATAAGATTGCTCCTATAGATATGCATACAAGCTGTCTAACATAGGACTTTTTCACTAAATCTGCTTTTGCACACATGAGCGTTGTGTCAGCAGTGAAGAGGTCCACAAATAATGTTTAATTGAATTTGAATGAAAGTTGGCCTGTGCACTACTTATGCTATCACTAAAGCATTCAATATGCTGTCTCAACTACACAGTGTTGATAAATAATTTGTGTTGGGATTGTTTACATCACAACTGACTTAAAATGATTACACTGATAATTCACTTACAATATACATACTCAAGTTTGGAACCAGAATACACCTTGAATAGAACACTGATTTCCCTTCAGCTCTCAACGGCTTCCAGTCAAAGATGACCTATGATTAGACTCCAGACTCCTTATCCATTCTCAAGACTCTGATTCACTGATTCACTGTGGATAAATCTCATTATCCTCTCCAAGTAGATGGCTACAAATGGAGTGTAGCCTTAAACTGAGATGCCTGATTATACCCACACATAATCACAGCAATATTAAGAGAATGAAATGCAAGAATATCACAGAAATTATCTTGTGTCACAATTGGATGTAAATAGAAGTCACTGAGACCTCAGTCATATCTGTGCCTCATACTATTCATTTTGCCTTTTATTTTTTTTTTTATTTTTATTTTTTTATTTATTTTTGGGACAGAGAGAGACAGAGCATGAACGGGGGAGGGGCAGAGAGAGAGGGAGACACAGAATCGGAAACAGGCCCCAAGGCATCAGCCCAGAGCCCGACGCGGGGCTCGAACTCACGGACCGCGAGATCGTGACCTGGCTGAAGTCGGACGCTTAACCCACTGCGCCACCCAGGCGCCCCTCATTTTGCCTTTTAATAATGCAAATACATAAAAGGAAAAGAAAGCAATGAGGGGGCCAAAGTAGAAAAAATGGGTAGGAAAGGTAAGCAAAATCCGAGCCAGAGGTAGTATATTATAGATTATTTTGTGTACCTTTCTTCCATTCACCAGTGTTATTTTCTCTACTGAAAAGTCTTTTATAATTTAATGAATAAATATAATAATGTAATCATGAGTAACATACTATGAAAGTGGCATTTTAAATATAGCCATTCAGTTTGTCATTAGGATCCTATTTTATAAAATAACTACTCTTGTGTTTTTAGACTTCCTTGGAGAAAAAATCTCTTGCATTTCCTCTCTTTACATCCAGGAACCAAGCATTTAAAGTTTTTATTGCTAACAGCTATAAGTAAAGCCATGTCTGTGTCCCCTGTTCCAGTCATTCTCAGACTCCTCACACATGGATGAAAACTTCAGACCTCACTTTTGTAGAAGTTCCATTCTCCAAAAATGTATACAATGAGATAGGAGTACTACTTAGTTGTTGGAAGCAATAATTCATCATTTCTTTTTTGGTGTTTGAGTTGCTTTTCTTTACTATGTAATTATTTTGCTACAAGAATATTTAATAAGTAGACATTTTACAACTAAAATTATACTTGGAATCATGAAAAACACAACATAATTACTTGAGTTTGAAATCATAGTTAGAAAGCCAGAAGGAATCATGGAAAGCACAACATAATTACTTGAGTTTGAAATCATAGTTAGAAAGCCAGAAGAAAATTGTCCTGATTCTCTAAAAAGAAATACACAGAAAAATTGCAAAAATAAAAAAAAAGGGTGGGGGGAAGGCAGTCACTGACTTTTGAAGGTATATTTGGACCATAATTTTTTTTTTCAACAAGCTAGGATTTTAATGCCATCTATTAACTAACTGCCTTAACTTTGAATAAATTATCAAAAATTAAAAATACTAATTTTGGAGTCTATTATATGAATCATTTTTCCCACAATTTTCCTGATTATATAAAATGTTTGAGTTTTCAGTATTGTTTTTTACAATGGGATCCTGAGTTTAACCATAGCTATAATAAATCATCCTTTTTCAGAGTAGCTGTGATTTCTTTCACTATGGGAGACAAACTGATTTTCTTAGAATCTTAAATCAAGGGATAGACATCATTATTTATACTAATCTGCTGATTATATTCCAGAAGTATCAAATAGTGAATTAAAATATTTTAGGAAACAAATTTTTAAGACAATTGGTTTTTATTGAAATGGTGATAAACATCCATATTTTGATATTAATATGTGGATATTCTGTTGTTTATATTTCTTTTTTTTTTCTTTTTTTTCAAACCATTAACATTTTATTTAACAAAAGCAACAATTGGGACATTTCTAGAGCTTACAGTATATTTGACATAAAAATAGGGAGTTCTCCAAAGTGTGTATTAAAAATACAAAGTCTATGGACTAAGGTACACAGAAAATTTGTTTTACATTTCAGTTACCCAAAACAACAACTTGTGCCATCCTCCAGTGGCACATAGTGAGAAAATTCTATTCCAGGAAAAGCCAGATCTGATGACTACAGAACCAGTGAGGACAGGCTGAGGGTGTCCTAAGTGATGAATTTGAAACTAGCTTGCCATTTTGCCAGGATAACCAGTGGTTGCAAACAAGTTCTCATTAACTGTAGACCACCTGAATAAGCAGGCTTGATCCATATGGACAGGTCTCTTATCTTGAGGATAACTGGTTCGAGTAATATCCCAAATTAACCAGTCATTTCCTGAAACAGCTCCAACTTTGAAGGTGTTTTTGAAGCACCAGTGGGCTGGCATTAATGGCATCTGTTCAATTCAAGAGATAAGATAGCCTGTTGAGCTGAAAGATCATAAAACCGGCTTGTTCCCTTCTCTGCAACCATCAGCTTAAAAGTTCCTCAGGATGCCATTCATTCCAGGGGAATGAAGAACAAAATGAGCTGTCTGCATTCCTTCCAACTTCCAAATCCTGAGGTATGATCATCACTCACACTTGCAATTTCTTGGCTCTCTTTGGGCTCAAACACCAAACCATTAATGAAATCTGAATGGCCCTCTAAAACCTTGTATTCATTTTTGTCTTGAAGATCTGAAGTCAATAACCTTAGTTTCATATCAGCAGCTGAAGTACAAAATTTGATTATTGGAGGCGATGAATCACATCTAGTTTCTGGGCTCCAAGCTATGCCATCGACTCTGACACCACGCTGAAATGTTCATAGTGTTTTATACTGAATTTCTTCAATGTCTGTATAATATCTGAACTGTACACCTGCCAATGACCACATAATTACTGCCGCCATATGCAATTAAGGTTTCCTGAATCCCTACTCTCAAAGAGATTAAATCCTACCACATGCACATAACCTTCACGATCCACAGTGTAGGTAGCATTTCTTGTGGCGTCTTGCTTCATCTTGTGTGTCAATACTTGAACAGTTGTAAAAATAAAATAACCTTTTACTGGACAAGATCACGAAATGGGGGCATTGGGGTATTTATATTTATTTAAAATCCCCTTTCCTCATTATTCTGGGTTTCATTAGAATGAAAACAATGAAATGTACAATAGATACCTATATTATGATTTTACTATTATGTGTGTGCTTGTAGTAAATGGAGGACAGTAAAAAAAAAATTGTTAATTCAATGAATGTTCAGTTGGAATGATTAGAAGGGAATGTTTTACAAAATAAGACCATTGAGGGGCGCCTGGGTGGCGCAGTCGGTTAAGCGTCCGACTTCAGCCAGGTCACCATCTCGCGGTCTGGGAGTTCGAGCCCCACGTTGGGCTCTGGGCTGATGGCTCAGAGCCTGGAGCCTGTTTCCGATTCTGTGTCTCCCTCTCTCTCTGCCCCTCCCCCGTTCATGCTCTGTCTCTCTCTGTCCCAAAAATAAATAAACGTTGAAAAAAAAAATTCAAAATAAGACCATTGACTTAGTTTTAGATTAAGCAGTCAAAATCCACAATTAAAACAGTAGAATAATGTAAAACATACTTTAAGCATTTCTGTAGATTTTCAAGCTCATGACCTCCAGGTTATTGCCACATTCCTTTTATTCTAGCAATTGTATATTTGGTTCATACCAAGAAAAAAAATGTCATCAATGAAAGGTTATGTGATTCACCTCTAGAAAATACTTTCAGATAGATAAATCAGCTTCTTAGCTTTAAAACTAGCCCTCCAGCAAAGGAGTTGCTATCAAGCAAGGGAGTTGTTTTTTTCAAATTTAAAAACAAAAGCAGAATAATTAAATATATGTGTATATATTCACAAATATTTACAAATATACTTTGGAGCAGATACCAGATATTATCAAATCATTCACAGAGTGAATGCAGATCCACTATATATAGTTGTGTTATAAAGTAAGGCATATTTTACATTACATGGGAAAAGGCACTTTGCAGATGTGATTAATCTAAGGATATTGAAATAGAAAGATTATCCTGGGTTATCCAGGATGACCGGATATAATCACAAAGGTCCTTATAAGAGGGAGGCAGAGTGTCAGAGTCAAAGGTGATGTGAGGATGGAAACAGAGGTTAGGTTAAAACAGGGACACAAGCCAAGGAAAAAGGGCAGTCTTTCTAAAGGCTGAAAGTCGTTTCCCTCTAGAGAATCCAGAAGGAACATGTTTCTGCTGATACATTGATTTTAGTCCAGTGAAACTGATTTTGGAATTCTGACCTCTAGAACTGTAAGGTAATATATTGATGTTGTTTTAAAAATCCTGTTGGTGGTAATTTGTTACAGTGGCAGTGGGGAACTGATACAAACTTAGAGACTAGAATTGACTTGGATGATAGAGGAGGTTCAAAAGGATAATGATTTCCCATTTTAAATGGACTGTGGCTATCATAATTAATTGTGGAGAATATCTGTTCCAGCATTTTGCATTAACAGTCAGTAAATCCAGATCAAACATACATCTTCCCGCACGTTAATTCACATTTTAAACTTCTCCTTTATTATAGTTCAAGGAACAACTCAGTTCCCACTTCTTTATTGAGATTTTTCTATTATTTGTACAGCCTGGAAGAATCCCATGCACAAAACTTTTTAAATTTGCTTTCTGTTCCATGCTATGCATACTTCAATGGCACACCATTCTACATGTGTCCTCTACTACTTTCCATTATACTAGCCTATTTTTAAGAACCCAGTCTTATATCCATAAGGATGAACATCAGACACAAATTCCTCTTCTCTCTGACATAGATCTAGGGGCAAAAAACTTTTCCCTTCTTCCATTCTACATTTACTAGCTGGTGTAATAATTAAATCGACGTAAGACAGAACAATAGGAGAGAACAAAGTTAATGATGTACATATAGAGGGGGAGCCCACAAAGACACAAAAACTCAAAGGCAATCAGGCAATTGGGGCTTATGTACAGTCTTGAGCTAAGGAGAAAGTAAAGGTCTGGAACTTCAAAGAAGAGGAAGACTATTCAGGTGAAGATGAGAAGAGGAAATGCTTGGTAAACAGAGGTATACCATGCCATACAGATAAGTCTTATAAATAAAGTTATCTCTGTTTATAACTGTCTTCCTGGCACAGGCCCCTATCTAAATCCTTTTAGGCAATTAAAGGAGAGGTAAAAAGTTTGTCCTGAGTCTGCTGGGTCTTCATTGCCTTCAGCTCAAAAGAACCTAAAGGCCAAAGTGATGGATCTCATCATGGCACATTTTGCTCCCTCTTGTGGGTTTTAACTTCTGAGCAGAGTTGGTTCTCATCAGTACTATGATGATGAGGTCAGTGATGATAATTGTTCTTTTTCTGTTGTCTCAATGGTGACACTTTTAATGCAAATTTATACAGGAAAAGAATACAAGAAATTCGTTGTCTTCATAACGCTCCCTCATCACATTAAAATTGGCACATGTTCATTAGTAAAGAGAATCTTCAAGCTCCCTAGAAGCACCCAGATGATACTGCTTGATTCAGGTCACATGTAAGAACAGCACATTCTTTCAGAAAACTCAGAAAATGTTAGACTTTTTCACGATATTTTTAGAATTCTGTTCACCACCCTTTTTATTTTGGAGACTGCCCATTTTTCCACATGCTTATTTGATGTGTGCAGCTGATAACTACCTCAGGTTTTCTGTGTGCTTATTTTCTGAAAGGACATTACAAGGTAAATTTCCAAGAACACTCTCAGTAGGATCCTGACTTGGGTGTCCTTGAGATCTATTGGGATGAGGCCTTTGTATTTTGAAAGAGAAATGTCTTTTGCTTCCATTGAGGTTGATAGTTTTGAGATGTCAAAGAACTTCTCAATTTGGTAATATGTAAATTGATAAAATTGCTGAGTTTTTTTTTTTTCCATCCTGAATCATTCACTAAATACACCAAACCCATTTTGACCCATTTCCACATTACATTTCCATATTACATTTCCACATTACAATGGTTTCTTAAATGTGATTTAGTGGTTTTGAGTTTGGTAAACATTTTCTCGAAACAATGAATTTTAAGGTATTTCTTAAATGTAAAGAATAATATTTTCCCATTATTTATGTATTTTGCCAAAGTAAGGAGTCAGTTTTTATTTCTGAATAATATACATTTTAACTGTCTGAACATCCTTGGCTTTAACTCTACAAATTAATAATTGTATTAACCAGATAGAGTCAACTTCTATATCCCAAATTGATATTGGAGGTAATAGTTTTTTTTTTTTTTATCCTTTCTTTTATTGGCTTATTCATGGTCATCAAATTAGCCTGATCCTCAATTTACATTGTGCTTTGTAGACATAAGCAGTGTCAAATTATTTGTCTTAATTAAATCTCTCCTATCAAAATGAACCTAATTTATTTCTGTCTGTCATCAGCATAGATAAATCAGAGGTTCATTGTCTTACCATATTTATACTATTTTTAAGTAAATAGTAACACTGCTGGATTTAAATTTACTTCTCAAATGTTATTTTTGAGCTTTTTGTGGATTTTTAAAAATAATAACTCTTTTGAAAGTAAAGAATTCCTAGCTAGATACAATAATATGGTAGATGTGATTAATATTTCAGTTTCAAGAGAGGAGTAATTTACTAGGTTTTTTTCACACTCTGTTTGATAAAATCTAGTATGAGCAATGCTATCTGGTAGAATTTTCTGCAAAGATTGAAAAATTCTTCTGCACGGTCCAGTATGCTAGTCATTGGCCACATAAGACAATGAGCATTTGAAATGTGGCTAGTGTGAATAAGGCCCCCAAATTTTAATTATATTTCATTTAATTTAAATTCAGGTTCAGATAGTCAGAAGTGCCTTGCAGTTACTATATTGAAAAATGTAAGTCTAGACTAAAGAATTGTGAACTATGTTTTAGATCTGGACTCTTGCTTAAACTTGTTAATTTAGTTCTGTTGAAGACAGTCATGTCAACTCTCAGAGCTTCAATGTCTCTATTCAGTCAGTAATATATATATATATATATATATATATATATATATATATATATATATATATATATATATATATATATATATAAAATTGGCCATCTGCTAAATCCTGTGAACTGCACTAAGTGCTGGGGATACAATGATCATTTTGTCAGAATTGGTATCTTTAGGGAAAAATGATGCTAATAATACTATAGTTAAATGTTCAATTAAAATTATGAAAGAGACTCTGGAAAGAAAGTACAAAGTCTAATGAAAGTGTATGAGACTGGAGGCCTGAGTAGGTCTGATGGATCTGGAAAAGGTTTCAGGAGGAAGCAAATTTTGAATTTAGCTTAGAATCAGTGTTACGACATTTCTATGTGAAGGCGGGTACACCTTATTTGCCATTCACTCTGCTAGTTACTAGACATTCAGAGGTATTTTACTAGCCTTAAAAAATTATGGGATAATAAACACACAAATAATTTAGGGATTGAGCTATCATCAATCCCAAACAAATGTTCCATTAAGTAATCTTTATGAGAAAAGAAAAAAAAAAAGATTTTTTTTTTGTTCCAACATATTTGGAAAAGCTAGTTTTGACAAAGATAAATTTCTATGTGCTAAGAATTATTGGAATCTTGGGTACATTTAAGGTAAAAACTTATTGGCACTGTGTATATTGGAATCTTGGGTATTACAAAACTTGGAGAACAACCTAAGAATTTTTCCCCTAAACTTTGCAACTATAGAAAACCTTTCTTTTTCGTTTCTTCTGTTTTTCTTTCCCTCCTCCTTCTACTCATTCCCCACCCCTCCCTGCTTCTTCCCATAGCCTCTTTCTTTCTTCCTCCCCTTTCCCTTCTCTTCTCTTTCTCCTTCTACCTTCTCCAATGATTTTCTTAGTAATGTAGTTCCCATATCATGGAGTTCTCCAAATAGAATTTCCAAAACTCCAGTGATATTTACAGTCATGAAATATATAATTTTAAGGTGGGCAATGGAATTAAGAATGTGAAGAAGCTTAGATAATAAATCTTCTGTTCAGTGACATTATATACAATCCATGATATTGTATAGCTAATATAATGTCAAGATGCAAGGACTATGAGAATGCATTATGATAGATTGTGTTGATGATTATCCTATTTAACTGAGAAGAGTAGAGGTAAAAGACCGTTTAGGGAGTAAGATGATGAGGTCTATTTTGAATATATTTTATTTAATGCTCCTGTAACATACCCAAATGGAAATATTCAGCAAGTCAATGGAAAAGGGGGTCAATTTAAGTCTAGAAAGGAAATTAAAATGGAGGAGGAAATTTGTATTTGGTATATATTTTTAAATGTTGATATGATGTCTACATATGGAGAGAAAATATATGGAGAGAAATTCCCAGTAAACATGGAACTTTAAGAGACTCAGGCTATAATTATTTGAGGGAAAAATTAATTTCCCTCATGTGATTTGATTTTGTCTTTTTTTTCTTCTCACCATCATTTCCCCAAATTCTATCTAATATGTCCATATTTCAACAAATCTTAACATTTCATAAAGATTGTATATTCTGAATAGCCTTATACATAGATGTGGAGTCATTTCTGATGCACCTTCAGTTTCTCTGGTCCTTTGAGAGACATTTAAGTGCATTCTTAGTGTAAAGAATAATTGGTGTTTCTAGGGGTGGATATATTTCTAGCCATAAGAAGAAATTAGTGATGAGAAAGACTCAGAATATATATAGAATGCATAGTCTAGTAGGGGAAATAGATTCCTTTACAATATATACAATATATACAACAGCTTCCTGCATATTGTTTACATTTCATTTTAGGGGCACCTGGTGGCTCAGTCGGTTAAGTGTTCGACTCTTGGTTTCAGCTCAGATCATGATCTCATGGTTCATGAGATTGAGCCCCATGTCAGGATTCATGCTGACAGCTGGGAGCCTGCTTGGGATTCTCTCTCTCTCTCTCTCTCTCTCTCCTCCTCTTGCTTGTGCTTTCTGCTCTCTCCCTCTCTCAAAATAAATAAATATTTAAAAATAAATAAACTTCATTTTAGGTTTCAAAGGTTATGATTCTGAATTCAGAGTTTTCATACTCATGCCACAACTCAGTTTCCATTTGAATTTCAAAAATCAGTTCCAAAAGGTAAAATGTGTGTGTGCAATTAGATGAAGGATACCTGCACCATGGCCAGACTGTGTGCATTTGAATTCCTGACCATTTAGTATGTTTTGAGTTTCCTTGGGAAGGTACTTAATTTTCTTAAATAAATTAAGCTTATTTTATAGGTTTGTTGTGAAACTTAAATATATATTTATTAATACTCTACAGATTTTGTGACATGGTAGGGGACCAATAAATGTTATTTTTATTTAAAAATTTTACAGTCATACTACTTATCATATTGTATTGTGATTTTTCATTTACATATCTGTTGAATCCATCAGGTTGTAAATTCCTGAAGCAAAGGATGCGTTCATACAAGCTTTAATATTTCCAGTACAACAATTGTATCAGGTACTACCTGGGCATTGAATAAATGTGTGTGGAATTAATGAGTGATTACACAAACATATAGCAGAATGATAATGAATGAAATTTGAGTTTGTGATTATGAAGGAAAAAAATATTGAACAGAGGATGAAAACGTGGGTTTACTTAAGGTCTAGGCCTCAATTCAAAACAAAATTAATCAAGAAGACTATAAAAAGAAAAGAATCGGAGAATAAATTTAAGCATAAGATTAGGGACCAATATAAGGGATATCAAAAACAATAAAAAATATTTTCTCAGTGTTAGAAAATGTAAAATGTAAATTATTTGTTAAGCATATTTTATCTTTCCAAATATTTTTGGAAATGCAATCGATTAAAACAGCAATGACATACCACTATGTAGAATGGCTAAAATTTGGAACACAGACAACACCAAATTCTGGTATGGATATGGAACAACAAGAAATCTCATTCATTGCTGGTGGGAATGCAAAATGACACAGTCACTTTAAAGACAGTTTGGCAATTTCTCACAAAAGTAAACAGACTTACGTTATGATCCAGCAATCATATTCCTTGATATTTGTCCAAAAGTGTTAAAAACTTATATACACACACAAAAACCTGCACACAGGTGTTTAGGGCAGCCTTATTGATAATTATCAAAATAGGGAAGCATCCAAGATATCCATAAGTAGGTGAGTGGATAAATAAACTGTGGTACTTTCATATAGTGGAATATTAAGGCTGAAAATAAATGAGCTATCAAGTCATGAAAAGACATGGAAGAAATCTAGACACATATTATTACCAAACGAAAGAGGCCACTCTGAAAAGACTTCACACTACTGTATGTTTCTACTAAGATGACACTCTGGAAAAAGGCAAAACGATGGAGACTATAGTAACTATGATTCTGAGGCCACTGCGGGCATAGGAATCTTTCTTAATATCATATGTTCATATGTGTTATTATAAATAGGTCATGTTGTCATATGCCAGGCAAATATTTACTTTTTACTCTCTTTTACTTAAAATCAACATACTACAAATAAACCTCTAAAGAATGCTTAACATACAGGAGCTTGGAAGTGAGCTACTTGCCAAGAAAACAACAAAAAGCAAAAAAACAAAAAAAAAACCAGTCCCTAAATTTAGCTTCTTGGTAGGCGATGAGCACAAAACCAAATCGTTGTTGGCTGCTCCATTATGTACAATGGTAAACAATTCCATTTGCCATTATTTCTACTGTGTGGCAGCCACTTAGTCCAGGTACAGATTCTCAATTGCTTGGTAACAGTTTGTTGCAGTGTACCTATTCAGAGTTAACATAGTCAATAGAAGATAGGAGAAGAGACAGCTGTAGTCTTACAGTTGATCTTCAATAACTGCTTCACCCAGAAAAAAATGAGAAGGAAAAATGCTAGTTAAGTAAAACTGGACTTTTAAAATCTTCCCATGAATTTTTTATCTCAGTCTACTCAAATGGGTGTGAATTCTTAGTCATTTTCCAAGTGAATTTTTCCAAACCCTGATATTTATGTGTAATGATACATTTCTTTTTTTTCTCTTTAATTTGAAGAAGTTATCCATGAGTGTTCTGTTTTTATTTACCTGAGAGATGTATCACTGAAAAATATTTTATCTCTCTGCTATGAGCCATGAAGTTCAAGAGATCTTTGTGAGGTTTGAGTGATCACCGTTATTACTGGGAGCACTATTAATCTGAACACCTCAGAAAGCCGAAGCTTTCTGGAGCATGAAAAGAGTACACTAGAAGTCAGTGGGAGATTACTTCTAACAAATTAATTTAGCAGAAAATCACTTCTCTACTAGGATTGAAAGTATTTAAAGTATTTTCTTAAGTAGTAAAAAGATTTTGAGGCTATGTAAAAGACCAGTGTAAAAATAGTCAGTCTTGATCATGATAAATGGTAGCTACTGTAACCAGTACATTACTCTGGGATAATTCTGGAAGTATCTTTGCATTGAGTTCTAATTAGTGTCTCTCAGTATTTAATATCTCATTATTTGGCCATCAGTATTAATTGGATACTCTTCATCTCTCATTCAAAGATGTTATGACTTTGAGCAGGCCAATTAATTATACATTGACTTTCAATGTCACAGATACAACCTAGTAACTTGCAAATTTATCATAAGAACTTCGTATAGCCAAAATTAAGTAGATCCCAATCTGGAGAACTTGGCATTAAGTATCTTTACTTCAAAAAAAGAAAAAAAAAGAGTAATCTCTGTAGAAATTGTTTTTGTTGCATTGCTCTAATAAACTTATGTTTAGTTTCTGGACTGTTAACTGAATCAGACTACAATGCTAGATTTACACATTACTACAATGAAAATAAATAATAGAATAGTACTGACAGGAGCAACAGAAAAGAAAAATAATAAAATTCTAAGCATTATAGAAAGGTGTGCAAAACTAGTTATATCTAATATTTTCTTATTTTTTTTAAATAAAGTTTTCCTTGGTGGGTGAGTATAAAACACTTAGGAAAAGGTAGGCTTTGATTCACAGAAAGAAAATTTGTGGTCAAACAAGGCAAATTAGTAGCTTCAGAATTATAATAAAGATGTTTTGTATGAGGATTGATAATAGGTTGGTCTGTTCTTGAATTTCAGTCAAGATATAATGTGACAAAATGGTGTAAGGTTCAAGAGGACATTTTGGAGTCTTGAAGAACCTGTGATTTTGCTTTGAGATAAATTTGGAATTGCCAACATATTCCTAAAGGAAGGTTATTCTTTCAGCTTACTAAGGGATTTCATTAAGTCTGGTAAGTGGATTTTCTAGAGGAGAAAAGAAAATGCTTTAAAATCAAGACAGACTTGGATCACACAGCTAGTCACCCTCCTGCATTGGACTTCCAAGCTTTCCACTGTTCTTTACCTTAGTTTCTTTATCTGCTCATGTTATAAGGCTTGTGGAGTGCTTGACTCAGGGCCCAGCACATAGTAAGTGTTCAAATAATTTAACTGAAAATATATGTATATACACACACTATTATATCATAATAGATTTAATCACATCAGTTAGTTGGCTGTAAACAGCTTTGTTATTTTGCATATGACATAATTGTGATGGTTTTCTAGATCTCTCTCTCTCTTGCATTGTTTCTCTGAAAACCTTGCAGTGAGCCATTTATCGTGTATATATTCCAAATTAATTTTAATATTTATACTTTACATGAAAGAAGGATAAACTCTTAGTGAAATCAAATGAATTTCCACTACAGATGAAAATATATCTATTTTATGTACAGGTACTTATTGAAGTTTCAGAATATCTCCTTCCAGAATTGGACTAGAAGGAAGCTTTAATATGTAGAATTTGCTCTACAATCTTATAATGTTACCCAGAAACTCATTCTCAGGTTATAAAATAAATAATAATTAGCATCATTTAGTAAATACTATAGTAATATCTACCAACAATCCCAGTCATATCTGCCATCACTCTTCCTTACAGTAATAGAACCTCAAATTTTAGTTCTGCATTTATAGTTCTGCATTTAGTTTCTCATAATAAGACTGTATTTCCAGTTTTTTTTGTTTTTTTTTTGTGAAGACATGTATGGCCATCTAACTAGTTTTAGAAGCTGGAAAGAAAGCAGGTGTTTTTGGTGAACAGCTTTGGAGTCTTTGTTAAAATAGACACAATGCACCCTTTGTCCTTTTCTTCTTTTCCTTCCTCCAACCTGCATCATGCAATGTTAATGTAGTGGGTTGACATCTAGTTGCTATCTTGGACCATGAAGACAAGGATTACACCCTAGGGATGACAGACCACAAACTAGAAGATGATCTTCATGTGTGAGGGCTTTTTGAGAGCAGAGTTGCTGCACCTTCCTTAGCTAACCTATATCTATCTACATGTTTACCTGAGAGATGAGTTTTGTTTATGGTCACTCTGGAGTGTCTGTTTCTCATAGTTAAACATAATCCTGAATGCTACAAATACATTATATATGCTGGCCATTGTGTTCTGTGTGTTTTATATGTTTGGTTATGTTCATATACGCTGCAATATATAGTATATCACAATCTTATAAAGTATTACATCTTTACACACAAGAATACTGGTTTTCTTGCTCTACAATAATTGGGAACCTTCATGGAAAAAAGCAGTTTCTTGAAGTTCTTTAAATGCAATTTAGCAAATGAAACTTAATTTACCTACTAAAGATCTTGCAAGAACTGATTATAGGAATATAAAAGAGACAATGAAAAAAAATAGCAAATAGAATACAAGCAATTTGTTAGATGGTTTTCGTTTTATGACTAAGAGATCAAGTTCAGATCAAAAGCATTCCATTTATTCTCTGAAGAGTATATTTGTATGAATAGATGACACTGAATACCCACCTGCCTATCCAGATACCCATTTCTACAAGGGAGAAGAGGAGGGAAAGAAAAGGCACAGTGGAGAAAGAAGAGGGAGAAGGGGACAAGAGAAGTGGAAGAAAGAGTGGGGAGGAAGACCAAGAAGCTAGAGAAAGGAGGAAGTTGAGGTGGGGTGGGAAGAATGAAGGGAGAAAACAGAAAAGCTTCATTGTATGAAATATTGGGATGGGTCTGCTTAGGAGGAAGAAACATCAGGCAAAACATCCAAACTCTATACAGTGGTTTTGCCTAAATGTCCCATTTTCTCTATTTTTTTTTTTAAATGACATATCGGATAAAGGGTTAGTATCCAAAATCTAGAAAGAACTTACCAAACTCAACACCCAAAAAACAAATAATCCAGTGAAGGAATGGGAAGAGGACATGAATAGACTTTTTTTTTTCAAAAGAAGACATCCAGATGGCAAACAGACACATGAAAAGATGCTCAACATCATTCATCATCAGGGAAATATAAATCCAAACCACCCAAGATACCGCTTTACACCAGTCAGAATGGCTAAAATTAACAACTCAGGAAACAACAGATATTGGTGAGGATATGGAGAAACAGGAACCCTATTGCACTGTTGGTGGAAATGCAAACTGGTGCACCCACTCTGGGAAACAGTGTGAAGGTTCCTCAAAAAATTATAGAACTATTCTACATCCCAGCAATTACACTACTAGGAATTTATCCAAAGGATACAAAAATGTTGATTTGAAGGGAAACATGCACCCCGATGTTTATAACAGCACTAAAAAACAATAGCCAATATGTAAAGAGCCCAAATGTCCATCAACTGATGAATGCATTAAGAAGATGTGGTATGTATGTATATTCCACACCATGGAATACTGCTCGGCAGTGAAAAATAATGAAATCTTGCCATTTGCAGCAACACGGATGGAACTGGAAAGACAGATGTCATATGATTTCACTCATATGTGGAATTTGAGAAACTTAACAGATGAACATAGGGGAAGGGAAGAGAAAATAAGATACAAACACAGAGGGAAGCAAACCATAAGAGACTCTTAAATACAGAAAACAAACTGAGGGTTGATGGGGGACAGGCATGGGTTAAATGGATGATGGGCATAGCAGAGGGCACTCTTCAGGATGAGCACTGGGTGCCATATGTAAGAGATGAATCACTGGGTTCTACTTCTGAAGCCAAGACTACACTGTATGTTAATTTACTTGAGGATAAAAATAAAATAAATTGAATTAAAATAAGATAAAATAAAATAATGAAATAAAATATAAAATAAAGATATAATACAAGTGAGGAATAGCTGCAGTAATATGACTAACTGCAACATGAAAAAATAGACCACTTGTAATGATGGCAGACAGTTGTCCAAACACAGGTTGATTTCCTGTAATTAAATTTAGATTCGTTTGAATAGCCAGGAAGCTAAAGAAATTCATCTTCATATTGATACTTGTATCAGCCCCATATCATTATGTATTTATGTCAAATATTTAAGGTTTACTTTTTTTGAAGATAACTAGAATATTTGGGGTATATTACCGTATTGTTTTGTGTTGTATTTACCCCACAAATTTCCATTGAATGAAATCAAATAGAAAAGTATTTAAAGTACAAAAGGAATATAAATGGACCATATGTATGATTCAATATTTGTTTGTTTATTGTTTGTAAGAACTTACATTATCTTATAGCAAACAAAAAGTAGTAGCACATAAAAGAAAATAGATTTGAAAGAAAGCAGGAACCAAATTAAAGACAAGAGCTTAAGAGGAAAGTGACTATTATGTCTTAAACAATAGCTTTACCAATTTATATGTGTAGAAATTAAATTTTTTATAAAGTCTGTATTAATGATATGAGAACATGTGTTGTGTGTGTGCATGTGTTTGTGTGTGTGTTCCCCAACATAATATGATTTTATGTGATTACCAAATGAAAAAATTCTTTCCTTTAAATGAACTGATTAAAATGGTATAGTTACTTTATTGTTATTATCATGTACAAGTAATACATATTAAGAAACTAAAACTTTCTCCATATGAAAAAATACAGTTCACATCTCAACTAATACATTTAAGTCTGCTAGCTATATAATATGTATTAAAACAAATATTTTTAAGTAAATTGAAAAACTATTTATCACTGGTTGTTACATTATATTTAATGTTATAAATGGATTTTACATTTAACAACAAAATTTCAAAATATTTGTAAAGTACCCACTTCATATAATAACTCTGTTGTAAAGGAATTGCTAGATCTCTCAGTGATCCATTGCAATAGAACAGGGTAAAAGCAAAAAAGTTCTGTGACAAAGTAAGAGGTCTTTTAAGAAAATAATTTCAGTTCTTGGAAGTTATTCCAGAAATGTAGTCTCACAAGTTATACAAGCCATATTTGTAAGGACACTTATTGACACACTCTCTTGAAAGACAATACAAAACTACACACACACACACACACACACACACACACACACCAAACCAAAACCAAAACAAAACCCTCAGTTACCATACCCACAAAACCATAGCTGTAACAAACCTAGAAATAGCCTAGATATTATTATTAAATATAAATTATGAGATGCATATAATAAAATACTATGAATTCCTTTAAAAAGAAATAAGTAGATATAGATATGCTAATGTCCAAAATACTACAGGCTTTATTATTAAGTGAAAAGCACTTTGCAGATAATTACTCAATTCTTTATATCAATGACATATAATATATGAAAGGAATTATTCTTTTGTTTTTAATTTTCTGGGTATTATATTTATTTTTCCTGTATATTTCATATTTTATATTAAAATGAGTTTTAATAGTTAATTTTTCTTATATTTATTAGTAGCTTTAAATCATTAATTTCTTTTTTTCTCTTATTACATTGTTATGTTTATATTATGGTTAAAAACAAATTAGCCAAGATAGACTTTCCTTTAAATAGGATATAGGGGCGCCTGGGTGGCTCTGTTAGTTAAATGTCCGACTTCAGCTCAGGTCATGATCTCCAGGTTTGTGAGTTTGAGCCCCACGTCAGGCTCTGTGCTGACAGCTCAGAGCCTGAGCCTGAGACTGCTTCGGATTCTGTGTCTCTCTCCCTCTCTCTGCGCCTCCCCCACTTGTGCTCTGCCTCTCTCTGTCTATAAAAACTAAATAAAATGTAAAAAAAAAAAAAATTAAAATAGGATATAAAGAACAGACACAGAAACTGTAGGGAATTGAATGAGTAAGACTAGGGAAGAAGGTCAAGACTAGGATAATTCCAGAAGAGGGACTATTTTGAACAAAGAGGAATGCAATCATATATAAACAGTACTGAACACTCCATAAAGATAGATCATAAAGTGTATATCAGCTTTTGTTAAGTAACAAATCACCACATAATTTAGTGGCCGAAAACATCAATCATTTACTTACTTCCTGATGATGCAGGTTGGTGATCTCACTGGACTCGGGTGGGTAGCTGTCCTCATGTTTCTGTTGTCAGTTGCCACTCAGTTGGGGTTGGCTGGCTTTCAGCTGGAACAGCAGGGGTAACTAGGTCCTATTTCTTTCATTCTCCAACATGTTAGCCTGGGCTTTTTAACTTGAAGTTATTCACAGTGTTCTTAAGAGAAGCAAGAAAGAAGACAAGCCTCACCCTGAATCCACTGCATACACCCTGTTGACTATGATCCCTTTGGATAAAGCAATGCATAAATTAAAGCCCAAAGTCAGAATAAGACCCCATTCATTGATACATGGCAAAAGGAGGTGGATACAAAGGAGAGAATGAACTTGTGATCATTTTTACAGACCACAGTCTGGTCTCCTGGCTACAAACTTTTCAGGGACCCCATACAAGCATAATACTGTCACCTCCTTTGAGTACCACCAAAGTGTCATCAAATCAAGTAGACCTATCCCACACTGGAAAAGTGACAAGATGGTGAGAAACAGAGAAATCATGAGGGGATAGCTATTCCAAAATTCCTCAGATCAATATCGCTTGGCTTCCCTGGCCTGGAGGCATGATTTTTTTTCCTGGACTAGAGATTCCAGTTCTGTCCTTTTTCTCCCACCCCTCTTCCTCCTCCTCCCCTTCGCTTTACCCCTTGTCTTCTTTCTCCTCATCCTCCCTCTCTTTTACTCTGTCCATAGTTGCACAGATGGTGCAAAATCAGTAGTGAGTAAAATTGGTGGCACATTAATACAAACCAAGGAAGGGCCACCAAACTGCACTAGGAAGGAGTATTATTCACCACACACTCACAGGAAGAAAACTAAAAGCCAATTGTACCTTGTCCTTGAAGAAACAGTAAAAATCATTACAGTTATTAAATATTGGCCAATGAATACCCAATGTTTTAAAATACTCTGTCATATAAATTTCATATTAAAAATAATTAAAAAAATAAAATACCCTGTCATGATATGGGAAGTACACATACAGACATCTACAAACTGACGTGTGACACATTAAGGAAAAGTATACATGTGACTGAGTTGTAGGCTGAACCAGGCAACTTTCTCCCATAGGACCTAAGTTTTACTTAAAGGAATGATTGACACGCTATCGTAATTCAGACTGGTTTATTTGGTAGATATTTTATCAAAATTGAATGAAGTCTGTGAATTCTTTTTTGTTAATATCCCATTAAACGAAGCAAGTCATATGAGTGGACTCAGAGTCATTATGGAAAGCCAAGTGTCCCAGAGGGAGAAATGTGGATACAAGAAGAAAAAAATCTGTAGCCACTTTTGCAACCTACCAGGAGGTGATATGGATTTTGAAATTATCCCTTCCATTACTCTTTAACCTTGTGGACAACTTATTTCTTCTAAAACAGTGACTGGAATTACTTTCCTTAGGTGTGGTCAATTTTCCAAAAAACAAATAATAAAGTCTCAATTTCTTTTTTTGTTAATTGTTAAAGTTTATTTTTATGCATTTCAAAAAAAAAAAAAGAACTACCTACACTATTTAAAGAATGAGTTTAAAAACTCTAACCATTTTTAAACTTTGGCTATTACTTTTTTCATAGTATTTTCTTGGAAACTTGCATAGTCTAAAAAAACTAAGATTATATTTTCATTGGACATTTTCATCCATCCTGTATATGAGCTGCATATATTTTAGTGATAGAAATGGCTAATGTGAGGTTTGTTTGCTGATGGAAGAACAATGTATTATCACTAAATAAGCAGGTTTCATTTTTATTATATGGCTCTAAGTAATGTTATTAATTTTATTGAGTAGGTCTTTTATTAACTCAGAAAATGTTTTAAAGTGGTCTAAAATTTTTTTCACTTTTATATTTCTATTAAAACTTTATCATTAGAAAAGGTAAATCCAAAAAACCACATTCCATTTGACCTCTGAAATTTATAATCGAAATGTAATAATTATGTGTGGGACTTTAGTGTTAGAATTGTTAATGTACAAGTGGTTTTTGCTTATTCAATCAGTGATTCAATTTAAAAAAAAGACGAAAATGTCTTATTTTAATAGTTTGAATAAATGACTTGTTCTGCCATTAAAACTGCAATTGGTGGGTGCCTGACTGGCTCAGTCAGTGGAGAATGTGACTTGATCTCAGGGTTATGAGTTCAAGGCCCACCTTGGGTCTAGAGATTACTTAAAAACAAAATATTAAAAAAAATAGTAATTGTTAAAAGTTAATTTCACATATCTAAACATCAGTCTGCATCTTTCTGACAACCTAATAAGTGCAAAACTGAATGGCCAAGTTGCTTTCATATAGATCCATTATATTAAGTATCCATGTTGATTATTTAGGCTTATGTGTACAGGTTTTAAATAGATTTTAATGCTACATGTTCTTGCCTACTTGAATTAACTCAAGTATTTTCAGTATGAGACAAAGCATATATTTAATTATAAATGTGCAGTATGTCCATTTAGCTATATACTTAAATGATACATATAAATTATCTGAGTTTGAATTTGGGGACTATATATAATTACCAGGCTTAGGAAAGAAAATAATGCCTATTTATTTATTTTGAGAGAGAGACTGAGACTGTGCACACATGAGCAGGGGAGAGGCAGAGAGAGAGAGAGAGAGAGAGAGAGAGAGAGAGAGAGAGAATCCCAAACAGGCTCCGTGGTGTTAGTGCAGAGCCCGACATAGGCTCAACCTCACAAACAGTGAGATTATGACCTGAGATGAAATCAAGAGTCAGACGCTTAACCCACTGAACTACTCAGGTTCCCCAGGAAAATTTTTATGAAATAATATTTGAAAAGTAAAAAAAATATATACAAAATACTTGTGATATATAAAGAGAGAGAGAGAGAGAAAAAAAAAACATGAAATTACCTACAAAGAACAGAAAACTTAGATTCAGTTGGAATTATTTTTCCAGAATAGTGACATCAACAAATCAAAAAATTCTGAAGAAAACGAACAAGCTGAAAAAACAAAACAAAAACCTGAAAGCTAAATAAAATGCTAGAAAACTGCTAAAGTAATGTGAAGATATACTGTGTGTGATATGCATCCCTATATGCTATACTAATGTAAAGAAATGTTATTGTAAAACACAACTTTGCCTTAAGCCCTCATGTGATAGCTATTATTCTGTAACTTCCCATCCCAGCCAGATTCCTTGAAATAGAAACATGAAACCACTGTGGCTGCACTGCCCATTTATTCACATTGTGAGCAGTATAATCTCATTTGTTCCCCACCTTCCATTGAGGCCTTTGTCAACAAGTTCACTATGACTTTATATTGGTGTAGTCCATGGTACCATAGACTTTATTTCGTGGGGCATTTTATTTTTTTTTTTTTTTAATTTTTTTTTCAACGTTTATTTATTTTGGGGACAGAGAGAGACAGAGCATGAACGGGGGAGGGGCAGAGAGAGAGGGAGACACAGAATCGGAAACAGGCTCCAGGCTCCGAGCCATCAGCCCAGAGCCTGACGCGGGGCTCGAACTCACGGACCGCGAGATCGTGACCTGGCTGAAGTCGGACGCTTAACCGACTGCGCCACCCAGGCGCCCCTCGTGGGGCATTTTAGATCTCTGATTCCTCTTTCCTCTGTAACTATGATCTCCCAGTGTTCTAGTGCTTTGTCCTAATTTTCTTGTAAATTCTCTAGCCAGCCATGCCTCTTCAAATTTTCTGCCTTATTTCTTCTAAAACCTTGTGCACTTTGAGTTCAGCATTTCTTTAACTTTTCATGACAGACATAATCCCTACGAGACACTTTGTGCTCACATAGCTCCAACAATTACTTAAATTCTGGTGATTCTCAAATCTTTTATCTCTGTTCTCACAATTTTCTTGTTTTGGAAATACTAACTGGATGGGAATAGTAGAGAGTTAAGCAGGAATAATTTTGAATGAGACATTAAAAAATATCAAGAGCAAAGAAGCACTTGTGTTTCTAGAAGAGTTGCTATTAATGTAAGGCAAGAGCCAGAAGGATGGCTGATGGTCATAATGATGTAGGCTTGAAGGAAGATTATTTTGATGATAGAGGAATATCAAGAATTTTAATATTCTGATGAAAACAGTTACAGGGAGGAAAATATTGAAAATGCAATAGACTATGGATTACAGATGGCAAAATAACTACAAAGGAAAAAAAAAAAAAAGAATAGGACTAAGCCATAGGTGAAAAAAGTGACCCTGGGCACAAAGAAGAACACCATTTCCTCAAAGACAGAAGGGACTAAAATAAGAATGATTGTTTATATAGAGCCTGTATTATCAACCAAGGAGTAGGCAGGGATTGATTTCTCATCCTCAACATTAGGCATCTTCTTATAACATCACTTTTTCCTCATTTAACTATGCCACATTTTTCTTCTCAATAATGAATATAATAAATGTATACAATCCTTTTTTATTTTTTTTTAATTTTTTTAACGTTTATTTTTATTTTTGAGACAGAGACAGAGCATGAATGGGGGAGGGTCAGAGAGAGGGAGACACAGAATCCGAAACAGGCTCCAGGCTCTGAGCTGTCAGCACAGAGCCCGACGCGGGGCTTGAACTCACGGACCGCGAGATCATGACCTGAGCCGAAGTCGGCCGCTTAACCGACTGAGCCACCCAGGCGCCCCTACAATCCTTTATTTATTTATTTATTTATTTGTTTATTTTTAATTTTTTTTCAACGTTTATTTTTGGAACAGAGAGAGACAGAGCATGAACGGGGGAGGGGCAGAGAGAGAGGGAGACACAGAATCGGAAACAGGCTCCAGGCTCTGATCCATCAGCCCAGAGCCTGACGGCGGGGCTCGAACTCCCGGACCGCGAGATCGTGACCTGGCTGCAGTCGGACGCTTAACCGACTGCGCCACCCAGGCACCCCTACAATCCTTTTTTTAAATGATGGTTAAGAGTACTTAAAAAAGGGAAAACCTACAAATATTGAATATATTTATAAGTAATGCAAGCCACAGCTAATGGCCACTTTAGTACATAACATGCAGTTTTTGGTTTATATTTTAGGTTATATTTTCAGTAGCATTTTTATTCACCGAATATTTTTATGTGCTATAATTCTATTCACAGTAACTTTCTGTGAAGATAAAGTAGCAAGGTATAGATCAACATTAATGTAATAAGCATTATATCCATTAAATACATAACAATTTACAAAATGATTCAAAATTGTATTGATATTGTATATTAAAAGTAATGAAAGTCAGTGGTCCTGTAAAAGAAATTGAAAACTGCACACATTTATGAATAACCATCAAACTTTGAATTCTCATTCAACTGGCTATACCATATGAACTCAAGCTGAGTTTTGTGCATGTTTTTATAGTAATAGTATATGAATATGGTGATCGATATTCATTTTAAAATACAGCCATGTTTTTATTTTCATCCCTATTGGAATTAGAACTGGGGAATCTAGCTGATTCTTATACATAGTAAATACTGGAAACATTGATCAAGGGAATATGGATATGTTTGTGGAAAGATGATAGAAATTTCAATATTGATGTTTATCTTGGGATGGGGATGAAAGAAGACATTTTAAATTAAAAACAATTATGATTTAAAAACACATAGTACATTAACCTGTATATTCTGTTGTCACTTGTCTACTGAGTAAGTAGAATGACTTCAGAGAAGAAAAACAAAACCCTGCGATTGAGAAAATATTGGAATGAAGGATTAAATCATTATCCAATTAATTTAACCCAGTTGTCACTTCAACAAATAGATTGATGAGGTGTTCCCTGAAGTCTTCATGAAAATGCACATAAACCTATCCTCCAAAGTCATTATTTTCCCAGGAAGCTATATAAGAACCAGAACTATTGTATTAAAGATAACATAAATTGAAACTGTCTTGTCTGAATTTCTAAAATATAGCAACAAAAACGTTAGGTCAGTACTATGTAAGTTAAAAAATAAGCACACTCTTCAATAATATTAGTGAATGAATTACATTGAGTTGAACACTACAGCTTATGTAATTTTTAGTTGTCCTCTGGCGGGGGTGGGGGGCGGTGGATAACATTTAACAGCAGTGACATAGAAAAAAAAAAAGTAGTGGCATAGAGTAATCTCTTGAGCTCTAATTGTGCTGACCAACATCTCCTTTGGAAGGTTTATGGTTTAGGGGCACCAGGGTGGCTCAGTTGGTTAAGCCTCCAACTTCAGCTCAGGTCATGATCTCACAGTTCATGAGTTTGAGTCCCTCATTGGGCTCTGTGCTAACAGCGTGGAGCCTGGAGCAACTTCCAGTTCTGTGTCTCCCTCTCTGCCCGTCCCCTGCTCATGCTTTGTCTCTGTCTCTGTCTCTCTCTCTCTCAAAAATAAGTAAATTTTAAAGAAATTAATATAGGAAGGCTTATGGTTTAAAATCACATGGTTAAATGGGTTATGGGTATTAAGGAGGGCACTGGTGATGAGCACCCGGTGTTGTATGTGATTGATGGATCGCTAAATTCTATACCTAAAACTAATATTACATTGTATGTTAGCTAGTTGGATATAGCTATACTATAGTATAGCTGGATATAGTTGGATATATTTCAAGTTAAATATAAACTTTAAAAAGAAAAAAAAAATAATATCACCTGGTGAAGTTCACCAAGATAACCTACAGAACTGATGACCTGTCAGAAAGATGAGGATATGAAGCCTATCTCTTACCATTGGCTAATCATATTATTTGAGTAAATGATGTAAATGAACCTGAGTTTATCATCTATAAAACTGGTAAGAGATAATTGGGTTGAGATAATCCCTACCTTGTTGATGTATCATGATAATTACCAGTACCACATAAGCACAGGACTATGGGTTGTCAATTGTTATAATAAATCTATCTATTAATGAAGACGTTTATACTATAAAATATATTTCATCTATTTTTAAATTATTGTAAATGGGTTTTTAGAAACAATATTCAGTATTTTATTTTATCTTGTTTTTTATTATGCATCTTTTCTGACATTTATTTCCAGATGCTTCTTCATAATTAGAGACAGCAACATTTCCCTTTAATAGAGTGCCTTTATTTGAAAAATGATGTTCTTGATCTTTAGATTACTATGCCAGACCTGATTTTTTTTTTCTAGCTTTCTTATCTGTTCCACTTTTTTTCACAACTTTGGCCAACTGGAGGGACAGTTTGGTGTGACGCATTCAAAATCTAGCACCTGTTATGCGATTCCTTCCCCCATCCTTCTTTGGGCAGGTGCTGTCTCTCATCTCTTAGAATTTGTTTTGTGAAATATAACATACAACATTTCTTCTATATCCCAAATGTATGTTTTAAACAAGCAATAATCTTCACATCTAGCAAACTTCTTCATTGGAAGGATACACTCTTATATCCTGCCATTTTTACTATTCAGAATCTAAATGAGATATCAATCTTAGTTCTAGTCAGTGAAATTATAAATAATCAAAACAATAGTTTCATTATCATAATTTTCATAAAGTAATATCATAGTCTATACTTTTATCATACTTACTATGTACTAGCCACTATTCTCAGCATTTAACTTTCAGTTATGGAAAATAACATTAACTGACCCAGACCTTTTTTCCCAGAATTACCACATCTTAGCTTCAAAACCTTTAGTAATACCATGTTCTAGGCAATTAATACCAGTGGCACAGCACTGGAATTCAGGCTTGGGCCTACTCTCTCCTTCAAATATGTAAGCCTGTTTGCTTTATTTCAGTGGCCATGACATCATTGAGCTTTTAATTTTTTTTGTATATGAAGTATTGAGTGGATTTTTCTTCAGTTATAAAATTTAAAAAAGGAAATTCAAACCAAGATTAAAGCAGAGAATTTTATAATTTTCCATTAACATGAATTTTATCACAAGAGAGAGCAAAGATACATGAGTCTCATCTTGTGCCTTATTTTTTCAAATCCAACAAGAAGTCATATCCTTAACTTTGTAAAATATATTGGTTTTCAATAAGTTTTCTATTGGTAAATAAGAAATACAAGTAAAACATGGGGTATAGTCCTCTTTTTTTTTTTTTTTTTTTTGTTCCTGCCTAGGAACATGTTGTGTTACAATAGTGTACCACAAAGAAGTAGACTAAAAAACACAGTGCACAGATATGTAAGAGGTTTCTCTAAGAGGAAAAGAAAAAAAAAAATTTTTTTTCTAAGTGTCAAAGTGGCTTAGTCACTGTGGAAATCTTTAATATGGAGAACAGAGTTCCAAGACTATACTCCCTTATTGTTTGAGAACTTACATAAGGACTTTTACTCTCTTACTTTTTCTTACACAAAAGATACCTTGAAATATTTATAGGTAATCTCTAGATATGTATTTTAAGTACTGTTTGTGCAGATAGTTTTCTGGAACTTTTAATTAGTATATTGAAATAAATATCCTCAGTGTATGGCTTAATACTTTTAGTAATAGGTAAGTCAGTATAGCATATTGTGGAATGTTGATAATAGATATTCAGGTAGCTTATTAATTATCTACTGAAAAAGACATCAATATATTATTTAGTGGAAACATTATCTGTTACCATTGTTGGGGGAAAAATGGGTTGAAGGTATAAGAATAATTTTACCAGTGGAATTGGTCATCATTCTAGGGGCTTTTCCAAATGTGGGAGAATGTGCTTCTTCTACATATTTTGATTTAAATGATGTTGGGTCCAATTCAGCAGTATGGACTGCAGTCCAAATACATGCATATAAATTTATATGCAAATACTATATTTATATGTGTATATAATGTATATTCTGCATATAGTCATATAATTTGTATATTGTCATATAAGTATTTATAATTATAAATAACCCACACATGTCATATGTACTATGTGGTTGTGTATATATAATATACGTATAGAATACAACTTGAGTCTTACAATGCTCGTTGGCAGCAAGCTGAAGGTTTTGATTACTTTTGTTGCTCCAGGTCACAGGGGTGCCAGATAGTTTGAAGAATGTATTAAAAATGATTTTGACAGTTAGAAACTAGTACATTGGATAGTTGACCTACATTGGGATCAACTATTTTGGAGAGGAAGCACAGGGGAGGAAGACATGTTTTTAGGATCCTTCTGTGGTAGATTAGCCCTCACTAGAGTGTTGGAGACATAGATTTCAGTAATAACTGCTACCCCCAAAAGTCTCTGAAATTCTAAGTATCTGTGGTTTCTTAACTTTAAGGATTTAGCTTCTTTAATCACAGCTTTTATAAACAGAGATAAAAGTGGAAATCACACCATTTTGATACGAGTTTCACTTACCTGTGCTCACCTCTGAAGACACTGTTCTGTCCTGTCCACATCACTGTCAATATCAATAACTAATGAGATTTTACACTCAAAACTTCTGATATGAACTTTTGGTATTAAAACCAAAAAATAAACTTGAAATAAGTAGATTGTAGTATAATGTAATAGAGTAGAAAAAATTATAATATGCCATCTGAAAACTCACAATCGGGTGGAGAGATTGAGAATGATCTGGGCAATTTCCATACCGTATGGTGTGTGGAAGGAAGCAGTAAAAACATGTCCTGTGTGAAGATGTGATTGAGATTCTAAACTAAATCTGGACAGAGAAAAGGAAGGCTGACCAAAGAAAGGACAATAATTGCTTTTGTGAGTTAAATAAAGTGAAAGAAGAGAAAAGATGAGAATTTTAGATAGAGGAAACAATAGGTAAAAGAGCTTTCTTTCTTTCTTTTTTTTTCTCTGTAGAACAAAATCAAGCAGCAGATTTATTACAAAGTAGGGTGTAAATAGTTTGAGAGGAGGTGTAGATGACTAGTGATGGATGATGCAAGACAAACAAGCATAGAGAGAATCATGACACATGTGAAACTCAGGCAGACGCCATGAGGAAAGATAAAACAGGTGTTTAATTAGGTAGTGTTGTAATCAGTTCGGGATTCAGAAAAGTCATTCTTACTGTCCAGTGCAGAAATAGTTAAAAAGAAATGGAACGTTTAGAGTTGGAGGATACTTTAGTAGGTCAGACAAGATATGGTAATGTATTAACTAGGATAGTGATAGTTAGATGGACAAGATTAAATGGATTCCATTAAGACCCTTGAGAATAGTATTTGGTGATTCCTTGACCGTGGCTGATACGTGAACGGGAGATAAAGGGGAGCAAGGGATTGTAATTTAGGAAACAGAATGGATTATAATGGTGCCTCATACTAAAATATGCAATACTAAGAAGAGACATTCTAAACAGAGAGGAGGGATGATTAGTTAAAATTGTAATTGTTGAGTTTCAGATGTCAGTGGCTCATTCATGGGGACGTATATCAGCAGGCTGTTGGATATAATGTAAGTATTGATGGGAAAATCTGTTGAGAGATTCAGACTTTTCTTTCCTAGTGGCAGGCCTTAAAACAAAAACAGGATTGAAACCTCAACTTTTCAACCTAATAATAAAACTGTTGTAAAGATTAAAGTAATAAGAGATTATGTTTATGAAAGCACTTTGTAATCTGCAACTACCATATGAAGAAGTCTTATTAGTGTTGGCTTTGCTCTTGTTTTTGTGGACTTAGGATCCATTAAATCAATCTGTTTAATAGTTGACTCCATTCTATTCCTATTAAGTCACATTGACTGATTGTAACTAAATTAGAAAAAAATTTTTTTCTTTTCCACTCTGCCTACCATTTTCCCATTTTTTGTATCTCAGGTAACCCTGCTTAGAATTTGGGTTGTTTTATTATTATTATTATTATTATTATTATTATTATTATTATTATTATTTTAACCATTCAGTTCCTATCTTTGGCTTGATGGAATTTTGGTTGAAAACCAGCACTTTACTTCTGCATTGTAATGTGTGAGAGATTTTGAGCTTTCACAAAGATGTGTCACCTAAATATTTTCAGAAGGCTGGATTAGCATTGTAAAGATTGTAGAGGGTCTTGCTTATTTTTTAAATGTATGTCTTTTTCCAGTATTGATTATCAGTGCTGTAGAATGAAGTCACTGTGGACGTTTAAACAAAGAAGCTAGTAAGATACATAGCCAGCCCTAGAAAATAAATTGCTCCTACCTTCTAAACAAAGTGACTGTTACCTGTTTTTGACACATAAAGCGATGCAAGGTATTTAACTTTAAAATATTCTTCATGAATAAATACCAATCTTCACATTTAATAGTTTGTAATATCTTATAATTGTTAAACACCATGTGGTTACTAAGAATGCATAGGGCAAACATAGAAATACTGGCATTTCTTAGACGCATGCCTCTAATTGCAAAGTTGTTTCCTCAAACGCACACTTCCTTTGTAATTATTCCTTACTTGCTCATTTCTACAGGTATTGTATTGTACAATATATCATGTTAAAGGTCTAGTCATTACCTTGATGCATGAGATTCATTTTACTGGTTAGAAAGGCATGGCTGTTATAGCAGTTTTAATCAAATACATAATTTAGGCAAGTATGTAAGAACATTTTTTTCTACACATTAATGTCCTCCTATGATGCTGCTTCTGTATATTTTAGCTAATAAAACAAACAAACAAATAAGAGAAAGGAAGTCAGGCTGCTTGATTAGAAGGATAAAATAAACTGGGAAGTACAAAGCCAAGTTCATATATTTTTTATGTCACTAAAATGAATACTGGAGCTTGTAGCATATAAAAGGTATAGTGATTGTAGAGTGTGTAGAAAGAACCCAAAAGGGAAGTGAGGATTTTATTCTAGTTTAAATTCTACCCTTGTCTGTATCAGTGAGCTTCTATATACCACCAACATGAATTTCTTCAATTAAAAATGAAGTTAGATAGTGAGACCTCAAAAAAAATTAAATTGTGATATATATATATATATATATATATATATATATATATATATACACACACACACACACATACATACATATTTCAATCATCTATGTGGGATAAATCTATATATTTCAATCATACATGTGTCTATATATATATACACACATATATGCATATATACATACATACATATTTTGCATCTATATACATGAATATATATTTATATGGCTTTCTATAAAACATAAAACTACAAAATATGTATCATCTCTAACTAAGACTTAGAAATTGCTAATATTTTCTTGAATATATTGGATATTACATGTGAATAAGTGTGATAAACAGTGATTTTATGATTATTGTTCTAGGGAAGTACAGTTGCTCTTTCTCTCCTACATCACATTTTGGCATTCACCTTTCAGAAGGACCTCAAAACAACACTTCAAGTAGGATTTATTACTATATAAGCATTATGTAGTAACATGGTGTAGTTGAATATTATACTGTATTACACTTAATTATACAATCATTGAAATTTAATGTCATTTAAAAAATTGGAAGGTTGGTGCGATAACCTATGCGCCTAAGTATGTCTCTAATGACTGACTCGGTAAGAACAGTTGCAAGGGCCTACGTCCCCATCATATCTTACCGCTGCAACATATTTCCTAGTTTCTTTACTTATTGTATACTAATGGTGAAAATCTAGTGAACTGATTTTGGCAAACTCATGGACTGTACTAAGCCCTTGACGTAAACGATGAATTACCATGCTGCCTTTTGGTCTTCACGTGGCTGTGTGCACATTGCTTCTATTAAGGTGGTGCCGTTGATGGTTGAGATTTCTGTGAAATCTTTTATTGGTGATATCTTGATTCTGATCATAAAGACTGTGGTTTGGGTCACATGCATGTTGTAGCTCCTGGAGGGATTGTAGTTGCTTAGATGTTTTTTTTTTTTTTTTTTTTTTCCTGTTTTGGAAAAATCTGTGTCAAGAACATACTAGAATGACTACAAACTGAATGAATCCTTTGATTATTTGTTCAGTCCATCATTATGCATTGACTGCTCAAAAAAGTAAAGGGTCTTTCCAGAGATTATTTTGAGTATTAATTGTGGTGTGGAATCCTTGAATACAAAAGCTTACTTTATTACCTAAGTGTGGTGTGACCATGGTGATGGTATTAAACTCAACACTTCATGTGCTTGCATGTAAAGGGAGTGAACTACACATCAGCTTCCTAACACTGCCGTAATAAGTTGCCATGAACTGGACGGCTTAGAAGCATTCACTTACAGTTCTAGAGACCCTAAGTCTGAAATCTATGTGTCAGCAAATCTGGTTCCTTCTAGACACTTTAAGAGAGAAGCTATCCCATGTCTCTCTCTGTGCCCTTGGCAATGGGGCCATTGCTCTGGATACCCTCATAGACATCCCTCCTTTATTTGAAGGTTAGCACATGTTTTAAGCTAAGTAACTCTCTCAGCCCTTTACCTCCCTGTAGAATCCCAGAAGATTGACAGTCATCCTTTTTTACATCCCATGTCTTTTCCTTTCAGTCTGAGTTGGTGGAGTTTTGGCTAGTGTAACGTTCTCAAAAACTTTGCATCTTCTGTGTAGGTTGAGGAGATCCACAGCATTAGAAAGAGGATTATGCAGAAATTCCTTCTAAATAATGTTGTCTCTATTACTGGCTTTATTAAAATGGTTAATTGGATACATTAATCACCCACCTAATCACTTCAACAGCAGTTTATCTAGCCACACCCTTTCCCCTCTCTCCAGACAGAGCAGGCTTTACACAACATCCTTTGCAATCTGAATAGGCTGGGAATCTCCTCAATCAAGTTTTGGGTCCTTCTTGCTTCGCAGTTTCTTCTTCAATTTATCTCATTCCTCTCCTATTTTGCTGTAAGGAGTAAGAAGATCCCAGGCTACATCTTCATCACCTTCCCTCAAAATATTTTTGACAAATGTCTGAGTTCTTTGCTTACAGCCAACAGCGAATCACCTAAGAGTAGGAAACAATTCAGCTAAGTTTTCTGATACTTTATAATAAGGATCATCTTCCCTTTGATTTACAATAACATGTTCTTTATCATATTTTGTGACTCACCAGAAGCACCTTTAATGGTCATATTTCTACCAACATCTGTTTATAACAAACTGTGTTCTCTAAGATGATAGAAACTTTTTCTCTGGTGCTTTTTATTTCCTTCCCTCATCAAAATGGTCATAAACAGTCATGCTTCTAGCAGTTATCTCTTCAAGACAACCTTATCTTTTTCTATTATGTGCCCCCAATTCACCCTGCTTCTATTACCTAAAACCAAAGCCACTTTTGTGTTTACAGGTATTTTATGTATTTGTTGCAGCAGCAGTATCCTTCCTAGTAGCAAAATCTTAGTTCCCTAGGACCACCCTAATAAATTTTCACAAATTAGATGTCTTAAAACAACAGAAATTTATTCTCTCAAAGTTATGGAGGTCAGAAGTCAAAAATAAAGTGTTAGCAGGATTGGTTCCTTCTGAAGAATCTGTTCCATGCTTCTTCCTATCTTCTGGTAGCAAAGTCAATGCTGACATTCCTTGGCTTATAGATCCTAGACCCATTGATCTAATCTCAGCCATCATCTTTACATGTCCTTTTCTGTGTCTGTGTCTCCACATGGCCTTCCCTTCTATGTGTCTGTATGTGTCTTCTAATTGTCTATCTCTTATAAGGACACTGTTTTTTTTTTTGTTTGTTTGTTTTTTTGTTTTGTTTTTTTTAAGTTTATTTGTTTATTTTGAGAGATAAAGAGGGAGACAAAGCACTTTTTTGCACATAAGTTGGGGAGGGACAGAGAGAGAGAGAGAGAGGGAGAGAGAGAATCCCAAGAAGGCTCCATGCTGTCAGCACAGAGCCTGGTGCAGGGCTCGATCTCATGAGCCATGGATCATGACCTGAGCCAAAATCAAGAGTCAGATACCAACCAACTCAGTCACCTAGGTGCCCCTCTTATAAGGACACTTTCATTGGACTTAGAGTTTACCTAATTCAGGATGATCTCACCTTGAGGTCCTGACTTTGATTAGATCTTTAAAGACTCTTTCCAAATAATATAACTGTCATGTTTTCTGAGGGACAAACTTGGACATGTCTTTCAGGGGTCCAACCCACTAGACACTATTATTATTAATTGGTTGTATAATAGTTTGAGAGTTGAATGACATAGTATAGCATTTGGTATACAATATACCTCAATAAATTATATCTATAATTAATGTTTACCACCAGTTTAGTTTAGTGCCATCATATTCCTACCACAGCTGTCAAAAGAATATAATAATAATATCATGAAACTACTATAAAATATAATTCACCTGTGTTATGAAGTAACTAAATCATACTTTTAAATATAAATGCTGAACTTAAGGAAGGAAGACATCAGTGATAGATGACTTTTTGGTGAGTGAATATTCTTTTAGAAATGAAGAGTATGTTCTGTGGGTTTTACTGAAGGGGAAACATGTTGTGATTGAGATGAGGAAGCTCTAAGTCTTAGATCTTAAGTGACAGTGATTGATGTAATTAAAAGTTTCAAATTTTGGCTCTGCTGTGGAAGGGATTTCATGCACAGAAGAAAATTTCCAGTGGTGTCCAAAAGCTGAGAAAAGGTTCAAACATTTGTCTGATGGTTTGTCTACTTAATAATTTAGTTTGCCAAATCTGTTAGTTATGATTGACTAGAAATAACAAAGATCACATATAACAATAGTTTTATGAAATAGAACTTTATTTCTTTCATGGAGGAATTCAGATGTATAAAAATTGAGTGCAGTGTGTGGTGCTCTGGTCCACAAAGCACAAAATTCATTACTTTTATCTCGTTCCACCTTATATAGCTTCCATTCCCAAGGTGAACTCACTTCCAAGTTGGCTATCCACCATAGCCGTCTCATTTGCATTCCAGTCATTGGGAAGGATTAGGTCAAAGAAGAAAGGACAAAGAGGTAGGCTAACTATCATTTAAAAATTGTTACTGGAAGCTGCACATTACCTCCACTTACTTCCTGGGGGGTGGAGCTTTTTTTGTGTAACTACACCCGCAATGGAGCTAAACAAACAAACAAAAATGGACTACCTGGACAGCAAAATACCTGACAGTCTAATGGCATCAAAGAAGTGAAGAAATTATAAGAAGTCTGTCACAATAGCTGTTCAGAAACCTGAACACAAATTTGTGTGGTTTTTGTTTTTTGTTTTTTGTTTTTGTTTTTTTTTTTTCCGTGCATTCAACTTCTCTTTTAAGGGGAAAAAATCCTAAGGTCTCAACTGGTTACTGCATTCAATGCAGTCTCCATTATCTCTATGTGACATATGGCCCCTCTATCAGATACATAACTTTTGAGTGTGCTGTGACATCTGTAAATAATGACCACCAGTAATTTTTAAGAACTAGATCAAAATTAATCTAGTTCTTAAATCTAGTTATTAAAAAACTAGAACCAAACTGAATTTAACTCACTAGGCAAGGAGATATACGAGTATAAGAAATTAAGAGTAGTTAATGAAGGGGGCAAATTAGAAGTATCTAACTGCTGGAAAGGATGGGAAGTGTGTTAGGTTATTTCTTCTAAGTTATGCTGATGAGATTGAAAAGGTGTTGTCTGGTTAGGAAGAAATAAGTTTAGGAGTCTGAATACAAATGCTTAAAACAAGAGCCATTGTTCTTTGGTCTGACCAGTGAGGTTCTGGCATTGTGGGGTCAATTAAAGATCATTGTATTTTTAATAGCTTTTCTTGATTATAATGGTGGTGATAAAACACAGCACTCCCTTATAACATTTCTTATTCAAGTACTGCTCTAGGTAGACACATTTACTTTATACATGTAAATTAGAATTCAAGTTATATGTCCCTAACACATTCAGTATACAATTGTATTGAGATAGTAAGTAACCCATTTCAAAACTGGCTTTCAGAAAGAGGAAGAATGGGAAACACAAGGCAGTCATTACTCTGGGAAGGAATTGAAGCCTCCTTGCACGGGCAGGGTGGTTAATTCCTGTTAGACCATCTGTTAATGGCTGGATTTGCTTTCTGGCAGGAGTTACCTTTTTCATTGTCCTCTATGGCCTCTGGATCTCTCTTTCTGCAAGGTTTATTTTTATCCATTATACTCTCTGTCCACATGTGAAGTTGGCAATGAAACAGATGTCCTTTTTAGAGGCTGAGTGACTTTAAAATGACAATTATATTGATATGGGTTTGTTGGCCTAGGGATTGTTTTGAAGGGTTGCAAGCTACGCTTGTAATATTTTTACGTTTATTCTTTATTTTTTGTTTTTCGCAGTACATTTCTCAAAAAAAACCTTAGAACACTTCGTACACTTCTGCTCTTTGTCACATCCATTTGCCCATTTTTATATACCTATTAAGTCTGAAACTGAAGAGTTTGAGATGTTACCCTACATGTAGAGATAGATGATAGATAGATAGATAGATAGATAGATAGGTACACAGACACACAAATACACTAACAGAAACACCATATACTAATCCAAGACAAAAGAAAAAAAAAACTTTTTATTTATTTCCAGAAATCCTAGATCTCTTGCTGTTTCCCCATACCCCAATCCTTTGTGGGGCTATGGAATAAAAGCCAAATGTACCATGAGTATACAGAGTGGTCTATACCACAGGGTAGACACTCCAAAATTGTGCATCTTGAAGCTTATATAGGTGCTGACACAATCCTCAACCCTTCTGGAGTTAAGAGAAGGAGCTTATCTTTTTTTCTGAAATGTAAACAGACCTTCTTTTAGGGATGGAGGAGAAATTTTATAACCAAGAATGTAAACCTTGGCTCCCGAGAAATAAGAAAGGCTTTATTATACTTTGAACAGGAACAGATGTCTTTGGTGAAAGGAGAAAACAGATTCCATATATCTACCACCTTTAAAATACAAAGAGCAGATGGTACTGAGGGAAAAGAAAAGGAGACATTTTCTATCATTACGGTATGTAAATTTCTGTTGCTTAGGAGGTCTAGACCAAGCAGAAACACCAGCCAATCCAGAGAGGACTGTCTTAACAATACATCTTAGGATACATCTTATTAGATGAAATTTTTGTCTGAGGATGTAGATAGTGTGAGTCATACTCACAGTGCTATTATTTCTAATTTTGTGACTGATAACTGGAAATAATATTAAAGAGAGAGGAGGGATGGGAGCTTGGTGTGAAGCAGCAATCCGAATAAGATGTTTTATCCAGGCTGATTTTTACTGTTTGGCTGAGAACTCCTAACACCAGGTGCTGGAAAAAGCCCTGAGGCACAGCCTTATCTCCTGCTAAGACTCCACCTTAAGAGCCGGTGCTTAGGGCAGTTTCACTGCTTCCTGCAGCGGCTGTTGACTTCCCCACCCAGCAATGGGCCACATCACTGAACTGCTGTTAATAGGTACATGCTACCTTCAGAGAAAGCCTTCTTTAGCATGACTGTATTCCTCTGCATCTCTCTCCAGAACTGGTTATCTATATGCTAAATTTTCCTCTTTCTTATGGGAAGTTCCTAATAGTGGCAACAGGAGTTAATACACAATATAAATTTGATGATCTCTGTAATGGCACCACAGCCTGCCTGTCTTAAACAACCGAAATTTATTTTCTCACTATTCTAGATGCTGGAAGTCCAAAGCCAAGATGGTTTCTCCTGAGGCCTCTCTCCTTAGCTTGTAGATGACTGGGGTTTTTTTTTTTTGTTGTTGTTTTGTTTGTTTGTTTCTTCTGTGTCTTCACGTGGTCATCTTTCTGTTCTTAGTTTCCTTTTATAAGGACTCCAACCATCTTGGATTAAGGACTATACTAATGACCTCATTTTAGGTTAATTACCTCTTTAAAGACTTTATCTCCAAATGCAGTCACCTTCTCAGATACTGGAGTAGTCTCCAGTACTTTATCATAAGAAGTTTGGGGAGATACATTTCAGCTCATAGCAGTTTCTGATAATTTCTTCTTGTTATCCAACTTCACCAGTACCTGATCTCTCTTATGAGGTAAAACAGGGACTTTTAACCATATTTTGCTACTGTGTTGTAAGTCCATAATGTGAGTCCTTGCCTTCTTCTGCTGGACAACTTCCATTAAACCAATGACACATGTTCTGTTACCAACCCAGTTCAAAATTATTAAAAAATCGATATTACTCAAGATTAGTTTCATATGTGAATGGCAGCGACTCCCAGTGAAATGTGGTATAAATAAGATACTCACTTCTCACTTAAAGTTTCTGAAATAGGGAGCACAGACTGGCTCAGCTCCATGTGTTCCAAAAGGACACAGGTCCTTTTTAATCTTGTTGCTTCTCTGCTAGTGGCTCCATTTCTGAGTTTGACATTATGTCTGCATTCCAACCTTTGGGAAAGAATAAAGGGTGAAAGGGACTTTCCTATTCCTTTCAGAGACTATCTGTAGAACCTCCTACATGATCCTGCCACTTGTATTTTATTGGCTATATCGCCATAATAGAACCACACCTAGCTACAAGGAGGCAAGAGAGTGTTGCTTTTCTTCTGGGTGACCAAATGCCCAACTGAAGAAGAGGAGGATGAATATCGTGTGTTGGGAAGCAATCAGCAGACTCTCATATACTGAAGTTTATATGCATGTTGGAGAAGAGAGATTACCAATGATTATTCATTTTAATGTCATGTTGACTCAGAGAATTCAAGGAAATTAAAAGAGAGAATATAAAGTTATCTGAGATGACAAAAGCTAAAATAATAAAATTATTTCATGTTGTGTGTAGACAGCGAGAGTGACTAGAAGAACGTTTATTTCAACCAGATTGCCTTAGTCCTCGTTGCCTTCTGATGCTGATCTCTTCAGCTCATCCCTGTACCTTTATTGTTCCTTTGTACACCAGAAACACCGAACAAGAAAATAACCTTCCCTCCCACCCAATAATATTGATATCGTTCTTTGTTCCAATGATATGTTGACAGAGATCCTTGGTGGAATATTTTAAATACTATTTTTTGTTTGTTTGTTTTTATAAAGAAAGATAGCAGAAAAAAAATTCAGTTTAAAGAAACTCTACAGGGGCACCAGAGTGGCTCAGTCAGTTAAGCAAATGACTCTTTTGATTTTGGCTCAGGTCATGATCTCACGGTTCGTGAGATTGAACCCCTGGTGGGATCTGTGCTGACAGCGTGGAACCTACTTGGGCTTCTCTCTCTCTCTCTCTCTCTCTCTCTCTCTCTCTCTCTTTCTCCCCCCCGCCCCACCACTGCTCAGGCTTTCTCTCTCTCAAAATAAATAACCTTAAAAAAAAAAAAAAGAAACTCTACAAAAGGTGGGAATTAACCACCATCAATACAAACCATCTAACTCTCATGAAGATGAATCCAGTAGAAAGTGGAAGATAGAAATGAAGTAAGATTAACTTAGAAGATAAGGGTTGAGGTTAAAAACAGGAAATGAGTTAGGCCTCTCTGGGCACAAACCACATAACCTCACTATCTCTTCCTTCTTAGTCTCCTTCACTAGCTCATTCTCCTCTGACAGTATGTGAAATGCAGAGGTACTTCCAGGGGAGACTCTCTTCTCACTTATTAACACCATTTGAAATATGATACCTCAAATAGTCTGTATCTGTAAAGATCTGTAAAGTCTCACTGTCCCCTACATTTATTTTTCCAGGATTGGCATTTCCACTGATCTTTTACACCCATGTAACAAACTGCTAACCTGCCATTCTCACTCTAATATATTAGAGACTCTTATATTTAATATTTCTGACATAAATGATTGATTCTGAGCTCCAGATAACAAAAATATCCCATCTCTGTCGTGTTAGTTCAGGCTCTCAGAGAAATAGAACCCAATAAGAGATTAAATATGCAAAGATTTCATTAGAGAGGATTAGTTTCTTGTTGCTGCCATAATAAATGATCACAAACTTGGTAGCTTAAAGCAAAATGAATTTATTCTCTAAACATTTTGGAGGACATTAAGTCCAAAATCAGTGTGTTCACAGAGTCTCACTACCTGCAGACACTGTGAACAAATTCCATTCATTTTCTCCTCCAGGTTCTAATTGCCACTTACTTCCTTGGCTTCCTTAGAATTTGGCCACATCACACCAGTCTCTGTCTCAGTTGCCACATTGCCTTCTCCTCTTCTCTCTTTTTCTCTTCTATCTGGCTCAGATTCCTCTGCCTTTCCCTTGTAATGACACTTGTGCTTTTGGAATTAGGCCCTATCCAGATAATCCAGGATTGTATCTTTATTGCAAAATCCTTACTATAATTACATCGACAAAGGCTTTTTCTCGAAAATAAGTTAACATTTACAATTTCCAATGGTTAACATGTGGAGATGGGAGCCACTCTATTACCCATTACAGTCTACCCTCTGGCCCCTCAAAATTCATGTCCATCCAATACCTAACATCCAACACATACCTCAAATTCCCAGAAGTCTCAACCCACTGTAACATAAACCCTAAATTCATAATATCATGTACATATCGTGAGCTTAAAAATAAGAATATATATATCATTTAACTCCTAAATCAGATATGAATAAGACTCTGATTGGATATGGTACATCCAGAGGCAGAAACTGTTCTCCATTTGTAGACCTGTCAAACTAGAAAACAAATGATCTGCTTCCAAAATACAGTGGTTGGACTAGCATAGGATAGACATTCCCATTCCAAAGGGTAGAAATTCTAAGTAATAAAAAGGTCACCAGTCCCAAACAATTTTTAAATCTAGCAAGACAAGTTCTATTAGGTTTCAAGGTCTGAGCATAATCATTTGTGACTTGTAGCTCCACTCTCTGGACATGTGTCTCCACCTTTTAGGGCTGATGCTCCATCTGTTTCTGCCGCAAAGTTGATCTTCCATTTCCTCATGGGATGACACACGTTTGCAGCTGAGTAGCTCTATATTCTTGTTGCTTGCCTGTAGAATTTTGGAAGCCCAGCAGCTTTCTATCATATCCCCCTCTCTTGTTCCTTCCAGTTCACACTGGCAGTATTCTTTCTCAACAAATTTGTGTATGTCACAATAATCCAGACCAGTGGACAAGAGGGTCCTCCTCAGATTATTCCTGGATAATCTCATCTCTATTCCTGGCTTTTGCTAAAGTCTTTGAAATGATCCATCATTTATAAACTTTCAGCATAAGGCTGTCCAGCCACAATCTTGGATCTCTCTCCAGAAGTCCACTTTCCTGAGAGTGAATTTCCTCATTTTAACATTCTTTGCAAACTGGACAGGCCGAAAACTTCTAAAGTCTAAAAATGGCTGGTTAATTTTTGAACAGTTCCTTCCTCAATTTCTCTTTTTCTCTCACATTTTATTGTGAATAGCGAAATAAGTAAGTAAACCAGGATGCATCTTCAACAATCTGGAAATCTCCCCAACTAAATATTCAAGTTTATCACTTAAAAGTTATTCTTTCCATCCGATAGGAGAACATAATTCAGTCAAGTTTCTACACACTATATATAACAAGGCTTGTCTTTCCTCTAGTTTCCAATTACGTGTTTCTCATTTCCTCCTGAGCGCCTTCCTGCAGTGCATTTAACATTCGATGTCCATCAATATTCTATTTATGAAAATATATTTCTTCTCTAAAGCATTACACACTTTCTCTGCTTTGCTCTGTAATTCTATCTAAACCTTCAGCAGAACTGACTTTAGCATCTATAGATCTACCAACTGTCTTTCAAAAGCAATCCAGGCATTTCCTATAATGCTTCTCCAAAGTCTTCCAACCTTTACTCAGAATCCAAGTCCAAAACCACATCCATATTTTTATATATTTGTTACAGGAGTATTCCGCTTCCTAGTACTAAAATTGGCATTAGTTTCCTGTTGCTGCTGTAACAAGCTACCATAACAAATTGGCGGCTGAAAACAAGAGAAATCAACTTGCTCACATCACAGTTTTGGAGGCCAAAAGTTTAAAAATAATGTGTCATCAGGGCCTCATTCTCTCTAGAAGCCTAGTAGTGTTACCAGTGGGAGAGATTGCTTCCAGTCATTTGGAGGACTCCTCCCCCAAGTGGGAAGGGGGCATTTTGACTCTACTAGATTAGTACTGGAACCATCATGACAGCCTTTCTCCATGCAAATGCACTATAATGACTCTAGGGGTCACCCTGGGGTAGAGGTCAAAGACAAGAGTACGTGCTCTGCACCTTTGGCCCTTGAACTGTCAGGCCCAAGGTCTTGGAGACAACAAGGTAGGGATGTTGTGCCACCAGGCTTCCAATGTGTAACTTCTTTATCACCATCCTTGCCTCCAACCCAAGTCTCTTCTCATTCCTCTTCAAGAACTTGGGACTCTGTCTCTGGATCTTCCTTCCACTGCTCCTGTCTAGCTTCTACCTAACAGTAGATACCTAACAGTAGAAAATTCCAGTTTCTGTTGGCCACCAGAATTTCTGGTTTCTTTGACTTATAGCCACATCACTCCAATCTCTGACTTTTTGGTAACATCACTTTTTCCTCTTTTCTATGTCTTCTACTCTTCTAACTCATACTGTCTCTACTTTTCTGTGACAAGGGCACCTGCCATTGGATTTAGGACTCAGGTAATCGAGGATAATCTCTGTATTTCAAGATTCTTAACTTTTAAAAATCTGCAAGAACCTTTTATTCCTCAAAAAGTAATATTCACAGGTTCCAGGGAGTAGGACGTACAGATATCATGTTGAGAGCCATCATTTAATACCCTTTTTTTGCCTGTGCAAGAGAAAATAGCCTACCTGCAGGTAGTTGCAAAAGTAATTTAACCACAGGCAAAATCTCTCTCTAATGGTGGAGGGTGGTTGAGAAGTTTGTGAACAATGTAAGGAAGATTTTCCAAACCTGTCTCTCAGCCACATGCGGTCTACTGATGTCCAGGCTCATACCAGCATCACCTCCCATCTAGATAACTGCATATCACTCTTCTTCCACTCCCCTATAATCTAAATTATGTGGTGCATTTTTAATGTTTATTTATTTTTTGAGACAAAGAGGCAGAGTGTGAGCAGGGGAGGGGCACAGAGAGAGGGAGACACAGAATTTGAAGTAGGTTCCAGGCTCTGAGCCATCAGCACAGAGCCTGATGTGGGGCTTGAACCCATAACCCGTGAGACCATGACCTGAGTCAAAGTTGGAACCTTAACCTGCTGAGCTAACCAGGTGCCCTTGCAGTGCACTTTCTATGGTGGTTTTTAATGAATTCTAATTCCTTTCATTGTTCCACAAAGACCTGACTGAGATGAAGCCCAGATACCTCTCTGATCTCACAATTGAAGCTGTAAAGTGATGAATAAGTAATGTTTCTTTATTTAACAATACTTAAATAGTGTTCATCATGTACCAAATATGGCCAATCGCTTTGAAAATATTAGTAATACTAATTTCATCTTAAAAAATTAGCTTCATTTTATGGATGAATAAATTGAGACACAGTGAGTTTTATTTTCTTGTCTGTTACAAAGCCAGTAATGGTGCAAAAGCTGTTGAAAGATAGATTCAGGGATCGAAGGGATGGAGATCAACTGCTTGCTTTATCATTACTGAAAAAGAGTAGAGAATGGAGTGTTAAGTGTGATATGCGGTTTCCTAATATTCATCTTAGAGTAAAATTAATCTACACAACTTCAGGCTTCTCAGCTGACCGGAAGGTACCCTCTGTTCAGACAGGCTGTCCAGGTTCCTCCCCCCAAGCCTTATTCAGTGTCTACCTTACTTTTCTGGACCAGACTAAATTAAAAGGTAGGACAAGAGACCTAGAGTGGTATCCAAATAAATGTTCCTTCACAAGGAAACATGAGGAATGAAGAACTCATTTTATCACCCAACAATCCCCCAACTTGTTCAGTACCTCTTTGTGCCTTTAATTGTTGCCTCTTGCTGAATTCTCAAGTTCTACAATTAAATTCCCTTAAGTTTTGGTCCATAGTATTATTTTTATTAAAGAGAGAGAAAAAGAGAGAGAGAGAGAGAGAAAGAGAGAGAGAAAGAGTGAGCACACTTGCTGGTTTATAAAAAGTGGTTCTGTTTTTAAATTTAAAATGATATGTGTAATATGGACATACCTAGTTTCTTAATTTTCCTGCTATTGTTAGTTTTATTTGATTGGATTATATTGGCCATGATATTTATGGAGTGCCTATTTGAATTTTTATGTGATTTCTTATTTTTAGCTCTGAACTGCACAAGAAAACCTCAGAAACACTCTTTTTTTTTCTTTTTTAAAATATTTGGGGGCGCCTGGGTGGCGCAGTCGGTTAAGCGTCCGACTTCAGCCAGGTCACGATCTCGCGGTCCGTGAGTTCGAGCCCCGCGTCGGGCTCTGGGCTGATGGCTCAGAGCCTGGAGCCTGTTTCCGATTCTGTGTCTCCCTCTCTCTCTGTCCCTCCCCCGTTCATGCTCTGTCTCTCTCTGTCCCAAAAATAAATAAACGTTGAAAAAAAAAAATTAAAATATTTGACCAGTAATAAACATTTTTATTGGTTATGTAGGAGGGATATTGACTCCATTTATAGTGTATTTTATGTTATATATTTACTACTTATGCATGTAGTTATAAAATATTCAATCCATGGGCATAATAGTGAATCAATACAAAAGAAGAGTTCTCCTATTTAGGTGTAGGGTAAGAGGAGTAAACTCAGGGAAGTTTCTTGCCCATAAGGCTCAACATAATTTAAATAAAACAGGGGAGCTCAAATTTCAATGAGTTTTCAGAGCTATATGTACACTCAAATGGCTGGTATTCAATATATATTTGTTAAGCTGAATACTTAATGATGTTAATAAATTACTTGGAGTTGATTCAAGTGTTTCTATTTCAATTTGCCTTTGGGTTTTGAGAAATCAGTTCCTACTATTTGGAATGACTTTCCTAGATTCTCCCTATTTATCCTTCAGCGTTCATTTTGAATGCCGCGTTATATGAAAACATCCTTCACAATACCAGGCCCTCTTTCACAACACCACACATCACTCGATGGTAGAGAAAGGCACAATACTCTGGTCCTAGCACTACCATAGACTGAGATCACTCTGTTAATAGAGTTGTGATTGTCTATAATTAACTCTAGCATAGAATTTAGCATCATCCCGGCCAAACAAAGTCTGATCCAACTCTGCCTCTTTAGTGACTAAACAATTTTCCACACTAACATTTGAATCATGTTTTTAAGGTTAAGATATTAAGGTTGCTGTTTTTTAAGTACCCACAGTTTGGGGAGCATAATGTATATTTAAGATTGTAGATTAAAAAGTACTATGCTGCAATGATTTATATATAGCCTCATGTGATGCTTTTCATGCAAGTAAGGTTTGCCCTTGTGTTCTTGGCCATGATTCTGTCTTTCCCACTGTTAATATTGCAACTGTCAAACCAGCTGCTGTCCTCAACCAAAAAGATATTATTTTTCAAACTTTAATAATCCACTTTAATAAGTGGATTTTGGGAAAACATGTTTACAGGTATATGCAGAAAAAGGCTAAATGATGTGTATCTCCAAGGATGCTAGAATATTTATGAATCTGTAGCAACACCTATATCTGTGTTTTTATATATGGTCTTTAATATTTATTTTTTATCTCAAAACCAATTTTACAACATTATTTATCATGTTATTATGTAGGTTTTTTAAAAAAAATAAGCATTTTTTAGGAAAAGGAGTAGAATTTAAATTGATGTTCTTACCTACATTTCATTTGCATGCCAAAGAGTGCATTCCTATTCTTGTCTGTACTGATATTTCAAGCAAAACTCACTTTTCCTTGAATAAGAATGTTATTTGTCCTTTTACTTAAGATGAATTATGAAGACTACTTATTCGTCAAATGGAAATTAGAACCTCAGTATGACCATACATGAATTTCAAATTTCTAAGGATTCTGTGTGTATGTAATGTACACATATATGAAACTTGACAATACATAACGTATTTTGTAATATATAATCTATTTCAGGTTGTTCTTATCTATGGGGTCTTTTCCTTACACAAAAAGGAAAACGAAGTAGGAAAAAAGTGGCATTGCTAAGGTCATATTAATCTATAATAAATTAGCTTTAATGTGCCAAATAGTAAGTCCACCCCAAAAGCTCATCACTTTTCATTTTATGTATTCAGGTAAATGAGTCTGGGAGACAGATAGCCACCTAGGAGGACATCACTCTTGAAAGCCCAAATGTAGCATAAAGGAAATGGACATTAGCTGGAGCTTACAGTAATCTCAGAGGATCTTTATAGGTATCAGCTAAGTCATAAATTGACAAAGAACCTTGTTTGCCCTCCGCTGTCAAGAATCATAAGAAAAGATGTTTAAAATGCCTTGAAAAACTTTAATGGATGGCCATTTGTTTAAACTCCAGCTGTGGTACTTTGCTTGCATTCTTTCCTTTTCTTGGAAGGATTACAAAAAATAAATATAAGCCCTCCAGCTATAGATTTTCATAGCTGCTCAGTGCTTCTGTAATCCCAAATATTGATCAAATTGCATTTAAGAGTTATCAGAAGAGTTATATTTAAGTTAACATTTAGATCCTTTCCCAAAAGCATTTTGTATTTAGGTGGTTATATTCTATGTAGAATTAAAGCTACTGTAATTTTAAGATAATTAAAAATTAACTCTATTTTTATGTAACATGACTACTGTAGATAATATGTTATAATTTTTGTGTTGTTATTGACATGCTTCAAATGGAGATATATTTAAAAAGACCTGATATCAAAAAATAATGAATGCAAACATTAAAATACCCTTTTTTCCTTGTCTTGGAATTTGTAATCTTCATTAATGTACTTATCAGATCTTAACATGAAATATTTTTTAATCCCTATAATCTCAGGAAATTATGATTATATGTTAGACACTAAGTATTTTTTTATTCTCAAATGAATTGTCATATTATCTCTAAATGTTTAAACACATCTTAAAATAACATGATTTTATTTTTTTGTTAAAATTATAAATTATTATAAATTAATAAAAATGAGTTTTCTGATCTCTTTACCTATATTTGTTTTACACATGAAAATATACTTTCCCATTATATATATTTTGATACTAGAGGGTATAAAGTAAAACTTACATGGATGGAAATACTTATATTTGAAGTCAAATTCAAACTTCCTGTGTGTTCTGGAAATCTGATCTCACAGTGATGTCAACTTCCTAAATCCCTGTAGAAGTGACTCTTTATAGATACATGTAGCTCTTCGTAGATTCTAACTGTTGTTAATCAAAGTTAAATTTACTGGAATTACTGCCATAAAGAAGAATGTCATCCTGAACAGCCTGTTTCTTCAAATGGAGGAATTAGGTAGAATATTTATGGGATTGGTTTTAGAGCCTAGACTGGGGGATTTTAATACTGATTATGCAACACTGATCATTTGCTGCATTAAACAGAGGTTATCACACAATGGCTTTGGATTTGGATTTGGATGAGGTTAGTTTTTTGAACTGAATGTTTTGAAACAAGTTTTTAGTCTCATAAGCTGTTTATTATTTTTTTTTTTTTTTAATTTTTTTTTTCAACGTTTATTTATTTTTGGGACAGAGAGAGACAGAGCATGAACGGGGGAGGGGCAGAGAGAGAGGGAGACACAGAATCGGAAACAGGCTCCAGGCTCTGAGCCATCAGCCCAGAGCCCGACGCGGGGCTCGAACTCCCGGACCGCGAGATCGTGACCTGGCTGAAGTCGGACGCTTAACCGACTGCGCCACCCAGGCGCCCCTCTCATAAGCTGTTTAATTGGTTCATGTTTTATACTCGAGAAGCTGGTGGTTCTTGGACGAGAGCAGTTAAGGTTTTTGTTTTGTTTTGGTCTTGGGATTATTTAACACAAGGACAAAAACAATTCTGCTTTTGTCACTCAGCAGCCTCTCTCCCCAACTTGTAGCATTTTTTAACCTAAGCTTAAAGTATGACACCGTAATGAAACAATCAGTTTAGATCTCTACCACTGTATAATGTATGTGTAATGTCTAGAGTGGTCATGTGGTAAGTTTTTGAAGGTAATTGTTCCACTATCTGTGTCAGCGTTTTCTGTTCTCTTTGTTGGAAGATCATTTTTTTGGATCACTTAATTAGCTAGCAGTTGCACAGACACATTGACTTCTCTTTCAGTCTCTCATTTGAGCATTACAACGTTGCACATACCAAGAGAAGGATTATAATCAGAAGTTGTAGTTCACTTCTAAGGAAGAAGCCACGAGAGTTCAATTTAAAGTACAAGTACATATCCTTTCCACCAGTCCAAAGAACACATAAAAGTCCATTTGGGAATATTAGCCAAATTACATAGTTTCATGATTTTTTTTTCTTTTGTAATTGTTTAGTAACATTGAGAGTAACAGATGACTCTGTATGAATGTAAATACAATTATATTAGTCTGAGGTAGCATAAACTTTACCTCATATAGGCACTATTAGTTTTGTAATTGCCCTATTGAAACACTGCCTATCTAACTTCATGAATCTCTTTGATAGTCTTAAGGTCTTAGTGAAAAGATCGAGTTCCGTTATTCTCAGAACTATAGCATGAAGTACTCTGCTTACTTCCGTGACTCATAAAACATGAAAAAAGAGCTTTGGGGATAGAAATTGACAATGCAAAATTTCCCTTATGGTTCAAGTTTGTGAACTCAAATGGAGTTGTTTTGCTCTTAAAAAAAAAAAAAATGTTTATTTTGGAGAGAGAGAGAGTGTGAGCAGGGAAGGTGCAGAGAGAGAGGGAAACACAGGATCCAAAGCAGGCTCCAGGCTCTGAGCTGTCAGCACACATCCCGAATTGGGACTCAAACTCACCAACCGTGAGATCATGACCTGAGCCAAAGTCAGACGCTTAACCAACTGAGCCACCCAGGCTCCCCTATTTTGCTCTTTTTAAGTTAGATTACCTAAGAACACCCTTCCTCCTTCTCCCCACTCTCTCATTTTCAATTATGTGAAGGAGGTCCCAAAATAAATTGCAAGTTATGTCCTGAGATAGGCATCACTCTACGGAGATAACACACCCCTGTCCAATTTGTAGCTGCAGCTAATATACTCCCCTGACACAAACCCAGTGAGGGTCCTTAGAGCCATCAGTGATCTGTTTACAGTCAAAGCCACTCCAGCAAAACCAAAGATAGTTTAGGATTGCAAGACAACTGGTGGGGTGCCTGGGTGGCCGAGATGGTTGAACATCCCATTCTTGATTTTGGCTCAGGTCATGATCCCAGGGTCATGAGATCGGGATCAAGCCCCATGTCAGGCTCTTTGCTGATCATGGAGCCTGCTCAAGATTCTCCCTCTGCCCCTGTCCCCTGCTTGTGCTGCTCTCTGTCTCTCTCTGTCTCTCTCTCTGTCTCTCAGCATAAGAGAACACATTCTTTTATAGACAATACATTTTATTTATTATTTATTTATTTGTTTATTTTGAGAGAGAGTACTAGCAGGGAAGGAGAAGAGAGAGAGGAGAGAGAGAATCCCAAGAAGCTCCCTGCTGACAGCACTGAGCCCAAGGTGGGGCTCCATCTCAGGAAACTGAAATCATGACTTGAGCAAAAATCAGGAGTCAGATGCTTAACTGACTGTGCCACTCAGGTGCCCATACTGAGAATACATTTAAAACACAATAATTTTTAGGAATGCAACTTTTTTAAAGCACTTTTTATTTAAATAACTTAGGAGTATGTTAAAGTTCAAGGAGTTAATGAATATTTTTTGTGTTAAAGGGAACTATTAGCTAGGCACAGGAAAATTTGGCCAGTTTACAGAAAGGAAGCCCAAATTCTAATTTTAATTTCTATAAAAGATCCACTCATAATTTGTACTCAAGCCTTAATGATGACATTAAATTATGAATGATTCTTTTCATATTGAGTCAACTTTGTCAACACAATATAATTCATTGTCTCTCTTAAATTAATAATTGTGTATATTATAAACTTAAGCCAATAGAAGTCACATTTCCAAATATTTTACAATTACCACTTGCCCTCAAATTTGTCTTTTATGATATTTTTGGCTTTTAATATATTTTTTTTTTTTCAACGTTTATTTATTTTGGGGACAGAGAGAGACAGAGCATGAACGGGGGAGGGGCAGAGAGAGAGGGAGACACAGAATCGGAAACAGGCTCCAGGCTTTGAGCCATCAGCCCAGAGCCCGACGCGGGGCTCGAACTCACGGACCGCGAGATCGTGACCTGGCTGAAGTCGGACGCTTAACCGACTGCGCCACCCAGGCGCCCCGGCTTTTAATATTTTTAATGAACCTCAAAATTCAAATATGCCTATGTATTTAAACATACAAAAATATATAGGTATGCAAATAGGTGGTATAATTAAAACTTTTAATTTTATACTTAAAATATATCCAATTCCCTTTCAATACTGAACAATACAATGTGTGTACTATATTGATGACTTTTCATCTTAATGAATAATAAGAGACAAAATATTTTATATACGTATTACAATTTCTCTGTGAAAATATACATATTATCATTTTTAAACATAGTAATGAACTTTTTTCCTGGATACAAAAGAAACCCAGAAAGCAGGAAAGCAAGAATTGTTCAAATAACTCTTTCAAATGAACACATTTCATATCACTGTATTTTTTTAAGGTATATAAAAAAAATTACGCTAGACAGAATTAAACAGGCAAGGAAGGCTGTATTTAAAACTGGCAATAGAGGTCCAGACTATTGCAATAGAGAAAGATTGCACTCATCTTGCTGAAATAAGGCAGGAGAGTTTTTAAGAACTGGGATGAGTTGGTAAAGTAATTGAAGAAGTTAGTTTAGAGGTTGATCAGTGTGGTTAGGTCATCTGTTTACTGATTGTTGCTTATGGATCTTAGCCTCTTTTCCTCTCACAGAAATTGGCAGATAGGGGCTCTGTCTCCTTGATTACATTTCAAAGGGGTAATTCCCAGGCCCTTAAAGGAGACATTCCTTGGTTGTTAAATCTGCAGGAGTCTGGGAAAAGATTTACCCCACTAGGGGGAAGAGAAATAATATTCAACTGAAAGTTCTCTGAAGTAGAGAAGGGAGGTCAGAGAACCAGAATCAGAAATAAACCCATCTGAAATGTAGTCAACCTAAGGGGAACATTAAAGCTATGTTGCAAAATAAAGAAAATGATGTAATATGTGTTTGTGTATGTGTGTATATAATATGTGATATATGTTACATGGTAATATATAACTATAACATATTTATATAAATATACATAATATTTATATACTATATACTATATATTATATAGTTTTACACTATATATTTTTGTATATATGTGAATATTTATATTTAAATATATCTGTGTCTTCATGGTCTATTTATCTTTAGCTAACCTGTATATACAAATAAGAACGATGGGCCTGGGTGGCTCAGTTGTTTAAGCGTCCCACTTCAGCTCAGGTCATGATCTCCGGTTCATTGAGTTCAAACCATGCATCAGGTTCTGTGCTGACAGCTCAGAACCTGGAGCCTGCTTTGGATTCTATGTATCCCTCTCTCTCTGCCCCTCCCCTGCTCTCTCTCTCTCTCTCTCTCTCTCTCAAAAATAAAAATAAACATTAAAAAAATTAAAAAAATAGGAAAGTTGAGCAATTTAAAGTTATATACTGTAGCTAATATATTTTTTATCTTACTTGGAAATTATCTAGATATCCAAAGAATTATAATCTTATGTTAGTTTAAGTTTTAAATTTGACTTAAGACCCTTGAAATAACAATTTAATCCAACATATTAAGTCTTTGTGATTTGTAACATTATAAGAATTCATAAGATTTCATTCACCCTCTTAAAAAAGACATTGCTTAATAAACGGCATACATTATTACAATTGTATTTAGCTTAACATTTTTTTGAAATAAATTTTATTTATTGCTATATTTATCCAATTTGTAGAAACAATGATAACCTATGGAACCCATGGAACTCATGTAAAGAATTTTAAATATTAAAATCATTTAAAATGAAATCATAGTCTTATTACCTAATTATATTGTACTAACATAATTTTAGCATGATTTTACCATAATACAAAGGAAATAGAGTTGTTTTTAAGTTAAAATTCAGTCACTCTGATTTGCTCACAAAGTCATATATTAATCAGGGTTTTTGTATGAACTATCTTTGATGTAAATAAGCCTCTGTACTCATACATCAAAACTTTTGAAGACACGAATTCATGCTAAGAGCTATAAAGAACCAAGGCATTACCAAGCTCACAGTTAAATTCTTCCTTCTGAGCTACGATTTTGGTAATGGATAAAACTACCAAAGATAATTTCTTTGGAAACTGTAATATTTATCTAAGCTGCATATTCCTACCGTGTGCATATAGTAATAAACAAAGTTTCCAAAGAAAGGACAAGAGAGAGACTCCTGGTTGGTTCTGTAGGTTGAAAGTGTCTGATTTTTGGCTCGGGTCATGATCTCACGGTTCGTGAGTTTGACAGCTTCACATTCTGTGTCTCCCTCTCCCTCTCTGCCCATCCCTAGCTTGTGCTTTCTCTCTCTCCCTCCCCAAAATAAATAAACATTACAAAAATTTAAAAGCAAAGACAAGAGAAAAAAAAAAGTGAAAGGATTTAGAGAGAGCTGTCTTCAGACACATTTAGTATGAAATAAAAATCTTATTTTCTCTATGCTTAAAGTTTGGGAGAAAGCATTCAGATGAGAGGGCATGAGGGTGAGTGTGTGTACTTCAAATAAGAAGTTTTTTTTTTTTTTTTTTTTTTTTGCTTATACTTAATCTCTTATCACCATTAAAAAAAAATTTAACGTTTATTTATTTTTGAGAGACAGAGAGATACAGAGTGCGAGCCGGGGAGGGGCAGAAAGAGAGGGAGACACAGAATCCAAACAGGCTCCAGGCTCTGAGCTGTCAGCACAGAGCCCAATATAGGGCTCGAACCCACATACCGTTAGATCATGACCTGAGCTGAAGTCCGATGCTTAACCGACTGAACCACCCAGGTGCCCCTCTTAATTTGAAATGTTTCCCAAAATAATCAATGACATTTTGCATTTTTTGGTTAACTTCTTCCAGTTAGGGAAATATACACGTGAATTAAGAGATGCTTTTGGCCTGGAATATTTAGTTATTAAAGAAAATCCAAGAGAAGTAACTGCAATGCTCAGTAAGAAAAGAGCCCTCATAAATTGAAATTTTATCACCAATATTTTCCCTACTCTCTAAACGTGTCCTATACTTTAACCAAAGGAAACAATTTAATGATGTCAAACACACAGATAGATGCTCTCTTGCCATACCTTTGCTTATGTTCTCTCAAAATGACATCCCCAAGCATGACCTTCTGTATCTCTACTATACAATAGCTGTCTTAACATTCTCAAAATTCATTATGATTGACACGTTTTCCTAAATCATTTTGGATGATTGTAAGTTTATATCCTACTCTGTGTAACTCATTGGATTGGTATTGGCACATTTGCAATGGTATTTCCATCACTCTTGCTAACATCGTATTCTCTTTGTAGTAGTTAATAAATTCCCAATCATAGTGCTAGTCTCCTGAGAGCAGGCATTCTTATTCAATTTCATATCCTCTGTAATGCCAACACACTTTTGGTAATTATTTGTTCAATTATGATTAATACCAAATTTACCCCAAGACATTTTCAGTCTCAGTTCTTGGAAGTAATATCTATTTTTAATATATTAAGACTGAATTCTGATTTTACTACATTTATAAGATAAAGGAAGGCTTTTGGTTAAAGATGGAAGCTCGTATAGTGGCATACTAGCCCTTACTCTCTACTAAGACACTCATTACAATGTCTTATTAGTGTTATGAAATAACTAGCAAGGAATTTAGAGAGGAAACCTTATCAAAAAAAATTTTTTTTTCTGAAGATGCAGTGCAGATGTACAAAGTAAAACTTCCCTAGAGGATCTGAGAAGTTTAAATCTTGAAACAGCAAAGGAAGAGAGACAAGAAGCCTCAAAATGCAACACTCAGTGATTGGTGTCATTGAGTGCCTCTGGAGAAGAAGTGACAGGGGGCTTACAAGAATTAGTTGAAAAGTCATATATATAAAATCTCCATTAAATTCCTTGATTCTCTTCTTGACTTCATATGAAAGGCTCTCCCTACTCTGGGCAGCAGACTGAAGAATTCTTTGGAGAAATTTCTTCAGTGCCTGTGACTTAGAGAAAACCAAATATATTTGAGGGATAGGTGTCCAAGGTGAAAATAACAGGATGAATTAAAAATGTATACACTGAAAGTTAAGTGTCCCAAAACTATTACCTATCCAAAATGGGTAACTACGATTCAGAGTATAATATCTCCATAGGAAGAGTTTTCTACTGAGATTTAATCAAATTCTTACCCAGGGAAGAGGAGAAAGGACCACTGACCAGGACACCCAACATCTGAATAAGAAATCTAATAAAGGAAACTAGAGATAGTGTATGGGAATAAAACTGCAAAGAAAGAGAAATAAATAGAATGACCTGGAAGAACGTGAGTTTTCACATTGGAAGAGGTCACTGCATGGCCAATCCAAAGGTCAAAAATACTCTTTTCAATAACAAACAATGTGGGTTTACAAAATGTTTCTAAAAGATTTTCTGAATATAGCAATTTTGTTGCTTTGGAGATATTGAAAGGAAAAAAGTTTATTTACCAAGGGCATAGTTTTTAGTTGACTACTGCTTGAGTATTTGAACGTGTGCATGATAGTTTCACATATTCTGAGGGAAGAGTGTCAATAAGTACACTTTTATTCTATTCAATTCAATTTTGATGAGCATATATAAGAATGGCACTTTACCCCAAGGGAAAGAGAATAGATTGCAGTTGTGATCAACTACATCAATTTTTATTCTCTTATGCTAAGATCAATTACCTTCTTTTTTTCAATTCAAATGAACATTGTCATAATTTGTCTTCTTTATTATCATAGAGGAGGAAGAAAGGGGGGCAGCTCAGTGTCATATCCTCCAGCATCTCTTATATGATACCTTTTTGAATCTCATTTACATCTTTTATGAATATATTTATTGTACTGAGAGCCGATTACCTAATGTTGTCTAAGTTGTTCAAGGCAGTAAGCCAGGATCTTTCTAACTTATAAGCATATTGGTTCTGACAGTTAAGAGAATTTGAGATTTCTGTATTAATTACTCTGTTTACATAAAAATGAGCTTTATGTCATTTGTGCATTCTTATTATGCATATTTGCAAAATTACGGGGCAATTACATGAATTGCTAAAACAGCAAGAGATGCCTAATTTAATTTAACAAGATGCAACTACATCATTATTCATATATCATAAAAATAAGATATATTAGATTTAGAAATTATAATAAACCGTTAGCTTTAAGAACGTGTGTAGTTCTTAATAGGTATGCTTATCTGAAAACAATTATATTATGCAATATATAGTACTTTAAATTTTGTTCTATGCATGTTGTGTCACATTATTACTTAGTAGGTGCAGAATACTGTGACAAGTCAGTGTTGAAAACATTTTATTACATTACACCATTTACATTACAAATACGTTATTTCAGGAACGGCATTTTGAGTTGATTCTATTCTTCTAGAGAGAGATATAGTAAAAGAGCCTTTGAGAATAAATAATTTAGAATGGACAAATAAATTTGGTAGGTGAAGGCTTTCTGAAGAAATAATTAGTATGGCATATGCTAAGAAATCCTCAGTGGGGATTAATCAGTTTATGTTAATGCTGCTTAAAGAATAATGATTTAGCCACCTTCTAAGTCTGTTGACTCAAAAGTTCCTTTATGCCTCAGCTTTTCTGTGAGTTTATTCTTCTTTCCCTTTGTCCAGCTCTATATCTCCAATACAGTGTAATATTGCACTAGTATTAAAATTTTTAACATTTCTAAAGTTTGGGGGGGGGGTATGCTTCACAATTTAGTACACGTATCAAACACATTCTGCTACCAGAGCCTCACAACCATCCCTAGAAAGGTGTATTATTATTCCCAATACATTATTAAGAAAATAAATGAGGACCAGAAACTTAGAGTTGCACAGCAGATAAATGGAAGATTTATACTTTCAAGCACAGATCTGTTCACATTGATTTCAGTAAAATTCCATTATTTCACAGGTGCCACTATTTTTATTTCCCAGGCAAACATGTCATTTAATCATGTCAACCATCTGTAGATCAGTGTGTGTCTCGTCCAGTGGGTATCCAGAGTAACTTGAATGCTTGAGATATGGACATTTTGGAAACATTCTTTGTCTTACTATCTAGAAGTAGCTAGTATGCTAGTTTCATATCTACTGACCATATCTCTCCTCCCTCCTCCCTTCCCAATACACAGTCACTGAACATTAATTTTACCCCAAAACACTTTTTCTTAGAATGTGATCTCTTTTTAAAAGTCGTATTTTGCCATAATTTGGCAGTTTCTTTCTTAAAGGCAGCAAAATATATATTTTTTAATGCTTTCCTAGGACCACACTGAGTTTCTTACTACAATTCTATAACCCTCAATGACTTACTTTTCCTAGGTTCTGGACAACTATCTGTTTCTCAGACTGTCTAATGACATTTACTTTAAAATGCTAAATGTTTCTTTTTTTTTTTCTTTTTTTAGTTTCAATATGATACCAAACACCAGGGAAATCTATAAAATAATAGATGAATTTATAAGATAAAAGCAATCAGCATTCATTCTATTGCATTAGACTAGTTTTACAAGTAGTATTTCTACTTGTATTTTTACAAGTAGTATTTCTACTAGTTTTACAAGAAGTATTTCAAGTTAAAGTTACTCATCAAGCAATAAATATAGGCATATATATATCATTGCACTTTGTGAGCTAGAAAAATAAATATCATTTCTAAAGAGAATTTTGGTAACTCTAAATAGTAATTCCACACCAGGTGAATATAGATCAAATGTAAAATTCTCTAAAAGTATAATGTAATGCAAAATTTTATTGCCATTGATGTTATTCTTAAGTTTAAGAAATAAGAAATGTTATTGACTCGTATGAGGAGATCCTACTCAGTGGAATTAGGCAAAATGTATATGAGAAAAGTTCTTGGAGTGTAAGTACTTATAATCCTCCCTTTGTTTTTGGAAACTATATTAGTCATCATTTTAGGTGATTTAAATCCTAGTTTATAGTTCTTTATTTGTATCTATCTGAACTAAAAGTTTATTTTTCTCCAACTCTATAAACTATATGATTTTACTTATCAAAACTACTTTTGCTATATATGTCTACTGTAGTTGAGTTATGATGCTGCTTGTTCAGTTAATGGTAGCATTCCAAGACATTCATCATTAACCAAACCAAAAAATACTGCACAAATATTTGCAATGAAATAGTTTTGGGGCAAGCTGTAGTAATATATGTGATCTATATTTATCAGAGGAAAAGTATGAATTTTCAGAATGAGCAAAAAGTCCTTCACCTGATTCCCTTCCAGTACCTTATGCATTTTGTCTTGAATTTCAATAGCTTCTGAATAGCAACTGATTGTGTCCATACACCCAGTGGTTTTACATGCACACGTTGCAGCAACTCCATTTTGGGATAATAATGTGCAGGACCAAAACTCAAGGTGCTAAAATGTAAAGGTAAAACATGTTTTTGCACAAAAAGTATAATTAATAACGTGTTATTAATTATAAAATAAAATTGTCTACACCTTAATAAATATACACTCAAAAAGTGTTTTCTCCATTAGTGAGTGAAATAATGTTAGCTTTACGAATTAATCTTCACAAAACTTCCAGCAAACTTTTGCAGATTATCAGTGTGACACAGTACAGATTTCCAGATGCAACAGATCACCTTTGGTATTATCATGCTCACTAAAATAAGTGGAGCCCATGTGAGCTCTTAGTGCCAAGAATTTAGGGTGCCATTCACCCCTCCTCCCTTATGGTTTGAGGAGATATGGCACAAATGTCAGCAGTCAAATGAGAAGTGAAGTATGACTTCATTAAGTACTATTGAAAATGGAAAGCATTGCACTGGAAATTTGTCACAGGAAATGAGGTGTTGAAAGGAACAGACTGTATTGCAATGAAGATGCAGAGGGAAAGCAGGGAAATCACAGACCTTTCCCAGGCAGTTGCAAAACATTTAACTCTATTGGTTCACTGAGAGTCAAGCTTGTCACAGCTTTCTCTGATTGTCCCTGCTCTCTGTCAAGCTAGATGGCAATTGTAGGAGCATTTGGCCTTCACCGCCCTGAAAGCCATCTTATTCTACCCAGAAAACTCATTTTAGACTAAAGCTAGCATTGTTCATACCAGTAAACATAATAAAACTGTGTTATTGGTAACCTCATTGAGATACTACATCTACTATAGTTTTGTAAACTCTACCTACCCCTGAAAAAAAGTCAAAGGGTATTAGTGTTTCCTTGATATTTATTGAGTTGCTGCGTGAACTGAAACCACACATTCCCTCTAGAAACATGCTGTATACTCACTTAGGACACAGCATCAAGGAAACTGGTAGGAAAAGTTTTGGAAGTTGTACCCTGAGGTCGGCTTATCATCTTTGGTAAAGTTTCATGATAGCTCTAGTGGTAAGTTATAGGCCAGTACATTATGTTTAATGACTAAGCCAATACAAATATGAATTTCTATTTAACAGCAACCTAGTGCATCTTAACTGATATATATATATATATATATATATATATATATATACACACACACACACATACATACACACACGTATATATATACACACACACATATATATGTATATATATGAATTATTCAGTGTGTGTGTGGTAAGCTCTAGTGGTAAGTTATAGGCCAGTACATTATATTTAATGACTAAGCCAATACAAATATGAATTTCTATTTAACAGCAACCTAGTGCATCTTAACTGATATATATATATATACACACACACACACACACACACACATACATACACACACATATATATATATACACACACACATATATATGTATATATATGAATTATTCAGTGTGTGTGTGGTAAGCTCTAGTGGTAAGTTATAGGCCAGTACATTATATTTAATGACTAAGCCAATTCAAATATGAATTTCTATTTAACAGCAACCTAGTGCATCTTAACTGATATATATATATATATATATATACACACACACACACACACACATACATACACACACATATATATATATACACACACACATATATATGTATATATATGAATTATTCAGTGTGTGTGTGGTAAGCTCTAGTGGTAAGTTATAGGCCAGTACATTATATTTAATGACTAAGCCAATTCAAATATGAATTTCTATTTAACAGCAACCTAGTGCATCTTAAGTGATATATATATATATATATATACACACACACACACACACACATATATATATACACACACATATATATATACACACACACACATATATACATATATATGTGTATATATATATATATATATGTATTTTCCCCCTCCGTTAGCATTCCAGCCAACCTGACCTAAGCCAGCATCATCCCTGAACTAGTTACTTGTAATAGCCCCTTTTCTTAACTAATTCCAAATTTGTCCTATAATTCAATTCTTAAATTGAATCCTGACTCTTTGTTAGGATGACAAATACCATATCTTGCCCCAGCTTAAAATCTACCAAAGGTTTTGCAAGTATCTAAATATAAAAGACAGAAGCCTTAGCATCCCCCACAAAGTCCTTGTATGACTGGCTCATTTTTATATCCTCAACTCATTTTTCTGTACTCTTTTACCATTTTCCTTGCTCTAGCCCAAACCATCTTTTTCTCAATTCCTTGAGGGTACCTGGATTCCTCTTGCAATAGCTATTTGGCACATGCTAATGTATATATTAGCATATATATAATTTCTTTTAAAAACCAGTTAACTTACCTGATGAGTAGAGCAGAGAGATGCTTATAAAAAGATTAATGTTCATATAGATTAACTACCATATTGATAAGAGTTCTAGTTCAAGCCCTGGTCAAGGTAGCTGTATTTAAGACAAATTTGTAATTAAAAAAAATAAGCAGATGAGAACACATAGAAGACCTATAGCAAACTCCATTTCTTGTTTGAAAGAAGCATCTCAGGTTATTTTACATTACTTATAAAAAAGTAAAATCATGTTATTTTTCAATTTAGAAAGAGAACTCTTTGTTAATTTCAATTATGGTGGTTTAAATTATTTATGAAAACACTGTTAAAATTAAAATAATTTTGCTTTGATTCAGCTTTTAATATTTATATGTACAAACAGATAAAGTGTGCTTGCACATTTAAGATTTTTTTTACTTTATATCACAGCTATTTTTGTGATATTTCTCTGAGTTCATTGAATATTTCAGTTACATTCTTAAATTACCACCTACAATCAACCACACTTACTAAATTCTTTAGCAACTAAAAACAAAACTCTTAGAGATTATTTCAACCAGCAAAGACGTTTTCCTAATAGTACCCTGACCCATGTTATTATGCTTTACCTTGAATTATTTGCCAATTAGATTTTTACTTCCTACTATCCTTTTTTAAAATTTCTCTCCCATTATTTATTATATTTTCCAAATAGAAGTCTAATTTGTGTGTGTGTGTGTGTGTGTGTGTGTGTGTGACACACACACATAGCATGGGACATCTCTTCATTAATCTTGAAGGCCTTGTTAATTGTTCAGTCTTCTTGTAGAACTTTTCCAGTTATTTTTTTTTTAGATGTTTTTTTTTTTCTTATGGATGGCAGAACAGGTCAGATTTTCTAGTTCTTGGTCAAGTCCTTCTTGTATACATACCTGTTGATTTATAGTTGCTTTCAGTTTTTAATGTTTCCTCAAGTACACCAAAGTTTCCTATTGAACCTCATCATATTTTATCTCTCCAATGAGTCTATAATCTTCACTAGTACAAATCTAGGCACATAAAAGATGGAAAGATTTTTTTTTCTAATTTTTGAATATTAAGTACTTTTCTAGTAAGAAAATACTTAAGTTGTTATCCAAAGAATTTGAGGAAAATGAGGATTCCATAAAATATTGACTTTTCTAAAAGAAATCCACATATTATAAATCCTGACCAAGGAATATATAAATGATTTGAAAAATGTATTCCCCCCTCCAAACAAATGATTCACAAATTTATTTACATGACAGATTCTGTTGTTTGTCTACTTGGTTAAACATCACTCAACTGCACCGTTTTCTTGTTTGCTCACCATCATCAAAAGGTCAATGTGACCCAAGGGTGAAGGTTAAATAACCCAAACAAATTATGGTGATCCACTTTTTCCTGATAGTGATTGGCTGAAGAATGGCCTGTGATGCAGTGAAATACACTTCTCATAAATTAAGGGAAAAAAAAAAAAAGTGAGGCCTTTTGGGTGGAAGGGAGTTTAAAAATAATTTATTTCTCTTGAAAATGGACATAAGACAGGAGTACTTCCTTTTTTCAGCTCTTAGTATTTCTTTTTCTTTTCTTTTCTTTTCTTTTCTTTTCTTTTCTTTTTTTTTTTTTTTTTTTTTTTTGTGAGATAGCATTTTGGTCCATGATGGTAGACATAGACAAAACATTGAGGTGGACAGAGTAGATAGTAAATAGGCTTCTGATGAAATGATGGAATCATTGGAACAATGTTCCTGAGGAAATGTTTTATGTACAGTAATAATTCATGTTGCTTCAGTCATGTGATTTGGTATTTTTTTGTTATTATGCCTGAAGGTGTCTAAACTGACACAGTATTTTAAGGAACACTGTGATTGAATACAAATTTTGGTTAATAGTAGTTAGCGACTCGTTAATAGTAACAGTTTATTTATTCATTGTTTCACCTTCTAAGACAGGCAGTTCACATATTCAGACAGTAGCTATGAATGATTTTAAGTGTTTGAAATTAACACAGTGGACAAATTTAAGTTTCAGTCATCAAATTCAGGAACTTGACTGTTGAAGATTTTGTGTTTGAAGATCTTACAAGGATACCCTTAGTGATCTGAGTTTATAGTAAGATGATAGCATCTCTTCAATCCTTCAAAGGTAATGATACTCTCATTTTGTGTAGCAGAATTGACTACATTAACTTTAAAGGACATTTAAGAAGTTAAGTGAGGTTGTTGCCTATTTTCTCCTCTAGGGTTTTGACGGTTTCCTGTCTCACATTTAGGTATTTCATCCATTTTGAGTCAGTTTTTGTATATGGTTTAAGAAAGTGGTCTAATTTGATTTTCTGCACGTGGTTGTCCAGTTTTCCCAGCACCATTTGTTAAAGAGACTATCTTTTTTTTTTCCATTGGATACTTTTCCCTGCTCTATCAAAGATTAGTTGGCCATACATTTGTGGGTCCAATTCTGGGTTCTCTGTTCTATTCCATTGGTCTATGTGTCTGTTTTTGTGCCAATACCATACTGTCTTGATGATTACACTTGTGTAGCAGAGGCTAAAGTATGGAAGCCAATTTGACAATAAATTATTAAAAAAAAGTTAAATAAAGCTGCTTCCTTATAATCAGAAATCTTAAAGGCATGTGTTGATTTCTTTGTTTACATTTTTTTAATGAATCATAGAGGATATTAAATATGATGATGCTTTTTTGGTAATTTTTTAGGGAAAAAAATAGATCCTAAATGTATTTAAAGAAATACTAATTTCTAATCTCTTTAAAGAAAGAGTATCTTTAAAATAGATTTTAAAATAGTATCTTTAAAATAGATAGAAAAGAAAGAGTTTCTTTAAAGAAATACTAATCTCTAGGGTTATTACAGTTTTCATTAAATGTGCTTTACATATTAGAAAATAACATCATATTATTTCCTAAAAGAAATTTAAGCCAAAATGTTTTCTTATTAGCTTTAGCATATGTACCAGAAGACAATTCTTGCCCTTAGACATTTAACACAGGTTTCATACCTGATTACAGAAAAAAAAAAGAAGAAATAAAAATATCTCAGGAACTATTTTAAAACTTATGTTCTATAAATGATATAAATATTTGACAAAAATAAAAAAATTTAAATACATACAGTAAAGTTCAAATGTTTATGTAATTACTACTGACTAATAATGAATATATATTTGTCTTTAATTTCACAGATCTTTTATATTTGGCTCTATGTTTCTGTAGAAATAGGAGGCCGAAGGACTTATGTTTCACTTTTTTCATGTAATATCAATATAAATATTTGATTTTAATTTCATATTTCTGGTGATAATTCATAAAGAAAAGGCTGATCTCAATATGCATATATAACTCATGTATTTATAGGGAAAATAATGTATTAATCTGCATTATTTCTAGAAATATTTGTTTTTATGATATAATGTATGAAAACAGTTGTGGTTAGAAATCCAGAAGGAACCCACAATATTGAACACATTTTACATTTGTTGAATCCAAGAAGCAAAATCGTAACATAAATTTTATAAGCATTTATAAACCTTCAAGTATGTGAAAAAATATAGGTGAATCCAAGAATAGCAAAAATGCCATAGTATAATCTCTATTTTCAGAGAGGAATGGATTCCTGTGTTTGCCTGATATAAACATTAAAATATGAAACATAGAGGCACCTGAATGGCTCAATCGGTTAAGTGTCAGACTCTGGATTTCGGCTCAGGTCATGATCTCACGGTTTGTGAATTCAAGCCCCCCAGTCAGGCTCTGTGCTGACAGTGGGGAGACTGCTTGAGATTCTCTCTCTCCCTCTCGTTCTCTCTGCCCCTACCCCCACACACATACTCTCTCTCTCTCCCTCTATTTCTCTTAAAATAAATAAACATTAAAAAAAATAAAATATGAAACATAAATACATAATAACCCAAACAGAGGTAGGAAGACGTGATAACCTCTGTACCCGAATTATGGAAAACCGTGTAACACAAAATATGACTGAGGGTCCCTGGATGTTCTCTGTTGTCACAAAGTATCTGCTTTGAGGTTAGATTTACCATAGGTTTAAATTCAAGTGATACAAATCTCATTCTGAAGCTGTCACCACCTAACGTGCGTTTTATTAAGTATTTGTGGGAATATGGAATACAGTGAGGGAATGGGTAATACCTAAGACAGCAAACTTACCAAATATCCCTGCTTTCCTGCTTGTCTTCTTGATAGTGAGCCTCCTTTTCCACTGGGACCTCAGCTCTCCAGTACTTTCTTCTGACTGCCCAAAGGAAGGACATAGACATAATTAGGTCAGTGAGATCACTAGGTACCTGAGGCAACAGTAGGCAGAAAGGAGGACAAGGTGTTAGAAGGACAAAATAAGGTTTCACTGTGTGAAAAGATTAAAAGCAAAATGAAACAAGTATGCAAATAGGCAAACAAAAGAGCTTAATAGTCCCCTCTAAATTATTTTCTAGAAGTAATTCATTTGGAAATATTTTTCTGGATGGATGCATTGAATATTATTTCAGGCTGCTTCAATTAAATGTAACTGCTGGATGCTTGTTGAACAAAGAGTAAAGTGTTCATGCCCCATCCCCTGCCCTTTTTCATTTTCTGCTAATCAGTACAATAGTTTAGACTATTATTTGGTTTATTTCTTTATTTTCCACTTGGCTCTTAGATACTGAAGTTAACTGACAGAATGATGATGGTGAAGCATTTTCCTTGAAGTGGTTAAAAATAATAGTTACAAGGGAGTTGCTGAAGTTTTGTAGATTAGTCAATTTTGAAATCAAAGTTATGCTGGATTTCTTCAAGAAGAGAGCTTTTCTCCATGGAGTTTTAATTAATCTGGCCAGTTAACTTTATGCATCTATAGGAGTTTTCTTCCTTTTTCTCCTGTTGTGACATTTATTAGCATCTACTTATCATATGCTTATTTACATTTATTATTTATCTCCTTAAGGCATATAAACTCTTTGAAAATGACATAGATATCTGATTCATCTTGTGTAATCCAGGAGCTGGGCATGTAGTAGTCATTTAATAATAGCATTGAATAAATGTCTCTCAGTGAAAAAATTACTTTCTAAATATTAGAAACCAAATGTACCATTGAAAAACTAGAAATAATAGGATTTTACTAGAATGGTAGCATTTATCAGCTAGACCCAATTTCAGGAGATATTTGAAGAAATTAGATCCTGAGGTTCACTTTTTTTTTCCAATTAATTTTCCATTGATAAGGAAAAATAAGATCCTCACCTTCAAAATTGTTTATGCTTGTACTCCTAGAAAAATACTTATTGGTCATATCTGTTACTGGAGGGAGGAATACACATATTAATAAATAAACTGACACACCCAGCTATTGTATTATACATGCAAATATTTGAGTTTCAAAGTTGAGTAAATTAATTCACATTGAAGAAAGGGAGTCAGTTCCACTGGTAGTTCACATTTTAGTTTGAAATGTTGCTTAATATGTTTGTATTTAGGAAATAAGTTTTTTTTTTTCTTTCTGTTGTTGCTTTCTCTTCTTGGTGAGTGTTTGCATTAATGTCAGTGTAGACAAAAGTTTGAAATACTTGAATTTTACTATTGACCAAATCTCATCTATTGTAAGCACTCCATTTGATGAAGATATAGTTGTTCAAATTCTGCCTCATTGTCACATTCACAAAAGCGATTCACCAAATTCACAGACCAAGTTCATAAAAGTATTACATAGAGATGGGAGATGCTATGGCAACATTAATGAAATACTCTTTTTATAAAATTCTCTGGAACCATCCATTCATTCACTTAGTTCCTGAGTAGTGACTATGTGACTAGCACTCTTCTAGGTACCAAAATGGCTAAGTCACATTTCTGTCCTTTTGATGGTTATGCTGCCGTTGTGTCTTGGTTAGATCCTCCCATTTTTCTACACTTACGTTCTCACCTGTAACCTTTTCTACTAACGTAAGTCTCCCAATCTCCTGCTATCTATTGCCACATAGGATAACTCCTATGTGTAATCCCAACTGCCAATGGTTTATCACAAATCTATCATGACCTAGGTAGGTGATTTCCCAGGAGATACACAAAATTAAGTTGTAAATTGGATCTCTTTGTTTTATGTATGATTCACCTAGAAATCTTTTGAGTTACTATTTTAACCCCTTAACTAGAGTTTATTAAAACAGTTTTTCTTTTTTCTTTCCGTCACTCCTGTTTAGGGTGCATGGGCTTCCCTTCTTCCTCTTCTCTTTATTCCTCCTTCCCCATCCTTTTTAACACATAATGGGAAATTCTGAAAACAAAACAAAACTATATAATTTCATTTCTTCTGGGTCATGCAATACCTTTTTGGCCCAAAGTAAAATACTCTTAGCCTTTAAACCTTGACTGCATTAAATTAGAAACAACAAATACATTTCTTGGTATCAGTTTCGACACCTGTTTATTGCTCACCACAGACCATGAGCATGAGGACAGTGTCTTTACATAGCCACAGGATAAAGGCACTATTTTGAAAACCATCTGAGAAAAGAAGTATGATGGTTGGTAGAATATGAGGAGGCTACGAAGGCATATTTATTTTCCTTTGTCTAATATGCTCTCTTATTATCTAATAATAGATTATCAGTATTTACTTGGTTTGATTAAAGATGTTGTGGGGCGCCTGGGTGGCGCAGTCGGTTAAGCGTCCGACTTCAGCCAGGTCACGATCTCGCGGTCCGTGAGTCCGAGCCCCGCGTCGGGCTCTGGGCTGATGGCTCAGAGCCTGGAGCCTGTTTCCGATTCTGTGTCTCCCTCTCTCTCTGCCCCTCGCCTGTTCATGCTCTGTCTCTCTCTGTCCCAAAAATAAATAAACGTTGGAAAAAAAAAAAAAAAAGATGTTGCAAGTATTGTCTCCAATTCTACTCAATATATTTTAGCTAAATCAATATCATATTTTTGGTTCCCAAAAGATGCATTTGTTTAAGGTTTTAGATCTGGTCTTGTTTCTTTGAAGGATTATTTAAACAACAGATGTGTATGTAGGCATATAAATGCAATGCTTACAGGCCGAATGTTTGTGTCTCCCCAGATTCATAGGTTGAAGCATTAAAGCCCAAAGTGATGGTATTTCAAGGTAAAGCTTTTGGGATGTATTGAGTTTAGATGAGATCATGAGAGTGGGGCCCTCCTAATGAGATTAGTGACCTTAGAAGAAGAGGAAGAGACCAGATCTCTCTATGTCTTGTAAAGATATAGGGAGAAGTTTTCTGACTGCAAGCCAGGAACAGGCCCTTCCCTGGCTTGGATCTGCAGGCATTGGATCTGCTTGCACCTGGATTTTAGACTTCTTAGCCTCCATAACTCAGAAATAAATGTCTGTTGCTTAAGCCATGGAGAATATGGTATTTTGTCACAGCAGTTCGAGCTGAGCAAGAGAGCGATGAAGGTTTTCTGCTGTTATATTCTTCAGCTTCCCAAGGACATCTTATCTTTGGGGGGGAAGAAAAAAAAGCAAGAAAAGCAAAAGGAGGAACTTATTAAATCTCAATGTTTTACATTTTTAGAGATAATTTTAATCAGTAGAGAGCAACTATGAGAAAGGTTTTTTAGAAGAACAGAAATATCTTTTCATGCCTTTTAATCTACATCACACATATATTTTTCATACCTTGCCTATAGAACAGGCCCAGTTGGCATATAATTAAATGGTTGTTTTCATTCTCTAAGATAAGTATTTCTCAAATGAATTAACTGCCATTTAAAGATCAAAATATTTAATAAAAATGTAAATACACCTGGAAAAACATATGCTGATAAAGGCCATCTGCATTTCTCCATTAACTTTGCATATTGATAAATTTAAGAAATTTGTAAGGATATTTCCATTATTCATTTACAGACTCAGTTAACTGTTACATTTTAATTACTTAACCTTCGTTATCAATTTTCTCTTCAGAGTCTCTAATTTTTTTCATTTGAAAATACATATCTATTACAAAACAGATGAACATCAGGTAAGAGAAGCAAAAATAAAACAAGAACAGAGAGGGAGACAAATCATAAGAGACTCTTAAATACAGAGAACAAACTGAGGGTTGCTGGAGGGGAGGTGGGTGGGTGGATGGGCTAGATGGGTGATGGGTACTAAGGAGGGCCCTTGTCAGGATGAGCACTGGGTGTTATATGTAAGTGAAGAATCACTAAATTCTGTTTCTGAAATTATTATTACACTATTTGTTGACTAACTTGGATGTAAAATTTTTTAAAAATAATAAATAATGACAATAAAGAAAACACCTATATATTTAACTCAGTGTTTCATCTATTTGTATATTAAAATTTTTAAAAATGTATTTAAATGTCTTCTAAGTACACACGTAAATGCACAGAAATATTGTTTTAAATAATATGTTTATCCTCTACATTAAATAGCTACTTTGTCAATTTGGAACTTTGTGAACCATCATCCATATAAATAGAACTCAGCGATTCAATTTATACGGACTACCATTAATGTATTTACTGGCATAGGAAAGCAGCATATTATGATCTTGCTTAATCAGTCCTGCTGTTACCATGGGTGGCACAGATGACATAGTTACTTAAGTCGTAAATGAACTTTCTCTGTTAACACGTGTTTCTCTTTTCAGTCTCTGCTCAATTCACTAATTCTGTACAATAGTTGGCAGACCACATGGTATTTTATTTGAGAAAAAAATAGGATATTTTTATTAATCTTTGTTTTGACGCATTTGTGTATATTATGTTGCCAAATTACCCAGATTTGTGACACTCCAGATAGTAAGTGAAGTATTAAACATAGAATAGACCTGGAGGAGGAGTTAAGATGGCAGGGAAGTAGGAGAGCCTTATGTTTGCCTAGTCCAAGGGGAATTCTACCAACCATTTAAAGAAGAGTTAATATCTATTCTTTTCAAACTGTTCCAAAAATAGACATGGAAGGAAAACTTCAAAATTCATATTACAATGCCAGCATTACCTTGATTCCAAAACCAAAGACTCTGGTAAAAAGGAGGACTACAGGGCAATATCCCTGATGAACATGGATGTGAAAATTCTCAACAAGGTACTAGCAAATCAAATCCAACAGTACATTAAAAGAATTATTCACCGTTATCAAGTGGGAGTCATTCCTGGGCTTCAGGGGTGGTTCAGTATTTGCAAATCAATCAACATGATACGCCACATTAACAAAAGAAAGGATAAGAACCATGTGGTCCTGTCAATAGATGCAGAAAAAGCTTTTGACAAGATACAGCATCCATTTTTGATAAAAACTCTCAACAAAGTAGTTATAGATGGAACACATACCTCAATATCATAAAGGCCATATGTTAAAGATCCACAGCTAATATCATCCTCAATGAGGAAAAACTGAGAGCTTTTCCTCTATGGTCAGGAACAAGACACTCTCACTATTGTTATTTACCATAACACAGGGAGTCCTATTTTCAGCAATCACACAACAAATAGATATAAGAGGCATCTAAATAAGCAAGGAAGAATTCAGACTTTCACTATTCACAGATGACATGACACTCTATTTTGAAAGCCCAAAAGAGTTCACCACAAAATTGCTAGAACTGATACAAGAATTCAGCAGCATCATGGGATACAAAATCAATGTACCCAAATCTGTTGCCTTTCTATACACCAATGGTTAAGCAGCAGAAAAAGAAATTAAGGAATGGATCCAATTTACAATTGCAACAAAAACCATAAGATACCTAGGAATAAACTGAGCCAATGGTGAGAAAGGTATCTACTCTAAAAACTATGGAACACTTATAAAAAACTGAAGAGGACACAAAGAAATGGAAAAGCATTCAATGCTCATGGATTGGAAGAAAGATATTGTTAAAATGTCTACACTACCCCAAACAATCTACACATTTAGTGGAATCCCTATAAAAATAACACCAGCATTTTCACACAGCTAGAACAAACAATCCTGAAATTTGTACTGAACCACACAAGACCTCGAATAGCCAAAGAACTCCTGAAAAGAGAAAAGCAAAACTGGAAGCATCCCAATTACGGACCTCAAGCTATATTACAAAACTGTAATAATCAAGACAATGTGGTACTGGCACAAAAATAGACACATAGATCAATAGAACAGAATAGGAATCCCAGAACAATATGTTCAACTAATCTTCCACAAAGCAGGAAAGAATTTCCAGTGGAAAAGACCGTCTATTCAGCAAATGGTGTTGGGAAAGCTGGAGAGCAACATTCAGAAGAATGAAAAAGGACCACGTTCTTACATCATACACAAAAATAAATTCAAAATGGATGAAAAACCTAAATATGGGGCAGGAAGCCATGAAAGTCCTAGAGGATAACACAGGCAGCAACCTCTTTGATATCAGCCATAACAACTTCTTACTGGACATGTCTCTGGAGGAAAGGGAAACAAAAGCAAAAATGAACTAATGGAGGGGTGCCTAGGTGGCTAAAGCAATTAGGCATCTGACTCTTGATTTGGGCTCAGGTCATGACCTCCTGGTTCGTGGTTCAAGCCCTGCATTGGGCTCTGTGCTGACAGCACAGAGTCTACTTAGGTTTTTCTCTCTCTACCTGTCTCTCTGACCCTCTTGCTCACTCTCTCTCAAAATAAATAAACAAGCTTAGAAAAAAAATGAACTATTGGGACTTCATCAAGATAAAATCTTCTGTGCAGTGAAGGGAATAATAAACTAAAAGGCAACCTATGGAATGAGAGAAGATATTTGCAAATGATATATTTAATAAAGGATTAGTATCCAAAATCTATAAAGAAGTTATCAAACTCAACACCCAAGAAAGCAAATAATGTAGTTAAGAAATGGGCAGAAGACATGAATAGACACTTCTCCAAAGAAGACATCCAGATGGCTAACAGACACATGAAAAGATCCTCAACGTCACTCCTCAACGCCACTCATAATCAAGGAAACACAAGTCAAAACTACAGTAAGATATCACCTCACACCTTTCAGAATGGCTAAAATTAATGACACAGGAAACAACAGATGTTGGCGAGGATGTGGGAAAAGGGGAGCCCTCATACACTGTTTATGGGATTGAAAGCTGTTGTAGCCACTCTGGAAAACAGTATGGAGGTTTCTCACAAAGTTAAACATAGAACTACCTTAAGAGCCAGCACTTGAACTACTAAGTATTAACCCAAATGACACAAAAATACTGATTTAAAGGACACATACACCCCTATGTTTATAGCAGCACTATCAATAATAGCCAAATTATTCAAAAAGCCCAAATGTGCATCAACTAATGAATGGGTAAAGAAGATGTTGTATATAAAACAAATATGACAAATATATTAACAAATATACAAGGAATATTATCCAGCCATGAAAAAGAATGAAGTCTTGCTATTTGCAATGATGTGGATGGAGCTATGGTGTATTATTCTAAGTGAAAGAAGTCAGCTGGAGAAAGACAAATAGTATATGATTTCACTCATGTCTGTAATTTAAGAAGCAAATCAGATGAACATAGGGAAAGGGGAAAAAAGGGAGGGAGGGAAACCATAAGTGACTCTTAACTATAGAGAACAAACTGAGGATTGATGGAGGGGAGGTGGGTGGGGGATGGGCTAAATGAGCAATGGGTATTCAGGAGGGCACTGGTGTGATAGTACTGCGTGTTTAGTTTTAAACAGAATAGTACTCAGAGCAAAGCATGTGTAATTTCTTCTTTAAGTTTATTTATGTTGTGAAAGAGCGCGTGCACACACACACACACACACCCACACACACACACGTGCGCGCATGTGCACAAGTTGGGGAGGGGCAGAGAGAGGGAAAGGAGAGAATATCATGCCTGCTCTGCACTGTCAGTACAGAGCCTAAAACAGGGCTCCATCCCACTAACTGAACCGTGAGATAATGACCAGAGCCAAAATCGAGAGTTGGCTGCTTAACTGACTGAGCCACCCAGGCATCCCTGAATGTTTTCTTAGTAAAAAGTTACGCTATATGTGCTGTTTGTACTTAAAACCTTAAATTAAAACCTGACTCATTCTAATATCCTAATAAACTTGATCCTTCTTTCTTTGTACTTACATCTGCTTGGTGGATTGTTTGTTTGTTTATTTATTTATTTTTTTTTTAGGGACAGAGAGGGATAGCACATGCATGCATGTGTGTGTGTGTGAGAGCTGTGAGAGGGCAGAGGGATAGAGAGAGTGAATCTTAAGCAGGCTTCATGATCAGCAGGGAACCTGATGCCAGACTGGATCCCATGACCCTGGGATCATGACTTGAGCCGAAATCAAGACTTGGATGCTCAACCATCTGAGCCACCCAGCTGCCCCTGTCTGGTAGATCTTAAAATACCTTTAAAGACCCCAAGTCAAAACTAAGTGTGTCTGTTATAGACATCATATGGTTCCACCTGTTTTTTGGACCCTAACTGATATAAACATGTACTATTTTCATGATTGCTATTATGGCAGATGGGTCTTCTGTCATGTTATGCTTAACAGATTGACTTCTAAAATTTTTCACTGATACTTCCTTTGATATATAATTGCTGTTTATTTTAATTTTCTTACTCTGGTAATAGAGGAGTATGTACTGTATATTTGTACATCTCAATAATAAGTATATACCCATATTTTTGAATTCGTAAATTTAAAAACCCAAACATTATAATGTCTCCCTTTGCATTTTTATAGAGATTATAGTTTAACAACTTTTATGTATCAATGAATATTTTGACTATGTTTCTAGTCAGTAATAATTCTCTTTGAGTTAATTATGGTAATTTATATTTTCTTCCAAATTAAATAATTTCTTAATATTCCCTTCTGTATTTTATGAATTGATGCTTTTTTTTTTCTTGATTAGACTTGTATAGGGGTCTATTTTACTGCCTTTCCAATTGTTTTACCATAAAACTCTGATTCTTAGATCTATTATTTCAGTCTACAGCTTTTTCTTTAAAAATGTATTATATTATTTTCTCCTTTTATTTATGTTGTTCTATCCCTCTTGCTTTCTTTATGTCTGTATGCTCATTTTCTAACTTCTTCAGTTCCTATACATATTTCATTAAAGGCTATAAATGCACTTCATAACAGCTTTGCCCTCAGTCTCCTGCATTTTTAATACACAGTGACCTGATAGTTGGCACTGATATTTAGAGTGTTAAATTTCCTCTTTGGCCAAAAACTAATCAATAATAGTATTTTTTATTTCATTTAATTCACTTATTAAAAACATTTTATTATTACTTACTATTTCATTGTGTATGTTTATAATGCATGATCTGCTCACAATTTCTGTTTTGTGGAATTCATAAAAGTTTGTTAACATTTTAAGATAATCTGAAAATATTGTCTATTCTGTTTGTAGGTTAGAGTCTGTTTTCTTTCTATCACTCTACATTCATCAAGATTGTGTAAGTGCTTTAAAAACTCAATAATGATAGTGGCTTAATTGAAGTAATGAAGTTTTTATCTTGTTCCTAAAAACAAACAAACATATATACAATAGACGTGAAAACACCAGCCTTTGTCAAATTTACTCAAGCAGGCTCATTCCTTCTGCTTTTAGTATTAAGAAAATCTACCCATTGGGGCTCCTGGGTGGCTCAGTCAGTTAAATATCTGGATTCTTCAGCTCAGGTCATGATCTCACAGTTCATGGGATAGAGCCCCATATTGGCTCTGTGCTGACAGCATGGAGCCTGCTTGGGATTCTCTCTCTCCCTCTCTTTCTGTCCCTTTTCTCTCTCTCTCTCTCTCTCTCTCTCTCTCTCTCTCAAAAGAAATAAAATAAACCTTTAAAAAAAAAAGAAAGAGTATCTATCCATCGATGGGTATATAGATAACTTGAGAAAACTATTGATGTACCAGTAGAGAAAACTATTAAATGCTTAAATTTGTCAAGGCACTTTAACAATATGGAAAGGCTATAGCTAATAATATCGATCACGTGTTCAAAGCCCATATTTAATGAAATGTGCACTAAAATACCAAAGGAAAGTACTCCTGAATTTCCATATAGTTAGATATTTTTTACCAGAAAATATGCATTTTAATTAGGAACAAATTAGGACAAAGCCCATTGTGATAACTCTCTCTTCCACCCATTCTATTTTAACTTCCAAATGTGTCTCATACATAAGATCCAATATGAGTTTTGTATTTGTTCTATACCTGAATGAGAAATTGATCAATGTTTACCTGTTAATAATAAACATATGTTTATTAATTACTTGCTGACTCATATGTCCTGTGGGGAACGGAGCAATTTCTTGGATCATTCTAAAGCTTTTTACTTGAATTAGTATGACAGTTGTCTGTCTCTCCCCTCCACCCCACCTTTAATTATAAAATACAAAAAAGAGAATAATAGGCTTAACTACAGACAACATTGACAGTGATCTTTCTCATTCCCTCATTAAACAGAGGAAATTTTTATATTAATCAAAGTCTCATTTTTCCAGTCATCATGATGTTTATAATTTTATGCATTATGCTACATTCTATTTGCAATCTTGAGTTTATATTTGATAAGAAATTTCTGTGAGCAACTCCGAGATCTATGCAATCTCTTTCAATATGTCACTTTAAAAATAGTTGTCAAGTACCCACCTAGATAAAAACAGAAGTATAAGTAAATACCAGAAGTCAGAAATAATTGGCCGTAGCCACAAGAATAAATAATGCACTCATCTCTCATGGGAAGACCCAACCTAAACACTTTTGTAATTCTGCTATTTTTGTCTGTTTCTGTCATTCTCACTCTTGGCTTATCAGAAATAACTATATTATCAGCATGTCTTCTTTTAAATGGTAGAAGAAATACAAATAATGTATCTATCTCTTTATACATAGATACTAATTTAGAAAAGGCCCATTCAGCCAAAGTCTTCCAACTGTTCAGAAATCAGTTTAAAACTATCTCACCTGAAGCTGTTTTTAAATTTTTTTAATGTTATTTATTTTTGAGAATGAGAGAGAGACAGAAAGACAGAGACAGAGACAGAGCGCAATCCAGGGAGGGGCACAGACAGAAGGAGACAGAATCGAAAGCAGCCTCCAGACTCTGAGCTGTCAGCACAGAGCCCAACACAGGGCTCAGACTTATGAACCATGAGATCATGACCTGAGCAAGTCAGACTCTTAACTGACTAAGCCACCCAGGTGCCCCTGAAGCTGTTTTCCTTAAATATTTTAGTTGCTATTGGTATTTCTTTTTTCCATTAGAAGCAATCTTTTCTTATACCATGATTTGACACATATCGAATACTGTTTCTAGTTATTTTGTGTACAGTTCATGTCTCTGAGAGAGTCACTTGGTCCTTGAGATCTGAGATTTCATCTCTTCATTTAAATAGTACTGAAGTTTTTTACAGTGTTGTTAATGAGACGTGTACCAAGATATGCTTGGAGTTTATCATGGTTTGACACTAATTTGCAATTTGATCTGAACCAATATACCAATATTTGTAAATTATTTTAGACTCAGTCTCATATTTGTACACACATATGTGTGTATATTCCCATTATGTGTGTATATTCCCATTATATACACACACACACGCACATAATGGGAATACTTTCCTAGAAATTGCTATGAGGATTTAAAAAATATATGGGTAAAGTGCTTAGTATAAATATAAATATTTTTGTTTTATTTTTATTACTAATTTTATTACTTTCATTTCCTAAATGTTATCATCTCTTGATAGTAGATATTTAGTAACTATTGTTAATTAATGATGGGTATGTGTCTATAGTTGCCCAATATAGGTAGTGCTCTATAATAAATAAACACCATCTGCTTATAGGAAGGAAAAAATAGATGGCATTAATATTTGGTACTAGATGTACAAAAAGTCATGTGACTTAGTTTTAGGCAAGCCGTCTTAATGGTGGCAGATGACCTCCAGACAAACTTAGGCTCCAGAGAGTGAAAGAAGGAGATGGGACATGAGTGAGGGATGGATAGCCGAATATATGAAGAGCATTGGAGTGATGTATTAGGAGACTGGATCATAAGAATAAGGATACACTAATCATGTCACTAATATGATTAATGATAAAACGGTCAAAGGAAATCTAGCCATGAGCATATCCTATGTTCAATTTTGACTTGCTGGTTTTCTAATGTGTAACCTTCATCCGTCTCCCCAGATAGGTAAAGTTTACTATGTATCAAATGTGAACGTTTTTATGTATTTGTCTGGAAACTCTAAATAAATGGGGTTAATATAGACAAATATTATATGTCAACTATAAGAGGGAGCTCAGCAGTCGCTGTGATTCAGAAATTTGAGTGACCCTGAAAATTGGTCAGTCTGAGCACCAGTAAACATACTGTGAAGGCCCACCTGAACTACTACAGGATTGACATAGGAGATTCAAGAAAAGTCCATCTAAATCTGAAAGACAGTGAATTCAGTTGATATTCAGGAGATATATCTATATCTATATCTATATCTATATCTATATCTATATCTATATCTATATCTATATCTGTATATATATGTCTATATCTATATATATAGATATATATATACACACACATATATATATACACACACACATATATGTATAGTCAAGTATATATATGTATACATATACATATATATAAAGTATAAGTATATAAACTATAAGTATATAAGTATATAAATAGTCTGAATGATAAACATATTTTAAAATGACAACTTGGTTGATTTAAGTAAGTGATATAATGAGACCTGTGTTCATCTAAATGTTCTATGACTACCTTTTTCTAAATTTCAGTGTCATATATGTAAAGTTTTAAAATGTGCATGGTTTTATTGATTATTATTAGAGGCTTTCTTATTTAGGAAATATTACTATTCTCCCCCCTCCCAAATTTTCATAAATAGCACAAAATGATTTGCTTTGATTTTACTAAGCTTAAAACATATACCTCTCTCAATTTGGCTTTTGTTTATATATGATCAGTCTGAAGCTTTGGGCAGGAATGATTTGCACTTGACCATGCTGAAAAAGTTGTTTGACCATTTTAGTTACTTTATTTTATATTTGGTTAAATTAATATTAAAGGAATGATGAATGGTTTGCTGATTTGATGGGACATCCTCAGTAAGTGTGATATGTAAACTGAGAGACTGCTTAACAAAACAAACCGAAAGTTATCTCTGTATTTTATATGAAGATATTCACCAATTTCTACTCTGTAGTCAGAGAATTACGGTTCCTTTTGAACTGTGAGTTGTGCCTATGTCTGTTTCTGTATGTGTGTCTGCATCCGTACAGGGTTGTGTTTGTTGCCTGGTTCAAACTATGCTCATGTACGCCATCCTAACGGCTCCCATGAGGTGCCAAGAAAGCCAGAATTGTAGCAGGTCAGGCACTGGATGATAATCCGGATAAGATCTGGAACCAGGATCTTTTTTCTCAGGACGGCTTTTTATGCACATTTATGCTCGTGTGGATTTAGGTAGAAAAGTCAGTTCACTTAAAAAAATGCTGCCACAGGGGCTCCTGGGTGGCTCAGTGAGTTAAGCGTCAGACTTCAGCTCAGGTCAGGATCTGATGGTTCGTGAATTTGAGGCCAACATCGGGCTCTGTGCTGACAGTGTGGAGCCTGGAGCCTCCTTTGGATTCTGTGTCTCCCTCTCTCTCTGCGCCTCCCCTGGTCGTGCTCTGTCTCTCTCTAAAAAATACGTAAACATTTAAAAAAAATTTTAAAAGATACTGTTACATTTTTAATTAAAAAAATACAAAATACAGTAAAAAAAAAAAAAAAAAAAAAGGTCTTATCTTTTTCAATCAAAAGGCTGGGTGGATTCCAGGGTTTAATATATGAAGTTCTATAGAAAAAAATACCTAATGACTTAGCCAATGTTTATTATCATTTAATTGCTTTTATTAGGAGTTCGGAATATCAGGACTCGTCCTAGGTGACAATTTCAGTTCACTAAAGGCAAGCTGTATTCTGATTTCCAGTGTTGCCAAAGCACATTTAAGGGGATTATTACTATGGATGAGAGAATCCCCCCTTGGCTGTAAATTACCTGCAAAGTGGAAGATATTGCCCATGTAATCTACTTCAAAATGCAAATTTATTTACTAATGTAAGTAATTAGGATGCCCAAATGGAGCAGATATCTAAAATCATTTACAACAATGAAATTATCTATACCGAAAATGAATACCTGGCTATAAATCATTCTTTTTATAGGTTTATATGGTCATGCAAGACAGCATGCTACATGCATTGAATAAGGGCAGTTGGACTGAGATGTCTATGGTGTGAGTCCCAGCTCTGCTGGAATTTGGATGGCCTCAAGTCATTTCCAGTGATTTAGACTCCTCCTTGGTAAAACACTGATATTCCTTACCCTCGTGATAGAGATCCAGAGAAATAATGCTAGTGAAACTAAAAGTCATAAAATATTACATAGATGATATCTGCTTAGAACTGTGAAGTATAGTGGAAAGATGAAAAAGGTTTTAAATACTTTTATAAGCATCTATAAACATCTATTTCTTTTTGTCTCTTAAAAAAATATTTTCCCCAATGTAACTCATCCAAAAGTGTTGCCGTGGGAGTTGGCTGTAGCCCGCGCTACTAAATATGAAATAATATCGCTCAATTTCAGTGTTTCTGCCTCCACCCTCAGTCATCTAATATGTCCTGGATATCCTTCAGAGAGCTTTGCTAAGAACCAGGACTGAGAACAGGTGATGTGTCCTGCTATCAGGAGTTCTCTTCTAATTTATATGTACTTTCTGAAATAGTCTGCTGTCTTCCATCTGAGTGTTCAAGCATCTAGATGTGGCAGATAGCGAGTTCCCCAAACTACTGATTCAGAACTTCCTTTTCCCACTATTGGTGGTGGTGATTGTGTTAGCAGCGGGCAGGGAGGGGGCAGAGTGGAAGATGGTTCCAGGATAGAGTTTATTTCCTCTCAGCAAAGATTTCTTCAGTCCTTTGAGGATGCCCAGCTGCCTGGGTCTCTGGTGCTGGTATACTGAAAAATTATTTCTTGCCTTATTTTGTCCAACCCATTTCCACTTTTTCCTCACCTACTCTCTAGGAAATAACAGTAAAATGATCCAGATTTGCCTTTGACAACCTAGGAGCAACTGCTCTGGATTCCTGACTAAGGGAACATGCCCCACTTTCAGATCTCAGACTCACATCAAAGTTCAGTGCTTTTCAAGACTTGAAGGTGAATTTCATCACTTACCAGAGGGATTGACTCATTGGTTTCTCCTTTGTGTTAGTGGTTAGTCATGGGGTAAAGGCGTCGGGATCTGCAACTTTCCATCCTTCAAATTTGTATTTCTTTGTAAATTACTTCTGTCTCCATTCAAGCAATCCACATATTACCCATATGCCAGAATTAAAACATGTGTTTTCTTCTCAGAAATAGCTATAATTTATTTTTTTTTAATTTTTTTAATGTCTACTTATTTTTGAGAGGGAGACAGAGAGCGAGTGGGGAGGGGCAGAGATAGAGGGAGACACAGAATCTGAAGCAGCTCTCCAGGCTCTGAGCTGTCAGCACAGAGCCCTACGTAGCGCTTGCACCCATGAACCGTGAGATCATGACCTGAGCCAAAGTTGGATGCTTAACCAACTGAGCCACCCAGGCGCCCCGAAATAGGTGTAATTTAAATGTGTGTCACTAAGATAGGTCGATCTTCAGTAAGTAAAATCTCTACACATCCAGTGTAGTGAAATTAGAAAATTTAGATCAGCAAATTTATAAATCAAATACAGAAAATAATTGTCAAGTTTTGGTGAATACTCTTTTGAGACTTTCATTTTGCATATATGTTTATATTTTCTTACAATAATAATGAGTTCTGATAGTATCCACAATTTTGAAACTTGTCTTTGTGGTTAGTAATATATAACACCTATATATTAAAACTATTAAACTCTTACATAAGAAAGTATCAATTTTAAAGGTTGAATAAATCCCACTGTTTGTATATACCATAATACTTTTAACCAATCCCATAATGCGGGGACTTTTATGAACTATCCAGTTCTTTTGCTTCTGTAAGATCATGTGTTTGTTCCTATAAGTAATGATTGTTAAATATACAAAACTGTAAGACCATACAGGTAAGATGTAGGAGTAGTTAAATTAGGGTCTTAGGGCAGATTTCAGTAAGTTTATTCACTCCCCAAAATGATGTGGAAAATGTTTGTGTCTGTGCATTATAAGTGATTTATTTCTAGAAAGGAATTCTGTATTTCATCAAATTTTTACAGATTTTAATAATCAGTTATGTGACCTTATGATTCTAGAAAGAGCATCTGATTGATATAAGCAGGTCTGCATTATTGGGAAGACCATAATGATGGGAAGCTTCAGATGTCTGTAACGACTTTTAATTTCCATCTGTGTCTTAGCACTCCTGAATCCTGTCACATACTCCATCTCTCATAATAAATGAGGACCTGTTTGATACCTTAGCCTTGTTGTGTGGTTTTCAGGACTGATTTTTAGTCTCCATGTTATGATACCCGTATGGATTTTGATCTATTCCTAGTCTTTTAATCCTCAGTAAATCGTTACCAGTTCTCACCCTGGGTGGACTGATCCAGTAGTTTTGAAATGTCTATCTGTAACTAGTTCCACTTCCATTTAGTGGAAGTCCCAGATGTCAGAGGGGAGAAGAGGTCCACATTGATCTGCACATCGTGTAATCATTTCACAAAGAGTGCCACCTCCAGTGTTTGTTACTTTTGAAAAGAGAAGCAGATGCAAATCTGATTGTCTTCTGTGACATCCTGACCATTAATGGTATCCAGAACTTGATTTTATTTCCTAACTCTTGGTGAGGAAATCTACGGGTAAGATATATTACATTGTCTTCTAGCTTCTGTTTTTTTCTCTCATTGGTATTCTTTACAGGGCTTATAAACTCAGCAAGTCAGCAGGCTAATCCTGTCAGATTTCAACTTTTTCTTTTCTCTGTAATTCTATTGCTACCGGAAAGCAACTTCTGCATTGTAGGTTTTATTTTTTTCCCTTCCTTTTCTTTCCTTTTATTTTTTTTTTCTTTTATAATTCTCTACATCACTGTGTCTCCCAACACTAGACAACATATGAGAAGAAAAAAAGGTCAGAAATATGAAAAGAAAAGAAGACAAGCAACTACTAACACAAACTACTGAGTAACAAAAGACTAGCAGACAAGAATAGATTCAGTTTTACTGCCGGCAAACACTAGGTATAAAATAATGCAGCTTTCTGAAACTTAAAGAGAGAGCCAGATAATAGAGGGAAAAATCTCCTGGATTTCTGAGTACAAGAACAGGGCTAAAAATATGATCCCAAACACCAACCAGACCTTTAAATAGCAAATATTCTGATGAATTTCATTTTAAAATATGTGTTACTTGATAATCTAGAAAGTAAACAGGAGCATCAGAAATCAAATTTAATATAGTCGTGGGATAAAATATATTGTTTCATTCAGAGAATTCTGCCTTTCTTTCCCAAGTGACATGTTTGCTGAATTATTTTCTTTCCAATTATTACTATCTATGTCATTGAATCTGGTAGTAAGGAAAGATGCTATTGTCAAAAATAGTCTAGGGCACCTGGGTGGCTCAGTCGGTTAAGCGTCCGACTTCACCTCAGGTCACGATCTCGCGGTCCGTGGGTTCGAGCTCTGCGTTGGGCTCTGAGCTGACAGCTCAGAGCCTGGAGCCTGCTTCTGATTCTGTGTCTCCCTCTCTCTGCCCCTCCCCCATTCATGCTCTGTCTCTCTCTGTCTCAAAAATAAATAAACATTAAAAAATAGTCTAGAGCATTTCCTTTCTACCACATGTGTGTAAATAGTAAAATTCTAAGTTGAACATACTTTCGAAAATAATTTATACACAATAAATGGCTGAAAAGATCTTTGCCCTTGTGGACTATATATATCACTATGTGATTGTAATAAAATTCTATAGGGAAACTGTCTTAAAATAATATTTGATATGAATATAATAAAGGCCATTGCTAGTATTCTAATTTTTACAATGATGCTCCAAGTTTGATTTTTGCAATGTATGTAAATTGGTAAGAAATATATAGAGAGAGCCTAGAAGACTTGCATTTTATTTGTTTACTTTTTTTCATATTTATTTATTTTTGAGTGAGAGAGAGACAGAAAGAGACAGAAACCATGTGTGCACAAGCTGGGGAAGAGCAGAGAGAGTGGGAGTCAGAATCTGAAGCAGGCCTCAGGCTATGAGCTGTCAGTGCAAGGCCTGATGCAAGGGTTGAACTCATGAACTGTGAGATCATGACCTGAGCTGAAGTCAGACGCTTAACAGACTGAGACACCCACGCACCCCAAGACCTGCATTTTAGACAGTATGATGGCATCCTGTTAAAGTATTAATTACTTAATTTTATTTATTTTTTTTAAATTTTTTTAAAGTTATTTATTTATTTATTTATTTATTTATTTATTTATTTATTTTTGAGACAGGGAGAGACAGAGCATGAACAGGGGAGGGTCAGAGAGAGGGCGACACAGAATCCGAAACAGGCTCCAGGCTCTGAGCTGTCAGCACAGAGCCCGACCTGGGGCTCCAACTCACGGACCGCGAGATCATGACCTGAGCCGAAGTCGGCCGCCCAACCGACTGAGCCACCTAGGCGCCCCTAATTACTTAATTTTAAAAGGGCATATGACATACATTTTTGAAATTTATTGTTTTTGATTGAACTCCCCTTATCCTCAAATGAGAACTAATAAGCTTGAGTCCATGTGATAAAGCACCTATTTTTTATTTCATTCCTGCTAAGCTATTTCAGTTGGGTTAATTAGCTTGACAGAGAACCAGCTTTGCTTCACCTGTCCCCCCCACCCCCCCGACCCCCGCCATCACTGCTGAAAGCTTGACTATAGCCTACCTCATTACTCAGTTTTTAATTTGTTTCCATCATCTATCAATCCAATGTACCTAAAGAGCTGGGCTTATTTATTTCTAGCTTTGTGTTTTTCTTCATTAAAAAAAATCACAATTTCATTTAGGAAGCTCTTATAGGATACTCTGATATTTTTGTGCGGCTTTATTGCCACTGGGGTTTTATAGCTACGTGGGCACGATATACCACTGTGTAAACAAATGAAGCTGGTTGAAGTTAAAAATATTACTCTTTTAAGCCAGGCTTTTTGCCTAAATTCCTTTATCTTGAGCTTCATATTAAAAACGTGTTTAACATGTAACTCAGGCAAAGGCCCTTTTGAGAGTATAGTGTAATAGCTTTTATAACACACCATGCTACTCTGTGAAAACCCAATTCTCTGTTTAGAGCACCTCACCATTACCTACAAATGTAAAACCTAAAGCAAGTTAATTTGATAATTTGATAATAATAAATTAAGTTAAAATTAGATTTAACGTTGATTCACATTTTGATTGTCTTGTCTGCATACTTAGCTACTTGTCTGTCTGCATTTTGATTTTCAACTTACTACTGCTGTGAATGATTATCAGTAATCGTACACACAGAAATGGGGGAATATCAAACAATATTTGACAGATAAAAATTAATTTAATTTTTTTCTTTAACTTTTTTTAGTAAATAAGGTCACATTATGTAATATTCAGTTAAACGTTGGGCAAACCCTGAGAAGATGCTTGGAGATTGAATAAAAATGTACAGCTGGATGATTTTATGATACTCAAGTTTAAAAGAGAAAAGTAACCCCTTTTTGCTTTTCTTCAAAATCTTATTCTACTCATGAGTTTACTTCCTAGCACATCGTTAACTGTGCAGTTCTAGTATGACATACATTTCAGTGAATGTAATGGTACTACCATTATGTATAAATACAACAAAGTTAAGCCCTTTTTTAAAAACAATTTGTAACTTCTTCAATCCTTAAGAATAATATTTATTAATAAAAATGTTGGTCAGTTTATAAGCTTAAGTCTTATTGTGATACCTATAATTTCTTGAATAGAATAGAATCGAAATCCTAGTAAATCAAATGTCTGGAATCATCGAGTTCACTATTTTCTATGTATTTTCTTTTTTTTTTTTTAATTTTTTTTTCAACGTTTATTTATTTTTGGGACAGAGAGAGACAGAGCATGAATGGGGGAGGGGCAGAGAGAGAGGGAGACACAGAATCGGAAACAGGCTCCAGGCTCCGAGCCATCAGCCCAGAGCCCGATGCGGGGCTCGAACTCACGGATCGCGAGATCGTGACCTGGCTGAAGTCGGACGCTCAACCGACTGCGCCACCCAGGCGCCCCTATTTTCTATGTATTTTCATCCATCGTTGAAATTATGATTTTAAGCAGAGATAACTAGGTAGTTCAATTTATTTAAACCAAATTATTTGAGAGTGTAAATGTATCTACATGCTAATTGTACCCTGTATTAAATAAAATAATAATGAAGAGCCCTTGTTCTTAGGAGTTTCACAGTCTAGAGACCTGTGTACACACTCATTTATTTGCTCATTTAGTTAACTTTTTAATGAGCTCCTGGTTCACAAACTCTTTAAAGATTAGCTAGATTAGGTTTATGGGGATTCTAGAACAGTGACATGCAAATGAAAATGCAAAGTTTTAGGAAAGTAAATAAAATATTTGGGGATGTGCAAATCATCCATCTTGTCTGGTGTAGTAGGAGCAGAGAGAGATAAAAAGAGAAAGAGTTTTGAGAGATTCCTTGAATGTCAGGCTAAGACATCATATTGATGTCATATAGAGCTAGGAGAGGGGAATTGAAATTATGTGGAAGAATCGTATTCACTGAGGAAAATGTAACTTAAAAATTTGAAACCAAAGGAGTAAGACCTATACACAGAATTGAACTGAGAATAAGGCATATACAAATAGAGAAAACAAAATTATAAATTCAGATTGATAGAAATTCAGGTATAATATACTTCACACCATTAACAAGAGATTGCCATTCTTTTAATATGGAAGTGCCGCCACACAATGGTCCCATCTAGAGGAGACAAAGACGTTTACTGACAGCCTGCTGTTTGCCAGGGTCTATTCTGGCTATACTTCCTACATTGCCATCACTGAAATGTAAGCCCAGGGAATCATCTGGTTACCTACTGCTGAATTGTGTGTCATTGATAAGTGCCTAGCATAAAGGACGTCTCATCTATATCTGTTAAATAAGTAGATTAATTCAATAATTCAATCCACATACTATCCTGCTAAATCTATATCAGTAATACCAGTTTACAGATGAGACAACTGAAACTGAACACTCATGGTAACAGAGCCAGCAAGTCCCAGATGAATGATTTGATTCCCAACATCCTTGCTTTCAAGTATGAAATTCTGTCTCTTCCTGGTTGTATATGCATGGTGTGTGTGTGTGTGTGTGTGTGTGTGTGTGTGTGTGTGTGTGTATGTGTATATATATATATATATATATATATATATATATATATATATAATCATTCAATTTTATTTAGTCTATTCCTACACTATATAGTCCCAAGAAAGAAAATGCATTCCTGGGTTGAAGCTTGAAATAGTAAGCAGACCCTAAGTAAAAATGAAAGCCTTTTTATCCTAATCAAGTTAGTGTTGCACTGACTTGGTTCAACAGACAAAACAACTTTCCACACCAGAAATAAATGAAACAATACGTGATTTCAGAAAATTGATGGTAACCTCTATGCCCTCCCTAATGTTTCAGAGAGGGGTTGTGACTCTCTCTCCTCCGCTTCAGAAGCTTTCAGGCTTAAAGGAAGCCAGGAGGGTTTATTGCAGCAAAGTGACAGGAAGCAGGGCTATGGGCAGCCAGGTGAGATTGTCCAGATCCTTACCCTCTTGGAGCTGTGGTGGTTTCTGCTGCCTATAATCTCGGTGCCAGACTAGACCACATTGTCCAAACAGCCTCCTCCACAATCACAGCTTTCAGATTTTGTCCCTCACCACAAAGTTCTCTGGGCATGAGCTTCAGTTTTGGTTACTGGAAGAGGAAGCATCCTAAAGCAGAGCCAAAGCCCCACGGGCAGAAAGCTTAACCCAAGTACATGACCTCCCCCTCAGAAAAGCTACAAGCAGTGCCAGTGCCAACAGTAATACTGATGGCACCACTACACTACAAATAATGCTACAGATGATAATACTCATAGTCATATGAATGTGCAGGCTATAAATAAACAATAATAGCATTAAATATTTATCCAGTGCCAAATATGGCTCTCATATCCACCATGTGTTTTATCTTTTGGAAATGAGCCCCAGGTAGATCGTAAGCTCAATTCATAAATGCAGGAATTCCATCTGAAACTGTTTTTCTGTATTAATCAAAGTGAGATAAGCAGCAACTGGAGATGGGAAACTCAAGTCCACTTCTCCTTGATTCAATTCTTTGTTGTTGTTGTTTCCTTCCCAGTTACCTAGAGGTGATCTGAAGTATACACACTCCACTCTGTAGTGAGTTACATATCAAAGAATCATTAAGACATAAAACTCCCCAGCTTTAAGGGTTTTGACTTTCCACTGACCTTTTCCAGCAGGTTGTACTATACATGAATAGGTTCCTGTAAAAAGAGCTCATAGTGGGCAATCGACCCTTGAACAACATTCAACTATCAAGCAACGTCAAGGGCTCCTGTAGTGAGTGCCATGTTTCATGTTCAACTTTCCTGTGATGCCCCAATTCCCAGGTTGAAATTTCCTGCACAAGATATTTTTAGTAAAGGTTTGAAGTATTATTTTTATATAGCTAAAATCTTCGAGTCTATAACTGGGGATTGCATTCACATACTTTTGTGTGGAAAGTGATATATCTGTGACATTTCTAACAGTAATTTAGGTGGTGGTGTCTCTCAAAGTATGTGGAGCTAATAAGAGGAATAGTTTGTCTTCAATTTGGACCACAACAAACTAATTACTGAAGTTGATTTAAGGATAATCTGGGTAGACAATAAACTTGTTGTTTTAGAAGTTCTTTAAGAAATTATGTAAATAAACTTAAAGATGAAAATGATACCATTTTCAAAAGTGGAATAAAAGGGATTTGGCAAACTAGGAACAGTTGATTCATGTTAATCTAAAGTAAATTTCTAGAGTGTCATATTTTTTTTTTTAAGTACGTGTAAAAACTTAAGGTAGAATGCAGTAACCACTGAAGCCAATTTTGGTGTCAGAAGAACATTATGGTAAACAGTTACATTCTCCTTTTTGACAGAATTAGTAGACAACACAATCTTGAAATTGCTGTGGTTATGTGTAGAGTGTATCTTGACTTCGGTACCTTTGACAAAGTTTCTTTAATACTTTCTTTTGAAATATGGAAAGATGTGAATTTACAATTAGGTGATTTTAATTGGTTGAGCAAGCATGCTCAAATGGAAGCAATTTATAAAATTAGGTCATCAATCAAGTATTAATAAAATATATGTATTAGATTCATGTTTATTAATGTTAAATAATACATTTAACATTTGCGTTAGCAACTTACATGATAACAACAGTATAGATTTAGGAATCTGTAGCTGACATAGATCTGGTTAGGAATCTGGTGCCTTGGCTTTTAGAATTGTGATGTAAAGAATTTCTCTAGATTAGACCGATATATCCTATTTAATAAGGCATAAGAGATATTTCAACATTAAAATTCAAAAGGACCAGGGAAAAGACTAGTTTAACTGCTGTTAAACTAGTGAAAAAGTACTACATGCACTAGTATTCATTGACTGCAACTCATGAGCCAACAGCATGATATGAATAAAAAATAGACGAAGAAAAGAAAAAAGAAAGAAAAAAATAATAAAGTCAGGGGTGCCTGGGTGGCTCAGTTGGTTGGGCATCTGACTCTGGATTCTGGCTCAGGTCATGATCTCATGGTTCATGAGTTCGAGCCTTGCATAAGGCTTTGCACTGACAAAGGAATCTGGGATCCTCTCTCTCTCTCTCTCCCCCACCCCTCTGTCCCTCCCCACTCATGCTGTCCGAGTTTCTCTCCCTCTGTCTCTCAAAATAAATAAATGAACTTAAAAAGAAAACAAACAAACAAAAAAAGTCACTTGGGCTGCACTAATGAAAGACTGTCAGAATAGGAATGCTAGGGACCTTTTTACAATGTCCTCAACACATTAACATTAGAGTATGCTCTTAAGTTCAACGTTCTGTCTTATTTTGAAATTAGCACATTTCAACATCAAAATTAGTAAGGACAGTGGTATTTTTAAAATCTGTGCCAATTAAAGAAATGAGTCATCTTGGGAAAGATCATATTAAAGAGTTTTGATAACTTAAATAAATGACCCTCAGACTATGTAGTGAGGAAACAATAAAGAGAATTTTAAATTTGGGTGATACAGGCACACACATTCACATGCATACCTATTCCAGAAGGAGGAGACAGCACATTGGCTTGTGAACTGATTGTCACTGGTAATATCTACAAAGGTCAATGATGCTAATGATACACTTACATTTATATATATTATGACAGAGTCAAAATAACCTTGGCAAATGCATGTTGCTTTTATTTTTTATTTTTTGGCTTATTGAGATATATTTACCTAATAAAATTATAATATATTTAAAGTGTACAATGTGATGATTTATATATGTGTACGTTGGAAAGGATTCTGATCACTGAGTTAATTAACATATCCATCACCTCACATATTTGCCATTTTTGGGGTTAAGAGTACTTAATTTTTACTCTCTTAGCCGATTTCAGTTATACAAGACAGAATTATCAATTATAGTCATCATTTTACATATTAGATCCTCAGACTTTATTTCTCTTATATCTAAGAGTCTCTGCCCTTTACCAACCTTTTCCTATTTCCCCCACTCTCCAGCCCCTGGCAACCCTCAATCTATGAGTTCAGCTTGTTTTTGGATTCCACGTATAAGTGATGCTGTGCTGCATTTGTCATTCTCTGTATAGCTCATTTCACTTACCATAATATCTACCAAGTTCACCATTTTCTTGCAAATGGCAGGATTTCCTTCTTTTTAAAACTTGAATAATACTCCTTTGTATATAAGTATCACATTTTCGTTGTCTGTTCACCCATTAATGGACACTTAAGTTGTTTTTATCTTTTGACTATTTTGAATAATGCTAGTATGAAAATGGCAGTATAGACATGTTTTTGAGATAATGATTTCTCATTTCCTTAGATATGTACCCAGAAATGGGATAGCTGGATTACATAATAGCTCTAATTTAGTAGATTTTAATTTCTTGAGACTGTATACTGTTTCCCATAGTGGCTGTACCAGTTTACATTCCCATCAACAGTGTACAAGGGTTTCCTTTTCTTCACATCCTTGCCAACACTATCTCTGTCTTTCTGGTGATAGACCTCCTAACATGGTGTGAGGTGATATTCCACTGTGGCTTTGATTTACATTTCCCTAATGATTAGTGATAATGATATTGAGCACCTTTACATGTACCTGTTGGCTACTTGTATATCTTCTTTGGAAAAATGTCTATTAAAATCCTTTTCCCTTATTATTATTATTTTTTTTTTTTGCTATTGAGATGTACAGATTCCTTGTGTATTATTTATATTAACACCATATCAAATAGGTGATTTGCCAATGTTTTCTTGCATCAAGAAGGTTGCCTTTTGTTTCATTGATTTTCCTTTGCTGTGCAGAAACTTTTAGTTGGATGTGGTCCCACTTGTATATTTTTTTACTTTTGTTGCCTTTGCCAACTTTCAAGGTCAAGTCCAAAAAATCATTACCAAAACCAATGTCAACGAGATTACCACCTATGTTTTCTTTTAGGATTTTTACCATCTCAGAACTTATGTCGAAGCTTCCAATCCATTTTGTGTATGCTGTGAGAGAAGGATCCAGTTTCATTCTTTGGCATGTGGATATATGCATTTTCCCTCTCACTATTTATTGAAAACATTATCCATTTGATGCATATTCTTGGTGTCTTTGTCAAAAATTAACTGTATATGCACAGGTTTATTTCTGGGCTCTCTATTCTGGGCCATTAATTTGTGTGTCAGTTTTTATGCCAATACCATCTATATGCTCTTGAGAGCTTTGTAACAGAGTATAAAATAAGGAAGTGTGATGTCTCCAGTTTTGTTCTTTCTTAACATTGCTTTGGCTATTTGGGGATTTACTGTGGTCTTATAAGAATTTTAGGACTATGGGGGCGCCTGGCTGGCGCAGTCGGTTGAGCGTCCGACTTCAGCCAGGTCACGATCTCGCGGTCCGTGAGTTCGAGCCCCGCGTCAGGCTCTGGGCTGATGGCTCAGAGCCTGGAGCCTGTTTCCGATTCTGTGTCTCCCTCTCTCTCTGCCCCTCCCCCGTTCATGCTCTGTCTCTCTCTGTCCCAAAAATAAATAAACGTTGGAAAAAAAAAATTTAAAAAAAAAAATAAAAAAGAATTTTAGGACTATATTGTTTTATTTCTTTGAAATATGCCCTTGAGATTTTGATAAGGATTGCACTGAATCTGTAGATTGCTTTGGATGGTATGGATGTTTTAACAATTTTAAATATATTAATTATTTTTAAATAATTAATTATTCCAATCCATGAGCATGTAATATCTTTTGATTTATTTGTGTCTTCTTCAGTTTTTTTCATCACTGTCTTATGGGTTTTAGCACAGAGATCTTTGATCTTCTTTATTAAAGTTATTCCTGAGTATTGTATTGTTTTTGATGCTATTGTAAACACAACTGATTTTTCTGTATTGATTTTGTATCCTATAACTTTACTGAATTTGTTTATTAGTTCCAATAGACTTTGGTGGAATTTGGGGTGTTCTATATAGAATATAATCTCATTGCAAAGAGAGACCCATTTACTTATTCCCTTACAATTTGAATGCCCTTTATCTCTTTTTGTTAACTTATTGGTCTAGCTAGGACTTTTAGTACTATGTTGAATAAAAGTGGTAAGAATAAACATCCTTACTTCTCTCATTGGATGTATTTCAGTGCCATGTGTTTGAGTGTGCTGATCCTTTCTTCCACTTGATATTTAGTGTTGAATCCTTCTCTTGAATTTTTCAGTTCTTAAGTTTTGACTTCTGTTTGGTACTTTTTAAATATTTTATTTTTGTTGAAATTCTTACTTTACACATGCAATTTTTTCCTGACCTAGGTGAGCATCTTTCTAAGTGTTGCTCAAAACTCTATATTGGGTAAACTGCATATCTCCATTTCATTAAGATTGGTTTCTGAAGATTTATTTTATTCTTTTGTTTGGAACAGATTGTTTTATTTCATTTTCCTTAACTCTTTGTGTTGGTTTCTGTGCATTAGATAAAACAGCCACCTGCCTTAGTCTTTAGACACTAGTTTTGTGTAAAAGATGAACATCGGTAACCATCCCAATCCAAGCTCCTGGTTGCCTCTCAAACCTTTGTGATCATCCAAGTCACTGTCTCATCATCTTTGTACTGAATGGCTCCAAGTAGTAGAGTATCAGTTAAGATCCATCAGTGTCCCAAATGGGAGGCTCACAGTAGAGACAACAGGCCTGTTAGAAGCCAGATTCCCAGTAAGCAACTGGTAATGGATACAGTCAAACCTATGCAGGGAAGACTGAGACAGCGTTTTGCTGAGCCCTGCTGTGATAGCACCCATGAATGCTTGCATGCCTGTTAACTACTTTTTTGTGTACCTCATACTGTGGGACTCATGAGTGAAAGCCACATTGCCTTTCGGAGGTAAGTGATCCGGGGGGCCCATCCCTCACATGGTAGCTTTAAAATTTGGGGTAGTTGGGGTGCCTGCGTGCCTCAATCAGTTAAGTGTCCAATTCTTGATTTTAGCTGAGGTCATGATCTCATGGTTTGTGAGTTTGAGCCCCGAGTCAGGCTCAATGCGGGCAGTGCCGAGTCTGCTTGGGATTCTCTCTTTCCCCCCCCCCCCCCTCTGCCCCTCCCCTGTTCTATCTCTCTCAGAATAAATAAATTAAAAGGAAAACTTAAAAAAAGTTGGCATGGTAGATGTGTGCTTCATAGTCTTCAGTTTTAGGGAGAAGTTTGGAGTTGAGGGTTCTCCCATGCATCTACAGAGTTGTGTTAGGTTGAGTTTATGGGTAGAGTATGTCTCAGCCTTTTCTTCTTGTGTTGATGTGGGTATTTTTTCAGTCACTCAACTAGTTTCTGGATTTCTCTCAAAGGAAACTTCTCCATGTGCATCTATATATTAGGTGTGTCCATGGCAAGAGAGAAATTCAAGAGCCTCTACATCACCATCTTAGTCCAGAGTAGAATTTCATGCTCTTTAAAAATGAAGCTTTAGAGTGCAAAAAGTTAAGCTATTTTCTCATGTTCACATATCTAGTAAGCAACTGTTCCATAACTATCTCATCTGTAACTCTTCTTTACTAGTATAGGGCTCTCATGGCAACATGACTGTCGGCTATGGGTGATTCTTGCTATAGATGAAATCTGAGTCTCATGTTACCTTAAAACCCTATAATGAATTGAAACATTTTAAATTGTATTGTAGAATAAGTGGCCAAATTAATGTCATTATTGATTTTTGGATTAATAACTACATGAATATTGTCATTGTCTTATTACTGATCCACATTCTTAGTCCTGATATATGGCATTTTCATCAGTGGGGTAAAAACAAAAGCAATATTCAGTGTTTAAATTTTTTTTCTAAAGTGGCTAAAATATGGATGTGGTGTAGGGATTTAAAGTGATACATATATATAATACAACAAGAAAACCACTACTGTTTCCTTGGGGTTCATAAAAATTATTGAAAATATATATGGTAACTACACATTTGTAAAGAAGCTATCTTTGATGTCAAGGACCTGAAGCCCAATTTTTGCTTATGATAAGGCAATTAGTTTTGGATGGCTTCCTCTAGACATTTTTCCCCACTCATATTAGAACTTTATATCCTCCAACCAGAAGACCATAATTTATTTTAAAGCCTTCAAGTTGTTTTTCAAGTGATTTCCTATAGTTAGCCTATCCCAAAGTACCACTGCTTTGCGTATATACAGAGTATGAACAGTTTCAGCTTGTGATCCTCTTGAATGAAATAATGACACAGTGCATTAAGGAGAAAATTAACCTACAACTTATGCCATGGTAAATTGAGCAATTAACACTAGATTTTTGTGTTAAGAGAGACTTTGCTATTGCTGGATATTCCTGAAATAATTGGAAGTCACTGTCCAGTATGTCCAAGATGTGTTTTAAAAAGACTGGATATTTAATATGTGTGGTTTGGCTTTTGACTGACCCATACTAATTCTTACCAAGAAAGAGGTATGCAGCTTGTTTTGTACCGTTCATCATGCTTTAATCTGTGTTTTGGGTGTGTGCATTTGTGTGACATTTTCTCTTTAAACTGCTTTTTTAGATTTATTTTTGTCTGATTTAAAATTCCTAAAAGATGGATGATGAATGGAGGACTGAGAGTACATAGAAAACTTACCCTTTTGCTCTATATCCTACCTTGAAAATACCAGGTGATGTAGAAATTTGATAAAAATCAGAAATAGCAGGGCTATTTCCTGAAGTCTCAACAACAAACAATACTAAACATTACTGAATGCTGTGGGATTTGTTCGGGCCTATGTTCCTACAAGACTGAAGAGAGATAATGTATTACTGAAATCTCTGATACACACTATAGGATTTCTATGAGTTATATAGCTGGTCTGACCATCTTATGACACAATAGTGAGTAGAACAATCCTCTTCTTCCCTTCCCCAACCCCTGTTCCCAAGCTCAGCAGTGATTTCTGTGTCTCTGTAGAATGAAAAGATTTGGGGAGGAAAGCACTAAGATTACGTGAAGAATTCTGGGTTTGGTTCTTGGTTCTACACAGAGGTGTGATTGCCTAGGGAGTGAAAATATCGTATCAAAAAGTTTTTGATGTAATTAAAGGTAAAAGCTTCACAACTTAAACAACTTTTATCTGAAACAGCCCCCTTGGTATTGCTCAGGATATTTATCACCTTTACTCAGTAAATATACCATTGCTGCTATTTGCCTAAAGTAGTCACAGGGAGATGAGTAAGTGGGAACTACTTTAATAGCAAATGAACCTGCTTTCAGAAAAGCTTGTCTTTATAGCTTTTAATTGTGGATCCACAATGAGACCATGTTTTTTTTTTTTTTTTTTTTTTTTTGTTGTTCTCTTTGTATCAGGTATTAATATGTCCAACAAGGTCCTCTTTACCAGAAGCCCAAAGGGCATTCCTTATAGATTAGTTTTGCTAGCTCTAAGGCATGTTCATTTATCTCCTCAGTAGCTATTCAAATAAAACATAGCCTATATTATAAGTCTGACCATTGTTTATATTGAAAGATTATCTATCTGCTTGCTTTTATGGACAGAGAGAGAGACACCATGATTTCTAATGATTGAGAAATTCAGCAGTTCTTAAAATGGAACAATTTACTTTAGCTGAAACTCAAAAAGTATACATGTTGTAGAAAGAATCATTCACACTGATTAATAGAATGTTTTCTTCAGATCTTTAAGCTAAATGACAGGCTGCTTAAGAATCTGGACACAAAAGTTTACCTCAAATAAAATCTCTCATTTATATCATAATTATAAGGAAATCAAGGAATTGACTATTGAGACCCAACTGATTCTGAATAATAGTTTTCTTGGAAAATTTCAGGTATTTTTCTTTAGTATCCCAGGTCATTCTGAAGAGTAAATAAAACACAGACACCAACCCTTCCGTAAACAGAGATGGAAAAGCTCTTAGTGACATTAACTATTAGCATCTGTAATAGTTTAAAAAATTTACAAAATTTTGCAAGACTAATATACAAAATAGAATTATTGTCTACAGAATAACTGACTTAGCTTCTCAAAAAAGTCCTGGTAAGAATTCAATAAATATTTGGGAATGAAAGAAAAACTAAGTAAATGAGTACTTTCAAATAAATGAAGATCCTGTGAAGAACATTTTCTAGCTTTGAACTTAGTAGAGTTTGAAAAACACAATTTTAAGAATATGTTATTATATTAAAAAAAAGAATATGTCATTATAAAGATACCACCCCATAAGGTTAAAGAAACTAGGTCTGATAGGGAAAGCTGAGGGAAAAAGCATTTTTCTTAAGTTTGCTAATGCTTAACATACATACACATTTCAAGTAGTCCCAAGAAATTAGTTTAAAAGGCACTCTGTAGATATAAAAATTCTCTAAATTCATTTCAATGTATTGCCTTCTACTGAGTGTTTAACATAGATGGACAGATGATGTCTTTCAAAAAATCATATATCCATAAACGTACGTCTATATATACATGTACACATATATGTTGAGAATATAAGTGATAAATAACTATACATTTAAGTTTTAAGGAATCCCAGAATATGGTTTAGAAAAGTACTTTATACGTATATGTTTTATGTCTCTCTCTCATTCTTCTGCTCTGTATATTAAAGGAAAAATCAGTGCTCAATAATGTCCTGATACTGGCCAACTGTTTTCTTTCCTCTGTGTTTTGAGCACCTGATGGAGGCTTATGATTTTAATTTACGAAAATCATTGAATTATATTTTACTTTTCAAAATGAAGTAAAACCAGAATCCGTTTTTTTAAATAGGTTTATTTACCTCATTTTTACTTTGCATGTTCTCTGGATCCAATTTCTTCCAGGCTTATGTTCCTTAACGATTTCTTTTTCACAAATCATTAGTTTCCTCTGCTCCTTCTCCTCACTCTCCAAATTAGCTCAATCATTTCTCCTTAAAGAAAAGCAAAACAAAAACAACCCCAAAGCAAACATTTATAAGTATAACTAACACTCACCCTGTGTGTCGGGCATTTACCCTGAGTTAACTCACTTAGCTTTCACAGTAATTCTATGAGATAGCTGTCATATTACCTTCTTTGACTGATAAGGTCATTGAAATACAGAGAATTTCAGTAATGCTCACAACACTAAAATTGTCAGAGCTAGGATTTGAATCCAGGCGCAGGTGCATTTTCTGTTTGTTGAGTCATTTAACTCTGTTTTACCCAAAGCAGGAAAAAAAAATGCATACAAGGTTCCTTTCCAGACTGTGCTATTTTTATGCTGTGCTATGAAAATTTATCACAAACTTAGTGGCTTAAAACAAGAATCATTTATTATGTCACAGTTTCCATGGGTCAGGAATCCAGACATGGCTTGGTTGAGCAATCACAAGGCTGCAATGAAAGTGTCATGGAACGTTGTTTCTTTCTAAACTCTGTCTTCTTACAAGGTCATTGGAGAGGGAAATTCCTTTAGTCCTCTTTGAGGCCACTGCTTTTTTGCTGGATGTCAGCTGAGGGCTGACCTCTGGTCCTAGAGGCCACATTCCTCTATTACTTCCCCTATATGTGGTTTTCCATGGGCCCCCTCCCAACATAACAGTTTACTTTGTACAAGCCAGAAGAGGATTTCCCTCTCCAGTCAGCTCACATGGCGTCCTGTGCCGTAAGGTAATTACAGAGTGACATCATTTGCCGTATTCTATTGGCTAGGAAAAAACACAGGAACATAGGGGAAGGGAATTGTATGAAAGTGCAATTCATTGCGGAATGTCTTGGAAATTTGCCCGACACCCTCACCTCTCTACCCCCCAATCTTTGGGCCTTTCTGTTCCCTTGTTACTTCAGCGTCTAAAGAAAGAGGCTCTGTTTGCAGTCTTGGATGTTTTCAACCTCTCTGCAAGTTTCATCCTATTTAAATCTGACCCCTACTCTAGTTTGGTAGCATGTTCTGTTTTGTTTTTAACCTACATTCTTTTTAACCTTCCTCCAGCATTAATTTTGTGATATTATTTGACCACCCTAGAGAAGTGATTATCAAGGCCAATTTTATTCCAAAGTAAGTGTTAATTCATTGAATCTGGAATATATTAACAACTCAGTTTTATTTGAAAATATCTCTTTCTTTAAATTCTCACTTCTCTTATGCTATTTTACCTGCCCTTCTACCTTTTCTTCTCAGTTTTCCTTACTGGCATCTTGGTGTGGATTCAAGTTACCTTCCGAGTCTCTGTGGCTTCTTACTCTTTCTACTTCCTTGGAACATTCCATATGCAAGAATTCCTACAATCCAATCCTTAAATCCACATTTGTTTAAAAGCCCATAACAGGGGCACCTTGGTGGCACAGTCTGTTAGTGTTGGACTCTTAATTTGGGCTCAGGTCATCACCTCACGATTCGTGGGGTCCAGCCCCGCGTCGAGCTCCGCACTGTGTCAGCAAGGATCCTGCTCAGGATTCTCTCTCTCCCTCTTTCTCTGCCCCTACCCCATGTGCTTGCTCTCTTTCTCTCTCTCAATAAATAAATAAGTAAATAAATAAATAAATAAACAAACAAACAAACAAACAAACTTAAAAAAAGAAAGAAGAAAAGAAAAGCCCACAACAAATCTGACCCAAATCCAGTTCAACACTTTCTCTGTTAGTCTCCCTGGGACCTTCTCCTCTCCCTTAACATTCTTTGACTGGCTTCTATTGCCAGATGTAGATATTCAAAGCCTCCCTTTGTTTTTGTTTTTGTTTTATTTTATTATTATTATTTTTTTATATCTATACGGACACCAAATCCAATAGTTCTACCAAACAAATGGCTGTTCAGTCTTTTTTTCATATCATTCAGTCACTTCTCTCACTTTTACATATTTACCTTGTATACATAAACACTACCTTAAACAGTGTTAAGGATTTTTTTCCACGTGTAAATATTCAGTTTTATCTTTATAACATGAACACAAACAAAAGTCTTCCCCAGTAATCAACGACTGGATGTATGGCTCTGTAGGATGACATATTGGCATGGTACATCTGTGCGTTACCTTTTAATAAATGTGTGTAGAACAAATTTATGTACAGGCCTGATATGTCTTGTAGAAACAAGATTTAACAATATTGTTTATTAAAACCATTTGACAATGATTAGTAACACCAACAGTAGTAAAGCTGAAGAGTCTAATCACGTATTTAAAGAAAAATGGTTTAGTAAGGTAGAATCATTGACTTAAGTCTCAAACAGGAGTTTAGGAGTATAGAATGTGTGGGCCTCAGTGTTTTGGGATTTGATAATCTGTGGAAAGCAATGCCTGTTAAGCCTTTTTCTTTTTTGTGTGTAAACCCAACCTCCCACTCCCATTTCCAGATGCCACAAATTAAGCCATGGTGACTATATTATTAGATTAGACACTCATGCTTTTTCATTACAGTACGTAAATCTATCTTCACATGTACATACCGCCAACTAGCATATTAAACCATTATAATCTATTTACATTTATTACAGAAACGTATTTTTGGAACCTATTTATCAGATTAGAACTAGCAAAACCTCTCAAGGGCAGGTCCCAGGACAAGATAATTTTGCTTAAGTAAAGGCTGCTAAAATTTTGAAATCTGATGTGTAGCCTGGAGAGAAGAGAGGGACCCAAAGAATTTTAGCAGGAGATGACTCAGCAGAATGGTAAGACAGAGAAGAGTTATAGGCTTTTAAAACTTGAGTGGTCATGGAGTAACAAGAGGTTAAAGGAAAAATCTCTCTCTATTCCTTTATTTTTGACTAGGATCAGCCTTCTATGACCTTCCAGAGGAGTAACTTATTTTACACGGATAAAATCTTGAGAATATACAGAAAGTGTCAGTCTATTTTATGTAAATTGCCTCCGAAATGCATTTGCAATTTTTCATAGAAAACACACTTTACACACATATAAACACATATATATTTTATCTCTCAGTCAGTGGTCCTCTGGGTAAACCTCCATTTTAATACAAAATAATAAAATACTGACAATTCATGAAGAACATTACCATTTTAATGGTTGCCACTTTTTTTTCTTATTTTTATAATAGAAAAATGACTGTGTGTGTGTGTGTGTGTGTGTGTGTGTGTGTTATGTGAAAAAATGCAATTCTTCCTTGGTAGGTTGGTAGGTTTGGAGACATTACATGTTGACCTTCCATTTCACAGGAGTCCCTGAGAGTGGGACAAAGCCATTTGACCTCCTGTGACACCAATTAGACATTTCTATTGTATAAATGTCTCATGTCAACCAGAAAAAATATTTTTCTCTATTCTTTTGTGCCCTTTAAAAGAATGATGTCCTTCCTAAAAACAAGGAGAAATAAGCACTGTGAAATGAAATGGTCACTTAATAAAAAAAGATTTTGTTTTTCCCTCTTCAGTGTATTTTTTTTTTCTCCTTACTAATCAAAAAGAACAAGATTCCAAGATTTCTTAGACAATATGATTTGCTTCAACTCTTTTTCTGCTTTCCATATCTGGAAATTATTTTTACAATGAGACTTTGAGATGATGTATACATGGCTGAATAAGTAAAATGCAACCTATGTTATGGTGTCTTCAGTATTTTGAAGACTATTTTGAAGAATGAAATCTTGCACTTTCATATGATCAGTATCCATGGCAGAGATAGAAAAATGACTTAATATGCAGTATATTTTCATTGTCAAATAGAGACACAGAATTTGTCGGCTTTACACATGCAGTTTTTCAGAACTGAGAAGGAAACATTTCTCTCTTATGTCTTTTACTTGCTATACAGTTCAGTCTGCCCAGGATGGTTTGGGGCATATATTTGATACAGTGTGTTGTTAGATGCCCAGTACGTTAACACAGTTATTGTTTGTAGTTAAACGTGAGTTGTAAAGCCAATTGGGAAATTAAAATCCTGCAGGAATTGTGTTTTATTTTGCTTTGTTTCCAATACTGACATTAAGAGGGAAAAGGGAAAAATTTCTTAAATGCATATAATATTTTGAAAAATGTAATATTTCACATTAATACATGTGATAATAACCACCTGAAGTTGGATTTACTACTGCCCATTCCCTTCTGGGATCATCTTCAGTATAAATTTCTCATTCATTAATCCAATTTATTTATCCTGATGAGTTCTATTGCTTGTGATTACCTCTCTTTTGGGGTTAATTACACACGTGCAATGCTGCACTCAGACTGGAGAGTAGGTCTACCTTACTAGAGTACTGATCAATAATACTGTAAATTTAGATCTTTCAGTTTTTTTGTGTGTAGTTAATGTGATATGATAGAAGTATAAATTTAGATTGCTTTCTGGATGCAACACATACATCTTCTCATATGTAAAATCCTCATGATAAAACTCTCATTATTTGTATTTACAAATACTATCTGAATAGACTTTTCTCTCCTTTTAAAACCAGACCTTTCAATACACTTGCCAGCTTTTTATTTTGTTGTGTAGGATTATGACTTTTATTTACTATGTAACATAAAATGAATACACGTTTGAACTCAATCAAAAGAAACTTATTTTATTTATTTATTTATTTATTGCTATAGCATATATTTTAACATTATTTGTATATAAATACATGAACAATTTTTGGGTTTTTGCCAAATTCTAAATGATATGTTTTTAGGCCATCAGCAGGTATAATCCTCCTACCCAGAAAAATAACACAACCATTTTCTTGCGGGTTAATTTCTGCTGCTGAGGCATGTGCCCTGGTTTTCACTGACATTGAATTATTACCTACAGCTATAAATCTTGAGTCAATTTTCTATGAATGGCATTTTACAGGTACAGGGTATATTAAGCCTGCTTCCCACTTAGATAATGGTCTTCCCACCATGCTTTATTAAGTTAGCTAGCTTCAGTTTATGTTGTTTAATGTAAACTGACTTCTAATTTTCCTACAAACTATTATATTTGATTACAAGCTATAGTGAAAGGAAACCTCATTGTCAGATTTGGGATAAAGAGACTTCCTGTGTTCTATTCTTAAAGAACATATCAGACAATGAGGATCTAAAAATAAATAAACGGATATATCCAATGACAATTATTTCAAAGTCCTCTTTTAAGCTGAAAATAAATGATAAATATAAATATACATAAATATTTTTCCTGCTACTTAAAGTTACGCAGTCTAGATAAAACACCTAAATATATTTTATGAAATAAAACTATTTGATTATTTATTGCAGTATGAAAGTTTAAAGTTTTTTCATATATATTCTCTTTTTTGTTAGATTAGGGCTTGGGATCTGCTCTTAGTAAGAAGTAATCTATGGATTTGATAATTTGGTAATTTTTCAGAATCTCATTTACACAATTCTATGTTATACATTTCAACTTGTAAGGATTACACTGTTCCTCCATAAATGAGGTTGTATAAACCAAGGCTAATATAAAGTTTTTCATATGGAAGGGAGCCTGGGAGGCTCAGTCAGCTGAGCATCTGAGTCTTAATTTCAGCTCACAGTTTGTGAGATTGAGCCCCACATAGGATTGTGCACTGACAGCATGGAGCCTTCTTGGGATTCTCTCTCTCCCTTTCTCTCTCCCCCTTCCCTGATCTAGCTTTCTCTCTCTCAAAATAAATAAATAAACATTTAAAAATATTTCATATGGAAACATAAACCTAGATGATCCCTTTCTCATAAATGATAAATGGTTTTGCTTTACACAAAAATGTGTGTTGTTTTACCAATAAGATAGTAATTTCATAATCATGAACAAAATGGTGGAATTTACTGAAATATTTCCTGACTTCCTACTTACTACTAATTTTGTGGTAAAATTTGTATCTCTGATTTTTCATGTCATGTGATTTCTTCACAAAAATGAAGGAAGAAAATTTCTTTATTATGAGATCATCATTGCAAGAATTGCATTCACTCACACAATTTGCTCATTATTGTGCATTTTGTGCTCTGTGTTGAGAAAATAAATGCATTTTATGCTTATGCAAAATTAGCAAAGTTATAAAACAATACTTAATTTGACTATTGGAGGGAAAGTTACAATAATAGCATGTTTAATTTTTTTAATGTTTATTCTTGAGATAGGGAGAGAGAAAGAGAGAGAGAGCGAGCAGGGGAGGGTCAGAGAGAGAGGGAGACAGAATCTGAAGCAGGCTACAGGCTCTGAGTTGTCAGCACAGAGCCTGAAATGGGGCTCAAACCCATGAACTACGAGATCATGACCTGAGCCAAAGACAGATGCTTAACCTGCTGAGCCACCCAGGTGCCCCAATAATAGCATGTTTATTTGGGATAAATTATTAGGAAGTTTGTATCATATTTGTAAGTTTGATGGGCCTCATGACTCTTTGAGGTAAGCTATCATATACATTTACAGTTGAAGAAATGAAGGATGCAAAAAAGCAAGTAATTTATCTACACTTAAAGCAATGCTGTGGAATCTGGACTCTAGACTTGATTTTTAACACCTTTCTGCCGCCTCTCCTCTCCATAATTTAAAGCATCAACAAACCAACACTGAATCTTGTGTTTATTGTGATGTAATTCCCTGTCTTCTTATTTTAATCATATTTCATTATCCCTTCATTTTCTGCCTTTCCTAGATCTTAGACATACAGACCATCAATAAAATGGTGATATGTTTCTTGATTCTTTCTATAGAAACCCATTTCAAATTTAAAGACTTAACCATTATTTTCCATGTTTCACATTAAGTAACTTATGCCAATAAACATAAAATATATATCTTCTATTGGGGTTTCTGAAAATAAGTTATTGTTTATAGTCAATGGCCAATAGATAAAATTGACTTAATTTTTTTGTTATTGTTAATGAAAACATCAGTGTCGTGAACCTAAAACTGCTCTAAAAAAAAACCCCTAATGGAAAAATTTAAATATTTTTACAAGAATACCAATATACCTACTTAAACTTTTGTATTTAACATAATTTTTAATTGTAATACATGGAATCAGGTGTTCACTGGAAGTAGATCTAGTTTAATTTCAATTTTTTTTTTTTTTTACGGGAGGAAGCATGATACATTTCTGATGAGTATAGAACTGTTCTAATTCTGAAATGTTTACAAATTTGAGGCTGAATGCTCCATTGTATTAGTTAAGCTTTCTGAAGTGATACACATCTCATGAATGATAAATCATCCTGCCATCACTGATCAATTACAGATGTGGCTGCATCACAGCAAGCAATTGCCTCTTGCCTAAAACTGATTACTCTTATTACCTGACAAGTCACTTCACAATTTTAAATGAGAACTGAAGACCAAATATACAGATTGGTTGCACTCTTAGTGTGATTGATAAGGATTTAATTATAAATCATATTTTAATTCAGGTATTCTGTTCAACCAAGTATAACTTATGAAATTTAATGTATAAAATATTAATTTACGCTATAATTGAGTTTGTAGTTTTACAAGGGCTCATTGCCCCAGAATGCGGTGGGTGACATCAAAAAAGATAGCTCAGTAACCTGCCCGGTGAATGAGCCTAATAAATAAATCCTGCATCATCAATATAAAAAGTCTGTGTCTGCAGTTTCACTTCTCATCAAAGTATAGCAGAGACAAAACCAAAACAAATCTGACTTCAAGTTCTTTAGAAAGACAAATTCAAAGTTAAAATGCATGTAGACTTAATAACGGATTTTTCAAATGGTGTGTGTCTCAGAGAAGTTATCATCATCATCATCATCAATTTATGTTTATTGAGTTCCCACTGGGTATTTGGCACAGGACCAGACTGAGCAGAGGAAATAATGATTTGAAACATTTCTAGAGTCCCAGCCATCAGAGTATTATTTCCTGCATTCCTAAGTAACATTAAAGCAAAGCAGATAACCATTTATATTTTCAAGCCCAAATACGTTTATGAAACTTTGAGTATTTTTTTAAAAGGATTTTTTTCTGCTTCTGATAATATTTTCTTTTAAAGAGTAGCCTTAACTTCATGAGAAGAATGCTAAGCTGATGCCTTGGAGAATCTTTTGAAGGCATATTGTTATGCTTCTCTTTCAGCAAACCTAAATGGCCTTTTTAGTTTTCATTGTCTGCTATGGTTTTTAAGTGCTTTTTAAGTTTTCCTGACTCGCATCCTACACAGGAAGCTTCAGTGAATACGGAATGTGTGGTTGCAGTCAGGAAAATCACACTCATTAAAATGATATTCTGAGGTTGCCCATTTATTTGCTATTTATGAAATGCGTATTGAATTTGCTTATTGTGTAAAAGTCAAGGACTGATTGTTCTGTCAGAACTGGAGACACAGCTTTTGATCTGAAATTTAGCTCTCTACGTTCTTCGTCTGTCCTATCATCATCATGAGGATCTTCTTATTCTGAACTTAACCTATGCTTGCTTTAAAAATAGTTTGCTGCTTGCTATTCTAGAGCAGGAGGGATATAAGAATAAAAGACCTGCACTGAACTACTAAAAACAAATTAAGTTAACAATTAGCTCAGCCTGCCCACCAACAAAATGCTATTGAAACATAAAGGTGCAAGGTAGTGATGCCTTTAGTATTGAATTTATTATTCTGTGAGACGGTAATTTTCTTCTTGTCCCCTATCAGTTGTATGGCCCTTTTTACTAAAATTACAGTTTCATAGAATGAGGGTTATTTTCTTATGAACCTTTGGTTCACATTTATTTACTACTTATTTTGTGCAAGCTAGTATGGAGTAGCACATAAGGATTGGAATAACTTCCTTGCCCTCTGGGAAATTATTGTACAGTTGGACTGTGATACACTGCATTACTATTATTCAAAATATGTTCTGACCCTCCCTTCAAGAATAATAGACTTACAGCATCTTACGAGGGGCTCTTCCAGCTGGAACCCAGAATGAAGATAGTGACCAGTGATGGACATGAGCTCTAAGCAGGAAACAGCCCTTTGTTGTTCAAAGCCCAAGAGGTTGTAAATTTAGCCTAGCCAATGAATACTGGGAGGAAAGTCAAAGATCTCGTGTAAAATGTTTAACCTTAGATCCCTTTCTGATATAGCATCAAATACTAAGTACATATATCTTCTGTAAATAAATATCAGAGAGTTGATTTCTGGGGTTTTACTTGTTTGTTTGCTTGCTTGCATTTTACCTAGGTATGCTCTGCTTTAAGAATATTCAGTTTATGATAATTCTAATTTATAAATAAAAACTTGGGATCTTTATTTGATAAAATGCTGTATTGACTTATTTTAAATAGAAAAAAGCCATTCCATTTTTAAAACAATGAATTTGCATATTTGAAAAAACCTGCTGCAAAAAATTGGACAACACTTTTGCAATTTTCCCATTCCAAGGTAATCAAACAAAGTGACTTTGAAGGGCCCCTGTGTGGCTCAATTGGTTAAGCCCCTGACTTTGGCTTAGGTCATGATCTCATGGTTCGTGGGTTCAAGCCTTGTATTCTGCTCTGTGCTGTTAGGGCAGAGCCTGCTTTGGATCCTCTGTGTCCCTCTCTCCGTGCCCCTTCCTTGCACATGTGCATGCATGTGTGTTCACTCTTTCTCTCTCAAAAAATAAACATTAAAAAAAATAGTGACTTTGATATATAACCTTTCTTAGTTATTTTAATAATGTATGTTAATTTTATATCTCCTCTACCTGAAACATAAAATCACTTATGGTTAATTTCTACACTTCTAATATACTATGTTTTCTGTCTCTTCTTAGGCATCAATTGATTCTATTTACTGTACTTTCTATTTTTTTCTCACTTTTCCACTTTCTTAGGTCCCATGTCAGAAACTGATCATGGAAAACAAGTCTTAACCCTTTCTCTTAGGTCAGAATAAGGGAGGATCAAAGTGGCTTTAGTTCTGAAAGAGTTGCTTTAGTTTAAGGATGAAGACTTATGAATATGATACCCCAAATATCTACCCACTGCTCAATAGATGTAAGCCTCAGTATGTCTCAATCTCCTTGTCTCTCCTCCTCCTCTTTTCTTCCTTCTTCCTCCTTCTCCCCGTCTTTCTCTTCCTCTTTCTCCTTCTTTTTTCTGTCCCCACCTCTGCAGGAAATCTAAAATGATCATAATGAAAGGATGATGTTTTATTAGTCTAGTTCACATATCCTTTGCTTTAGTATGAAATAAAAATTAGGGGTGTCTGGGTGGCTCAGTCGGTTAAGCATCGACTTCAGCTCAGGTCATGATCTCACCACTCGTGAGTTCGAACCCTGCGTCCGGCTCTGTGCTGACAGCTCAGAGCCTGGAACCTGCTTCAGATTCTGTGTCTTCCTCTCTCTCTCTCTCTGCCCCGTTCCTGCTCACACTCTGTCTCTTTCTCTCTGAAAAATAAATAAACATTAAAAAAAAGAAATAAAAATTAAAATGGAAGATTTACAAATTTAGTCTACACATGTCTGAAGAACATTTTATTAGCTGAATCACAAGTTTCTATAAATTTCCATTTCCATAATTAAATTCATGATTTTATTTAGTTCTTCTGATCTACCATCATACTCTCAGTTATCACAACACAGTCACAACACAGGATCCCTATGAAGCCAACTATACTGTTTTGTTTGTTTTTAATGGAAGTATAGTTGACACACAATGTGACATTAGTTTCAGGAGCACAACATAGTGATTGGGCAAGTCTACACTCCATTTTTTATTCTTATAAGCTAAGATGTTTACCATTTAAGAGAAAAAAACTGAATGTCCACAGATTGCTGCTAATATCTGCATAAAGTCTTTTGTCTTTTATCCCTTCCTTTCCCACATAGGACTTTGATCTTGTGGTATTTTCTTAGTTCTGTTGTCTCTTTTCTTTTTCGTTTTTTTTTACGTTTATTTCTTTACTTTTTGAGAGACAGAGAGAGAAAGAGAGAGAGAGGGAGAGAGAGAGAAAGAGAGCAAGTTGGGGAGGGACACAGAGAGGTGGAGAGAGAAATCCCATGCAGGCTCCTCACTGTCAGTACAGAGCCTGATGGGGGGCTCGAACTCATGAACTGCGAGATCATGACCTGAGCCGAAACCAAGAATCGGATGCTTAACCGAGTGAGCCAGCTAGGGGCCCCAATATTGTGTCCTTCTTTTTTTTTTTTTTTTTAATGTTTATTTATTTTTGAGACAGAGAGAGACAGAGCATGAATGGGGGAGGGGCAGAGAGAGAGGGAGACACAGAATCGGAAGCAGGCTCCAGGCTCTGAGCCATCAGCCCAGAGCCTGACACGGGGCTCGAACTCACGAACCGCAAGATCGTGACCTGAGCTGAAGTCGGACGCTCAACCGACTGAGCCACCCAGGCGCCCCTGTGTCCTTCTTAAAAAGGAGTAAAAGAGGTTGACATCCTAGCTTACTTGTGAATTTTTTGCTGCTTCTATATTCCACTCACCATTCTCTCCTGAGAATATACTCCTAGAGTATCATATGATTCTAGTTTTGTTCTAATTCATATAATTGGGGCACCCATCTACATTACCTATCCTTCCTTTAACTCATAGTGCTTAATTAACATCTCTAAAATATTTCCTGATTTGCTTTAACTCTAAATCTAAGTTGTTCTGATGTTTCTTTTCCTCCATAACACAGATTGGGTGTGTGACAAAATGTCTGTTTTCTTCTGAAAACTGAGGTTATGGGGAATTAGTACATAACGTTTTCCTAAATGATCTTATATTTTTCTAGGCCCTCAAAAATACAGGATTTTCACCAGAGCAGAGACATCTATACTGATATATTATACACACACACACACACACACACACACATATATATGCACACATACATATACATATATGTATATATTTTTTATATTTATATAATTTTATAATTTATATATAAAACCACTAATGTTTTTTCCTGTTGGATATATATTTTTATGATTGATTTACATAGGCCTGAAGACCTTCATGTATAAATAATTAAAATAGTTTCACCATTTGAGAAATATGTCTGTGCATATACAGATGTGCCTATAGAAGCCTATATGTATGGACAGACAGGGCAAACTGAAAGAGATCCCTGGTAAGGGAAACAGCAAGGTTGGCCTTGCTGGTCCCCTGGAAGAAAATCTACCCTGACTAAAAGTCAAATCTGACATAGCCACTGAAGGCCCGAAGGCTGAGAGGACAATGGCTTCGGGTTCAGTTTGAAGCCTATTACTTCAATTGCCTCAATCCATGCACATTAAACTTTTGTGAGCATTCACTGGAGAAGAAAAAAATTGTAATCCTTCGGAGGTCGTGCAATCTTCAGATGGAACTTTGATAAGTGATACTCGTATAATAGGACTAAGAGAACCTCCCCCTACACATTTCACATGGGATAATGAACTTTGATTCTGAGCCGACAGTTTCATGCAGCAGTGTGCACGCATTTCCTGAGTGGTAGGTCAGCAAAGGGAGATTGCTAGCCCTTGCCGGAGGCAGCCTGAAAAAGGCAAATTGGCCAGGTTTATTAGCGCCGTGTGAGATCTCTGTAGACCGTAAACCACCAGAATCAAAGGTAGCTGTACGCACGCATTAACAAGAATCCCTTTGTTCCCACTGGCTAATGAGACCTAAACACAGGAGGACTGGTTTCTAAAGTGACTTGATTTGACAAGTCCGCTTGGCCCATTGAAGTTTCTCTCCTGATTGTTTTCAAAATGAAGACTATTTCGGTCCTTTAATTTCCTCCAAGCAACCAAAATGATTCTTCTCTATTAAGGTATTCCGGACTTAGTAAATTAAGATGGAAAAAAGGAGGAACTTGTAAGGACAGGTTCAGAGAGTGCAATATTTGCCTTAGTTTTTTGGATGATGATGAGGCTTAAACACTGAAGTGCAGTTCTAGACCAAACACACTGACTGAAAGTGAGTTTTGCATGTGTCAACACACTGGTACCAGTCACAGTTGCCCTAACTATTCTCTTCAGTTTGTGCGTATAAACAAAATCTAAATTTGGATCTGGCCACTTTGCATGGGGACGTATTGTATCATTAATTGTATTATAATTATGTTAGCACTATTAATTGCATGAACAAGGGTTATTTATCACCCAAATGCTTATTATCCTTTGAGTTTCCTGTAGCTACAAGGCATAAAATAGGTATTTTTTAAACACTCTATAGGTATCCCCCACTTGTTAAATTTGCCTTGAGCCACTTTGCTCTTATGAAAGATCTTCATTAATACCTGTTTTCACCAATTCAAAGAAGCTCTTTCCTTTTACAAAAGAAGGTGAAAAAGCAGAAAATAGCATCCACTTTTGTTTCTCAAGGAGGCTTTATAAGGGCCGCGTGCACCTTGAACGGCGAGGGTGGCGCCATCTAGGTCCTTCCTGGCGAACTACACTCGGCATCTCCGTGTCAAGCCACCGTAGTTTAAAGTGTGTATGTAGATGAGATTTATCTAGATGTATTTTGCGCATCCATTAGTAAGGTGTGTCCTAAAGTATCAGAAAAAGCTAAAAGAGGTAATTTTTTGGGTCTGGGAAAGTTAAAAAAATGTTTCCATTAATGTAAGTTAATGGCAGTTGCTTCTTTGTTTTACACCGTTTTAGCTTACAAAAGGTTTCATAGTGGGGAACCTGGGTTAGTCAGTTAAGCATCCTTGATTTCGGCTGGGGTCATAATCTCCCAGTTCGTGTGATCAAACCCCATGTCCAGCCCTGTGCTGACAGGGCAGAGCCTTATTTGGGATTATTTTTCTCCCTCTCTCTCTTGCTCGTGCATCCTGTCTCCCAAGCTAAATAAATAAACATTAAAACAGGAAAAAAAAAAAAAAAAAAAAAAAAGGTTTCATAGGAAAATTCTACTTTCAAATGGTAGGGGGACCTGTATATAAAAATTTCTCATTCTGGGGCACCTGGGTGGCTTAATCAGTTAAGTGTGTGACTCTTGGTTTCAGCTCAGGTCATGACCTGACAGTTCAAAATAAATAAATAAACTTAAAAAAATTTTTCATTTTATATATATATTTTAAAGTGAAAACAACTGGGGGCTCCTGGGTGGTTCAGTCAGTTAAGCATCTGACTTCAGCTCAGGTTAAGCATCTGACTTCAGCTCAGGTCATGATCTGGCGGTCCGTGGGTTGGAGCCCTGCATCGGGCTCTGTGCTGACAACTCAAGAGCCTGGAGCCTGCTTCAGATTCTGAGTCTCCTTTTCTTTCTGTACCTCCTCCACTTGCACTCTCTCTCTCACTCTCAAAAGTAAATAAACATTAAAAGAAAATAAAGTGAAGACAACCAGCATTGTATGGAGTACTTATCCAGATTACATTCAGTTCAACAAGCACTACAAATATATGACATTCCATAAATTTCTTTTCTTGGTATTTGTGTTTATAATACTATTTATTTGTATATGTACATTTGTACATATGTACATACATACATTTGTATATGTATACATACATACATACATTCATGTATATGTATGTATACATATGTGTATGTATACATATATGTATATACAAACATACATGTATGTATATACGTACATAAATATATATGTATATATAGTGGATAAAGATTTAATTTTCAATTAAATGATGCAAATAATGTGTATTAAATTCACTTTCAGAGATGACATCTTCTGACTTACAATCTCCATAAGCTTTATCCCCCTTCTTCCTTTCATTTCTCATTAAGTAAATCAAAACCCATACAAATACAGCCTCATCAGATATCTGACATATAATCTAAACTCTCTGCATATGCTATTTTTTTCTACTATGATAAAGGGGTAAATGATTTTTTTCTTTTACATAAAATATTAACCCAGAGATGTCTGCTTTCATCCACTCAAGGACTCAAACATGTTGTATACAAACATACTGCAAAATTAATATTTTCCTTCTTAAATTAAAAAAAAAAAACTTATTTAATCCCAGTGACCTCAATGACCACTCATGTTTATGATCCTTCTTTACTTTTACGTTTTTTTTTTTTTTTTTTTTGGAAGGGTATCTGCATTCTCTAGGTTTCTATTCCATCTCATGAGTTGTAAATTTCTTATCCTTTTGGATAACCTTTTGCCCTTTTTCTCGACCTTTACATTTTGGAGTTCCTTCACCCATACTCCTATAGCTACAAACTCTTCTTAGATGGGATAGCATCTAATACCATATGTATTAGTCTGCTAGGACGTTTATAACAAGATACCACAAACCTTGCACCTTAAAGAACAGAAATTTATTTTCTTACAAGTTGGAAGGTGGGAAGTTCTGGATCAAGGCTTGTGGATGGCTGCCTCTCACTGTGCCTCATGTGCTCTTTTCTCTGTTCATGCACACCCATGTTATCTCTTTCTCTTCCTATAAGGCCACCATAACTCATCCATATTAGAGTATTGTCCCACCTGATGTACTGGGAGTTGGGACTTCGACATATCCATTTTTGGGGGACACAATTCAGCCTATATCACCATCACTCTGAGTTATGTCCAGCCTATTTAGCTCCAGATTTATATACATTGTCTATTGACATTGCAAGTTTGAGGTATAATCCACATCTCTTAAAATATCCAAAATAGAACAAAGCAGCACCTAGAAAACAACTTCATCTCTTGAATAGATTATTGCCTTAGTTTCCTAATATCTTACACTTTCTGCCATCAAGCTCCACCCACCATATATTCTTCTTAAAGCAGAATGATCATGTTAAAATAAAACTGACATAGCCTGATCAATCATTTGGCTTGCCTGAGGTTAAGAGTGTTCATAGAAAATAAGACTTTCAGAGAGAAAACTGAGAAAGTTCTAGGCAAACCAGGATGAGTTGGTTACCTTAAATTCATGTAATGTCACTCTTTGGTCCAAAAACCTCCAGAGGGCATTCATCTGACCATATTTGCTGTCAGAATTATTTTAAAGATTTGTATACACCCTCCCTGACTTTATTTTCTGCTTTTTTTAAAATTTGACTTCAGACAAGATATTTACAAAAACATTGAAATTTCTGTCTCTGCAAAGGCTAACTTCAGAACTTACTGCCTCGATAAAAAGTTTTAATACACACCCTAAGCTGTCCTGCAGCAAAAACCCACTAGGGCCTTTCAGGAAATAGTTTGCAGCCATAGTTGTCCTCCTGCCCAAGAGATACTTCTCTCCGGAAGCCTGGAGACATTTGGCAAAGTCTGTAACCAGTTTCTGTTGTCACAGCAGGCATGAGGTGCTACTGGCACATAGTGGGTGGAGGCCGGGAATGCTGGGATGCTGATTACAGGCACAGTCAGCCCCCACAAGCTATGCAGCCCACAATTACAAGGGCACCAACAGACATTGTCCTAAGACATGGAATGACCCAAAGGAGAAGTGTTCTAAGAGGAATATAGAATGTATCTCTCAAGCATTTGTAAATATATTCTTGTTACATTTATTAATGTGTTCTGTGTTGACCTGTCCACCTTGTACCCATGCCCTAAATATGAGGGGAAGAGGCTATATTTTCACTACTAAAATGTTTAGTATTTGTAATAAAATGCCACAAAGTATGTGCTTAATAAAGATCTGTTGAATATATTTATGGAGACAGAAAAGGTATATTGGTGTTTATAGAAAGCAGAAAACAACTGATTTACAAAGAAGTAAATCGAGAGTTCCCCCTGCCCTAACGTGGTAATATATCACATATAAATATATCAGTATTATTATTAGTTTGGTATACTTGCAGCTACCAAATGCAAAGTGTTTTCATTCATGCTGAATGAAAAAATCAAATGAATAATTTCACCAAATCCCCTTTTTAGTTCATAAACCCATAAGTAGAGTGAAAAGAAAAGCCAAAAGCATAAGAACACATGCATTAATGAATAATAATGAATGAATATATTAAGGAATAAATAGGAAAACACAGTAAGAAAAACAGAAAATGAAGGTACATTTATTTTTTTATTTTTTTAGAACTGTTTTTTTATTTTCTTAATGCTTATTTATACTTGAGAGAGAGACAGAGTGTAAGCAGGGGAGGGGCAGAGAGAGAGGGAGACACAGAATCTGATGCAGGCTCCAGGCTCTGTCATGTCAGCACAGAGCCCAGCGTGGGGCTCGAACTCACGAACCATGAGATCATGATCTGAGCCAAAGTTGTACACTTAACTGACTAAGCCACCCAGGTTCCCGGAAGGTACATTTATTTATTTTTTTTAATTCTCATTTCCTAGAGTTATGTAACTTTTTAAATTAACGGCTTTATGTTGAAATAATTGTTGGTTCACATTCAGTGGTAAGACATAATAGATTCCATGCATATTTTATCCAGTTTCCCCTGACATCTTGCAAAACTACAAAAAACTATGACAAAGTATTTTGAGACAGACAAGGTATAGAACATTTCTATAATCTCCAGGGTCCTTCATGATGCCCTTTTATGGCTATTGTCACTTCCTACCTGCCTCTCACCCTGCCCCCCCGCCGCCTTTAGGCAACCCTAGAACCACTAATCTGTTTTCCACTTCAACAATTTTATCATTTGAAGTTTGCAGATCATTATATAAATGGACTCTGAAAAAACATAAGCTTTTGGAATTGGTTGGTTTTTTCACTCAGCATAAGTCTCTGGAGATCCACCTAAGTTGTGGCATGCATCAATAGTTTGTTCCTTTGTATTTGCTGTTTACTATTCTATGATATGAACGTACTTCATTATGTTTTGGAATTCGTCTGTTGTAGAGCATTGGGTTTTTTTTTTACAGTTTTTGGCAACTACACATTGAGCTGCCATGAATGCTTATTCACAGGTTGGTTTTTGTTTGACATGTATTTTCCTTTCTCTGGAATAAATGTCCAGTCTTCAGGTCATGTGACAGTTTCATGTTTAGTTTTGTTTGTTAAGAAACTGTGAAAGTGTTTTCCAGAACAGTTGTACCATTTGACATTTACAGCAGCCAATGTTTGAGTGATCCTGTTTCTTGGGAACCTTGCCACATTTTTGTGCTATCCGTATATTTTGCTCCAATTTATATAATTTTATTTTTCAACTTTAAAGAGGTATATAGCAAATTGTACATATTGTGTGCATGTTGATGAGTTTGGGTATGGATTACATATCTGTGACACCATCACCATTGTCAAGGTAATAAATGACATATTCATCACTTCCAAAAGATTTCTTGTTTCCCACTGCCGTTACCCTCCACTTTTATTTTCTTTTGATAAGCACATTTGGCATGAGATCTACCCTCATAACAAGTTTTGTGAACAACACTATATTGTTAGCTATGTTAACTATGGGCACTGTGTCCAACAGAAACTCTCTGGTTCTTATTCATCTTGTGTAACTGTAACTTTATACCCATTGAATAACAGTCCCTCATTCTGATGGGTGTATAGTGATAACTTACTACTTAAGTTTACATTCCCTAATGAGATGGGAATTAGCATTAACTTCTTTTAACATTTTTAAAATTTCTTCATTGAAACGACCTGGTCCTGGAAACTTCTATTGGAGGAAGGTTTTTAATTATACATCCAATGTCTTTAGAAATTTAGAGGGCTACTCAAATTATCTCATATTGGATAATTTGTGGTGAGTTGTGTTTTTCATACAAGTGGTCCATTTCATCTGAGATTTCAAATGTATTAATTTAGAGTTGTTCATAGCATTTCCTCACCATTTTGATGACTGCAAGTTCTGTTATGATATCCCCTATTTTCACTCATGATATTGATAATTAGCGTCCTTTTTTTTCTTTGTCAGTTTTGCCAACCATTTGAATGTTTCGAAGAATCCATTCTTGCTCATTTATTTCTATATGGATTCTGTTTTCAATTTCATTGATTTTTGCTCTTGTCCACGTTATATTTTTCCTTCTGCTTGGGTTATTTTACACTCTCAAGTTTTTGAGGCGAGAGCTTAGATGATCAATCTGAAAATTTTCATCTTCTAATATATTTATTTAGTGCTGTAAATTTCCCTCACAGCAATGCTTTAGATGTTTCTAACAAGTTTTAATATGTTGCATTTTCATTTCAAATCAGTTCAATATATTTTGTTATTTCCCTTGAAACTTCCCTTTTAGCCCATGGATTATTTAGAAGTGTGTTTTTTGGTTTTTACTTGTTTGGAGACTTGCATGCTACTTCATTATTGATTTCTAGTCTGATTCCACTCAAACGCACACTCTGTATGATTTTAACAATGTTAAACTGAACAAGGGTAATTTTATGGGCCAGAATATGTAACTATATATGTCTTGCCATGTTATACATACCAGTTAGAGACTATTGGTTGGTGGCGGTGACTTTTAGAACTTTGCTGATTTTCCATTCAGATGTTCTATCAATTGTTGAGAAAGGAATGTTGAATACCATATGTTAATTATGGGTTTCTCCATTTCTCTTTTAGCTCTATCAGATTTTGCTTCACATATTTTTTGAAGACTGTTTTTCATTGCATACAAATTTAGGGTTTTTGTCGAATTGATCCTTTAATCACTATGCATTCTCTTTCTCTGTTTTTGTAATTTTATTTGCTGTAAAGTCTTCCTTATGGGATATTAATATAGCAATTACCTTTTAATTTTGATTAATGTTTACATGATGTATTTTTTTCTCTTTCATTTTGATCAATATAAATCATTATATATGAAATGAGCTTCTTGTATCATACACATTATGTTTTTAAATCCACTCAGCCAATCTCTATGTTTTAATCAGTGTACTTAGATAATTTACATTTAACATAATCACTGATACTATTAACATTTTAGGGCTGCCATTTTATTCTGTTGTTTATTCTCCGTTTCTTTTCTTTTCTTTTCTTTTCTTTTCTTTTCTTTTCATCTTTTTCTTTCATTTCTTGTCTTCCTAGGTTACTTGAATATATTTTATGATTCTACTCTGATATATCTATAGTGTTTTTAATGCATCTTTTCATATAGCTTTTTATTGGTTGCTCTGGTTATCGCATCATCTATCCATAACTTATCACAATCTACTGTCATGACATTTATCAGTTTAAATGAAATGTTTAATATTATTCTGTTTAAATGTCCCTCTAGTTTCCCTCATTTATAATAAAATTGTCTTAAATATTTCCTCTCCATGTAGTTAGACCCACTACAGACAATGTTATAATTTCTGCTTCAACCATCAAAGAAAACTAATTGAGAAAACTAAGAAGGAAATGGAAAATGTAATATATTTTCACACACTTTTGTCTTTCTATTGTTGCTCTTCCTCCTGAAGTTCAAAGATTACTTCTTCTATCATTTCTTTTCTAGTTTAAGATCTTCCTTTAACCATTTTTGAGGATAGGTCATTGATGGTAAATTTTCTTCATTTCCCTTCATCTAAAAATATTTTGCTTAAAATATTTTTATTTTTCTGTAATTCCTGGGATATATTTTACTGGGTATAGAATTCTGAGCTGACAGTTCTTTTCTGTCAAACTCAAACATTTTGCTGGCCTCCCTGGTTTCTGATGAGAATTCTACTTGACTCAGCTTTTTCTTATAGGTGAGATATCATTTCTCTCTTGATGATGATGAGATTTTTTCCCTTTCTTTTAGTTCACAGAAGCTTGGCTCTGCTGTATTTTACATGAATTTATTTGAGTTTATCTTGGAGGTATTTCAGCTTAGTGAGTCCATAGGTTTATATTTTTTTGATCAATTTAGGAAACGTTTTAGTCTTATTTTTTTTTCAGCACCTTTCCAGCCTCACCTTTTTTTCTCTTCTCTTTCTGGAACTCACATGAATGTTAGATCTTTTATTATAGCCCCACAGGACCATGAGGCTCTATTTATTATTATTATTATTATTATTATTATTATTATTATTTGGTCAATTTTCTCTGTCCTTTGTAGATAGCATAATTATAACTGTTCTGTGTTCCAATTCACTGATTTTTTTCTCTGCCATCTCCATTCTGCTGTTGAGCCCATCCATTATGCTTTGTTTTTTTGGTGGTGTTGCTTTTTAGTTCTAAACTTGCAGTGGTCTTCACTTAGGCTGTGGTTGGAGTGGAGGTTGACTTCCTTGCCATCAGCAAGGATAAAATCCCAGCCCCTACTTGGCCATTTCTGACCCCAAACTCTGACAGGATGTTTGAGGCACCTGGTTACAGCCTGACAAGTGTAGAACTCTTGAGCCTCCACTGACTTCTCTTGGCATGAGTGAGCTAAGGCAACAGTTCCTTCCTTCCTTCCTTCCTTCCTTCCTTCCTTCCTTCCTTCCTTCCTTTCTCTCTCTCTCTCCCTTCCTCCCTCCCTCCCTCCTTCCCTCTTTTCTTTCTTTCTTTCTTTCTTTCTTTCTTTCTTTCTTTCTTTCTTTCTTTCTCTTCTTTCTTTCTTTCTTGTTTTGTTGAAATACAGACACTTATCATCTAATAGTTTCTGTCTTTGATGACTCTTAAAGGCACTTAGGATACAGAGCATGTGTGTTTGTTGGATTTTCTCTGTATGCATTGTCATTTCTTGGACACCAGCTTCTTCTGCTTCAGTCTAGGATATATGAGGCTAAAAGAAAATCTAGAGCACAGAGCACACATCACTGTGTCATTCTTGAGTTCTGAAGTCCTTAGTCTCTCTGCCTTTTTCTATCCACCTTTCAAGGGTTTTCTATATTCATTTTATACAATGCTTAGGATTTTTAGGTGTACTCAGTGGGAGGAATAGGAAAACATACATCTACTCCATCTGTCTGGAATCAGAAATCTGATCAAGTCATTGAATTTTAAAACTTAAGAGTTCAAGGGGCGCCTGGGTGGCTCAGTCGGTTGAGCGTCTGACTTCGGCTCAGGTCATGATCTCATGGTCTGTGAGTTCCAGCCCCGTGTCAGGCTCTGTGCTGACAGCTTGGAGGCTGCAGCCTGCTTCAGACTCTGTGCCTCCCTGTTTCTCTGCCCCTCTTCTGCCCATGCTCTCTCTCTCTCTGTCAAAAATAAATAAACATTAAAAAATTAAAAAAAAAAAAACTTAAGAGTTCAATATCCCAAAAATCACAGACATTTTATGCATTAGGAAACCTACAGCAGTAAAGTGGACTGCCTTGTCCTGGGCCCAAGAGAAACTTGTTAACAGAAGATTATAAATTAGTGAAGATTTTTTTTTTTTCAATACCATTCTGTTTCTTTAAAATTTAAGAGAAAGATGACTAAAGATCCAGTTGTGTTAAAGTCAGCTATCATCACACAGACTCAGGTATAACATATGTAACTTATTTTTCTTTGTCTTCCTCTTCATCCTCTGGAGTAGCTATGGAAGGAAAATATTTGATTACTAACATTTTTAGAAACTATTAGCCCTGTGGACCTGTCCTGATACAGGAGATATAAACCTGAACTTCTGTCGTCTCTTACTCTGTAGGAAGTAAGGAGCATCATATAAAACTGCGTAGACTTTATTGGAACAATAGTCCAACTTGTTTATTTCTTCAGATTCTGGAAGCACAGTATAAAAACTAAGGTCATCAGACCTGGGTTTTAGTTCTAATTCTGTCTGGGGTTCAACCATGGTTGTTATGCAGACTATGAACTCCTCTTCTCTAAAAGTTTCCAACAATGACTGTCTTCAGGATTATTAAAACTATTGAGTGAAATTATGTATGTTAAGCCCATAAAAATTGTTGCATATTCAATATATGGCAGGTATAAGACATTATAGCCATATTAGGGGATTTTCAAATTTGAAAACTGAAATAATGGGAGAATCTTTTGTGTTTTTAGACTTACCATCTGAAATCCCTGCTGCTGACCATTGACCAGCTGTGCAGCTGTACAGCCTCTCATTAAAAAGAGATTACCTTAAAAATTAGAAATCTATTATGTCCGTTCATTCGGAGTATACCCACCCCATAATCCAGTCAAAATATTTGTAAAGAATATCCAATTTGATAGCATGTCACTCAAAAGAATCCATTTTAGTTCATGATTTGTAAACATATAATTTTTTATTAACTACAATATATTGTAGTTAATATATAATAATTTTGCCAGTAATGTAATGTATTTCTGTGTTTTTTGTTTTCTTTCTTTTTTCTTTCTTTCTTTCTTTCTTTCTTTCTTTCTTTCTTTCTTTCTTTCTTCCTTCCTTCCTTCCTTCCTTCCTTCCTTCCTTCCTTCCTTCCTTCCTTCCTTCCTTTCTTTCTGGCAAGCAGTATGTACCTACCTCCAAATTCAGTGTGGTTTGGGAACAACCCTTGAAAAATTTCAAAAGATACTCAATCCAATTATTTATGTCTTTATTATTTTTAGCTTCTATTATAAGTTGTCCCCTTATGAACATAAAAGTTTTGGGGACACATCATATTTGGATTGTGGGCACCACTTATAAATAAGGTGAAATTAATAAAAAACTAGAATGAATGTCTTAAATATATATTAGAGCCTGCCTAATTGCAAAAATAATTTCAGGAAAAATTAATAAGTTCTTAAAATATAATAAAATAACAAAATAAATAAATCATATTTTAAGAAAGTTGAAAACAAAGAAAACCCGTAATGAAGTAAAGGGCTTTCCAGCTATAAAATATGCAAATAATCTAAGAATTACATCCACATAATTAACCAGAATGCCATCTGAGTTGCCAAGGAAAATAATTTTCATTTTCATTACTGGGTGGGAAGAAACATCTGAGACTTCAGATGGTGAGTAAGGGTGACTTTGCCCTAATTCATGAAAATCAGGACAGCGCATTTCAATATGATTGAATTAAAAAGAGCCCAGGGAGCAACCATGCCGATAAAAGATGACTACAATTAAAACTTGTGTTATTTAGACATTGTTATTGACACCATAAGTATCACCATGTGCTCTGCAAGCTCCAGTGTGCCCTCAAGGTGGTCATATGGATAACAAGATGCATTTTTCCTCTCTGTTAGATGGATGCTATGGGACAGGCTTGCTTGAAATAAAGGAATTTCAACATGCCAGAGAGGAAAATGTCAAACTGGAGTGTTATCAAGTTAGATATAACTTGATATATAAAAGTTTTAGTCAGATGAGCCACACTAGCATGATTTATTATATTTTTATCTTTGTTGTTTGTTTGTTTATTTATTTATGGGAAGACTGGGGAGCCAGAGGACTTAAGATAGCCCTTTTACTTGGCTCCTTCTCCACAAATTAAAAACCTTGTAAACATGGTTCATTTTGGAAGAACATCGACTGGCAGAAACTATCTAACAAAGTACTTGCTGTTTCTTGAGGGACTCATGGAATAGGAGTCTCTTGATGACCTCCTCTAACCTTAAAGCATTATAAAGAAAATAATTATAGTTTGAGACTCATCAATTACATCTGATAGCTTACCTACATTTGCATTTTAAATATAAAAAGGTATCAGTACTTTTATCCACCATTTCTTCTGGCGCTCTGGTGTTTGTCTTTTTAATCTTCCTTTTCACTTGCTGTGTATTATTATTTAAAAAAAATTTTTAATGTTTATTTATTTTTGAGACAGAGAGAGAGAGACACAGTGCAAGCGGGGAGGAACAGATAGGGAGATACTGAATCAGAAGCAGGCTCCAGGCTCTGAGCTGCCAGCACAGAGCCCGACACAGGGCTTGAACTCATGAACTGTGGGCTCATGACCTGAGCCGAGGTCAGATGCATAATCAACTGAGCCACCCAGGCACCCCAAGGATTTTTAAGCATATAGTGTTTTGTGTTGTTGTTCTGTTAATACCCTAAATTCTTGGAATATTTAGAAACATACATATTCTTGTGCTAACCTGATAGGCTGGGACAAAAATGTGAGAGAACAGGGAGTATATTGTGAACACTCTCATTGTTACTGGAATTATGTTTTTATGCCAACCTCAATACACAATGTGAACTGACCTTTGTATTTCCACGTGAGCTATGGTGTGGTACTATAGGCCTTGCTAAGTGACTTGCATCTGTACTGTTATTGAATGTGTTTTATCACTTTGTATAATTGATTATCTATAGCTGCTTCTCTCTCATTTAGAAAATGATTTTTTTTTTTTTTTTTTTTTTTTTTTTTTGTATATCGTGAGTATTTGCACTTAAGACATTGTGGTAGACTGAATAATGGCCTTCCTAAAATGTCTTAATTCCCAGAACTTGTAAATGTTACCTAATTTGGAAAAGGAATTTGCTGACGTGGCCGAGTTAAGGATTTATGAACTACAAGATCATAACCTGAACTGAAATCAAGAGTCAAGATGCTTAATCGACTGAGCCACTCAGGCACCCCTCAAAGTAAAATGTTTGTAAAAAAATAGCACAACTGTTGCTTAATATAGGTGGCAGCTCTCCAGTGATAACTGGTCAAAATAATTTATTTTTGTTAGGAATGGAGTAGAGATGGGGTAGGGGAGAAAGCAGGTAAGGACCTTGAGGGACATGTTTGTCATCCTGGACCATTTACAGTAACACCTAACTGTCTAAAGCATCATAATGATAAGAAATCCAGTTTAATTTTAGAATAGAAAGGAAATTTAGGCTAAATCTCCTTCTTTGCTATACATATTGCTGATTCCAGAAAGAATTTCAAATGACTTCCAAAGAATCTAAAATAAAAACAAGAAAAAAAATTACAAAGACGAAACTTCTACTACAAAGGATAGCTGAGAATTGAGCTGAGGCTACACCCTATAGTGACCCGTATGAGTTACCTGAGTTGAACAGAATTTATTACCAAACTTTTGAAAATCGATGAGAGAGAACTCGTTTTCGTCACAATCTTAAATGGCCTTGATGTAAAAATAAACTAATTGTCCAGGGAAAACTTGATGCTTCTTGGTAAAATAATTAGAAAGTAGTAATACTGATGAAGGCTCTGTAATAAATTGGAATCACGTATCCACAAATATTTATTCAGCCTACCGCGTGTCAGATGTGAACATTACATGTTTGCAATGCATCAAAAAAGAAGTAGATCAAACCCTCTGCACTCAGGACACCCCAATTTTTTCAATCAGCTCCCTCCCAACATCCTCTAAAGGGACTTAGAAATGAGTTACCTAAGGCACCACCCCACAATCACAACTTAGCAAAATCAGTTTTAAAGACAGGCTAGACTATGTCCTTGAAAATAAATCATTTAGTGTCACAATTCTTATAGTAAATTTTGGCTGACATTGATTTGAGATTTTACTCCTGGCAAATGCCGGAAATATAGCTCTTCTATGCAGCTAAGAGAATTGAGAGCCATGTTCCTCAGGAATAGTCAAGGTGGGGTTAGGGTTATAATCCTTTTACAGAGGCTTAAAATCTCAATAAAGCCATCAGGGGTGAGCTGTGGGCATGTCCACATTAAGGACTCAAATTCTCTTTAGAAAATTGTTTTGGATCCACTTCACTCATAGAACCGTAATGAGCAAGGATTCCAGATCCACTCTGTGAAGCAACTTGGTTTTAGAAATAATGTTCATATTAGCATGTAACTCAATATGCTTGAATGGAAATAGCATCTTAATGAAACACCCGTAGAACTTTACATCGAAGAATGATATTCTTCTATATTTTAAAAAAGAAAATCAGGCAATTAAAACAAGCATGGCTAAGATTTTAAAACTGTAAGATTTTTAGTGCTGGGGCATGGTACATTTAATTTTCTTTCTCATCATTTTACCCTTAATATTTAACACATTATCTTACGAAGCACGAGGTATTTGATTTCACACGTATCTTTGAAAATAACTTGTTAAAACCAAGCTAATTATTTTGCCAGCAAGTAGAACAGACAAATCTCATTCAACTGACCCCAGAACCCAGAGTTTTAATAGTTATCATTTATTGAACACAAATTGTGTGCCGGAAACTATAGATGACTTGACTCTCTATTTAATTTCTATGATGTGTTATTAGCAGTCTTTTATAGATTAGGTAATAAAACTCAGAGAGGAAAAGTAACTTTCTCGATGTCACAGAGATGATTAATTATTTGGCAAGTAGGTTGTTTTAAATGCTTAGGTGACTTAAAACATCTCATTTTTAACCAGTTAATTTCTCCAACCGCCTCCTTCCCACCTTCTCTCCTCACCTCCATTGCTTTTCTTAAATCTCAAGACAAAACTTCTTGTCATTGCCCACATGTACCAGGCACTTCCTCAAGAATTGCTCATACAGATGTTACACTAATATTTCTAAATAGACATTGTACATGGGCTGAAGTTTTTGTTTGTGATGGAGCTAGTTCAAAGAAGAAAAGTAAAAACTAGTGCTGGTGGACAGTGTTCTTACAAAAGAGTGAAACTCGGGGCGCCTGTGTGGCGCAGTCGGTTAAGCGTCCGACTTCAGCCAGGTCACGATCTCACAGTCCATGAGTTCGAGCCCCGCGTCAGGCTCTGGGCTGATGGCTCAGAGCCTGGAGCCTGTTTCCCATTCTGTGTCTCCCTCTCTCTCTGCCCCTCCCCCGTTCATGCTCTGTCTCTCTCTGTCCCAAAAATAAATAAACGTTGAAAAAAAAATTTAACAAACAAACAAACAAACAACCAAAAAAAAAAAAAAACAAAACAAAAGAGTGAAACTTTACCAGGCTGGCATGAAAGGGGTAAAAGATAACACCAGTATCAGAGGAAAGAGCATGAACAAAAAGATAAAGACATTGAAGACCGTGGCACAGAGACAGAAGTATTGTGATTCAATTGGACTATGTGTAGGCAAATGGATGTTTAAAGAAGTTAGCCAATGATGGGTAGGATCCATCTAGAAGGCAAGGGAAGTTGATAGGTAATTGAAGCAGTTCCTGAAAGAGGACCATTCAGGCAGGCTACCCAGGTATGAAAGTGAGCAAGGAAATGGGCACAAATACTAAGAAAAAAGAAAAGATAGTCAAGACTAAGACAGTAGCAGCCAAGCTGTAAAATACATAGCAGGTAGAAAAAAAAAAATCAGTATTTATTGGAACTGGTTGGTGAATGCTGGTATGTGGGAGTGAAATGTGGAATGTGGTGAACAGGTGCTACATCCCCAGAGTCCTCAGGCTTCCCTTCCCCAGGACATGATATCTGCATGGACACCCTTGTCCCGAGGATCACTCCCTTCCCAAGTGCAGCCTGTATCCAGTGAGTGATCAAAGCACACATAAAAGGGCCCAAGGATTTGAAGTTGGCTAAGAACCATTTTGATGAGCCAAGCTTTGCCTAAGTCTTCATCAGCCCACACTCCACTCTGACTACACTCTGCTCAAACCTGCTTCCTTCCCTTCCTTTGACAGACAATTCTTAAAAACAAAAGAAAAAAACCCAAAGGATCTCACCTCAAACACCATCTCAGTCTCTGCTTTCAGAGAACCCAACCTGTGATAATCCTCACGTACCTAAAGTAAGGCTTCATTATCAAAACAGGAAATACCAACAAGGAAAGTGGTGAAAAGTAGTACATTCACTTTTAGGGTATTGTATTGGAAAGAATAGTCGATGCACTAGATGAAGATCTCTTGCACATGGAAAGATATTCACGGCTATAGCTCAAGAGTAAAGGGTGAGTGGAAATTTGTACTTGAGGACATTGTTTTTAAAACAAATCCAAAATATCTTTCACATTTTTTTTTTCTGTTTTAGATATAATTCATAGCCTATTTTTCCAAGATTCTAACTAAAAACAAAAGAATATTTTGCTTCCAGTATAAGAAGATTTTAGCAACCCTTCCATTGTCTATTGGAATATTTATAAATTAATTCTGCTGTGCGACTTGGCATCGTCTGGTGTTGTTGATGGCTTATAGCAGACAAGTCCAAATTGAAGTCAAGATTCCATTCCCTGAGCAGTCCTCCCAGGATGTGGCATCCCTTATGTCAAGCTATTTTCTTTATTGCCCAATTTATACATAACTGACAAGGTGTCCCAATTGCCTGGTTATGATATCCTTGCTTCTTCTTTGATGAGAAAGTGATTATGTTTTAAGGGGCTTTCTACACACACATTTGTCAGCTTTTAGCTGTTGCTTATGTCCTCAGTTAGTTATAATTGATGCCCAAGGGTAACTTGTACATTTAAATGAGAACTGTTAGTGATTATTCACATCATATCATCTATAAACACAGGAAGAGATACAAGAAAGTTTATTTCTTCACCTTCATATCGCCTACACGTGTATTTGAATGCTGAATGGCGTCCTCGGGCTGCTTTATTTTCTATTTAGCCCTTTTATGCCTTTTGGATTTCACATTTCATTAGTTAATAGTATTGGATTTGTGCCAAGTAAATAATATATACATGTATGACTTTGAAGTTAGGCTTAAGAGTACATAAGATAAGAGGCATCTGCTACTAATAATCAAATGATTATTTTGTGTGTATTCACACACACACACACACACACACACACACACACACACACACAAGCTTTGTCTTAAAAGGTGATATGGAGAAATTGCTTCCATAAATGACACTGAGTAGTTGTTTGGCAGGAAGAGTTAATCTAACAAATACTATGCTCTCATATCTAATAAAACAGATGAATACATTTAAATGAATATGATCTGTAGTAATGGAGACGTGCATCCTGGTTTGCCTAGAATAGTCCTGCTTCACACGTATTGTTCCTGTGCAGTCATTTATAGCATCCCTTAATTCTCCAAAGTATCCTTGTTAACATATTAAGTCCCATGACCACCTTACCTAGAGTACTTCCAGATTATTTAGTAATTTAGTCTGTCAATATGCTGGGTAACATGTGACCTGCCACAAACTTTTTATGAAATAATTCTAATCTATGAACCAAATTATTAACCCTAGAAGGATATAGTGGTTTGAATGCTTCTGGGATTGTTATAAAATGTTTATTATAATTTATTTTGGAAAATATGACATTTATCATTTAAAAACTAAAATGGTCTTAAAATATATTAGTTTCTCAATCTCATGTCATCAACATGATGACAATACTGACTCTGATCCACAATGCAGGAGATTTGGTGGTGTTGATAATTTACTATGAGGCTTTGATGGGACAGCACACTTCAGTTTTCAATGAATATTTCAATGAAAATATCTGTTACTTAAGTTTATTGATTGTGTCTAAATTAAATAACTACTTTTATTCGCAATTTTTGATGGCTCACGAAGCTACAATCATTGGACATTTGAGAGTATTTATAAGGTCAACAAAATATTTATTTTAAAATATTGAAAATTTTAATAAACATGAATTGGGAACAGAGCATATTTCTATCTGAAAAGTGATGATTACAGGATTAATGGAAGAAATTTAAATAAATATATACCATAGACATAAAATATTTATTACCAATGTCATGGTCTCTACATTATAGTCAGCAGTAACAAAACAAAAGCCAATATGAATTCAAAAAAAGCAATCAAAGGACTGTTTAAAAACATTTTTAATTAAATAAATTAATTTATTTAATTACTCCCAAGAGTCTGACCTTTAAAAAAAGTGTTGTCTTTGTACATTTGAGATGTTCCTTTCTCAGTCGGTTGTCTTCCTGTCAATATGACATTTAAATCAAACTTACTGTCTTCCTGTATCTAATTCAAAATATTTTGCCTTAAAATGTTTGTGTATATTAAAAAAATCTCATTTTATTTCTATGTTTTCTTTCCTTCTCAGACAAATACTGGCAAAGTAGTATACACTTCCTGTCTCTAAAACCTCAACCACATTCAAATTTTAACACTTATGATCCATGTTAGATTTCAACCCAAGGCTAAAAATTATTCTATGAAGATTGACAGTGAGAGAGTAGAGAGAGAGAGAGAGAAAGTGGTGTATGTGGTCCTTAAGTAATTAGATTTTCCTAGAGTAACTGTCATTGATGTTAATTTCCTGTGAAAAGTTTATCTTTTCCATGTTAGTATAAGCTGTTCATTTTACTCTTACTTTCAAAGTCACTTTTTTTAATTTGCTTTTTTCTGTTATGCATATTATTAAAAAAAAAAACCTGTGTCATGACAGTGCTTTTACTCTTTTATAAGCTATCCAACTTTGAGGATTTCATATATTCCAAGATTTGAACTTCTATGTAGATTTCATCTTTTTAGACTCTCCTAAAGTGAAAATTGCTTTCCCAACTGCTTCCTGACATCTCCATCTGGAGTCCCTGTAAGGAACTTCAATTCAACACACCTGGAATTCAGTGAATGACCCCTTCTTAGAAAAAAATGTCTGCTCAATCTACATTAATTACATGTTTTCCCAGTATCCCAGGATAGCACTCTTGGAGTATTCCTTATGACAACTTTTTTTTTTTTTTTTTTTATCACACCCTGGTTACTTGATTGACAACTTATATAAACTCCATTTATGCAATTTCTAGTTGAAATATTTCTTTTTTTCTAGTTTCTTGACATAGGGACTAATTTGCCTAGTCCTCTGTGTGTGTGTATGTGTGTGTGTGTGTGTGTGTATTTTCCCCTTGCACTTATACAGTCTAAAAAGCATTTTGTACATTCCTTTTTTACTTTCTTTTTGCTCTTTATTCGTTTTTATTTTCTTGACTATCTAATTGAATTCCCTTTTTTACAAAGTCAACTGTAATCATATGTACATCTAAAGTTGACAAGATAATTTTTGCACTTTATGAATTCAATTATTTAATTTGAATAAATTATTTTAACATATGTGCTTGCATAAAGTGAGTAAAACATGTTTCAGAAGTTAAAAACCCTATTATTATATAATTAGAGGAGCTATTCACATCTTGATGTTCCACTGTGTTTTGTCACTAGCTAAACTTTAGTTAGCTATTTTGTAGAAAGTGAATTTCTTCGTCATCTCTTAATGATACTTTCTTCCCCTGGTGCTTTAGTCACTTTTGTTTATGCATCCACACTACATATTTGATGACAGTAAATGCTTCTTATTATCCTTGTCATCAAAAGGAACTAAATGAATTTTGGGCATGGCATTATAACCAGTTCCAGGTGCACAGAATGTCCTTGAAAACTGTTTGTTGAATAAATGGATGAATGATTTTTTTTTTTCTCTTGATAGTCTCTTGAGGATGAGGACAATATTTTTAAGTGTCATAACAGCCACTGTATTCTAGCACCTGACTAACGGTTTTTTAATAAGCATATGCAGAACTTAAATAGTCCTTGATAGAAAATCTTGTTCAATAAAAATACTGAAACTAGTCTCTGAAATAAAAGTCAAAATTTGTGAAATCCAAACAAATTTTTTAAAGTTTTCTGCTATTGTGAATGAAATTAATTTTAGGTATCATTTTATGGCCATGATTAATGATGTCAAAATGCTATTTATACTATCTAAAATGCTGATCAGTTTTTATTACTGATTCATATAGTAGGTATTATATAAATATTATTTAACTGAAACTATAAGTGCATATATATATATGTATAAATTATTTACCTTGGAAAATAGCTTTGAGAGGAAATTGATAAAGTCAAAAATACTATTAGTTTTCTATTTCAGTTCTATACATCAGCACAATGTTAAACATATTTAAAAGATGAGTGAGTTTTGTAATGACCATTATGGATTCTGTATGGAAACAGCATTACACATACAAAATACAAAAATCAAATTCTTCATGGCCACATTCTTGCATTTGAGAAATGTTTCACAACATTTCACAACATTATGGTGAAATACGCTTTACTGAGAATTGATCTTTATTGCAGAAAGTTAAAAATGTATGGCTTCAAAATTGTTGTGGTTCACATTTTTCAATTGAAATCTGGAGTAAAGTAGGGCTGGTAATCAGTTCTCTGAAAATGACAGCTGTAATAACCTGGTAGGGAATTCTCAGAATAGTTCATGATTCTGACCTTTGGAAGGTATGGATTTCAGGGGAAATTTAATTTGGAGCCACAGATGGAAGAAACATCCACTTTCCTTGGCTAATATTAGAGAGTCATTTAAAAAATTGAGAGGAACCAGCTTTAAGTTTTGCACAGAGGAGAGGAACCAGTGTATGCATATTGTGGGTTTTTAATAAATGTTATTGTCATAGCTGTAGCTTTTATATAGCCAAAGTGCATAATACCACAGACCCAGTGGCACCCACACTTTTACTTTGTGGTTTCTGGCTGTCCACATCTTTAATGCAAATAGATGCACCTTTTAGACAATGCTATTTTTGTGTGAAGTAATCTCATTTTCATCCAAATGTCATTCTCTTCGACTTTTATTCACCCCTACTACTATTCCAACTTACAAAGAAAATGAATTCCATCTACTTTGGCTTAAATGAATAGATATGGAGTTTAAAATGAAGGATTATAACCTCTCAATATATTACTGTCCTTTGTACCTATCTATTTCAGTGATAGCTATAAAGTTTAGCTAATTTTCCTGAGACTTATTTTTCTAAAAAGTGTGCGAACTTGCAAAAGAATAGAAAAAAGAATAAAAGTGAACCACAAATTTTGGTATACTATCTCCTTTCACCAAACTAAAGTTGTTTCGTACTCCAGTATCAAAAAAGAAAAGAAAAGTGCCTTTCCCCCAAACAACAAAAGACACTGTGACAAAGTGAGTAAAACACAAAACTGCTCATTTATCTGCCTAACAACTTGAACAACAAGGCATAGGGAGTTGACTCAGAGCTCAGAGTCCTAGAAACTTTGACCTGGAATGGAAGAAACATTAGAAATTCCACCTGACAACCTCTCTCAGCCAGTAGGAAGCTGAGGCCAAAGAGACTGAGTGACTTACTCAGATCGACAGTACTAATTAGTATTAAAAGGAGAATATTCCCACATATTCAAGTTTCTTTAAAGAAGTTCTTTGCTTACACTATTCTACTTCTTATGTAACAATTTAAACATTTAAATGCTTTTTTAATAGCTGCATTTTCTATTTTTTTACAAATTTGTTCACAAGTAGCCTAAGTACTCCAAAAGATTTCTAAGTCATAACTTACCTCTTCTTAGCAACAAACCAGTCACTGGCTCTCCATCTTATTCAGAAAAAAAAGACTGGGTCTTTCCAGTGACCTGAATGGTCAGAGATGAACCACTCCACCCTTGCTCTCTTTACTCCAGCTCCTGTTTCTCCCTCCCTCAACAGTTTGCTCCATCTACATTGGCTTCCATGTTTTATGCAAACATCTAATCATGCTTCTTGTTCTAAGGTTTGCACTTCCTCCTTCCTTTTCCTGGAATGTTCTTCTCATAGATAAGGTGTGATTCAATTCCTTCCCTTCTATAAATCTTTGTATCTCACATTCTAAATAGTCTTTTCCTGACTAGCCTACTTAAAGTTTCTCTTTTACTTTATTCACTACCATGTCCCTACTCTCAAAAACAGTGTCTGGATCACAGGAAGCCATAAGATTTTTTGTTGCTAAATTCGTAAGTGAAAAATAATTATTAGTTTTCCACCCAAAATAAAACATAAATTATATAAGGCCAATAGGGAGTGTCAATCAAATACTTTTCTTTGTTGACATGGGGGAATTACACATTGAGTTATTGGTGAAAAACATATGGAATCTTGGAATATTTAAAATAATACAATAATTCAATAAACTGCTATCTGTTTTATTCCATCCCATAGCATTCTTACCACCATCGGTCATTAATGTCGGCAGCTGGGAGATATTTATAGCTCTTTGTCATCACTAATGTAACCAAATACTGGTATGAATGAGAATGGTGAATGCTTAATAAATTCTTAAGAGGATACAAATTTATCTATATGCAAAATCTGTATGTACTCTGTGGAATTTAAGTTAATATTTAGAGAAAAAAATAAAAATAAATGTTGGGAGATAAAAATTCACTCAAAGTTTCCAGCTCTAGAATCCATCACTGGAAGCAGAGTAAATAAACCAAATGTAGTGGTAGCCACATTTCATGGAGCCCTATGCCACAGTACGGAGCAGCAGATCACGTGTGTCCATAGACATGTATATAGAAACTTGGATAGAACTAAGAAAGGAAAGGGAAGGGAAGGAAAGGAAATGAAAAAGGAAAAGAAAGGAAAAAGGAAAGGAAAGGAAAAAGGAAAGGAAAGGAAAAAGGAAAGGAAAGGAAAGGAAAGGAAAGGAAAGGAAAGGAAAGGAAAGGAAAGGAAAGGAAAGGAAAAAGGAAAGGAAAGGAAAGGGAAAGGGAAAGAAAGAAAAAAAGAAAAAAAAAAGCTAGTTATTAAAAACATCGGAGGAGCACCTGGATGGCTCAGTCGGTTAAGCGTCCAACTTCCAATTTACAAATAAATTGTTTATAACACTATTCCTAGAGAAAGAGGTGGTCTGAAAAGATATCCCTTATTGCTAATGGAAACAATGTTTTTCTCCTTTACACATTAAACATTTCATTCATTCATACAGTAACAAATACATATTAAGTGCTTTTGCGTGTTATGGACTTCGATTCTAGTCACTGGAGAGACAACATTGAATAAAAACATTGACAGGATCCCTGCCTTCATAGAGTGTATATGAAAGTTAACAAAATAAGAATATACCCTTTGGGGGAAAAAAAAGTAACTAAACTATTTTGGGAAAATAAATAAAGTTATGTGATATAGCTGTATATACAAAATATATATGATCTATCTATCATCTGTCTGTCTATCTATCATCTATCTATCTATATTGAATTTTGTTGGTTTGTTTTTTTTTTTTTTATTTTTTTTTTCCAACGTTTATTTATTTTTGGGACAGAGAGAGACAGAGCATGAACGGGGGAGGGGCAGAGAGAGAGGGAGACACAGAATGGGAAACAGGCTCCAGGCTCTGAGCCATCAGCCCAGAGCCTGACGCGGGGCTCGAACTCACAGACCGCAAGATCGTGACCTAGCTGAAGTCGGACGCTTAACCGACTGCGCCACCCAGGCGCCCCTGAATTTTGTTGGTTTAAAATTGACTTCTGAACCTGATCACTTGATCACCTGAACCAGAGGAAATAACTTAAATGGAACTGATTCTTAGACAACCAGAGAACAGATGTAAAAACATCCTCATTCCATTAAAAGTTCTCTATCCTATAAAACCCTTGATTTCGGAAGGTATATTTCTTCCATAAATTCTCTGGTCAAGTTCTCTCTAAGTCTAAGAGCCTTACCATGAAATAGGTATCCCACTTTTTACTGCCGACAGGGTCAGGGCTCAGAAAAGATGAAATCGTTCTGTAAGAAAACACCAGGGTATTTAAGTTTGTTGATAATCTCTAATCAATAAAAGCTAATTCTGCAAGTAAAGATTCTAATTTTAGAGTTACATTAAATAATATTTTAGAATACTTTAAATGTGAATCAGTCAATACTTAATTTTATACCACCGTTTTCACAAAAAGAGATATCAAGCTAGATAAACGGATGTAATGGAAGTGTGGCCATAAAGTGTTGAACACCAAAACAACAAGGTTTTCTCTTTTTTTACAACCAACAACCAGGGGATTATGACATTGTTTAAAATCAACATCTGCCATCTATGTTTAGACAAAAGATTTATGTCAAATCTTAAGATAAGGAACGGGAATTACACAGAGATTAAGTGATTTAACTTAAAATCAACAGTCTCTTATCTCTACACTAAAACCTCTTTCTATCTTCATCTTCAATCTAGCAATCTAAAATGATGTTTGGAATATATTTTAATCCCATTTAATGTACTTAATAATTGAAGGTAAATTATGAATGCAAACATAATTTGTGTGCCTGGTAAGTCAGGTTTAGAAGCAGCTGCGAAATAGTAAGGAGGCACTTTTTCAATGTATGTTATTGATTATTTTAGGTCAAATCTAGGAGTGTGGAAGGAATGCATATAAAGTACTGAATCGTGATTGTACTCTTAGAACTCATCAGTATAAATATATATCTTCTTTTAATTTTTTTTTTTCAACGTTTATTTATTTTTGGGACAGAGAGAGACAGAGCATGAACGGGGGAGGGGCAGAGAGAGAGGGAGACACAGAATCGGAAACAGGCTCCAGGCTCTGAGCCATCAGCCCAGAGCCTGACTCGGGGCTCGAACTCATGGACCGCGAGATCGTGACCTGGCTGAAGTCGGACGCTTAACCGACTGCGCCACCCAGGCGCCCCTATGTCTTCTTTTAAAAGCTTCACATAATTTAACTGATTGCTGTCATTCAACTCATTCAGAAATACACACACATATACACATGTACGTGCATATATCACTTTCCTGCTAAAATAGAAGTACTAAAAATAAATTGCTTTTTCTAAATGCAGTATTGACATTCTGTATACTTTCATACAGCTCCTTGTTCCCTCTGTGTTCATGCTTTCACAGTGTTACAACGTAAGAGTGAAGCCATGCTGTCTATTGAACAAGGTAGCAAAACTTTATTGCTTAGAAATGTTTACTGAGAACAGTTTTCTGAAATCATTTGAAACCTGTTAAGTCAGAACTACATTCTTCAAACAGATTAGCATAACTTAATGTCCTCTATTAATAAAGACTTAATTTCTCTAAAGTAAATATCATGTGTACTTGAAAATATAGGAGTCAAATGAATTACAACAAACTGATGTCTATCCAATAGACTGTTTAGAAATATCCCATATTTGGGAGTTTCAATTTTTTTTTAATATTTTCCCTACTTTGGAGCTTATTTAATTACAGGAAGCTGTAATAAACTACACAATAAAATCTCTCTGATTTGGCAGGTATCCATCACAAATTGAAAATAATTTCACGTTAAAAGATTCATGATCTAAAACAAAATCATACTCAATTGATCCTAGATCAGATAATAGCACTTACAAAGTTTATAGGAAAGTTAATACAAAATAAATAACTATTCCAAGTGATACCCTTCTTCTTTCTTTATTTAATGGATACATAAATTAAGCATTTAACTAACAGATCAAGTTCAAGGGATATATTTTGGAATTGGTTTCTACTTCATGAATTTCCTCTAAAATGGATCCTCTGAGACAGATAAGCAAATTAGTTCATGTGCCCTGTAGTCTCGTAATATTTTGCTATTGCTATGCTAGAATCATTTTGCCACTGCTAGGATCAACAGTTCTTTTGCTGGTAGGACAATCGTACTAAACAAATGTATATTATTATTTTTCACATACATTTTTTATAAAGATAAACCTGTTTTGTATGTGTGTGGGTATGTTTTTCCCCTTCAAGCACTGTTTTTCATCTTTAACTGTCATAAAGTTTGTATCAATTACAATTTTCCACACAGAATCAGTCAATTCCAACAAAACTTGATTTAATTAAAATATTTTTGATATGTAAAAAAATACATTTTCTATACGTGTAGAAAAGATGCAGATTTTTACAAAGAAAATGCAATTTATTTGCCTTTTTACTGTTTCTTTTGTTTCCCTTAGGAAACAGTACTAGTTTGCTAGTATCTCCCCTTTACACATCTGTGGAAACATACATAGAGATTTTTGTATAACTTTAGTGATTGCATATAACATATAACATGCAACAATTTCTCTTAATATTTGTTTCATCTCCCTCCAACAGTATTTAGTATTTATTTATCAGTATAACAAATCCAGGGTTTTTTTTGTTTTTGTTTTTTTGTTTGTTTGTTTGTTTTTTTTTTGGCTTCAAATATTCATGATGTAGATATAATACATATTTAACCCACTTCCATGGAAAGGGACAGTTCATATACATGCTTTAGCCACTAAAATAACAGTGATAAATATATTTGTATATATACAGAAACATCGATGCTCTTATCTGTATAGTCTAGATTACTAAATGTGGTATGGCTGGGTTGAGTATGAATTTGTAAATTTGGTATAAATTGCAGATTTATTTTCAACAACACCGTAGCAGATTGGACTCCACTAAGTGATGCCCATTTCTCTGCATTGTTGTAGACAATAACAAACACTTGAATCTTTAAAACAAGATGATGTTTGGAATAAGGAAATTTGCGTTTTTCATTTGTAGAATCTGAATTAGGAATGAGGTGGACTTTAACATCACATTATTTTCATGATTTAAGTTTCCTCCCTGGGATTTATGGCCCATAAATTAAAAAAAAAAAAAAAAGAAACAAAAGAAACAAAAATTGCATCAAATGGAACAGGAAAGGAAAGACTTGACTCAAGACTATTACAACAGGAAAGAGAGACTGACTTCAACTTTCGTGACACAACGGTAGGAGAATTTTAAGCACTGGGGTGAGCTAATTGAAAAGTACTGGAGGACATTCGTGGAGAGATTAAGTCAGTGTGAGTAGGCCATCTGTGCTTAATAATTTGTGCTTATTGAAGTTAGGTTCCTATGTTCCCAAAGAGACTAGGATATGGGGCCATATCTCGCCCTCCCAACTTTATTGAGATATAATTGACATATAATATTGTGTAAGTTTAAGGTGTAGAATCTGTTGATTTGATACATATATATTGCACAATGATTGCTAGCATAGCACTAGTTAGCACCTCCATCCTGTCACATAATTACCATTTCTTTTTTTGTGAGGAGGACATTTAAGATCCACTCTCTTAGCAACTTGCAAGTGTATAATACAGTACTGTTAACTATAATCACCATGCTTATAGTAGATTCCCAGAGCTTGTTAGCAAGCTCATCTTTCTTGATGATTACATTTGAAAGTAGTGGCTCCCAGGTCTTTTAGGAAGATATTCGTGGTTGTGAAACTGGCAAGAGGCTGGGAGAAAAAAAAAAATGTCTCAAAGAGAGAAAGAATTTACAACTGCAAATTTTCCAAGAAACGAGAAGCTAGGGGGCCTATACCCAGGAAGAAACTAAAGTTAGTCAAGCCAAGGAGAAACATAAAGCCATCATGGTCTCCATGTACAAAGTAATTTGTACCTGTGACTACATCCTCTGAAGACAATTTATTTGCCTAAACCTCTCTGCTCAAACACTGCCTGGATGAGAAATTAGGATCTTTTAGTCCTTGTCCTACTATTACATTTCACTCAGATCTAGCTAGCTAGCTGAGTATCTACCCCCATATCCACCTACCTACCTACCTACCTAATTACCTACCTACCTATCCATCTAATCTTCTCACCTATTTTTAAGTCATTAATATTTCCTATGAGTGTAACCCCTCTAGTTCAATAACTTTTTTTTTTTGTAATGTTTATTCATTTTTGAGAGAGAAAGAGACAGAGACAGAGCGTGAGTGGGGGAGGAGCAGAGAGAGAGGGAGACAGAACCTGAAGCAGGCTCCAGGCTCTGAGCTGTCAGCACAGAACCCAATGCGGGGCTCGAACCCACAGACTGTGAGATCAAGGCCTGAGCCAAAGTTGGCCGCCCAAACAACTGAGCCACCCAGGCGCCCCTAGTTCAATAGCTTTTAAATAACATTTATATAAAACATTCTTATTGTATTATTGACTACAATGTGTACTTATAAAATTCATGGTTGTCTACATGGTTTTCATATCTTTATTTTCCATTTCTTAACAACTCTGTTTTGATTCTATAGGTACTAACTTTTTGTACTTTCTCTAGTGTTGTCCAAAGACACATGGAAAGCATAAGCCCCAAATTTTCCAGTGTTTGATATTAGCTTCCTTTTGATGTTAAATATGGAATTATGGCAGTTGGCTGTGTAGAGCATTTTTGAACAGCAGATACCTTATTTTGATCACCCACAGATGTCCTTCATTACCATTGTGGAGATAAGAAGTGCCATTGTTGGCAGATTTTCTATCTTTTTTTAGGAAAACTTTTCTTTCTACCCTAGTGATTTTAAGGCTTTTTTTCCTTTTGTTTGAATGGAGAATTTGTTTTAGGGTATTCTGTATTGTGTGTCATTTTTCATTAATCTTTTCTGGGACTTGAGAAGCACTTTACGTCTCCAGGTTCAGAGTAAATGCATCTCTTATTTGGTTTTCTTTTTTTCTTCAATCCTTTCTCGTTCTGGAACTTCTTCCTCCATGACCTGTTATTACATCTGCTATGCGAGACAAGTAGCATTTCCCTATTACTTTCCATCCTTTTTTACACATATATTCAGTATTAAGTGCTGTTTCTTCTCTCTGATGCTGCAGGTTTTAGTTGTGATTATCCTGTATCTTCACGTAGTTAAAGAGACGTTGTAAATCAAAGTTTATGAATGCTCAATACTGTGTTTATGTCCTGGGTGCATTTCTTCTGGGTAAAAATGGTAGGTCCTCCTTGACACGAGGGATGTAAGTAATTGAGTCCACTGCTGTACCTGCCAGCAGGTGCTCAGGGTCAGTAGGATCAAGCAGGTCTGTCCAGAATCAAAAGTCTAACCAATAGCCATCTGTCAGGTGGCAGTTTGCAACCCAATAGCCCTTAGAAAACATGGGATTTCTCTTCAGACCTTCAGGAAAACCCTTTCCCCTGCTTCTGGTTTTAAGTCCTAATCTTAAATCTCTTAAGAAGGATCCTAATCTCTTCTTTGAAGGAAAACAGATTCTTTCCTAGAATATCCTGAGGAAACTGTACATTTAGATATACTTTCTATAATCTACCACCTTACCCACCAATAAAAGAAAAGGGAGTTACCAACATCCCATCCCATCCCTTACTTTCTGGAACCCAGATTACCAAAGATTACTATTTTAGTATTAGACATGTTTCCTCCAGTGGGATGGAAATGAATTTCTTGAGTAATGTTAGAAATTATTTTTTGCTTGTTTGTTCAGAGCAAGGCAAACAGAGTGATCAGATTTTGAAATACTGATTCTGTTCATACTATAAATGGATGCGTGCTAGTTTTCAAACACTTACAACAGGGGTTGTTTCTAATACTCAGGGTTCTAATACGATAGATGTCTAAGTTTAACCCATGCCAATTTCAGGCCAGAACATGGCATTAAACAGCAAGCCTTTCTCTATCAGTTCCTGCCTATATATCTCAGCAACTTGACAAAAACACAAATTGCGCACAAAAAACAGCTCACTCAGATCTTTCGTTAACTTATCATCTTTCTTTTTTTCCCCAAATCAGATCTCCAAATAGAAAGGAGATACAGATAGAAACATAGACACGAAACTTCATTTTTCTTGTATGGTAACATTATTTTGAAGAGGCATCAGGTAAATTATGTATATATAAAATGCATTCAGCATTAATACTGTAACTGTATACTTCTATTCATATATAATTTTTAAATGGATAGTATTTACCCTAGATATTTTTCACTACTCTAATAAGCAGTAAGATTTTTGCTAATTCCCCTGTCCTCAAGACAAAACAAGAAAGATTTGGATATTTGGATAGGAGACATAGACACATTTGCACGTATTGTCAATGAACCAGAATATGGATCTGGCTTTTACATAACAATGAAACATTTTAATCACAGAATCCAAGGAGATCGTCTTATTGTACAGTAAAATCCAAAATTACATCTGAGAATACCCAGAGAGTCATAATTAAATAGAAGTTACGCATAACTCTCCACACATCATCCAAGGTTAATTTAGTTGCCTGGGTAGAATGTGAACATTCAATACTCAAACATTCAAACATGTGCTAAACCATAGAGCCTGACATAGAGAATTGCTATATCCCAGAAAAGAACTGAGCATGGTTCTTTAGAAACCCATTAATAATTATTATCTCGGTAAGTTTTTCAGAACATACCATTATAAAGAATCTCAAACCCACATTAATTTAAAACAAATTTACTGTATATTTTACATAGTATCGTATACCTTATATACATGCAATATTATGCATTTTATTAAATTAATTATATTATGCAAAATTTATATTTATAAATGTAAATTGGCATTTATATTATCAAATTGAAGCCTCTTTTTGAGTTCACTTAACAAAAATAATATCAGAACACCTAGAGGAATATTAATGAAACCTAATATTTGACATTCTTTGGATTATAGGTAAAAGCCACCAAAACCACCAGACTTAGGGCCAAAGGAAAATGTTATTATAAGGATGTAGGGACGTGTCGTGGGATCCAAAGGCAGAAATGTGGCTATGTATCTGAAAGGTAGAACAAAGTGTTAGAGGAGGAACCAGAGGCTCTTTGTCTTTTATGTGTGCTGCTGTCTGTAACCGGCTTCATTATTCTCCCATCACCTACCACCTTCATTTGTTTCTGATCTGCATAGTGAGTTGAATGATAACCTCAGGGACGAGGGTAAGGTCTCTTCCACTGCAGTGCTTGTTCAACTTTCAGATTCTCCTTGAAGGTCCACCTGATTATTAAAACAAATTGTATTTCTCTTTCCCCTTTAATGTCTAATGAGTCACCCGGGGACTTTCTAACTCTCAGGGATAGGAAAGTAAAGCCTTAAGTGTAAACTGCATTACATCTCAAATGTGTATCACCAAATTCAGAATACATGTAAACAATAGCTTTTTTAAAACTGATTCAAAATATCTTTGCTCACAAGCAACCAAATTCAGCCACGTGTGTGGTCATTTCAACTCCAATGGAGAAATTAACCCTTACTGCAAATTACTGACTCACTACTTGACCCAGGAGGGAAAAAAGTGAGACTTATTTGTTGAAAATGCTGTGTAGACTAACTTCTTTCTATGAGAAGGTTTCTGTTACATTCATCATTCTTGACATCTGGCTTCACATTTCTTGTATATTTCACAACACATGGATATTACTTTTTGTTCCTCACCTTGACCATTTAACATTATTGCAGAAGATGAAACCTGACTCTGCTTTTCTTTAACCTTGTGTGTCTAGAATTCCATTTTATACTTTTAGGTTTATGTAGTAGAAGTGCTATAAGGTAAAGAATGGCCCGTCTACTTTAGGTGCCAGCCAAGATGGATGGCTTGTCTTAGATGATACATACTTTTTTCAAGCCAATTGAGTGTCTGATTAATTGAAGGGGGAAAATTATTGCAAAAATTGCTAGCATGCCATTTATTCTCCTTCTGTTTTGCGTGACTTGCCTTTGTGAGAATTACATTTTTGATTTGATTTCTAGCTGTATTGTTTTGTCCAGAGCATTACATCTAAGACATTTTGATTCTGCCGAAATTGGGAAGTAAAGTGAAAGATAAGGCACAGAAAGAAATCTCTGAGGCTGCAGAAAATAAACAACTAATAAGGCATATTAGAAAGCGAGCTAAGAATATTTATATTGTCAAGATGGTATAAAGTTTCTTATTGGTGTTATATGATATATGATCAGAATAATTACAGGGGTAAAGGGAAAATTATAAACATAATTCCAAGAAGAGTCTATGTGTGTTTATGTGATATATGCCTACATATATACAGGAACGTCACCTTCGTTCTGAGGCAAGAGAGAGCCTGATACATAGGGACTTTCAAGAAATAACTGATAAATAAATAAAGAACCTGACCATCTTTGAATAGCCCTTTCAAAATTTTTCGGTACATAGTGAAAGAAAAAAAGGCAAATTTTTAAAAATAGGACTCTTTAACACCAGCAAATTGACTTTGATAACAAGAACAAAATTGTAAAAACTAGATTTTTCCTTCAAATGCAGGTTGATATAGGGTTTGTATAACTCCATACAATGCTAACGCATGCGTTCGACAGATATTTATTAAACACTACTCAAGTGTTCAGCAAAGTGCTAACAGTTTTGGTGTTGATTCTCATAGTACCCTGAAATAATTATTTATTTTCATGTTTTTACCTATGGGAACATGACTCAGTGTATCGCTTCCAAAATTACACTGAATGAGTCCAATATTGGCAAGGACCATGAATTAAAATATTAAATCAATGTATGTTCAGACTTCCTACTTGTAACCATTCATATGCATGATATTCTGAAGTTGAGCTATGAATAAACAAAGAACATATATACTTGACTTACAAATCTCCACTGATTTTATAAGTCTTGGAATAAGTTCTTACTCCTGTAACCATGACCAAGCTGTTTTTTTCAGGAAAAACAATTTATTTTTCTAATTTTTAAAACTAATGGTCATGATGGTTCTAAAATACATTTTCCTCTATTATTATTCAAGCAGAGAAATATTTGTGTTCTTACAAAATATCATTGCCTCTCCCATTTTGAGTGAAGTCTAGTTTATTTTTTGGTGACTTTATTCTACTACTTTATAAGATAAATAACATTTTTCAATTCATCCTATTTCAGTCTCAAAAAAAGACTTTAAAATATAATTACTCATTATTTTTCTTTCTTTAACTTTAATAGTACTTCCTTCCTTTCATTTTGTTTTTCATTTCTCATCTTATATTTTTTGTCCTTTGTCTTTATTCTTTTTGTCTTATTTTGTTTTTCTCCCCCACCTCCTCTTCCATCCCTTGTTTCTTTCTTTCTTTCTTTTTTTCCCCTCTCATCCCTTGTTTCTTTTCTGTTCACATTTTTTAAAGCAAATCCTTAAATAGAATATGGTTAAGTCGTGGCAGGCTGACTCTAAGCTGTGTCTCAATCATCCCCACCTCGTGAAACTCACACCTTTCATGAAATCCTCTCCCTGTGAGTGTGGGCTGACACAAATTTGTTTCCAGCCAAGAGACTATGGTGAAAGTTTTGGCGTGTAATTCTCATAATTAAGTTACAGAACATTGTGACTTACACTTGCTGGAAGAATCTCTCTACTGTCTATTTGGCTTCCTTGCTTTGATATAACAAATTTCCATGCCATAGGGGCCCACATGACAAGGAACTGATGGTGCCCTTCTGCTAACAGCAAGCAGAAACTGGAGTCATTAGTGCAGTGTCCCGCAAGAAACTCAGTTGTTCCAGGGCATCTGGGTGGCTCATTTGGCTGAGCATCTGCCTCCTGGTTTGAGCTCAGGTCATGATCTCCTGGTTTCTTGAGTTTGAACCCCGCATCAGGCTCTGTGCTGGCAGTGTGAAGCCTGCTTGGGATCCCCTCTCTCTCCCCCTCTCTCTCTGCACCTTCCCCAATTGTGCTGTCTCTGTCTCTCTCAAAATAAAAATAAAAATAAAAATAATAAATAAATAAAACTTTGAAAAAAAGAAACTCAGTTGTGCCAAAAAGCAGGTGAGTTTGGAAGTAGATCTTTCCCTAGTTCAGTCTGAAAATAAGACAGCATAGGTAACTAATATCTTGGCTCTCGGGTAAAAGGGGACCCAGCTAATCTGTGCCTAGATTGCCGACCCAAAGAAATTATAAGCTAGTATCTATTATTTTATCTTAAGTTTTGTGGTGATGTTTAAGGCAGCAACAAATAACAAATATGTAAGTTTTTCTGTGCTACTTGCTACATTTTCCCTTATATCATATTTTTAAAAGATAAATAGTCCTTGAAAGACATCTATTAAAATCTATTTGATAGAGGCAAAGAGAAAATGTTCATGCACCGTGATGCTTTAAATTTTTAAGTTCTTTTTTGTACTCAGTGTTAGCTTGAACATCAACTTGATTACCAGTAAAAGTATATATATAGTCAGCAACTCAGTTTCTATATTAAACATGTACAAAATGAACAGTTTTTATTTTGAATGGTAGGGTATTGTAGTTTATATAAACCTGATTGTGAATTCTGTGTGCATCACAACCAATTATAATAGCATTCTTAATTCACAGGTGCATCATTTTTGCTCCCATACTATAATCCACATAAGTTTGTGTATTATTGTGCTATAAGGAAACAATTTTATCTTTCATGTTGAATTTTAAAACTGAATTTCCAATTATATCAGATATGTTACCTATAGCAATTGACTTTTTGAAATTTGTGATACCATGGACTGGATAGAAATATTGAATTCTTAATTGGCATGAGTGAATTTTCTATTTGCAGCACGTAGCAATCAGGGCTGGGACTAGGGTGAGTCAAGTGAGAGGGTTTAAAGCACAACATCTAGGGAGACACTCACTCTAATAGCCATGCAGGTGCCAACATTGCATTTGCTCATTTAACGGCCAAGATCTTTTTCTGTTATATGGTCAATAATCAACTACCATTGCTTCACCTTTGGTACATGTATCAGAGATTGTAAAATTAAAAAGACTGTTTTTAATTTAGAAGAAGTGTTTTTTTTTAGTAAAATACAGACTTGTTCACAAAGAAATGTATAAATATATCTTTTGTGGCTGTACACTTTACAGGTAGTCTTGGAGCATAATCTTCTTAAAAAGTACTGCTAACTTTTCTGTTAACGCCTCTCGTACAGATTTTCGTCTAGGGGCGCCTGATGCTCCATCTGTTAGGCATCCAACTTCGGCTCAGGTCTTGATCTCATGGTTCCTGGGTTAAGTTCCTGCTCCAGCTCAGAGCCTGGAGCCTGCTTCGGATTCTGTGTCTCCCTCTCTCTGCCCCTCCCCTGCTCATGCTCTCTCTCTCTCTCTTTCTCTCTCAAAAATAAATAAACATTAAAAGACTTAAAAAAATTTGCCTTACCTTTTCCATGTTACAGTATTGTAAAACCCATGGCAGATGTTGGACAAATATTTTGTGCCAATTTTATATTCATCAGCACCTTTCTCAATAAATAAAATCTGATACTTTCTTTTTCACTAAATACGTACATATTCAACTTATTGATGCTGGATGGCTTATTGTAATTTTTAAAATGTGTAACCAAACATAAAACAAATACAGATTTAGATCTTACAGTAAATGAATAAGCCATATGGAAGGGACATATCCATCATGAACCATATCTGATCTGTTCAAATTATTTTATTTATTTATTTATTTTATTTTATTTTTTAATTTTTTTTTCAACGTTTTTTTTTTTATTTTTGGGACAGAGAGAGACAGAGCATGAACGGGGGAGGGGCAGAGAGAGAGGGAGACACAGAATGGGAAACAGGCTCCAGGCTCTGAGCCATCAGCCCAGAGCCTGACGCGGGGCTCGAACTCACGGACCGCGAGATCGTGACCTGGCTGAAGTCGGACGCTTAACCGACTGCGCCACCCAGGCGCCCCAAAATTATTTTATTTTTGACATGTCTCTTCTTTATGATTTAGCCCCTATTTCATTCACTTATTTGATTGATCTGTAATTTTACACTTTTCCCACTGACTGCTCCAATGAGCAGCCTGCCTAGTTTGCTGCATGGGGTTGCCGATAACTGCATGTGCATCAAATACCTGTGCACCATCACTGGAGACTGGTAAGAGTACATACCCATGTATATTTTTAAAAATTATTTTAATGTTTATTTACTTATTTACTTATTTAGAGACAGAGCATGAGTGGGGGGTGGGGAGAGAGGGAGACACAGAATCGGAAGCAGGCTCCAGGCTCTGGGCTGTCAGCAGAGAGCCCGGCACAGGGCTTGAACTCATGGACTGCGAGATCATGACCTGAGGCAAGTAGGACACTCAACCGACCGAGCCACCCAGGCGCCCCATAAACCCCATGTTTTTTAACATTACATTGTTTCACAAAAACCTGAATACTATTTAGTAGATGAAAGTTCATTGTTTACTGGTTTTTCTTTAACTGTAATTTCCATTTCTACAGTATCATGTTTTCACAGCTGTTCATGTGTATGCATTGAAAATATCATATGTAACATATGTAACAAGATGCAGTGTCTTTTGTGACTTTGTTTTTAATGATGAAATATTTAATCAGATATAACCAACATTTTTTTGCCTTTTAGAGTTAGAAAAATCATACATGCTAAATCAGTATAAACAATATATAGAAAAAAAAACTTTTTCATCATCCCAATATAATGGAATAAATTGTAGCAAATTACCATCCAAGTTTAGTTGACTCGTCATTTGTTCATAGGAAATTAATAGGAAAAACAAAAATCGTTAAAAATAATTTTAAATAACATTTGTAACATCAGATATTAGTATATGTAGCTTCACCAAGGCATAGCTTCTGTTAGTACAAAAACCTACTAAAAACCTACTAAAACCTATTAAAAGTAATATGCAAAGCTTACATATTATGTAACTGTCATAGACCTTAAAATATCCACTCAATCTGACTTGTGCTTCTTGTTTAATTTATATTACTTTTCAGGTGTTTCCAGGTTTTAGTCAGAATCCAAGAATTTGTATGGGTGATGAAACATATGAATATTTAGGACATAAATATTTATACATATTACAAATATGTAAATATTTGTCTATAAGTATGAATATAATATATACCAAATCCATATGCGTGACTACATTTTTTGCCAGCTATTTTAAACAACAAGGATTCAAGAAACTTGAAGTGGAAATATTTTGTCTATAACTTACGCTGTTTAGCATCCTTGGAGATACACCCAAAGACTTTGTAAACTCATCCAAAGAGACTCTAACCATGATTTTACAGTTCTTCTGATGCAATTTTAGCTTACTCTGGTCTCTTTAGATAACATAATGACCCTTACAGCTACCTTTCCTCCTGTTCTTTGGAAAGCAAAATCATTTAGTCTTCTAAAGTAGGATAGGAAAATATGCAACCAGAGGGTGAGGTATATGTTTCATAATCCATCAAAAATGATGTATATCAAGATCGAAGCTAGAAAGAACCAAATCCTGAGTAATAATATGTATGTTGTATTTAAGAAAGAAGATATTCTACATAAGTGAATTTTCACATAACATGAATTTATCCTTTCAAGTACCAAGATCTCGCTAACAAAAAATATGGGTGGAAAGATTCTCAAATGCCTTGTACTCCCCTACTTCTCTTTCAGCAGAGTCAGGTGATTTGTGTCTTGTCATTTATGTAACTCAGCATTTTGTAAGGAGGGAGAGTTAGATACTCATTTGAACACTGTCTACATTGTCTCATTTATTTGATTCATTTTCCCATCCTTCTGGCTGACACAGGTTCAGTAGTTAGGCCAGGTGGTAGAGGCAGCAAATCTTCAATAGAATGTAAAGTGTTGGCAAAATCAACAAAGCTCAAACCTTAAATGTCACACTAGCATTTTCTTTGGCCTCATTATTTTACATTACTCAATTAAACGAGAAGTGAGTCGGTGTGTGCATTACTGATTTCTGGGATCATGTGTTTTATTCTTAATTACAATATATAAAATATCCTCTTCTTTTTATTGAGGAGTATCGTACTGTTCTATCATTTGCTGTTTAGCAATTAAGTTAATAAATATTCTTTCTTCTCACCTGTTTTTAAGCAAAATGCCCCATTTTTCAGTTTCACAGTCAAGTACCCACATGCCAACCATTAGAAAAGTGCAACCTCTATTTCTGCAAGGTCATTCCTATAAGTTTTAATATCGAACTAACCTGGTGGGCTACCCACCTGTGTCCAGGATGGGGGAGGGATTTCCGTATGGCACTACTCTAGTAGGGTATTTTATCAGAGCATCTGTCTTTCGTGAAAGTCGCTGGCTAAGGTGTGCCTCGGAGAAAGTGTCTCAGAGAAGAACTTCCCAGGCATGATGACCTGCCTGCCCACGACCTTCCCAGGATATGTGCACTGATGGAAGATTTCTACCAAACAAGCCAGGACATCCACAACCCATTCCAAGTCAGTGGGTTCTGGGATCTGTCACCTGAGTGGTTGGTGACAGCAGCACCATTATCTGGGGCTGGAGCCAGTTTGCACGCCACTGAGAGTATACTTGGCTGAGACATACAGATTATTGTAGGGGAGCCTGGGTGGCTTAGTCCGTTAAGCATCTGACTCTGGATATCTGCTAGGTCATGATCTTGCGGTTGTGAGATGGAGTCCTGCATTGGGCTCTGTGCTGACAGTGTGGACCCTGCTTGGGATTCTCTTTCTCTCTCTCTCTGTCTCTTCCCCTCCCTCTCTCTCTCTCTCTCTCTCTCTCTCTCTCTCTCTCTCTGTCTCAAAATAAATAAATAAACATTTAAGAAATACACATCAGGGGCACCTGGGTGGCTCAGTCGGTTAAGCGTCCGACTTCGGCTCAGGTCACGATCTCACAGTCTGTGAGTTCGAGCCCCGCATCGGGCTCTGTGCTGATGGCTCAGAGCCTGGAGCCTGCTTCCGATTCTGTGTCTCCCTCTCTCTGCCCCTCCCCCATTCATGCTCTGTCTCTCTCTGTCCCAAAAATAAAAATAAACGTTAAAAAAAAAAAAAAGAAATGCACGTTATTATAACAAGGAAGCAAACTAGCTTTGGCAGGGCTGTGTGGCAAAGCTTAATGGCAATAGTTGGGGAGAAGTTTTCAAAGTTTATTGTCCAAGTGGTGGTTTCTGGGATCAATGTGCTACTTCAGCAGGCAGTAGGAGTGTCAAGGATAAGGGACCACGGAGACCTCAGTAAGACTACAAACACTGGAAACTCAACTTCTTGAGTTGAAATTCTGTCTGTATAGTTAAGTTTCCCAATCCTGGGTGAGCAGTTTAATTTTTGCCTTTTTTCTCATCTATGAAATGTGCATAATATGTGCAACTAAACTCATAGGATGGTTGTGAGATAGATTGTTGAAATAAAGTATCACAACAGCACCTGATACATCATAATTATTAAGTAAATATACTTATTATGATGATTATTTGATCAGATGTAGCACTTCTAGTGTTAATGTTCATTTGCAGAGTGAATGATTATTTATGCTTATGGTAAGTAAGTGATTCTTTCAGTACGTATCACTTACGTGATGAATTACAGATTATAAATCTTCCATCAAGAGCATGGGTTGTAACAAGTGTGGCTGTGCTGTTGTTTCTATTGACACCAGTATGAATTTATGCCAAAATAGATACCCCCAAACACATAATATTAGTTCAAAAATGTTTGAACTGATAAACACATCTTATGGCCATTTTTTGGCTGATTTATTTTTATTCTCCTACACTTCAAAAAATTATTTATATTCAAATTTAAGATACATTAGGAGGTTTCTTTTATCAACTGTCTTCTGAATCTTTCTTTTAATCTCCAGATGGTCTAAAGATACTGCTTACACTTTGTAGGATGAAGGGAATCATTCCAATGGCAGTCAGAAAGTACAATGATGCTTTTTGAATAACTTAATTTCAGAACACTTAAAGCATGATTAATACGATCTTAGTCTAAATTACTTCAATTATTAAGAATAATGAATGTGGCCTAAACTCTATGTTCGATTCCAAGAAGAGTTGTTGTCATAGTGAAGATCTGTAAAATAATATCCCTTTACAGTTCTCCGTATTTCATTATATGTTAATTTTAAGTATGAAATACATTTACTCTGCAGGGTGCTTCTTTGTCATGGTGAAAAGAGCAAAGTGAACAAAAAATTAGATGCAGGGATTTCTCTTCATCTCAATTAAGTATCACACCAGGAGTTGGGATTAAGGGGGAAGAGGAGTAGGGGGACCCTAAGCTTGCCTCATCCCTCAAACACAGCTAGATAATTGATCTGATGACTGAGAGAGCAATTGCTCATCTACACGTAGAAAAACAGCCACATCATGGAATGCAGTAGCTGCAGAGAGGAGATTTGGGGGAGAAAAGAATTGCAGGTGCTGCAGAGGGGAGGGTAGCCCTGGTCGCGGAATGCGGAACAGGAAAGAGGAAGAGCGAAAGCAGTGTGAGCAGGGGACTGCAGAAGAAAAACTCTTCCCCAGAAACATTGACTGGGAAGAGGAGAGGGGCTGACTACCACAAGTTTAATTTTTTTTTGAGTGTGTTTATTTATTTTGAGAGAGAAAGAGAGAGATTGGGGGGAGGGACAGAGAGAGAGGGAGAGCGAGAGTATCCCAGGCACTGAAGGTGTGGAGCCTAACACAGGGCTCCAATTCACAAACCATGAGATCATGACATGAGCTGAAGCCTGATGCTTAACCAACTGAGCCACACAGGTGCCCCAACCCCAAGTTTTTATGAGCAGCAGGGCTCAAGTGTGAAGTATTAGAAGTGGGGTCATGCCTGGTGGGCTTAGCAGGGCTCCTGTGGGAAAGAAGGGCAGAGGCACGGGAGTAGGAAGCATGGTCTGTGGATCCACTGGGTCACATGGGGAAAAATAGTTTTTCTTCTTAGAGTGCATTTGGGAGTAGTGCCATAGCCTCTTCTGGTATAAAAGAGCTAGCAGGTGCCATACTAAAACATGTCATAGTCAAATTCACAAAATACACAGACAAGGAAAAAATCATGAAAACAGCAAGGAAAGAAAAGTTCTTAACTTACAAGGGAAGACAAATCCAGTTCACTGCAGATCTGTCCACAGAAACTTAGCAGGCCAGAAGGGAGAGACATGATATATTCAACTTGCTGAATGGGAAGACTATGAAGCCAAGAATACTTAATCCATCAGGCTTGCCATTCAGCATAGAAGGAGAGATAAAGACTTTTCCAGGAAAACAAATCTAAAAAAGTTTGTGACCACTAAACCAGACCTGCAAGAAAAAGGGGACTCCTTTAGTGGGAGAGAAAGACTAAAAGCAAAGAGACTAGAAAAGAACAGAGAAAACTTCCAGAAACACCAACTTTACAGGTAACACAATAACACTAAATTCATATCTATCAAACATTCAGAATGTAAATGGACTAAATACTCCAATCAAAAGACATAGGGTATCATGATGGGTTAAAAAAAAAAAAGACCCATCTATCTGTTGCCTACAAGAGACTCATTTTAGACCTAAAGACGACTACAGATGGAAAGTGAGAGGATGAAGAACCATTTATCATGCTTATGGACATCAAAGGAAACCTGGAGTAGCCATACTTATCTCAAAGTCCATTTAAAACCAAAGACTATAACAAGAGGTGAAGAAAGACACTGTATCCTAATTAAGGGATCTATCCATCAATAAGATCTAACAGTTGTGAATATTTATGTCCCCAATGTTAAGCACCAAATTTGTATGTCTGTGTGTGTGTGTGTGTGTGTGTGTGTGTGTGTGTGTGTAGATATATTAATCAGAACAAACTCATGTATACAGTAACAGTAGGGGACTTTAACACCCCTCTTGTAGCAATGAGCAGATCATCTAAGCAGAAAATCAACAAGGAAACAGTGGCTTTGAATGAGACACTTGACCAGATAGACTTAATAGATATAATCAGAACATTTCATTTTAAAGCATCCTAAAGCAAAAGAAACATATTCTTTTCAAGTGTACAAGGAACATTCTCCAGAACAGATCACAAACTGGGTCACAAGTCAGGCCTCAACAAGTACAAAAAGATTGAGATCATACCATGAATATTTTCAGATCACAATGCTTTGAAACTAGAGATCAACCACAAGAACAAAATTGGTAAGACCACAAATACATGGAAGTTAAAGAACATCCTACTAAAGAATGAATGTGTTAACCAAGAAAGTAAAGAAGAAATAAAGTACACGGAAGCAAATGAAAATGAAAACACAACAATGCGGAACATTTGGGATGCAGTAAAGACAGTCCTAAGAGGGTAGTATGTTGAAATACAGCTCTCTCAAGAAGCAAGACTAGTCTCAATATACAAACTAACCTTACACCTAAAGAAGCTAGCAAAAGAATAGCAAATAAAGCCTAAAGCCAGGAGAAGAAGGGTAATAATAAAGATTAGAGCAGAGGGTTGCCTGGGTGGCTCAGTCGGTTAGGTGTCCAACTTTGGCTCAGGTCATGATCTGATGGTTTCGTGAGTTTGAGCCCTGCGTCGAGCTCTGTGCTGACAGCTCAGAGCCTGGAGCCTGTTTCACATTCTGTGTCTCCCTCCCTCCGCTCATGCTCTGTCTCTCTCTGTCTCTCAAAAATGAATAAATGTTAAAAATAAAATAAAATTTAATATATTTGATTGCCACCATTTAAAGAGAAACCAATATTCCATATAGTCTATGACCAATAGTCAATATTCCAAGTCTAAAGTCTAAAACATAATTGTGCCAAAATTTTAGTCAATGAGTCTTATAATTTTAAGAATGGTTCTAAATAGTAAAGTGGCAAGGCACTATGTGCTAAATCCATTTTAAATTAGATGAAAAGTTCAATGAAAATCAACTATAAAAAGTGTAATTTTTTTTACAGTTTGTATTGTTAAAATTATGTTGGAAATATTCAGCTGGATTTTCTTTTACTCTTTTCATGTAAAATTCCATGTCCTGATTCCAAAATGTACACTTTAATTGAAAATATATGGCATATCCCTAGCACAATACACGGCATATTCTAATAACTAAAAAATTGCTCACTATTATTAATTGCTGTTATAGTAGGAATAATGGAAATAATGCATATAATATGCATAATACATTACCTGGCATGAAAAATTCTCCATGGATATTAACTACTATTATCTATTCCTTGTTAAGGTCCTAAGTATTTATAAGTATGTGGCTATAAATTCAAAAGAATTTATATATACTTTAAAAGTCCCAAGTTAATTCTTGATGAATATTTCTGATTATACTGATTTAGTGCTATGACTTTATACAACATAAATCAAGAAAAATAGAATGCCTCACCGAAATAGATTTCTATTTCCTCACATTATAAGTTCTTATTTTAAGTGGAAGGAATACAAATGAGTAGGTGCAGTAAGGATGGAGAAACATTCAGCAACTCACTTTGGAGACATTTCTGGCACAAACGGAGGAGGTAAAAGATTAATTCTGTCAATGCAACTTCTTCAGGCAGTAAATGCAGAGAGAGATTGAGCACTAAGAGTCGTCATGGTTCAAATGGAAATGTAGAAGTGATAGCCCAGTCATGATAAGTTCAATTAATGAAATTATGCACATAAAACATCCCGAACTGTAAGTGGTATTACTTAGCATCTCACCCGACTTGAGGAGGTCAGATGGCCGTTGTTTTCATTTACTGCTTGAGGTGTTCACATGATGTGACATGGTTGGAAATTCCTTGTAGTCTATAAAGAATCCTGGTAATAGGGACGTGAACTGTCAGTGGTGAAAAAATATGTCATTTCCTGGTGAAATTCAGAGCCTTTTACCAATTTTTGGTAAGAAAAGTTTCCGTTAAGGCGAACATTTTCTCAGGGCCAGAAACTCAGAAGTTTACCTAGAATATACATGGTTCTTTACTACTTTGGAATCGGGAAGCACTCCCAAAATAGCAGAAAGCTCAAACTCTAAATGAAAAAGAAAAAAAGCAAAAAACAAGATAACGTATTACAAGAACGATATAAAATGAAAATTCAATGAAATTGTAAATCCTTCAATGCAATAAAACGCTATACACAAATTTAAGTCATCTGTGCATGGCTTCATTATGCATCTTTTCTCAAGTTTCACTTCGGTAATTATTTTAATTTGCTAGAGCTTTCATAACAAAATGCCACAGGCAGTGTGGCTTAAACAACAGAAGTTCATTTTCTCACTCATCCGGAGGTAGAAAGTTCAACAGGAAGGTGATAGCAGATTTTGTTTCTTCTGAGACCTCTGTCCTTGGCTTGTTGATGACCACATACAGAGAAAAAACTGTATGAGGACACGGTATCCCAGGCATGCCACATTTCCTCATTTTATAAAGACACCATTCAGATTGGATTAAGGCCCACCATAAGGGCCTCATTTTAACTTAATTACCTCTTTATAAACACTCTATCTCCAAATACAGTTAGAAGTTAGAGCTTAGAGGTTACGGTATCAACATATGAATTTGGAATGGGGTGTGCCATAACAGTAATATAAGATGATTCTGGACATAAAGATATATTTTATTTAAAAGTTTAAGAAAAACACTGAAAAAAAAATAGCCAACACTAATAAGTAGGGCAATCGTCTGACAATCGTATCTCCAGTCCACTTAAATCCAAATAAAATTAACAAATTCAGTAGCATAGTCCTACTGCTTGTACTACAATGAGGGGTGAGAAATACTTCAAAGTTTCCAGCTTGTCGCTGATGTCTTGGTAAGTGGAAGGTGCAGATTATTCCTCCAGACCATGTGTGGGTATTAGAACCGAATATTCTAGTCCCTGGAACCTGCGTGTCCTCTGAAGTCACCATGGGCTGACTTTGATTTCTTTCTTCCTTTCTACCACCAGGGCATTTTCCTGTCTTTTGAACTTGGCTGTATGTTTAACATCTTACATGTTATATTTTATCCAGCATTTTCAATGTGTTTTAGCAAGGTATGGATTATATGTATTAACTTAGTTTTCCATGTTGTCTTAAGTCTTGATTTCTCTTCCCTTTCTACTTTTTTTTCCTCTTTCTTTTCTTTCTCTTGTGGGTTAGATAATATTATTTTGTTTATGTTTTATGATCAACGTGAATAGTATGGAGGGGCAAAACAGATGGCTTGTGTCATAATTTGCGCCTTTTGCTTTTCCAATTACTTTTAATATGTTATTCAATATACGGTTGCCTTTGAGTTTAACTATTAGTGGAGATCACAATCCAGTGATTGCGATCCAGTTAATTAAAAATATAGTGAGGGTTTTTTTCTCAAACTGAAAATCTGGTTTTGAATCTAAAAGTAAATTTCTCTTATTAAAGAACAAGATGAAAAAATACTTGTTCTCAACACAAAGAGTAGGCTATTTATACAGCAAAGAGAAAATAAAGTTAAAATGAAAAGAAAATATTTTCAAAATGTTTGTTATCAGACATAAAATATACTTGAAGTCAATCTATAACATTCCTTTTAATTTTAGTAACTGGAATGGAAAGATATGAATGCAATGGAAAAATGTCTCCTTATGCTATCATTTTCCATCCTGAGAACGTCAAGTTGTTAATGAGTAGAGGGGATCCAGGAAAAGAGAAATAAAATATTTAAACAATGAGTAGAATTCCAGATTTCCAGCCTTTCCCACAGATGGCTTTAATTTAGAAGATACCCTTATGTAAATGGTGAGTCAGATGACAGAATAAAAAAGCTACTTTAAAACATATGAATATGTATGCAATTATCCATACTGAAATAAGTACAACCAATCACAATTTTATAATTTGAAGTATCCTTCCAGGAAATGCTTGTGTCCTGATGATGGTGATTTGTTTTTTAAATGAAAATTAAAATTGGTCCAGAGCTTGTACTAGACATTTATGTGGTATGAACTTCAGTGTTTTTGAACTATTTCCATTGTACATATTTGGTACCTTTTTACTTTTTATTTAATACAAAAATATAAATTATTCATCCAGAGATATGTAATTGATCTCATAATATTCTGTAAGCAGAGTTTCATTTCAGATGAAAGATGGGGACGTTGTCTGGAATTTCTCATGTCCTCAGTGGACTGTCTGCCTTACTCCAACCTACGATCAAGGCATTTGATTCCATTTTTTTTTTTTTTTTGGTGGCTAGTTTTACATTAGTTTGAATATGGAGTAAATTTGTCGATATTGATAATATGAGAAGAAGTATAGATAACAGAAGTTAAAAACAATGTGCTTATTTGGGGCAGATTCTGTGTATTTAGGGAGAAATCCTATGCAGAATGCAAACAACCAGGTGAAGTAGATTCAGTAACACATGAGTACAATTACTTTAAAGTGAGGGTTATAGTATAAAAAAGTGGATAAAAATAGTATAAAAAAGTAGATATATCCTTGGTATTCTGTGTATTCTGTGTTAGACATTTTGCAGACTGGAAAAAACTGAATCAACAGTTACAAGTACGAATTTTGTGTTTTCCTAAAACACTGTTTTATTTTTAACTAAGCAGTAATAATAATACCAATTAAATGAGAGATGAGCTGAGAACACTGAGACAAAGGGAGGTTTGCAAGTTCACCCAAGATCGTAAAACATCTAAGTGGGAGAATGGGAGACCGAGGATTGAGTTTGGGCAGGATGCTTCGGTGTTGATGCTGTGAACCACTAGACTAATCAGCCTTTTTTTTTTTTTTTTTTCTTTTTGAGAGAGAGAGAGAGAGAGAGAGAGAGAGAGAGAGAGAGAACAAGCAGGGGAGGGGTAGAGAGAGGGGGGCAGAAGATCCAAAGCAGGCTCTGCCCTGACAGCAGAGAGCCCAATGTGGGGCTCGAAATCACTAACTGTGAGATGATGACCTGAACCGAAGTTGGAAGCTCAAGCAAATGAGCCACTCGGGCGCCCCAGTAACCAGTCTTTCTAATACACCTGTGTATGCACCCGCTCACTCCCTCATAAAATGTATATAAAGAGCTCACATTTAAGGCAATGTACAGTGTGGTGCACAAGAAATACTCCATAATTATTTAAAACACTATGGATATTATGTAAGAGGTGTTCAATAATTAAAAGCTGTCATTTTCAAAAAAAATATTATTTTTAAAAGGTGATATCTCCAATTGCCAAATAATACTACCATGTCTTTTGCAGATAATAAAAGGTAAAGAATTATTAAAAGCAACACACTTACAGCTTGAATAATCAAAATTGGTTATTGCCTCTACTGTAACATTTTATGAGAAACAATAGGTTTTTTTTTTTCTAAAAGTAAAATCAGGAGTATATGCTGTTTTATCCTCTTCAATTCAGACACACTATGTCTGCTTATATATTTTATAGTTTGAACTAAACTTATAAAAGTTCTCCAACTATGCAGATGATATTTATGTTCTCTTTAGAGTTGAGCATTCTCTTTTTTTTCCTCCTTGGTCTACTAACCAGAGTTAAAACTACGCTCTATTTCATGCAATTCTAGCAAACAGTATATTGCACACTGTTCCTCAGCAAAAGCTTATCTTCTAAAATATAATGTACCCTATTTGTCCAAGATGGTATGTGTGAACTCATAAATACACAGATCTGCATGTATGTTTGCATGTATGTGTATGTTTGTGTATGTGAGAGAGAGAGAGAGAGAGAGAGAGAGAGAGAGAGAGGGAATGTGAGGTGGGGAAGGAGAACAAGAGGGAGAAGAAAGAGGTTGCTTTGAAATCTCTATTCAAAGCCATCACTGGATTCATTCTGAATGACATTAATGGATTTAAGACAATGTTTATGCTTCTAATAGACTTCCCCTCAAGTCGCCTTACACACTCCACATTCCCTACCTACAACATATATGTTAATCATTCCCAAGGAATGCCTGGGGATTGTTTCACTTTCTTAGATGGTCCTAGAAAGCACCAGCATGATCTCACCTAAGCACAATGGTTATATGTAATGGTTGGGAAACTTAAAATTTTAAGAAACAGGAAATGCAACTTAAATGGAAACTATTTCTTTTTCCCACATGCAAAGGACCATGGTACCTACCTCCAGGCTCCAACTCTATTTTCTGTGTTTCTCTTGGTTGTATCCTCCATCATATTTTGATATCTGCTAATAGGACCTGGCACATCCAGAGAATAAAAAAGTCTCCCTTGCCTTCCTTTTTTAAAGTGCTAGGGAACCTTATACAAAAACAAACAAACAAATAAACAAACAAACAAAAAAAACCACAAACACACACACACACAAAACAAAAAACAAAACAAACAAACACACACAAAAAACGACATCTGTTTGTCTGCCATTCATTGGTTAGAACTGTAAATAGGGACCACTAGGATTGGTCATTGCCAATCAGATTTTTCCTCTGGAGCTGGCTATAGTATATTCTACCCTGAATCAGTTGATGGTCTTCCAGAAGGCCCATACCTTTTGAATATAATGAGGTCCCTTAGGAAAAAAAAATGGGGATGACTATTTGGCAGGCAGCGTGAAGTCTCTGAAATGAGATATTATTCAGTGCTATTATTAAGGGTTTTTTTTTTTTTTAATTTTTCTTTCAACGTTTATTTATTTTTGGGACAGAGAGAGACAGAGCATGAAAGGGGGAGGGGCAGAGAGAGAGGGAGACACAGAATCGGAAACAGGCTCCAGGCTCCGAGCCATCAGCCCAGAGCCTGACGCGGGGCTCGAACTCCCGGACCGCGAGATAGTGACCTGGCTGAAGTCGGACACTTAACCGCGAGATAGTGACCTGGCTGAAGTCGGACACTTAACCGACTGCGCCACCCAGGCGCCCCAAGGGGTTTTTAATAAGTTTGTCTGCATTAGTCTGGGGGGAAAAAGCAGCCCAATTTAGTAATCATATAGATCAAATAACCAATGCATTAATTTTTCAATTTTCACCTGGTCATGTTGGATTCCGGAAGTCATGACCTATTGGCCAACACTCACAGTAGATTTTGAAGTACTGAGGAACTAAAATAGATTATTTATAAGCAATCAATATAATGAAATTATTCAGCTAGTTTTTCCAAGCACAATACAGGTTCCTCTTTTCTTCCTTTCTCTACAAACACAAATACAATAGTCATGCATTAGTAGTGATAAGATAAACCACAAAACAAAGCAGCTTTGGAGCCACTGGAGATGGTGGTAGGAAGGAAGTTAAATTGACTAAAATTTCCTAACTACGAGTATTTCATTCTTGTTGAGAAATTGCAGAAATGTATATAACTGGTGACAATTTTTAAAAATTTTGTAGCTTGGAAAGGAAAGTGCATAAAAATAATATATATGATTTACTCTGCATATATCTCAGACAGTCTAAAATATGATTCAAAGAAATCCAAATTATGTTTGACAAAAGAAAAAATGTAGTGGCTCTTTCAGATAATGAAATCCTTTCTTTTTTTTCCCAGAGTAAATGGAAATGTAGTGAGTTGAAACAATTCAGTATGTAAAAGAAGCTTTTACTTTTATCTATGTTGCATATAAGTACTTTTCTATTAGAAATATCCACTGATCAGTAGAACACATGAAATATATTATACGCACAGATTAAACTGCTCTCCACAATCCAAATGTTCATTCATTTCTAAAATAAAATGGATGTATACTTTAAAACTCCAGAGAAAATATGAATTACTAGGATTTTTGCATATTTCTCCACTCACAAAATAGTGGCATGCAAGAAAAGGTAGTGGGCTCGTGCATGTTGAAGTGAATTTAATTCTAGTGTAAAATGTTTGACAGTCTTTCCAGTATCCTGTCGTGTCTAGTGGAGTCTATGAAATCTTCCCAGAATAACACTGTCTCCCAGACAAAAGCAATAGGCTACCCAATTCAACACTAGCCGTATTATCATATGAAACTGTTCCTGATATATTGTGTTAGGTATTTTAACTTGTCTCTCCTCGCTGTGAGATGAGCTCCTTGGTAGCACAAGCTATTTATTATTTATCATTATTTTCATAGCATACATAACACAAGATTGGGCACGTGCGTTGAGTATATGAAATAACTATTTGTGGAAGACACAAAGGAAGAAAGGAAGAAGGCACTAATTCAATTAAGAATGATTCATTTTTGTAACCAATATAAATATAAATATATAAAATAATAATATATAAATATATTTATATATATATATAAATATAAAATAATCTTAGAAAGAAACAGTCCATTTCAAATATTTTCTCCAGTGGTTGTAAAGCCTAAAATAACTGTTCATTTTGAAAGGAAAATAAAGTTGGATCACATTTGAGAAATACTAATTCCCCACGTATATTTAGGGCCAGCTACTGAAGGTATTTTGCAGATAATTAGCTGTTTACAATTGCATCAATTCTAAAAAAGATGTCTATGGATTATAGTGAATTTTATAGTTAACAATTGATGCAGCTGAAAATTAGCAGGCAAGTGACTCAATTTTTAGATAATAGCTATTCTTGCTTTGAAATTTTCATAATTCCCAACAATGTCCCAATTGCTTACAAACTCCATAGTTTGGCAGTCTCACTGAACTGCACGTTCCTCTACCAACACAACGTGCCAACCATGAGGCTTTGTCCATGCAAATTCCCTGCCCTGGGGTAACCTCATATCTCAGGCAACCCCAGGGAATCTCAAAAATCTCAGTCTGGCGTAAAGCCCGCCACATGCCCACACCTGCCCTCAGTGATCTCTGCTGAACGCTCATCCACCAGGCACTACAGGATCTAGGGCCTGACAGCTTTGCGAGGGGCAACAAAATATTTAAGCCCTGGAAGAAAACCCAGATGAAACTGCAAACTTGAGATGAATGTTTAGTTACAAGTGGAGAAAGCATAGATAGCATAATGTCAGTTAGGTAGCACATGCATTGTATTTAATGGGAGATGTAGTAATATATTAACATGTTTGATTTATCACTGACTTAGCCTGTAAAATGAAGTCAGCCCAATGACTAAGGTGATTTTTGTGTGCCTGGCTTGTAAGCTTCTCAATTTTTAGTTGGCATTAATTGTGTCTGTATATACTTTATACATCTTTATATTGTTTTATACATGTTTATATCTTACCTTCTACACTATCATATTTTTTTTGTAATGTTCCTTTGTTTTTGAGAGAGGGAGAAGGAGAGCCTGTGCAGGGGAAGGGCAGAGTGGGGAGTATACAGAGGATCTGAAGTGGGCTCAGCATTGACAGCAGAGAGCCAGAGGTGGGGCTTGAACTCACACACCGTGAGATCATGACCCGAGCCGAAGTCAGATGCTTAATGGACTGAGCCACCCGGGCACCCCATTACCTTCTACACTATCTTTGAACTCCTTGAAGATAGGAAATACTTTGTGTGAGTAGGGGCTCTTATCCAGTTAGGTTGAGGCTATTGTCCAGACACCAGTTGAGTTAGTTTCTATTTTAGCACATATTTTCCCAACTTGTATTAGATAGGTTGCTTTCATATCAGTCTTTTTCAATTGATTGAGGGTTCCTAGAAAAAAGAAAACATTTTCTATCTAAACTAGTGTCCTTTTTCAATGAATTAATTCTTTGTCAAAATAATACAGCCGGATAAAAGTGCTCTATCAGTTCTATTCTGAAGGAGGAAAACTAAATGTCAGTGAAAAGAATTTTGCTCTTTAAAGAGAAGGTTGAAATGTAATTATAACAAGGCCAGTAGTTAAGTATTTCGGAAGTTGAGGAAATCATAACTAGATTGTTAAAATATAACAAAATTGCATCTGAACTGATTTTTCCAGATTTTCCAGAGATCCTGATTTCTAAAATAACTGACAAGGAGAGAAGTGTTTGTGTTAGAATCAGTCAGTATAATTCCTGGTTTAAAAAGTAACCTGCGTTTTTTCCTATTTTCATTTTTCTTTTCCTCATATATTTCTCCTAAGCACTCTAAATTTCTGCTGATTGATGTTATACATAATGGTACCCCACTGATATTTTGTATATTACGTTTTGTCAGAGACCGATTCATAATACCTCCACTGTCCTCTGCCCAGAATTCGTGTCTGATTTAATTTGTTGTCCTTGAAGTTTGGTGGCTAGTTTCTCTAGTAGCTAAGAAAACTTCAGGCTAACAGAAACTATTCAGAGAAAAGTTATTGTGAAAAGATTGCTCTCAGCTCCCAAACTAGGGTCATTTACAGTAGCATGACCTTGACAAATGTCTATAAGTCAAAGAATGCCTTGCCATAAACAATTTGGGGTGACAGGCTTATAACATATTGCAGTCACAGATTGGATTCCCAAAAGGGCCCACACCGGCACACATTTCTTGCCTCACACAGGCAATTCTAGGACAGAGTTAAGGAAGAAGAAATTTCTTTGTGATATCAAGAAAGCAAAATCTCGTATTACAACCAAGTAAGAGAAAGATCATCTTATAGTCAACTTACTTTCACATTTTAGGTCAAAACCCACTACCATATACCTCAGAAGGCATTCACTGATGACATTATTATATAATAAGTGATGATTTTCTTGGTTAATTTCTGGAAAAAAAAGTCCTGGACTTTGGGAGCTAAGCATGAAATAGAATTGGATCTAATCATTTTGTAATGAATCAAGACCTCAAATGCCTACTCTCACTTCACTGAACTGACTGGATATAGAGTGAGAGATAATTAGCTCGTGTGCCCTTTTTACGCTGTGTGCTGTCTTCACCATCCAGGTACTTCTATCCTGGGCAGGCCCTCATTGTCTGAATATCATATAAGTCACACACTACTATTTGGGGGCTCTTAACTTTCAGGGGCTCTGACTCTTTCTCAAAATAATATTTTTAAATTTATCAAATTAAATACTTTGGATTTTTAAAAACAGATCTGTCTAAAGTAAATATATCAGTATCTAAAACAAGTGACATAGCAATATATGCATGACATTACTAATATATTGTTATAAAACATGACCTAGTGGTGTGCCTAATAATTACTACAAGTGACTGTAAACAGTATTTTGAGATATTGGCAATAGCAGTAGGTGAAATGAAATAACTGGGATTATTTTAATATTAAAGCCACAGGCGTTAACACTACTGTTATAGTTTGTTGCCTAAATATTTAATTGAAGGAAGCACTAAATTTCATTTGGAGATTGGTGAGAATATAGATGTGTTTTCCGCCCAACTTCATGAACCCCCAGTTGTGATCTATAGACCCATGGAGTGGGTCTAGATTCTGATGCAGATTCTCATCTAGAAACAATTTTTGTCCCTAGTGCAGCCATTCACCATTTGAGATTTGAGCTATGATTATGTTCCCAGTAAGTTGAGTGGGGTGTGATTCATTTTCAAGCTATTCAAATGTTTGAAACTATAGGCATGTGTAGATTCGTGATCTAGCTCTCATGATCATTCCCAATCATTTCTCCTAACGATGGCCTCTGACAAATGCCTTCACACCTTAGTTCATAAAATTTAAGCTAAATTGAATTTCTAAAATTTTCATGTCTATATTGAACATTTTTATACCAGTATACTCAAATTTTCTATTTATGATTATAATTTTGCTGTCACTAAATCTAGTAAATTTTATTATAAATGCAAGTTATTTACTAAAGATTATGGAATTAATAAAAGAGTATGGAGATCAGTTATCAGCAAAGTGAGGAAATAAATTTATTTAAACATTTAAAAAATGTTTAACTTCACAAATGATCAAAATATGAATGAGAGCTCACTTTATAACCATTTGATTAGAAATGCATGTTCGTGCATGTACATACTTAACACGCATACCTAATTTTATATTAACAGGGATTTAGATTAATAGTTACGTTGAGTAAATAGAGTACAAACTACATGTAAAATAAGTTTACACATTTTGTTTTAGAAATACCAGTTCTATTCCATCAGTTCTGAGAAAATAATAGGAAACCAGTATACATATATGTGAATATGTTCAAAGCAATGTGTTTTCTTAAAAGGAATGACAGGAAACAACCATTCTTTCTAATAGCAGGGAAATAAGCTTAAAAAAAACACTAGTTAATGGCATATTAAAATGAGAAATATCTAACAGAGTGGTGAAGAACACATTATGTAGATTTGTTGCCTGGCTTTGAATTCTAGGTTTACTATCTCATAATCATGAGACCTTGAGACAATTACTTAAACTTGCTAACTCAAAGTTTCCTCTTGTGTATAAAGGAGAGTTAGTAATAATACTTAACTTGAAAGTTGCTGTGACGATGAAGTAAAGATACATTAAGCACATAGTAAGAGCTCTGTAAGTTCTAGCCATTATTACGATTACGATTTTTTGTCATTATTATGGCTATGTAAACATTATAAAGTTTTAAAATAAGAATGTAATACGATCAAAATAAAAATGGTATTATTACATCTCTGATAAGAGCATGGATGCATATATTTCCAAAAGGAATGGAATTTTAAAAAAGCACTGATGTTAATAGGGTGATGAGATTTTGTTTGACTTTTAGCATTGATTATGGCTCCTGACTTGTATTTAATAATAAACTCCTGACTTCAGATTCTTTAATTATAATAGCTTCTCTTGAATTTTCCAGAATGGCAATACTCTTGTTGCAATGGACTTCTTTTTCTTTTTTTTAATTTTCTCCCACCCTTTATTTATTTCCTGTCTTTGGTTTATTTTTATTTTTTCTGATGTCACTTTACACACAAATAAACATTATGCAGTTGGAAATAGTTGTCTATGGACTCTATAAATGATTTTAGTAGGAGATATCTTGAGATAGAACAGCCAATTTTTTTCTTTCCCAAAGCCTGAATTCCTGGATCCAGGATCCCAATGCCTTCTATTTGGCCATGTCTTTGATTTTGGATGGATATCTAAGAAAACACAACATTGATATAAAACTATGCAATTAAATTATATAAATTGCTATTTGTTGGTAATTTCAAAATTATGTAGAATGAGAAAAATGTTTGTGGAGCTTTTACTGTATTTTTCAAATGGGTTTGAAAGGTTGTTGATGTGAAAGTTTCTTTCTCTAAATAGAGCCTTACCATATTTTACATAGTTGTATATGTAAAATACTGAGAGATTGGGTTGTTGTTTGAGGGTAAGCCACCTGCCGTGGAGACTATTTATTTTATGACTACATATGTTAGTGTTGGTTGCTTGGAGGAAAGCCATCATTTTTTACCTTCCTCTCTCCTAGAACTATTCTTTCAACACCTGTGTGGGACACATGCAAATTTAACAACAATCACTAAACAACCTGAAAATAAGCATCAGCCAAATGGTTATTATTATTTTGGAGGGATGCGTTTCTTCAGTGTTTGATTTATGTTTGTACCATTCAGAGTACTGACTGCACTAATTTGCTTGACAATTGAAAAATAAATTTGCCTCAGGCAATGACCTTATATGCCAAGAGGAGACCAGTGTGGATTTTTACAGTTGAGTTATAAACCTCTGAGTAGTTTTTATTACGAAAATGCTGACACTACCTTAACTGTGCAGTGTGCATGATCTGGCTACAATTTTGTTAAGAAACAAAAACAGGCCAAATAGCTATTAAGAATGAGTAGATCTGCGGGGCGCCTGGGTGGCTCAGTCGGTTGAGCGGCCGACTTCAGCTCAGGTCATGATCTCGCAGTCCATGAGGTTGAGCCCTGCATCGGGCTCCGTGCTGACAGCTCGGGAGCCTGGGGCCTGTTTCAGATTCTGAGTCTCCTTCTCTCTGACCCTCCCCCATTCATGTTTTGTCTCTCTCTGTCTCAAAAATGAATAAACGTTAAAAAAAATTAAAAAAAAAAAAGAATGAGTAGATCTTGAAAGTGGGGGGGATCAGCTGGGAAAAAAAAGAATAACAGGAAATCAATTAATTAATAAGAAAAATGAGATAACTCAGAGGATAAATAACCAATCTTTTTGATACTTACTTTTAAGCCAAATTATACATACAAACTATACTCTTCAACTTTTGTGAAGAAGTTATATGCGGTATTTTATATGAGGTCCATTGAAAGATTGTCATCTTAGAGTTTGAGATAAAAAATGAATGTTCTGGGGGCATCTGGGTGGCTCAGTCACTTGAGCCTTGGGCTTTGTCTCAAGTCATGATCTCGGGATTTGTGAGTTCGAGCCCCACATCGGGCTCGCTGCCGTCAGCCTGTCAGCGCAGAGCCCGCTTTGGATCCTCTGTCCCTGTCTCTCTGCCCATCCCACAAGTGCACTCTCCCCAAAATAAATATATATATATGAATGTTGTATCGTATGTGACACATCTGATGGTTTCAGTTTTGTGTTGAAGTGCTAAGGTTTTAGCAATTGTGTGATAAGGTGGAGTATTTGTGAAAATGCCCCTTCCTGGGGTGCCTGGGTGGCTGAATCAGTGAAGTGTCTGACTCTAGATTTCGGTCCAGGTCATGATTTCACAGTTTGTGGGATTGAGCCCCACGTGGTGCCCTGTGTACTGACAGGGCAGTCTGCATGGGATTCCTCTGGCTCTCTGGCTCTCCCCCACAAAATAATTAAACTTAAAAAAATAATAATACCCCTTGCTATATAGGTATACAGTTTTACTTAACTAGAATACATGTGTAAAATTTTTTGTGTGGTGTATAGATTTAATTGTGTATGTGCCTGTGATAATTTCCCGAACCAAAATTAGACTCTCAGTTTTTGTCGTGCTATAACTACAGGAGGAGAAGTAAGCTACGTATCTACTTTAAAATTAAGTTCTATAGTCAGAGTTATTATCTCTCTCAAAAAATGTCCCCACTTGATAAAGGTAAAATTTGTTTTTTTTCCCTGCATGATACAGGATATGTCATAATCCTAAGGCTTAATCATTTCATATTAGTCACTTCAATGTATTTCTCACTATATATTTGTATCCCTATTGTCTAATGAATCCTTATCTTGTATTTTCTTTTTCTTTACTCCCTTAACTCTGGCATTTGCACATTTCTAGCAAAAGTTACTTTTTTAAATCTTGGGTTGCTTAATAAATACATTTTATAATTCTTCATTGCCTTCCCATTTGTAAGCCATAATTGGAGACCAAGTAGATCTGAATAAATACTAGGCAAATACATACACTTCTGTGTTTATATGTCTGTTAGGACTTGATTTTACACCCAAGGATATATTTTTCATCATATCTGAAATTGAAACAGTTGTTGTCAAAAATTAGTCACAACTATTATTTGCTGGACATCTATATGATCCAGGCAAAACATTTACTTTTGATGAGCTTTATCTTATATAAGTCTCACAATAACTGGATTTACAGATGAGAAACCAAAGTCCAGAGCCACTTCACCATATACCCAAGACACACAGTGATAGATTAATATTGCCTGGATTTTAATGGATATCTGTTCATTATTTTCTACACTATAAGTTTATTAAAAATCCAAAATTTTGATTAAATATTTGAATAAATATTACAGATGGTTTATTAAACACTGGACTCTCAATTGTTACAAAAGCTAAAAGCATTTATCTGGGATAGTGAAGCATCTTTGAGGTTCGCAAATATAATTAACCACAGGTGTTTAATATATAAACATCTGAAAATAATTGTAGTACACAATTATAATTTTATGCCTATAATATGTTTCTCTAAGGAGCACCTGCATTCCTTAATATAAACACAGAAATACTGTACTCTTTGGCATAAAAAAATTAAAGGATAATTAAAGACAAAATATTAAACCATGTCTGAAGGATTAACTCAGTGATCTGATTGATCTTTTATGTCTTTATGATGTTACAGTATCTCCTTTGAAAGTAGCAACAAGTACCTGCCTTGTTTTAACTTCATCGTCAGAAATTTAAAATTAATTCCATCCAGGAAAAATTTATATATATATATATATATATATATATATATATATATATATATATATACACACACACACACACACACACATATATATATATTTATACACATATATATGTTTATATATATATTCGTTTCTTTCTTTAATGTTTACTTATTTTTGAGAGAGAGAGGGAGACAAAGTATGAGCAGAGGAGAGGCAGAAATAGATGGAGACACAGAACCCTAAGCAGACTCCAGGCTCTGAGCTGTCAGCACAGAGCCCTACATGGGGCTTGAATTCATGAACCATGAGATCAGGACTTGAGCTGAAGTCAGACGCTTATCCAACTGAGCCACCCAGGTACCCCAGGAAAGATTTCGATTTTTAAGTAGTTCCACCAACACTACTAAAAAAAAAAATAGGGTACAATATAGGTAAGCTTGATTTTGGTTTGTTTGTTTGATTTTCAGGTATCTCTTCCTCTAATAAAACTTTCTGAACATGTATTTAAAATGTGGGTTGTAAAAAATTTATCCAAGCCTGGAGAGTTTGGTGTTAATCAAGTGCATGGAAATTAATCCATTGGAAAGACCCTAGTATCTTACTTATAGGTGGAGTCTAAAACAAAAGCAAAAACAAATTGACACAGAGAGCAGCTTGGTGGTTTCCAGAGGAGGGGGTGGGAGGGTATGGGTCAAATGGGTGAAGGTGTTCGAACGGCTTAAACTTCAATTATAAAGTAAGTCATGAGAATGTAACGTACAGCATGGTGACTTTAATTAATAATACTGCATCATGTATTTGAAAGTTACTAAGAGAGTAGACTCTAATATTCTCATCACAAGAAAAATGTCGTAACTACATTTGGTGATGAATATTAACTAGACATATGAGAGTGATCGTTTCATAATATATACATCCATCAAATCGTTATGCTGTACACCTGAAACTACCATGCGATATGTCAGTTATCTCTCAAAAAATTTAAAAGACACTGACAAGAAGAGAGTAGAGTCGTGTTAGACAAAAATGATCAGTTTCAAATAAATAAATAAATAAATAAAATTGTATTGGATAATCCTTTTTTATTCTTTGTTTAAACTACTGTCATATAATAAATTTTAGGTGCACAAACACATACACACATGCAAATTTAAAAGAGAGGGTATATATGTTTGCTCAGAATTCTCATATTTCAAACTTAGGAAAATCAGCTGAACAATAAGATACGGTTTTTGATTATTTAAAACAAATCTATATGACAAAATGATAAAGGTTGATCCACTTTTACTTTCTTATCCACCAGCCATGGTGTTTGATGGGGACATTTTTGGATTTAAAAGAAATACATGGTAACTTTTGGAAGAGATATTTCTAACTATGTATTCTTAACAGTGCTAGCTAGTGCCCTGTTTCTTCCATCTGTTAAAGAACAGCTTTGCTCACCTTTAGGGTCTTCTACTACTAATCTCTGTGTATGTTTTATTATTAATTTGCCAGAATTTTGATCTGAAGATCTTCTATTCGGTCAACTTCAAAGATTACCTCAGCAGTGGCTGAATTAATTACACTTGAATAGTTTGTTCTCCAAGGCCAATATCTTAAAAAATACATCAGTGCTAGTAAAAAAAAAAAAAAAAAAAAAAAAAAAAAACTTTTGCATATCTTAAATTACCTGCAGATCAAGGGATAATATGAAAGAAAAACAGCAACAAAGCAAGTAATTTAGGTAGATTTATAAAAAAAGCACTGAAAGTTTCATTATTCTTAATTTCACCCCATAAACACAGTTGTTTCCTTGGGTTCAATAAATTAAAACCTGAAAATGACAATGTTTACATATCCAGAATTGTTTTTGTGTTGGATAGATTGCTCATAATTAGAATAATGGCTGCTGACATTCTCAGGATCTCATTTTGAAATGTTTCAGAGCAGGGAAAGTATTTCTGAAATCTGAAGTAACCAACTTATTTATGAAAGTAAGAAAGGTTATTTCTCATAACTACGAGAGCTTATGATGTAGAAAATGTTGGGGTTCAGAGTCAAAGGACAAGAAAGAATTCTTGAGATGTCTTTGGTGCAAAAAGGTGGTTTTATTAGTGCATGGGGACAGAGAGAGCTTCCCTGGGGTTGTGGGAGTGGTCGATTATATACTTTTAAGTTGGGAAGGGGTTTAGGGGTAGAACAAACCTCCAAGGTATTTTGGAAATAAGGTTTTCAGGACCCTGCGGGGGCCAGCAAATGTTAGGGAAAGATTATTTATTACTGTTTAGTAAAAACTCAGTCCTGAGTCCCTTCAGATGTGTATCAGGGGGCCATATACTTGGTGGATGATGGCTAACATATATTTAGTGGGGGGAGGTAGAGATAAAGGAAGTTTCCAGAATAATTTTTATATGTTTAAAGTAGACTCATGGGATCCTGGGGGGTCAGGCTAAGATTGCCTTTTGCCCCAGCAAAGTGTCAACCTCCAACATCAGGGCAGCAGAGCTCCCAGAGATGGGTCACTCTGCCTGTTTCAAGGACTTGTCAATGGGCTGTGGGCAGTAAGGGAATTCTATTTTTCTTTTATCTTTGTTTCCCACATTAATTTAGATCAGATCCAGTCTTCTGGTCTGGTCTTCTGGTGTTAGCAATCCACTGGGGCATGGTGAGAAAAATGTAAAACCTGCAACAATATGTTTTTCTCATACGTTTTTTTCCTATTGTTGCAGATAATGATCACTTGTTGGGGTGGAATATATATACATCTGATTTTTAAAACCCATATTGGGCATTTGAGAGTCAAGATTAATTAGATGAGTATTTATCATTATCTAGGTGAAGGACATTTGGCTTGTTCTGTTCTAATTTCCTATTTATCATGAGTAATATTTGGGTCTATATACTATTCAATGGGAGAAGTCTACTGATCACTGTAACTTGTGCTATAAGCCCTTTCAAAATTTACATTTGTGGGTAGAGGAAAATATTCAAATTGAATGAACCCATTAATACTGACCACATCCAAGATTTGATCTAGGATAATATAGTATGTGATGTGATATATTAACATTTGTTTATTTAATGAGATGGTTGAAGATGATTGTCTTTGAGAGGAATTTAAACAGGGAAACAAACTTGAGAAGCTGCATGGGGTTGCAGATAACTTCATGCATGTCAAATACATGCTCACCATCACTGGAGACCAGAAAGAGCACATGTCCATGTATGTATTTTTTAATTATTTTAATGTTTATTTACTTTTGAGAGAGAGACAGACAGACAGAGCATGAGCAGGGGAGGGGCAGGGAGAGTGAAGACACGGAATTCTAAGCAGGCTCCAGGCTCTGAGCTGTCAGTACAGAGCCTGAAGCGGGACTCAAACTCAGGAGCCATGAGATTGTTACCTGAACCAAAGTCAGACACTTAACGACTGAGCCACCCAGGCGCCCCAGGAAAGATTTCCATTTTTAACTAGTTCCACCAACATTACTAAAAAGAAATAGGGTACAATATAGGTAAGCTTGATTTTTGTTTGTTTGTTTGATTGTCAGGTATGCCTTCCCAGAATAAAAATTCCTGAAAATGTATTTAAAATTTAAACAGGGAAACACACTTGAGAAGCAACTTGGCTTGTTTTTGCAATGAAGCCATGTCACTGGTTTCTAGTCCTGCTCCAGCTTTTTTCTTCTCTTGCTCTTCAATGTAACTTGATTGTGCTAAAACTTTTAGGCAATATGCTTGAATACTTAGATTTAGATACAGATGAAAGATTTCAGGGATTGGACTCAATGAAATTTCAGGGATTGGACTAAATGAAATTAAGGAATGAGAAATTCCTTTCAACTCTTGTTTTGAAATTTGGCAGGAAAAATCATTGGGTAAGAAGCAATTAAACTAAGGCCACAAATGAGGAAAAGGTGTTTTTGTTTTGTTTTGTTTTGTTTTGTTTTGTTTTGAAAAAGAGGTAACAAAAGGATATTCCACTGACAGGGAATAGCAAGCCCAGAGCCCCCAGAGAGGAGGAATACTGATATGTATCAGGGATTGAAGCCAGCGTGGCCGCAGCCAAAAGACCCAGAAGACTTGCAGAGCTTGAGCAGGCTGGAGATTGAGGCAGGCAGTGGTGCGAGCAGGGGAGAGTGCTTGAAGTTGTGAAGCAGGGAGATAATATAATGAGATTTCACATTTGAAAACGAAATAACTCCATCTCAAATCGAGAGGACGAATTAGGGAAAAGTAATGTGTCATGGTGCCTGGGTGGCTCCGTGGGTCAAGTGTCCAACTCTTGATTTGGACTCAGGTCATGATCTCAGGGTTCAGTTCATGAGTTAGAGCCCCGCCTTGGGCTCTGTGCTGAGCATAGAGCCTGCTTAAGATTCTCTCTCCCTCTCTCTGTGCTCCTCTCCCCTGCTTGTGCGTGCACACACTCTCTCTCTCAAAATAAAGAGATAAACATTAAAAAAAAAAAAGAAACCTTAGGGAAAGGTAATGTGTAGAAATGTAGCAGCAAGATGCTTTGTGGTGATCTGGGAGAGGTACCGGTTGATCTGGTGGAGAAGGAAAAGATGGGACTTTGGGGAGATTTACAAAGGCAAAGTTGTTAAGGCTTATGATGATCTGGATCTAGGCTATGACAGGAAAAGTAATATGTAAGATAAGCCCTAGGCTTCTGTTTGATTATTAGGATGCTGATTATTAGGAGGGATGCTGAAATAACAATTTTGGAATAGGCAAATAGAAATTAAAAATCTAAAGAAAAAAATTTTATTAAATACAAATAAATGTTTGCATCCAATTTCTACTATCTTCTTAATCTTTTTTTATGTGCAATCATGACATATCCTTAATGAGGTTCTAAAAAATTATACTCATCATACATAGACTAATATTGTTCTACTTACTGTATGTGCTCATTCTATTTTTTTTTACTTCAACATTTTTAAAATTAGGATGCATCTCACATTAGATAAACAACATTACTATTGAAGTATTTGTTCCATATTATTTACTCTTTTTCTCTGTTCTTTTATTCCTGGAAGGCTGTTATTATTGATACATATCTTAGAACATATGGCCGTTGACTACAAAGAAAATTATTTACTCATCAATTATTCGAATAATGAGAAGTTGTCATAGAAATTACCGAATCTATTTGGTTAGATACTGTTTAAAAGAACAAATTTAATAGTAGCATGCCTATATGTTAAAGAAAATGTGTTATTTTAAAGTGTGAATGTATGTGAGCTCATTTAAAAACTACCTATACGTTCATCATTATACGGTAAGTTTAGGAATATGTTTTAAGATATTTTGATCACAAGGAAATGAATCTATTTTTTGTGATGTTTGAACAATGTTCAGCTCATTTAAAAATATTTTGTTAAGTAATATTTCCCCCAATGTGCAAGATTAATACACCTCTACTAAGATTATTAATGTAGAGAGGATTATAGCAATAGTCAATGCCATTGTTTTCTGTGGTCAAAGCACTTTTGATTTGATACAACTATTTTCATTAACAAGATAGTTATATGGATACATTATGTGTTATGCGCCAGCCTAAGTGTATCTCTTAAATTAAATCATTTGATAAACACCATCTCTGTTTTAGAGATAAGGAAACTGAGGCAAAGAGAAGTTAAGAGTAAACTCATTTTTACGCAGCTCATAAGTAGCAGGGTTGTAAGAGATAAGGAAAAGTTCCTGTTCATGCACCTTGCTTGTCAAGATATCTACCTTACTGCCAATGTATACTGTTGATTTTCCAAACTCAATAATTTCCTCGATATTCTTGACCAGATTCCTTAATTCAACAAATCATGTCCCTCTCTCCATTATACCTTATCTGAGCCTGTGGGTAGCCTTACCACAGTGCATCTGTTGCAGAAGTCTGTCCAACAGCTGACCCTTCCTCTGGTGATAGGAATCACAGAATCCTACATCTCCAGAGTCTTAACCTTCCAATGTGACTTCAGTCTTTTCCAAAGAAATTTTAACCTGATCTATTTTATTTTATTTTTAAAATGTTGATTTATTTATTTTTGAGAGAGAAAGCTAGCATGGGAGAGGGGCAGAGAGAGAGGGAGATAGAATCTCAAGGAGGCTCTGCATTGTCTGTGCAGTGACTGATGTGGGGCTCGAACTCATGAACCGTGAGATCGTTACCGGAGCTGAAATCAAGAGTCAGACGCTTAACTGACTGAGCCACCCAGGTGCCCCTCAACCTGACCCATTTTAAAACAAAGAACCAAGACAACGTAAATAAAAGGAAGTGTCAGCTTTTCATCTAGTCCTCTAGCTACTTACTATGCTATCTTCTCTCAGGCCTTGAGTCACCAACCTCTATATTTTCACTTCTTAAGTTTCCAGTGTGTCATTAGCCTTATAAATCTGGCTTCCTCCTTCAGTTTTCAACATGTATGCGAGATTATTTTCAAATTAGATGACAAGTTGCACTCTTATTGTTACCCTACCTTTCTGTATCATTTGCCTTTGTAGGTCCCTTCCTCTGTCCTCAAAGTGCATTGTCATCTGACCATTTTCCCCCATTCTTGGCTGTAATCCAAGGTGTCATTGCTAATTGCTGCAGTAGTTTTTTTTTTTTTTTAACTGTTCTCCCTTCCATTTCATGCAAGCCCTGTCTCATCAGTTTGCCACAGAGATGCCAGAGAGCACCATCTAAACCACATATCTGATCACGCCTCCTGTCTGCTTGAAAGTCACCCGGATGGATATATTTTACCATTTTAGTTTAGAAACAAAGCAATGATATCAGGTTTTATTTTTCAAGGATGGTGATGTGAAAATACCTCTTCCTACATGCTCTTCTTACAATGTGGTATTGGCATTCTTACATTGAGAGATGAGGTCTAATTTCCCTTCCCGTGCATATAGACTAGAATGAGTGACTAGCTCCTAACGAATAGCACATGGCAAAAGTAATGAAGTGTATGACTTCTAAGGCTAGGTGATAAAAAGGAGATGCCCGTCATTGGAACTCAGCACTCACCTGTAAGGATTCTGATTAGAGCCCCAGCTGAGGTCTCAGCCGACAGCCAGCATCGACCGCCCACCGTGCGAGTGTTGGAGCCTTCAGATGATCCTGAATCCTGGTGCCAAGTGGGCAGAGACGAATTGTTCCTGCCAAGCCCTGTCCAAATTGCAGGTTCATAAGAGGTAAATCTTTGTACTGCTTAAAGCCACTAAGCTTTAACACACACACACACACACACACACACACACACACACACACACACACAGGATAGTCAGCCTAATCCAATATTCTCTAGTGCATCCTTAGTTCAAATTATATTAAACTTTCTAAAATTCCCTATAGACAGCAGGTTTATTCAGATCCCAAGGCTTTTGAAAATTCTATTCATTTTACTTTGGAACACGTCCCAACTACTCCACTTCTGTGGGGGCTATTACTTAGGTCTTAATTCATGATACTTCTAAGTGGCTTCTCACAAACCCCAGTTTGCATTAGAATTCCATTTTTTTTTTTTTTACCTAAGCATCATACAGAATGCCATATAGATGTTGGATTAGTACACAGGGTTTCATATCATTGCAACCAAAATATATAATGTACCCAAATAGGATAAAGATGATGTAGTCAAATTGCTGTGTTATTTTTCTACTGGAAGTCATTAACCTTAGTAACTAATATTAATTTCAGAATCTTAAGTACACGCTGACAAGGGCGAATGGAGTAGTGTTCGCTGTGATGTGTTGTGTTTCCTATCCTTTGGGGAAAGAAAGTTGGCTGATGATTTCATTCATGAACTGTAATCCTGTGGTTTTCGACACCTAGGAAGTAGCCACAGTACTCGCATTTTATTGTTGCTTTTGAGTTGTGTTAAAAGTAAACCATCTCCTTGAAGCTCTTTGATGTGCAGAAATATTCTTCTAGATTTGAGTTACAGATACAGATCTTGGTTTGTAAACTTAATCGCTACACACTTTGTCTCTTCTGTCAGTGTTCTCATGATCTCCCACCCCACCTCCACTTTTGCTGCCTTATCTCTTTTCCCCATGCAGCTGTCTCCAGTCATAGTCGTTAGTGACCACTCCACTGTCTTTTCTTTGCTGTCCTAGGAGTTCATTCCCTCTGGGTATACCTGTGGCAAATTGTTATGCTTCCTTTAACCATGACAGATAATTCACAGGGGTCCGGGGAAGAGCTGTACGGCTCTAACGTTCACAGCTGTTCTGAGAATCTAAAATTAATTGACACTATGGTTCAGAGTTATTTTTCTTGATTTTTTTTTCCCCCTCAGTAAAAAGGGATATCACTCATGTGATCACAAACTACACTGTAGTATGGTGTTTTCTCTGGGTATTCACAGAAAATTGTAAAGAGTTTACAGATTCATTACTACATCCAAGTCCCGAGTTTTAAATTTCACATTTATGGAGTGGAAAATTATAGAAAGAAAGGAAAAATAAAATGTTGACTAAAGTTGTATACAATGAGGTTAGATTTCTGCATAACATTTTTATTGACGCCATTCTTCTGCTCATTGGAAATATAAAAGATTAAAGAAAACACAGTATTTCATCATAATGTTTTGTTATTTTTCTGATCAGCAAAGGAGCACAAGTCCAAATTTGGAATGCATAATAATTTATAAATCAGCCACAGTTACCACGGAGCTATCAAACTTCCCGAATGTGAAAAAAAAATCTCCAAGGTTCACCGGGGAAGATTACTCAGCAAACATAACAAAAGTATGATTCCAAAACTGAGTACTCTGGTCCCATCTTAAGTCCCTCTTCTTCTATAATTATTTTATATTTCATTCATTGGGTTAGCCAAAAGTGTGGTATCCAGATGTGATCATGTCCATGCAATCAAGCGAAAATAGACTTTTCTGCATGTATTTATACACAACTACCCTTTGTGTAAGACAAGGAAGGACTACAGAGGTTGCAGACATATTATTTTCACTCTGATTTGAAATATCTCCTGAAATGGTTCAAGAACTCTGAAAATGCTCCTGGGAGTCTCTTGATATTTAGGGTTTGAAATATTAATGATTAAAAATAAGTGAAATTGGAAAATAAGATATTCTTGATATGAAATGACCTACCTTACAAAAGGTATATTACCGAGTTTAAGTTCTTGGGGATTCATGGAAATATACTGAATTTTTCATGAACCCATGCAAGATTCGTCCATTTAAATTTTGAGCATATATTTATTTATATACCTACACACGTGTGTTGAGAACTAAAGCTTACATATAATTTTTGCTTTGCATAGCTTTTCATTTCCATAATAAAACAGTGTACTAGACACTAAATGATATATAGAACTTCTTCAGTCATGGTATTTATTAATATGGTGGCAAGTTGTAAATCAAAGTTGCCGAACTTTTCATTAGTCCTGTGTCAGTGTGGTGGTTTAGCCCGACGTACAAAGATGTGAAGCATTATGAAGTGTTAGTATGAGTGAAAGTTGGAATCACTTAGAGTAATGAATCCATGGGAAGAGAAAAGGGAGTATCTGTGTGTTTAGCGGACATTTGCTAACCCTATTAGGCATATTTAATTTCCATTTCAGACTTGACTCTGGCACAACCAGCAAATGTTTTTAGATAAATTACATAATATAAAGTCTCTGGGCCCACTTACCCTCGCCTGGGAGTGTTTTGGACTAATATTGAATGTCTTTTTAGCATTAAAGATATATAAGTCTTAGGTACTTAACTGTTTATAACCCTAGACATACTTTACAGTTTAAATTCAGTCCAGAATTTTTATTTATATAATTGAGGTGACTGGTATGATTAACTCATACAGCTTATCACTCCTATTAAAGACTTTGAAATATAAAATATTAACCTTTTGTTTCTTTGCAATGCCAACTTTACTAATGAAAATTTGACCCACTATTTAGAAGAATATAAAATATTTAAGAAAAATTGATCCAAATAATGTCTTATAGGTATGAATAATATTTCTGATGAGAGATAAATGTAACTTTATTTTGCAATATTTATACTTGAAAACCTATCATACGTCATTACCAAAGCCAAATTCACGAGTCCTTATTGAGAGAAGATATTGTAAAGGTATTCTGTGGAGCACAGTTAATATCACTTAAGGTGCCATGTGTTTAGCTGAAATATAGAACTTCATTTTTACTAAAATAAAATATTGAATCTTGAACATTTCTCTGTTTTCTTTTCAAAGATTTATCCAAAATGACTTAAGGATTTTGTCTTTGAATTAATTCCCAGGGGACTTAAATTATATTGTATTTTCAATATTGTCTTCAATTTATATTTCATCATTTTCTTCAGAAATGTAAAACGAGTTAGTAAAGTAGAGCTGAAATTTCAAAGCTTGCATCTTAGAATAGATTTTTTTCTTCTACGTTAGTTCAATTCTGTTCTATTAATTTCTGTGACTTACGTGTTATTCAGATTATACCAGACATTAAAGCTCAATGTTCGCTCTCTACAGAAAATTGAACAAATGATTTTAGACTATAAAAATTTAAGGCTGGCATTATGCCTTACTGATAAGTGTATTTGCTCCAGTGCCTTACACAAAGTGTGTCATTAATAGCCATTTTTACTTGAATTAATTAGCCCTGAAATATAGTGACAGGTCTATTCAAAAGGACTTCAAATACACACTTCGTTAAAACATAAAATATCCCCTGTATGATTGATGTCACCAACATGGTGACATAGGAGTTTCCTGAATTTCCCTCCTCCTATGGATGCATTGATCATACAGGTAGACACCAGTCAATTCTTTTTGAGAACATTTTTGAAAACCAGTTGAGTGGACTGTGAAGCATCAAGTAGTTGAGAAAATACCCTCACTGAAACAAGTAGGAAAGCCTGAAACACTCTCAACATAAACTCTGCTCCCTAAACAGGAACTTACCCCTGGGAGATAACCCTCAATCCCAGCTTCTCCCTAAGAAGCGTAAGATTTGGATCATATATACAGCCACTCAACTTTTAAGGCTGCCATCCAAGAGATGGGTCTCCAGTTCACCTAGTTCTAAGAACCAGTGGGGCTTGCTTTTATGAATCCCATAGCACTATAGCAACCAAAGAAGCAGTTGTTAAACAGTTGTAGCTATTTATAAGTTATCATGCATCACCAATTCGTACTTATGTGCTATTGCTTATCAGAAAAAGAAAGTTATTAAACGCTTTCAACGTTTATTTATTTTTGGGACAGAGAGAGACAGAGCATGAACGGGCGAGGGGCAGAGAGAGAGGGAGACACAGAATTGGAAACAGGCTCCAGGCTCTGAGCCATCAGCCCAGAGCCTGACGCGGGGCTCGAACTCAGACTGCGAGATCGTGACCTGGCTGAAGTCGGACTGCGCCACCCAGGCGCCCCTTAAACGCTTTCAAAGCTATGTCCCTTAGCTTAGCACAGAAGGAACAAACAAAAACATCTATTTAACAGTTTGTTCCTAGAAGGAGTTTGAATGTATATTCTCCCAGCTGCTGATTGCGGGTTCAGTTTCTAACCTGCCTACATTTCAGAACTACATGGGATCCTTCAAGGAGCCCGAAAAAGCTGGTGGTAACTTCCTTGCCTTCTTCCTCCAACTAACTTCAAAAATAAATCAAGTCTACCATCATCTCCCTGAGTGAAGCTTATTCACACATCTGGTGTTCCCAATTTTATGGCTGCAACCTGAGGGACAGGCCCTCAGGGCACAGTGTAAATAAATGAAGCAGAAACTAGAAAGACAGTCAAAAAGATCAACAAAATGAAGAGCTGTCTTTTTTTTTTTTTTAAGATGAAATGGACAAATCCTTAGCTGGATTAAGAAAAAAAGAGTTAAGACAAAAAAATCAGAAACAGAAGAGTAGACATTATAAATGACAACATGGAAATACTAAAGATCAAAAGAAACTACTATGAACAATGATATGCCAACAAATTAGATAATCTAGAAGTAATGTCTAAATTCTTAGGAACATAAAATCTACCATGATTGAATCATGAATAAATAAAACATTGGAAAAGACCAATTACTAGTAAGAGAATTGAATCAGTAATCCAAAACTTTCCAACACAGAAAAGTTCAGGACCAGATGGTTCCATTGGTGAATTCTGTGAAACATTTAAAGAATGAATACCAGTCATTCTTAAACTCTTCAAAAAGATTGACTGGGAAAGGGTACTTGAAAACTGATTTTATGAGGCCAGAATAACCCTGAAAACAAAGCCAGACAAGAAGGATAGGAGAAAAGAAAATTATAGGCCATTAGTTATAGTGAATGTATATGTTCCCCAATGAAATAATAATAAACTTGCAACAAATTAGGAATTTACCTCAACATAATAAAGGCCATATATGACAAGCACACAGCTAACATCATAGTCAAGTGTGAAAAGCTGAATGCTTTTTCTCTAAGATCAGAAATAAAGCAGGAATGCCCACTCTCACCACTTTTATTCAATATAGCACTGGAAATCTTAGCCAGATAAATTATGTAAGAAAATGAAATATATCATTCAAATCCAAAAAAAAAAGAGAAGTAAAACTGTTTGCAGATGACTGATGTTATATGTAGCAAGCCCTATAGACTTCACCAAAAACTTTAGAATGAATAAATAAATTCAAGAAAGTTGCAGGATACAAAATCAATATACAAAACTCAGCTGCATTTCTGTGCACTATTAGCAAATTTTTGGAAAGATAAATGAAAACAATCTCATATTTAAAAAAAAATAATGTGTATTTATTTTTGAGAGAAAGAGACAGAGCATGAGTGGGGCAGGGGCAGAGAGAGAGGGAGACACAGAATCTGAAGCAGGCTGCAGGCTCTGAGCTGTCAGCACAGAGGCCGACACAGGGCTCGAACTCATAAACTGTGAGATCATGACCTGAGCCGAAGTCGGACACTTAACCGACTGAGCCACCCAGACGCCCCAAAAACAATCTCATTTTTTTTTAATTTTTTTTTCTCAACGTTTATTTATTTTTGGGACAGAGAGAGACAGAGCATGAACGGGGGAGGGGCAGAGAGAGAGGGAGACACAGAATCGGAAACAGGCTCCAGGCTCTGAGCCATCAGCCCAGAGCCTGACGCGGGGCTTGAACTCCCAACAATCTCATTTTTAATAGAATCACAAGGAATAAAATATTTGGGAATGACCTTAGCCAAAGAAATGACAGATATGTACCCTGAAAACTGATGAAACCCATTTAAAAAGACTCAAATAAATGGAAAGATATCCCATGCTTATGGATTTGAAGAACTAATAGTGTTAAAATGTCCATACTACCCAATACAATCTACCAATTCAATGCATTCCCTATCAAAAGTCCTATGGCTTTTCTCACAGAAATAGAGAAAGCAATCCTAAAATTTGTGTGGAGGCGTAAAAGACCCCACATAGGCAATTAAATCTTGAGACAGAAGAACAAAGCTGGATTCATCACAGTTCGAACTGTATTACAAAGCCATCATAATCAAATAGTAATGTATTTTCATGGAGCCATCAAACACATAAAAACATAGATGAATACAACAGAATAGAGGCCCTGGAAATCAATCCATACATATATGGTCAGTTAATGTTCAACATAGGTGCCGGGACATACAATGGAGAAAGAATATCCTCTTTAATAAATGGTTTTGGAAAATCTGAAAAGCCACATGCAAAAGACACGGGGCCCCTATCTTACACAATACTCAAAAATGAGCTCAAAATAGATTAAAGAATTAAATATGAGATGTGAAACCATAAAATTCCTCTTAGAGAATCTAAAGGTAATCTCTTTGACCATGATATTGGCAATTAACTTTTTGGATTTGACAACAAAAACAAAGGAAATAAAAATAAACAAATAAATAATATTGATTATACCAAACTAAAAACTTCTGCACAGCAAAGGAAGCCATCAGCAGCTACAATGAAAGGCAACCTCTGGAATGGGAGAAAATATTAGGAAACCACATATCTAATAGAAGGGTAGTACCCAAAATATACTAGGAACTTATGTAACTAAATAGCAAAAAGGCAAAAATCCCAATTAACAAATGGGCGAAGGACTTGAATAGACATTTTTCTAAAGAAGACATACAAATGGCCAACAAGTACATGAAAAGGTGCTTGACATCACTAAGCATTAGGGAAATGCAAATGAAAATGTCAACGAGATATGATCCTATATCTGTTAGAAAGACTATTATCAAGAAGACAAGAGATAGCAAGTTTTTGGTCAAGATGTGAAGAAAAGGGATCCCTTCTACACTGTTGGTGAGAATGCAGACTGTTGCAGCCACTGTGGAAACAGTATGGCGGTTCCTCAATAGATTAAAAATAGAAATATAATATGATCCAGCTTTTCCACTTCTGGGTATGTATTCAAAGGAAATGAAATCATTATTTCAGAGAGAAATCTATGCCACCATATTCGTAGCAGTGTCATCACAATAGCCAAGGAATGGAAACAAACTAAATGTTTATTGACAGAGGAAAGGATGAATGTGGTATTTGTATACAATGGAGTATTTTTTACCCTTGAAAAAAGGACATGCTGCCATTTGTAAGAACATGGATAAACCTGGAGAGCATTATGATACGTGAATAGGTCAGAGAGAGAGAAAGATGAATACTGCATGGTATTACTAAGTGGAATCTTAAAAAAAAAAAAAAAAAAAAGAATGGTGGTTGCCAGAGATGGGGGTGGGGAGAGGGATAAGTTAGACATCAGCCAAATGGTAAAATTGAACAATTGTTAACTGTGTGAGGTCTAGGGATCTAATGTATAAAATGGTAACCATTGTTACTAATACAGTTGTAATTGAAACTTGCTGAGAGTCAAAGGTTCTGATCAGAAGAGAGAGAGACAGAGAGAGAGAGAGACTAAATATATGAGATGATGAATACGTTAGTTTAAAAAAATTGGGAATCTTTTCACAGTTTATATTTATGTCAAATTACCATGTCGTACATTTTCAATAATTTGTAATTTTATTTGTCAATTATACTTTAGTAAACTTCAAAAAGTATCCTTTATATATTTTAGATGTATATTAATTTTAATCATCTTATTGCAAATGTAAAAATTATATGTGAAATGAAACATTAAGCTTTCAGATTCAACTGATATGTCAGTAATGTAATACTACCCCTTCTTACATAGCTGTACCCCCAGTCCCCCATCTCCATACCAGAGATAAGATGTACATTTGTTATCAACATTCTATGTCCTAAGTCTTCATACCATTCGTACTCAAAAATAAATGATTTAGATTACATAATAGGAGTGTGGTGAATGTGGACAATTTCCTTGGTATATACAGTTACTATTCATACACTTGCTATACACACCTACCTATAAAGAAAGCTTAGACCAGATCCCACTGGATAGCCCCCAAAATGAAAGATTCTCAAGGGGCTCCTGGGTGGCTCAGTCGGTTGAGCGTCTGACTTTGGCTCAGGTCATGATCTCGCGCTTTGTGAGTTTGAGCCCCGCGTCGCGCTCTGTGCTGACAGCTCGGGGCCTGGAGCCTGCTTTGGAGTCTGTGTCTCCTCTCTGCCTATCTCCCACTTGTGCTCTGTCTCTCAAAAACAAATAAATATGTGTAGAAAAATAAATTTTAGAAAGATTCTCTCCATTCTCAGATCTATATTAAAAATATCTTTATCTCAGGAGCTCAAGGTAATGATACATATTTAATTCTAGCTTTCATGAACATTGTGCCCTATAAGAAGAAAGTCAAGAGAGGAAATCTTTTGGAGTGCTGCCATCGAGAAATAAAATAAAGACAAGTAGATTTAACAGAGCATTTACAGGGGATTATAGACAGACGACTGAAAAAAAAAGGAAGATAAATCAAAAACTAAAACTTGCAGCAGGAAGCGTTTACACAGGGGACAAGACTGAAGAGAAAAGGAGAAATAGTTGCCTTTATCAAAGCTAGTAGCTCAGTAGGGGGGGGTCCTACAGAGTTGGTGCACAGCTATCTGCAGAAAGAGCATTTCCTGAATGTGACTGGAGTCTCAGAGGGCATGATAGGATGACATGGTTGGTCCAGATGGAGCTAAGAAAAACTGGAGGCTAGCACCACCTATCATTGCCAGGGATATACTGCTTGTTTTGGAAAGAAAATAAGGAAGATGTTCTTTTGCTCCTTTCCAAAGGGGGCACAGCACCCTCTAAGTACTCCCAATCATCATTGGCTAGAATGTCAGCTGGCAAGAGTCAGGAAAGGAGGTTTATCAATGATCCCTGACCCTGACATCACAGTACAGACTAAAGAAGAGTGAGTGGATATAGAGATGAGAGATTAGAATATGGACACCTTCATGTGTCATTATTTTGACAGGACTTTATCAAATTAAATGATCAGAAAGCTAAGCACGTGGAGTTTTATTAGTTCTGCCCCATGCTAAAATGCTGCTGAGTTATGATTTAATATATAGCCTCAAATGAAAAATAATGAAAGAGGTAGAAGTGACATTTTAGAATAAATAGAAATGAATCCACACATATCTGAGAATCTACATATAAATATAATTCGGTAAAGTAAATTAAATATTTAGTGGTATTTAACTGTCTTTATAAATATTAGAATAATTTCATATTTTTTTAAATTTGAGCATCCGTATATATACTCTTTATTTTTTTAAGTTTATTTATTTGGATGGAAGAGCAAGAGAGAGGCTGAGCAGAGGAGGGATAGAGAGAAAGAGAAAGAAAGAATCCCACGCAGGCTCTGCACTGTCAGCATGAAGCCCCGTGCGGAGCTTGATCTCAGGAATCATGAGATCCTGACCTGAGCCAAAAATCGAGTTGTATGCTTAACCAACTGAGCCACCCGGGCTCATATATATAAAAAACATTCTCCCTGATTGACTAATATTTAATACAGAAGTAGGAAAGTGTTGATTAGAAGTATGATAGAGAGTTTGAGAAAAATACATACAATTAAAACGTACAATCAATGTCAGTGGTGCTACTTTTAGAACTTATTCTAGGAACTACACTGATTGTTTAAAAAAAAAAAAAAAAACTAAGTGAGAAAGTCTTGGTGAAGATATTATCTCTATACCTGTACCTGTCAGTGATGGTAACAGCTATGATTAAACCCTTTTGTATATAATGTAAATGTAATGCAAATTTGTAATGACCCATAAAAAAATCTGCATTATTCCAATTAATTTTAAGAAATTAAATACGCAACTTTTGCACAGGTCCTTTATTTGTTTCCTTATGTAATTCAAAGGGTATAAATTTGGTTGGAATTAATTTAAGCTATTTATAATGCATATTTGTAGATCTTTATCAATAACGTTTTAATTAACCCTCTTTTAGCCATAGCAACAAGTAAGCTGGAGTCATTCTTATTGATAGCCAGTCTTGTGATTGTTCTGATACAAAGCAGTTTTAACAGGAGGGTCTTTATTCTTCCACTGTGACTTATTTGTAGGATAACAAACACTAACATACTAGAAAAAATAGAAGCATTTCATAAAATATATTTTTAAAACACTATATTTTTTAAAATAGTAATTACCAAAATATTTACCATAGACATATGTGGCAAGATTAAATTGCATACTCTAATTTCATAATAAGGCAACAATTCAAACGTGTTACACCAAACCATTATTGAACGGCTCTCATAAATTTTAGTTTAGCCATTAATTCCACATGTGGGCCATGTTGGCAGGAATTTAATTTAAAGTAGTCTTAAATCTGAGTTTGAGATTATGATGAGTTGAAATAAAGTTGTTATTTTAATATCAAATAGGGGTTTAGCTTTGCAAATGTGGCTTTTGTGGGGAAATGTATTTATGTGTCATCAATATTTAAATATAAATTGTATTTATAATAAATATATATTTGTCAACATTCAAACAAGAGTTTCTAATGTTCTAAATTTCAACCCACAGTAAGAAAAGCAGTTTTACTTTGTGTGTATATTTTTTAAAAAGATATGTGAAATAATATTTACCCTTACCAGATCAAGCCTTTTCTGCAATGTCTGTTCTAGTCTAGTCTATTCTCTTTTGTTCTATTCTTTCTATTCTCCACCTATTCTTCTTCCTCCTCCTCTTCCTTTTCCTTCCCCTCCACCCTACTGCTTCCTCTCCTTTCCTTCTGTTTTTTTTTTCTTCTTTGTTAATTATAACCTATGGTGTGAAAAATTACGGTTCTAGGTTCATGTTAACAATAATTATTTTAGAAATGTTATTAGTCCATTTTCTTGACCATAGTGATACAAATTCTGCTTATTTTTTTAAGGGAATTAGAGGCAGCATTTTTGTGTGTCCGTTTCTTTGTTTATGGCTTCCATGTTTTGAACTGTCTTCTTGTTTATCACTGACCTGGTAACTTTTACTTTACCACTGTTGTGTCCCATAATTACAGGACAATTACATTGCATTATTTTTCCAAGTGCTCATTTTTGTGTATATGAAGGTAATGTTGGTGAAAGCAATCACAATTCCATTGTCTAAGCAAAAATAGGTAGAGTATCAAAAAATTGCATTTGAAAAAATCAATATTTATCATTTTTAAAATTACCTAAATATTTAAGAAAGAGTAGATGGAGGTGACTCTGCAATTAAGAAATCCTAGACGGGTGTTTGGATTTCTAAGAGTAAAATGAATTCTCTTGAAATTTATGCATGGCTATATCTAGAATGAGGGGAAGTAATTTTTGTGGAATTCTTTTAAATAGGTATATGCTATAATATTTCTTTTTTTTAATTTTATCTATTTTTAAAATATTTTATTCACGTATAATTAATATTCAGAGCTATATTAGTTTCAGGTGTACTATATAATGATTCAGCAATTGTGTACATTTCTTAGTGCTCATCAAGATATGTTTACTCTTAGTCCTCCTTACCTATTTCACCCACCCCCCACGCCCACCTCTCCTCTCGCAACCACCAATTTATTTGCTTAATTATGAATCTGTTTTTTGTTTGTCTTTTTGTTTTGTTTGTTAAATTCCACATATGAGTGAAATCATATGGAATTTGTCTTTATCTGACTTATTTCACATAGCGTTGTACCCACTTTTACATCCATGTTGTTGCAAGTAGCAAGATTTCATTCTTTTTTATGGCTGAGTGATATTGTGTGTGTGTGTGTGTGTGTGTGTGTGTGTGTGTGTATACACACCTATCTACTGATGGACACTTGGGTTGCTTTCATAATTTAGCTATTGTAAATAGTGCTACAAATAAACATAAGGGTGCACATATCCTTTCAAATTCGTGTTTTCATTTTCCCTGGGTAAATACCCAGCAATGGAATTACTGCATCATGTGATAATTCTATTTTTAATTTTTTGAGGAGTACCCATACTATTTTACACCAGCTTACACATTGGCTGCTCCAGATTTCATTCCCACCAAAAAAAGGTTCTTTCTTTCCACATCCGTCTCAATACTTGTATTTCTTGTGTTTTTGATTTTAGCTGTTCTGACAGGTATAGAATGATATCTCATTGTGGTTTTAATCTGCATTTAGCTGATGATTAGTGATGTTGAACTTCTTTTCATATGTCTGTTGGCCATCTGTAGGTCTTTTTTGAAAAAAATGTCTGTTCAAATCCTCTGTTCATTTTTAATCAGATTATTTGTTTTATTGGTGTTGAGTTGTAGAAGTTCTTTAGATATTTGGAATAATAACCCCTTATTTGATATATCATTTGCAAACATCTTCTATTCAGTACGAATGCTGCCTTTTTGTTTTGTTGATGGTATATTTCACTGTACAAAAGCTTTTTATTTTGGTGTAGCCCCAATAATTTAACTTTGCTTTTGTTTCCTTTGCCAATGGAGATATAGCTAGAAAAATGTTTCTATAGCTGATGCCCAAGAAACTGCTTGTTTTCTGATTTCATAGTTAGGTCTTAAATCAATTTTGAGTTTATTTTTGTGTATGCTGTAAGAAAGTGGTCCAGTTTCATTTTTTTGCATGTAGCTGGCCAGTTTTCTCAACACTATTTGTTGAAGAGACTTTTTTCGCCATTGTATATTCTTGTTTCCTTTACTATAGATTAATTGACCATAAAAGTGTAGGTTTATTTTTAGACTCTCTATTCTGTTCTATTCCATTTATCTATGTTTCTGTTTTTGTGTCACTACCATATTGTTTCGATTACCACACTTTTGTAGTATATCTTAAAATCTGGAACTGTGATACCTCCAGCTTTCTTTTCTTTTTCAAAATTACCTTATTTATCCAGGGTCTTTTGTGTTTCCATATAAATTAAGGATTTTTTTTCTAGTTTTGTAGAAAATTCTGTTGGTACTTTGATAAGATTGCATTAAATCTATAGATTGCTTTGAGTAGTATGGACATTTTAACAATATTGGTTCTTCCAATCCATGAACATGGACTATCCTTCCATTTGTTTGTGTCATCTTCAATTTCTTTCTTCAATGTTTTATAGTTTTTAAAGTCACCTCCTTGGGTAAGTTTTTTTTCCTGGAGATTTTATTCTTTTGGGTGAAATTGTAAATGGGATCATTTTCTTAATTTCTCTTTCTGCTACTTCATTATTAGTGTATAGAAATGCAACTGGTTAGTGTGTATTAATTTTGTGTCCTGCAACTTAACTGAATTCACTTATCAGTTCTAGAGTAGTTTTTTGGTGGAGTCTTTACAGTTTTCTATTTATCATATCATGCTACCTACAAATAGTGAGATTTAACTTTTTCCTTAGCCATTTGGGTGCCATTTTTCTTTTTCTTGTCTGATGCTGTAGCTAGGACTACTAGTAGTATGTTAAATAAAAGTGATGAAAATAGACTTCCTTGTCTTTTTCCTGATCTTAGAGAAAAAGCTTTCTGCTTTTCACCATTGAGTATGATGTTTGCTGTGGGTTTTTCATATTTGACCTTTATTATGTTGAGGTATATTTTCTCCAAACCTTTGTTGTGAACTTTTAATCATGAATGGATGTTATACTTTGTTGAATGGTTTTTCTGTCTATTGAGATGATTATATGGTTTTTATTCTTTCTCTTGTCAGTGTGTTGTATCATGTTGATTGATTTGCAAATATTGATTTGCATCCCTGGAATAAATCCCACTTGATCATGCTGAATAATTTTGTTTATGTATTGTTAGATTTGGTTTGCTAGTATTTTGTTGAGGATTATTGCATCTATATTCGTCAGGAATATTGGCCTGTAGTGTTTGTTTTGTTTTGTTTTGTTTTGCAGTACTTTTGTTTGATTTTGGTATCCAAGTAGTACTAGCCTTATAGAATGAATTTGAAACTTTCCTTCCTCTTATATATTTTTTGAAATAGCTTGAGAATAATAGATATTAACTCTTCTTTAAATATTTAGTAGAATTTACCTGTAAAGCCATCTGGTCCTGCACTTCAATTGTTGGGAGGTTTTTTTGTTTGTTTGTTTGTTTGTTTGTTTGTTTTTCTGAATACTGATTCAGTTTCATTGCTGATAATTGCTCTGTTCAATTTTTTTTCTCTCTCTCTCTTTCTGATTCAGTTTTGAAAGCTTATGTTTCTGAGAAATTATCCATTTCTTCCAGGTTTGTTTTGTTGGCATATAATTTTTCATAATATTCTCTTATAATCTTTTATATTTCTGTGGTGTTGGTTTTTATTTCTCCTCCTTCATTTCTGATCTTAGTTTTTTAAGTCCTCTCTCTCTCTCGGGTTTTTTTTTCTTTTTGTAATGATTTTGATTAAAGGTTTGTCAGTTTTATTGATCTTTTCAAAGAAACAACTGCTGAATTCACTGGTCTGTTCTTTTTTTTTTTTTTTTTTAATGTTTATTTATTTATTTGAGGGAGGGAGTGGGCGAGGAGCAAAGAGAGAAGGGAGAGAGAGAGTATCCCAAGCAGGCTCTTTGCTGTCAGCACAGAGCTTAATATGGGGCTTGATCCCACAAACCAGGAGTTTATGACCTGAACTTAAATCTGGAGTGAGACACAAATGGCTGAGTCACCCAGGCACTGCAGTTGCTTTTTTTTTTTTTTTTCTTTTTTTGTCTTTCTTTTTCTTTTTTCTTTTCTTTTTCTTTTTTTTCTTTGTTTTGCCTCTATTCCATTTATTTATCCTAATCTTTTATTATTTATTTTCTTCTATTGACTTTGAGTTTTCTGTGTTCTTATTTTTCTAGTTCCTTTAGATGTAAGATTAGATTGTTTGAGATTTTTCTTGTTTCTTGAGGTGAGCCTGTACTGCTATAATCTTCCACCTTGAAACAGCTTTTGCTGAATCCCAAAGATTTTGGACCATTGTGTTTTCATTTTCATTTATCTCTCTCTATATTTTTATTTCCTCTTTAATTTCATGGTTGTCCAATTCATTGTTTAGAGCATGTTATTAGCCTCCATGCATTTGTGTTTTTTCTAGATTATTTTTTGTGATTGATTTCTAGTTTCATAATGTGGTGGTTGAAGAAGATACATGGTATGATTTTAGTCTTTTTTAATTTATTGAAACTGGTTTTGTGGCCTAACATGTACTCTGTTCTGAATAATGTTCCATGCACACTTGAAAAGAATGTGTATTCCACTGCTTTTGAGTGGAATGTTCTGAATATACTTGTTAGGTCCATGTGGTCCAATGTGTCATTCACAGCCACTAGTTCTTTGCTGATTTTCTCTCCGGATGATCTATCCAGTGATGTAACTGGAGTGTTAAAATCCCCTACTATTATTGTATTATGGTCAATCTCTTCCTTTATGTTTAATAATTGTTTTAAGTATTTAGGTACTCCCATGTTACATGCACATTTGCAATTATTATACCCTGCCGTTGGATTGCTCCTTTTATCATTATATGGTGTCCTTCTTTGTCTCTTGTTACAGTCTTTGTTTTAAAGCCTATTTTGTCCAATATAATTACTACTACCCCAGCTGTCTTTTCATTTCCATTTGACATGCTACAATATTTTATATTAAGGAAGATAATGTATTGATTGTAAGAAGCCATATTGGGATAGATATTCTTCTGCAAATGTTGTACAAGGAACTAGAATCAACTTAATTGACATGAATCCTAAATTTTTGGTTAAAGTATAAAGGACATGAAAAAATGAACAAAATGTTTTATTCTGTCCTGGTACTTTTTGTATCTGATGCTTATTAGCTTGTCATCCTAATAATAGATTGTTTCACTACATAATACAGGAGATTCAATTTACCTTGAAATTATACCTACACTGACAGTTCTCTGTATATAGGCATATATATAGAGAGATCCATGCTCTCTGTTTCAAAATGGGCAAGATAATCATAAAAGTGCAATTAAATGAAAATATATACAATAGGGCTCTTCCTGTGATTTTGTGGTCCATGGATTTTGGGCTCCATGCAAAATATATGTTCCTCCTGGCACATTTGGATTTGTTATGGTTATATTCACTTTTTAAATTAGCAAAAGTCTTCTTTTACACCTATTGGACAGAAAGTTTTTGATTACCTGCCTTACATTAGTGCCAGCAAGGAAAATCTTCCTAATGCCTTTTCTTTCCTTCCTGTAGTCTTCCCCTTTTTCCAAGTAGTTCTTTTAGTAAGGTCTACCATAGATTCACCTGCTTTAAATTATCATCTCCCTTTCTGGGCTCAAAAATGCTCTCATGGATTTTGTTTACACTGAGAATTATTGGAATGGCATATAAGACACACGAGATTGTCAATTATTTCAATTCTCAAAATTTTCCAAGCCCTAAAAAAAGGATGGATTGTTTTGTTTTGTTTTGTTTTTTACCGTTTTTATTTATTTTTGAGACAGAGAGAGACAGAGCATGAACGGGGGAGGGGCAGAGAGAGAGGGAGACACAGAATCCGAAGCAGGCTCCAGGCTCTGAGCTGTCAGCACAGAGCCCGACGCGGGCTCGAGCTCACGGACTGTGGGATCTTGACCTGAGCCGAAGTCGGTCGCTCAACTGACTGAGCCACCCAGGCGCCCCAAGGATGGATTGTTTGACAATTTCTCCAGCTGTTTTTTTTTTTTTTTTTTTTCCAAAAAAACGTAATGTGTTACGCAGGCCTCACCGGGAAAGACATACGGGTGACAAATGACAGTGTTTGCCAACTGTTAAATACATGTAAACTCTTGGAGAATTCTTCCCAGTTGCAGCAGGTATATAGCTGTGTTGCTTAGGAGCAGAATCTATTTTAAACGTTGCCTGGAGAGGTTGATCTGCTCTTGAAGCTCCTTCAGAGTTGGCATTCAGAGCAGGGTCAATCAAGAAGGATGCTGGCTCCATGCCTGAATCTTCTGTTATGTTTAGTTCAATTAGATTCAAATATACAAAACATGCCAGTGAGAAGAGAAGGTCAATCACTTGGAAATTATATTAACCATATCTTGGAGGTAATTTTTGCTGTGTCTAGTCTATCTTCACTATGAATACAAAAATTAAGGAGAACAATATAATAAACTGTTTGACATTATATGAAAAAATATATTAGGATCAAGTCAAATATTTATATATTATAATAAAGTATCCATGGTGTTTTATATAGTGTCCTGCTCTGCATGTTGCCTTCATCATCTTCTGTTTCACAGAGTGAATTCTCTTTCTAAACTACATGTATACCTTGCCAATATCATGTTTTGTAAAGGGTTTTACCCTTAAATTTTCACAAGACAAACTGAGGTGTAAATTGGAAACATTTGGGGGAGATCACTTGGAAAGTCAAATCACCAGCATTAAAACTTTTTTTTACTGTTTACTTATTTTTGAGAGAGAGGGAGAGGGAGAGGGAGAAGGGAGAGAGGGAGAGGGAGAGGGAGAGGGAGAGGAAGAGGGAGAGGGAGAGGGAGAGGAAGAGGAGGGAGAGGGAGAGCGCACATAGAGCATGAACAGGGGAGGGGCAGAGAGAGAGGAAGACACAGATCCAAAGCAGACTCCAGGCTCTGAGCTGTTAGCATAGAGCCCAACACAGGGCTCTAACTCACAAACTGTGAGATCATGACCTGAGCCCAAATCGGACGCTTAACCAACTAAGCCCTCCAGGCGCCCCTCAAATCACCAGCATTAATTTATTTCTTCAGATTCAATATGCACTACTATTTTTTTCTTTTGTTATTTCTTTACTTTGTAGTATACCTATCCATTCTTTATACCTGCTATGATTTAGTCCAATGTAGGAGTCTAAAATGAAAGAAATATTACCAAAATTAGTGTTGTACAAGCAGAGGTGATTTCGAGGGGCGCCTGGGTGGCTCAGTCGGTTGAGTGTCCGACTTCGACTCAGGTCACGATCTCGCAGTCCGTGAGTTCGAGCCCCGCGTGGGGCTCTGGGCTGATGGCTCAGAGCCTGGAGCCTGCTTTGGATTCTCCCCCTCTCTCTGCCCCTCCCCCGTTCATGCTCTGTCTCTGTCTCAAAAATAAATAAACATTAAAAAAAAAAGAAGAGGTGATTTGGAGGAAGATTATGTAAAATAATTTCTTTTTAAAGTGAAAATGTTGATCTGTTTCTGTTTACTGTATACACTAATCATCTCATAGCATATCATATTATAATGATGTACTTTGACTTAGTGTATATGCATACATTATTTTCTCCCATGATTTGTAAGTAAAGTTTTAGGTTTTAACAGACAGATTAAGGCAAATCATATAGCATATATGCAAGATGAGATGTAAAATGCAAATTCATAAATAATAATAATAATACATCATTTCTGGAGTATGGTCAGACATTATTCATATGTTTATAAGTCATTTTGAATGTATCCTCATCTCTACACCACGAACCCCCTGTATAAGTCTTTTAATAGTTTTTGGTCAGGATTTCAGGCTTTGTTGATTTGTATGAACACTTATATAAAGTAAAATAATAATAATAATAATAATAATAATAATAATAATAATAATGCTTTCTCTTTCAAATGGGATGGAAATATTTCAAGTTTTTATTTATAGTTTTAATTTATTATTTTAATTTCCATATTGATGCATTTGTCTGTGTTTTATGGCATCTAAGTTTTCTTTCTTAGAAAAACATAGGTATAAAATAGAGATAGAGATACCCCCACACACATATACACACATTCATAGATATAAAGATAGTAGAGTCAAGGTAGCATAGGTATAGCTCCCTCCATGTGTGTAATGTTTACTCCTATTGTTTTACTTTATTTTTCTACATGCTACATATTATTTGAGAATTAATTAAATATCCTAAAGTGATACTTAATGGTATTCTTACAGGTAAATTAGTCTGAAAATACACATATTAATTTTTTAAAGGAGACAATTGGGAGGGGCACCTGGGTGGCTCAGTAGGTTGAGCGACCGACTTCGGCTCAGGTCATAAATCTCACAGCTCATGAGTTCGAGCCCTGAGTTGGGCTCTGTGCTGATAGCTCAGAGCCTGGAGCGTGCTTCGAATTCTGTGTCTCCCTCTCTCTCTGCCTCTAGACCACTCGCATTCTTTGTCTCTCTCAAAAATAAATAAACATTAAAAAAAATGTTTTTAAAGGAGACAATTGGGTAACTGTCATATTGTTTATGATGTTCATCATTTAGTTTTCCATATCAGCTTATAAAAATGTGGACACTTTGTATGCTCTCTTTTGTATCAACCAACCCATAGTGATCATATAAATTTAATAATAATGGCACTGTTGGGGCTGCAGACTAACAGTTATTTTATTTGATGAAATTTTGATACTTGGGTACATGTCAAAGTGGGCTAACCATGATTACAGGACAGAAGAGTGTCAACCAATTTACCTTCAACTAAACTTCTATAAAATAGGAATCACATTTCTGTGTGTTGTCTTGAAATTTATAGGCCTTATCTAGTTTTTCTTGTCCCAGTTTATATCATTCACTATCAAATATATAACCAGGACACTAATAAAATGTTGCTGTTCATGTTGTTCAAAAAATACTGTACCTTAGGAGAGTCTCTCTATAAAATACCATTCTGACTCTGAAGAAATGACATTTGGTCTTTGATCACTCGCATTAATATTGTTTTATTTTTATATCAAACAGTAAAACGGCAGTAACATTGAATTACTGAGGACATTTTTATTAGCCAACTGTGGACTTGAGATCATGCTTCTAGTTTACCAGACATGGTGGCAACCTAACAAGTTAGAGTGGTTGAAACATTCAGGGGCTTGTACAGGAGCAAAATTGCCTTTTAGCCACAACCATGGGGCCCCTAAATATCAGGTAAGGTAGTCACACACAGAAGGAACTGGAGATTCCTTATAGTAGAACCTCAGTAAATATATATTGAACTGAAAGCATAATTACTAGGATGCCAAGAAAGAGGCACAAAGCATGGGAAGGATAGGGAGGGTGTGCAAAGTGTGGGAGAGAGAGAAAGAGAGAAGCTTATTTCCCAGCTATGAAGATAAAGTATTTCTTTTTTTTTTTAACAAGGTATTAGAATCATCTGGAAATTAATATATCCATCTCCAGCACAATATTCCAATACAAGAATAATTTCTTTTTTTTTTAGTGTTTATTTTTGAGGGAGCAGGGGGGGTGCAGAGAAAGAAGGAGTGGTGCAGGCTCCAGGCTCTGAGCTGTCAGCCCAGAGGTCAATGTGGGGCTGGACCCTACAAACCGGTGAGATCGTGACCTGAACCAAAGTCGGACACCCAACCGACCGAGCCACCCAGGCGCCCTAAAAGTAATTTCCTTGAAGAAATTACTAAGAATAACCAGCCATTAAAATTTTTTAATGTCATCTTACTAACCATTATTTTGGTGTCATTGATGTTCCTCCAAAGGTCACTGCTAGATACCGTGGTTCTGTGTTTGTTTGGCAGTTACTGGTAGAAAATAAGGACATTTATATTTAATGTACCAAATACTTTCTGTCATTTATAGTTCTTAAAATTTTTATTTTGCGACTATTTCCAGGAAGTGACTTACAGTTCTGTGGTTTTATAACTCAAAGTTGCTTCGAGGATTGTAATAGAAAATATTTCCAAATAGCTTTTAAAAAATACCATTACTACATACAACTCTCTGGAAAATAATTGCAATTCACAGAAGAGGTTTTCTATTGCATTGAAATTTTAAAAAAAATGACATGTTTATTAAGATAAAATATCAGCTGAGCAAACAAATTGAAAATAGAAAACAAAATAGTGATTTTTTTCTTTTAGTTATTTAATATAATCCTATGTATGAAATGCAATGAAGTATGCATTTTTCAGTGGTCCTTAAGAATGTAAATGACTAATCCTTACATATTGTTTAAAGGGCTATTACAAAAAAAAGGAATCTTTAAAATATATTCTGAAATAGATGTATTCTTGTTTTCCAAAAGCTTTGCCTGTTTTTTTCATGTATGGTTATAAAGCCTCCCCCCACCCCTTATTTCAGTCATTTTAGTGATTATTTTTATTGGTATAGAGATGATGCATTCAGAATGGTGGTTGATTTATTTACTGCAATTCAAGTAGGTTAAACAAAAGTTTTGTTTTTATCTCCATGTACAGTATCTTTAAAATTTTGCAATTTTTCTATTCTGTTTATTTAGGAACTACTTTTAATATCCCATAAAGTATATAATTTACGATTAAAAAAACAACATACTTTGTTTTTATACCTCTACAGGGAGAAAGGGATAAATATCCCTCATGGTGCAATTGTTTTCAATAAAAGGGTTACCTTGTGAAATATGGTTTTCATATGCATCTCTTGGTACCTACTAAATAAAGAGTTATTTTAGCACTAGCATTTTTCTTATGTGCTACTTTAATGATACTATATATCTTTTTCATTTAATTTTATTAATAGATTTAAACATAAAATCCCCTAATGAACAGTTTGTTGAATACCCATTAAATTAAAAAAGAAAGAAATAACCATTAAAATAATTAAGAAAACCGTAGTTATTCTTCATAAATTCTCTACACTCTGTGTTTAACATTCCACGCCACAGGGACAAATTAAAGGCAATATATGTTATTCTATTCAAAACTCTCAGTCTAATTTATAAGGTATAATCACTATTGTAAAGTGGAGATTTTCCTCTTTAGTGTTAATTTTCAGATAATTCTGTTACAAACTGATATAACACAAATAACATTAAAATTGAAGAGGTTCTGTAGATTGAAATGTCATGGTTGTGATGAAATGGGTTCTGTGTGTGTATGTGTGTGTGTATCTGTATGTATGAATATTTATGTGAATATATATATGTGAATATATATGTATATAAACATAGTTTCCCAGTATCATCAAGATTATCTTTTTTTACAGATTATTATCTGAAAGATAAAGGTTTCCCTGCTATCTGAAATGGATCATTCCTATGAAAGCTTTCATAAACTGACATAACATGAAGCATTACCCAATCATTTATAAGGAAACATTTTTAGCGTCCCCAGACCCCCAAAATAGCCTATCTTGGCTGTTCTGATACTTTTGAAACTTCTTGTACTAATGGATGCACAAAATAAGTAGACATAAAGCACAGATGCTTAGAGATGAGGTTCCAAGCTCTGGGGATAAGATGCTAACTAAGATGGCTGAATGTGGTTCCCAGGGAAGGAGCTGGGCAGGGCCTTTCCCGCTGCTCTGGGAGTATAAGGACTCTAAGAGCTCACTGCACAATAAATGCTGAAAACTATTTTCAGTCTTCTCTCTTTTTCATGAAAGCAAAAATCCCCTTCAGATTTCTTTCAGTTATCAAAAACAGGTACTAATTGAGGACCTGCTAAAAGCAAAGTGGCCTATTGCGAACGTTCAAAAAATAGGGGATACCTATAGAGTCTTGTTTTTTCCCAACGTTCTGTATAAAATTCATGTCACAAAATATGGCATTGTTATGTGAAGACAGTAAAAGAACACGCTAATGTGACCATTTCAGTGTGATTTACTATTATTACACCATTTTATTTATTCATAAATCTACTAAAGATGGTAATTTAGCATTCCACCCATTTCTTACAGCCGGGTTGAAGAAGTAAAAGAGATATGCAAATGCTTTGCGCAGCCTTCTCCCATGAATCTTCTTGGCTATTAAAGAATTATGAACTCTCATTTTTGTGACAATAGTTTGTAATAGTTTGTAAACAAAACAAACTACTTTGCCATGAATCTATTTCCTAGTGAATGGAAAGAGTAAGAATATGAACAAGACAATCTGTCTAATTCTAATGTAATATTAAGAATATGGAAAAAACAAAGATAGCATCATATCTTAATGAAAAGTTAGCCCAAATAAGCTTCCTTTAATATTCGCTCAGCAGTTTGCCCTTTGTCCTTGAAAAGGACAGGCTGTTAGTCTAAAATAAATGAAATTTGTTTCTTTTCCATTTTTTTCATGTGTGCATCTGTGTGTGTGTGTGTGTGTGTGTGTGTGTGTGTGTGTGTGTGTCTGTGGATTTTCTACATACTCTTATTAACAAATTGAGGTTCTTATCCAAAACAGCCAAATAGTTGCAAGCACTGTATTTCATAGTTGAGTTTCCAAACTATTGCCTCAAATTGATTTTCTAAATCAGTATATCTTTAGCATCATAGCCACACCTTCATTCATTTATCAGTAGACATTACTGTCATTCACTGATTTTTCATTACCCTTTGAAATGTCACTTGGGAACATTACCAATTAGGAAAAAATGACCTTATTATTTAAAAATAGCATGGATATGAAATAGTGTCAATTGTATATGTGTGGAGGTATCAGAAGAGGTCAGCCCACCTGGCATTAAGACTTTAACAATCTTGACTGTGCTGACAGATTAAATATGGAGAATATCTGGAGTACAGAATGACTGCTGATGAAGAAGGGAAAACCAGTATAAGGGCACACATTTCATATGTGGGCTTAAAACGTAAGCTAAATCAAGCAAAACTTCCTAAAAGATCAAAAGTGATGATGTAGAATTATTTTGGGCGAAATACCTGAATGTTTCCAAATTAATAGGGGGGTTGATGAAATTGCAAACACCATTACAAAACATATTTTACCAAATAACTGGATAATTACCACTCCATCTGAGGCGTTCATGTAATTTCTACGATTTGAATTTACTTTTGTGCCCTTTTAGTGTGCAAACCAAGCCCAATTCCTATTTTAGACATAATAGCTAGTATTTTTTGTTTTTGCAAAAGCAGAGAAAATAGATTTAAATTGCATGTGTACTTGATCGTAGAAGTGACAGCAAGTTGATTAAATAGAAGAATAGATTTAAGTTTGCTTTTTCACTCCAAAACACCAGAATGGAGCACACCATGATAAGTACAATCCCAGGGAAAGTTAAGTGGTATTACTGAAAAGAAGGAAGTCCCTCACAATGACCGTGAACACGCCAAGGGAATGGACTTGCAAATTTGCTAGAAGGGTTGAGATACTGCTGCTATAAATTTGATGACGTAAAAATGTCTAAAATACTGTGATTTCATCAAAGATCTACTCAATTGAAGAATTCTTGTGCCTATAATTATAAATGGACAACTTAAATCTCCCCTTCCGTAAAAGTGATTTTATTAATGTAACTATTAAAACAGGTTTATATGTAGGGAAACAAAAGCTGTTTCTTCAATGAATTTATTGTATCTGTAATTATGTTATGTTTATGACAGCACCTGTAATTTTCATTAGAAGAAATAATTGGAAGAACGAATAAGGTGTTTTTTGGTTTTTTGTGTTTTTTTTATTAAGGATATGATGAATTTGGCATGTAGAGGTGGTGACCAGTATTCATCTCTCATATCTGATTAAGGGATTTGTGCTTTTCCAGGGCACATTCAGGCTAATTAAAATCATGCTTGTGTTTTCATTAATGGGAGCAGAACAGTAATTCCTCAAGCTTATGATAAAAATGTACACCACGTGATATAAAATTGAGTTCCTCTTTTGATTGTCAGAGGCCAGGAGAGTAAATCATTCAGTCATTCTTTATGAAAAATGGGTAATGTATTTACTTGTTTTTTATCTATTTATTTTATTTTACTTTTTTACCAGAACATAAAGGGAAAAAAGGTTTATACACATGGAAATGATCTCATTTTTCCTTTGGGAAAAGACTTTACCCACTAATAAATGTTAAAATATTAACATTGAAATTCTGCAAAGCTCAATTTTCCTATTACTTAATAGGAAAAAAGAAATGCCCCATTATGGTCTAAAATGCCCCATTATGGTCTAAAATGTGGCCAGTGTCCTTTTCAGATCCGCTTATGTTTCATCTATTTTTTTAATAAAAATATTGCCACTTGTTATTAAAGCTATATTAATAATACTAGTAAATAACAGCTACGATTTATTAAGAACTGAGCATTAATGAAACTTTCCAGAATGTCTTACTGAAATTAGGTAAAGATCTTAAATGTAGGTATTGTTATCCTTATTTTGCAAATTTAAAAACTAAGGTTTTGAAAACTTAGCTCACTTCTCCCAGCTTTGGAGTTCTTATTTCATACGCAGACTAATGGGGCCATTATGGCCATGTAAGTGTTGCTGTTGGGGAGTCAATGCAGGCAACCAGGGGACTGGAGAATCAGAACCTTTCTACAGGTGTTGTTTTGATATTTTTGAAGTTTCTCTTTGTTGTGAGCAAATGAAAGGGAATACATTATAAATAACTGTATAAAATGTCTGTTGCACTAAAGGGTACTGTTTTCTCACATAAAGGAATTTCTCAGAGGATCGAAATTATACTAGTTGGAAGTTTCAAGTGTAGCTGCTCTTCAAAATCCTCGCCGTTGTGTCCTTTGTAAATCAATCAACTTAAATTCTGGGAAAATCTCCCCAAAAAGTGAAACAAAAATTCCTTTGTTAAATTATTTCTGAAATGCCCAAAATTAAGTCATTATTAATATGTTTCTAATTTGTAAAGAAAAGTTATGAGACCTTATTCACTTATGTAAACTGAGTCATTTTATTCATTTATTTTTTTTCTTTTGAGAGAGAACGAGGGAGAGCAAGAGCACACATGCGATCAGGGGAGGGACAGAGAGAGAAGGAAAGAATTCCAAGCAGGCTCCGCACCATCAGCATGGAGCGACATGCAGGGGTCCATCTCATGAACCATAGATCATGACCTGAGCTGAAATCAAGAGTCACAAGCTTAACCTACTGAGCCACCCAGACACCCTGAGTCATTGGATTATTTAACCTCTGGATCTCTCAGTATCTAGATGATCTCCTCCACCCCACCCCACCCCAGTCAAATTATATACGCTTTGCCTGATCCATTGAAGTAGAATATTATCATATTGGGATTAGCACAAATTAGGGAAAGTGCAGACTTCTGGACAACTCCACTCTAGACCCATCTAAGTCCTTTATAATTCACTGGAAGGCAATTGGGAGGTCTTTCTATATTACCCCAATTTTTTTAGTCCTCATTAATTCAGATAGGTTAAAATATACAACATGTCACATCCAAAAATTAAAATGGAATAAAATACACATGGCTATTGACATATTATTGATGAACATTATCTTAAAAATTGAAAGTACCCAGTCTTACTCTTTTTTCTACACGTTATATTGAATCAACAGATATCAAAGAGTGGGGGAAAGGGCTAGTCTAAACTAAGTCATTAAAGGTCAGTTGTTAAGATCTACTGTGGCATTCCTTTCATTCATGTAATTAACTGTTACATATGGTACTGAGGACAACAGGAAATAAAATGTGCTCTCTGTACTGAAGAGACTCAAATATCTTGCAGTGGATGATGTTAGTGTTTGTTATTTATTTATTTATTTACTTATTTGTATGCTATGTAACAAATCACTACAAACTTTTGGCATAAATGAACACCTGTTTATTATCTCACATTTCTGTATACCAGAAGTCTGGGCAGGCTCACTTGTGCTCTTTAATCAGAGTATCACAGGGTGGAAGTCAAGGTTTCACCCAGGCTGACCTCTTATCTGGAGGATCTAGAGAAGGGTCAGATTCCAAGCTCATTCAGGTTCTTGGCCAAATAAAGTACCCCTTGTTGTAGGATTGAGCTCCTGTTTTCTCCCTGTCAACTGGGAGTCTCTCTCAGAGACTACTCTCAGGTCCTTTCCACAGGAAAGCCCAAACCAGCCCCTCTCTTTTCACATCTTTGACTTCTGGTTCTATCCCTTATTGGAGAAAAAGCTGTTTTTAAATGGCACATTAAATTAGATTGCATTTACCAAGATAATCTCTTTATTTACTGTTATTTGTAACTTTGGTTACATCTGCAAACATTTCTTTTGCTATTGTAAAGGAATGAGGGTCAGGGGTGCCTGGTTGGCTCGGTTAGGCGCCTGACTTCGGCTCAGGACATGATCTCGCAGTTCATGGGTTTGAGCACCTCGTCAGGCTCTGCTGACAGCTCAGAGCCTGGAGCCTGCTTCGGATTCTGTGTCTCCCTCTCTCTCTGCCCCTCCCCCACTCACGCTATCGCTCAAAAATAAGTAACCATTAAAAAAATTAAAAATAAATAAGTAAAATAGAAGAGTGAGGGTCATTGGGATTATTACAGAATTCTACCTACCACTAACACAGATGATAGTGGAATACAGAGAATACAGAAGTTAGCCTTTACAGAGTTATCTTTACACTTGCATGTGATGCTGCAGATGTCTCAGTAATGCAACCGTTTGAATGTAAAAAGAAATGTTAAAAAAAAGAAAGAAAAGAAAAAGGGAGATTGCAGGAAAGTGGCTAAAATGGGGACCAAATTTGTCTTCCCAACTGAACCTAATTAATAATCTGTCTGAATTTGTTATTCCATATTCTGTTTCATGTGATACTCTTGATCCCTAGATGTTTAGTTTTTTTTGCTGCTACTATTTGTGTTGTTGTTGTTATTGTTAGCCGACCACTAGGTATTTGATGTTAACATTATAAAAGATTTACTTTCCCTTTGGGAATTGTGCAGAAAGCTTTTAAATCTTTAATCAAGTGAGCGTCTAGGTGTATCAGTCATGGTTGCACTGGAGAATAAGAACCAGTGGGTATAAATATTATGAATTTTATTGCCAGGAATTGGCTTCTGAAAATGTAGGAGCTGGCTAGACAAGTTCAATAGTTGTAGGGCAGGCCATCGGGGGCAGGCTGCATGTCTAGGATACAGCAAAGCTGCTCTCCACAGGAAGAATTACTTTTTTTTTTTTTTTCAGGGAAGTTTCAGTTATGCTCTTTAAGACTTCCCAGTGATTGAATAAGCCAACCCAAATTATCAAGGATAATCTCCCTTACTTAAGGTCAATTTTTTACGAACTTTAATCACGTCTCCAAAATACCTTCCCAGCACACCTAGATTAGTGTTTGATTCGAGAAGAGCTGGTGACTGTCACCTAGCCAAGGTGACATAGAAGAAAACATCATCACTATTTCTTGTTTTTGGTTTTAGACAAAGTGGTTGCATTTCTTTCCAAAGTGTCATTACACCACACCCTACTGAATCCAGCACTGTTTTTTTTCACATTGATTTCCTCAAGTGCATATTCGAATGTCAGATATATCCATGCAGAAGTACGTGAGCACATGCTTGGTGGCCTTCTACATGACCTAACCTAACCATCATGGTATTTTAGAGATAACCATCCACTTACATTTTTATTTTCGTGAACAAAATGGGTAGATATCAATAGCACAAAATAACACTCTCTCTCTATTTTATAACTTTGTTTTGCCATTACGATAAGTTCAGAGTCAACTCACACTTCGAGTTCTAGAGCTATTCACAGTCAGGGTAGAAAAAAATGATTTCAGTCAAACACAAAGTACCGCACTCTTGCATATTCTTAGTACTCAGTGCCACGTGCGCCCATATTTAGAAGAAAAATCTTGGGGCGCCTGGGTGGCGCAGTCGGTTAAGCGTCCGACTTCAGCCAGGTCACGATCTTGCGGTCCGTGAGTTCGAGCCCCGCATCGGGCTCTGGGCTGATGGCTCAGAGCCTGGAGCCTGTTTCCGATTCTGTGTCTCCCTCTCTCTCTGCCCCTCCCCCATTCATGCTCTGTCTCTCTCTGTCCCAAAAATAAATAAACGTTGAAAAAAAAAAGAAGAAAAATCTTTAATATGGTACAATGCAGAAAGGCAAAGCTGGTTAATTTGGCAGATTTTCATGGTTACGTTGGTCCTCCAAGAGAATCTGTTGTTTTTCATGTAAACATAGATTCCAAGCCTTCTATATCATACTGTAGAATGACAAATTGGCACTTTCTTTTCCCTGGGTAATTTCTACATGTACAAGTAAGGGAAGAAATTAAAGGTCATTCATTCGTCTATAAAAATGTGTAGTCAGTAAACTCTTCTCTAAAAAAACAATGGCACTGTCTTAAAAGTTTCAAGATAAAAAATCTTAAAAGCTCATAGCAAAGCTGTAATCATTTATAGTGATTTTTAAGTGGCATTTCAGTTGTAGTACCAACCATTGCTGTCACTGTCTTTAATTTATCATTTGTTCATAAAGAATATAAAGGCCTGGAAAACTGGGAAGACAAAATGATTGGTTTCAATTTCTTCATTAAAGAGCATATAGACATTTTTCTTGTTTTTATATTCAATACAAATCTTCCATTTACTTATATTTGAGGAAAAAAAAATCAAAATCTTTTTCCAAAGCCTACATTCTTAGGTTAAATTTTTCCTGAGGATGGGAGGAAACATAATAAAGAGCTATGCTTGTGTATGTTTATAAGCTTAGAATTCCTTTCTACATTATCATAAGAAATCATAATTAAACTCATAAAGTCATTGTCTGGACAGAGTGTACAACCATATTTTTATGATGGAGATATCAGATACCTGAATATCTTTGTTCTACTTTTGGAAATGCTACGAGATACACTATGTGTTTATTTTAATCTATGAATTTTACCTGTGGAGAAAAAAATGTAAATATAAATCTATTTAACTGAAAGTCATGCTAATTTTATTTTACAAGGGATTGATTTGATGAGTTTTTAACTGAAATATTAGTGTATATAAAGTATAGAAATGATTTATGTTATTTTATAACGTTGTGGATATGACTGTTATTTCATAGCATGGTCAGTATAAATCAAGATTAGTGTAAGTTTCTTCTATCAAAATACAACTTGAATAAAAGAGATCCATAATGATATAGCACTAGTCAACACATCACTATTAGTTTAAGTTGGTATTGCAAATAACTATTTAAGCCAAATATTTATTTTTTAGTGGTTATTTTGTATTTTTTAATGGTTACATTTTAAAATATCCTAAGTACATAAAAAATATCTTTAATTTTTCCTTTTTATTGTAAACTCTAAAACATTTACTAGCTAGTCCTTTAAGATACCAATTTGCCAGACTCTGTGTCAAATGAACATAGAACAATGGAACGTCAGCAAATGTCTAGCTTATTTTTTTAAATTATTATTCATGTGACCTCAAGCAGGATTCACTTACGTTACGTTAGCCTTGATTTCTTCATCTGCAGAATGAACATAATAATATTATTTGCTCACCTTAAACATACAGTAATTCTCAAAGGAAATAATATGCCTCCCATCTCTTTGAAAAGTACATAACACTATAAAATGGACATGTTATATGGAATCAGGATACACAAAGAGCTTGACTTTCAGATAAGGCTCTGGAGTAACTGATGAATTGCAATCCCCAATAAGCCATGTCCTAACATTGTTGATTTGAGGAATGTTACACTAAATCTAAGTACCCTACCTAGCAAAAACTTTCTATAACCTTGTTCTTGGCAAGAGTTCAGGTCCTGCAAAGAAGTAGCTGTTGGTATAACTCTGTGTCCCTAATTAGCTCTCACCTGCTTCCCTCCTGGAAATAAGCCTCCTTTGCCCACTGGCAGTGACAAATTTCCTGATAATGATTGGTTTCTTCTGGAATGTCCCTATTATGGGATTTATGCTTTGTGATTCAATGGCTTGCAAAACACTTGCCCCTGATTTTGCTTGGCAATTCAGTCAGAGTATCTTTTATTGGCAGGATGTTGCCTCTCAAAGTAGCTTTGATGGGTATGTCAGTTTTTTATAAGCTTCCTACACTACCTTGAAGGTCTGCCTTTCCTCTGATTTAATGTCTTCCTCAGTAGTTCTGGAATACTGAGGGGCCATTGTATGTAGTGCTTAGCTGGGCAAAGCCCCAACACTGAATTCCAAATAGATTAGGGCAGAGTTTCTACTATAAGAATCCCCTTTACCTACACGAATGTCATAAGTCTTGCTTGCTTGCATAACAGCAATACTCAGGAGGTGTAATGTAAAACCTAAGAATGAAATCCTTCTGAGTCCGACTTTGGCTCAGGTCATGATCTCACAGTTGACGAGTTTGAGCCCCAGGTTGGGCTGTGTGCTGACAGCTCAGAGCCTGGAGCCTGCTTCAGACTCTGTGTCTCCCTCTCTCTCTGCCCCTTCCCCGCTCATGCTCTGTGTCTCTCTGTCTCAAAAAAAAAATTACTAAACATTAAAAAAAATTAAAAAAAAATTAAATCCTTCTAGTGGATGTCTCTGTGTTGTATACCAGGTCACAAAACACAGTGGTACAAGAGTGCTCCTGTGTTTACTTTGTATGAAAACCATACCAGCAAAAATCCCTCATAAGGATGCCCTTCAGTACTAACTCAAACAGAAATACTTGTATTAGACTACTAAAATTTTCTTCTTTTTTGATACCATGATGGTCAAGAGATTATGTCAGGGCTCAGGGCAATTTAAAGACACACTCAACTTCCACGAGCTTCAGGGCTCTTCTGCGTCTGAGTCTCTTATGCTCACTACCAAACCTCAGACCTACTGAGCATAAAGTATTTACCCCTAAGACATCAGAATTTTTACACATTATGACCTTTGACCAGCCCATGTATTCCCCTGCCTTTTCGAAAAATGAATTGAGGAGTTGGTCCTAAGAGGGCTTCCTCCATAGAGATCCTTAGCTAAGATGTTCATTCAAGAACATGTCAAAACTCAATTCAGAAAAGCCTGAATTTTCCCATCAACTTGCAAACTTTGAAAGCAATCAAAGTTCACCAGACAAGGATAATAGTCTTCCTATTAATTGTAAGTGTTGGAGAGAAAACATAAAGCTTATGTCATAATAATTCTGGAATAAGTAGAATTACTTCAAGTTATTTATAAAAATCTTACCCCCATTCTTATTATAATTTTATGCATTTAAATTATTGCTAAATCATCATGCTTTAGAGTAAGTTTTATAATTATGTGATTTTTTTCTTAATTAAAGCCACTAAAAGCAGAGTGTAGCAACTTAAGTTTACCACAATCCATCATCTTGCAACTAGTTGTGAGTATGTTTGTCCTCTCGTTAATATAAGAAGTTGCATGCTTTAATTATAAATGAAGATATAAATTGTGAAATATTAATTTTCTCAAGAAATGTTTATTAATAATATATAATTCTTATATTTTCAGATCCATAACACTGAGTTTAAAATTAGTAAAAAAAAAACAGTCTTAAAATGACAATTTATGAATTTAAAAATAACTCATTTTTAAGTGGAGAAGAGTACATACAGAGTAAGACTGAACAACACTTAATGAAATTGCAAAGTTCTTTTATCATTATGGAATATGACGTGTATAAAAACGTACCTTAAAATAACCAGTGTTTTCTCCATTAGAAATCAAGCCCCTAATTTTTGGTCTTTAGATAAGAAAAATAACACTATGTGATAATGGTAAACGGACCTTGCTTTGTAACCCCTTTGAGATAACTGCCCTGAATGAGATAGTTCTAGTGTGGTGAATTGTGAAAGCTTTTCATATACCCAAGCAGGGCAGAAGCATCTGGAAGTCTAATTCCCCAAAGATTTCTCTGTGCTGCTTTTAAACAGAATAGTAAAATGATGGAGCTGGTAAACATCTGCCAGTTACAGAAAACCAATATTTTGTTCAATAGGGCACTATACTGTGTGTTCAGCAAGAATTTACTGTGGGTCTACTCTATATCTGGTACTTACATTAAACACTGTGAGAGCTGTCAAATACTATAGGTCCTTTTACATAAACACATATGTTGAAGTTTGGAAAGAAATCAGGTAAGCCCAAGAATAAAAATGCAGAGATCAGGAAATTGTATTCTGATAACAATTCAAGAGACTTTTTGAAATGGTTGGAAGTTACTGTATAGGCAGATCAAGATGAAATTTTAATAATGGGCAAGAAATTTACATTTTATTCGATAAGCAGCTGGGGACTATGGAGCTTCCCTTGACAAATGAGTGACATGTCAATTTCTAAGCTTTATAATAAATAATATGCCTTCAGATGTTACTCTTAACCACCATCAGTAGGACACGTTGGTAAATTAGGGTAATAGCTTCTGGAACCAAATTTCAGATATTATTGGCCAGCTAACCTCTTCTTGAAGGGTGCGATAAAATAACATCAACACTCTACTACTACAGGGAACACAACGGCAGTCCAAATGCAGAAATATAGTGAGCTAGACTACATTGTCATGGTATGCCTAATAGCATTAGTCACTTACAGCCAAAGCCAAAGCCAAAGCCAAAGCCAAAGCCAGAAATCAAATAAAAACAAAAACAAACAAACAAACAAACAAAAACCCACAACACTGCATTAATGATACAATGTATATGTTGCGGTCGGGGGGAAGGACCCCTTATCTTTTACACAGCACACTGAAGTATTTAGAGACAGGATAACATTGCATCTAGGTTTTGCTTCAACTGTGTCCAAGAACAGAGTGAGAGAATATAGAGGAAACAAGATTGGCCACAAATAGCCAAATGATGAAGCCGGATGATGTGAGCGTAGGTGTCTATCAATACTGTGTCCTTTACTTTTTATATTTGTCTGAAGTTTTGTAATAGAAAGTTGGAAAACAATAGAAACTAGGTGAAAGGAAATGGGTTATTCATTTATTTCTTCTCCAGTGCTCACCAGGCATCTCAGATTTCACCCATTCACTACAATGATACTTCCAGAGCTCATTCAACAGTGAAAAACAGATTACACAAAAGCATGGGAGGGATTTTACCCAATACCAAAATATTTATATCTTTTTTTTCTGGCTACGGTCTCATCCCACAAGCCACACCCCTATATGGTAGCTGACCTGTTTCTCTATGGGATTGGAATCAGGTTTATTGATTTTTATCCATTCTTGATGGAAGAGGATACAGTGAAAATGAGAGTACAGCTAATACCACTTGTCAACCATAAGAAGTTGGTACTGATGTTTTTCAGTTGATGCAACTTCTGGTGTCATCGAAAACTGAACTATGAGAGAATCAGCATCCACTCTGAAAGAAGTCATGTATCACTTTAACTTAACATATTTAAACCTGAACTTTATGCAAGAATGTAAGTTGTAGCTCCTTCTTCCCTTTGTTTGCATAGACGTATACAAAAAAAGGAGAAAAAATCGGAAGAGGGAGGGATAAGTAAAACAAATCGAAGATTATGCATTTTCTTCATTTTTCTCTAGTTTACCCTTGTTAGGAACAAGAAATGGTGAGTTAGCCTACCAAAACTCCAATGTCAATCAAGAAAGAATCTTGAGTTTCTCATGATGCATAACCTTCCTTTAAAAATGTATAAATAGGTTGGGACGCCTGGATGGCTCAGTGGGTTAAGTGTTAGGCTCAGGCCAAGATCTCACAGTTCATCAGTTCAAGCCCTGTGTTGGGCTCTGTGCTGACTTCTCGGAGCCTAAAGCCTGCTAGGATTCTGTGTCTTCCTCTTTCTCTGCCCTCCCCAACTCATGCTTTGTCTCTCTCTCTCTCAGAAGTAAATAAAAACATATAAAACCTTTTAAACAATGTATAAATAGGCTTAAGTTATATGATAATCAGCTTTTTTCTATTAAAAACCAGTTGAAAACCTTCCCACGTTAAAAACATATTGATCGGGGCACCTGGTTGGCTCAGTTGGTTAAGCGACCGACTTCGGCTCAGATCATGATCTCGCGATTCGTGAGTTCAAGCCCCGCATCAGGCTCTGTGCTGACAGCTCAGAGCCTGGAGCCTGCTTCGGATTCTGTGTCTCTCTCTCTCTGCCCCTCCATTGCTCATGCTCTGTGTCTCTCTGTCTCTCAATAATAAATAAACGTTAAAAAATTAAAAAAAATATTGATATATGTATGTTAATGATGCATTCATTTATCAGATTTTCTTATTTACATCTAATCAATACATTAGTATCTGCAGTTTTTCACTATTATAAGCAATGACATAATGCACAATATTTTCTCAATAAACATCTCTAAAGTCATCTGATTTATGTATACACACACATATACCTGCTCTTTTGTTACAAATGTCAAAATTGTTCCCTTGATATTAGCAGTTAGGTGTCCAGAAGAATTGTTTTTATTATGCTTTGTAACATAATTGCCAAAAATATCATGGTATAATTTCATTTTACATCTCTAATGGGAAAATTTTCCTTAGGGTTCACAATATACGCAAAAGTATGACATATTTAGCCTACATCCAATTGGACATCATCATTAAGCAATGAAAAAAGTTTTCTTTTGAGTTTTCATAGTGTGTATATTGCCTGTTTGACTAAAAACAGTCGCTAATTTTTATTGGGACCTTATTTTGTAGGTTACCTTTTTGATACTGCTTATCTACTAACTCATTCAATCTGATTCCCTCATATCCATGAACTCATTTCATACTTTTTTTATCCTCCTTTTTTATCTGAGGAAATGAAGGCAAATGTGATTTAAGCAAGTGGCCCAAGCATCCATAAGTACCGTTTGCTGTTGTCATGTCGCTGTACTGTTTTCATCCCGGAGAGTGAGCCCCCCAAGTTGCTGCTGTTGTCACCACAATTTTTACCGCTGCACCATTATTACAAAAACTTTAGTCCATATATTTGATGTACGCAAGAGAGTACAAATGTTATTTCAGTCTGGGGTATGTTAAGACCCTGTATTCCTGTGGAGAGTTGAAATTATTTTAATAAGGAAAACAGAGTCAGCAAGGCAGATAGAAGTCCCTTGTTCTTTATGACGCGGCGGCAGCAAATTATTGACTTTTGCCGAGAGTGAAAAAAAAAAAAAAAAAACAAGTTGACAGGAGAGGAAACTAGATATTACCGTCAGCGTAACTGCGGGTGGAAGGAGACAACGGTATTCAGAAGTTAATGGAGTCACCATGAAACCCAAAGAAAAAGTTCAATTTAGTAAATAAGTAAATAAGAACAAGAGGGAGATCCTGTAAAGCCACTCTGTACCAATATCAGCTTTACGATGCTATATAAAGTATTTTCAGCTTAAGGCCTGTCAAATGCGGTTAGAGCCTGAGAAAGCTCAATTATTTTTCTGTAATATAGAGTCACCTGCTGTGGCATAGACGCTGAAGATACGGTATGGTGAGATTTCAATACACATTAAACAGAAGTTAGAAATAAATGGACAATGATATACGTGTATCAAGAAGGAATTAAGCATTTCACAGCAGCCATTGTTTGAAATGGAATAGCACTTTATTTGCCTATATAAAATTTTACTGAACTATTATCTGAATAGGTACCAGGACATTAAGTTTAAAGTTGTCTTAAACTTTGATTGAATGAGGAATGCTGTGTACAACTTAAGAAACTGTTAGAAATATAAAGTAGGTGGTTTTATTCCATCTCAAATATGGCTCCTGTAGAAACTAGGAAGTAGAGTTCAAGGCGTGCGCGTTGTTACCTTATTCTGGATGTAATACAGCATGAACAGTTTAATCACAGTAATGTTTCATTGAAGAAAAATTGAGGAAGGTGTGTAATTTTGCACCTTTACTGAGTGTAGCCTGTAAAATAAGCTCCACACATGTAAAGTGCAAATCAGATGTGTATACCTCTGACACCGTAATCAAGATATGGCACATTTTCACCATCTCTTTGTGACCCCTTGCTGTACCCCCATCCCCCACCAATCACTTTCCTGGCTTCTGGCATTTTGATTTAGTTTCCATATCTTTAATTTTTTATAAATGGAATTATATAGTAGTTCCTTATATACTATTTGTGTCTGGCTCGTTTCAGTCAACATAAAGACCGTGTGGTTCAGTTTTCAAGTATAGAAGTATTTTTTTTTTTCCTTTTAACTGACGAGTAGTGTTTCACTGTATGCATGTATCTATTGGTACATTTGGATTGTTTCCAATTTTTTGCTGTTAGGAATAAAGTCAATCATTTGTATATCAGTCTTTGAATGGACAGATGCTTTCTCTTCTTTGGGATAAATACCTTGGAATGAGATAGTGGCATCACATAAGAGGTGTATGTTTAACTTTTCAAGAAATGACCAAAATGTTTGCTGAAAGTGGTTGTATGTTTTATATTCCCTCAAGCAGTGTGTGAGGGTTACAGGTGTTCTGCATCATTGTCTATACTTTGTATTGTTAGTTTTTTTTTTCTTTTTAATTTTACCGATGCTAACAGATGCATGGTAGCAGAAATGACTTTAAACAATTAAATATATAGTTTTGAATTAAGAGGTCCATGTAAATTAGGACTTTTTCAGTCTTAGTTTTTAATGAACAGAAATTCATTTGATAGTACTTTTCACTCCACTACTTCCGGATCTTTCTACCTTCCATAAATTTACAATCACTGGGCTTCCCTTCCCTCCTTTCTGGCTCTCCACAGAGGGTCAAAATATCTGCTCAATAAGGACATAAACACACCTTTCTTTTATTCTATTAAGGAATACTGTTCATTATGTAGTATTTTATGTGCAATTCTTTAATAACTTGTTTTTGGTCATTGCTAAAAATGTGTGTGGTTTGAAATTTATACACATAGGGGTGCCTGGATGGCTCAGTCAGTTGGGCGTCTGACTTCGGCTCAGGTCATGATCTCGTGGTTCACGGGTTCGAGCCCCACATTGGGCTCTGTGCTGACAGCTCAGAGCCTGGAGTTTGCTTTGTGGATTCTGTCTCCCTCTCTCTCTCTGCCCCTTCCCAGCTCATACTCTGTCTCTCTCTCTCTCTCTGAAAAATAAATTAAACATTAAAAAAATTTTAAAAAAAGAAATTTATACACATAATTCTAGACATCACTAATTTTCAGTGGTTTTTAAGTGAATTTGATATGAATTGAATTTAATAATCTTAAGGTTGTACATAATATTTACTTCATTTTGTTTGTACTTTATAATCATATCTATAAGATGCAAAGTAAAATCAATATGAGCTAACAGGAAAAGGGTAAAATACCAAGCAATTGTGTCTACCAAAAGTCACTTGTTTTCTTTTAATTATGTAATGTGTTTTTTTGTTGTATTTTAAATTAACTTCCTACTGAAGTGCAAATGTGGTTTTAAGAATACAAAATATATTGGGGCACCTGGGTGGTTCAGTGGGTTAAGCGTCCCACTTTGGCTCAGGTCATGATCTCACAGTTTGTGAGTTCAAGCCCCACATCAGGCTGTCAGCTGTCAGTGCAGATTTCACTTCAGATCCTCTGCTCCCTGTCTCTCTGCCTCTCCCCCACTTGTGCATGCATGCACACTCTCTCTCTCTTTCTCTCTCTCAAAAATAAATGAACATTAAAAAAATGAATTTGGTGTGCCTGGGTGACTTAGTGGGTTAAGTGTCCACCTTCTGCTCAGGTCATGATCTCATGGTCCGTGGGTCCCAACCCCGCGTTAGGCTCTGTGCTGACAGCTCAGAGTCTGGAGCCTGCTTCAGATTCTGTGTCTCGCTCTCTCTCTGCCTCTCCCTGCCTCTCCCCTGCTCACTTTCTGTCTCTCTCAAAATAAAGAAACATTGAAACATTTTAAAAAATGAACTTAATATGTATTTAAAAATATAACATATTGATGTGGTATGTTCATTTTTAAATTATGTTCCTTAATGTAAGTTAATTTTAATCTTAATTAAACTGCCGTTCATTTTTAAATGACCAGGATAATAAAAGAAAAGGCTAAGGATCCATTCTAGGTGTAATATGACAACAGTGTCCTTTCAAAGGAATGATTATACTTACTTAAAAAAAAATAGCAATTTTTTTTCATGTATTCCATGTGCAACATCAAATCAATGACTCCTGGCTGATTCTTAAGTGACTTGAGCTATGAAAACAAAATATTCTTGCCATAATGTTACTTATAGAATAAAATTGTTAGGGATATGACAGGGTGGGAGAGGGGAGAAAGAGTGTATTTGCTTATATCCTTTCCTTCTTGGCGGCTTGATTATTTCTGAATTAAGTAGAAAAGATATTCCAAATTATTAGCCAAATAGATAACATAATTTAATAGCTGAATGAAATCGTAGAGATAACATATGCTAATTTCCTCACATTTTCCAATAAAATTTTAACTGGAAGCTTTTGAAATGGCTCCGGGTTACAAAGCTTGTAGTGCCGGAATTTTGACCATAGTCCAAGCTTCTGATAGCCAGTTGAGTTTTTCTTTATTTCCAGGAGTTCATAGTGTTTCAAATTCATGGGCATGTGTGAATAAAGCAGGCCTCAAAAATGTGAAAAATTTACCTTAAAGGCTATTAAATTCAGCCATTCCACACTTATTCTTACACCTAGGCCGAAATAGGTATAACATATGAGAATCTCTTCGTATTGACTAAACAGCCCAGTGTTAGTAGTTAACTCAATGCTGCTGGCAAAAGGTCAGTTTGTTAATACTTTGCTAGGTCCCTTGCTTGTTTTATTTACTATTTATTTATTTCTTTTTAATTATTTTTATTTTTAATGTTTATTATTTTGAGAGAGAGAGGGAGAGAGAGAGAGAGAGAGAGAGAGAGAGAGAGAGAGAGAGAGAGAGACTGAGCATGGGAAGGGCAGAGAGAGGGAGACACAGAATCCAAAGCAGGCTCCAGGCTCCAAGCTGTCAGCACAGAGCCAGACACAGGGCTGGAAGTCACAAGCCAGGAGATCATGACCTGAGTTGAAGTTGGACGCTTAACCAACTGAGCCACCCAGGTGCCTCAATTTGTTTATTTTTAATTTAAAACAATTAACACTAAAGTTCTGGGATTTCCTTTCTCCTGATAATTAAGTCACCAAAAAAAATGATGCAGGGAGGTAATATTTGAATCTGAAGTCCACAGAGAAGCAAGATGAGATTCATATAAGAATCATAAGACAAACATCAACACAATCGTCTTAATATCATAATAATCAAGATCATGAATGCCTATGAGAAATCTAAGCGGAGAAATTTCTGTGCGTATCAATCACAATCTTCCTATCGGCTTAGAGTATGTTTTTCCTTTATTACACGATAATCTCAATTCCTCGCTTGTTAGTACAGACCAAGTAAATGAAGAAAGACTGGCTTCCGTTTAAATACCCATTTGGAGTGTTGACTACAACGTGACACTGACAAGCATATTGTTTAGACACAGTGCAGACCAGTAAGACTTGTCTGGGAAAGGAAGACATCAGATTTTCCACTAAGTGCCAAAGACCAAAGGACAATTACTTGGCTCTTTTTATTCCTAATTCCCCATCATTAAAATATGAATAAAATACTTATCGTAAGTTATATCAAAAGATTCCTGTAAAAATCAAATGAGATGATAGGTGGGAAATTTCTTGGCAAAGTTTAAGGTCTGAATTAATTTGAGTTATCATCATTCTTTTCTTTTAGACAGAATTTTTATTAGAAGCCTTGAAAAAGTGTGGTCACAGTATTTTTCTGTAAGATTATGAATGTGTCTGAGAATTTCAGCAGGCCATATGAAATGGTAGGATTCAAATGAGGTTCAAGAAACTTCTAGATAATGCATAAACACACTAGAAATGAATTCTTCAACTCCACAATTCCTATGAACTTTGCTGTTGCATTACTTCTGCTGGAGAACTGAGATATCAGAAATGATCAAAATTTTGGCCTACTATATTTTTAGTAAGTGTTCTTGGGATAGCCATGCATTAGGATAGGGTCATTTTCCAGTTTAGAAAACAATAATTACTATTTCTGAGGAAGAGGGAGGATGAATTGCAAAAGGGATTTTTTGTTGTTGTTGCAACAATTTGTGCTGATGAAATGACATCATTTGGAACTTCTAGGTTGTTTAGGCTAAAGAAATTTTGTTGTTGGATTTCTTTTTCAACTAAGTTATACATAACTATTTACTGTGGCTAAAATATTACAAAATAATATTTTATCAAACATAATTTACAAGATTAATTTTTGAAAGATGTAAATGTATTTTTCAAATCACAAAAACAAGAAAAGTTTCTTATTCATTTAGAAGCAAGTATTTTTTGTTGGTTTTAGTGTTTGGACATTTCTAAACACAAGATTTTACTGTGAAAGGATCTGCGATTTAATTCTGAATCTGCTCTCTGCTGGCTGGAAGGCACTGATAAATTTCTTTAGTTTCTCAGAATCTTAGCTTACTTAACAGAAATTTTTAAAAGTAATAATAATAATATCTGCTTAATGAGATTATTTTAAGGATCCATGGACAGCAGCTATAGTAAAAGTCCATGCAAAATATCTGACATGTGGAAAGCATTTCTCATGTAGTATCTATAACTATCACTACCATATCTTTGCCATACTCCCCACATAATAGTATCATTTTACTTTGTCACTCACAAGTGGACTTCCACATGAAATCAATTATTTATTCAACATAGGTTAACAAAGAACACTGCAGAATCACTCCTGTTGTCTGTAGAAAATGTTTAAGGTTTAAGGTGAAAGATACTTGGAGCCTGTGTCATTTAGAAGAAGCATCAGTGCAGTCATATGCCGTTGGGGCTTTCCGGGTAGAAACTTTCTACTATGGAACAAAGTTATCTTAACTGTATGTACACTTGTTAGAGCATTGCTTGTGTAGTTTTTCAAATAGCACTTGAAGTTAGCAGGGACAATAATTACTGGTGGATAGGGTTCAAGAAAATAAGAACTGTCTTGGGGCACCTGGGTGGCTCAGTCGGTTGAGCGTCTGACTTCAGCTCAGGTCTTGATATCTTGGTTCGTGAGTTTGAGCCCCACTTCGGGCTCTGTGCTGACGGCTCAGAGTCTGGAGCCTACTTCCGGATTCTGTGTCTCCCTCTCTCTCTCTACCCCTCCCCGGCTCGCTCTCTGCCTCTCAAAAAGAAAGAAATGTAATAAAAAAAAAATTAAAAACCACATATTTAAGAAAATAAGCACCGTCTTAATTAAAAAGCTTTAAAAAGAGGTCACTATTAAAGATCTTCAGAATGAGGCTTAGACCAGTACAAGAACAGAGGGCTTTAACTGCATGGCCGACCAAATATCAGAACCATGGAATCCATCAGATTTTCATTTACAAGCGCTGTGTTAACAACTAATCAGGATCCTTACAGAAGAATTTGCAGTTGTATTTCCTGTTGACTATTTATTTACAATTTATGTGCATCAATTTTGATTTAAGCAGCCTCTTTTCTACTAGAACACTCTAATGCCAGTCTATAATTGGATAATGGATTTCCTGCTTAGCAGCAGCAGAAGTTACTCTCCCTCTCCTGAAGTGTATCGACTGGGTTTTTTCCCCTTCATCTCTCCCCCTCCACCAGCTGAGGGAGCAAGAGACCTCCTCTCCGAGGGACACAGGCTCAGCCCTTGTCCTGGGGCTTCTCCACAGTGCATCTGTGTTAGGTTCAAGTGTCTGTCCTATTAGAGCAACTCAGTTATGCTGAAGTTTTATTTTGTCCAATAAGTGTCATCAAAGAGCTTGTCCTTTAATGAAATCCTTTTATGAAATTTATTTGGCAATATGTAAGGCAAACACATTCTCTATCATGCTTTGTGCACCCCTTTATTGAAACTTGGCGGTTTTTTCCAAGATATATGTTAATATTAAAATATTACAATGCAAATGCAGCCTCCCCCAACCCTGTCTGTCTTACACACACACACATCAAGGGAATGCCATATGTCCCAAGCGAAAACCTCCTTGGAAAAGCAGAAATGCTGAACATATCACACAGCACCATTGTGAGAGGACATTTGTCAGTTTTCTCCCTGGCAATGAGATTTTTCTCACCCTCAAGACATGCAAATGACTTTTTTCATCTGTTCTTTTTATGTTATTTGAATAATTTTCTCCTATAGAAGTGAGAGCTGTCAAAAATTAACCATTTGGGGCTTTGGCATTTAGTTATGTGACCTTTTTGAGAAATTAGATCTCTTCAGGGAAGTGGTAACTTTTAAAGTCAGAGATGTTGAAGGGCTTCTCAGGTGGTCAGTGGATAGATATCAGCAGGTTGTTAAGGGCACATGACTATATCAAAATGGTTGACATTTTGGAAAAAAATAAAGTGCTTGACATTTTGGATCCTCTCATACTCTGTTTTTGTTTTAGAAATCGATATTTCAACTGATAATAGAAGAGATGATTCAGTTAGGTGCAATGTCTTACTCCCCCACGTTACTCGGGTTAATAGTATAATGCAAACATTTCTGTAAGTATGTTGCTAACTTAACATGCTCTTTGAAAAACTGCACAAGCGATGCTGTATTCTCCATGCCTTGGTTTGAGTGTTCGTGTCTGTAAGAAACTGCCAAACCAGCTTATTTAGTATGAATACTTTTAATAAATCAGAGAGTTGCACTCTGGAGGGCTGCGATAAACCTCTAAATTCATTTTACGTAGACATAGGTTGAAGTATGTACCAGGCTCGGAGCAAAGACAAATGCAGCTATCTCTTTTATCACATCGCTTTAAACATTTTTCAGCTTTAGGCTTTTCTTACAAATCCGCTCTATCAGGCTATTAATTGTTTCACTGTACCTGATCTCTAACAGGAATGCACCTTGCAAAACAGCAGGAGAAAGCACATTTCTTAAAGTCCTCCGATGGCTTAACACTGTGGCTCATCTCCTTGCACATTATAGTCCTAGCTGTAGTTCATCCATTAGGCTGGAAAAGACAAGATTCCCAAGTGGCCTTGGTGCCTTTTCCGATTCCCAGGGGACCCACCAACCCTCCGCGTGTGTTGCCTGCGCACAGGGAGTGTTCCCTGCTAATCAGGTCAATGATTATCGCCGGGCTCCAGGGACCTGACAGGAGCCTATCACAGCAGTTAGGGAGCCACCAAACGCAGCATGCTCGCGGAGGATCTCCCGTTAGGAAACATCGCTTAGTCCTCATTTACTCACTGGAACCTCTGAGGATTTCAGCTTATCTTTTTGTCCTCGCAGACAGTGAGGGGCTCTACATAAACAGGAAAAAGACGCCCCGCAGGCAGCTACTTGGAGGGTGTTGATCGAAAACTTCCATCTCCCCACCCCATTCACGGTTGATTTGACTGATTTCTCACCTCCTTCACAGAGAATATTTCAATTAAGGTAAGTGCTGGGAGAGCTGGACTGCATCGCCCTGAATTTCTGCATTGAAAGTTCTGACCAAACTGATATTCTGCACTGCAGCAAGTGACTGTTTATGCCAGGAAAAGGCTTAGTTTATAAGCAAGTGTCCTAGAATGAAAACCGGCATTTGGGGATAATGAGATGCCAGAGCAATTTCTCTTGAAATACGAACAGGCTTGCCTTGCATCAAGAGAAAATAAAGGGAAATATGAAAAGAGAGTGAATTTCTCATTTTACCTTTTTAGTAATCTGGAGAACTGTGCAGCGCTAAGGTAACTTGATTTTGATTGAAGTGTTTTGTTGATGTCATATGGTGAAATCTCTGAGTCGAAACGCTTCAAAGTTAAATTAGATGGAAAGAAAATTTGCAAATGAGAGTTGAGATTTTGTGCAGCTCTCTACTTTAACAATGTTCCCGGGCTCCCTGTGGGTTAAAGGATTTAGGGCTAATCCCCGAATGTTTTAACAGTGTCCATTTAGGAATTAAAATATAAAATGATAAAGTTTCTGATGTAACTGTTAAAAACAAACCAAAAAGAATTAATATACCACTGATAGGATTTATGGTTCTTGTAGAAGAGAACAATTTCTTTTCTGAAATAGATTAATAAAAGGAAAGACAAGAAAAATTAACTTCTCTCTAAAATGCTTATTTTTGAAAGGAGAATTCTCCAATAAGAGATTACATTCGTGTGTTTATTGAAATCTTGGCTTTTATGTTTGAGGTTGCTCTCTGTTATCAAACTAAAGCGAATTGAGGTTAAGCTTGCTTTGTACATAGTTTAGGGCAATTATCTACGCAATTAGGATAAACTGGTACATGTTATTTCTTCTAAAGCTATTTTTCTCCTAAGTTTAAGAATATCCAGAGAGAATGGAAGAGTTTTTTTTTCAAAGTTGGATTCAATTATGTGAACTTTTTTCTATATTACTTTGCACATATAATCTAACGGTTTTATCCCATATTATGGTAAATTTCTATGTAATCAAGAATACTACAGTAATTCTATCACTGTAATTAGATATGATAGATTGATTAGTACCCTAAGCATGGTGTGAGTGAATGATAGCAACCACTTACCTTTTTATAATGTAGTAGTTCAAAATGATTTTCAAACAGGGAAACATTAGTTAAGGTATAGGTACATATCATACTTACACACACTGAATTTCAATAACCACTCTATTCTGCTAAGACACAATATTTATCTAATAAATATCTAGCTGCTTTCATGTAAAGACTTACATGGTATCTTAAACTTGCTTTTCTAGAATGAGCACTCATATTTCATGAAATGGTGATTCTACCCTTCTCCTATGGTTATCCTCAGATGTAGCATTTTATTAAGATGTCAAAACACTCTTTATCTTAATTGGCCATCCTTCTGAAATTCTCTAGAGAGCTTTTCAGGCTGATGTCGATGTTGTTACTTCTCTCACAGGAATAAACTATTTTCAGGATACCCATAGGCGCTGACATGTGTTTGCTGGTTGTCTGAATGTTTTTTAGCCAAAGACTGAAGACATTCATCTGCCTCTGCTACACTGAGACTTCTGTGTCTTTTCTCCAGAGAGTTGGTTTCTCAACTGATTCAAGGATACCTGAGAGAAATGTGTTGACAACAGTTAGCTCTTACTAGGTTTTGTCTTCATCTTACTCTTCTTCCTTTTTTTTTAACTTTAAATTTTTATTTTTTTAGTACTATTGATACATAGAAAGAGACAACATTAACCACACAAGGCCACATTTGCCATGACCAAACTTTTACAATGCTTAAACTATCTCTGTATTATCGACTATCCTTGTGCAGAGTTCAAAATTGATGGTGGTATCCTACCCAGTGAACTTTTATTGGATGTACTTTGTTGATGTGTATGACTATTGAAAGATGTGTCAGTGTATAAATGAAATATATAAGTCTAAAAATGAAGGCAATTATAGTTCTTATTTAAAAAGTTATACCCAGGGACACCTGGGTGGCTCCGTCAGATAAGCGTTTGACTCTTTATTTCTGCTCAGGTCATGATCTCACGGTTCCTCAGTTCAAGCCTTCACACTCACAGTGTGGAGCCTGCTTGGGATACTCTCTCTCTCTCTCTCTCTCTGTCTTTCTTTTTCTCTGCCCCTCCCCTGCTCATTCTCTCTCTCAAAATAAATAAAGATAAAAATTAAAAAGTTATACCTGAAGTTTTTAAAGAGGTTTTATGATTGTAGATGTTGTCTTAATTTGCATTATGTAGGCTAAAAAGGAAATGGAGAAAATATTGGGTACAATTGAATTTTAGGAGTCGTTGCTTTTAGGTAGCACCTGACTCTTCAATCAGATTTCTCTTTTTGTTTTTCCTCACTTATTATATTATCTCCAAGTGCCCCCTTACCTCTACATTCTATATTGAATCCCATTTTTCATTCATTTGACAGTAATTTATTCCTTCTGTGGGATCCAAAAACATCTTAGAGGATAAACTCACTTAGAGTAGACAGTTTTAAAATTTAAACCAAAAAGTCTGTTAAAACTTTCCTTATGATTTATAACCTGCTTTTCTCTTTGTGACATTTTCAATAAAAGGTAATAGGGACAAGCAGTGTCTAACAAGTTTTCTAAATGACAAACAGCTGGGTTATAAACTTTGCATATATAGTTTCATAATCATCAAGTAAAATTGATAACATCAAGGTTATCTCCAATGAGGAGATTCAGGCTGGGAGAGGACAGGTAACCGAGGGAAGGACATACCATAGTCAGCGGACCTTTGATTCACACTCCGATCGGCCTGCATTTAAAGCTCCTAATATTTATGCTGTACTTTTATATCACCTAGTATGTTGTGACCTTTTCCAGTGTTTGATGTGGCACTCATGAATATTTTAAGATAATTTATAAGATAGTACAGCTTAATTATATTACCTTCAAAATAGTTTAACTCTTGACTTACTCAAAGAAAATGACTTTGTAAATTCCATAACCACCAGTTTTTGAAATAAGCATGTACTTTGTTCTTTTTGGTTCTGAAAGAAGTCAGTATAGGAGTCTTTGCATCAAGCTGATCCTGACTACCACTAACAGATAAAGTTCTCTACCATGTGGATAATTGGAACTGAAATTTAGTATCGGGAGCAGTGGACATACTCTCAGGATAAAATCAAATTATAACGTAGTGATATAAATTCAATGCCACTTCTGTGAAACGAGATTAAAAGAAAAGTTAAGAAGAATTCATGTTCATGGCAAAAGACACTCACAATAGTAGACAGGATAAACTGGGGCGCCTGGCCGGCTCATTCAGTTGAGCATCCGACTTCAGCTCAGGTCATGATCTCATGGTTCGTGGATGTGAGCCCCGCATCGGGCTCTGTACTGACAGCTCAGAGCCTGAAGCCTGCTTCGGATTCTGTGTCCCCCTCTCTCTCTGTTCCTCCCCTGCTTGCACTCTGTCTATCTCTCAAAACTAAATAAAACATTTTTAAAAAATTAAAAAAAAGAAAGAAAAGATAAACTAATGGCTGGAATTGAATGTTGGAAAGTGACTGAAAATTAATATTTAAGTGTACAGAAGTCTATTTGTTCTACTGACTTTATGTAAACCTTCCCATGTATATGCAGAGATTTACTATAGCTAATTATGTTGATTTGTGACATTATCCAAACCAAAATTTTGTTCAGTCTATGACAAAAGAGAAGAGATGTCACAAAATTAGGACTGACCTGGAAAATCTTCTTTTTTTTTTTTTTTTTTTTTAATTTTTTTTTTCAACGTTTATTTATTTTTGGGACAGAGAGAGACAGAGCATGAACGGGGGAGGGGCAGTGAGAGAGGGAGACACAGAATCGGAAACAGGCTCCAGGCTCCGAGCCATCAGCCCAGAGCCCGATGCGAGCCTGACGCGGGGCTCGAACTCACGGACCGCGAGATCGTGACCTGGCTGAAGTCGGACGCTTAACCGACTGCGCCACCCAGGCGCCCCGACCTGGAAAATCAATAATGATTAGCTATCATATCCAAGGATGTACTGAGATGTAACTGGAAGTTAGGTTGCATAGTTACAAAATACCATTTATTATGCTCCAACATACTCCCAAACATTTAAAAAAATAACATTATAACAGATATTGTGAATATTGGATTCAATAATTTTTAGAAACATGATCTGTCTATCATCTATCTATCTATCTATCTATCTATCTATCTATCTATCTCCAACTACCAGCCAGCTTACAGCTTACTTTCCATTCTCTAGTGTTTTTAGAAAGGGATTGGCTTATCCTAGGTGCATATAACAATAACAGGAAAACAAATTATATATATATATATATATATATATATATATATATATATATATATACATACACACACACACACATATATATACACGTGTGTGTGTGTGTGTGTGTGTGTGTGTGTGTGTGTGTGTGGAGATAGATAGATAACCCCCTTTATTACTATTCCAAAAGAATGACCATGATCTGTTAAAATCAGTATTGCATAGGAGTTTGTTATGTCCACAATGCACAGGTATCCTCATCCAAAAAATATGACTATGTGTCTAAGACCCACTGGTCACAGTAGATTTGACCAGAGATGTAAAACAAACATCTCTGGGATGGCCAATGGATACCAGGTGGATGACAAAAGAACCAGACCAGTGTAGGATGTTCTCTATTAGGTAATAAATACCTGACTTGGTGACTTTTAAAATCTGAAATAAATGTGGATAACAGCAGTTGGTGGGCAGGAGCAGAAGTTGAAAAACACAGATGGTAGTCTGCAGAAATCATGAATAAGCTGAGGTCATGAGGTTTGTAGAAAAGAAAGAAGAGGTTTATTCCTTTATGTCAGGTGAGACACATTTTCTGAGTCACCATAATGGCTAAGCACAAGAAAGGAGAGCTTTCTTGTGGAGGGGTAACAAAGCTGTGTTATCCTGGGTAATATTTCAGGCACCCTGTGCAGTGGTGAGACTTCCTGTTTTCAACATTTTTCTCTATGGTTGCAGTCCCATTTACTAATTTAAGCTGAGTAAATCTTTGTTTTTTGCAAACTAAAAGGTTATAACCAGCCCAGCATCGTAAGTATTCATGGTCTCATTAGAAAATGGATAAGACAGAAATGTGTAGTGGCTATAATGATGTACAAGTACTACCAAGGTTCAAATGACCACTAAGGGTAATTTCTAGCTCTATGACTTCAGGCACATAAGTTAAAGTATCTAAACTTTGTGTTTTTTTTGTTTTTTTTTTTTTTTGTGATTTTTAAAATGGATCTAATGGTAGTACTGTTCCACGGGGCGCCTGGGTGGCTCAGTAGGTTAAGCATCCGACCTGGGCTCAGGTCATGATCTTGTGGTTCATGGCCTCGAATCCTGCATCGGGCTCTGTGCTGACAGCTCAGAACCTGGAGCTTGCTTCAGATTCTGTGTCTCCCTCTCTCTCTCTTTCCTTCCCCTGCTCATGCTCTGTGCCTCTGTGTCTCTCAAAAACACATAAACATTAAAAAAAAGAAGAAAGAAAAAGAAAAAAAAACATAATGATAGTACTGATCCATAGCACTGTTGTGTGAAATAAAGGAGATAATTGATATAATTGCTCAGGTCATCAGGAGATGATAGTTATTATAAATGAGAAACCTTGTTATGAGTCCCTCACTTTATCTGTCACGTAGAGAAAATGAGGGATAGTATCTCTCTTTAGCAGGAATGCACACTGGGACCTTACCAGAAGCTCCTGAAACCACTTCCTGACACTATGTTTATATCAGTATTTGCATTTTAGGAACATGCAATTTTTTTCTATTGGATTTAGACAGATGAGTGGATGTTTCTTGAAAGAAAGTAATTCAGTAGACAGTTTATAGAAACCCTTCTATTTTCGTCAGTGGTTGTTTGCATGCACAAAACCAGAGCTGAATAGTTGAACATAAAGATATTGTAGAGGCTGCAAAGCTGAAGATTTTTGCTGTTTTGTCTTTTGCAGAAGTTTGCTGACTCCTTGCTTAAAAAAGAAACTAATTCATGTTGCATGTCTTTTTTTGTATTATTATGAGCATAATAAATATTTGGTGAAATATTTTTAAAATGTTTTGAAGATAATTATCTAAATGTCTTTTTCCAGATAGATTCAAGCTTATCATTTCCTCCTATCCACTAATTCACCCATACTGTTTTATGCAATTTCAATCTTCTAATTATAAATGTTGAAAATTTTGCATATATATGCAAAAATATTCCAAATTTTGCATATTGATTAAATTGATTCAAGTAATAAGCATAGCAAATCTGTATTTTTGCAAAAGAATTAATTGTTTTCCATCCTCCATGCCACACATTCATTTTTTTAATGTTTCTTTATTTTGAGAAAGAGAGAGAGAGAGAGAGAGCGAGCCAGCATGTGCACACAAGAGTGCATGTGAGTGGGGGAGGGGCAGAGAAAAAGAGGGAGAGAGAGAATTCCAAGCAGTCACCATGTTTAACACAGAGTCCCACATGCGGCTCAATCCTGCCACCACGAAATTCCGACCTGAGCTAATATCAAGAGTCAGATGCTTAACCAACTGACTCACCTGGGTGCCCTCAACCCCACATTCTTACAATTTGATATATAGAGGAATCAGTGACTATGCATCTTAAAACAGCAGATTCCTGGGTCCCATACCTGGAGTATTGATTTAGTAGTTCTGACAAAGAACCCAGGAACCACAGTTTTGAGACATATGAAGGTTATTCTGATAAATTCAGAATATATAGGCATGTGACCTAATTACTGTGATTGAAACAATTTCCCGGGTAATTCTAATATTCAGACAAGGTTGAGGATTGCAGCTGTAGACCAGCGACTCCAAACATGAGTGGGCATGCAGATTATCTGGGGCTCTTGGTCAAGTGGTTCTGGAGTGCTGCCTGAGAGTATGCATTTCTCACAACCTCACAGGGATGACAGGGCTGTCGCTCAGTGAGAAATGCTGCGCTCATTCTGGCCTCCCTCTGCCCTATGGTTGCCACAGGTGGGTAAATTTTCAAGGACATGACTTGTAGCCCAGCTCACCTGTGTCAAGTCAATAAAACTTCTCAAGAAACTCTTTCCATCAAAGAATGGTGATAGGAAGTCCTGAGCTAGGTCAAACTTGAGAAAACTTTTTTTTTTTTTTTTTTTTTAACAATCTGTTGTGAACTCCCACTTACCCATTCTGGAAATAAAATAATTGAGTGCTTTAGAAAGCAACATATTTAGGTAAGCATTGCTAATATTTATTTGCAGTTAAGGTGATCTTTAAGGACAAGTGTTGCTTTTCCAACCTACTTCCCAATGTGTAGAAATTTCTGGCCATAGCACCACCTAGGCTAAGTCCATACCAAAGTTCAAAACTTAGCAGAAAATGCTGACTTCTCACATTTCAGTTCCCTCCATTCCTAGGAATGCAGTCCTGAGACTTCATTATTTGTCAGTTCAACTTTCTTCTTCTCTCCCCAAAATAAATGGCAAGGATATTGATTTAAGTTCTCTCCTCTATTTAACCTTTTTTTTTCTATTTCCAACTGCCACATTTCCTTTTTACTGCTAAAACCTATAAAACCCTAAGGGAAATACTATATTTCATTAATATAGACACAAATTTTGTATAATTTATATTGTAATATAATTTTTATTATCCAAACTTGCCGATTGAATTCCCTATTATTCTTCTATATTTTTTCTTCTAGAATGTTTAATATTACATTAAACATACACTTGTTACCTTGTTTTTTTTTTTATTATCTGTCTCCCCACTCACATTAAACATCAGAATGTGATGTCCATGAAGCAGGGTTTTTGTTTCTTTTATTCATAACTGCAACCTGATGCCTAGAATGGTGCCCAGTATAGAGCAGATTCTCAGAAAATACCTAGTGAACAAAAGAATGTATGGATGTTCCAATTGAATCAGTAAATTGCATGGTCTATGTGTCAGAATTGAGGCAAGTACCTAAGTAACCATAGTGGTGCTTTTCCTTAGGACTGTGTAAGTTTCAAGCACATTTCTTAAAAGGCTTACATTCATCCACTTAATTTACTCAGTCACTATCGTGTACCTCCTAAGTGTCAGGCACTCCGCTAGATGCTAGGGACATATGACAATGAGCCCTAGTTCTTATTCATGATGTATTCTGCCTGTTGTTGGTGGGATGGGGGAGCCAGACAAGAGAAAAGGCAGTTACAATACCGTCTGGCGTTCAATCACGGTCAATAGGTACAGGGTGTTATTAATGTACAGAGTAGCTTCTGACTTAACATTGAGGGATCATGGGATACTTCCAAGAAGTTATCTGAGCTCTAATTTGAAGAATAATTTGTATTTAGACAGAAGAGGTGGGTTTGTAAGTTCCTAACAGAAGTCATACTATGTGCAAAGGCACAGAAATGTAAGAGAATTCCTACCATCTTCCATGACCATATTAGTCTGGTTTAACAGGACGATGTAGTAATGTATGTGTAAGAAGAAGCAACTTCATATTTGCCTATGTAAGGAGTTTAACCTTCAACCCAGAAACAGTGGGATCCCATTAAATGATTTGAGAAAGGGAGAGACGGATATGTTGGTGCTCTATTCTGAATCTTGCACTTTATTTTCACTACTTCAATTTGAAATATATATGTATGTACATATATAATATTTGTACATATATATTATGTATTATGGAAACATGAAAATGAAAAAACAAAATAAAAATATACCAGAGGAGAAAATTCATTTTTTGTGGAACTCAAGGGAGAGAAAGTAAGACACTCTTAAAATGTTGGGTCAAGGACATGTGAAAGTTCAGAGGTTAAAACCAAATAAGGGGTTGGATGAGGATAAGTTTGGCCAACTATATATCCATATGTGACTTTCAGGGACTCTATTACATTATTAGATGACACATTTATTTCAGTTTCAGAGTTAATTAAAAATGGCAGACTCTGGATGGCCATATCTGCTAGTATTGACGTGGAAAAATGTTCACGTTCTCCTTCCTCCAGCTGTAACCTAACAGAAAAGGCCACATTCTTACATCTACCCTTGCTGGATAACCAAACTCAAAATGGACTATTCAAACTTAATGTCACTCACATTCTTAGGGGAATAACATTCTGACCTTTTCATTCCAGAAGTAGGATACTAGGTGTTACTCTGGCGGAAGCTCTACTTCTTTTGTGAAATAATTTGTTGTTGTTGATTGTAGCTGAAATTGAATAGGAGATATCATTTACTCACAGAAGTTTTCTCTTACCATTCCACCCAAAATAGCAGCCCTTCCCTTTGTTTCTCCTTACTGTTCATCTGATATTTAACACTTATGCCTGATGATGGGTTCTTCAATGGGACTGTAAGCTCTGTGAAGATAAAAACCTTATTTTGTTCCCTGCTGAAGCCTCAATACCTAGATTACTGGCTATGATATAATTAGTGTCTATGTGTTATAGGAAGGAAAGAAAGAAGGAAGGAAGAAATGGAAGAAGGGAGGGAGGGGTCAAAACGTCTTCCCATCTTAACCCCCAAGTCTTTCTATGTAATCTCTCTACACAATCTCAGTAAATGATACTGTAACCTGTCCAAATGAGTCAGCTTAGAAAGCCAGCTCTTATCTTTGCCTTTCCACTTCTTGTACCCTACATATCCAATCAATATCTAGTCCTTTCAGTTCCTCCGTCTAAGTCTCACTCACGTGGATTTTCACCTTTACGTCTCCAAGGTTCATACCACCTTCATCTGTTACTTGTTTGTAGTCTCTGTGTTATACTTTCTTGTCATAAAATAGTGCCCCTTACTGCCAGAATATTGACCTCTCTAAATACAAACCTGATCTTACTATTCCTGTGTTAAAGGTTTCCCTTGGAATACCCCATCTCTTTTAGGATATAATTCAGACCTTCCTGAGGCATCTGTCTGTATGCAAAGTCTGGATGTTCTGTCCTCTCTAGTCTTGCCTCACCTACCAGTCGATTTGTCAGGCATCCTTTGTGAGATTTCAAGTTTTCTGCCTGTCACATTAAGTTGACTTTTTTCCTGGCTGAATCTCTTGACCCTTAGAACAGAAGATGTCACTTCACCCAAGTAGTTTGACCCCTACGGGTCTAGTTAAAATGCCCCTCCTATCAATTTCCATAACACACTGTAAGCCTCTTACACTCCAATCACAGAACTCATTACGTCATATAATAATGCTAAATTCCAAACTGTCTGATGGCAGGCTCTGTGCCTGTTTCATTCACTACTGTGTTTTCCTGGTGACAGGCACTGACATACACAAATCATTTGTGGAAAAATACAGATAATGTACTTCTCTGAATTCAAAAGCAGTCATTTATTCATAAGCTTCTCTCTTCCACTTGGGCGGTTGAATTCCTGCCATTCTGAATAGAACTGTGCTCCTCTGTGTCACCTTTACAAAATGTCAAAAAACACAAAAATATGGTAACAATTAGGTTAATTCAAAAATTTGTCATGCCTGCAACCACTGAAATTTGTCTAATGTATTTCATACATTTTATCCACCTCATGGACTATGTAGATATCTTATCCGTTAATGAACAGCAAAAGCTGTTCATACACGTTTGGTAAAGGTCACCTATATTCAATCAGCACCTTTCTGTGTAATAACTGGGTGACATTTCTCATCCATTTGTGATCAATGAACATGCATATTTTAGCTCAAAAGTCCATTCTCTTTAAAAGTACCACTCTTATAGCTTTTTATTTCATAGCTAGGTGATATTTAGTGCAGGGAAATGACACTAACTCTTATTATTAGGGCTTTTGATCTTTAGAGGAAAATAATTGGTAGAGCAAACAATAGAAATGGCCTATCCTGGAGAATCAGTAGTCAAAAAGCATATCCTGAATAGATATTCTTTGGTCTCTCACAGTTAAGGAACGGTTACACCAGGATATTTAATACTACCATAATTAAACTATACTTTATCATTTGTCCTTTAGATGAGGTGAAGTGAAATACCCTAAAAATCAATATAGAGTAAACAACAGCGTTAATTCTGGAAAATATTTCTTTCACAGATACTTAGAAGCAATCTTCCTTGGAACCATAATCCTCAAAAAGAAGTCAGAGTCCTTGCAGAAACAGTGTGGGTCACCTGGGTCTAGATTTCTGGATTTTTCTAAAAGCCTCAACGAGGCACAAATGACATTTTAAATAGCTTGTGAGGAAAAGAAGTGATTTTTAATGCAGATTCACCAAATATAATGTGGCTGTTTTTTTATCAGTGCCCCCAAAGGCAAACATCTGAAAGACAAAGAAAAATGCAATACCAAGGTAAATGTTGGGACTAGTGTCTAAAGAGGAACATAATATTAATAGAGAAATATCTCCTGTCAGAAACAAAAAAGAGTAAACAGGTTTCATATCCCACAATTCTGTATGTAATTTACTCAGAAGTATAATTAGACATTGGGATTTTTTTCCTTACCAGATGCTAAGCCAATTTCTTTTTAAGACATTTTAAGGAAATAAACAAAAACAAAACCAAAAAACAGACCCAGTTATGCTCTGATCAGCAGACATGAGGAGAAGAACCCATCACAGTTAAGCAGCAATGAATGCAAAGTTAACACAAAAACTCTTAGGAAAAGTGATGTGAGTGTTACACGAATCCCTTCAAAGAAGTGAAGCTTGTTGGGTGATGAGGGTTTATGTTACTCTTGGTCTTGATCAACATACTAACTTAAGAAGCTAACAGCCCCTTCTTCCAGCCACTCTCTTCTAGACCTTTCTTAGTCCAGGTTTTACAGACCTGCCCCTCATGATGAAGTATCCACACACCTATAGACCTCGAGCCTCTTCACCATCTCTCGTGTGTGTGTGTCTGTGATGGGAGTATCCTGCTCACGAAGCGTGGAGACTGGTTTGGGTAAAAGCAGTACAGTTAAAATGTTTTGCTTCACAAAGTCACTCATTCGTCTTTGGAGGAACCTGACTTGGAAAACTTCCCCCCCATTCTAAGCATACTTCTCTATGCATAGGTTATCATCCTCCTCAGATCCATATAAGTCAAATATTGATTCTTTGACTATAGGCAGGTTCTTAAAAGTAGGATTATAGATTAAGTAACAAATCACTAAGCAAGATAAAATGCTTCTTCCATAGGAAAATGCCATAATTTATCCATGATGCCCAGGCCCTGCATCCCCACTGCTTCATTGTTCCTCTACAGTTTGTGTCTAGGTTCAGGCATGTCTCTAGGGTCCCTGTTGGACACGTTATAGCTTGATGCTATTGAAAGACCATTCACTCCCTTTCGTCTGACCCACACCAAGGCACCAAAATTAGGCCCTAGTTTCCTCTCTGCTTGCTTCCCAAGAAAATTAAACCTTCTCAGGCATGGTAAACATTTCAGAATCTTGAGGGTTGTTTAAAAAGGTGACGCTGTTAGTGTTGCACTCATTGAAATGGTAGATAGGTTTGGCATTCCAAGAAGAAATTCCAGAATGAAAAACATTTTTGTTCTTATGAAGCCAGTATCAATGAAAGTAAAAGATATCTCTAAAAAATCAGGCCTGAGACTTGTGTGTCAACTACTTGTTAGATACAGCAGAATTGCTATAGCGAGGTAGTAATAAAGAGTAGAATTTCCATAGGTCTTGGAACCAGGACCTTAGTCTGACAGGAGGGTAACAACACATGCAAATGGAAAAGGCCCAGCATTTTTGTTTCTAGGTATAATTTTAAAAGCAGAAACAGTTTGTTAGGCATTATGCTCTTTTGGTGTTAGTTATGATTCCTACAAAAAAAAAAAAAACATAACAATTTTGAAGAATGTCAGAAATACCTGTTTGTAGTGTTTTCCACTAGGTAAATTATCAGATAACAGAACTATCATCTGTATGTCATGTTCATAAAAGGTGTTCATTTGGTGTGCAAGGTGCATACCGAATTTGAAGCCCAATGTCAACCTTGTTAATAACTATATGGAATGAAAGCACAGTGAACAGAATGATAATGTTATAGTGTATTCACTTAGACATCATGAGTGCTTTTCTTTGGGGGGATTGACTGAAAAAGTGTACAAAAGGAGCCTTCTGAGGTGCTTCAGATGGGCACCTTGATGTGAATGGTGACTATGTGAATATGTAGGTAGGTAGGTAGGTAGGTAAGTAGGTACGTAGGTAGACAAAAACATAGTGTGATTTTTTTTTTTTTAAATTAAAGAAATTATCTATGCTGTTTAGCTAAGAATTTTGGTGTAATTATAAATTATCTGTATTTTTTTTCTTTTCAAACATGATTGAGACTGATTTTTTTTAAAGTTTATTTATTTTGAGAGAGAGAGAGAGAGAGAGAGAGAGGGAGAAGGGGAGAATCAGAGAGAGGGAGAGACAGAATCCCAAACAGGCTTTGCACTGTCAGCACAGAGCCTGATGCAGGGCTGGAACCCGTGAACTGCGAGATCAAGACCTGAGCCGAAATCAGGAGTCAGACACCCAACTGAGTGAGCCACTCAGGCGCCCTGAGACTGATTTTTATTGTGACAGAAATAACACATTTCATTGGGTTATTTTTTTTTTATTTTATTTAAAAATTTTTTTTTTCCAACGTTTATTTATTTTTGGGACAGAGAGAGACAGAGCATGAACGGGGGAGGGGCAGAGAGAGAGGGAGACACAGAATCGGAAACAGGCTCCAGGCTCTGAGCCATCAGGCCAGAGCCCGATGCGGGGCTCGAACTCGCGGACCGTGAGATCGTGACCTGGCTGAAGTCGGACGCTTAACCGACTGCGCCACCCAGGCGCCCCTCATTGGGTTATTTTTATCATAATGAATTTTATCCCACCAGTTTGCAAGTGAAGAGCACCATAGAAAGTCTTTTATAGTCTTCAAACTGATTGCACACAGATACATGAGAAAAGAAAGAAGTGTGTAAGAATTTCCTGCAAGAAGCATACAAATTTATAAATTAGAAAATACATGTTTGTTTTAATAGTTTATACATTTTAAAGGTAATGATTTTGTGTATAAGGAGAGTTCGAAGCAGAAATGCAATAATTGCCCCAGACATTTTACTGTACAGATGTATTTTAGCAAAAAGTGATAATAATAATCTAAAAGTGTAATTTTAGATGAGGACTCTGTAATAAGGACACTTTACTAATACATGATTTCATCAAAGGCAATAGAAGCCAATTTAGAATAAAACAGAAGAGTTGCCTAAACAGACTACAAGTAGCACTGCTGAAATCTACTTCTCGTCCTAAGCATCTCCCTGGAGCTCTCTGACAAAATCTGAACTTCCCAATATTATTTTCACCCTTTAATTTGGGGTATGATAGGCCCTAGGGTTAGAAATGCAACTAGCTATTTCTTACTAATCAATATCTTCTCATGGTAACTTTTCATGATGACTGGCACTGGAAAAGTGGAACTGACCTGCTCTGAACACCAAGTGTTTTTGGAAAGGGGAAAGGTCTATTGTGTGAGATAAATGGAGAGAAGACCCAACGAGAAACTACACTGTGCACCAGACTCACTGGTATTTAATCATGAGGGAGAGAGCAGAACAGAGGAAAAGGAAAAAGGTGCAGGAAACCGAACCTAGGCTCTTTTAGGAATTGTTCAAGCCTGATCTGCATGGTGGAGTTAATTCCCTTATTCCCTTTGCAGATAACCAATTTTTAAGGGAACCTATAAGGAGATTTTGAGAGCTGTTTAAAGCCTCCCACCTACTGGAGGTCAATTCAAGTGACTGTATATGTGGCTTGCCTACCAGATGCTACCTGGAGTAGAACACTACAGTTAGTAATAGAGAAAATTCTAATTTTTCCTTAAAAATACATGTATGTATACACATAGCCTATGTATATAAAAGTATATGTATATATGGATATATGCATATATATGCATATCTCTACTTTTATACGTGTAATTACATACATACATACACACACACTATTCCCCCAGAACTTCTGAAACGTGATGTGCAAAGCAAGATATGGCATGCTCTTATTTATGTTATTTTATCCCATCTAGACATCTAGAGATAAATCCTATGATCAATGAATGAATACTTCTCTTTTGTTACTAATAACAGGTTAATGATGAGAAAATGTGATTGAGTGTGTGTGTGTGTGTGTGTGTGTGTGTGTGTGTGTGTGTGTGTATGAGTGAGAGAGGGAAAGAAATACCATACAGAAAAAAGAGTGAGCATTTTATCCCAGGCTTTTATTTCCTCATGATGAACTAAATTCAAGAACAACAAAGAAAGGGAAATAAACTGGCAGAACATTCTCCTTTCTTCAGAGAATTAGGGAAGAAGAAAAATCATCAGAAGAAACAAATCCGATGGCAATAGAGTAAGAGTGAGAGGGCTCTTTGCTTCTTTGTGTGTAAAAAGCATAAAGTATATCTTTTTAATTTTTCTTCAAATTTTTTTTAAATTTTTTTTTCAAACGTTTATTTATTTTTGGGACAGAGACAGAGCATGAACGGGGGAGGGGCAGAGAGAGAGGGAGACACAGAATCGGAAACAGGCTCCAGGCTCCGAGCCATCAGCCCAGAGCCTGACGCGGGGCTCGAACTCACGGACCGGGAGATCGTGACCTGGCTGAAGTCGGACGCTTAACCGACTGCGCCACCCAGGCGCCCCTCTTCAAATTTTTTAATACTCAGTTGTTTTTGAGAGAGAGAAAGAGATGGGGAGGAGGGGCAGAGAAAGAGCGAGACACAGAATCTGAAGCAGCTCCAGGCTCTGAGCTGTCAGCGCAGAGCCTGATGTGAGACTCAAACTCACAAACTCTGAGATCAGGACCTAAGCTGAAGTCGGTCGCTTAGCCAACTGAGCCATGCAGGCCCTCCATAAATTATATATTTTAATACTTCATCATTGATTGTTTTGAGGATTAAATGAGATAAAGAGTGGGAAAGTACCTATCAGAGTCCCTGATGAATAGCAATCGCTCAAAGAAATAACAAAAATTATTTTTTCTTTTGCCTTTCCCAACCTTAATGAGGTCACCAGGAAGCACAGCCAGGACTGCTGAGTAGATCTGAAAGGTGTAGTGATATGAAATTAAAATAATGGGCTTTGCAATTTGACACACTGAAATTCCAGTCTGATTCCATGTCTCAATACCTGTTCAGTTTTAGACATTTTTTTTTTTTTTACTTTTGTTTGGCATACCGATAATATTTGTGACCTCAGAAGTGGTTTCTGTATTGAGATGCCATCATAAATGAGCTTAGCAGAGTGCCTGGCTTATAGCAAGCAAATGCTGGTGTAGATTATTATTACATTAACTAGATGGCCCAGGTCCCCATATTTTGTTGGCATTCCCCGTGTATTGCCTCAATCTCTCTAGGTTTCAGAGTTTTCAGGATTTTTACCCCTCACCCTATCTACAACTTTGATTCCCAGTGTCTCTAATAATTCCAAGCTAAGAAAAGCACCGTTTGTCTGGAGGATGAAAAGTTAACTTTTATTGCAACCCATGGCAAGTTAAACGTCTGGACCTGAGCTAATAAAATAGATCTGATTTTCATCAGTGCCACCTTTATCATGGCTCAGGACCCACTGCCTTGACGGGTGCACCGGGTCCACTCAACTCTCACTGGGCTGTTTGTGAAAGGTCCCAGGGTGCTTGCTCATGCTCTCAAAAACGAGATGCTTGGGTTTTCCCCTCTGACCTCCTGCCTTCTGCCAGGAAAGCCTGTAGTGCTCATGTCTCTTGGAAGATGGCAACTCCTCTGGGCAATACTGTCCCTTGTTCTGTCTCCATTGCTCACATGACTGCAGTCACAGAAAAAGAGCACTGCCCTTCCCTTTATCTCTTCTTACTTGCAGCTTGAGCATGTATCTTTCCTTAAGCCGCTTGGCACCTGTAGACCAAATGGCAAGGTTTTTGTTTTGTTTTGTTTTGTTTTTTCCATTAAAAAAAATAATGATGGAGAGTAGAATTTAGAAGACATAAATCAAATGGCAGGCAGTGTATCGGCTCTCAAGCCCACAGGCCTGGTACCTGAATGTGTCGTTTCTCATAACTCCTATTTCTCATCAGCCAGGGGTGAACTTTCTTTTCCCAACTGGACTACATTCAAATAGATCTTCTAGCACTGAGGCGAGGACTCAGACTCCATGCTAGGTCTGATTAGTTTTGGCACCCTCATTTTCATTTCCAGATTCTAACTCGTGTGAGAATGTCCACTTATTTCAATTAAAAAAAATCCTTCTCTTTTTTAATGTTTTTATATTTATTTATTTTTGAGAGAGAGAGGGGGGGGGAGGGGCAGAGAGAGAGGGAGAACCGAAGCAGGCTCTCCAGGCTTTGAGCTGTCAGCTCAGAGCCTGATGTGGGGCTCTAACCCATGAACTGTGGGATCATGACCTGAGCCAAAGTTGAAGTCGGGCACCCAACCAACTGAGCCACCCAGGTACCCCACAAAAAATACTCTTTTACCTGCTACGCTGTTCTTAATAGAAAAAGTAGAGGAAAATAATCCTACATAAATTCAGTCTGTATTCACAATTACTACTAATATTTTATTTTATTTTATTTTATTTTATTTTATTTTAATTTTTTTGTATTAACAAGGCTTGAATGATACCGTGGGTAGGCTGGCATTAGTCCAATAAGTTGAACTGAGCCAAACCAAGTTGTTATTCTCTTCTGCAGTGAAAGAGTGCAGTGGAGTCTTCTGGTCCATTCAGTAATCCTGTGGGTCTTTGCTCCTGGAAAACAACTACATGAGCAATCAGGCAAACATGGATCTCCCCAAGAATTTGCCTAACAAATTGGGCTGCTTAAAAAAATTTGTATACAAACAAAGCAAGAACCTGAAGAAATGTAGCTCTAACCCCTAATAGAAGAAAGATTAACTTCTTGTTCTAGGTTATGCACATTCCAGAAGTAAGCTGCCATTCATCACACAGTACACTTCTAACCCTCAGGTCTCTCTTGAATCCACTTGTAATCTCCAATGCTTGGGAAAGTGGTCAGCAAATAGAAGGAATAGGGATACGTTGTTGAAAACATAGAGGAAATGGGAGTTTTCCTATCATCTAATATTTACAGCTTCAAAAAACACTGCATTTGCAATATGGTTTCAACCAATGTATCCCATTAGATCTCCTTTTCCTCTTGGTTAGAATTCCGAAAGTGTTTTCTCCTAGAAACATTACTTTCAAATTTGGGAACTTGCAATACCTTTAGTTCACCTTAGACTTTATACATACAAATTGGTAACAACATTTAGTATTCACAAGCAAACAAGAGGCCTGTATGTAGGATCCTAATATATGAGCCAGATAAGCTAAAATGTGTTCGGCATTCATGTTTGAAACCTCAGTATCTTCTGCTACGTCATGTATGATAACTCTCCCCCACGCTTCCTCCCTGTGCTGCGGTTCTCAGTTGTGCCTCCCAATTCCCTAATTCTCTGACTGCAGATGCATATTGCTGTTTCACTCTGAAAGTCAGGCCTTCATTCTTGCAGGGATTCGGCCTCCTTGTCAATATCCTGGCCTCCAGTCTCTTCTCTTTCATGACCTGTCTCCCCAGCTATGATCTTAACCTTGCCACTTTCCCATGTGAAGCCTCCACTGACGCTCTGTTAATACGAAATGAGCTCCAGTCTTTCTAGCATGGAATATGAGGACACATCCCCATCTTCTCCCCTCCCCCTTCCTTCCTGCCATTCCTTTCCCCGTGAAGTTCTCTTTAGTCACTGTGAATAATTTTCAGTCACATGCCCAAGAATCTACAAACACACTCCTAATGGTATTTTTGGCCCCTCTGCTGTCCACAGTGCTTGAAATGTATCTGCTCTTCTCCTTCTTATCCTTAAACTCCTCCATAACTATTCTGGGTAATTCCTGTTGTCTCTTGGAAACTCAGAACTGACATCACTTTCACCAGGAAGCTCTTCTTCATCTCCAACCAGAAGCCTAATTTGACTGTTTTACTACATGTGCCATATTGCTTCCTAATTTTCTTTGTGAATTTGTGTCACCTGATAGATTATAAACTCTGTGCAGGCCCAGGCTGTATCTTATGTTTGTTTAAACCTCAGTGTTTGGTATTGTGTTTGTCACATGATAACACTTGAGTGCTAATTTTTAAATGCATGAACACATGTATAAAAGAGTATGTTCCTGGGGCGCTTGGGTGGCTCGGTCAGTTAAGCATTTGACTTCGGCTCAGGTCAGCATCTCACGGTTCATGAGGTCAAGCCCCACGTCAGGCTGACAGCTCGGAGCCTGGAGCCTGCTCCAGATTCTGTGTCTTCTTTCTCTCTCTTCCCCTCCCCCTCTCAAAAATTAATAATAAACATTTAAAGAAGAAGAAGAAGAAGAAGAAGAAGAAGAAGAAGAAGAAGAAGAAGAAGGAGGAGGAGGAGGAGGAGGAGGAGGAGGAGGAGGAGGAGGAGGAAGAAGAAGAAGAAGTAGTTGTAGTAGTAGTTCTTTAAGGACTGTTGAGATGTATGGCCAAGTTGTAAATACTCAGTAATGACTTTGGAGACCTCTCTATCTTTAGTTGCTGACTACACATTTTAGTTCTTTTTGAATTATAATACCATCTTACGATTCATAGACTTAATAGCGAAATGTCTCTTGTGTGTCAGAAACTGGGACAGATCCAGGGTAGCTATAAGCTAAAATAATCACTAAAACATATATAGGTACAAGTGTGGAATGTGCTCTGAAAGAAATGTGAATGGTGTTGTGAAATACAGAAAGGCGGGGCCTGGCATGGCTTAGAGACAAAAGAAGCCTCCTTGGAAGGACCTATGTTTGAAGAGAAATCAGTAGATGTGTAGTAACTAGATGGAGACGGAAGGAAGATGTGCCAGGCTGATGGACCCGATGGTTCATGCAAAAGCCAGTGGGATGCCGGTGTGTGCTCGAAGGGTGGGGAGACACCAAGGTGGGCGAAATAGACACAGAGGTGCACAGCTGTATGAGGGGAGGCTGTGACAGTTTTGGAGATAAAGGCTTGGAAATGAGACATAAATGGGGCGGGGCTCTTACATTACTTCAAAAAAAAAAAAAATACCAGGAGTCCCCCACGTTGTGGTGAAGGAGAGAAATGTGCATGAAGACGGATTTTCAGAGCTCAGGGCTCCTTCACTGAGAAAGGGATGGATCAAGATGACCCAGCGTCTGCGAGGGACTAGCAGAGGACAGATGTGACAGTCTGTTTTGGACTCCCGATTTTAGGTGACTTTTAGCACCAGAGTTCCACCATAGGACATTTTGGCCATCACAGACGTGGACAGGATGTAAACAGAGACGAGAGAAGGAACTCACGGCTAAACCATGAGACACTGTAACGGTTGTTAACTCTGTGAAGACGAGAGAGAAGAGAGGGGTCATCCCCAATTTGTTTTTATTGTATGTGGTTTTATTATACTGTGAACTTTGTGAGAAAAGAAAAAAAAAAAAAACTGTACTTATTTAATGTGGTCACACAGCACCAAAACGGCAGCCAAATTGCGAACCTTTACAAAAAAAAAAAAAAAAAAAAAAAAAATTGTTAGCATGAACTGAATTAAGTACTTATCCTCCAAGAAATCACTGTAACATCTAATTGAAAAGTGAAAATTATGTATCTCTCCATAGTGCCATATTTAAACAAAAAAAATTACATTCATTCTAGGGGAAAGGTGGGGGATCTTTTTTTTAGTAATGCTTTGCTTTTAAAACAAATTATCTCAACTTGAATTAAGTATAGGCCAGTGGTCATCACCCAGGACAGATCATGATGACTCAATATGAGGATTAATTATAAAAGTAATCATGGCCGTTATCTAATTATTCAAATCTTAATTGTGACTCTGCTGGCCCAATTAGTCAGAACACAAGGCTAATGTTAGAGATGGGTGGGTACTCAGCATCTGTGCCTAAGTGAGAGGCATCTGTTGCCAAGAGGTTAAGTGATAGAAAGTGTCAACTCACCAGCTGTGAAGGGAGTGAGCCTTAGAAAAGCTCACAGGAGCCGGCGTGGTGATTTAGCACACAGGGCTGGGGGCAGGTGAGCAGAGAGAGCATGTGCACTCTGGAGGCATTCGGTACCCAGGGTGGACTGCGGAAGGCCGGCCCTTGCTTATCTCACCATTGGGTTCTGCCATTAAACATAGGGAAAAAAATTAAGCAAAAGATACAAAGATATGTCTGTTCTTGGTCCCTCGCAAGTGGATGATGCTATGAAAAGAAATGAGCTAGCAGCAAATTTTAAACAAATAAATGTGCTTTTATAAATTCATTAGTGTCATTGATGGCTTCTAACATTTATTTGATCCACGTTGTATCTAATAAAAGAAATAGAATTACCCAGATGAAATATCTTCTTTTAAGTATAAATGGTAAAGTAATAGATTCCAGATTGGTACTATTGATTTTGACTTTAGTAGTATATAATCTACAATATCTCCCACATCTCATATATTTATATGCTATTATTGATTTTGACCATGTTATATAGGAAGGATTCTATTAATAATGTTATTGATTTTAAATATATTTATTATTAATATTTATAAACTTTTCATGTTGCTTTAAAGTCTGTACTGAACTATAATCAGTTGTTAAGAAAAGGGAAGCAGTGTATAAAGTATGACAAAACTGACTAGAACCTGGATCGCATCAACTTTTGACCTCGCTGTGGATTTGCTTTGGCTGTTTGTTGACCCTGTCATAGGTTCGAGTTTTTATTAATTCACATTTTGGAATGTGCGAATGAAAGAGTGTTCACATTCATTGAAGTCAGAAAATGTTAATTTACATGAAATGTATATACATCTTGCTCATGAGTGTGATAGAAACGATTTCAACTTTTCACATTGGTTTCACAGAAGAAAATTACATTTCAACAAAATTAAAAGAGTTTGGGGAGCTTTTTCAGCCTTGCATCTTCATGCTCCCTTGTTATTGAATCACAATAAGAAATCCTGTTAGTTCTCTGCTACTGAGCAAATTGCTTTCCGCAATTATGGTTTATGTTTTAATGGCGGTGGCTTCACATTAGGAGAATTATTCCAAAGCAGCATTGCCTCTTGATGCCCACACGGAACAGCACCCTGCCTACTTTATAAAATCCATGCCTCCCATGTTGCCTCTAAGGAAAATATATAAATAAATGCTTGCCAATCTTGCTTCTGAGAGAGGTTTAATTGAGGATAATGAAACATCCCTAGCTCCAGAATGGGAGTATGATGGCCACAAAGCCCTTTAAAATGCTAATAGGCAGAAGGCATTTATAGAAGTTTTGGAAGATTATGCAGCATGGTAATAGTGGAGGCAGGTGACAGTCTGTCAAAATTACCTGCGGTGATCAGACCTATTTTCCCTCTTTCTATTTCTGATGCCCACTTGAATGAGGGATTTAGGATGATACAATGTTGGCACCTTCAACACTAAGCATCCTGCCCTTTCGGCTGTAAGGCATCTGTATACCACCCATTACGGAGGGGGGAAGTGACCAGCAACAAGCAGAACCGTTAATTATACATGATTTAATGTTTCTCGGTCCCACTTCCTGTCCTCATTTCAGTTGTATTTCACCCTCAGAATACCATTCTCACTTTAAATCATAGTGACAATATGAACAGCGCATGGATACTTTACGCAACTTACCGATGCGAGGGGGTTGCCTCAGCTGTAAGACATGAACTCAGAAGTGATAAAGCATGGCACTCCTTCAGTAAAATGGAATAAGAAATCACTTTGACAGAGCCTGGATTCTGGTCTGGGTTGCTGAATGTTTTTTTTTTCCCCCCCCTCTTTCAAGGTCGATGTTCTTTATTTTATGTGGAGTAAATCTTAAGTGACAGCACAGGAAGAAATGTCGACAGCCCAGGTTAATGCATTTGGGGTCAAAATGGGCTTCAAAGTGAAGGGAATCAGACCTCTTGAGATATTCAACTAACATTCACAAGTTTAAAAGGAATCTTGATTAAATGGCCACTGGTATGTTCAATGCCAAGAGCTGGGGGAGGCATGAAAGGAACACTTTCAATTGCTTATTAAACAAAGGGAACCTCTTTATTTTCGTTTGACTAGGGCACAGCATGAAGGTGTGGTTTAGAATGATTTCCTGTGGCTGCCTTTTCCGCCTCAGGGAGTTATAAGTGACTTATTTTCATTTCTGAGTTGAAAGCGTTGGTCTCTGGGATTTGAAATGACAAGTGTCTTTCCCCACCTTCATCACCTGCCAGCAACTTGAGTACCATCTGCCCAGGTGCCAGGTTCTGGTCTGTTGCCCCTCGGGGACCTTCACCTGCATTTGTGTAGGTAGTGCCTAAGGGTAGTCTTTGCATTTATGGGTAACACCACCAATTTGTAAAAATAACGCCTAAAAATAAAAGAGGAAATCATGAGTTAGTAACTGAAAACCAAGATCATATCCTGACGATTCATTTGTATATGGGTTTCCTCTCTTTTATTATAAAACTCCTAATCTGATTATCTATTTTGTTTCATAAACTTATATTTTAAATAAATTAAAACATTCTGGAACATTTAAACTTGATGTATAAATAGCATCCCTAAAACGGTAATCAAATGATTGTCTTCAAGGAATCTACTCAGATCTTTTTCATTAATACTTCATGTATTATTAAATACTTTTGAAAACATACCTTTATTTCTATTTTGCTCCAAATTAGATAAATATTTTAGTTTCTATCAACTGTGTCATTAAAATTAATTTGTTCTGTCAGTGTGCCTCACGCAGGTTTATAAAAAGCTATAGGTTGTGACCATGGAATGGCCACCGTGCCTGTCACGCTACTCTAAAAAAGATATGTGAATAGATTTTCATTTTCTTTATCTACAAACGTTCAGCAAGGTTTGACTATGTTTATAGATTGACTTCAGAACTTTTCTCTATGAATCAAATGAAAGGAAAGTGGACAAACAACTTGACATTATTACATTTTGCTTCAGGGTTTTCACTGAATGATAATAGTTTTGACTTTTAAAAAAGTCCCACATATATGTGTGTTTTAATTTGACTTTGAAAGAGGCAGTGTCACTTTTGCCTAAATTTTATGCTTCATGTGCAAGAAGGCAGTTCAAAATTAAGGTTTCTGATAATGTTAGGCACTTAACTGTGCCAGAGAGATCTACTCAAGGGCACTTCAGTAGAGAAGAGTCCCCTGAGAGGATGCCCAGATGAATTTCTATCAAGTTTATTTAGAACCAAATGAATGACTCAAGTGTGTTTCCTCAAAATGGTCAGGGAATTAGAAATGTGTTCGATTTGACTGGGATTTCCAACTGTTGCTGTAAAGTCCCTCAACATTATTTTATATTCTTTGTGAAAATCACAAAGTGCTTCCTTTTGTGAGCCTTAGAATATACAAATAGTTATATGTAGATAACAAACTCTTTTGTGTAATGGATGTTAATGGCGCTGATTCCTCAATACCTCCTTCATTTCATATTTCAGTGATACATTATCAGTAAAACTCTTGTAGCAATATAAAAACAAATACTTTGTTGCATTGTTAGATAGTTCTTTTCCCGTGGAGTCTCTTCAGTTACCTTATGAGAAATAAGCACCAGCATTCTCTCACTTACACATCTAAATTTGCTCGAGACGAGGAATGGTAAATAACATCGTCCGTGTTACATGAAAAGAGACATACTGTGAATGTCAAGGTAAAGATATCTTTGATTCTATAGTACACAGCTATTTCTTCCAAACAATTTAGGATTCGGGTCGCATGCCAGAGGCTCATGTGTGCCGTTTCTGGAGGAAGCAGTTTTGTAATAAGACTTGATATATGCATCAAAGAGAAGGAAGATGCTGTTATCTTTTTTACAGATGAGCAAATAGAATAATTTATTTGCAAGGGATAGGAGGGAGGAAGAAGATTTATGAGTAAATACCTTCAGATAAACTGAGTCTTGATAAATAACATAATGAAACAACCAAAATGCATATCATGAATGCTGACTTCATGCTCATGAAATGAGGCTTTAGGGAAAATTTGAGTTGGCTCCATTTTATACTTGGAAAAATGACCAAGGAGTGTGACATTCATAGCACAGCGATGAGCCTAGCCAGTTTACAACTTGACTTTGTCTAGTTCTGCATGTGTGGAGCCAATGTGGGGGCTCTAAATAAGAAGACACAGTATTCAAGAAGTCTTTTTTTTTCTTTTTCTGGTTAGTTATGTCTTTTACTGGGGGGGGGGCTAGGTTTTACTATATTCATTTTTGTGCAATACATCCATCAAAAGCAATCACTCTTTATTTGCCTTGGGCGACTAGTTGTGCAATTACTAGGAATGGAAATTTTAGACCTGCTATAGGTGTTGAGGAATGGATGAAGTAGGAGCTCCAGGCAAGGGATATTTATGGTCCTGAAGTTATCTTCCACCTTGAACTTCTGCCCAGTGGAAAGTAGACACTATGACAATTTAGCAGTATATATGTTTGAAAATAAAGAAAAAAACTATTTTTATTTTCAAAAAAGATTAATTTTATTAGTCCATCTCACTATGTTCTTTCAATTTAGGACTGCATCAAGAACAAGGATGATTTTATCAGTTCTTAGGAATGTATTACCTGCTAAGTGTTTTACATATGTTGTCTTAATTATTCCTCACTGCAATCTTAAGAGTAGGCATTATTACCCACCTAATAAATGAAGAAATTAAATTAAGAGACATACAGTGACGTGTCTAAAGTCAAACCTTTAGTGATTCACAAATCTGGAAAGTCAGGTTCATGTCTCTCTAATTCTAAACTCTGTGGTCTTTAAATCTATGTAAAGCTAGGTAGATTTCGTTTCCAAATTATCCATCCTTCATACATACCATCTGATCCTTAGATCAGAACATTTTTTTTAACAAGCCATTAATAATGCTTTCTATTCCAGTCATTGTCAGGTGATGTCCTCCTTAACTACTGATTCTCTTACTATTATTATTATTTGTGTGGGGGGTGGGGAGGATTTCTGATTTTTTCACTTCTTTCTTGAGCTTCTTAGTTTAAGGACCTTGCAAAATAACTTTTACCTTTCTGAATTTTTCACATTCCACTTGAACTCTAGTCAGTTCTGTTTTACCTAAGTGATTTAATGTGTCCTATAGGTTTGAGTGAGATTCTCCATGCCCCTGCCCCACAGTACTAATATTGTGCCCCTTTCCTCCCATTGCAGGGCCAGGAAGCAACCTTGGTGACTAGCATGAGATATAAAAGGTGCTATGTAAGGGTAAAACACATTGGTTTTATTAAATTTCACAAATCAAAAACACCTACCTCCCCTGCTTTCTGATCTAATCTACCACCATATTGCTCTTTCCTCTTGCAACCAAAAATATTTAAAGAATAATTTAGGGCTTCCTGGGTGACTCAGTCAGTTAAGTGTCTGACTTTTGATCTCAGCTCAGGTCTTGATCTCGGGGTTGTGAGTTCAAGCCCCACACTGAGCTTTGCATTGAGCATGAAGCCTACTTAAAATCTATATCTCTATCTATATCTATAGATAATCTATATCTATATCTATAGATATACATATCTATATCTATATACACAATCTATCTATCTATCTATCTAGATATAGATAGATAGATAGATAGATAGATAGATAGATAGATAGATAGTGTATATAGATATAGATAGATATAGATATATATGCACACATACACGTATATATAATTATACACTGTACTTTCTGGTGCTTTCTGTCCTGTTTACTTTGCAACCTAATTAGCTTAATTTCTGCCCATTTAAGTTCAGTAAGTATACACTTAAAAATTCCAGGAAGAGATCTTAATCACCAAGTATTAGGGATCATATTTTCTTTAATCCTCATTTTGATTCATCACTCTCTTCTCAAAGGTCTCATTTGCTTGTCATTACCCAACTTGCTTTTTGTTTTCTTTCTGCATGTGCAGCCGTTTCTTCTTCATTTCCTTGGGCTCAAACCCCTCCATTCCCCTTCTACAATGCAATTATCCCCATGACTCGGTCTCTATGTGTTCTCAGCACATCCTTGGCTTTATTGGCCACTAGTACCAGGGACGCCCAAACTCAATTCCTCACCAGTCCATCACTCTCTTGGGACTGTGTGCTATCTCCATATCATTCTCCACATTAAATGACACAAATTCAGCCTTTATAAAAAGTGAGACTTTACCACACACTGCTCCTTCTCTTTTACATCTGATTATTAACTTAGGGAGCCAATCATTTACTCATGTGACTTCCATTTCCTCTGGTCCAGCTCAGGCAATCAGAAACAAACCCTGCATTAACTTTATAAATCTTCCTCAGTTTCACCTTCTCCTCTTTAGCCTAATTGACATTGCCTTAGTTCATATCCCCCGTCTAGGCAAGAACCCAGACTATTAAAATAACCTAAACAATTTCACTATTTTTTAGAATACCCTCCCTCCTTCAGTTTCTCTTATTTTCCTGCTATATATAATTTCTAAAAACAAAAATCTTAACCACAACCTTGCTCTGAATACTTATCTTCAATACCTTTCATTCCAGAAGATTAAGTGTTTATCCTTTTAGGTGGACGCTTGTATGATTGAACATTTACCAAGCTAGGTACTAAAGAAACAATGATTGCACTGAAACAACCCTTATAGGGTAGGTGAGAGGAGCCTTAACCAAATAACCTAGCAAACAAATGTAAAATTACCACCTAACATGTATTAAGAGCATATACCATAGTAACCTGAGGAGCCCGTGAAGTCAGGCAAGGAGACTTTAAGTTGACAACTGAAGAGTGATAAAAGCTAGGTTAGGAAAGGGAAAAAAAATGTATCTATCTATCTATCTATCTATCTATCTATCTCCAGAGGAAACAAATTGAAGCAAATTGAAAAAAAAATCCTTAAATAAAGGCTCAGAAAATTTAAAGAAAGGAAAGGCCAGTATATTTGAACACAGAGAACAAATAGGATATTGTAACTGATTATTCAGGGCTGTAAAACCACAAGTCTGGTCTTTATCCTAAATTCAAAGGAAATCAAATGATAGGTTTAAAGGCAGAGGGGAAAGTGACATGATTAGAAGAAAAAAAAAAAGATGGAAGAGTCCAGGGTAGATGTGGGGAGACAACATAGAAGGTAAGGACAAGATATTGTGATAGATTGGGGTATGAGGATTGTAGTGATTATGGAAAGAAGCTGGAAGACTTAAGGGATATTTTGGGATTCTTAATTTGTGCTTAAAAATGTTAAGACACTTGTTAATGGGTTGAATGGAGGAAGACTGGAATCAAAGAGAAGTACATATTGCTTGCTTGCTGTCTCTCAAAAAATAAAATAAATAAAATAAAAATAAAAACCATGCCTTGGTGACTCAGTCAGTTGAGCATCTGATTCTTGATTTTGGCTTTGGTCATGATCTCAGGGTCATGGATCCAGCCCCACATTAGGCTCTGCACTGGGCATGGAACGTGCTTAAGAGTCTCTCTCTCCCTCTCTCCGCCTCTCCCCCCTTGTGTGCTCTCTCCCCCCACTAAATTAATTAATTAATGAATTAATTAATGGAGATATCAAGAGTAACTCTTAGATGGCTAATTTTCAGAAATGGATAAATGTAGATACCATTTACTGAAATCAGGAACCAGGGAAAAGGACAGGTATTAAAGGAGGAACAAAGCCAAATGATGATGTCTGTTTTTGTGCCATTAGATTTATTGTGCCCATGCAACATAAAATATAATATTACCAAAGCATAGGTGAGGATAGTTGAGTATATGGAATAAAACTGAAAATTTTATACTGTAAAAACATATAAATAAAACCAAGTTTGAAATATAAATTTTGGAGATGTTGGCACACAAATGGTAGTTAGAACTAGTTGTAAATGTGATTATATATGGGAAGAATATAGATCTCAAAGGAAAGAAAGCCAAAGATGAGTTTTTAAGAATTTCATTATTTAATGTCTTTATAGAAGATGATAAGCCTAAGAAGACTGCAAAGGGTGGCCAGGGGAGCCGAGAAGAAATAGAACAGTGAGTGGAAAAACAGGAGAGGGCCATGGGACACCTGCCACAGGAAGAGTTTTAAGGTGAAGGGAGGATTCGGTGTCTTCAGCGGCCAGTTTTTATTAGATTTGTCCACTGGAAGCATATGGATGATCTCATCAACAACTTTTTTAAGTAATGAGAGTCTGAAACAAATTCAAATAATTTAAGAGTGTTAGTGAGAGAGAAAGAAGTGGACTGAAACTTCGACAGTACATAATGCTTCTTGATAATTTTTCCTGTGAGGGAGAAAAGAGGATTGTGTGCTGTGCATTAGACGGTCTGTTTATTTACTTGTTTAATTTTTTTGGATGGGTCTATATATGCAGAAGAGAGATTTAGCTAAAAAATCAATGCCAAATATATAAAAGGAGAAAGTTGAATTCAAGATGCCCTAAATTATATGCTGTTAGATGTCTAGCAAAAATTTGTGACCCTCTAAGGTAAAACAACCATCTCTAAAGCAGTAAATCGTTATAGATTCTGTGGGTAATTGCTGCATATGTCCTAAAGGCATTCAAATTTAAAAACTTACACTGTCCATCAAGTATTAAGAACTTTGGTGAGAGAATTGTTTTACATGGGAGACTAAATGATTCACCTGCAATAAAAGGAAGAGTTAAGAAATAAAAGGCAGGGTGGCTTAGGTAGAAAGAGTAGCAAGATTAGGCAGTCAAATAATTGATGACCTAGGGTATTCCCATGTCATTTATGATGTTATCCATGTTCACAGGAGGTGTTATAAGAGGGGTAAAATCTCTGAGAATTTCCATATATCTTGATAAATGAGGGAAGTGAACAAGATCCAATCTTTGTAACATAAACCATCCTCAACTATCCTTCTGCCTTGGACTCACAATCTTCTAAGCCAGGCCTTCCACGCAAATCCCTAGGTTCTCTGACTGCACCCTGAACACCTCCCCCCACCTACATCTGCGTGTTAGTTGCTTCTTCTCCTTAATAACACCTATCCACTCTCTTGGGTGAACTAATGCTACTCATTCTTGAAGACACAGATCACATAATTTTCCCACTCTTACTACCCCCCTAGGCCTCTAAAGTCTAGGACTTTGTTGGTGCTCAATTAAGAGATGAAATGATAAGATTGTTCAGTCCCATAATTTAGATGTGACTCTATTTTGAATTTGTTTCTGATGGCCTTGTTTAATTTTATAGTCCCATTGATTTTCCTCCAATAAGAATGTTAATGATCAGATTGAGAGACTTAAAAAAAAAATTCTAGCATACAGGAGCTAATTTTGTTTTGTTGGTTGGTTGGTTTAACTTTTAACAGAGTAACAATCTTTTAAAGTTAATTTATTTTATTTTTAAGAAGAATTACAATTTGTATTTTATTTATTTATTTATTTATTTTTTTATTTATATATGAAATTTATTGTCAAATTGGTTTCCATACAACACCCAGTGCTCATCCCAAAAGGTGCCCTCCTCAATACCCATCACCCACCCTCTCCTCCCTCCCACCCCCCATCAACCCTTAGTTTGTTCTCAGTTCTCAACAGTCTCTTATGCTTTGTATTTTAGATACATATTAAGGGGCACCTGGGTGGCTCAGTTGGTTAAGCATCCAACTTTGGTGTAGGTCATGACCTCGCTGTCGAGGTCAAGCCCTGCGTCAGGCTCTGTGGTGACAGCTCAGATCTTGGAGCCTGCTTCAGATTCTGTGTCTCCTTCTTTCTCTACTCCTCTCCCAGTAGCTCTCTCTCTCTCTCTCAAAAATAAATAAAACATTAGAAAAAAAAGGTATGTAATAAAAGAATTAACTTTCTGAAACATTTGTCTTCAAACTTTCAGGCAATGAGCAAAATATAGTAGTGTATATTTAATTTCAATTAAATACTTTAAAGTCCAAAAATCTTTAAGTGTTTTCTATTTATAGTACTAGATCTCTTCTTATTGGACAAATGCAATTAACTTGCTTCAAAGAATAGTCTTTAAAATTTCATAAACCCATATGTGATAACAACACAAACAATCACATTCACCAAATTAGTTTTGCCCTGTTATATTCGTTACCTTTGGAAAAAATACCATGAGGAATAGATGTCCAGGCACTTAGAGAGGTGAATTCTATTTTGTATTGATAAATGTATACATTCAAGATGTTATATTAGTCATTAGTTTCTTTATTGCATTGGTTTGTTGACTGCCTGTTATATGCTGACTATATACAGTTAATGTGACTGTTATATGTTAAGGCTTTCTCTAAGTCTTCAACATTTGTAATACCATTTTTAACCCAAGGGTAGGTGTTATCACCTTTATATTCCAGATGGTTAATGGTGTTTCAAGTGCATAGGCTTGAATTTGGACTCAGAACTGTGAGTCCTCACCTCACAATTTTAACCATTGTGCAAGACTGTCTTTTCAGAATGAAGTCATTAAAGAGATTTCCAAATGCAAATAATCAGTGCTTGTTATTGTTAAAGTGCAATCTATTCACTAAATCAAATTTGGAAGTAGGTATATATAATCTAAAAAGGGAAACTGCCTTTAATTCCAAACTTTCTTTTCTATTTTCCAGCCTTCTTTTGGTATAAAAGACCCACAAAACAACATAGATTGTCTCTGAGTATTGCAAAGTTAAAACAATTCATAATGCCCAGAGTTGGCAGTATTTGGGAGCACACCCCTATGGACTATCCCTAAGAGTATGGATTGGTACAAACTTTCACAATCTCAACCTGACAATGGATGTTAAATGTTGACACCATGTATCCAGCAATTTCTGTTTCTAAGAGTCTAAAGGAAATGATCAGAGAAAAATTACAAAGATGTATGAACAAGATACTCATTGAGTTGCAGTGGTATTTATAACATGGGGGAAATTTTTTTAGACCACCAAAATATATATGCATTTAAAAAGAAATTTCCTGGGGCGCCTGGGTGGCGCAGTCGGTTAAGCGTCCGACTTCAGCCAGGTCATGATCTCGCGGTCCGGGAGTTCGAGCCCCGCGTCAGGCTCTGGGCTGATGGCTCAGAGCCTGGAGCCTGTTTCTGATTCTGTGTCTCCCTCTCTCTCTGCCCCTCCCCTGTTCATGCTCTGTCTCTCTCTGTCCCAAAAATAAATAAACGTTGAAAAAAAAAATATAAAAAGAAATTTCCTGAAAAAATATTACTATTTATAGATATAGGTATTTATAGTTTTGAAAATATATAATATCCTTTCTAAAAACAATGTATTACAATGACCCAAGAAAAATTTTAATGAACATTTAAATAATTAAATCATTGATATCTCAGGATAGCCACAGTGTTTGAGTTGAATCTTAGAAATTTTTCATTTGGACTTGTAGGGAGAAGTAGTCACCCATCTAGGGGAGTTTAACTTGGGGCTCTTATTTGAAATTTGGATAGAAATTAACCAGAAAAAGAGAGAGGTTTTAAAATCCCACTAGGCAGAAAGGAATGATCAGTTAAACCTACAAAGATGAAAGAAAGCCTTGAATATTTGCAATTACATTTTGGTGTTTGTGGAATAGGTTGTGGAACCACAAAGATGTAGCTAGTGGGGCGCCTGGGTGGCTCAGTTGTATGAGTGTCCGACCTTGGCTCATGCAGTGATCTCATGGGTTCCTGAGTTGGAGCCCCGCATCGGGCTCCCTGTTGTCAGCTTGGAGCCCACTTTGGATCCTCTGTCTTCCTCTCTCTCTGCCCCTCTCCCTCTCATGCTCTCTCTCCAAAATAAGGTAAACATTAAAAAGAAGAAAGATGAAGCTAGAAAAGTGTACAGGAGTCAAATCATTTCTTTTCTTACACTGTCATTAGTGGTACCAACATTTCCTATTGCCTTCTTTTTTGTAATTTGAAAATAGTGAAATTATTGGCAAAATAAAAGAAATTACTTTTCCGATACTCTAATAATATTAATTGTTAATATTATATAATAATAGATAATTTATTATCAGAATTAAGAGTTGACTGAGCTATGTTTATTAATGCTAGTCACATTCTTATCAGTCAAAATAATCTCTGTCATACATATTTAAAAATGTACAAAGAGTTGGAAAAGCGAAGAGAAAAAACTTCTAGATGTTTTTTAGAGAAAAGAACACGTGAAGCAGCCCCTCTATAGATTGTGTGTCTCTAAGTGTTTCACTGTGTGATCGGTGGGTGGGTCTGTCCTCACTTTTTTTCAGTCTCACAGCCAAGGTTGCACTAGGACAGCAGTCATGATGACTGTAATCCAGCCATGTGTGTGATTAATTTCTAAATGCAGAAATCAATCTGTATATAGCTTTAATCACTTCCAAAGCTATATACAGATCCAACAGAAAACTAACTCCAAATTAAAGTCTGCACTTGAATATGGATTTTCTTTGAATAGTTGGACTTTCAAGGAATTCATGGAATTTTCTAGGTCGATGCTATATCTGCTTTTTGTGCTGCACAGTTTGAGCTTGGGATTCATACTCCTCTCCCCTGTGAGACAAAGTTTTTCAGGCACCAAGTATTACAGAGTGATTCCCACACCCAAATTAGGGGAAGTTTCCTCTTGTTTTTCTAATTCTCATTTTTTCAAAAAATAAATAAATGTAGTTAACAACAACAAAGTAAAACCATTTCTGTGAAAAAAATAATAGATTCCAAGGAAATACACAATTTGGGGATTTTTTGACTTGGCTCTACTATGACCATGTGATTTATATAAACACTTCACTTCACTTAATGAATATTCCCTCAAAGCCTGCCATGCACTACATTCTGAGGATGCAGTAGCAAACTAGAAAGTCAAATTCTTTGTTTTACAGCATTTATACTCAGTGAAGCAATAAACAAGTAAATATGTATTCTATCCGGTTATTATAAATACTATAAATAAAAATACAAGAGTAAGAGGATAGAAGTGGATATGTGCCTGCGTGAGGTTCAGTGGTGTGGAAGGGCTTTTCTGATCAGATGGCACTTGAGTCCAGATCTGAAAGAAGTAAAGGGACAAAGCATGAAGATATCCAGACGAAGGATATCTTATTCCAGAGAAATATGGCCAGAGGCTAATGAGAGAAGCAGAGGGAGGGTGGTGGATTGTGAGGTTGAAAACAGTGAGATCCTGTGAGTACTCTTAGTTTGGATTTTGCTGCTGGCAGAAAGGGAATGCTATGTTCTGACTAAATGATTGCTTTGGCTTCCCTGTGGATGAGATTTGGTTTGATGAGAGGGAAGGTGAAAACAGAGAGACCAGATAGGATGACAGTCAAGGCAGAAAGTGATGATAACTTGGAGTAGGGTATCTGTAATGAAGACATGGACCCACATGGCAGCACCAAGGGAATATTTGAGAAAGAAGCAACCAGACCTGCTGCTGGAATCGATAAGGAAGGAAAAAAAGATGGCATTCAGCATGTCATCTAAGAAACTAAGTGGCTGCTCATTTGAGTGAGCAAGCCAGGAAGAAAACGAAATAGGAGATAATTGAGTAAAGAATGCCACTTAGCAAATGTCAAGATCCAAACACGCTATTTCAAGGGTAAGAATGACTGTTTCCTAAAACATGTTGATTAAAATATTATATGTTAATCAGTGAGAATTTACCTCAAAATACTTTCAAATGAAAACAAAAAGGAAGAAAACAGTGAAGGAATTTATGTGGTTTTAAGTCTTTCATTTAGCATGAAATGTCAACCTTTTGTTGCTACATGTTAGATATAGGACTGTCATCCTTTACTCTGGAGGCCACAGGCACACCACTAGCACTTTAAGACGTGTGCATGCATGTGCGTGTGAGTGCATAGAAGATTATTTGGGGACAGTACATAAACTGAAAAGTGGGATGTGATCCCCCAATCTCTCAGCAAACCACAGGTACGTGCTAAGATCAAGTACATCTGTGCTGTAATCACTGCAGGAAAGACTGGAGCAGAGGGTCCCCACTCTTGTAATGGTTTGCAGATATTTGTGGGGTGGGAGCAGAACACTTAGGAGCTCTATCAAGATTTGTGCTTTCTGATTGAGGAAATGGCCCAGTTACAGGGAGAAAGCTCTGAGCTCTGCATCTGGTATCACGTTGCTGCTCCTTCAGGTAGTTCAGAACCGAACCAGTTGCTTGCTAAATCACTGAAACGGTGAAGAAGACGCGTCCCTAGGGGCATGCAGATTTGTCTTTCCTGGGTCTGATTAGACTTCATTCTCCCACTGGCGTTTTCGGTTCCCATTGAAATTTGACCTACATAGATGCAACTTCTATTAATTCCTTTTTTCAGAAGTACCCCACTCAATTTATAAATCCTTAGCTGCATTTTCTTCAAAAATTAACTCCATATTCTCTTTAATTTTGTTATAAAAGTTTACTTTTTATTCCAATATTTAACAAAACTCAAACCTAGGAAATAGACAAACAAATATATACATATTTTAGGCTTTTCTCGGGTTTTCAAAATAGTTTTGATCCTAAACTTCTGTGTGCCTCCAGAATTTACCAGAATAGCCTAATAGGCATAGGCGAAGCTACCAAGTTGTTACTTGTATTATGTATTACTTGTACATATTTTTTTTTCAAAATCTGACAGTGAATAAATTGTTCACCACTTGTGTAGAAGGCAAATTTGGCTGTACATGATGTGTTTTTAATTGATGCTATTCCATGTGATGAGTAGCAAAATATTGACAGTTGTTAAGCCACATATGAAAAGAGAGTCTATCCAGCCAAAAATAAAAATATTAGTTTATTTTATATATAATTCACAAAGCCAAGGACTTTTGTCTTTTATATGAAATGTCTAATTGATTGAGACATTAAGTATTTATGTATTAAATAATGAGTAAGTTAGTACATATTTAATTAATATTTAGTTGAAATTTTCAATTTAACTCTAGGTAATTAGATATAACAATAACATTTATAGGGAGAAGGTAAGACTAATAAAGAAATTAAATAAAGCCATTAGAGCATTGAGATGGTTCCCAGTGTCTTTTATTCACAAATAGTGACATTTATTTTATAATTAATAAAATTTATGATATTCTATTAAAGCTTCTAGCTTTGCAAAGTGAGTTGATATTAGGTGCATATGTGGTTATGCATGTATAAAATATTTTTCATATTTTTTATTATTAGTGACCAAAGTGTGGGGATTCTTGTTAATTACAAGCCCGCATTGATATAGCCTTCTTAAGTTTACTTTGGCTCAATCTTGTCCTCAAGACAAATGGTATTGACTAATTCCTGTGGCTTACTTAATAGAACAGGTAGAACTCCATTTATATTCATTATCGTCTGGATTAATCATCCCATTTCTTACCTAGAGCTATGTCAGAACAGATTTTCCGATTCATGATTTACATCTGATTTCTCACTAAATTCTAGACTTGCAGTTTTGGTAGAAAGGAAGACAGAAGATAATTCTGGTCTCGACAAACTTTTGGAAATGCCATAGATCTTGAAATAATTAAATAAAAATGATTTTGTTATATAAATGTGTGCACAAAATATTAGGCACATAAAAATGCATATTTTTGGTCTAATAATAATTTGCTATTAAATCAAATGGAATTTTAAGTAAGACTTTTTTAGTAATTACAAGATACCAGATGCTTTCTTAGGTGCAGAAAGAATTACAAAGAAAACAGAGACTTCTGCGTATATTTTGAACAATGTGATGAAGAAACCATAAAATTTAGTTGAAGTTTGAGCCCATTTTAGTTTTGAATTTGTGATTAAACCTATTTTTAACTTCAACTTCCTCATCTACAGACTGAGGATAATATTAATTCTTTTTATTTATTTTTTTAATGTTTATTTTTGAGAGAGTGAGAGAGACAAAGCATGAGCGGGGAAGAGGCAGAGAGAGAGAAAGGGAGGTACAGAATCTGAAGCAGGCTCCAGGCTCTGAGCTGTCAGCACAGAGCACTACACAGGGTTTGAACTCACAAACTGTGAGATCATGACCTAAGCCGAAGTCGGACGCTCAACCGAATGAGCTACCCAGGTGCCCCTGTAGACCGAGGGTAATGTTAAGTCTTGACCAAACTGCTTTAAATACTTGGTGAAATTATATATATATATATATATATATATATATATATATATATATATATATATAATATTTTCAAATTGGTTTCCATACAACACCGAGTGCTCATCACAAGTGCCCTCCTAGAAGCCCATCACAAAATATATTTTGAAAGTATCTTGTGAATTGAAAATAATTAGACCAAAATTTCCATAATGTATTTTATAGAATGCTAGCCATGCTATAAGTGCAACAACCAAAAAAGAAAGTGATTCCTGGTCAAATATATTTGGGAAATGCAGCATGCTATATTCATTCCACTTGGAGTGGCATGTTGAATATTAAATTTTATAGGCTTAACAATTTTGTTTAAAGTAGAATTCTCTAGATTTGTTTAGCTAGCGTCCTTTATCATATGATACCTATTAGCACTGCAAAAAATTATTATACCATGGAAAATACTGAGGAAATTATACATTATGTAAATGTTAGTTGTGTCTTTATTTTTATAGTCTAGTAGGAGTAACAATATAGTTATATGAATAGCTATAGGACACGGCACACTCTCAGTATAATAAAAGCAGTACAAATGATATCTTGCGAGGGGCGCCTGGGTGGCGCAGTCGGTTAAGCGTCCGACTTCAGCCAGGTCACGATCTCGCGGTCCGTGAGTTCGGCCCCGCGTGGGGCTCTGGGCTGATGGTTCAGAGCCTGGAGCCTGTTTCCGATTCTGTGTCTCCCTCTCTCTCTGCCCCTCCCCCGTTCGTGCTCTGTCTCTCTCTGTCCCAAAAATAAATAAACGTTGAAAAAAAAAATGATATCTTGTGATCTCATAGAAAGTAAATGCTGACCAATGTTGTCAAAATCAAGCAATTCTTTAAAATTAAAAGATTTCATATAACTATTGTAGAGGATTAGACTTAGAGTTCCCTAAAGTTCATTTTAGCAGTAAGATACGTATGCATGTATGTAGGTACTTGTATACACACACATGCATCACTAAAACTCTGCTAAATAAAAACTGCAAAACCAAAATGTAAACTATATATTAGAGAGAGCAGAGCCTGGCAGTGAACAGAGTGGTTAGGTGTATTGTTTTGTTTTTTGGGGTGTGTGTGTGTGTGTGTGTGTGTGTGGTATGTTAAACTCCACGTGCTACTATGTCATTCAGAAGAACGTACACATCAAATATAAATGTCATTGGGTCTGATTATTGAATCTTGGGTACTGTCTGCATTGAGCTTGAAGAGCGATGGATTTTAGGTCGTAGGATTAGGAGAAACTTTAGTTCAAGTCAGTGCCATAGGAATCTAATGGACAAAAAATTTCTGTCATTTTGTTATATAAAATGTGCATTGAGTTGTGTTAAAAATTAACAGCAGTTAAATACATTAATTCTCACATTAGGAATATCAAGTATTGGAAATAAAAAAGGAAGTATATTCAATAAAATATAAGGATAAAACCAAAGTCTACACAGTGGTCTACCCAATAGAAATCCCCCTTCTTCCTTTTTAAGAAAATGATAATGGTATTCATGAACCACATTCATTCGTGAAACCACAGGATCCAAGAAGGATAGTCAAGGCAACATGTGAAGAATATACAGGAGAAACATAGAAAGAGTCTAGCTCTTTGATGATGATGTTGAGATAATGAATTGAAAATTAAATGAAATGACTTTATCTCTGGATTTCTTATTTTGAGAGATAATGTGTTTTATGGTATTAAACATATTATTTTGGAGTTTTATTTTTATTTACAGCCCAAATTATCCTAGATGATAAAATGTTAGAGAAGAAAGTCTCTATTCCTTTCCCAGATACTATAAAATAACTTCATATAACTTCATATAACTTCTTTTTTTTTAACTGTATTTAAAAGCCTTGGAACACCAAGATTATACTATTTTACCCAAAGAATAGGAAGTAAATGGCTTCACATAGAAAAGGAAGCTCAGGCTGTTTCATTGGGACTCCCACTCTTGCCTTCTTATACCTCAGTCCTTCCTTAAGTTTTTGTCTCTGGTGGCTCTTCCTGGACTAACCTTACATAGTTTCTCTTCAGTGGGATGGATGAGCAAATAGTACATAACCAAACTCTTCCCCTTTCTTGACCAATAAGTAAATAAATACAACATGGGTGTAAACATAAAGGGCATAGAGTATAATGGAGTGTTTAAGCATGGGTGGTCTGATGTAGTTTTTTCAAGGATTGTGTGTTGATTCTGCCACTCATTAGCTACATGTGTGGCTTTGGGAAAGTCATTTAAGTGTTAGTGTCCCAGATTCCTCATGTAAAACATTAATAAACAGCATCTACACACAGAATTACTGTAAAACGATGTGCCTATAAAAGTGCCTGGCTGAGAATCAGCACTATTACGCATGCAACTGAAAAGTGGTATAGAACGCTGCTATGGAATGAGTCTAAATATATTCCAAAGGATATATTTTTAAATCAACGTGTATTGTATTCATATTATCAGAGGAGATAATTTTGCTCATAATCATGGAGCAGTCAGTCACTGATATTACACTGAAGCAACATCTTATAATAGCATTGCTTAATAGCCATATAGTACATTTATTCTAAGTAGCTGGAAGCACTTAACAGACATTATCCAATTAATCATTACAGATCCCTCTGTGGTAGGTCAGAGTTGTTATCTCAGTGTTAGAGATAACGATACTGATACACAGAGCTAGTGAGCTACTTGCAAAACCTGAATTATTGCTTCAGCATGTAGTCAGGAATAAATGCAAAGGTGAAGGATGCTGTTAACCTCACCATGCTAGTTTTTGGAATGGACATTCTTAAATTATTTTCTTCCAAATAATACGTAACGGTATCTAATTTTAACTGTTAGAACTGGCAAGAATACGTGTGTATGTACCTCTGACAGCACCTATTTCTAAGCATGTATCTACTAACATTTTGATTTGAGATTCTCATGAAGTCTAACAACTTAGACTGCTGGTTAATTAAAAATTTAATTAACTGTGGCTACTGACAATGAGTAAGATAAGATAAATGTTAATTTTATGATTCAATCTAATTGAAGGTTGGAAAACATCTCTTACTATTAAGGCTATTGTTATCATAAGGAGTGTGCCACAAGTTCTCAGATTCAGTGTATTAGTGGTTCTGCTACCAGAGAGTAGATTATACAATTTTGAACTAGATATATCCCTTAAATCTCGAAAAGTCAGCCTAGGAGTATTTGGGAAGAATGATGATTTGGTGGAAAGTACTGCTATCTATATCTATATATCTATATCCATATCCATATCCATATCTATCTATCTATCTATCTATCTATCTATCTATCTATCTATATCTATTCATTCCTCATTTTACTTACCAACTCTCACCTCTCTAACTTTGAACACAAAACAGAGCCCTCATAGCTCCAGTTAGTCATTTATTTAATTGAGGTCAATTATATCTATAATCTAGGCTTAAAATTTTTCAGAGAATTACAATTGCCTAACAGAATCCAGCCATTAGATATTCAGCAAATGTCAGTTGAAATGGAATGTGGGGAGCCAGTTGTATCATTCAGCATATTCAATGCTCCAATGCTGATACCCCTAAAAAATCAGAACCACTTAAAGTTTTTGATCACATTATTTTTTTTTCACTTTTGGGTATCAGTGTCCTCAATGAAATGTCTTCAAGAGAAGCAAGGTTGACTATCACCATCCCTCCTTTCCCAACAAACAGTGGCTTTACTATTTTTTGATGACCATATACATGTCATTCAGTTACACATGTCACTCATTCAGAATTTTCTATATGTGAGCTTTAGGGAAAAGATACTAATAAATTCATGGATCCAATGATTGTAATGGGAAATAAAAGCTTAGTAAGTTTTTCCAGTTTTAAGATTATTTTTGAATAAGCAGTAAAGTTACACAAAAACAAAAAAATGAAGCCCTTATAGGAATTTGGGATCACGGGGCTGGACTGACGAAAGAGATATTAACAAGGAAAAAAAAGATGTATTTTTAGTACCCCTGGCTCTGGAGTTGAATCCCAAACATACTATTTCCTAAATCTATGACATCAAGTAAGTTAATCTGCTTTCTTAAAACTCCAATTTACTAATGTATGAAACACAAATAAGTCAGAGAGATAAGCATGTGACACAGAAAATAAAATGATATATTACATATAATCAATATTGTGTTTAATCAGTGATATGAATTCAGCAATTCTTTCTTTTTCTTCATTTCCCCTACACCGTATAATGTGGGCACAGATTCAGCTCTGAGAAAGACTGCCCATCATGTGTATAACTCAGACTTTAAGGAATATTAGATGCAAATTATTTTGGTTTCAGGTGTTATTTTCTCAGAATCAGACTTCACTGTGAGATTTGTCAAGGTCATTGTGTTAAACAATTCTCTATGCATTCTTAAAGTCAGAGGTCTAAGTGGACTGTATAACAGTTTGACGGAAAAGGCACTATGCAAATCTAATGTACGCTGTCATCATTATGGATAAGACTTTTCATTTTCAGACTCTTAGGAGGTTTGTCGTCTGTAAGAAAGAACTTTGACTCAATAAGCGGGTTAGTGTGATTGATATTTTACTCTGCAAGAGAGCAGATCAGTAATGAGTTTAACCTATAAAGTGTAAATTATATATCTCTCTTATTTATAAACATGAGAAGAAGGAAAAATATGAGGAAATATAAAGGAGTGCGTGTATGTGTGTGTGTGTGTGTGTGTGTGTGTGTGTGTGTGTGTGTGTATAGAGAGAGAGAGAGGGAGAGAGAGAAAAACAGATATAGATGCAAAGAGAAAAAACAGAAGTAGAGTGAGATTGAGAGCTAAAGAGAGACACAACAGAAAGTCGCAGAGAGAGACAGGATGGACAGGGAAAGGGGAAGGCAGACAGACATAAACGTGAGGAAAGAGAAACAGATAGTCTGTGAATTAGACAAGAGAAATAGAGATCGGATGGGCAGATAGAGGGTCAGAATAGAAAGAGGGAAGATAAAATGCATTCAAGGAAGTGCTAGTACTTTATTTTTGTCTGACATAAGAAAGGATCCTTATTCTTCCTTAGTGGAGTGTAGTTATTGTCAATGGGAGGTCACCAGGGAAGATGTGTGCCTCGCAGCAAGGACTACTGTCTCTTTGTGGTATTTATTTGCACAGTGTATGCCCCACGCACACATTATTTACCTTGATTATTCTTTGAAGGAATGTATTAGACCCTTTATTTTTATATATGACATATATCAGACATTGTACTACATAACTCAAAACAGTGCTTGAATCATGTGTAACACAAACAATAAATGTCCATATTTGAGAGCTTCCAGAAGAGTCAGGATGGAACGAAGTGGAAAAGCAAAAAGCACACAAACAAAAGCCCATTTTTGCTCATTTGTTTTTAATATTAAAGGAATGGAAAGGACACGGGAGAGAAATAAGCATTAATATTACCCTAAATCTGTATCCATCTGTCTTTGATTCTGTCGTGCGTGCAGAATAAATTGTCTTAAAATTAAATGACCTCTTCATTCATGTAGCTCAAGATAGCTAAGTCTATCACTATATAATTAGTCAGAGAATTGAGCTCTAACTATGAAACAGAATTCAGAAGAAATGGACAGTATCAGTGGGTTAAGAGGAGACCAGTAGTGTGGTAATGAGGCATGAAGAGAAGAATCACAAAACTTTAATTTGCCATCCATTCAAAATTGCTGCATATTTATAGATACCATGTATGTATAAACACACATGTATTTATACAAATCATGTATGTATACACATGTGCTCATCCATAGCATGCATGTATAAACATACAGCACTATCATCCCATAAAATTAAGAGTCATATGAGTCAGAACAAAGATGTTACTGGTGCAAAACCTGCAATGAATACTTACAAAAAAGAAAAATGCATCCACTCTCCTCTGACAGTCCTCAGCTTCCCAACATAGTGCCATGAGAATTCTGTTCTTGGTCAGCTGCCAGAAGGGGCAGTTATATGTGTTGGGAGGAAAATAATGACTGTTAGAAACAATGGGGAAGTGTCCATTTTAATAATGGTGTTGTGAGGAGAGATTGAGTAAAATCAATATGATTGAGAAAGTAAAGGTTGATGTCACCCTTTGGGTCAGATATATATTCATGTGTCAGGGGAAAGCTATTACAAATGGAATATGGATTTTTAAAGCTTAACTTTAATATCATTAATGAAACCAGACCCATAGGAGTCATATCAGAATACTTTATAAAAGAAAATATCCAAACCTATATAAAATGAGAAAATCTAGTTTTCGTCATGATATCATTACATGTCTATAGCACTATGAATTCAGAGTATTTGTGTGTTCCCAAGTAGAATTAAAGATTTAAATTATGTCTTTTAAAAATATTGCCGTATTTTATTTTCTTATGGTTGATTCCAGACCTACAGAAGAGAAATGCAGCATGCCCGAGCCATTGAGTCCACAGAGCTATATATCTGACGAACTTGTCATGATAAACAAAAATCAAAGCTTTTAAAATTATAACTCCCCAGAGTATGAACAAGCCAAGGACACCAATATCATTACCACTGTCAAAATCTGTCCATGGCATTAAACTTTTCAATCTGCTTTCGTTTGGCAGTGTAAGGTCATTCTAAGTCCCTTGGGTATCTTTCCTTCAGCAAGGCATTGGCTCCCCATGAGTAATTTACTTGATTGGCATTTATATATTCTGGTGCTTAAAATCATTCATGTGACCAGCAGCCCCAGAATATGAACAGAGATTCTAACACATTGTCCCACAAACTCATGTGTGTTTTCCCCTGCTGATTGAATGGGTCTGTCTGATATAAACATATTTAGGTCTCTATTTTCTCATCCAAATGTATGTCGCATGCCATTAAAAGTATAGGATTATATAAAGGGTGAATGATGATTTTTGGACTAGTTTATTATTCTCAGTTGGAAACATGTATTTTCTTTCCAAAATATTTCCATATAAAACATAAGAATTGAGGGTCAGTAATTCAAGTTTCTTCTGAACCTTAAGATATTTACACAATATTACTTATCAATTGAAAGATGTCTTAGGTTTGATTTAAATTTACTTTTGTGTTCATTTCTGACTTTTTAAAATTGATATGTGCAAGGTAAAGATCTAGCAATAAATCAACTAAAAGAGAAAGAAACTGTCAAATCATGCCATTCAATAGCAAGGCTGGAGGAGAAGGAGGACAAGACAGGATATTTTGACAATGGTACATAAAGAGGGAGGAAAAAGATAAATAAAATATTGCTTTTCAATAGTAAATATGGTGAGTTATTATCTAACTACCTCCATGATGAAAATGACTAGTTTTCAATGATAAAAGTTATTAAGATAATGAGGATATACCTGTGATTAGATTGTGCTGAGAAAACTGCATTATTTGAATCAGAAAATGGTGCATGGGTTTAATTTGTTTGAAAATCAGTTTTTTCTTTAAGGTAGCAGCATTTTTTATTTCCTCCATAGATATTAATCAAAGCCATATTATCTCCTTACACCTACCGCTCCTCCTCTATTTTCTCCCTCAAAATCACCACTGCTATAAAATCTACTCTGGGAAACCTATGGACCTTTTAGAGCATTTATATGTTCAAAAGCTCAGGGAAACCAGTGACAGCAATATAACTGTGAACACATTTTTGAATAATGAAGTTGAATTTTGTATGTAAACTTTGAAGTACTACAAGTAAAGCTGTTATTAAGGGTCATGACGTTTCAAAACTGAGGGGCATCATTATAAATCTTGTCTTTATTATTTTTATGAAATAATAGTACACTAGACAACAAAACGATGATGAGGACTAGTTTGTCAATGTGTACTGAATCAAGCAGTTAAGTGTATCAGAACATACATGTGTGATTGTGTGCTTACACGTATACTTTTATTTTAACGTGCATTGTGAACACACAACCAAAAAAAAGCATACCTGGTAATTGTGATGTTAACATTGGTTGTACAAGGGTTAGTGCTGGAAAATAATGGAAAACCAAGCCAGCACATGTAGTGTAGGAGACACTACATTTAGAAATACTCTCATTGAAGCCAGATTATCACCATATTTCTAAAGAATACACTCATTCTGCTTTTTTTTTTTTGTTCCTGTGGGAAATTTCATCTTTCATTATGTGAATGTAAGGTCTTCATGGGTGCATCCTTCAATAAAAGGCATTGTAGTTATACCAACACCAGAAGGTGTTATACCAAGCTCAGAATGGCTTTCTGTAGACCACCTGAAGATACACGTGCATCACTTAAAATGACATTGTGCTAAATGCTCACTAAATACTATTTATACTTTTATATGCAAAAATAATGAGGGAAGCATGCGCAAAAGAAATAGACAAAGCCATTTTCCTCTCCAAATGGTGCCTATGACCAATACCAGAACACTTTTGCAAGGTACCATGGGCTGCTTCCAAGGACCATGGCTTAAGCCAGAGTTATTAGTATTCAAGTTCAATTGTACTAAATACTTTCTAGGTTAATGTAGCTGCCTAAATAATGTGATTTTTTTAAAGGAAATTCATCCCAAATTGCAGAGGAAAACTATGAAATGGATATAAAAGAATCCATTGTAAACTTGTAGTTTCCCTCTATTTGATATATCAGGCTCAAAATATTAGTTTAAATACAATATAGTAAGTTGTAATAATGTATTTTATTTACACTTAGACATTAGTTTTCATGAATACAGAATAAACATCAGTGTATTTGAATCGCATTATACTATTTATCCTGGAGAGAAAACATTGGAGTAGAGTGGATTTTAGACTCTGTGGTACATATTTATTTGGTTTGGTATCCAAATAAATTCACATTTAATTGTAGGTAAGTTTCAAATAGTATACTAAGTACTTAATTGTAACTGCCCGGCTAGCTCAGTCAGTAGAGCATGAGACTCTTAATTGTAATTAACTCCATTGAATTTATTTTTATTCAAAAGTATTTCATCATTGTTTTCTTGGCTTTATTTTTAAACTAAGCTATTGCACAAACCAGGAAAATATATTCTAAATATTTATTATCATATAATAATACAAACATTTATTTGACATTTTTACCTTATACATTTTAAAGTTTAGAACAAAATATGAGGGATTTTGTTCTTAGATTTTGGAACGGTAACCTAAGTATCTTTCTCTCTGGTATATTTGTTGGCAAATGATCTGTATATCCATCTTAAGATCATATCTCACCAATGACCTTGATGGACAATTCAATTTTATTTGGTGAATGTCAGATCAAGTGCATCAAATATGCCTCAGTGTATGTTAGTTTCATTTTCCTGGTATATGTTAGGTCTGAGGATCTGTGAGAAAACATTGTCATTATGTGATATTCTTGAACTCTAGGCACACCCACAAAATTACTCTTCTCAGTTGAGACATGATGAGCTCCTCTTTATGGCCAGGCTCAATCCTCCTTCCAAATGGAACAGGTAAAACGAAAGAGAGGAATTGCTCAAGATGCAAATTATGCGGACTCCAGTGACCCAGGTGAACCAGACCTTACAAACTGCCTGTCAGGGAGATGTAAATTTCTCAGGAGCAACTAGATCACTTGACTCAAAGGAAGTTATTGATTTTCCTGCAGTGTCTCCCCTGCAGAAGTGAAAGACAAGTTTGTGAGGTAGATACCTTCTAATCTTTGTTTTGTTAAACTGTGTCGTTTTTCCGATTAATTCTAGAGTTCATACAGCATACCGACACATTAAAAATGTTTCCACCATTCAAAAAAAGGAAACAAACAAAAAAAGGGAGAGAGAGACATTCAGTAAGGTCATAATAGGGAAAATTCCAACATCCTGGTGTCTCCATCTATACTTTAATCGATACACATTAACACAAGCTACATTATGCATATGTAAAAAACGCTTGCCATCCTAGTGAAAAATGGCACAGCAATTAAAATGTCAAAAGGCTAAGAAGACAGTGTGAGATTAAGCGCAGTTATAATTTTACTTTAAACCTTCTCAATTCTCTACTGCTCATTGACATGTCTTTCTTTTTTTTTCTAATGATTTTAAATTTTGAAAGTTTTGCAAAATTCAGTCAGCTACTTGGTATCCTACGTAAAAATTACATACATTGGGGTCACCTTTATTCTTCCACTAAATTATGTGATGCATGTGGTTTTTACATTTTTTTCTTCACGATTTAGATTAAAGGCATAAAATAACTCCATTATTTATTTTTCTTCCTTCAACATAGGTAGATGTGACCCCATAAGATAAAGTACTCAAAGCAGGATCCCCTAACATTTATCAGTTTTTCAAGTTGAATATGCCTTCATAGGCAAATATCATTCAATAATAAAAGTCATGTTCACTCAATTGTATTTGAAAAGTCTCTGTCACTTCCTTCGCCACACTTTTTTTCCCCACTAAGGTACAATTTAAATTTACCTTCCTTTTATTAGTTGAACCACTTAAGCTAAGCTTGTTTGATGGCGAACTCTGAGTAAGCCTAGGTGATGTTATGACAAAGAGGGAGCGTGCCCGTCCACTGAATACTATTGGGAACTAACTCCTGATGAGGCATGTAAGATAAAGAGCACAGTTCTTAGGCCATGCGACATAATCTCCACTTTCATTGTTCTTAGTGAATGCATAAGTGAAACCGGGAATTGAATATTTAATGTTATCTTTTTTCCCTTTTTTTTTTTTTTTTGTCAGTAAGTAAAGATACAAACCTGCACCGCTCCACCTCAGGGAACCCCAAGGGGTACATTTGTGCAGGAACTAAACCATCCACATCAAGCGCTGAGGAGGCAGGGTAATGAGACCTTGACATGCTACCGGCTGACATATAGGTTTTATTAGATTAAAAGCTCTGAAATGCCCATAAGGCAGAATGAGTCGTTGCATATTCTCCAATTCTAGAAGGCAGAAAAATGTTCTAGTCTATAAAACAAGTGCATGCAGCTCATGTCTGTAAATCTTTCTTTAACCAGTATTACCTTTGTTACCTGCTATTGTTTGGAACTATAGTTCCTTAAATACATTAATGATGCTTATGTAAATTTCTTATTCAATATCAGCTTCTTTCTGTAAAAGTTTTAACCTTAATTTTAGAGGTTTTTAAGTGCTTTAAAGCATGTTATCTTCAGTGATCTGTTCCCAGACCTGAAACCGGCATAAAATATATTGTTCCAAGAAAATCATTGTTTCTCTAAAATACTAAGGGTTTTTAATTGCTCTTTAATACTGTGATTATATGGTAAAAGATCTATATATATCTACTTAAAACTGAATTTCTAACTATGCCTGTTTCCTAATATTTTGGATCAAGTTACATTTTTATCTTTTACTTGGGAATTAGTAGTTTTCAGCTCTTCAGTTATATAGTGGCCCTCTTTATGCTTGTGGTAATCAATAATCTGACCTAGCCCCCAAGATTTCCCTCCCACTGTGGTACACTTCTTGCATAACCCTGGAGACTGTGACTATGACAGATTTACCCCCATGATATGGCAAAATTGACCTTATAATAGGATGTGATTTAATCACAGAAGCCCTTTAAAAGCAGAGAGTTTCTCTGGTTGGGAGCAAAAGGGGAATCAGAGAGACTTGACGTGTGGTAAAGGTTCAATATGAGAAAAGTTCTTTATTGTTGAGATGAGGGGGTGGTAGGGAACACATGGTAAATTTCTGAAACCAGATTCTAGAAGCTGTCAGTCCAGTTGACAGTTAGCAAGACAATGGGGAACTCAGTCCTACACCCACAAGAAAATGAATTCTGCCAACAGCCTGAGAAGAAGCAGATCTTTCCCTAGTCAAGCCTCCAGGTGATGATGTAGTTGGCCAACACTGATTTCAGCATTATGAGATCCTGAAGGGAAGACCTAGTTAAATGTACCAGACTCCTGACTAAGAAAAATAGTCTGGTTGCAAATTTGTGTTGTTTTACGGAGCGTCTGGGTAACTCAGTTGGTTTATTGTCTGACTCTTGATTTCGGCTCAGGTCATGATCTCAAGGTTGTGGGATCGAGACCCACGTTGGGTTTCCCGCTGAGCATAGAGTGTGGAGCCTGCTTGGGATTGTCTCTTTCCTTTGCTCTCTGCCCCTCCCCCTGCTCATTCTCTCTCTCTCTCTCTCTCTCTCTCTCTCTCTCTCTCTCTCTCTCAAAATAAATAAATACACACTTAAAAATAGATTAATAAATAAAAGTAAATCTGTGTTGTTTTAAGTGGCTCCATTCATGGCAATGTTTCATATAACAATAGACAAATAATGCGATGTTATATAGATTGAGGAAGTTCTGTGAGGGGCTCTATTTCTTGAATTTTCTAAGCCATTTTTTAAATGAAAAATATCATTTAACATATATTGAGCATTTACTATGTGCCAGGCACTATTTCCCTACTTGTAATGGACATTCTGATTTGGTCTTTACAGCTGCAGTGGGAGATGGCTCTACTATAACTCCTACTGTACAAATGAAGAAGTGGAGGCTTGGAGGGTTTAAGTGATTTTCTGAAGGTCAGAATGGATACTAAGTGTCAAATCCAGAATGTAAAACTAAGCAGTTTGATGGCAGAATGCACATAATTACCTCTCCCTTCAGGGCTTCATAGAACCTTAGAGCCCAGAGCACCAGTTACATATTCTAATAGGAAAACAAGCAGCGGAACCTGTGATTGGAATAAGAACATCACCTCTTGTTGGAGATGCAGAATTTCAAACCTAAACCCAGACCTTCTAAATCAGCATCTTCACTTTGTCAAGAATTGTAGGTGACTCATCTGCATATTAAATTTAGAGGTGAATATGAGTTCCCTGTTTGACATTATGGCCCTAGGTGAGATACTTCATCCTGACATCCATATTGTTTCACATTTCTATAAAACAGAGATAGACTAATTTTTTTTTAGAATTGAATTATACTGATGGGGCACCTGGGTATCTCGGTCTGTTGACCGTCTGACTCTTGATTCCTGCTCAGGTCATGATCTCAAGGTCATGGGATCCAACCCCACATTGAGCTCCACACTGAGCCTGCTTGGGATTTTGTCTCTCCCTCTCTCTGCCCCTTTCCCAGTCATTCTCTCTTTCTCTCTCTCTCACTCTCTCAAATAAACATTTTTTTAAAAAAAAAAGAATTATGCTGAAATGTCCAGCATATTATCTGCCACATAATAGGTAATTAACAAACCAGAGATATTTTAACTTTTTCAATAATGGAGATAAACAAGGGAGGGTAGGCCTGAAAACTTCTTAGTGTGTTCTCTCTGGAGCCCAGCAGTGAATCCATGAGCCATAGTTCTGCCTACCATAGGGATCGAATCGCCTAGAAGGGTCAGGCAAGACAGGAACTCCAGAAAGAGATACGAAAAACTTGCAATCCTGATAGCCCACGCATTAGTGTTCTTATGGAATAATAACATGGAGGTGTCTGTGTCCTTGATTCTCTTTCTGAGGATGGAGTCACACTGACAAAATGAAATATTGTGCTCTTTTCCCAAAAAATGCAAGAGCGATCTCTGTGTACTTTTATAACCTTTTTGTATCATAACTGTATGTTTGCAAAAGTTGAGACCATCAGATCTGGTGCCATATAAACTGGAAACACATTATTTTTCAAGTCTTTTTATGTGGCTAAAAATATACAACAAAATCCTAATAATTAAATATATCGACTTCAACTGTTTTCACTTACACTCCATTAAAAGCTATTGTTCCTTTATTTTTTAAATTAAATCATAGTCTCTCTGCATATTTAATCTTCACTCTTGGAATGGTTTCTGAAGGGAAAATTACTTTTAAAATTGTTTTCTCTACAATTAGGAAAATTAGAATCTACTAATGTTATGTATTTTAGCTAAGGTCTAACAAGCTTTTAATTTGGGAATTACTTGTTTCACTGCTTGGAAATCAAAATTATTGGCGGTGGAAAAAAGCAAAACAAAACAAAGGGCTAACCCTTTCTTTGATGTAAACTTTGGAGAGGAGCACCTGCGTGCCTCAGTTGGTTAATTAGCATCCGACTCTTGACTTCAGCTCATGTCATGATCTCATGGTTCCTGAGATAGAGCTCCATGTTGAGCCCTGTGTCAGGTTCTGCACTGACAATAACACGGAGACTGCTTGGGATTCTTTCTCTCCCTCTCTCTCTCTGCTCTCTGTCTCTGTCTCTGTCTCTCTCAAAATAAATAAATAAACTTAAAAAAAAACTTTAGGGAGAAAAGAGTTTAGTTTAATACAAAAACTGCTAAGATGGTTAAAACCCACGGAATAGTTTCTTAACTCTCTCTCTCTCTCTCTCTCTCTCTATATATATATATATATATATAAAATTTTTATTTTATTTTTTATTTTTTAAACTAAATATTTTACTTTATTTTTTTAATATATGAAATTTATTGTCCAATTGGTTATATATATATATATATATATATATATATATTTTAAATAAATCCTATCAAAAGCCTATGATGCTCTAAGCCATTATTTACCAAAGTGAGTTCCTTGACTTAATAATGTCTCTTATTATTGCTTCTTATCCCTTTTGTCAGTGGATCCAGGATCTTAAATTTATTTTACTTTCCTTCAACAGATTTCCTTCCATCAATTTAGAGACAATACAGTGTTCATGAACAGGGTTTCGGTATCTGACTACATATATTTGAAACCAGAAAGGCTGTGTGACCTCTGGCAAGTCATGTAACCTATCTGTGCCTTGGTTTCCACATAAGTAACACGTGTATGTGTATGTATAGATTCATATGGTAGGAATCAATAGTAAATGGATTAGTTCTCATAAGGCACTAAAATACAGTAAGTGCTAAACACACATTAAGTACTTACGTGAAGTGCTAAAATCACATTTCCTTACTAGAGAACTTCATTCTTTGAGCCTAAACCAGGCCCACCCTGTATGGTTGTTCTGTGTGTGCATTGCACGCTGGCATCTTGTGGAAGGAGCCTTCAAGGTTAAAATGCCATCTCTGCTTCTATCACCAAGCCACATGCTCTTGAGCTAGAGCCTACCAAAGCTGGTCTGTTTTTCTGACTTGACTATGTAGAGGGTACAACTTTTTTGCTACCCAAGGAACTAGCAAATGTGCAACTGTCTTAGATCTAACTAGGCACTGCTCTGTCTGCCTTGTAACCCTTATGCCTGGAAAGGTTTTTATCTGTAATTTAGTAAACAAAAAAGACTAATTCAGTTTGTCTTGGCCACGCCACACCTAGAAGATATTTTATTTTTCTTAAGTTCTTAAAAAAATTACAGTTGCTTCTGATAACTAATAGCAAACATAGCAATACATAAATTAAATGATATACTCATATATTTAAGTTATGCTTGTTATGCATATGAACAGCTATTGAGTACTAAATGCATAGTATGGTGGGATGAACAATCATAAGGATGTGATATTATGTACTTGACTCTGAAGGGCTTACTTTCTTTTCAGAAGGCAAGACTGATATGTGTAAAATAGTAAAACAAATGAGTTTTAAAATATGTAGTATATATTACCTAACTTTGTGAGTAATTAATTGTATTTGTCAAGTAAGAAAGCCAGAGTAGACAGGGAAGTTAAGCATATCACAAAAGAATTGAGAGAACTGATTAAAAAAAATTTACAAACAGAAATAAGCAGATATAAAGAGATAAAGATATCTCTAAGGTTTTAAGTCAAGGGTCATTGGTGTGTTTGCGTGTATGTGTTGTATGTATTTCAAGGAAGGATTTATTGAAAAATGAATTTATAAATGAATTATTTGTTTAATGTTTATTTATTTTTGAGAGAAAGAGACACAGAGAGCAAGTGAGGGAGAAGCAGAGAGAGAGGGAGACTCAGAATCCCAAGCAGGCTCCAGGCTCTGAGCTGTCGGCACAGAGCCTGACACGGGCCTCAAACTTAAGAACCAAGAGCGCATGACCTGAGCCACAGTTGGACACTTAACCAGCTGAGCCACCCAGGCATCCCTATAAATAAATTATTTAAAAATTAATAAAAGTGGTTTTGTTTACTTACTAACTTACAATCTATTGAGTTTGGAGATCATCAAATCAGATGTGTGGTAGCTTTGGACACTCTACTGAAATTCAAGTCAGAGAGTTTCCTAGAGGTCACAAGGCAGAATGAAACAGAACTAGACAGTCATGGAGAACACTGCTTATTTTGAGTTAGCTGAATGATTGTATAATGTGAGATTTTTTTTTCAAATTCCTATTAATGATGGCTTGAAGGCACATGAAATAAATATGGCAAAGCATTATGGTAGAGACCATGGCAGGACTTTAAAAAGGAGACATCCTGTACTATGGCACAGCGTACTATATAACTGAGTATGCAGTTTGAAATCAGACATTGCACTGGGTTGAATTTTGTCACCTCAAAAGGTATGTTCATGTCCTACTCCCTAATGCCTGTGAGGGTGAACTTACTTGGAAATAAGGTATTTGCAGATATAATCAAGTTAACATAAGGTCATAATGGATTAGGGGGAGCCCTCAATCTGATACTTAGTGTCTTTAAAAAATAAAAGAGAAGCACATTTGGATACAGAGACACGATGGAGCCACAGTAAGAAGAAGGCCATGTGATGACAGGTTAGCTATTGGAGTGACGTAGCTATAAACCCAGGAACATCAAGAATTGCTGGTAATCACCAGAAGCTAGGAGAAAGATGTGAAACAGACTTTCCTTTAAGAGCCTCCAGAAGAAGCCAACTTTGCTGACACCTTGGTTTTAGCCTTCTGGCTTACTCAACTGTGAGAAAATATATTTCTGTTATTGAAAGTCACCAAATTTGTGGCAATTTGTTATGGCAGTTCTAGGAAACTAATACAGACATCCTCAAATGCGTTTCTATCACTGCTATATAGTAATAGTCATTTTCAAAATGTTAGTACTATGGTGGTAATTACTTTGCCAAATCAACACACTGTACACCTTACACTTACACAATGTTATGTGTCAATTATACTTCAATAAAGCTGGAGAAAATTAAAATAAATAAAAGTAAGTGAAAATGAACCAAAATCCATATAATTTCAGTGAAAGAATATAGACAGTGGCTACATATAGGGCACAAAAGCCGTGAGCTTTAAATGAGACAATGTAAGTAAAGAACTTAAAGTGATGTCTGAAATATAGCAAATGCTTAATAAATCGTAGTTTTTAGTTATAGAAGTAGCAGTAGTGACGGATGAGGCTCAAAGGTGTAGGCAGTTGACATAACAAAATCCATTCAACCATCCGCTTCCAGCCACAAGACAAGTATTTAGTACTTGCTAGATTTGTAGGTGGTGGTGATGAAAAGGGAGCTGTATAGAAACAAAACCCCAGAGGAGCTGATGTACCAGTTGGGAAATGAAAGAACAGAGAAAAAGAACATGATTTGTGGATTTGAGGGTAGAAATTGGGGGTATCAGACAGCCAGGATGGAAAACCAGAAACCATGTATCTCTAAGATTGAACCAGGGATTATCCTTATGCCTGCCTGATAGGTGCTATTCATAATAATCACTAAAAAGGATTAGGTACTTTTTATTAATAACGAATTCCTGTTCCTAGTGATTTCTATTATTTTGTTCTTGATAGGGCAAATCCTGGTGATCGTATTTCCGCCATTCTGCTTGATAGGGCAGATCTGACTTATGAAAATCTACCTCATTAGCAGTTTACCTTGGATTTTCACATTGAGTGGAGGACAGGTGAAGAGAAAACAAACATCATCAACAGGGAACCAGAAAATATTATCACTGGGATGAAAAGTTGTTGACACATGCCTAACCTGAAACTTGAGATTAAAAAAAAAAAAAAAAAAAAAAGGCAATTGCTCATAAAATAGCAGTGGTTCACTAAGAAAATGGCCCTGGAATGAAATTTGACTGAAAGATCTTTTTGGAATAAAAATAGGGTACAAAATAATGAACAATAATGAGTATGGGAATAAGATATTACCTAATTTTTACAATAAATGAATTTCTGGGAAACTAAGACTTGGATGCAGGAAGTTAACTTTTCATAAGAACACATTTGGAGAAATAATATTGTAAAAATGTATGTCTAGATACATTTATTATACATACCCATTTGCAGTTAAACATTATTTCTGGACCTCCCTGAGGTTATGGCTGAGCTAGCTTTATTTCATATGGTCATGGCTTGTTTATGTGTGTGTGTAAATAGAAAATTCACAGCCTCCCAGGAGGTTGCTGCTTTCAAGTGATCCAAAGTAGATGATCTAACTATTCAAGGAAGGACCCATATCAGCACTGCTTTACTATAAGAGCAAAACCACAAATCTTCCCACTTTGAATATATAATTAGCTTTTAGCTATATAAAGAAATCTTTAAAATCAAACTATGAACTTAGGGGCATTTTCAACATAACATTTTGTTATCCAATGACTGTGACTATGCCTTCTTTTTTAAAACAATTATACAAGGGGTGCCTCGGTGCCTCAGTCAGTTAAGCGTTCGACTTCGGCTCAGGTCATGATCTTGCAGTTTGTGAGTTCGAGTCCCACGTCGGGCTCTGGGCTGACAGCTCAGAGCCTGGAGCCTGCTTTGGATTCTGTGTCTCCTTTTTTCCATGCCCCTCCCCCACTCGCACTCTGTCTCTCTCCCTTTCAAAAATAAGTAATAAACAAAAAAATGTGTCTCCTTTTCTCCATGCCCCACCCCCACTCACACTGTCTCTATCCCTTTCAAAAATAAATAATAAACATTAAAATTTTTTTAAACAATTATACAAAATATGTACTCATTTTGTAAACTCTCTAAGTCCTTTATTCAAGCTGTTGTTAAACTGTATGAAAAGTTGAAAATATAACACTGATTGATATAAGGGAAAACATTAAAATACCTATCACAAGAATGCTTTTCTGGATTTATCAATAGTAGATGAACATTTTTAAGGTGATGTTATATCCCTATTTAATATAAGGCACATCATATGCATTTCATTTACATTGCTGCAAGATTAAAAACTTAAATGTATCATAAACAGGTTATAATGGCCACTAGGAGTATGTTTTTGGGTTGCTGCCTACTTCATTAACAAATATTGATTGGAATTCTAGTGTTAAAAATATACTGAGAGCTTTGCATGTCATTTATAAGTGTTTGCAGTCACTAGAATCATATTTGAGTGTGCCTGTATAATTCAGGCACATTTTCATGTTTGAAAAATGTATAAATGGTAAGAGGGTTTTTAAATTTTTTTTTGTTTTGTTTTGTTTGTGTGATGAAAGGAGGTTGGCAATCACTGTGTATCTATTGAAAGGCACTGAATTGGAATATATTCAGATTGAATTTCTGAGCTATGTTGTGCTTCAGAAATTTTATACTTATAGTCTCAACTCTTAGATCTTCTCCTTCCTTGCTCATCTGAGTTTGATAAGTAATTCCTTCAAATCAGTTGTTTCATTCTGTCACAAACTTTATTTCATCCCATTGTATCCCTACTATGTGACTGCCTTGACACTGTGGTGATCCAACAAAGTATTTTCTGCTGTCATTTATACTATTTTAGAAGTGAAATACGTACAGAATATTTTCATGTTCATTTTACCATTAGGCCCCATTCCCATCTCCTTCTTCCTTTGTCTCTATCCCTGTGCCTTCTGAGTGGTTTTAGAAATGCATACACAAGTGTATTTATTTTTAGGAAGAGTTAGAGAATAAGGATTTATAACACATCATGGGCAAAAGCATCACAATGGGAATAACTAATTTAGAGTTTTACTTGTTTAGAGTCGGTGTGAATTTGTTCAGTACCTGTCAGAATCAAGGTGATAGTCTAGGTCGCCATCACTTATAGTATTTTAGTAAACAGTTTCAAACCTCCTTCATGAAATAAGCTGAATAATATAATGGAAACAACAGAGACCTCCTGAAAGGACAACGTGATATCATCATAGCTCTGTAATAACTAGTTTATGGCCTTGGGTAAATTTTAATATCTTAATTGTGTATACTATATGTGTATATTTACACATATGTATACATAATTTTACTTAATTGTGTATATATGATTTTTAATATATGATTTTACCAAAAATAGTGTTAGCCATTTTCTCACAAAGGGTGACTCTTTTGACGTGGGATTGAAGAAAACTGAATTTAAGTTACCATGTTCCTGGGGTGCCTGGCTGGCTCAGTAAGTAGAGCATGTGACTCTTGATCTCAGGGTTGTGAGTTTGAGCCCCATGTTGTAAGTAGAGATTATGTAAAATAACAATAATAATAATAATAATAATAATAAGTAAAAAAAAAGTTGTTATGTTCCCAGAGTCCCTCAACTCTTTAGGTAAGGAATTTGAAGCTTAGAGTTTTAGCATCTTCCTCTACGCTTCAAGCTAGCTATAGGATTTTAGTCCTTTTTCTAGAATATAAACATAGCCTTCCTACCTGGAAATTCAGTTAAATTTTATAAGATTTCCATAATCTGGTTTGATTTGAAAAAATATATAGTTTATTTGACCAGCTACTATTGAAAAATTACCTAAGTTGTAAATTTCATGAAATCTGAATAATGCAATAATTTCAATTGACACTCAATGCATACATAATAAGAAAAGTAAAAAAAATGATTACCATCTGAATTAAGGTGATTTGAATAAAAAGGATTACCATTTGAATAAGGTAATACCTGTTTCTAATTTTATATTTTACTTTGTAAAAATGTCCAAAATTATAGCTTAAAGTGTGAAAAGGTTGCCATTTTTTAAAATTGGAGAATAGAAGTAAGGGCTGTCCCAGGACAGAACAATCAGAAGTCTTTAATGATCAGAGTGCCTGGATGGCGTCCGACTTCTCAGGTCATGATCTTGAGGTTTGTAAGATCATGCTCTATGTGGCACTCTGTGCTGAAGGCCCAGAGCCTTGAACCCCTGCCTCGGATTCCATGTCTCCATCTCTCTCTCTGCCCCTCCCCAGTCTGTGCTCTCAGTCTTATAAAAATAAATTAACTTTTTTTTTAAAGAAGTCTTTACTGATCTTTCATCATGTTGGGATGCATACAACAATAACAGAAAAAAGTCTGATTTTAAGGAGCGTGCATTCCAGCAAGGGAGAGAATTCTTAGGAAGGAAAATAAATCCGATATGATAGTAAGTACTGATAACAAAATGAAAACTAGAACAAGATGAGTGACAGGCTCTTTGAAGAGGGTATTTGAGGAGAAGCCTTAAAAAACTGATTTGAAAGAGGGTTTTGGGGGGGGTTGTTTTCTTTTCCTTTTTTTTTTTTTTTTTTTTTTTTTTTTTTGGCAGAGGGCAGAGAAAAGTCACTGTCATGAGGCAGGAAGAGCCTGACCTGTTAAAGAAATAGGAAGAAGGTCAGCAGAACTGGAGCACAGGAGGGAATTCAATTCAGAGACACAGGCACAACCTGGATCTTATACTCCGTTAGCTACCATGAAAAATTGCTGAATCTCTTGTTACAAGTGTGAAAGGATGCTAATGGGGGGAGGCAAGCAGGGAGGACATAATCTGATTTACGTTTTTAAATAATTACTGGCTGTGGTTGGAAGAAATTATTTTAAGGAGCAAGAGCAGTTGACAATTTAGGAAACCACGGTAGTAATTCAAGTGACAGAGGGTGGTGGCCTGCCCTAAGGTGGGTCCTAACGTGCAATGTGGGATGGGATGAGAGGCTGTCCCATATGTTTATAAGGGAAAGTCAACAGTTTGCCGATTCTTAGATTAGAAATAATGCACGTGTTCTATAAATTTTAAGGAAATAGAGAAGAAACCTCAGTATTTGTTCAACAGCTTGTGGTCATGACCTGGAAGAAAGAAATAAAATGGTGGCACAGTAGTGAGTGGATAATTGGAAGTGTATAATTGTGTGTGTGTGTGTGTGTGTGTGTGTGTGTATGTATATGTATATATATGTATATGTATATATCTATATCTATGTATATATACACACACATATATATGTCTCTGGCATTTATGAAACATTGGATGTTATGTGGTAAAATACAGATGTAAGTTTTTAGGGTATTTCTTTTTCTTAGGGTATTTCTTTTTCTTAGCTGTGTTTGTGATTTCTTAGGGTATTTCTTTTTCTTACCTGTGTTTGTGATTAATTTTTCCAGGAATCTAGATAAAATATTAAATTATATGTTTAAAATTTTTACTTAAGCTAATATTTAATTTTTTATTTAATGCAGGTTTTTTGTTTGTTTTGTTTTGAGAGAGAGAGAGAGAGAGAGAGAGAGAGAGAGAGAAAGTGGGGGAGGGGCAGAGAGAGGGAGACACAGAATCTGAAGCAGGCTCTAGGCTCTGAGCTGTCAACACAGAGCCCAAATTGGGGCTTGAACCCACAAACCAAAAGATCATGACCTGAGCTGAAGTCAGACGCTTAACCAACTGAGCCACCCAGGTACTGCTACTTAAACTAACTTTAAAAATACTTCATAAGCACATCAAATATTTCAATAAAATTTCTCTGAAACTTTTTAATCACAAAAAAGATACTGACCCAGCTATTCCTGTATGTCTTCAAATGGAGGAACATTAGCTGAGGAGCAGCCACGTTTCCCTGCATACATGTTCTATGTGCTCTTTGGGAGGTCAAGATAAAAAGATTAAAAATATTTTCAGGGAGGAATTTACAATCCCGTGAAGTGGCTATATCAGACAATCACATGTTTTTGATGTCGGGTAAATTTAACTCAATTTAAGTAGAATTGCAAAGTATTTATTTACGTTTTCCATAAAATCTACCTAACACCCCATTCTGAATCGATATGTTTAATTACATAAATTTAATTTTGGCTGTTTTTTGAGCTGTTTCTATCATATAAATGCATAACTGATATCAGACTCTTGGTACCACTATGAAGTGGGCAGATTGCCACTTTCACCTTATAAAAATGTTGGGTGTTGAGAAAAAATATTCATATAATTCTTATTAATCCAAATAAGTAGAGCATTATAATTGGTTAAAATTGGATATAGGGCAGATACCTCTTTGTAACAAATAAAAAACACTGCACACTTGAATTCCAATTTTCAATTTTTCCATTAATGCAAAAATTTTAATTAAATTTTGGACTATGGGGCATTGACCATGAGGACAAAAATAATTGAAAGAGTTTATATCTGTGTATCCATTATACTTGCATATAAAATTATAAATAATGTTATTACCATCAGTAGTAAATTAATTAAAATGGTGTAGCCTGCCGGTAATATAAATCAAAGATCCTTTTCAAATATTAGTTGGATAAGATTGACATTAAATTGAATCTGTTTATTTTTTGGAAATGTATTGGACTTCAACTAATGATTTTCAAGATTTATTGCTATTTATATCTTAGAAACCAAGTATATTTCTGAATCACTTAGCGGATGCAGAAGGAAAAGAACATATTATGTTTTTAGAGAAAATGATTTATTATTTTCTAAAACTGTGCTCTTACTAAGTTAGATAAAGGGACTGATATTTTATAGATCACGATCATAGATTTATGCATGAACAGAAGTGATCTGAGAACACTCTAGTAAAAGTATATATATATATATATATATATACGTATATATATATGTATATATATATATATATATATGTTCAAATGTAGCCTAATGAACAATCAATAAGTCAGTAAGTATGCTTGGAACCTACAAGGTACCAGTGGAGGGTCCTTTTCTGGACAAAGGTCTTCTTTGGCTCTGTGACAGCCTTTTCCCATTTTTCTCTTTTCCTGCCACTCAGGAGGCAGTTCTTTGTAAGAGTCCTACTCCAGTCCCTCTTCCTTTATGCCGCACAGACTCAGACTTTCTCTTCTTATACTGCATGGTGTAACTCTGACAGACCTAATTTATCCCATGGCTTTAGAATGATACCTCCTGCTCACGTTCCACCTGGCAATACCTACCGCCTCCACTTGCAAATCACAGAAGGACCTCAGTGTCAGCATGCCCAAAATTCAAGCCTCATACTTTAAGCCAGACGTGCTCCATCAGTGTTCCCTGCTTCAGTTTATGGCACTCCCATCCACTTGGTTTCTCATTCCGTAAAACCTGGAGGCAGTGTTTAAGGGATACGTTCTAGAGCCAAACCACTAGACTTTGAGTACCAGATCTACTAAATGGCAGAGTGTCTAATGATTCTTCGGGCAAGTTATTTCATATCTCTGCACTTCACTATCCGTGGTATTGGAGTAATGACAGTGCCACTTTGTAAGGTTATTGCAAGACGTAAATGAACTAATAAATGAGAAACCCTTCAAATACTGATAGGTATTAACAAGTGCTATATGAGTGTTACCTATTTCTGTTATGATTTTTCTTTTACTTTATCTTCTTCACCCAGGCCCTTCATATTCGACAGTCACTAACTACTCATATTACCTAACATCAAAATATTTTCTATTTCTATTCTCTTGGTTTTCACCATATTGCCCGAATTCTCGGATAGTCCAGCTGCAGATATACTCATATCACTCACCTGCTTGATAGTGCTTAATAGCTTCCCAGTATTCTTAGGAAACATATGAAAATATTCAATAATGTAAGAACCTTGCTGTTCTCACTTTGGCAGCACGTATACTAAAATTCGGGCAATACAGAGAAGATTAGCATGCAGGAGGATGATGTAAAGCCTTGCTGACCAGCCTTGCCTCAGTCTCTCGTTCCTCTTCAATATCTATCCATCACTTGTTGCTCACTAAGCTCTTTACTCAACACACCTTCCAATTCCACTAAGGAGCTAAGCTTCTCCTTATAAAGTCCTATTGACTCTTCAGGTCTCAACTTAAATGTGATCCTTCCTGGGCGCATCCCTAAATAGCCCCCTCTCTCAGCAGACTTGCTGCCTATACTCACATGGACATTATATACTTTCCCTTCTAAGATGTTACCACTATTTTAATTAAGTATTTAATTGTGTGACATTTTGTTCACATCTGCCTCAAAGGTAAGGTCAATGACAAAGAGAATCATGCCATTGGATACATCACTCTATCCTTACCAGCTGGCATGTTGCTTGCTTCACCATAGTAGATGTTCAATAAATATGTATTCTGTTAAGGAATACATGTCTGGCACTATGCCTTGCTCTCATGGAGATCATAGTTTAATGTGGGAGCACAGATTGAGCAAAAACATGTCTGAGAAGCGTTATGAAGTATACAAAGTGTCATGTTGCCTACTAGGGGGCAATCCCTAACTTCATGTGGGTTGATAAAGCCTACATAAGAAAGCTCTGTGCTTTCAAGCTGAGATTAAAGGTGAGAAAGACCTGGCTGGGTGCAAGTGCTGGAGAGTGAGGAGGGCAGGCTGAAGGAACAGCACCTGCAAACTCTCTGCAGCAGGAGAAAGTACTATCTGTATAAGACAGGTGTCCATGAATTGGCAGCCAGTTCGTGGGATGATGTAAGTTTGCATGGAGAACATGTCCTTGATGACCTGTGTGTTCTAACCCTGGAAGGCTCTCCCAAAAACATTCTGTTCTGATCAAGACTTTTGGGACTTTTGTCAGTCAGAGAAAGACAGATGCCATACCATGTGATTTCACTCATATGTAGAATTTAAGAAAATAGATGAGCAAAGGGGAAAGAGAGAGAGAGAGAGAGAGGCAAACCAGAAACTGACTTGTAACTATAGAAAACAAACTGATGGATGCCAGAGGGGAGGTGGGCAGAGGGAATGAGTGAAGTAGGCAATGAGGATTAAGAGTACACTTACCATGGGGCGCCTGGGTGGCGCAGTCGGTTAAGCGTCCGACTTCAGCCAGGTCACGATCTCGCGGTCCGTGAGTTCGAGCCCCGCGTCGGGCTCTGGGCTGATGGCTCAGAGCCTGGAGCCTGCTTCCGATTCTGTGTCTCCCTCTCTCTCTGCCCCTCCCCCGTTCATGCTCTGTCTCTCTCTGTCCCAAAAATAAATAAAAAAAAAAAAAAAAAAAAAAAAGAGTACACTTACCATGATGAGCACAGAGTAATGCATCGAATTGTCAAATCACTGTATTGTCTACCTGAAACTAATATAATGCTATATGTATGTTAACTACACTGGAATTAAAATTAACATTTTTAAAAAGACTTTTGTGACTTTCTGACTCCTCTGAGATAAGAGGTGAGAATTTAATTCACATAATGGCATGTTGGGGACTTAAGATCTGATCCAATTTTAATAAAAATAATAACAGTAATAAAGAAATATGTTGATTTTTGCTGTAAATAGGTAGAATAAGATTCTTAGCTTAATATGCACACACATGCATGCACAAATACACATAGACACACACTCATATGCAGAGAATGATCTAAAAAATACATACCAAAATATGATTGGACATATGTGAAACTAGACCAATAAGTCTTTTCTTTATATAACTCTTTACGCCTCTCTCTTGTTTGAAATTATCCATCCAGCATAACTTTTGGCATTACTTGTGTGATCAAAACTTTAAAAATTAATCAAATACTAAGCAGAAATATGTATTTAATTTAACATACATAGTGGGATTAGTGTGCTGGAGTGTGAAAAATATATCTGTAGCTGAGAAATCATCACATATTTATCTTGGATAAAGGTAATGTAGGACAAGAGCATGACACTAGAATTATGAGCAGAGAGTTGTATGATTTTAATCACTAATATTTAAGCCTTGATTTTCTACACCGATACATATGTATGTTTCTCTGCTTCAAGCCATCTCCATTAGCCATGCAAAGGGGTGAAAGTTCCAGGGATTTGTTTGGCAACATGTTTCTGAAAGGCCATTTGGTGCAGCTGCCTTCCATTTGTTTCATCAAGAGACTAAGCAAAACTAAAGTAGTTCTTCATGATGAACTGGCAGGAAAGTGCCAAGATCATTTTATTGCTTAACGACTTGGCAGGAGGAAATGTTAAAATATTACAATCTCTCATATCTATGAACTGAAAGAGGCTTTCAACGGAGAGCTCTCAAGCTCATACGTGATTAAGATGCGGCCACATGGCCTTGGCTTATATTTCGGACTGATGGGAGGAAGACAGAGAATTTGGATACTTTTAAATATATTAACAGTAATTTCTTAGGAATCTTTTGCTGGTTTAAGCCAAATGCTAATCTGAGAAATTAAGCCGTCTCCATTTTGATGTTGATAAGCACTGCAGTCCCCACCGATCAATGGGATTTCCTTTGCATTTGGAAAAGAGGGCAACATTTATTGAGAAATTGTGTGCCAAGTAAAATCCTGAGATAAACAACTTTATAGAAGGCAAACTGACAGTTTACCATACATTTCCAGAACATAAAGAGCTGTTGTGGTTTGCTTTCTCTTTGTGCAAATTGTGGGATGGATGAAAGTGACACAGAGTGATGACACCAGCTAAATGGAATCATGATGTAGGCACTTACTGCAGATACCTCATCACACAGTTGTGCAACACACACGCTTCCTGCAGCCTTCCTACAGTGGAAACACCCAGGCTCTTCTCAACTATTGATGCTAATTTTGCCAATTATTTCGTGGCTTTCTGCTTTGAATACTCACTTATAAAAGAGCATAGATTAACTGGTCAGTGCACTCCTTTCGTTGTAGTTTAATATGAAGATTACTTTGATAACTAAATAAATTGTAAGGATTGAATTAATAAATCACAGTGTTGTTCACCCTCCAGAATTATTATTAATAGTAGCATTATTGTTTTATTATTATTATTATTATTATTATTATTATTATTGTTATTATTTTAATGAAGGGAAGTAATACTAGGGGAAAAATAGATGACACCAGATTCTGCCAAAACTTCAAATTTTGGAAAGAAAAGTTGTAAAAGAGTATCTGCTTACCTATTTTGTCTGTAGGATTTAGTTTATGATTGATATCAACATGAGCAACATTGGTTAATTGACAAGAATTCCATTTATATCTAGTCTCTCTGTGTGCATAGATGCATCTTACATATTTACGTTAATAATGGAAAATATAAATAAGGGATCTGTCGTGTCAAAAATTGGAGAGGAATAAATTGACAGTGAAACAAGATATCAAATTGCAGCTTTTGTCTGCATGGATATTAAAATTCAGCTCTTGTTGAAATGGTTCAAAATCTGTTTGATCTTACTCATATTCAAGCATGCTTTTGCTGTGTTAAAATTAAACTTAATTTTATTTTATTTATTTATTTTCAATATATGAAGTTTATTGTCAAATTGGTTTCCACACAACACCCAGTGCTCATCACAAAAGGTGCCCTCCTCAATACCCATCCCCCACCCTCCCCTCCCTCCCACCCCCCATCAACCCTCAGTTTGTTCTCAGTTTTTAAGAGTCTCTTATGCTTTGGCTCTCTTCCACTCTAACCTCTTTTTTTTTTCCTTCCCCTCCCCCATGGGTTTCTGTTAAGTTTCTCAGGATCCACACAAGAGTGAAACCATATGATATCTGTCTTTCTCTGTATGGCTTATTTCACTTAGCATCACACTCTCCAGTTCCATCCACGTTGCTACAAAGGACCATATTTCATTCTTTCTCATTGCCACGTAGTACTCCATTGTGTATATAAATCACATTTTTTTTATCCATTCATCAGTTGATGGACATTTAGGCTCTTTCCATAATTTGGCTATTGTTGAGAGTGCTGCTATAAACATTGGGGTACAAGTGCCCCTATGCATCAGTACTCCTGTGTCCCTTGGATAAATTCCTAGCAGTGCTATTGCTGGGTCATAGGGTAGGTCTATTTTTAATTTTTTAAGGAACCTCCACACTGTTTTCCAGAGTAGCTGCACCAATTTGCATTCCCACCAACAGTGCAAGAGGGTTCCCGTTTCTCCACATCCTCGCCAGCATCTATAGTCTCCTGATTTGTTCATTTTGGCCAGTCTGACTGGCGTGAGGTGATGTCTGAGTGTGGTTTTGATTTGTATTTCCCTGATGAGGAGTGACGTTGAGCATCTTTTCATGTGCCTGTTGGCCATTCGGATGTCTTCTTTAGAGAAGCATCTATTCATGTTTTCTGCCCATTTCTTCACTGGGTTATTTGTTTTTCGGGTGTGGAGTTTGGTGAGCTCTTTATAGATTTTGGATACTAGCCATTTGTCTGATATGTCGTTTGCAAATATCTTTTCCCATTCCGTTGGTTGCCTTTTAGTTTTGTTGGTTGTTTCCTTTGCTGTGCAGAAGCTTTTTATCTTCATAAGGTCCCAGTAGTTCATTTTTGCTTTTAATTCCCTTGCCTTTGGGGATGTGTCAAGTAAGACATTGCTAGGGCTGAGGTCAGAGAGGTCTTTTCCTGCTTTCTCCTCTAAGGTTTTGATGGTTTCCTGTCTCACATTCAGGTCCTTTATCCATTTGGAGTTTATTTTTGTGAATGGTGTGAGAAAGTGGTCTAGTTTCAACCTTCTGCATGTTGCTGTCCAGTTCTCCCAGCACCATTTGTTAAAGAGACTGTCTTTTTTCCATTGGATGTTCTTTCCTCCTTTGTCAAAGATGAGTTGGCCATACGTTTGTGGGTCTAGTTCTGGGCTTTCTATTCTATTCCATTGGTCTATGTGTCTGTTTTTGTGCCAATACCATGCTGTCTTGATGATTACAGCTTTGTAGTAGAAGCTAAAGTCTGGGATTGTGATGCCTCCTGCTTTGGTCTTCTTCTTCAAAATTACTTTGGCTATTCTGGGCCTTTTGTGGTTCCATATGAATTTTAGGATTGCTTGTTCTAGTTTTGAGAAGAATGCTTGTGCAATTTTGATTGGGATTGCATTGAATGTGTAGATAGCTTTGGGTAGTATTGACATTTTGACAATATTTATTCTTCCAATCCATGAGCAGGGAATGTCTTTCCATTTCTTTATATCTTCTTCAATTACCTTCATAAGCTTTCTATAGTTTTCAGCATACAGATCTTTTACATCTTTGGGTAAAAGATGTAAGGTGGTAAAAGATGAGGGGTGGTTGTAATAATTCCATTTTCATTCATGAATTTATCTATTTGGGTCATTTCCCTTTTCTTTTTGAGAAGCCTGGCAGAGGTTTATCAATTTTGTTTATTTTTTCAAAAAATCAACTCTTGGTTTCGTTGATCTGCTCTACAGTTTTTTGGGATTCTATATTGTTTATTTCTGCTCTGATCTTTATTATTTCTCTTCTTCTGCTGGGTTTAGGCTCTCTTTGCTGTTCTGCTTCTATTTCCTTTAGGTGTGCTGTTAGATTTTGTATTTGGGATTTTGCTTGTTTCTTGAGATAGGCCTGGATTGCAATGTATTTTCCTCTCAGGACTGCCTTCGCTGCATCCCAAAGCGTTTGGATTGTTGTATTTTCATTTTCATTTGTTTCCATATATTTTTTAATTTCTTCTCTAATTGCCTGGTTGACCCATTCATTCTTTAGTAGGGTATTCTTTAACCTCCATGCTTTTGGAGGTTTTCCAGACTTTTTCCTGTGGTTGATTTCAAGCTTCATAGCATTGTGGTCTGAAAGTATGCATGGTATGATTTCAATTCTTGTATACTTATGAAGGGCTGTTTTGTGACCCAGTATGTGATCTATCTTGGAGAATGTTCCATGTGCACTCGAGAAGAAAGCATATTCTGTTGCTTTGGTACAGAGTTCTAAATATATCTGTCAAGTCCATCTGATCCAATGTGTCATTCAGGGCCCTTGTTTCTTTATTGACCGTGTGTCTAGATGATCTATCCATTTCTGTAAGTGGAGTGTTAAAGTCCCCTGCAATGACCACATTCTTATCAATAAGGTTGCTTATGTTTGTGAGTAATTGTTTTATATATTTGGGGGCTCCTGTATTCGGCGCATAGACATTTATAATTGTCAGCTCTTCCTGATGGATAGACCCTGTGATTATTATATAATGCCCTTCTTTATCTCTTGTTACAGCCTTTAATTGAAAGTCTAGTTTGTCTGATATAAGTATGGCTACTCCAGCTTTCTTTGACTTCCACTGGCATGATAAATAGTTCTTCATCCCCTCACTCTCAATCTGAAGGTGTCTTCAGGTCTAAAATGAGTCTCTTGTAGACAGCAAATAGATAGGTCTTGTTTTTTTTTATCCATTCTGATACCCTATGTCTTTTGGTTGGCGTATTTAGTCCATTTAGATTCAGTGTTATTATAGAAAGATATGGGTTTAGAGTCATTGTGATGTCCGTAGGTTTCATGCTTGTAGTGATGTCTCTGGTACTTTGTCTCACAGGATCCCCCTTAGGATCTCTTGTAGGGCTGGTTTAGTGGTGACGAATTCCTTCAGTTTTTGTTTGTTTGGGAAGACCTTTATCTCTCCTTCTAGTCTAAATGACAGACTTGCTGGATAAAGGATTCTCAGCTGCATATTTTTTCTGTTGATCACATTGAAGATCTCCTGCCATTCCTTTCTGGCCTGCCAAGTTTCAGTAGAGAGATCAGTCACGTGTCTTATAGGTCTCCCTTTATATGTTAGAGCGCGTTTATCTCTAGCTGCTTTCATATTTTTCTCTTTATCCTTGTATTTTGCCAGTTTCACTATGATATGTCGTGCAGAAGATCGATTCAAGTTATGTCTGAGGGGAGTTTTCTGTGCCTCTTGGATTTCAATGCCTTTTTCCTTCCCCAGATCAGGGAAGTTCTCAGCTATTATTTCTTCAAGTACACTTTCAGCACCTTTCCCTCTCTCTTCCTCCTCTGGGATACGAATTATGCGTATATTATTTCTCTTTAGTGCATCACTTAGTTCTCTAATTTTCCCCTCATACTCCTGGATTTTTTCATCTCTCTTTTTTTCAGCTTCTTTTTCAATAATTTTATCTTCTAGTTCACCTATTCCTTCCTCTGCCTCTTCAATCCGAGCCATAGTTGTCTCCATTTTATTTTGCAACTCGTTGGTAGCATTTTTTAGCCCCCTCCTGGCGGTTCCTTAGTCCCTTATCTCTGTAGCAAGAGATTCTCTGTTGTCCTTTATACTGTTTTCAAGCCCAGCGATTAATTTTATGACTATTATTCTAAACTCACTTTCTGTTATATTTAAATCGTTTTTGATCAGTTCGTTAGCTGTTATTTCCTGGACGTTTTTCTGAGGGGAATTCTTCCGTTTCTTCATTTTGGATAGTCCCTGGAGTGGTGCCAGACTGTGGGGCACTTCCCCTGTGCTGTCTTGAATAACTGGAGTTGGTGGGCGGGGCCGCAGTCAGCCCTGATGTCTGCCCCCAGCCCACCGCTGGGGCCACAATCAGACTGGTGTGTGCCTTCACTTCCCCTCTCCTAGGGGCCAGATTCACTGTGGGGTGGCGTGGCCCGTCTGGGCTACTTGCACACTGCCAGGCTTGTGGTTCTGGGGATCTGGCTTATTAGCTGGGGTGGATCGGCAAGGTGCCCAGGGGCAGGAGGGGCAGGCTCAGCTCGCTTTTCCTTCGGAGATCCACTTCGGGAGGGGCCCTGCAGCATTGGGAGGGAGTCAGACCGTCGCCGGAGGGGTGGCTCCGCAGAAGCACAGTGTTGGGTGTTTGCCCGGAGCAAGCAAGTTCCCTGGCAGGAACCAGTTCCCTTTGGGATTTTGGCTGGTGGATGGGGGAGGGGGATGGCGATGGCGAGCGCCTTTGTTCCCCGCCAGGCTGAGCTCTGTCGTCTGGGGCTCAACAACTCTCCCTCCCATTGTCCTTTAGCCCTCCCACTCTCGGAGCAGAGCTGTTAGCTTATAACCTTCCAGATGTCAAGTCCCGCTGGCTGTCCGAACACACTCCGTCCGGCCCCTCCACTTTTACAAGCCAGACTCGGGGGGCTCTGCTTGGCCGGAGGGCCGCCCCTCCGCCCCAACATCCTCCCACCAGTCGGTGGAGCGCGCACCACCTCGCTGCCCTTCCTACCCTCTTCCGTGGGCCTCTCATCTGTGCTTGGCTCTGGAGACTCCATTCTGCTAGTGTTCTGGTGGTTTTCTGGGTTATTTAGGCAGGTGTGGGTGGAATCTATGTAATCCTCCAGAGACGGTGAGCCCAGCGTCCTCCTACGCCGCCATCTTCCCAGGATCCTCAAAACTTAATATTAAAAAAGATTCCATTATTCAATAAATAAATAAATAAATAAATAAATAAATAAATAAATAAATGGATTACCTTGAATTCAAAGATAATGAAGAACTTTTTGCTAAAGAAGAAATACATTTATTTTCATTTTATTTTAATTTCCCCAAGTTTAATTTCTTTTAAAACATCAATATAGCTACTTTCGGAACAATTTTTAAGAAGGAAAAACAACTACAATTTTCATAACATAAAATTTAAATGAATTTACTTATAAAAAACATTTAAATTGTTCAGAATTGGTTGATAAGTATAATTGTTTTTAATCTCCCTATATTTTGTATTATAAAATTAAATATAATAGGCTTCCATACTTTTCTTCATATTTCTCAAATTTTCATACTGCAGATGAGTTACATAAGTGCTTTTGTAAATGAGTAACCTTTAGAACTTATAATTCCTGAGCCAAGCTAAAACACCAAATTATTTTGTTTAAATTGTGCGTGGAAACAATACAAGACCACAAGCACTATTTTTAGTATTAGAGGACAGGGAAGGTTAAGTTGAATTTAAATAGCAAATAAAAGTTACCACAAAGGGAGTAAGCTTTTAAAACGTGAAACATCCCTAGCTCTACACCATTTTCATCAACACACATTTCTTTCTTTTTTTTTGTTTAATTTAAATCTTCAACTAAACAATATCCCGCAAGTACTGTGCTTCTTTAATTCTGTGTTTAAACAAAATTGCTGGTATCTATCAAGATTATAATTTTATGAAATGAACAGCAGTACATAAAGAGAAATTAAAAAGGTTATTCAGAGAAATTACAGACACATCTCTAACCTAATCTTAATGCAAGTTCATTGCCTGTCCATTGGGCCCAGTTTTGTTCAAGCAATTATTAGACTGCTTTATTTATAGCACCCATGTGCCTGTTTTGGGCAATGGGTTCTCAATAAATTACCAAAATAAAATAACAGCACAAGAACAGACCTTACTTTAAAAATAGATACCACCAATTACAGTGGAAGGAGAATAGTTAGGTGAAGATTTAAATCGTACCAATTGCTCCTGGGAAATTGATGGGACAGACTGAGAGGAGCACACACCCATGAATGTGCATGGTTATTTTCCACAATTAAAATCACAAATGTTAAGGGGAACTTATAATAAAGGAGAATAGTCATTGAGTCTAATTGTCAGTAATCACTGAGAAATACACAGTAGTATATTTAGTAAATGTCCTGAAGCAACATGCAGACTGCTCAGAGTTGGGGGCTGGGTGGAGAGAGAGAAAGAGGGAAAGAGAGGAAGGGAGGGAGCCAGAGGGAGGGGGTGAGGGGAAGAGGGAGGGAGAGACGGAGGGAGGGGGAGAGGGAGAAAATATATGAATGAATATCATTCCTAGAAGATTCAAAAAACCTACATAGAGATGCAGAATTAGATCAATTTTATGATCTTGTCTAATATAATTTGCATGCATAGTCATATACTTTGGACCATATAGAACTGTCTACTAAAATTTGAATGCCAATTAGTATACAAAATATGAAAGCAAAGCCTATAATTCATAGGATTTGTATTGTTGTCAAGACTTAAAAAGATGTAAAGCAAGTTCTGAGTTGGAAGAGGCTTTTAGAAAAGCAAGCAAATTATATTGGAAGGTCAGCTTAAGGAGAGTTTCATGTAGTAACATTCATAATTCAGACTAGCAAATGATAGTTGGTTGAGTGTCTGACTTCAGCTCAGGTTCATGATCTCACAGTTCATGAGTTCCAGCCCTGCATCCAGCTTTCTGCTGTCAGCACAGAGCCCACTTTGGATTCTCTGTCCCCCTCTTTCTGCACCTCCCCTACTCACTCTCTCCATCTCTCGAAAATAAGTAAACATTTTAAAAAATAAAGTAAAAATAAGAATAATTCATTAATATGCTACCACAACGGCAGAGAAATTCTTCTGTGATTACGAGTAAAGAAGTCATATTGACCGTGGGCATATTAGCTTTATATATTGTTGATTATTATGTATATATAATTGAACATTGACATAAGCATGTGCACAAATAGATACAATCCTTCTTTTTAATGATGTTTTGGGTGCCAGATATAGGCCTTTAAAAGGGTGTTTGGGGAATGTAATTATTGTAGAGTGGTGTGAGTAGTCTTTGATGAGCCTCGACCCACATAAGAAAGCTGCTTCAATGGGGAGACCACACAGGGAGCCACTCTTCTATTCTCCATGTTTACCAGGGTTTCTACTGAGTAAATCTGGGAGGTGCACTTTTTTTTAGCAAATTCATTTTTTTAAAATGTTTATTATTTTTGAAAGAGAGCACGTGGGGGAGGGGTAGAGAGAGAGAGGGAGAGAGATAATCCCAAGCAGGCTCCAAGCTGTCAGCACAGAATCCAACATGGGGCTCAAACTCATGAATTGCAAGGTCACGGGCTGATCGGAAATCCAGATCCCAACACTTAACCAACTGAGCCACCCAGGCGCCCTGCAAATTCATTTTTTTTAAATTGTTTTAATGTTTATTTTTGAGAGAGAGAGACAGAGACAGAGGCAGAGCTTGGGTGGGGGAGGGTCAGAGAGAGAGAGGGAGACACAGAATCCAAAGCAGGCTCCAGGCTCCAGGCTCCAGGCTGTCAGCACAGAGCCTGATGAGGGGTGGGGGGGCTTGAACTCAAGAACCGTGAGGTCATGACTTAGGATGAAGTCGGATGCTTCACCAACTGAGCCATCCAGGTGCTCTGCAAATTCAAGTTTTTGAGCTTATAATTCCACTTGGAAAGCTCTTCTCCTTCCAAGTATCTAGATTGCCAACCCCCTCACTTACCAATGTGGTTGCTCACATCTTCCCTTCCAGTTGAACTTGTCCCCTCCTCTTCTAGCACCACTCCTGCCCTCCCAGTTCCTCTTACCCAAGACTTTATTTTCCCTATTGTTTTCATCAGTTGTCACTTTCAGATACACCATTTAACTTACCTATGTATTATACATATTGTTTTTTTTTGTTATTTCCCTCCTCCAGAAGAGGACTGTTTTCTGTTTAGTTCATGCTTGTGAGTTTAGTTTAGTTCATCCTCATATGTTTCATGTTTGGGGAGGAGGGGAGAAAAAAGCTGGACTGTAATAGGTACTCAATAATATTGTTTGAATGGAAAAGATCAAAATCCATGTGCATTTTTAAAGTTTCTTGCTAGATGGCAAAGAAAACTACATGCTTAGATCTTTAAGTTGATTTGTGTTCATCTTGAAATGTGCTTTGAAAACTTATGTTGTCTGTTATTAAAGCGTTAAGGAAAATAGACTTTAAAAAAGTTGATTTGGTCATTTTTACTCACCAGTACCATATTATCTTAAACACAAAACCGAAAAGCACTTTAGGGTGCTTTTGTACTTTTGTCTTGGTTTGCTTTTAATTTTTTTCTTTCCTGTGTGTTCAGCGCCTTTACTGTGAATAACCATTCTCAGTTAAACAATCCCACAGCCTCCACTTATAGTCACCACGCTGCCCTAGCATTCTTTGTAGAAATGAAAGCTCAGTTAAAGACACAACTTTCTTTTATGGTGCAATTTGTTTGCTCTTAGGCTGGATCGTTCCCTTTGCCATTTGATTTCCTCAATTGAGCAATTTATGACAGACTTTTAAGGCCTACTGTCCATTACAGACAGCAGGTTTTAAAAACTCCATCATCATCATCAGCTTAATGAGTAAATGGCTGGAAGCTGTGCAGCTTGGTGGGGGGAGTGTGTTGGGGTTTGACTCTGACAGCCAGCTTGCTGTTGCTGTAATTAATAATGAAATGTTACATCTCTTGCTTTTTATGTGGATCCAAGGAAAGTGACAGGGATTATGGAGAGAAATAAATTTACATTGTAGCTTTATAAAGCATCCATAGCTTGAGAGGCTCAATACATACAAAATTACTATAAGATGACAGTTTCCAAAGAAAGTAGCTACAAAAAATATTTAAAGCTCTAGGTTGAAAAATCAGGACATTGTAAAAATTAAGAGAGAGAGAGGGAGAGAGAGACTGAAAAGACACTTTCTTTTATCTTGTCCCTCCTTTCCTGCTGCTTAATTTTTTTTTTCTATGTAGCTGCTTATAAAAAGATCAAAGATATATCTAACTTGTCTCCCTGAGTGAATCTATTTCAGTCAATGTCACAGCCCACTCAATGTCACAGCTCACTCACTTTCTAACAGTGACAAAAGTTCCTATCACACTCCCCTTCTCAGCAATTCTGATGGGTCTCCCAGCTGCACCCCCTTCATTTTAGAAAATATTTCATTGCAACAAGGAAGAGCGGTGCGGTTCTCTGAATGAGTCTTGCACAGTAAAGCCAGTGCCATTGAGTAATAGTCAATGATAATGGCAAGCTAATAGTCACGGGCCAACATTTCAAGCCTTGTTCTTCCTCCAAAGTAGTGCATCTGGGCATTTTGCCTTTTCTGTGTATTAGAAGCGGTATGTGGAAACCTGTCATCTTCCTGTTTATGAAATCCGAACGAGCCACAAAGTCAAATTGGTCATACCAGCCTTGTGAATTGTTGGAAAGTAAAGATAGACTCTCACAATGACACAAAGGGTTATCTGAAGTTGAGGATCTCAAATAATACTAACTCCACGTAATTATTTCTATATTTGATTCTTCTTTCTTGGTTTTCCCTAAATAAACTGTCACATTCTTGACATGGCTCTTCAAGAAGTGGTCGCCCTCATCTTAAACCATTCTTCCATTTCAAATTGATATGAAAACCTTGCCTGTGCATGTGAATAATTGAAATGAAATATATTAACAATTAGCAATTGGGAAAGGACAAATTTTAGCATAATTAAATAATTACCATTTTATTTTTTTTCAACGTTTATTTATTTTTGGGACAGAGAGAGACAGAGCATGAACGGGGGAGGGGCAGAGAGAGAGGAAGACACAGAATCGGAAACAGGCTCCAGGCTCTGAGCCATCAGCCCAGAGCCCGACGCGGGGCTCGAACTCACGGACCGCGAGATCGTGACCTGGCTGAAGTCGGACGCTCAACCGACTGCGCCACCCAGGCGCCCCAAATAATTACCATTTTAATACAACAAGATATTGTTAAAATAATTAACAATATTTTACGCTGAATTAAGTAATCTACTTGATTAGGCAGACTAGCATGCTTTATTTTACTTGCTTTTATATTGACATGAGTGTACATTTAGTTATGTATGTGCATAAATATTCATGTATAAGCCCTGCAATGGAGTGAATGTTATTTTCCCCCAAAATTTGTATGTTGAAATCCTAATCCCTAATATGATGGTATTCGGAGGTGGGGCATTTGGGAAAGCGTGAGGTCGACAAGGTAAAGTTTTCATGAATGATTCTTATATAGAAGGAGACACAAGAGTTCTCCCTTGTCCCATGTGAGGACAATGCCAAGAGATAGTGGTCTATAAATTAGGAAACCAGCCCTCACCAGATAACAAGTCTGCAAGTGCCTTGATCTTAGACTTCCCAACTTCCGCAGCTATGAGAAATAGGTGTTTGTGTTTAAGCCACTCAGTCTTTTGTATTTTTGTTACAGCAGCCCAAACAGACTAAGACAATCCCATATAATATGAACAATGTAACCCTTTTATTAATTCAAATCAAACTATCTCTTTCGTAGTCAGGATTGTAATTGTAGGTAATTTCACATATAGGAATTGCCTTTGTTCTCAAATGGGATTTATATATTATTATTTTATTTAGGATTTACAGGTTAAAAGTCCATTAAAAAGTTAAAAACTAGCTTAGAATATATACCTGAAAATTCTTAATTTGGACTGAATTACAAATAAGAATCTGTTTTACCTCCTCTGCCTCCTAGGCTTCAATTTATCTTAACTAGTTTCTAACGTGTCAAAAGTGCCAAAATTTTCCCATAAATTTCTGAAGTGGATTTAGGGCAATGAGTGAACTACAACTTGAAATTGATAGATGAATATTAGAATTCACTAATGATCACTGTCTACTGTCTGACTAACCCATACTTCCTAAGACAAACTTGCCAAGTTAAATTATCAAAGATACCTTCAAAAATTCTTTCCAAGACACTGATACCTTCTAGTTACAAGACACTAGTTAGAATGGAGACACCCCCTCAGAAACATTAAATATCAAAATCCTTTTACTCATTTCTTATGAATCTGCAGAACAACTTCATGCTGTGTATTGTCAAACTCTAACTCTTTATGCCCAATTTCAGTATGTGTTTGGATTATTACAGTATTCAAATGAATACAACTATTTCAGAGTTTTATAGATTATGAAAATGAGATAAAATATTTCCTATTTAGAATAATTATGAGGGTAGCTGGGTGGCTCAGTTGCTTAAGCATCCAACCTCGGCTCAGGTCATGATCTCCCAGTTTGTGGGTTCGAGCCCCACATTGGGCTCTGTGCTGACAGCTCAGAGCCTACAGCCTGCTTCAGATTCTGTGTCTCCCTCTCTCTCACTCTGCCCTTTCCCTACTCACACTCTGTCTCTCTCTGTCTCTCAAAAATGAATAAACATTAAAAATTTTTTTTAAAAGAATAATTGTTTTAAAATGAAACTTGTGATAAGTGAAAATAAAATACATTTAATCAGTACTGCCGCCTCTGAGCGAAACGTGGAACATTGCAACGTAGGCAGGCAATAGGAGTCCGTTCCAAATCCATGGAATTTGACTTAATTAATAACTGGAAGGAATCCAGCCGACTTGCATAGACAAGTTGTATGTCAACTACATGTAACCGTTTAAACTAAAAACCTGCCCCCTCCCTCTTTTCCAATGGTCTCCTTCTTTCAAAGAATTTGAGGAAAAAGAACTTTGCTGGATCAAGGCCTGCTTTTTTCATTTTTCTTGTATCTCACTACACATGTCAATCCCCTCCTGACTTTCCTTCTTTGATCTGGTTGTAGTTGGGAACTTCTTCGCTATTACTCGCTTTAAGCAACTCCTGTCTGCTGCCTTCCTTCTGTTGTCCTAAATGAACGTGTTACTTTTCCTCCCCTATTTATGTCCATACCTCTTGCACGAGACAGCTGTGTATCAGATGTCGCTGAAGTCTGTGATTAACTAAAGGGAAATAAAAATAAGGAGCTGGAGCCGAAATCAAAGCAACTTTAAAATGAAAAGAAAGATCACATAAACACACCACGAAAATCACCTCATGCCTGAACCCTACTTCCAAGGCTTAGCTCGCTGTTTGCAGGTCTGTCCGCCTAGCCCTCTTCTCTTTTCCACTTCAGAGAATTTTATCTTCTGCCTTCAGAAGATCTCCCCTCTTTGCTCTCTCCTCACAACCAAATTGGCGGATGCCCCAAGTTGGGGCTTCGGTTCAATGATCCAGTGGTGTTGTAGCTCTTGCGGTCCAGGCCTCCAATATGTGTGCGTGTGTCTTTCTATCTGCCCCTTCATCCATCCAGTTAACAATCTGTCTACCCAGATGTGTTGATTGAAACACTGGTGTAAGGAAAGTTCCTGAAGACAACGTACCCTATAAATGTTTGTAGGCAGGTCCGCCATGGAGATACACCTTCTACACTTTTGTAAAGAATGGTTTAAATTCTCTTTTCCATAGCTTTTTTGCCCCTAATTATGCCCATCTATATTTAAGGAAAAGGGCCAGTTTACAATGCCTTCCAAAATAATCCAGATTCCCCTCCACTGTAGAAGAGAACCAGTAAAGGATCCGCAATTGCAGTATTTCTGTAGATCGGGCCAGATCTGATTCTCAGGCAGGACTTGCCACCCAACAAATATTTCTGTAAATTGAAAGGAATCAGTAGATGAATTCCTCTTTCCGAGGGTCTGGAAAATCTGAGGGTGCCTCTTTTAGTTACATGAAACAGATGGAAAAATACTCCCACGTGCTGCCATAGAAATAGTCCCCTACAAATGAAATCTGGCTGCTGAAAGTATGTGCATGGATGAGAGAAAAGAGCCAGGCTCAAGATCTTTCTGTCTCACCAAGGAAGCAGATGACCTAGAATAGTAAGCGTAGAGCCATTTAATCACTCAGGGGAGGCATTTTGCCATTCAGGTTCTAAAACTCTAAGATCGTTTTGAGACAGGCATGCAGATGGTAAACTACAGATACTTGCAGCTAAAGCCAGTTTATCCTGTCCCATCAACTGTCTACTCAAGATGGGTCAGGGCTAGAGTCAGGGCCATGCAATTAATTGTCTGAAGAGCATACATACCTAACTCTTGAAGAAATACCTTGTACGTATGTGAGTATGGTAGCGGCATCTAATAAATTGGAAAACTAATATCCCATCTAAATATAGTAGCCAATGCTGGACTCCAGATGCCTGCTTTTCCAGTTTTCTAAGAGAGTTTTTTTTTTTTAACTTTTATGTAAATGAGCTCTCAGTTAAAACATACATCTATACAGAAATGTGTGCAAGAATGTTCATAGTAGCTCTGTTAAAATTCCCCAAACTGGAAAACTCTCAAATACCCATCAACCATTGAATGGATAAATTGTCATTATTATTCCTACGATGCAATCCATTCAGAAATAATAAGGAAGTAATGATTCATAAACCCAGTGAATGGATAAATTTCATGAGCATTATGCTGAAAAAAAGAAACCAGAAACAATGAATACTTATGCTATCACTTATATAAAATGTAGAAAAGATAAATCTTATCCATAGTAACAGAATCTAGGTGAGTGGTTGTCTGTGGTCAGGGGCTGGGATAATGAGGGCACCAGAGGACTTTCAGGGGTAGAAGTATTCTTTATCTTAATTGTGGAGCTGGTGTTTTTGAAACTTATGAAACTATATAATTAAATATAATGTTTAATGTATGTGAATTACACTATGATAAATTATTTTTTTTTAATTTTGTAAATTTAAAAGATTATACATTAACTTAAAGTTTTTAGAGACAAACAAGGTAGGTAATTATATTTCTGTATGAATCTACTGAGCCTCAGCAGTATCTTTTGGGATCTGGGATTAGAACCTAAATTGACTTCAGTTTATCTCTTTCTTTTTTGTACTCAGGTTTTCCCTTGGATGAAAAAATAAAAATCAACAAAAGCTTTATTTTTAAGCTCTCATCCTACATTTTTGCTTTTTCTATGTAAATTTCTGGAAATAATAATTAGCATTTATCGTTTCTCTTTCCAGAATTCATCCCTTCACTTGCATGCATTCTAACATCCATTTCTACTTTTTTACTGAAACTTATTTCAAGAGAAAAGTCACTATTGAGCCAATGTCTCCAAAGAGCCTCAACTTTTTCAGTAATTGTGGTTTTGTTGTTTTTGTTTTTAGTTTTTTTTTTTTCTTTTTGTTTTGTTTTATTTTTGGTCTTCAGAATCTTTTCTCCTCTGTACTGAAGATTTTTGGTTCAGAACTTCAGATTTCTGGTTCCTTCAAATGTCTGAGATTGCCTTTTAATGATGCTTTTGTTTGACATTTTAAATTCCTCTCTGAATCCAGGATTCTACCAAAGGTTTCTTCCTCATGCTCTTTCCTTTTACTTCTGCACTAATGCTTTCTAACTATTTACCTCTAATCTTTTCCTGAGGTTGTCCAACTGGTAAAATGTTGTGTCTTGACGTTGTAACACAAACTCACCATATCTCAGATTTAATGTACCGCATCTTCTACCCAAGACACTTTGACCCTCAGATTTAATCTTCAGTGTATTACCCAATTCTTCCTCCCATGTATCCGTCACACGACTTATTTTAGTGAAATCTTAGGATATTTCTTTGAATCTCTCTCTGATGTCCACCACAGATCTATAATTGTTCTGATAAACAGGTTACATTTACGATTAGCCTTAGTCATTATCACAGCACTCCACTTTTCTTTTCGCTACTTTTTCCTACACATTGCTGCCAGGTAATAATATCACTAAAGCAAAACTCAGTTTACATTTTTTATCTGCTTGCCAGTGTTCAGAGGCTACCAGAAAATTTCATTTGAATCAGACGAAAGCTACTACATAAAGAAAACACCATGCCTGCCCCCAAGGCCAGGCATGGATAGATAAAAGAGCATGCCCAGTGTCCTTATCCTAACATTCAGAGATCTTCTAATTTTCATTTCAACCAGCCCTTTTGTCAATTTTATTGCCCACAGATAATTTCAAAGCACGCTTTGAAGTAAACCCATTGAGATAATTTTGCCCAGAGCTTGCTCAAGTTTGTATTTTTGCTAGGATTTTTGTCACTACCTGAAATGATGATAACATTCATCAGAAGCATAAAAATTATCTGCCATTGGTTGAGTGCTTCATGTAAGCCATTCTGCCCAGCATTTTGCACACATGATTGCATTTCACCTTCACGGCAATTCTGTGAAGTTGGATTTGTTATGTCCACTTTGCAGATGAAGATATGGAAGCTCAGAGATGTCAGATAAACTAACTTTAGTCACACGAGTGCTAAAATCGAGCCAGTCTGGCACATGTGAAAACCTTACACTTGTCGCCTTGCTACGCTGCCTTGTATTCTTCCCTCCTTTCCAGCACCGCTGTGTATCCATACATCTGAGTCATCCCTCATAGAACTTTATTAACAATCTTTGCTCCCTCCGAGTTAGAAGTTATCATTCCTTGTCAGCTCCAGTAGGTTTTACAATGTAAACTTTTTTTGTCACTTGTCACTTAGAGCTTACATTCTACTCATTTGTACACAAGTTGCTGTCTCTATAGCATGCCAGCTAAAAATGTAAGGACAAAAATGATGCCTCATGTATCTTAAAGTTCACCTTTGCATAGAGAAGATAATAATATTTATAAGATAAATGGATGTCCCAATGTGCATGCTTCTGGCTTCCTAGAACATGATTTAGAAAACTTAGTTGAGAAAAAAGTAAACAGCAGTCTTAACTGCTTTTGTTCAAAAGCAATTCTTATTTGTAAATACGAATGCCTCCTATAAATTTCAAGAACTGTGGTTCTCATTGAAATAGAAGGAGGAGTCAGGAAAATTTCTCAATGAGAGGGTATCTTAGAAGAACAGGTATCATTTTTAAAAATACTACTCTATTCTTTTTCTCTTGTATATCTGTTACCCTAGTATTAAGTTTATGTTTATACTGAATGCTACTTATAGGAGGAAACGTATCCTGAGGGATGTGTTAAAAATGATTGGGTGACACCTTTTCCTTTTTGTTATTTGTATGGCATAAGAGAGATATTTTTTTAATGTATGAAATAATATCTGTATTTAACAGTAATAATTTATGTCCTAAAAGTAGTAACAAAAAAAAAAAAAAAAAAAGGAAAAGAAACCCGGGTGGCTTACATTTGTTTGGTAGATGATAATGAAAAGGCTCTTCGCTCTGTAAATTTGTCAATTTAAGAACAGAGTGCATTATCTTATTGAGTTTTAGCATGCACCCTCAGCATGTATTAAAGTTCAGCCTCCACCTTGCCCTTTCCCTCTTCTAATTGGCAGTGGGCAGATAATTTCTGGTCAAGATCAGGAGCTCATCTGCCCATCTAACCCTGAACATCAATCCAACAAAAGAGCAGATCCCATTAGCATCAGACTCGTGACTAATAAATGCAAAGGTCCAGCAAAGAGCAATAATGCACTTTGGCTCCTTCCATCAGTCTCTGGTACCTCAGAAACTCAGTGTAATGAACAGTAGGTTACAACCTATAGCTTTCATCAAATGTTCCAGTTGGGGTAGCATATTATACGTACAGGATGGTGATGTCAGGTCATTATATTGGACATTTTTCAAAGTCCATGTCACTGTGTATTTAATTCTACTGGTAAACCAAGTTTCAGATGTATAATGACTGCTTATATTCTCTTCATAATATCTCATTTAAAGTTATCCCCAGGGCTGCATCTAATACTCCTGCCTTCTATCCAAAGAAAGATGATGTCTTACCAAACATATGACGTCACCCTCAGATAATGTAAAATTTGCCAGTTCTAGGATTAATTTGCATAATCATGTATTCTGGAAGCATGTGAATGAATATGAAGTTTTAGAGTGCATGGGAATTGTGAAAGACATGAATATTGCTCAACTTCATGGTCCCCAAGGGGAAGAAAAATAAGATTATGGTTAATATTCTGTGGTTCAAAATACATTAAAGTCGCTCTTGGATTTCTTTATTGAATATCGTTTCTCCTGGAATACTCTTTTCCATTTAATTATTTCTTTCTCACCTACTTTCCTCTTTCATTTATTTCTTACATCTTTCTCCCTTTTTGTAGTGTCCCCTTTACATGTGCTTATTTGAAAAAGCACAATATAGTTGCTTTTGATAAGCTTAGGAAGAGTCTCTATGGAGTGCTATGAATATGCAGTACTCCTACCCACATACACACATTTTGAGAATTTTTATGCTTCGCTGTAAAAATTAGCCAGAAGTCCCTCTTTTAACACATGTTCTTTTGTTCTTTCTTTGTTTGATTGAATTTTGTTTTTCCCTTGGCGCATCTTTTAACGCTGGAATGAATCAATGTGTAGGAAACATTAGGCAACCTGTTTCATAGTCTTTTTATATTGCACTGGGGATAATAACAGAAAATGGTCATTTTCTTAAGATCTTGACAATTAGCAGTTTGGCACTTGCAAAGCCTGTACCCAGCCTGTTTGATGCATTTACCACTTCTGCAAGTGGCTTGGGTGGAAGCAGGGATGGAGGCTGAAGAAGTGAGAGACCTGAAGCTGTATTCACTGATAGAGTGATTGCCTGCCTTACGAACAGGATGAATTCTGGAAGTGTTTCAAGCATACGCAACAAATACTCAATAGCAAAGAACTGGACATTTGTATGTGGAACAATTTTTGCTGATATTTATTGCTTTTTGTATTTTCTCAAAATATATCCAAGCTATATATATGCAAGATAAACTGATCATTGCAACACAGTTTGTACAACCTTGAGAAATGTATACCAGTGCCCTTCACGGAATGTATAGAATTTCTGCCATTCTTTTAATCTCAAACCAAAGAAAGATGGGATGCTGCCAGGAGCTTTTTCTTAGTGCCTCATAATACCTAATGGTAGAAAGTAGGTGAGTAGTAGAGCACATTAGTTTTTATGTCTCTACAGGATGGAAGGACCACTTAGAGGGCTGATGGCTCTGGGTTGCCTGTAATGTAATCTAGTGTCCCTGCAACAAGAATGGCTGAATGCATTTCCCTAAGCTTCACTTAGCTCCAAGGAGCAACTTGGAGTCTTTGAAGAATGAGATCCATTATTCTAATACGGATAAATAAGTGTCTACTTTTATATACTCCGTTCTGTGCATTAAAGTATGCATTCTATACGAGCTTCGCTAAAACCTTTGGTATACGTTGCATAAAAAAAAATAACGTGCATTCCAGGAAAAAAAAATGATAATATAAAAGAAGTTTGTAGAATTTGTTTCTCAAAAACTGAATGAAATGAGCAATAGCTGTGTTTTTGTTTTTAATTTTGTTTTTTGTTAGTAATTGCAATGAAAGCTGAAACTGGGGAAGGTTCCAAATTCTCATCCTAAAATTCAAGAAGTGTCTTCCAGAACCAGCATAAATTTGGGACAAATTCAAAGAAAATTCAATAAATCAATGCAGGGCTTCTCCTTGCAGAAAGGGGTTGTTTTGGCAGAAACTGAGAATCTCACAAACCTCACCGATGCTCTTGAACTGAGCATAGGGATGAGGTGTGCTGTCAGCGAAGGAACAGAAGGAGATCGTTTATCTGGAACTCAGTTCAGCACAAGGACAGAGGCGCCTCAGGCCTGAAACAGAGCAGTGGTGGAGTTTCCTCATAGAAATTGTTAGTAGAAATTGAGTCAAGTCTCACATAAGCCTCTCACTCAGCTGGAACTAAGTAAAACCAACAAACAAATGGCTGAACAAGGCAAAACCAAAGCAAACCAAACATAACAAAATTGTATGGCTCTATCATAACTCAAGTCTTGAAAATATAAACACTTCAAAACATTTACCCACACATCTGGAAGCAAGGAGAAATGTAAACCTCCCACAGAAACATTTAAGACACCCTTTTAAAGGTACTTTTACTTTCGTTTTGCTTTTTTTTGGTTGTTTTTTGTGGTTTTGTTTTGTTTTGCATTTGGAGAAGAGAAAATGTGGTAATAAAATTGCTAATGATGCCATCATGGGGCCACATCTCAGTTACCCTCTTTGCTGAAAATCAGAACCAATATCTCAGAGCAGGTTGCTCTGAGGGGAATAGTCCAACTGTGCCTACAGTGATGAGAAGGGAATGTAAAAAGAATGTCCCTCTGTGAGCAGAGAATAGGCTTACGTAGGACTTCACCAAGGTGAAGATCACACCCAGGGGAAGATGACTTTTAAAAAGATCAATATTGAATGGGAAATATCTATTTACTAACTAAATAGAAACAAAGAAGAAAAGCAACGTAATAATAAAAAAGAAGACAGAGTGCGTTTTTCAAGAACACATTCCAGGAAGCCAGAGAAAGTTAAATTATGCCAATTTTTGCTTTCAATAACATCCAACAAAATATGAAAACCATGGATAAAGAGATCAAAAGTTAGAAGGAAAGTGTAATGAGATGGCAAGGGTATGTATACATCTAAAGAGGTAAAGAGATGATAAATTACACATATTGTAAGAATTTTAAAAATTGGAGATATCAAGGAAAATGAATAATGTAGCTTATTGTTTAAATGCTTCAGTTTGGCATAAGAGAACACTGGGTTCAGATACTAAGACTGCCCTTTATTACAGGGATGACCTTGTCCAGATTATGAAGACCTTCTAAATATTTATATCCTCATCTTTAAAATTAGGATAATAAGAGCACCTCATTCATTGGACACACAGAGGATTAATTTACTCTATGAGAATCACTTAGCACAGACAAAGGAATGAAAACAATGCTTTTTTTTTTTTAATTAAAGGATTTTTCAGTTTTGCATTTAAATTAAGATTTTCTCGGGGCACCTGGGTGGCTCAGTTGGTTAAGCGGCCGACTTCGGCTCAGGTCATGATCTCGCGGTCGGTGAGTTCGAGCCCTGCGTCGGGCTCTGTGCTGACAGCTCAGAGCCCGGAGCCTGTTTCAGATTCTGTGTCTCCCTCTCTCTGACCCTCCCCCATTCATGCTCTGTCTCTGTCTCAAAAAAAAATAAACGTTAAAAAAATTAATTAATTAATTAATTAACTAATTAATTAAGATTTTCTCTTTTAAAAGCAGTTTTAGGCTCACATCAAAATTGAGGGGAAGGTCCAGAGATTTCCCATATAGTCCCTGCCCCCACTCATGTGTGGCCTCTCCTGTTATCAACATCTCCAACCAGAGTGGGGTATTTGTTACAATTGATAAACCTACATTGACACATTGTTATCAGCCAAAGCCCATAGTTTACATTACAGTATGATCTTGATGTTGTGAGTCTGTGAATTTGGACAAATTGTATAATGTATCCTTCATTAAAATGTCATCCAGCATATTTTCACTACCCTAAAAAACCCTCTGTGTTCTGCCTGTTCATCCCTCCCTCCCACCCCACCCCCTTGTAAAGACTGATCATTTTACTGTCTCCATATTTTTGCTTTTTTCCAGAATGTAATATAGTTGAAATCATATAGTAAGTAGCATTTTCAGATAGGAATCTTTTCCTTAGTAATATGAGTTTAGGTTTCCTTCATGGCCTTTCATGGCATGATAGTTCATTTATTTTTAGTGCTGAATAATATTCCACTGTCTGGATGTGCCACTCGCCTATGGAATGGCATCTGGGGTGCTTCCAAATTTGAGCAAGTATGAACCAAACTGCTATAAGCATCCATGAGTAGGTCTCTGTGTCGGTACAAATTTTTAAATCCTTTTGGGTAAACATCACGGAACACAGTTGTTGGAAGGTATGGTAAGAGTCAAGAAATTGGTTCATTTCATCTACATTATCAAATTTGTGGGATCAGAGTTGTTCATAGTATTTCTTTATTATCTTACTAATGTCCATGAGATCTGTAGCTATGTTTCCTCTTTGATTTCTGATACTAGTTATTTGTTTCCTCCCTTTTTTTCTCAGTTACCCTGGCTAGAGGCTTATTGGTTTTATTGATTTTGTTTTTTTAAGAACTACCTTTTTGTTTCATTGATCTTCTGTCTTGATTTCCTGCTTTCAAATCATTGATTTCTTCTTTAATTTTTTATTATTTATTCTGATCTACTTAATTTGGATTTAATTTGCTCTTTTTTTTTTTTTTTTCTAGTTTCCTGGGGCAGAAGCGTAGGTACTTGATTTTAGATCTTTCTTCTTTTCTAATATAGGCCTTCAGTGCCATAAATTTTCTTCTAAGTACTGCTTTTACTGCACCCCACACATTTTAAAAAGTTGTCTTAATTAATTTTCATGTGTTTCAAAATATTTTCAAAATGTTTCTTATGGTTGGGGCTCCTGGGTGGCTCAGTCAGTTAAGCGTCTGACTTCAGCTCAGGTCACGATCTCACAGTTTGTGAGTTCGAGCCTCGCATCGGGCTCTGTGCTGACAGCTCAGAGCCTGGAGCCTGCTTCGGATTCTGTATCTCCCTCTCTCTGCCCCTCCCCTGCTCATTCTCTCTCTCGAAAATAAAATAAATATTTAAAAAAATAAAAAATAAAAAATAATTAATTAAATTAAAAAAAAGTTAATCACAGGAGTGCTCCTGAGTGGCTTAGTTGGTTGAGCATCTGACTTTGGCTCGGGTCATGATCTTGTGGTTGAGGAGTTCCAGCCCCGCATCGGACTCTGTGCTGACAGCTCAGAGCCTGGAGCCTGCCTCAGATTCTGTGATTCCCTCTCTCTCTCTCTGTCCCTTCCCTGCTCATGCTCTGTCTCTGTCTCTCAAAAAATAAATAAATGTTGAAGAAATTGTTCAAAAAATGTTTCTTACAGTTTTTTTCTCTGACCCATGTATTATTTCGGAGTCTATTCAATCTCCACTTATTTTTGGATTTTCCAGTTCTCATTCTGTTAGTGAATCCTAGTTTCATTACATTGTTGTCTCAGAACAGACATCGTATGATTTCTATTACTTTAAATTTACTAAGGTGATTCACGGCCCAGAAATATGTTCTGTCTTGGTAAATGTTCCACGCAAGCTCAGGAAGAATGTGTATTCTGCTGTTCTTGATGAAAAAGTCTATAGATATCTGTTGTGTCCAGTGGATTGAAGCTGTTGTTGACATCAGGCACCTTATAATAATAAAATAAATTTAATTTCTCCTTCCCATCTCTTGTGTCATCATTGTCCTTCATTTCTGATGTGTACATAATATAATGCATCCTTGGTAATAGTATTTTGAACAAAGTGTTATCTGTTAGATCCATTAAGAAAAAGAAAAGTTCTTATTTACCTTCATGTCTCTGATGTTCTTTCTTACTTTATGTAGTTCTGAGTTTCTGACTGATAGATATTTGTTTTGTTTTTTCCTTCTAAAGAACTTCTTTTAACATTTTTTTTGGAGGGCAGGTCTACTGGCAACAAATTCCCTTAATTTTTATTGTTCTGAGAAACTTCTTAATTTTTCTTTGCTTTTGAAAGTTAAATTTACAGGGTACAGAAGTTTACAATGCAGGGTTATTTTCTCTTAACACTAAATATTTCACTTCACTCTTCGTCTTGCTCGCTTAGTGTTTCTCTGATCTTCCTGGTTCTGATATTTGGTATCTGACATTTATTAGGAAAATCTTTAGTCATTTATTGCTTCAAATATTTCTTCTGTTTCTTTCTCTCTTTCTACTCCTTTTGGTGTCCCCATTACATGGATATTTAGCTTTTATAGTTGTCCCACTGTCCTTGGATGTGTCTTCTGTTTATTCAGTCTTTCTTTTCTTTTCTTTTCAGGTTTTTTTTTTTAAGTTTATTTATTATTTTTGAGTGAGAGCACAAGCAGAGGAGGTACAGAGAGAGGGAGACACAGAATCTGAAGCAGGCTCCAGGCTCTGAGCTGTCAGCAGGGCTCGACCTCAGGAGCAGTGAGATCATGACCTGAGCCAAAGTTGGATGCTTAGCCAACTGAGCCACCTAGGCACCCCTTTGCTTTTCAATTCTAAGATTCTATTGAGATATTATAACATATATATACATACATATATATATATATATATATATATATATATATATATACCCGAACTCAGAGTTTCTTTCCTGAGCCAAGTCAAGTCTATTAAAGAACCCATCAAGGGCATTCCTCCTCTCTGCTATAGTGTTTTTTGTTTGTTTGTTTGTTTTTACCTTTAACATTTCTTTTTGTTTCTATTTTTTAGAATTTATGTCTCTCTGCTTACATTGCCCTTCTGTTCTTACATGCTGTTTACTTTATTCATTAGAGTCCTTAGTATATTAATCATTGTTTTTTGTTTTGTTTTGTTTTGTTTTTTAACGTTTTATTTATTTTGAGACAGAGAGAGACAGCATGAACGGGGGAGGGTCAGAGAGAGAGGGAGACACAGAATCTGAAACAGGCTCCAGGCTCTGAGCAGTCAGTACAGAGCCCGACGCGGGGCTCGAACTCACGGACAGTGAGATGGTGACCTGAGCCGAAGTCGAACGCTTAACCGACTGAGCCACCCAGGCGCCCCTATTAGTCATTGTTTTAAATTCCCATCCTGATAATTTCATCATCCTTCCTATATCTGGTTCTGGTACTTGCTCTGTCTCATCCAGTTGTGTTTTTTTTTTTTTTTTTTGCCATTTGGTCTGACTTGTCTTTTTTTTTTTTTTTTTTTTTGTGATAGCCAGACCTGATACACTGGGTAGAAGGAACTGCTATAAATACTTCTGGTAAGGTAGTTAGGTGGGAGTGTGGGGGAGAAGAAGCATTCTATTGTCCTCTGATTAGGTCTCTTTAGGGAGCCTATCTGTGGACTGCATGGGACTGGATGGCCTTTCCATGGGACTGGATGGCCAGAGTAGACTGGGATTGGCTCTTTTCCATTTCCCACTAGAAGACTAGAGCCAGCTGGAGTTGAGTAATTCCCTTTTCCAAGTAAGTTAGACTCTGATAATATCCCAGTAGATTAGGCTCTGGTTAACTAGTTTCCTGACAGGGCAGGTTGTTAGGAAGAATAGAGTGTACTGGCAGATTTCAGAATCGTTCCTCTTGCCCTCCCTCTGCCGGAAGCGTGAGACGAGCTTTCTTAGATACCTTCTGTGGGAAACTGCTGATGTTTCTGAAGGCAAATGTCACAGTATTGTGTGGGGACTGTGTACCCTTTGGAGTTTTTAACTCTCAGGCTTGTCCACACTGAGGTGCAAAAGTAAGTCAATTACACGTCAGATTTTCCTACTCTGGCAGTTTCCTGGGGAGCTTTCTGCTCATGGTAAGCTGGGACTCCCTGTAATCACCTGTCTGTCCCTCCAGTCTTGGGGGCAGTACTGTGTTCTGTGTCCTCCAGTATTTTATGGATCCGAGAATAGTTGTGGATTTTTCAGTCTGTTCATTTCTGGTTGTTAGGACACAGTGGTGACTTCCCAGCTTCTTGCTTAACCAGAAACCAGAAGTTTTTTTTTATTCCAAAGTTTAAATAAGGTAAAGGGAAATTGATCATTTTTATGTCCAATCAACACCTGATGCCTGAGATATTTCAATGAATTTTTGTTTCATTCATAAGTGGAAAGTGTGTGACAGGGGAGAGGTTGTCCATAACATACATAGAATTACAGTCTGAATTCTAAGTTTGGGATTAAGTGAAATGTAAACCCAGTGTTTGCTGTGATAATTTTATAATTTTGTGATAATTGCCACTTCAAATATATAATTATATACAATATTTTTGGTAGATGGTCAATTAATGAAATATTTCTAATGCAATTCTGTGTCCCTAAATACTTTTTCTTCCTTTACCTCTTTTGGGATTTCTTACAAAAAAAATAAGTTTATGACTATAAAGTTACTGAATTTGATAAAAAAAAAAAAAGAACCTGTGCATTTGGGATGTAGAAGTGGTACGACCAATTGAATAAGGGGAATGGCATTTAAGAAGTAGGAAAAAACACATTTCATCCCATTTGGATTCCAGATCCTCTTACAAAGTCAAAATTGTTGTCATTAAACAATCAATGAAAGAAAAGTAAACAAAACCATGTAGGAAACAATTACATCTGATCACTCTTCATATAAATTATTTCCTTTTTACACTAATTTGTTCACATTTATGTATGTTAAAGAACAAGTAATATATGCATATTCATTAAAATAATAAATCATATAAAATCCATATAAAATCCATTCATTCATATTGTCCAAAAAAAATATGTCAAGATAACATTTTATTAGAGTGGCTTATTTCTTTTTCACTTTTTGACGTTTCTGCTTGTGAACTTGAATAACCAATTGCTTTAAGAACCTCAAATGCAATTTTCCTCATATGCAAAACACTTCGACCACGGATAGAACGTTGGCCATTTATTCTTGGGGACTTTGGCATGTGCCCGTGTTTTGACAAGCATCTGGCTAATTTAAGTTCCACTGAATATGTATATGTGTTTTGGCTGTCACGATATTCCTTTTAGTTCTCAATCCTGCTGTCAGGCAAAAATTAACTTTGTGTTTACATAGTCCAACACAAGTATCATGATACTCAATAAAAAGATGTTTAACCTCTGAGAATTTGGATCCATAAGAAAATAGTATCCCTGGGAGTTTCAGCTGCCAGGAAAGAAAGTGTGATTCAGTACTGTACAAAGCTGAAGGAAATAAACTCGCTGAGATTTTTTCCCCTTGATTTCCTAGGGGTGAAAAAATAATCAATAAGAGACAGCAAGGCAAGTTTGTTACATCTTAGCTTTGCTGTCAGAAAAGCAACCTTTGTCTTTGTGAAATAGAGTTTTCCTGTTCAGATGCAAATTGGTCTCCGGTTTAATGGAATTTTTATTAGCAACCTTTATTTTGAGAATGATACCAATGTTTAACCATGAAAATCTGCCAAGCAACCCAGAGACTCTGATATGTATTAGAAATTATAGCCATTTTAAAATTAGAACATATATCACATTTCTGTTTCCCCCCATAAATATTGGCTCTACTTTGTGTGAGTGAATAAAAAAGGAAATCACTGCATAAATACTTCCTAGAGATTGGTAGTCCTTTTGGCCGTAAAGACATAAAGACTGCAACAAGAACCTCTAATTTATTCGAAGTCAAGTCCTCCTTTCAATGCAACTTAAGAAATAGAAGACCTAGCAGTGCCCAATATGACACTGTTCTTTGGTGATATGGGTACCTTGAAGGCAAAAAGAACTTAAAGGCTCCCAACTTCATACCAAGAAGAAAAGGGGTTTGAAATTGAGTATGATTTAGTATTTGCCTTCCTCCTGACATCCAGATGTGCATCTGATACACGTGGCCTCACTCTCGCTGTGCTACAGTATTTATTAGAAGCCAAGGGATGCACAAAAGAAGTGAAAAGGCAATGTTATTATAATTTTCTCATTCTGATTGTTCCTCTTCTCATCATTTTGACTGTCAACACTCAACTTTATGACTTCAATTACAACAAATCATTTGGATGTGGCCTGCTAAACTAATGCATGCCCAGTCCTCCCTCCCCCCTCCACACACACACCAAATATGCATCTTCTCTTTGTTATAAGGGGAAAAGCAATTAGGATGACTGGAGTACTGCATTCCTCAAAGAAGCTGCATGTGACATGTTCTGAAATAATGATGTAAGAGAGGGTAAAGAAGAGAAAAAGGAGGAATTAATACAAGGTAGATGAAAGTTTGTGGATAAGCCAGAAAGGAGAAAGAATATTGTTTTGAAAGTCAGATGATGAGAGTCCCTTGACATTTTAGGATCCTAGAGAATAAGAAAAAGCAGAAATTTTAATTAAAAAAAAAAGTCTTGGGGCACCTGGGTGGCTCAGTTTGTTGAGCGATCGACTTTGGCTCAGGTCATGATTTCATGGTTTGTGAGTTCGAGCCCCGCGTCGGGCTCTGTGCTGACAGCTCAGAGCCTGGAACGTGCTTCTGATTCTGTGTCTCCCTCTCTCTGTGCCCCTCCCCCGCTCATTCATTCTTTTTCTTTCAGAAATAAATATTTAAAAAAATGGTATTTTGTGGGAGAGAAAGTGGTAAAGAATGATTCACTTAAGCTTAATTTAAGTGGTTGTGGTGAGTACAGCTTCTTAGATGGAGGTACCCTCCACATGAATAGGAATCAGTAAAAGAGGGCTAAGTTCAGTTGAAAAATCATGAATTTGGTTTTGAAATATTTGTGGGTTTTATAACTTTGGGCACGAAGTACATATACTAAATAAATAGTTGACATAGTTGACCTACGCTTCTTGGGAAAGAACTGAAGAAGCCACAGGACGATGCCTTGATTCAGCATGGTTCTGAGTTGGGGCCTTAACTATGATTCATTCCCCCCTCCCCCGCCCATTTTCTAGATACATGACCCAAGACAGATTACTTACATCACTAGTGCTACTGTTGGCAGTAATCGTAGTAAGGACGGCATTTAAATGTATTGAATTCTTAGAAAGTTAAATGATGTGATATGGGTAAGTCTGGTATGCTGAAAGTACTCAGTAAAGAGAATTTGTGATTATTGGCATTAATGTTATTACTTTTACACTCATTAGTGTGCATATGTGTCTACCTTTCATGCTGTAACCTCGTCAAGATCAGGGGTTTTGCCTCATTTATCTTTGTTGTTCTTCTGTTGCCCAGCACTAAGTACTTCATTAACATTTATGGATTTAAAGTGAATAACATTTTTACTCATCGTTTCAGAACTGGGTTATGTCCAGCTTTTTAAATCAAGGGTCAACAACCCATAACAATGATATACTTTCTTAGGGAGTAGAACAGTCCTTGGATTCTAAGCACACATTCCAGAACTTGATTTTACGCTCTCATTCATTAAGGATTTTTATGGATTTATTTAGGTCACTTCAAATAAATAAACTATGTAGAAACTGGCTGTGTCTTCATTTTCTTTCATATTCTTCAGAGCTACTGGAAATAATTTAGTATGTACAAGAAGCTCAATAGGGACACCTGGGTGGCTCAGTCGGTTAAGCTTCCAACTTCAGCTCAGGTCATGATCACACGGTTCATGGGTTCGAGCCCCGCGTCAGGCTCTGTGCTGACAGCTCAGAGGCTGGAGCCTGCTTCAATTCTGCGTCTCCCTCTCTCTCTGCCCCTCGCCCGCTCACACTCTGTCTCTCTCTCTCTCTCTCAGAAATAAATAAACATAAAAAAAATAAATTAAAAAAATTAAAAAAAAAGAATCTCAATAAATATTTCATAGAATTGTAGCATATCAACACTGACTTGAAAATTAGGGTGACCTTTTATTGTGTGCTGGTGATTAAACGGTGGCCCAGAGAGTCTACCTGACTGTGTGAGTTTATAGACAGAAGCAGGGCAGAGACTGGCCTGGAATCAGGCCCTGTCTCACACTCCACCATATCATATTGCTTCTCTGTCCCTTCTTTCTTAATGAAAACAAGTAAAAGAAGGCAACAAAACAAAGCAAAATAAAACAACAAAACAGAAAACAAGCATCAGTCGAATCTTCAAGAGCAGTAATGATGGGAATTTCCACCAGCATCAAAAATAGGTGTGGCCATCGCTCCAGCAGAGTCGAGTGGAGTTGGTGTGGGTCACTCTCTTAGTTCCTTGTTGCCGCTGGCACAAATTATCACAAGTGTCATGGCTCACAGCAGCACTCACGATCTCAGTTGTGTAGCACAGAAGCCTAGTGCGGTGTGGCTGGCCCTCTGCTTCAGGCATCACTGGGCTAGAATTCTCTTGGGCTCAAATTCTTTTCCTAAACTCATGGGTTGTTGGCAGAAGTCGGCCCCTTGCAGTCGTAGGACGGATGTCCCCATTTCCTTGACACGTGCCCCCTTTCCATTTACATGGCGTCAACGGCATACGGTCTCCTGATGCTTTGAATCTCTCTGTCTTACTTCTCTGCCACATCTTTCAGACTAACATTTTTGCACTAAGGAAGTGGAAAGGTCTGCTGTTAAGGGTTTGTGTCATTAGATTGGCCCCCACTCATATAATCCAAAACAATCTCCTATTCTAAAGGTAACTGATTAGTAACCTTGTATCTGCAAAATCCCTTTTGCCAGGTAATGTAACATGTTCTTGGCCATGACACCAGAGGGTTAAAATCATGAGGGCCAAAGTTCTGCTTATCTCCGTCCCAACCCAAGATCACAATATTAATAAGAAGCAAATAGTACCAGGGGCGCCTGGGTGGCTCAGTCGGTTAGGTGGCCGACTTAGGCTCAGGTCATGATTTCACAGTCCATGAGTTCAAGCCCCGCGTCGCGCTCTGTACTGACAGCTCAGAGCCTGGAGCCTGTTTCAGATTCTGTGTCTCCCTCTCTCTGACCCTCCCCTGTTCATGCTCTGTCTCTCTCTGTCTCAAAAATAAACGTTAAAAAAAAATTAAAGAAGCAAATAGTACCAGCTCTGATATCAAATTTGCTGCATTTCTAATCTGTTGATCAAAGGCAACTGTATATCATCCTAATACAATGTATATAAACTGAACTGACTATTTTATGAATGGAAGATACAAACAGAAATGGAACCAATACAAAACAAAAACAAAAACGAAATGGTATGAAGCAGTTGATGGCAAGATAACACCTTTTTAGCTACTATTTTTATAATGCAGGTATAGGGGCGCCTGGGTGGCGCAGTCGGTTAAGCGTCCGACTTCAGCCAGGTCACGATCTCGTGGTCCATGAGTTCGAGCCCCGCGTCAGGCTCTGGGCTGATGGCTCAGAGCCTGGAGCCTGTTTCTGATTCTGTGTGACCCCCTCTCTCTCTGCCCCTCCCCCATTCATGCTCTGTCTCTCTCTGTCCCAAAAATAAATAAATGTTGAAAAAATAAATAAATATTCGTTTCTTTATAATGCAGGTACTGATCTTATCATTATAAATTTTTGAAGCTGAATAAAATACATTTTGGTAGCTCTGTGAATGTTCTAAAAATGTTCAAAATAAATGACAGTTTCTAAAATGAAATTAAATCATCCAAGAACAAAGCTGTATGCCATAAACATCACTGTTAGAAACAGACAGTGTGATCTTGTGGTTAAAATGCATAGCATTACAAAGTCTGTGTATAAACGGCATTCCCAAGGGATAACTGAAAGTCATGTTGTCAATATTATCACGAGCATTAAGCCCTGATATTGTTTGAATGCTATCAAATAGCATCTATGTAAATAAAAAGAGTGTTTATCTGGGTGGTTAAAAGAAAATGTAGATTACCCTGGGATTTACAGGCTGAAACCATGATGTAAACTTTAAATCTCTTTGTTCCTGGATTGTTAGCCTCAAGATTGTTCTCCAGAGATTTGCAGTTGCCTCAGCAAGCAAGTAATACTTCAAAATCTCCACCTTTTTGTTTTCAAATCCACTGGGTTGTTGTCTCTGGGAATCATTTTATTTCTTATTCATTAAAGAAGGTGATTTGAACTTTTACTTGCTTTCTCCCTATAAGAAAGAAGGGGTAAAATGTGCTCCTGGGTGGCTCAGTCAGTTAAGTGTCTGACTTTGGCTCAGGTCATGATCTCACGGTTCATGAGTTTGAGCCCCTCATGGGGGGGGGGGGCGGGCTAGGAGCTTGCTTCAGATTCTGTCTTCCTCTCTCTCTCTGCCCCTCCCCTGCTCCCACTGTGTCTCTCTCTCTCAAAAATAAACAAGCATTAAAAAGAAAAAAAGCTTTTAAGAAAGAGAGGGTAGGGGCGCCTGGGTGGCGCAGTCGGTTGGGCGTCCGACTTCAGCCAGGTCACGATCTCGCGGTCCGTGAGTTCGAGCCCCGCGTCGGGCTCTGGGCTGATGGCTCAGAGCCTGGAGCCTGTTTCCGATTCTGTGTCTCCCTCTCTCTCTGCCCCTCCCCCGTTCATGCTCTGCCTCTCTCTGTCCCAAAAATAAATAAAAAAAATTGAAAAAAAATTAAAAAAAAAAAAAAGAAAGAGAGGGTAAACAGTTTCCTAATATCCTGGATTTTTTCTTACACGGGCCAGTATGACGAAAGAAACTGGTACAATTTGCCTTCAAGTATCCTGCTTTTGTGCATACTAATCCACGTATGGAAACAGCAGCACCACTCTTCCCCCAAATTGAGCAACAACAACAACGCACACACACACACACACACACACACACACACACACACACACCTTTAACTGCTTTATTTTTTGAAACAAATATCAGAATGTTCATGGTAACAGTTGTTATATATGTTTTTTTTTCTTTTTCTTTGATGGTCACTATAGTAAGCAAACTGCTTCATAATCCAAGAAATCACCTTTATAGTTCTTTTCCTTAGACATCTAATCCCCTGTGACTATTTTCTATAATTAGACATGTTTTAAATCTTTTTTTTAATGTTAATTTTTGAGAGAGAGCGAGAGACAGCAAGTGAGTGGGGGAGGGGCACAGAGAGAGAGGAGACACAGAATCCGAAGCAGGCTCCAGGCTCTGAGCTGTCAGCAGAGAGCCCGACGCCAGGCTCGAACCCATGAACCATGAGATCATGACCTCGTCCAAAGTTGGACGCTTAACCTACTGAGCCACCCAGGCACCCCACAATTAGACATGTTTTATAGATATAAACAATTATCTAAAACTCTAAAGCGTGATCAAAGGCAAAATAGGTTATGTGTTCAATAAAGACTAAAGATAAGTTTTTAATATCACTAGGAGATGATTATATAGAAAATGATATATTTTATATCATGTAGAAATAACATAGAGAGGAAGATTTAAATTATATACTGTATCATTCAAACTTAAACCAGGAAAACGAAAAGGTGGTCACAATATGCAAAAGAGGGTATTCAATGCAGACAGTTGATAACAAGGGACAGGGGAGCTGAGAAGCCAAATGGATGTAGTGAGAAACCTAACAAAAAGCTACTACCCTGTGGCCTAAAGGGACAAAGAAAGTAGGGGATGTGTTATTTCCAAAGCTCTGGGGCCAGGTTACCCAGTGAGAGCTGGAACCAAGAGACCTCACCTCGGACACTGGAGCCAACTGCTAGAGATTTGGCTCAGCATTGAAGGGGAAGAAATATCCGGGATTTTCCTTCTTGCTCTCAGGACACCCTCCAAATGCCTCTGTCTGAAGCCAGACAGAGGAGCTAATTGACAGGGTCCTTGCAAATCATCCTGAGGTGCATCACCAAATAAGCCAAACAAAGAGAGCCAGAGCTAGGTTATGAATGACGCTGAGGCTAAGAACCGAAAAATATATTTACTGGACCTGGCACCATACCGTCTACCAGCTACTTTTGCCACTTTGTTTAACATGACAGTATAGTCTTTGTTCTTTTTTAAAATATTTTTTAATGTTTATTTATTGTTGAGAGAGAGAGAGAGAGAGAGAGAGAGAGAACGAGCGGGGGGCGGGGGGGGGGGCAGAGAGAGAGGAAGACACAGAATCCAGAGCAGGCTCCAGGCTCTAAGCTGTCAGCACAGAGCCCGATGCTTGGCTCGAACCCATGAACAGTGAGATCATGACTTGAGCCGAGGTAGGACCCTTAACCAACTGAGCCACCCAGGCGCCCCAGTCTTTGTTTATTCTTGATCGAAAACAGTATCTTTCTCTCTCTCCCTTTTCCCTCTCCCTTCTCCCTTCTCCCTTCTCCCTTCTCCCTCTCCCTCTCCCTCTCCCTCTCCCTCTCTTTCTTTCTTTTTCTTCCTTGCCCTACTGCTCTCCAAGCTTAATGGAAATGGGGGAAGGAAAACCAGAATTCAGAACTTTAAGATATTTTTTTTCCCTCACAAGTTTCTATATCCATACCCTCAGATAGTATCCGCTAATCTCTTGGTGAGTCAATTGATTCAGCTATTAAAGAAAATAGTATCATAGAAAAATAACCACTTTAATTTTTTAAATCCATAAAAATCCAGATTATAAATTTTTACCAAATTCTGCTTTGTTAAAAATACTTTCTTCTAAGAAACGGTACACAAGTTAATCCAGGCTAACATACATAGGAAATTAAATTTAATAAAATGATAATACCTAAAAATCTAGAAATATCACATACTGTGAAATGTTAGCATTGGTTTCTCTGGTCAGTGAGATTATAAGAGTGATTTATAGATTCACATGTTCTACTTTTTTGCTATGTTTCCAAAGTTTCTAAAATGAAAATGTATCATTTAATAGGGAAATAGAGGTAAAAACCATAATAACAATAACATTAGAGCTTAGTATTTACATTTTTGTGTATGTATTCTTGGTTTTATTGAAGTTTTCTTAAGATACAATATATAACACTTCATATAATAAGTATCGAGCAAAGGAGAGAGAGTGCTGAAAGCCAGTACTAAAAATCAAACAGCAATAAGTCGTGTATTTGTTCTTTTACACCAGGATCTTCTCACCTCAGGGAGAAATATGTAAGAAAGGAAAAGCTAATGAAAGGTTATTAAAATAAGAATGACCCCTACATGGTCTCAGAGGACATTACAATAAAGAAAAAAGAAAAAAAAAACCTGCGAGAATATGATATTCTGTTTTGAGGTCTATTCTTCTTTGGTCATAATTTAATTTTAATATTAAAATAACCACTAGTACCCTTTATTGAAAGCTCAGTATGCTAATCTCCTCCTGTGTATATTCTCTCATAACAACTATATGAGGTGAAAAGTTCTATTATAATGTTCCTTTAACAGAAATGAATGTTTAGAGAGATTTGCTGATAGAGAGTAGAGAACATGTATGAAGTCACACAGCCAGAAAGCTATGGAGCAAGTAATCAAATCCAGGTTTTAACGTCAAAACTTTGCTTTGTCCACTCAACTCTATGCTCCCTCGACACCATCGCTAGAAAACTTGGCAAATTATTTTGATGTATATTTTGATCAAGCTTTGCTGAGCTTGGAGATCTGTATCATCGTAGTATTTAAAGTTTTTCAGTGTAACCGGGAGTTGAGAGAAAAAAAAAAGCACATGATACAATTAATCTAGATGATAAAATACTTACAGTAAATTTAAGGGTAAGGTTTGGATAACTCTATCAACCTTTTTGTTTAAGTTCATTTCTTTTTAGGTTGGCTACTGATATAATCATCCAATTAGAAAATATGACTGAGTCTATAGCTTCTTGTGTGTTGCAAAAGTAGTCATAACTGCTAAAATTAAGAGAAATATGCAAGTGTGTGTATCTACACATATGAATGTATCAAAAAGAACAGACCCGGGGCGCCTGGGTGGCTCAGTCGGTTAAGCGTCAGACTTAGGCTCAGGTCATGATCTCGTGGTCCGTGATTTCAAGCCCTGCGTCAGGCTCTGTGCTGATGGCTCAGAGCCTGGAGCCTGTTTCAGATTCTGTGTCTCCCTCTCTCTCTGCCCCTCCCCCGTTCATGCTCTGTCTCTCTCTGTTTCAAAAATAAATAAACGTTAAAAATAAAAAAAAAAAATTAAAAAAAAGAACAGACCCTTGTCCTGAGGGAAAATCCTCCTGGGCATATCAGAAATTCTCATATAAGAGTATCTGTTAGGAAAAACAACACAAAGTACTTCAGATGAGTTGAAGTCTACTTTTTTATCCTTTTTTAAAGAATAAAAAACTTTAACCTAACGTATATTTAATTTTCTTTTCACATTACCTGAAAAAATAGCAGAGATGCTTAATTTACCTGATACTCTTGAATGATCTCTAAATACATTAATACTTTATAATCTCACAGAAAATGGCCTAAAGAAAAAATAATAATAATATGAGAAACATTAAATTGTTTTACATCTCACAGTAACTTTAAAATTAAGTCTAGAATTGAAATCTATGTAATCCTGTACTTAAATGTATGTTTACTTACACAAAGTCATTTATTCCAACCAGTTCTGTAACAATTATAGTACTTATGTGTATATTTACACATTTGAAGTTTGAAATATATTTGATGGCTTTGTAGGAACTTTCTCTTTGTTTCTGATGAGCGGATATAAAGCTTCCAAAGGTAGGTCATCTTTCATCCAGTAAGAGCCTAAAGTGTCTCACTGACAGTACATAAACAAGATGCGTATTAACAAAAACGACTTTTGGGGTGGCACAATTACAATGCAAAGTGTTGGAAAATATGAAGCACCTCTTGACCAAAATTGAAGACAGATGGTGAACAAGTATATTATATAAAAGTGCAACTGCACAGGGGATATTCGAGTGGGCAGAATGTGATTATGTAAATGAAAAATTCACTTGTAACCAAGAGTGCCAAATACATAGTGAAACTCAATTGAATTATTCAACAAAGTACAGAGAATGTTCCTGGATTTATGATCATAGCCTAAAGGGTTGATCTCTGGACAAATGGGAAGGCGGCTACATATGATCCATGTTCCTCTTACCTAACCTTTTTCTATTTCACTTAATGTAGCATAAAGGGTGATTTTCAAAGGTATATCTCTCTTTTGTATAACTTCATTTGAATAGTGTTCTTATTTTGTCAGATCAGTAACTGTCATCTTAGAAACTAATTTGACAATTCAAGGCACATTTAGATGAAGCCTGGATGTTACCTCCACAGGGGTATGACTTGAAAAGGGATCACAGGAAAAGGACCCTGAGCAACTACCACCACCCGCTATGATGCTGTGAATTTTAGGGAATGTATCTTTGCTCATCTAGATGACCAAAACTTTGTCCACAGTTCCTACAGCTCTCAAAACCCTTGGAATTTCGTTGTGATGGGAGCCATAAAGTGGTCTCTTGTTATGCTAATGAGGTGATTTTTGGAATACACCCGAGGATGGGGGCTGGTTGCCAGGAAAACCAACCACTGGAGTAGAAGATTGAAATTCTCAGTCCTCCCTCACCCCACCGCACTCCCCAACCTCCAGGGAGGGGATTAGGGCTGGACACTGAATACATTGCCAATGGCCAATGGCTTAATCAATAATGCCTATGTAATGAAACGTTCATAAAAACCCAAAAGAAGAGGGCACTGAGAGCTTTCATGTTGGTTAACATGTGCAGATGTGGAAAGGAAGGTTTGCATAGAGAGGGCACGGAAACTCTGAGCACCTTTCCACATACCTTGCCCTCTTCACCTCTTTCATCTGGCTCTTCCTGAATTATATCCTTTTGTAATAAACTGGTCATCTAGTAAGCAAGATGTTTCTTTGAGTTTGATGAGCTGCTCTTACAAGTTTAACAGACTCAAGAAGGAGGTCGTTGGAAATTTTGATCTACAGCCAGTAGGTCAGAAGTACATGTGGTAACCTGGGCTAGTGACTGGTGTCCAAAGTGGGAGTGGAGGGTGGAAAATCTTGTAGGACTGAACCCTTAAGCTGTGGGATCTCATACTATCTCTGGGTAGATAGTGCCTGGATTGAGTTGAATTGTGGGACAGTCCACTAATGTCCAAGAATTCCTTGGTTATGTGTGGATGAATCCTGCCCCTCACCACCAGCCCCCACGTGCTTTGAAACTAGTCTCAGAGCCATATCACCCAGCCATTTAAGAAAATAACAGGAATAGGATTTGAACATTTTGAGGTTCTCAGATCATATGCTATAGTTCAGTAGACATAGCTCAACTCTCTGTGACTGTGATGAATCCATGGTTGTATACCTTTGATAATCTGAGAAATCTCTTTTAACATCTTTTCTTTTTTAAGTTTATTTATTTATTTTGAGAGAGACAGAAACAGCGGGCATGTGGGAGGTTAGAGAGAGAGAGGGAAAGAGAGAATCCCAAGCAGGCTCCAAGCTGCCAACTGTGGAGCCTGATGGAAGGCTCGGACCTACAAACCATGGGATCATGACCTGAGCTAAAACCAAGAGTCAGACACTTAACTGACTGAGCCACCCACATGCCCATCTTTGAACATCTTGAATAAAGAAAATATACTTGTTTGTGATGTCAGCACAGACTCAAACATTAGGGTTCCGTGTGTCGATTCTTTTTTCTCTTGCTTACTATTAAGAACTGTGTGAGATTTTAACCTGCTTTCAGGCTAAAAAGTCAGCCTGCCACAGTGTCATGGATGCAGGGACTAGGCATGAGACTCATGAGTCAGAGACAGTTGACTGTGTTACTCACAGTGACAGCAGTAGCCATTGTATCAGGTTTTTCTTGTGCCATTTCCTGAACCTTGAATCTCGTGAGGTGATGTGGAAAAGACCAAGTGACACCTGCACAGGCCTTGAGTTGAATTAGAAAACTGAATGCTTTATGATGGGCCATTAAGCATGTTTGACTTTTGTTCTGGAGGGAGGTATTATCTCTCTCTCCCAAGACTATAAATAGATACGACCATTGTGACAGGAAAATACCGCATGTTTACCTTCCATCCTTTATTTTTTTAATGTTTATTTGTTTATTTTTAAGAGAGAGAGAGAGAGAGAGAGAGAGAGAGAGCATGAGCAGGGGAGGGGCAGAGACAGAGAGACAGAATCCCAAGCAGGCTCCGCACTGTCAGTACAGAGCCAGATGCAGGGCTCAAACTCATGAACTGTGACATCATGACCTGAGCTGAAATCAAGAGTTGGAGGCTTGATCGACTGAGCCCCCAGTTACCCTTATCTTCCATTGTTTAAAAGATGATCCAGGGGCGCCTGGGTGGCGCAGTCGGTTAAGCGTCCGACTTCAGCCAGGTCAGGATCTCGCGGTTCGTGAGTTTGAGCCCCGCGTCAGGCTCTGGGCTGATGGCTCGGAGCCTGGAGCCTGTTTCCGATTCTGTGTCTCTCTCTCTCTCTCTGCCCCTCCCCCGTTCATGCTCTGTCTCTCTCTGTCCCAAAAATAAATAAAAAACGTTGAAAAAAAAATTTAAAAAAAAAGATCATGAAAGGAAACCAGTGCCTCATTTGCATGATGTGCAGAAACACAAGAGAGGCACGAAGAATTGTCTTCCGTAAAAATATCATAAACAGTAATATGAAGTATGATAATCACCGCCTTCCACAGCACGGAGTATTTTGACACACACGTTAATGATGCTTCTTTTTATCAAGGATTTGTCTCAAAATATCCTGTTAATTGCTTGGTAAAATTTATAAACCTTGTTCAAACTTTACATTTCACAATCTAAAAATAATTCTCTCAAGTCAGCGATGTGTTTATACTTTTTAAATTAATATAGTACTAATATATAAAACTTTAATTTTTTTAGGGAATCACTGAAAAAAACATTATCAGTGCTCCAAAGCCCTTTGAAATTCATTATGAGCCTAATATTGCATAAAGAGAAGCCTTTTCCAACCTGTTCACCATTTGTCATGTGTTATCACTCAGGATGACATTTCTTGGACAATAAAATCTCTCCATCTCTAAGTGTTGGAGTTGCCCACATGATGAGTCTCTAGTTACTTTGTTCTCTCCATCAGACCCTGGGTGTACAAAACTGAGTTAACCATGTGCTCCAGATTCACTAGCATCCTTACTTGATGTGGTACCTACCATTCTTCATATGATTTCCTGTCACCCCTCTTCCATGCTTCCACATGTGTAGAAAAAGTTATTCAAGAGAATGCGATGTGTGTCCTTACCAGTCCCCTTTCCATACTTTGCCTTAGATATTGTCATAGAAATATTGGTGTCATTTTGATTGTTCTTGATTCTTACATTGTAGAAATTATTTTTGTTAATTTTTTTCCCATTTCATGTTTTCCACTCAACATTACGGTTGTGAGATTGAGCTATGATGCTGCATGTGAATCTAGTTCATTACTTCTGATTTCTTTATAGTATCTTATACCTGTAACACATTTTATATCTCTGCTGCTGTGGTGATGAACAGCGATGTGCCTACCTCCATTTATGAACAACATAGTGATAAAAATCTTCCTGTTTATATCCTTATGAACCTATGGGAAAAACAAGTCATAGTTTATATACATTCACTAATTAAGACCAGTGTCCTTTACATCACCAACTGCTCCCTTTGTTCCATATCTTCTTCTTGCTAATGATTATGAATTTCTGGTGAATTATTATTATATATTAAGTTTTTTTAGTATAATTTTCCTTCATTTTACTGAGGTAACTTTTTCAAGTTTATTTTGAGAGACAGAGAGAAAGAGAGAGACACAGAGGGAGAGAGACAGAGAGAGAGTACACAAGTGAGGAAGGGACAAAGAGAGAGGGAGGGAGTGAATCCCAAGCAGGCTCTGCATTCAGCACAGAGCCTGACACGGGGCTTGGTCTCACAACTGTGAGATCCCGACCTGAGCCGAAATCAAGAGTCCGATGCTTAACCGACTGAACACCCAGGCGCCCTTTACTGAGGTTATTAATCTTTCCATTTTGATATCACATAGAATTGAGGCTCTTTACTCTGAAAATAGCCCAGTACCTATCAATATACTCAAATTTTTAAGCCTCTTAAGTAGATCTGTTTCAAAACGAGTAGAAATGTGGTGTTGCAGCATGTCCTAGAGGCTAGTTTTAACACACTTAATGCACTTAAACTTGGCTCATCGCAGGTTGGGACTCAGTCCGATGGGCAGCGGAGAGAAAAGGAAAACACCAGGACCACACACGACCACGTGCAGGGCAAATAAACAAGAGAAACTCTCATGATTTCCTCTCCTACCATCTGAGTTTTGCCAAAAGTCTTGCCTATGAGACGTTAGCTCTCTCATTTCAGTATTTTTTTCTGTTAGAGCATAGAGAGGTTCAAAAGTGATGCCTCATGCACCATCCAGAGTTGGTGCCACTGTGCAGTGTGCCTGGAGCAGTAGGACAGCAAGAGATCTATAGATGCACAAAGTTATCTACCAGGTACAGAGTATTTTTTAGTGCAAACTGTAGAGGAATTCTTTTCTGGAACACAAAGAACTCAGATTTTTGGTTAACTGAGGCCAGTGGTGGTGTGGAGCCCCTAGGATAAGCAGGCTGAACCCCACTGTATCTTAATTTCCTCATTTGTTAACTATGGATACTTAAAAAAGAAAAAAAAATATGATTTTTGTAAGCATTAAATGACTAATCGCATAATGTTTTTAGAAGAGTGTCCAGAATATTGTCAAATGCAATAAACATTAACTCTTAGTATATTACAACATTATTACCTGTGTTAGTTATTAAAAGATATTAGGACAATTGGCATTCCAAAATGTAGCTAATTACCTACCTGATTCTGTATTTTAAATTGGATTCCAAGAGAGTCGAAGATTTGCATAAGAAGGAAATGAGAATACTAGCTAGATGAAATATCAGAAAACAGACACCACACCCGGAATTCTTAATGGGAACAAAACAAATTCAACCACGAAATGTGAAATTTCTGCTGTTATAATAATCCATAAACATTAAAACACACATTCCAACCTAGAAATAGTCATCTGACCAACATTATATAGTACCTGAAAAGCCTGGCGTTCAGCTCTGCCAGCTCAGAGCCTGGAGCCTGCTTCAGATTCTGTGTCTCCCTCTCTCTCTGCCCCTCTCCCACTCGTTCTCTCGCTCTCTCTCTTTCTCTCCCTCTCTCTCTCAAAAATAAGTAAGCATTAAAAACTTTATATATTTTTTTCATCTATGATTAGCTAAAGGTCAAAATTCTAGAAATAAGGATTTTAGAGGATAAGGAGCTATTGGTTCTCATATACTTTGGGCGGGAGTATAAATCAAAGTATTTACTTTGGAGGACAATTTGGCAATAAAGCTAATGCTTGAAATACACATTTGTGGACCCATCAGGACAGATGTTGCTTGCAAGGACCTTCAGGGTATACTCTCCTTCTAGGGCAGCGCTGATAAAAATAAAGCTAACTTAACTTCATGTTTTTCCTCTGTCCATCTCTCTCTCCTTCCTCATTTAAACGGACTCCAAATTAAACAATATCCCTTTCCCGATAAATACTTCACAAAGACTGGGTAACCTACAAAAATGAACATTCTCCAAACTTATACCCAGAACCATTTATGATACTCATTTCTTATGGTCTAACTCAAACATCCACAAAGAAACTGGCAGTCGTTATTAAGCAGCCAAACTTTTAAAAAGTACTTTTTAATACATTTACAGAGATAACAAATAAATACCTACTTTGCATGCTATACCTGGTATAAGGTGGTGCTCTATCTGTTTACTTGCAGGTTTCTAGTATTGATTGATTAGCTTCTCGATCTATAAAGCTGTAGGTTTACCATTAAATTTTCTCATAATATTCCATTGTGAGTTCACCTAGAGTGAGACTGTTTCTTTGTTTCATTTCGATGCATGCTACCCCTACAAATGCATTATTGATTTTTCTTCCAAACCATAATGATGCAAAGTGCAGTAGCTTGACAAATTTACGTTTATTACCAAATACCTGGCTTGACAAACAGGTGGGACTTCCTTTACTTACAGAGTACCATTGTTTCGTATACTTTTATGTTGCATTTTGATAAACATTCAGTTTGAAATGTTATATGAAATTAATGGAAACGATAACCTTCCAATTAAATAAGAAATGGAAATGCCTTTCTTTTTACTGCTTTCTCTACATAACCTTCAATTCAGAATCAGTGATTTTGAAAGCCTAGAATTGGCCAGATTTTTGAGCTGGAAAGCCATCTAGCTTCTGGATTTTATTAATTGTTTAATAAGCAATAAACTCTGAACTGCATAAGAAGCGATAAGGACTCTGCTGGCAGCAGAGAGGGAATCCGATGCAATTTATGAAATTAAAGAAAAGCTCAGCACCTGTCCAAGTCAATATTCATCTACGTGTTCACACCAGCAAATCGAGGGCAGTTCGTTTATCATTTGAGAGAATCTGTGCTGAGAGCAGCTGCCTAACTGCTAAGATCCCCCCGCCCTCGTCATTCGGTTAGCAGAAAGAATGGAAACTACCTGCATCACACCCTAGAGTTCAGTGGTAACGTATTTTTCACCTATTTTAAGAGCATGACAAGTCCTAAGAAAGAAAGAGACAGGGTGAAAGAAGAAAAAGAATAATAAAGAGAGAGAGAAAAAAGAAGATAGATAGAAATGTTGTTAGATCTGCTGCCTTGAGACCGGATGCGTCAAGATCCAAGCTCAGAAGCTGTCACGGAATTATGGCTACTGTTTGTCTTTCTCTGTCACCCATCTGCTGTCTCTAAGTGCAGAAAGTGAGAGCAGGCATCTGCTGAAATACCGTATTCATTAATCATGAGAGCGGGGAACATGCAGAAGTCACACTAGGGACATTACTTCAGAGCCTTTAATGATGTAGGTCAGTGCGGATTAGTGTCTATTCCTCATGCTGGGATGTGGTGTGTTTTCTACTGTATGTTGAAGGGTATCTATCCTTTCAAAGCAATCAAGGGACATTATCTGAAAGCTCATATCTCAATTAGAAAGAATACATGTTGGTTAGCGACGGACGAAGCTTTCTGGGCATCACAATGTCTTACTTAATACGTCTCTTGGTTCCATTTTTTTTCCCCCACATATTTCATGTATTTGAAAGAGAATTAAGCACATGATGGTTTTATGGATGCGGAAGGTCTGACATTCATACCCACTTATCAGGAATACATTCCTGCTGTACTTCTTAAAAGGTTCTGTTTAAAAGATCTTCAGATTTTAGAGGTCAGCCAGCAAGCTATGGCCAAATCTTGCTCACTGCCTGATTTTGTAAACATAATCCTATTGAAACACAGCCACACCCATTTGGTTCCATATTGTTGATAACTTCTCTTAGGCCACAGTGGCAGTGGGTACTTATGACAGAGAACTTAAGGCCCACAAAGCCAAAAATCTTTCATATCAGATGCTTTACAGAAAATATTTGCTAATCCCTGGATTATAGCATTAGTATAAATCTGTCTGATACACAGATCTCAGTTGCCTCATCTACATTTTATATAATTCCATCATTTGTATAGAATTTTTTGGAAATAATATTTTACTGCTTCCTTAGATTTATGAGATAAAAAAAAAAAACTGAACAACTATTCTCCCCACCCCCCCAGGCTCCACCTTTTGACCATTTCTCTTTTATTCTATTTACTTGAATTTTTTCTGTTTCCTTTGGTATTTTTTAAAGTTTATTTATTTATTTTTGAGAGAGAGCACGAGTCGGGGAGAGGGGCCAAAGAGAGAGGGAGAGAGAGAGAATCCCCAACAGGCCCCATACCGCCAGCACGGAGCCTGATATGTGGCTTGAACCAACAAAACTGTGAGATCAAGACCTAAGCCTAAACCAAGAGTTGGACGCTTAACTGAGTGAGCCATCCAGTTGCCCCTCCATTTGTATTTAATAATCTTTATAAAAGTGGAAAATCCTACTAGGCATATTTGAGGTCGAGATAGGTCTGACTTTTGTCCATAGGAACACTGGAAGCAATTATACCTTACATGTTCTAGGAAAATGAAATAGTCCATGTGGCATTATACATTTTCTAAAAAGGTCTTGATTAAGAAATTAAAAACATTTGGAAGTCTGCAAATAAAAAAATAATAATAAAAACAGTCATGTTCTACAATCTTGCAAGTCAATTATAAATTTCTTAGGATAATACATAAACATACAACACATACACACAGAGTACATGATCAATGTTTTAAATATGGGAATTAAAATATTCAAGTAATTACATGAGCATCATTTGTATTATCTCCCTAGGGAAGGGACCATATGGATAGAAAATTGTCAGTTTTGTTCAGTGATAGACTGCAAGTGTTTAAAATTGTGCCTAGATAAATATAAATGGCTGCTGAATAAATATTTGTATGCTGAAGAAATAGCAAAAATCTGGGGGTCAATATAAGTCATTTAGATTTCCTTTTGATACAGTATTTACAAATTTTCATCAAAAGGACATATCTGTCATAATACAAGTTAGTAATTTGAATAAATAATGCAATGATATAGTTTGGAAATGATACTCTAGTAAAATATTACAGCAGAAGAGATCAAGATCATTTCAGGGGTGCCTGGGTGGCTCAGTTGGTCACCCTCTTACCTTGGCTTAGGTCATGATCTCATGGTCATGGGTTTGAGCCCCACATTGGACTCTCTACTATCAGCACTGAGCCCACTTAGGATCTTCTGTCCGCCCTCTGTCTGCACCTCCCCTGCTCCCTCGCTCTCTTTCTCTCAAAAAATAAATAAAACATTTAAAAAATTAAAAAAAACCCATAAATTTCACATGGCACAGCTGATACCTTGATAAATAACTTGCATCCCTTAACTGTTTGAATAACTGAGTAACAAATAAAATATATTTCAATGAGTAAAATGATAGAGTCGTGACCAAAAGAAGAAAAAACATTCATGTTCCCTGTGGTACAAGAAAGTCAGGAGAGCCATGACATACAGGGATATTTTAATCAATCAACAGTGTAATATAGTAATTTATAATTTAAATACATATTTTTTAAAGGTAGTGTGGGTTCTCTAAATTAAAAGTTATCATAATAATGTGGCATACTCTAGATAAAGCAGCCATAGCAAAGCTTGTAAGACTTTATAGAGAGTTCCAGAATTTTTTTTGGAGATTTACAATTGAAACTTCGCAATGAGAAACATCAAGAGTTAAATAGATAATTCTAAGGAAAAATAGTATCTTTTTAGCCTTGTGTGATCTCAGTATCGTCTGTCTGGTGTTAGACTTTGAGAATGTTTGCTGCTTACTGTTTCTCTTCTGTAATAGCTCTCCTTCCTTTCCTCCCCGGTCCCCATATTTTTCTCCTTGAAAATTACAATCCAATCCCTATTTATGGTTCTGAATGTATGCCTTATTATGTCTAAGCTGCAAGAAAAATGTGTTATTTAAGGTTTAAAAATCAGAAAATCATTTAAGAAAATGGTTAGTCATGTTACTCATAGCTGTTTACCCAAGAAAAGTGAGAGCATGTATCCATACAGACTTGGATGCAGAAGTTCTTAGCAGCTTTATTTGTAATAGTCAAAAACTGGCAACAACTGAAATGTCCATCAACAATTAAATGGGTAAACAAGTTGTGGCATATCCATACAGTGTAGTAGTGTAAAATAAATTCTACTCAGACGTAACAAGGAAAAAATGAATAATAAATACAAGTATTTTTTGAGAGCAGCATTTTTTGGGGGGGAAGCTGTTGATTTAGTGTTGGATCTTTATTATTTTCAAGAGTTAATGAGGAGCGCCTGGGTGGCTCAGTTGGTTGAGCATCTGACTTCAGCTCAGGTCATTATCTCAGGGTTCCTGGGTTTGAGCCTTCCATTGGGCTCTGCACTGACAGCCTAGAGCCTGGAGCCTGCTTCAGATTCTCTCTCTCTCTCTCTCTCTCTCTCTCTCTCTCTCTCTCTCTCCCCCTGTCAAAAATAAATGAATAAACAAACAAACAAACAAACAAACATTTCAGAAAAAAAAATTTCTGAATCGTGAATGCCTCCTAGCATTGAACCTGTGGCTCAGGACTGGAAAGGTGATATCCTGGACCCCAGTGTATAAGTGTCTGTAGATCACAGAGGCAATTTGTTCTAGTTATCTTTGCCTTGTGCCCCTTTCTTTGTACAATATGACACAAAGTTTGGGGTTGTTAATCAGAGACAGGGAAGTGGACTATGAGGTCTCTGGGATCATGGACTGGTCAGTTTTTTTTTTTTTTTTTTATGACAAATCCAGATGTCTGAAAGGTTGCCACCCTGCTCCCCATTGCTATGGCCTCAGAAATGCAAATGATGGTGCTATCCTTCCAGGCCATTGCTAGAGTAAAGGAAAGAAAAGAAGAAAGGATTTCATAAATAGTCAAGGTAGTTTTGTCTTGATCCATCCTCTTGGGAGGAAGCAGGGTATCTTGATGTCGGTTACTCCTCTTCCTCTCCTTCAGTTTGGTCCAGAGGTCTCCAGCATCTGCACAGAACTAGATATCAGGCAGAACCTTCTTCCACTGTGAGATACATACTCAAGGCCTGAGGTTTTGGCTGTCATCTGGGTAGTGAAGAGGATCTGGTGTAGTCCCTTCCCAGGAAACTCAAAGGCAATCTTTGTTCTTAGTGATTCCCACATCTGAAGGGTGGGAGAAAGTTGGAAATGTCAGTTTGGAGATTTGCAGCCAGATATTTGAGGGAACTAGAACAGTTTAGGATCCAGTCCAGTTTACAGGTATATAACAAAACCTCTAAGACAATTAACAGGATTATAATCTAAAATAGCCAAAGGTGCAAACAATTTTCTCTTTACAGTTACCCCCATTTTTTACCAAAGATAATCAGAGTAAAACTAATTTGATTGTATTAAACTCAGCCTGACTATTTCCATAACTGTAGCAAGAATAGTGATTAACCATACAAGTTCTTTTTAAGACTGCTTTGTTGGAACTTTTCATAAGGAGTCCCAGATTGAACTCTCAAGTCTCTGAGGCCAGAAAGCCAAGCCAAGGACTGGCCATTAGATTTACCTGTAATATCCTTTCAGTCAAAGTTTTAGTAATATACTCAATCTTTTCAATTGTGTCCTGTTATAAGAAGAACAGATTCTTATTGAACTTAGGCAGATAGCTAACTATATTGCCATGAAAAGAATACTCAAGAGTTGTTAAATTCTGAAAGGATCAAGTAGGGAGAAAAAGTAAATGGTTTCACCTTTGTTTACAAAGGTATATTTTACTAACTTGCAGTAAGTCATAGCATAAGTATAGTATCTCCTTAAATCTGCAAGAACAAAGTATCAAGGAACTAGCAGTGTTTCAAAGAGTCATAAGTAATCATGATGATTGTCTTAGTTAATTCAACCCCATGTAATTAATACTTGTTCTGCTTGAATCCAGATTTTCCACTAGTTTTGGAAAATCTTACCCAGTTCAGTTTTATAATCTTAACGTTATCAGAATTTTGTACTTGTCAAAAGTCCATGAGCTTTCTTGAAGTGAGACATTCTTGCAGGAATATTTTTGTAGAAGCATCAGAGTAAAACAGTATCTCGATGAGTAACAAAAGATTTAGAAATGACCATGATTAAAGATCTGATGAGAGTTCACTATAATGCAGTTGATAAGGAAATTTGGTTATTTCTGTGAAATACAACATTTTAAGATAATACCTAGAATGACATTATATCAGGATATATCATAATTTTAAGAATTTCATATAATTTTTGGAGTGCTGATATTAATATATACCTATTTAAATATAAGGTAAACAAGGTTTGGCATACTTCTCATTTGCCAATGGTTTACATGTAACTTAATGTATCAAATACACCTAATTCACTTAATCTCTTTTTTATAAAAATATTTTTTTAATTTTTTTTTGAATTTTTAATTCAAATATAATAAACCAATAGACTTACAATAGTTTCACGTGTACAATATAATGTTTCAACAATTCTATACATTTCTCTGTGCTCATGAAAATAAGTATACTCAATTTCTTTTATCTATTTCACCCATCCCCCTCCTCACCACCTCTCTGGTAACCACCAGTTTGTTCTCTGTATTTGAGAGTCTATTTTTTGGTTTGTCTCTTTTTTTTTCTTTGTTCGTTGTTTTGTTTCTTAAATTCCATATACGAATGAAATCCTATGTTATTTTTCTTTCTCTGACTTATCTCACTTAGCATTATGCACTCTAGGTCCATCCATTTTGTTGTACATGGCAAGATTTCATATTTTTTATGGCTGAATAATATTCCATTATACATCACATCTTCTTTATCCATTCATCTGTCATTGGACACTTGGGTTGCTTCCATATCTTGGCTATTGTAAATAACATTGCAATAAAGAAAGGAGTACTCATATCCAAATTCATTTTTGTTTTTGTTTTCATTTTTTTGGGGTAAATACCCATTCCATTAGTGGAATTACTGGGTCATATATAATTCCATTTTTACTTTTTTGAGGAACCTTCATACTATTTTCCACAGTGGCTGCGCTAATTTGCATTCCTACCAACAGTGCACAAAGGTTCCTTTTTCTCCACATCCTCACCAGCACTTATATTTTGTCTTTTCAATTTTAGCCCTTCTGACGGGTGTAAACTGATATCTCATTGTGGTTTTAATTTGCATTTCCCTGAAAATTAGTGATGTTGAGCATCTTTTCATGTGTCTTAGCTATCTGTATGTCTTCTTTGGAAAAATGTCTATTCAGGTCCTCCAACCATTTTAATAGGATTATTTGTTTCCTTGGTGTTGAGCTGTATGTGTTTCATATATTTTGGATATTAGCCCCTTATCAGATGTATCATTTGCAAACATCTTCTGCCATTCACTAGGTTGCCTTTTTTTGTTTTGTTGATGGTTTCCTTTGCTGTGCAAAAGCTTTTTATTTTGGTGTATTTTCAATATTTACTTTTGTTCCTCTTGCCTGTGCAGACATCAAGAAAAATGTTTCTATGTCTTATGTCAGAGAAAATACTGCCTATGTTTTCCTCTAGGAATATTATTGTTTCAAGGTCTCACATTTATGTTCATGTTGAGTTTATTTTTGTATATGGTGTTAGAAAGGGGTCCCATTTCATTCTCTTGCATGTAGCTGTCCAGTTTTTCCAACACCTTTGTATCAGAGACTGTCTTTTCCTCATTGTATGTTCCTGCCTTTTTTCTCTCAGTTAGTTGACCCTGTAATCCTGGGTTTATTTCTGGGCTCTCTCTTCTGTTCTACTGATCTATGTGTCTATTTTTGCATCAGTATCATATTGTTTTGATCAATACGCTTTGTAATTGTCTTGAAATTGGGATTGTGATATCTCTAGCTTTGCTCTTCTTTTTCAAGACTGCTTTGGCCATTTGGGCTCTGTTGTAGCTACATACAAATTTTAAGATTGGTTTGTTCTGGTTCCGTGAAATTTTTGTCAGTATCTTGATAAGGATTGCATTAATCTGTAGATTGCTTTGGGTAGTGTGGAATTTTTAACAATATTGGTTCTTCTAATCTATGAGCACGGAGTATCTTTCCATTTGTTTGTGCCATCTTCAATTTCTTTCATCAGTGTTTCATAGCTTTTGGAGTACAGGTCTTTCACCAACTTGGTTAGGTTTATTTCTAAGTATTTTATTATTCTTGGTAAAATTATCAATGGGATTGTTTTCTTAATTCTGTTTCATATCAAAATTTCCAGCTGTTCCAGGGACCTATTGAATGTCTCATATCTCAAAGTTAGTTTTAAGTCAAAAAGACTTTATTTAGAATGTGAAGTTTAGGAAGTTTGTCAAAAATACAAAAAAAAGTTTGAACATTTAAATAAGATCATGGATTATTATGAAATAATACTTAATTATCTATTTAACCAAAGTGACAAAAAAAAAAGATTTTAAGACAAATATAGGAGGTTACATAGTTGTTAGCAAAAATTAGCTTGTAATACTGAGAAATTTCAATTTTATTAAGTAATCAAAGAGGTGATTAAGACAATATAAAGCATAGGATATTATTTTGATAAAATATGAAATTCTTGTTTTCTAGGCAGATTACTTTAAAGGTGAAGAAAACCCTTCATAATCTCTTATTACAAAGAACAGAACAGTAATTCAAGAAAACTTTGTCATGTTAACAGAGAACACCAAAGTTTAATTTTGTACCGGCTTACTTTTGATATTAAAGCTCATTCACTTAATTAAAATTATTCCAATTTTAGACAGCCCGGATCACACACATAGATTCCTTCCCAAAGATTTATTTTCCACAAGCGTTCTAAGACTTTTTCCTCATTAAAGCACACATTTTACTTTGCTTACATGTGGAGATATTTCTCTTATTATTTCTACTAGCTTTAATCGCATACATTAATTAGAATTCTTAACCCTTAGAAACCTTCCTAGGAAAACTAAGAAGTAAACAATTGTGAACTGTTTGTTATAACACCTTTCTTTAAATTGGCAAATTCAAGAATATATATATTTAATAATTTCTAGAAGCATATTTCTTCCTCAATTTTCCAGTGTAACACTAACACCTCCAGATATCTTATAGATACACCTATGTTCAGTAATAAATATTTCAGTATTTTATCTTATTTGCAAATGATGTAAGTATTTAATAACTACCCATCATCTAATTTAACTTAGCAAAACTCTAAGGAGTTAAGTCACCAAAAAGATTTGGGAAAATTATTTGATTAGACACAAATATTGCTGAAAGTTCATTATACACTGATTATCTTATGTCTATTAACTTTTTCTTAATAATTATATTTAAATTAGTCATGAAAATTTCACAAGAGCTAACCATCTTTAAATTATCATTTTTGCTGACAAACTGTAAGAGGTGACATGAATCCATTTGACCACTAGTTAGTGGAGGTAGAATAAAAGTATTATACTTAATGCTGATAACGCTAAAGACATGCTAGTTTCACTTAAACCAACAACTTAAACTAGCTTTCCTACTGAATATGTTTCTAGATCATGGGAACCCAAAATTCATTTGGATTAAGGTCCTGTCATATTTCTGAGTCTTAATTTTATAGAAGCACTTAATTTTCTTTAAGCTAATTAAATCAAGCTCTTTTGCCAATTAATTTTGACAGCATCATTCAGAGGTAGAAAATACCACATATCTACAACATAAATACATATACAGACACATGAACATACAGACACAAAAAGAAACCACATAGCTTCCATTTTAAAATTGCTGCCATAAATTAGGTACAATAATAACAAAATTTACTAGGTATTAAAAGAAGTTGGATCTATTCAAATAACCTCTCTCCTTTCCTGCTCCTTCAGGTAAGAATTATCTACCAGGAGTTTGCGTGTCAAAGAGATGGTCTACATAAGAGTTCTGGAGAAGTCCCTTCTCCAGAAGGGAGATATGGGCATAACAATTACTTCTCAAAGGCAGAGGGAAAAAAAAAATGAAAACTCATCCTAGAAAGACTTTTGTTCCCCCATAGCAAGAAATTTTGCAATTATACAAGTTTTTTGAAATAAAAACTTGTTTTGGTGTTGGTAAAAAAAGATTAGTGGACTTTGAATTGTTTGTGGAGCTATGTCTCTGATCTTGTATAGACTAGATTTATAAAACAAGGACAGCTATTTTTAATTCCTCACAAGTTGAGTTGCCACCTACATGATATCAAGGGCTAACACACCCATCCCTCTAGGTTGGAATGTTTTCCCTCTGGGTGCATTGAGCTTAGGAGAGAGGCCTAAAAAATTTCCTGTCAGTCTGAATATTCCCCTCCAATTTGATCAAATTTCTGATCATAAAGTCATTTTTTTTTTCAAATATCTTGTCAGCTTTCCACTGAGACAAATAATAAATATTTCTGGCAGTACTGAACAACCCCATTAATTTAAGTTTCCCCTTGGTTGTTTAGGAGAATAATATAGCAGTTTATCAGAAAATCTCTCAGAATTCTGTCAGCTTTGAGAGTGGCCCATGTAGGTGGGAGTCCTCATTCTGGAGTAGATAATGGGGGCATTCAAAGGGATGTTGAAGAATTTGCATAGGGTCTTTGAGGACAATGTCTTTTCCAGTGGCCCAGTTGATTATAACTGTGACTTCAATCCTTGAGGCCACATTTTGATGATGGACCCCTAGAAGCATGCACTGTGGGAGCTGAGGTGTTTCAGATTCCTTTTATGCCTTTAATATTTCATTAGTTTTTTGCAATGCATCTTTCATTGAGGTTATTTTGGAATCTTAAAGCCCTTAGGAAACTTTTACATGACAATTAAAATAGGTAGCTCATTCTATTTGTTTAACGTGAGAACGCTTACTTTCAAGTTCACTTTAAATTTTTTTAATGTTTATTAATTTTTTGAGAGAGAGAGAGATAGATAGATAAGAGCAGTAGTGGGGGAGGGGCAGAGAGAGAGGGAGACACAGAATCCAACATAGGCTCCAGGCTCTGAGCTGTCAGCACAAAGCCTGATGCGGGGTTCAAACTCAGAAACCTTGAGATCATGACCTGAGCCAAAATCAGATGCTTAACGAACTGAGCCACCCAGGTGCCCCTCAAGTTCACTTTTTAAAGAGAAGGTCTTGTCTAATTGGAATGTGCCCCATAATAGCCACTGTAATTATAGGTGGTGTTTGTTAAAACTTTGCCTTTTTTTTTTTTCATTTTTCAACTATCTTCAGCTTCCATGGGCCACAGTTCCTTAAAACAAAATCAGCTAGTACACTCAACTCTCTGGGTATAAAGGATTGCATTTCTTTTAGTTAGGTCTTTGGATTTCTCAGAGACAAACTAATACCTGAGAGGGATATGCCACAGGTTTGGGAATTGTGGGGTGTTTTACAGTACCTCAGAATTGCATGTAAATTTCCTTGAGGTTCGTGGTCAACCTAGTGTCAATCTGACCCATTTTCTGACCAAATTACTTCCTCACAGGAATCTTTTTGAAGTAGCTAGCACTAATAGCTTTTAAATGCTTGACTTATGCCCACTATTTTTTGCAGCTTTCTTGCTTCTGAGTTCCCCATTAGCAGTAGCCATTACTAGACCCAGTCCAGTTCAGACTGGTCCCTAGTCCAACCGTGGACCTAGTTTGGTTTTTAAATTGGGCTCTGTCCAATACTGGCCGGGAACTACCAAACAGTTCCCGTAGAACTTTGGACTGGTGAATAGGATTGAACCAGCAGTTATCAACAAAGGGGAACTGTGGACTAATTTCAAACAAAAGAAGAAGCGTAGCTGTCACCAACAGTTACCAAAGTGGAATCTGGGCAAGGATTCCAGACTAAACCACCAACAGTTCCCAACATGGAATCTGTGGACAGAAGCAAGGGCTGGGATATTCTGCTCAAAATCCTGGGAATCATAATTTGAAATACTGTTAGTTTTCAGTGTGGAATCTGGGGACTGGGGAGAGCACTTAACTAGCAGACTCCAAAATGGGGATTTCAATACTGATTCCAAATAAATAGGGAGCTGCAGCTACCACCACCAGTTCCCAATGTGGAATCTGGGAATATGGGGATGAAACCAAGGGCTGGGTTTCTGATCAAATGGGGAACTGATTGGAAAGTCAATTATGTCAAGAGCTCAACACAAAGAGGGTAGAGTTCAGAACAGAGAAGAGCTTTCCCATGGTTTTTAGAAAGTGTTAGTAGGATACCTACCTGGGTTTCTAATGTCCTCAGAAGTTCACTTCATATCCTGTGCCTGCCAACATATCTGTTAAAAGACAAAATTCAGCTGAGTACATTTAAGTATCCAGTTGGCTTACTCAACCATTCACGTGTAGGGCAATCCTATCTAACAAGTTGAAATGAGTTCTATCAAATGGAAGGATTTTATAGGCAGAAATGGGACAGGACAAGGTTATTGGTAAAAGAAATGAAAGGATTACTTTAGGCAAGGTTACCTTCCATTAGGGAAAAGCAGAGGCAGGGGGCGGTTATGGGACAGATTACCTCACCCATGCTGGCCAGGAAATTTAAGCAAGTTTGATTTAAATTTCCACTTCTGAGAGAGGTTGAAACTGCAGTTTAGTCTTGGTTGGCTGTCGTGGAGGGAAGTTTTTTTTTCTTTTCTTTTCTCTTTTTCTTTCCTTTTTCCTTTACTTTCTGTTTTCTTTTCTTTTCTTTTCTTTTCTTTTCTTTTCTTTTCTTTTCTTTTCTTTTCTCTTTTCTTTTTTTCCCTGTATTCTCTTTCTTTTCTTCTCTTTCTTTTCTTCTTTTCTTTCTTTTCTTTTCTTTTCTGTTCTTTTTTTTTTTTTAAACAGTGTAGCATCTGTACAAATCAGAGAGCAAGGATAAATGAACTCCACAAATTAAGCTCATAGAGAGTATCACCTTGAGACATCTTTGTTACATTCCCCAAAAGCAACAGAAATTGGTTTGCTGTCTCTACTTCGCAGTGTCAAATTCATGAGTGACAAGAGTTGGGATTAAGGTTTGCTGCATCAGAGAAGGTAAATTTCCTTTTGGTGTGGGTTTAGTAACCTAGAGCCTGCTTCAGATTTTATGTCTCCTTCTCTCTCTGCCCCTCCCCTGCTCGAGCTCTGTTTCTCTCTCTCTCTCTCTCGCTCTCTCTCTCTCAAAAACATTAAAAAATCAAACAAAAAAATAAAACCTTCAGAAAATTTTTCTAGAGTCAAATTCTTGAACTATCAGATTTGCTTAGAATCTTTAAATAATTATGGATGATAATGAAATTTATACAATATGAAACAAAATTTTAAATATAAAGTTAAATAAACCACATTTAAAAAGTTATGTTTTTAAGGTAAAGAGTTACATGAGGACAAGTATGAGTTTATTGTTGATATTTTTATAATTTCAAGATTACATAAATTATTTTCTCTTTTTCTTTGTAATATGGAAAACAAGACCTTCCTCTGTATTATTTGAAATTAAAAGACCATTTATATAGAAGATGGGATGGGGGGCAGTGAATTTTCTTCCTTTCTTCTTTTCTTTCTTTCTTTCTTTCTTTCTTTCTTTCTTTCTTTCTTTCTTTCTTTCTTTCAACTTTAAGATGTGTCCTTGTAAAATTACAGGCCACAGACATAATCACCACTAAAGATTTCCAAGATGCAGGTAGCCTTAGAGTGATACTCATACTAAAGAATCATTTGTAATAACTAACATATCTGTCAGCCTAATAAAATATCTTCCAACATAGACCCTTTCAGTATAATTTGCAGGAAGTAGACCTTTTATCTGGAGTTATTCTTCAAAGCACACACAGCCAAGATTATGTAAATAACTGTGGAAACCACAGCCTTTGGATATCTCTCAGCTTTGGAGACTCACATAATGGGTATTTCACATACAAGTATCCCCTTCTTTGATATATGATCATTAAAAAAAAAGCTTCCTTTTGCTCAAAGGAATGTTTGACTCCAGAGACCCATTGTCAGGTCTGAAAAGTCTTCAGAAAGCCACTTTGGCTCTACAAAAGTTTAGGAATAATGGAGAAATATAAATTTTTAAACACTACACCCGAAATCCAGTATATGGAATAGCACACACCTCTGGTGATGTCCTTTGTAACAAATACATCTTCTTTAAAGGTTCACATGTTTCCATAGGGTGCTGACACCTCAGAATAAGTCTGCTATTCTCGCTCTGATAACAACACCATTGGTGCCGGGGCAAGTGGTCCCAGTTTGATGGCTCAGGATAGTTTTTCCTTGTGATTTAGGCTTTGTTTCATGCCTGGGGGGAGTTGTTTCTCTTTCACTTAAGAACCAGAGTCCTTCAATCTCCTTACATTACTTTCCTTGTGATATAGCACTTTAAGAGCTCCCTGGCTGACAACTGTGGCCGGAGGCTGGGATCTGCTGGGAGCAGCATCATGCACTGAAAATAATATCAGTTCATCTGTTCACCAAGGGACCACAGTATATAGAGTCCTGGAACGGCTTTTAGGACTACACTGCAATAGCATGAGTTAGGAAGTGCACAAGGACACACGTTCTAATTTAGTGAGGAGTTTAAAAAACGCTTGATTTCATCATGTGTATAGGCCACAGACATGAGAACGTTGTCGATTGTGTCCCACATTTCAAATGCTGCTCGGCAGATCGTTACTTAGCGTAAAACTATGCAGTGAACAGATCTGTTTTGTCCCAAAACCCGTCTTTTTATTCACCTATTTTATTATGATTTGATTTAGTATACCAAGGCTGGAAGCAACCCCCAAATTCAGAGTTGTCAAGTCGGTCTAACAGGCTGCCCTCTCCTCTGGCTGAACCCCGCACGCATCCCCACATCAAACTGTCTGCAAAGAAGCCTGCACAGCTGGAATCCACCTTACCTGCATCTCTGTAGGACACTGCTTCGGGGCATCTGGCCTGTCTAACACTTTACTGGGAGGATTTGCGGGGCCGTGGTGTGGTTTCTTAATTCTCAGGCACCATCCAATCCTGTCAGCACACTGGCCTGTCATTTTTTGCAATTCTCCACCAACCCCCGTCTCTGCCGAGAATTATGTGTCTCTTTTCACATCCCGGTGGGTGAATGCAGGGAGTCCCCAGTCTCCTGACTGAAAGGGAACTAAGTTGACCTGATAGCTTCAATTCACTAACTTTACAAAAGATCTAAAGAGTCTAAGGAAACTTAAGCTGCCCTAATATTATTGAAATAGTTACTTAGCTTTGGAAAAGAGAATGTATTTGGAAGTCAAGTCTTTAGGCTCATACTCCTTGTCTTGTTAGGATTTGAAACCCTCAGGGTTTTCATCTATTTATGCAGTCACTAATATATATATATTGGCATATATATATATATATATATATTGGCATATATATATATATATATATATATATTGGCATATATATATATAGGTGTATATATATATAGGTGTATATATATATATTGGCATATATATATAGGTGTATATATATATATATTGGTATATATATATTGGTATATATATATATATATTGGTGTGTGTATATATATATATATATACGTATATATATATTGGTGTGTATATATATATATATATATATATAAAATACCATACACATACCGTATATACCATATAATATATATATGGTAATATAAATTATTACTATTGTTATTAATAAAAACTGAAGTCAGGAGAGGGGGTAGACGGCAAGGCTGGTGCAGAGGTAGATCATGCAAGTCCTCTTAAGGTCATGTGTGTGGTATTAAAAATCCTAACTTCAAGATGTACTCTCTTCGTGACTTTCAAATGTATAACATTCTGTTATTAACTATTGTCTCCATGCTGTACATTACATCTTCAATTCGCACTGAGAGAGCTTTAAGTTGTTAATTACAGATGTTTCTACTACACTATGATATGTGAGTTTCTACAAAGCTTTGCATTCTGTAGAATTTATATTAAAACAGCAGGATTCATGGGCAAAAAAAGAAAAAAAATAATAAGACTTTGTGCAAATCCCCAAAACTTTTGAAGTCACCCCTCGCAATCATCATCCTAAGGGAAATATGAGCATCAAGGGACTGCTAATAAGTAAATATCCCTTTAAATATAAAATTGTATCTTAAGGAGAAAGAAAAAAAAAGTATGAGGTACATAAAAGTGGGAGAACAAAACATGTGTCCGAAGAGAGCCAGAGGAAAGACCATGTGAACATGAGAAAAATGGGGATATGAGTCCACACTGTTCTCCCCCACAGTGCCAGTTAACTTCAGCCTTACTACAATATTTTGTGTTTGTGTTTGGCTATTATTTTTTTGTGAGCTAAATTTTTAATGTGTTGAGGAATTAGCTTATGAAACAACATACTTTTCATGTTATAATCAAATTCTTCTCTACTTTACTAATAATTTATAAGCCGATCTCCTTGGATTACAGACACACATTTTAGTGTAACAGAAGGGGAATGATGTAAACAGATGAGAAGTTCTAAAAGATTACTCTATCAAGGATCAACACTCAGACTTTGGATACTTCAACTCCAAAGGAGAAAGGGTAGCTGGAACCAGGCTGGTTGCTGTGATGACGAATATACCCAGGTGCCCAACGTCAAAAATCCCTGATATAAAAAACAAAACAAAATAAAACAAAGAACCCACGTGCTTAAAGAAATAACCCTAGGTGTCGCTGCTGTCTAACTCTGAGTTTTGATATCATAGATCCCCTAAAACGTGGAGGAGAAACATTGCATGGAACAGAAAAATAAAAATGCAGCCTAATTACATATATTAGACTAGGTTTGGGAAGTCAGAGTTCCTGCCACTCATCTTTTCTATTCATGTTTATCGCCCCTGCTGCCCTGTGTACGTGTGGGCTAGGATTGACCTGAGTGTGGGGAGACACATGGAAGAAAGGGAAGGACTAAGAAATTAGAACACTTTGGATGTTGATGTTAGTTAGCAATGTCAACTTGAGTACAGATGAAGAAAGTATGCGCACTGTGCCTGCTCAGACTTACTGAAAACTGTTGCAAATATTGTCTGACCTCTTCAGCGTATTGTCAACATAGACATAAACAGTTCATGCTCGGTATTTGGTTTTGAATATTGTGAATGAATTACTGAAGTGGCAACCATAGTTTGTGATTTAAATTCTTGCTGTCCAATAAAAAATAATGCAAACCACATATATAATTTTAACTTTCTTTTTTTTTTTTTTTTTTTTCAACGTTTATTTATTTTTGGGACAGAGAGAGACAGAGCATGAACGGGGGAGGGGCAGAGAGAGAGGGAGACACAGAATCGGAAACAGGCTCCAGGCTCCGAGCCATCAGCCCGGAGCCCGACGCGGGGCTCGAACTCACGGACCGCGAGATCGTGACCTGGCTGAAGTCGGATGCTCAACCGACTGCGCCACCCAGGCGCCCCTATAATTTTAACTTTCTAGTAAACACATTAAAAAAGGAAAAAGATATAGGCGAGGTTAATTTTAATAGTTTTTTTTAACCGAACATATCCAAAATGTTATCATGTCAACAAGTAATAAACATAGAAATTGAAATATTCTACATTCTTCCTTATTTGTATTAATTCTCTGAAATTTGCTACCTAAATTAAAAATCTCAAATTGCCACATTCTGCTAAATAACCACATATGGCTACTGGTTACCATATTGGACAATGCGCATCTAAGCTGACTTTTTATGAACATGATTTTGCCAGAATAAAAAGCTGCAATTAAACATATACCTACTTATGTCTTTGTCAGTATCTAACAGTCTCACCCCTTCAAACAAAAGAAAAATTATCATATCTTGTTTTATTTCTTTTTGGGGAGAGTATTCTTATAGAATGCTTTCAAATTAAAATTTTTGGATGTCTCCCATCTCGCATGTTATTTCAAGCATGGTTCCCACATTAAATGTTTAAATTTGAATATCTGTGAGGAATGCATTATCATGTTGGTTATGTTGTAGATAACTGAATAAGCATGGAGCTGAATTGCAGCTGACAAGTTGCCATGTTTTAGAGACGTTTAATTAAACATATATTGATTTTGATTTTAGTTCTCTTGTTTTGGAAGCATTCTATATAATTTCTAGCCTCCAACATTTTTGGCTCTTGAAAAGCTTCCAATTTTAGTCTGTAGGCAGTGAGCGTGTAGTGCCAAGTGTATAAAACCGTGCTGGCTTGAACTGCATTTTCCCCATCCCTGCTCCCAGGGTGTATAGGGTTGTTCTTGTCCATTTCGTTCTCAGTGCAATTGTCATGTAGAGCTGGCTTTTGCTGCCTTAAGTTCTGCCATCAGGATATTCTGTCTGTTGTGTTTTTGTTTTTGTTTTAGTTTGTTTGTTTGTTTTTCTTCCCCCAGGCATTAGTAACTTTGCTCTCATTTATTTTTCTTTACATTTATTTTCTGCTTCTGATTTAAGAAAGACAAGGATTGTGTATGTTTTCTCACTGACTGTACCTAAAAGATTTTGTGGACACTCGATAAACCTTAAATAAGTGAATAAAAAAAAAAAAAAAAAAAAAGAGTTGCTTGTTGTAAGGAAGAGGTCAAAACCCCCTTTACCTAAATTCAGAAGAGAGGTTATCTGTGTGGTGGGGATCCAAGGTTGCTCCAAGTGCACACCTTATACAAAATAAGTCCCACATATCCAGGCTAGAGAAGCAATTCTTTAAAGTGAAAGCTTATACAGGCTTATAAAACCATCTGACATTATCATTCAGTAATATCATTGAATTACATTTAGTAATTTATCTTGTTCTTTCCTGGAAGGTCTGATTCTTCCTATTCTCCAACTTTAGGGATTTTCTTTCGCTTTTTAATTTTTTTGTTCCTAAGTGTATGGTTCTCGATCTTGGCATATTTTGCTTCTTGGAGATATTTGGTAATGCCTGGAGAAAATGTTAGTTGTCACAATTGGGAGTAAGTGGGGAGGAAGCTCCTGTCACTTACTGAGCAGAGGAAAGAAATGTGGCTAAAAGTCAAATGCACATAATAGCTCCCCAGTAACAACTATCCCACCCCAAATATCAGAGGGTGGCTTTGTGAAGCCCTACTTTAACCTAGTTCACATTAAAAATAATGATCTGTGTTTTAGCCTTAAAATGATTATTGAATTTTAGAAATTGCTTCCGTTAATGGTATACCCTTTGCTTCATTACAACTAAAGCTTTTGAAGACTGCAAACAACTTAGTTTATCCAAATTTGCAAGTTGAATAGCAGTGTCCATTTAGCAGTGTAATTATTTTACAGTCTATCCTCTCTGCTTTTGTTTTCTTTTTTTCTTTGTTAAGTTCATTTATTTTCAAGAGAAACAGAGACAGCTTGAGTTGGGGAAGGGCAGAGAGAGAGAGAGAGAGAGAGAGAGAGAATCCTAAGTAAACTCCTTGCCGTCAGCACAGAGCCCAATGCAGGGCTCGAACTCACGAAAGATCATGACCTGAGCCGAAACCAAGAGTAGGACGTTTAACCCACTGAGCCACCCAGGTGCACTTCTGTTTCTTTAAGTGTTGGCAGACATAATGAGAGTTTTGATGATTATCATCATGTAATTCTGTCAATTTAATGTATCTTTGTTAATCTGTTTTATAGGTCCCTTTAGATGGAATGTGATACGGCAGAAACCTTTTCATCCAAAGGATTGATGCCTGCATTACCATTTCTGCAATAAGACAGAAAAGTTAAGTGGTGGAGGCCACAGACACCTCAAACCTGGATTCCACAATTCCACGTTAAGTGCTGGAATTTTTATTACTCTGCTGCAGGAAAGCCTTTGCCAATGCTCACAAGGAACTGCTTATCCCTGCTTCTCTGGGTCCTGTTTGATGGAGGTCTCCTAACACCACTTCAGCCACAGCCACAACAGACTTTAGCCACGGAACCAACAGAAAATGTTCTCCACCTGCCAGGGAGGCGATCACATTTCCAGCGAGTTAAACGTGGCTGGGTATGGAATCAATTTTTTGTGCTGGAGGAATACATGGGCTCCGAGCCTCAGTATGTGGGAAAGGTAATGGCGTGTTTCTTTTGACAACCACTTAATTGCAAGGGGGAGTATGCATTGTGTATTGTGTATGGATGTTTTGCACAGGAGCTGAACAAACCAGTGACTAGAACACTGGAATTGAAATCCGAGAGACCTGGTTTCTCTTCCTGACCCAGTGGCCCGGGTAAGCTTTGGAATATCATTTAATCACTCTTTATCGCAATTCTCCCTGGTTATTTTACTGAAGTGAATATATATATACATATACATATATATATGTATATATATATACATATACATATACATATATATATGTATATATATATATATACATATGTATATGTATATACATATATTTTTTTTTCTTATTTTTAAACTTTTGTTTTTAAGTTCTGTTCCTATTATTTATTTATTTTTTTTATTTTAACACTCTTTACTAAAGACATACAGTTAAAATATCAAACCTCATTAAAAGTGTTGTCACAGCACATTATTGCTCGCGGACATTCTGGAATTGCTTACCAAGAAGAGACATAGAAAACAATAACCAGCCTGGATATTCTAACCTGCTATTGATATCCTTGAATGGCCAGGATGTCAAACTACTTGGAACATGGTTTTGAAGTATTTTACATGGCTTGCTCATACTTTAGAAATAATTTATTTATTATATGTTTTGCAAGCTATTTATGAAGCTATTTGTGGCCAAAGTAATACATTTTGGAACCCAAATACATACGCCTCAATCTTCAGCACAGCATGCCATTTTTCAATCTGATTGTAAGTTCATAGAAATTTATTTTTTCACAAAATAGATAATGGCACCTTTTTGTGTCAGCACAATTATGCTTTACTGCTGTTTTCCTTACCTAACATTTTTGACCCATGTCTACAGTAGATAGAACTTATCAATGCTACCACAAAAACTATTGTTTCCAGAAAAATAAATATTTTGTTTTATTTATATTTCGTTAATTAACTGTTTTTAAATGTTCTAAAGGATTTTACCATGGTTTTCATAAAAACACATATGCTTAAAAAGAGTTTAAAATAAATCCAAAGACAGAAATAGAAAACGATGGTAAGAGGAGTACTAGGAAGCTGATACAGAAGAGTCTGTCTGTTGCACATTAAAGTCCTCAGAGATTTCTGGAAGGCTAAACTTACGAGAAATATGGTGAGTCTTATGATTCCAATGTTAGGTCCAAGGAAGCAAATCCAGTCCAGATTTAAATTATTTGCACGATATTTTTGGAATTTACCTTTTAGAAATCTATTTAAAGAATATTGAATACGAAAGTGGAAAAGGTCTTCAAATAGAACCTTTGTTGAAAATGAACACACAGCTAGGGTTTCTCTGAGGTATATGGGGCCTCGGGCCAATATTGTCTTTGGGCTACCTATCTCTATATAAAATTTGAGTCACACCAAATCTGTCTTTGAGTACCGTTTTGGAAGTCCAATTTTTAGCGATTTTGTAAAACATATACAATGCCATTAGCAGAAGCAATCTCCTTGACAGACTACCTCGTAGGAATAGGGCCTGGTCATGTGGCCCTGGGACAACTCCACAGGTGTTGGTTCTGAACTTTCACAGGGGGTCTGATAAACCCAAAATTAAGTAGAAAGAGGGCACCTTCAAGGGGGGGAAATGGTCACTAAAGCCCAAGCAGTTGCAGTTCAGCCCATGACACCCTGACCCAGATGGCACTGATGCCCACAAATAGACCTGGGGAAAGAGGAGTCTCAGAAAATTTGAGGGAAAGCATTCCAAAACATGGAAGCCCCCTGATATTACTGTAAATTGCTTTTGCTCATATGATTCCTCTATATGATCATGAAATGTAATAATCATTATGGTGAGATAGTTTCCTGTTGCTCTAGTACACTTGTTTCTTATGAGTTAATGTAATATAAAGATCAAGTTTTGAAATCTGAGACAAATGGACAGGTAGCATAGCTCTAAAACGGTCTCATGGGTCTCCATATTCTCAACTCTGCTTATGATGGAAACTAGACTTCACATTGAGGTTCCTGGCAAGTACCTAATGAGAAAGTATTCTCTCTGGGTTTGATTGAAGCAGATTCATAGCCTTTAGTTGCCTGAATCTGAAGTGAGAGGATTGTTTGTTGAAAACTTAACGAAACTGACTTTTACTCTATCTTAAATAGAGTAGCATTTCACCTAGGAATTGTATTTCCAAGTTTGATTTGATAGTCTGGAATCACACCTTTGTAATTGCTACTATAGTATAGAATTCATGCAATTCATTTAAAAGATGAATTAGTGTTTGTAATTAGATTTTTAAAGGAGTGGGTCCAAGATCTAACCTGCTATTAAATTAAAACAACATTATTTTCAGTCACACCTTTGTAACATGTGGTGAAAAGCCGTGGTTCTCTCGTAATGTATGTTCCCAATGCAGATGAAACAAGAGTTGCCAAGGTTTCCTTTCCACATGGAAACAAATTAAAGTTTAATTACCTCTGTCTTGATGAGTCTAGATGTGGGAATAGTAATATAATAACATCGGGACCATTTCAAGTCATTATGTGTATGTGTGTAAACATATATTAATATATTTATGCTTCTGCTCTTTTTAGAAAGGCCTTGAGACAGTTCACAGAAAAATAAAATATTATAAATAATATAGAACTCAAGGCTAGGGAAGAAGGCAAATGCCAAAAATGCCAAGCACAGTGGTCAACTGAACTACTATAATTGAGCCTCAAATTTAACTTTATGTTTTTTGCAACAATGGCATCTATGAAAACATTAGCTTGTACAGTTCTCATTATTGAAAGCTCCACTTGTTGAGAAGAAAAATGTATGTCCCTAGCTTCAATTATAAAAAATGTATTCATGTGGAAATTTATAGTTAGTATCCTGAATAGCTTAGTGGACATTAGCCTCAACAATTGTTATATTTAAAAGGAGCAGATATTAATGTTGACATTCTTTCAAGAAAGACCAAACTGTGACATTGCTTCTAATGAATACTTTTTATACAAAGAAATAACAAGGGTGTCCAGAGGTAAAACCAAGGATTTCCTCAAAGAGACATTTTAGATTTACTACAATACTTGGATGAGTGCAAGATACTATAATGCAGAGTAACATAGAAATGAATTTGATCAGCAAAATATTTTAATTCAGATGCTGTCAATTGCTCAAAGTCCTCATCAAACAAAACAAAACAAAAACAGATATTACTAAAAGCATGCACACACACAATGCACACACACACACTCACAGAGTGAGTATGATGCTTGCACCAACATGTATAACTGAGTTCCTATGTCTGTGTAATACTAAGTTATATTATAGCCTCAAAGCTATGTACCAAGAAAATGCCGCTCAATTGTCCTCAAATAATTATTTAGGAAATTTAGTTGTCACTGCACATGATCCTTGTTAGCAGTGATTCTTAGATTTAAATTGTTTAAAATGGCAAAAATCTTAAAAATTGAAACATAGATAAACTCTAATTTTGGAGGCATCTGTTTACTCAATATGTTGTTTATTGAGAATGCATTGCAATTTGAAAAAGTGTTAAACCTTGTAGGGATCAATTTATATATGAAGTCCTTAGATTACAATTATATTCAGTAAACCTTACTGAGTGCTACTTTGGTCACTGTTTTAGTTGCCTTGCATACATAAAATTATGCAGTCTTCAAAATAGCACTATGAAAAAGATTTCTAGTAGCCCCATTTTACATATCAGAAAACTGAGGTGCAGAAAAGTCAGGTAACTTTCCCATGGCCCAACAGGCAATAAATGTTGAAACTAGGATTTTAAGTCAGGTAGTTTAGCTCCATTGCACCAGAAAATACCACAGTTCGTTTTCTTATGGTAACAATAATTTCAATCCTCTGTTGAAAGTACTGTAATGAAAACCCTTTTATGGATGGTGGAGACAAAAGCAAGTCTATGGGTCTGTTTAGAAGACAGAGGAATTTGAGAAAGCCTTCACAGATAAGGGAGCATCTGAGATGTGGCTTTTTTTTTTTTAACATTCATTTATTTATTTTGAGAGAGTGAGAGTGAGCAGAGGAGGTGCAGAGAGTGGGGGAGAGAGAGAGAATCCCAAGCAACCTCTGTGCTGTCAGTGTAGAGCCCAGTTTGGGGCTCAGACCCACAAAACGTGAGATCGTTACCTCAGCCAAAACCAAGAGTCAGACACTTAACCGACTAAACCACCCAGGCGCCCCTGAGATGTGTCTTGAAGGATGGCTCATTTTTTCAGAAGACAGAATCTGAGGGAAAACTTTATAAGCACTGAGGCTTGAAAATTCAAAGTGAGCTTTAGATAACCATATTTCAATATAATCAGAGAATGTAAAGCCAGTTGTTAAGGGTAGGTAACTACAGAAAGTATCACAGAGGCTCAATTCTGATACCAAGATTAGTAACATTTTCTCTATCTATCTATCTATCTATCTATCTATCTATCTATCTATCTATATCTATCATCTATCTAAATTGAGGTGTAGTTGGAATATAACATTATAGTAGTTTCAGGTGTACAACATAGTGATTCAGTATTTGCACACATTGCAAGATGATCACTACAATAAGTCTCATTAACGTCTGTCACCATGCATCATTACAATTTTTTTCCTTGTTTTTTTTTACAATTTTTTCTTGTAAATTAGGACTTTCAAAATTTAGTCTCTTAGTAACTTTCCAATATTCAATAGAATATTAATAACTATAGTGCCATGTTTTATATTGCATACAGTATAATTTGTTCCTCAAGGTGTCATGATCCATGAATATGTCTTGGTTGAGGATTCACGTGGACAGAGTTGCAGTTATAGAATGAACACCTGGAGTGCCATTTAAGACTCATTGCAGATGGGAGAACAGGCATGGAGACAGGGAGAGCAAGTAGGAGAAGGTTACAGTGGGCTTGTCTAGGAAGTAACGAGGGAATGGGATGTTAGAGTTGGAGATTTGACAGGTGGACAGATTATAAAATATTTCAAGATCTGTCGGTCATGGGAATAAAAAGGATGAGACAGAACATTAGTGGATAATTGCATGTAGAGAATGAAAGAGAAGGAGAAGTAAACTAAGTGACTCATATTTCTGGCTTTGTTTCACTAGTATCCAGCCTAGAGTTGAGACGTAAGTAAGAAACAAAATGATCGCTGTTAGACTTTATACAGCCATAGTTACATAGACATACCCAGGTGAAGTATCTCATACATATTTAGGATATTAATCTGGAGTTCACAAAAGAGGCCTATGGTAGATACAGATATAGGGGTAACTGGTCACAGATGATCGTCAAAATCAGTACCTAGAGTGGGCAACACACTCTAGGAAAAATTACAAGCAGGTATATGAACCCTGACTTTTAACTGCGAAACAAGGGAAGAAGAATTTGGTAGATCTATTTAATAAAAAGCAAAAACACAAATATTAAATAGTGTGATGGAAAATAAACTGAAAGTTGGGGAGTGCGAAATGACAAATAAATGTTGCAATTCACAGATCAAATTAAATAATGACTGAAAAAGCCTCTACTGGTTTTGTCAGTGAGCCAGAGGTGACCTTTGTCAAAATAGTTTAATGATTTTCTTTAGAGCTTAAAGAAAGGCGAAAGGAATAGGTACAGTGAATAGATTTCAAAAGTGTAGTTGAAAGAGATTGATCTATGCCCTCTGTATATGCCGGGTTTGATCTGCCAGGCATTCTATTAGGTAGGGTTCTGCAGATAAACAAAACCAACAGGATACGTGTGTGTATATATATGTATATAGATATGTATGTATATATGTGTATGTGTATGTCTATGTCTATGTGTATGTCTATGTGTATGTCTCTATATACAAGGAGAGAGCAAAACAGAGAGAATTTGATTTTAAGGAATTGGCCCACATGATTGTAGGGATTCAAGTCTAAAAATCTTCAGGGTAAGCCAGCAAGCTGGAGGTTCAGGGAAGAGTTGCAGATATAATTCAAGGCCATGGCAATAGAATTTTCTTTCTCTTTCTCTTTCTCTTTCTCTTTCTCTTTCTCTTTCTCTTTCTCTTTCTCTTTCTCTTTCTCTTCTTCTTTTTCTTTTTCTTTTTTCTTTTTCTTCCCTTCTCTTCTCTTCTCTTCTCTTCTCTTCTCTTCTCTTCTCTTCTCGTCTCTTCTCGTCTCTTCTCGTCTCTCCTCGTCTCTCCTCATCTTTTCTTGTCTCTTCTCTTTCCCTTTCTTTTTTCTTTTTTTCTTTTTGCAATTATATGTAGGATTTGGTTTTGGATTAGCAAAGAAAAAGAATAGCACAATAGCTTATTAAAATGGCTCCAGGGGCGCCTGGGTGGCGCAGTCGGTTAAGCGTCCGACTTCAGTCAGGTCACGATCTCGCGGTCCGTGAGTTCGAGCCCCGCGTCCGGCTCTGGGCTGATGGCTCAGAGCCTGGAGCCTGTTTCTGATTCTGTGTCTCCCTCTCTCTCTGCCCCTCCCCCGTTCATGCTCTGTCTCTCTCTGTCCCAAAAATAAATAAACGTTGAAAAAAAAAATTTAAAAAAAAAAAAAAATAAATAAAAATAAAATGGCTCTATTGGGGGTGCCCAGGTGGCTCAGTCAGTTAAGCATCCGACTTCAGCTCAGGTCATAATTTCACAGTTTGTGAGTCTGAGCCTCACGTCAGGCTCTGTGCTGACAGTTCAGAGCCTGGAACCTACTTCAGATTCCTGTGTCCCTCTCTCTCTGCCCCTCCCCCACTCATGCTCTGTCTCAGTCTCTCTCTGTCTCTCTGAAAAATAAACATTTAAAAAATTTACACATGTAATAAAATAGCTCTAATTGCATTGCAAAAAATAATTTGTCTATCCAAAATTTCTTCTAAAATAACACAATGTTAGGATGATATTTTTATTCATGTACATAACTCTCTGCACCCAATAAAATGTAAATTATATCATAAAGTTAAACTAACACATTTAAAAGATGTTTTCATGGCTCAGCATTTTATCTATCTATCTATCTATCTATCTATCTATCTACCTATCTACCTATTATCCATCTATCTGGTTCATGAGTCATGTAGCTTTTTGAGAAGCCTATAATGTGGTTTTCATGGTGCAATTTACTCCTTAAATTTGAACTTTCAATATCAGGGTAATTCCTGTTCATTTGAGAGTCAATGTTCATAATATCAACTCAATCTTCATACAAAACTGTATGGTTGCTCTTGACTCCTGCCTAACTCATGTACCTGGGAACCTTGCAGTGTATTCAAGTATCTGAAATCAGATCTTATATCTAATCCATCTTGCTGTCAAATGGCTTAACCTTGATGCTAATAAAAGCATCTTTACCTACCGACTCTTTCTGTGGAAAAACACCAGAAGGAGCCATTTTAGCTCTTTTTTTTAAAGGCTTTTTAGGTAAACTTGATATTTTATTGTACACCTTCGTTCTTAAACAGATCCCTTGTTTTATAGTTTCTCTCAAAAAATGAAGCTGTATATGAAATAATCATCTTAGATTCCATTAGATAACAATATAGTTAAAAGAAAAATTGATATGGAATCTGAACACATAACACAGTATACTAAAGTTCTTGTCAAATAGTGTCCACTGTAGGTCAGTTTTTCTCTTCTCCTTTACAATTTGTTTCTTGTTTCTAGCATACTAGTCATTACATAATAGCTGTACCACAAAGGTTTAATATGTTTAATTGAATTGGCAGGACCTTGATTGAAATTCAGCTATCTTTTCTTTTCTTTCTTTTTTTAAGATTTATTTCTAAATTTGAAAGAGAGAGAATGCAGAGGGAGAGAAAGAATCCTCAAGCAGACTCCCCACTGAACATGGAGCCTGACACAGGGCTCGATCTCAGGACCCTGAGACCATGATCTGAGACAAAACCTCAGTCAACAGACTGAGCCACCTAGCCACCCCATTAACTATCTTTAAATCAATATATGAATCCCTAAAAACATCATTTCAAAAATAGCACTGAACAGCATTAAGATTTTAGATTCACTCTTATTGTTTTTTTTTCTCCTTCTTCCTTCTTCTCTCCACCTCCTTCTGGTGCTGTTTTTCCACCCTACCTCTAATTATCTTTTCATCCATACATTTCTTCTAACCATTTCTTTGTATTAAATGTGCATGTTGACTAATGATAGTTACTTATCAGCTAGGATAAAGAGTTAGGAGACTTTGATTCTAATTCCAGGTTTTTATAATAATGATCCACATGAAACTACTTAAGCACATGTATGTCTATCCATGACTAATAATAGTGTGATATCACATATGATTATATTTTCATCAGAAATATCTTAAATGCATTTGTCACAAACTTCACAATACAGTTCATTGTGTGTGCACATATGTATATGCATGCATATGTTTAGAATTTTTTTCTATAAAATATTATTTGGATTTTTTGAGAAACAGTGCTCTCTGTGGCTAACAGAGATTCTAAAAGGTTCTTGATAAACCGATACAACTTGCATATTTTATCAGGTGATAAGAGTTAGGACACAATGGGATGATTGGAGAAGTATCTGGAAATGTCACCTATATGAAAAGATAACAGAAAAATAGGGACTACAGAGTGATCTGAATAATAAAGATTTCAAATTTAATGTTCTCCTCTTCTGAAAACATTGAGTTTGTGAATATATGTCACAGTTATGACACTCAAGCATATACGTGATATATAAGTGGATTATTGTGGTACCCTTAACATAATATATATGTATGTGAGAATCATTCCTTTTCCCTAACTCTGAAAAAGGAGAAGCCACTGTCATAAAAAGTACCATTTAGGGCGCCTGGGTGGCGCAGTCGGTTGAGCGTCCGACTTCAGCCAGGTCACGATCTCGCGGTCTGTGAGTTCGAGCCCCGCGTCAGGCTCTGGGCTGATGGCTCAGAGCCTGGAGCCTGTTTCCGATTCTGTGTCTCCCTCTCTCTCTGCCCCTCCCCCGTTCATGCTCTGTCTCTCTCTGTCCCAAAAATAAATAAACGTTGAAAAAAAAATTAAAAAAAAAAAAGTACCATTTATATATATTTCATTGTTCACGAAGCACCACATAATTCACTTCTACTGACGTTTCATCAATATAAATAACCCTATGAAATTACTATGATAAAAGTGGATTTTTTCTACCCCTGAATTTCCCATCAAGATTGCATAAAGGAGATTTTTTACATAGCACATATCAGTGTAACACTTTAGAGTAGACTTTTTTTTTTTTTTTTTTTTAAGTTGGTTTCATGCCCAACATGGAACCCAGTGTGGAGCTTGAATTCAGGACTCTGAGCTCAAGACCTGAGCTGGGATCAAGAGTTGGGGCTTAACCAACTGAGCCATTCAGGCACCCCTAGAGTAGACTTTCAATGCATGCTTACACTCATTACTAAAGCATGCTGTTGCTTTTTGTTGTTGTTGTTGCTTTATGTCAGCCATCAAGAACTATTAGTCCCCCACAGTTTCATGAATGTTGGAAGAAAACTTGAGATGACTGGGTCAGAGAAAAGGGACATTGCTGCTCCCAGCACAGCAAGCAGCCTGAGCATCTTCATAATTGACTCAGTTCCCATTGCCCCATGTACCATATGGGCAAAAAGAGACCCAGATGGATGCCAGCATATGCAGCGGGTTACATTTATAGAGAGGAAGTCTGATAACGCCTGCATCTTGTTTGAGAGGGAGACATCATCTATATTTTATGGGGTAGTAAACATGTCTGTCCTTTGCTTTGGAAGAAGACACTATCTCAAATTCTCAAAATTATTAGCTATATAAAAATTCTTGAAAATATAGTCTTGAAAAAAAGGACATTTAATGCTTTCTGTGCAAGACCTAAAAGGCTGAGAGATGATGGAGATTTGTCTCCCAATGCTATATGGCGTGTTGACTTACTGAAGCAATACCATGTAATGTGGTGACTCAGTAAAGTTAGAAAAAATTTAAAATGCTTTCTTCAGCAAGCTGACTGAATTGCTTTACCAGTAGTCAAATGATGGCTCCTTCCCTTTCTTCCTTTTTTTCAAGCAACTTAAAAAAAATTCTTCTCTAGGCACATACTCTCTTTCATTCTGAATCTGGACTTAGAATTATAAATATAAGTGAGAGGTGGAACTCAAGTCTACTTCAGGCCCTTCATGATGTTGATCTCACAAATTAACTATCTTCTAAATAAGTATAACCTTTGCAGTATACCTACATATTTTTTCTTTTCTAAATGATAGAAGGTAATGTATTTTTTACCCACTGATATCAATAATTGTTTGGGAGACAGCCTTATAACTATACTGATAGTCTCACTCCTTAATTAAAACATCTGAATTGCTTTTTCCATCACAAAGAGTGATTTATTATGATAAAAAATGGATAGTTATATCGAATTAAATTTCTCTTTATTTTACAAAGTATTCAGTGCTACTGAATTTTTAAATGACCTCATATAGTTTGGAACCATTTATGGGATGTTATGGTATTTTCAGCTACTTATTATAAAGAATATAAGTTTGTAATTCATAAGGTTATTTTCAAAGCTCTGGGTATTGAAAGAAGAATGATAATTTCCCATGATATGGAAAATATTCAAGATACAACTCTCTGGTGAATAGACTTAGACACTAAACAAGGAATTGGTATATGGAAAAATGGAGTTGCGGCTGTATTGACCATATCAGCCACTGTTGTAACTTTTGAAGCCATCCCCAAAGGACCAGGATTGTAGCTTTAGAAAGCATAAATTACTTAGTTAATTAATTAAAATGAAAGGAAAACTGTACTTTAAAAATAAAGGCAGATAATAAGAAATGGTTTTGAAAACACAGCCCTCCAGTATTTTTTTTTTTGGCTTTGATTAAAATATTTTGAGCATCATATAGGAAAATATTTAAAATACTTTTTTTATCCACTACGTGATTGCGATGAGAAATTAAAAAAAAAAATCTCTAGGCCCAACATAGGGCTTGAACTCACAACCGCAAAATCAAGAGTCCTGAACTTCAGCTGCGCTGACTGAGCCAGCTAGGGACCCAGAATTTTTTTTCTTTGTTTCATGACTGTGTACAAATTAGAACACTAAATGTTTTCCTTCAAGCTGCATTTACACTCACCTTGTGCCAAAGAAGCACAGGGAAACTAGCAGTAGCTGTTGTTGTTGTTGTTGTTGTTTCAAATACATGGAAAAACATTGTTTTTATTTAACAATTGGAGCTTCTTAGCCCATTTATAAATAAAGCCTAGCTTTTTTTTTTTAAAGCCTAGCTTTAAAACTGCAGTTGAAAATAAAAGTGAGACAAAGATAACATAAGGTAAATACAATTCTTTTTCCCCTCACCCAGTCTCTCTTCTCCTTTTCTTTCCTTCCTCCCTTCCTTCCTTCTTTCCTTCCTTCCTTCCTTCCTTCCTTCCTTCCTTCCTTCCTTCCTTCCTTCTTTCCTTCCTCTTTTTCTTTCTTTCTAGATTAGAATAGGTCTTAAAAAACCCAAAAAGAGAATTTAGGGAAAACTTAGAGCTATTCTTTCTTTTTAAAATTGTTTTTATTGAAGTGTAGTTGACACACCATGGTTCATTAGTTTCAGGCATACAGCATGGTGATTCAACATCTCTATACATGTGCCATGTTCACCACAAGTGTAACTACCATTGTCGCCATCCAATGCTATTGCAATATCATTGACCAAATCCACTATGTTCTGCCTTTTATCATCATGACTTACTCATTCCATAACCGAAAGCCTATGTCTCCCACTCCCCTTAACCCATTTTGCCCATAGCCTATCCTCCTTTCCTCTGGCAACCGTCAGTTTCTTATGTATATTTATAGGTCTGGTCCTGCTTTTTTGGTTGTATTCATTTGTTTTGATTTTTAGATTCCACCTGTAAGTGAAATCATATGGTATTTGTCTTTGTCTGACTTATTTCATTTAGCATAATATCCTCTCTGTCCATCCATGCTGTTGTAAATGGCAAGATCTCATTCTTTTTATGTCTACTTAATATTCTTTCTCTCTCTCTCCATATACACCACACCTTTATTCATTCACCTATCAATGGGCACTTAGGGTATTTCCATATGTTCCATAGTTTCCATATGTTAATATAAAGAATAATAAATATATGTACAAAAATACAGTAAACTTCCTTTTAGATAATGCCATTAAAGACTTTCAAGATTTTCTACATATCTTTTCAAGTGTCAAGAATCACTGCCAGGAACATATTTTATTAGGAATTTTCTCATGTCCCTTGATTCCTTAGAGGAAGAAGAGTTGTCAATGACATATTTGACCACTTCACTGCCTGTAAACAAATGGAATTTCATTATCACACCATGAAAGCTTGCACAAACACTCTGTGTGGTACCAGTTAAGTGGATGTTTATAAATATTTAGCTCTTAGGGATTACAAATCCGCAAGGCTCTGTCCACATAGTTTGGGGGTGGGAGTAATGGAAATGAAGAGAGTATGGAAGAAAGACACGTTAGTGTCCAGCAACAGCTGAAGAAATCCATGTCCCCAATTTTTCGTTGTCTGAATTGACAAGTTCCTCAGAATCCACCCCCTTTCCTGATTCCATTGCTTTATTTTTCCTGAAAAAAAAAAGGAGTTTTGATACTATATCTGGTTAAAAAATCATAATTACACCTTTTTTCCCCCTCTAATGTTGACAACCATCTAAGCATTTTTGAAAATGCTTCTTGGGGGTGCCTGGGTGGCTCAGTGGGTTGAACATCCCACTTCAGCTCAGATCATGATCTCACAGCTTGTGGTCGGATGGAATCTGTGCTGGCAGCTTAGAGCCTGGAGCCTGCTTTGGATTCTGTGTCTCCCTCTCTCTCTCTCTGCCCTTTCCCCGCTCATGCTCTGTCCCTCTTCTCAAAAATAAATAAACATTTAAAAAAAGATTAAAAAAGGGCACCTGGGTGGCTCAGTTGGTTAAGTATCCAATTTTAGCTCAGGTCATGATCTCACAGTTCATAGGTTCAAACCCTACGTTGGGCTCTGTGCTGACAGCTTGGAGCCTGGAACCTGCTTAGGATTCTGTGTCTCCCTCTCTGTCTGCCTCTCTCTCTCTCTCTCTCTCAAAAATAAACATTAAAAACATTTAAAAAAAAAGAAAGAAAGTGCTTTTCTATTTAATACCTATCTGTATTCCTGTGATCCTTTATTTCAAGGTCAGGGAGTTCCAGAGAAATATTCTGTGCAATAAGGAAAACGTGTACATTAACAAGAACTTTTCATATGTGAGTTTAGATCTGGGATTGACAAACTATAGCTTTCAGAGAAAATTCAACCTATTGCCTATTTTTTTAAGTAAAATTTTAGTGGAGCACGGCTATGCTCATTTGTTTACATATTATCTATAGCTTCTTTCCCCCATAATAGCAAGGTTGAAAAGTTAGGACAAAAACTGTATAGCTCTCAAAACCTAAAATACTTCCTATCTGGCCCTTAACAGAAAGATGCATTGACCCTTATTTAGGTAATTACAAGAACACTGTATGGAGTCAGGCCTTTCATTAGTGGCCACTCAGACCTGCTCTCTCAGTCCCGTCTCTGTCTTAAAGATTCCGCATTCTCAGGCACAAAGGCTAGTTGTTAGAGATGGGTCTCCTGGGAGACAATCAGCAGGTGCAGTGAAAATATCGTGGGCTCTTTTGGCTTTAAACAACCTTACTACCTTAGTATTCTCATCTCTAATATATGAATGATACAGAAAGAAAATAATAAAGTTATTGTCTAGCTTACTTAATCCACACATGGAACAGCATATGTAGGTTCTCAGCCAAGTGTCATTAATGTTTACTATGCTACCCTCACTCCACAGTTTGTTCTTCTCAGCGCAGAAATTAGAATATTTCTGCATGGAGAGTGGGGATTTGGGCTTCACAAAAAAGTATCTAGAATACTCAGAATCTACTTTTCACTCCTTGGAACAAGAGAGTCTTGTAGGAGGAATCTTTCATTTTTTTATGGGGTAAGATCTAGATTCCCGTTTCCTCTGTAACTCCTTAGTTTCCCCCAAATTTCTCAGCACCCAATAACTATGCCCAAGTCCCAAGCTCTTGTTCCTTTATCTAAGTGTAACCATATGACCAGCACGACAGTATAACATAATCTTGGATACATAGTCACAATAAGCGGGCAAATTATCACTGAAATTCATTAAGCTCACATTGTCCAGAGTGCAATGAGCCTTTTCCGAATGCACAGATGAAGCAGTTTATTCAGAACTGTGGCCTTAACAACAACTGGGAAAGTCAGATTAAAACCAAATATTTTCATGAGAACAAATGAATAAAATCAAGGCCACAGAGACTTATAGCACACTAAAGATCAAGTAAATGTGAATAATCATAGTGGAGAAAAGTAATTTAAAAACTTATTTAAAATGGTCTGTTTTATTTTCTCTGGTTAGTTGAAACATTTATTGAGTATAATGTCTGCTCCTTTTCTATTCATTACAATAAATAATGACAAGTGAATTTTATAATTTTACGTAAATTTTAAAATTGTGCATTTCATGGAAGAAATCTAGATTTCATATTTTAGAATGTCAGTGTTTATTTTAGTTTTTTTTTTTTTAATGTTCATTTATTTTTGAGGCAGAGTATGAGTGGGGAAGGGCAGAGAGAGAGGGAGACACAGAATCTGAAGCAGGTTCCAGGCTCTGAGCTGTCTGCATAGAGTCCGATGCAGGGCTCGAACTCACAAACCACGAGATCATGACCTGAGCCGAAGTTGGGCACTTAGCTTACTGAGCCACCCAGGCACCTCTACAATGCCAGTGTTTAAATTCAACGTTCAGAAGTATTAGTTATGACATGTATTTTTATCAATATGTACAAATATTCTCTCTTTAGTTTTTCAAGAATATTTCTAGTTTTGCCTCTACTGATTCGATTTTTCTGTAACATACAATCTTTGATTAAGTATCCGACTTCACTTATTATATGGGGCATTGACTATATTTAAGAAATAATTATTTAATTTTTATCATTCCATCTATTCTGAAGTATGGTCTTATTCGTCTTTGAAAAGTGATCCCTTTATTCATGGCTATGAACACATACTGCTAAGTGAAATGTTTTGGATCGAACAGTAATCAAGAGTAGCTATTAAGTTAATAATTAAGTAACAAAGAGGGAAATATTCCAGTTCAATTACGTAAAATAATTACTTACAAAAAATAATTATCTATATTCTCAATACACTATGCTTCCTGGGTGAGAATTTTGAAGAACAAAGAAGATACAGATGAATGGATAAGATCCAGGATCCTGAGAATTTTAGGATGAATAAAAGGTGAGCTTGGAGAGAAGGGCAGGCGGAATATTGTCCAGAGTAGAAATATAAGTTTCAATATGCTCCAATTGAGTCCTAGGTTTCAAATATCTAGACCTATGAAATCAGATAGTCTTACTTGCCATTTTGAGATTATAAGAAACCAAGTCTCCATGGACCAATTGAATGGATGTTTAGTCCTTTCCCATGTGGCTTCCGCATGTCACGAGACAGTGTCTCTTGGAGCTGCTTCTGCAGCGAGTGGCCAGCAGGCTGCCACAATGTCGTGGTCCAGCACTGCCTGGCCTTGCAGTGCAGGTCTCCGCTGACTCTCTAAGGCGGGCTTCTCCTTGTGATGCAGAGCAATAATCCAGTTGGGTTTAAGGTTACTACCGCCTGATGTCAGAATAAAATTATTAATAGCACCCATTTTTACTTTCAAAAGTGTTCCTGTTGGATGACAAATTATATGGCTACCTTAGTGTGTACATCATTTAGAAAACTGCCTGGGCCTCCAAGGCTATGACCACATTGTTATGGCTCTATTAAATCACACACATGCACACAGCTATTTTGCTTGGGGCATGCCCACCGCAGTTGATTGGCAGAGCGTCTAAAATCAGCTGCATTCTAGGCCGAAAATAACATCATTCTCCCTTGGCCTGCTATTGGTTTTGACATGGAATTTTCCTGCTCATTATGTTGATTTTTCTCTTAGGGGCACCTGTTATTTGTCTGACCATTTGGCCCCAATCAGGGACACTTGATACATTGGAGAGACTTAATCACATTAATGGTCTCCACATTACTTTCAGGAAATTATTCTGTTCTTTCATAAACTTTCAGAGAGGAAGTAGATAACTAGAAGAAAAGTTCAATCTAATTTTAATAATCAATATCAGCAAATGTTTGGGTAGCCCCTTGCCAAGCCAAGATTTTTTGTGAGAAAACTTTGCCCTCACATGAGTGGGGAGGTTCTATACCATACATCTACATAACTAAACTGCACCATCCAATTAAGTCTGTGTAGAACTAAGGAAAAAGTTGGGTCTAAAGGTAAATCCTCATCTTCTTCTGGGAAGGCAGAAACCAATTTGAAAGTTTCTAGTGGAGAATTTTCCAGCTTAAAGTATATAAAGATCAAAAATCTGCCAGACACCTACTAAGATTATGGGGGGAGATAATTTAACTATAAGTTTATTGTTTTCTCCAACTCTATGGATTATCTCCAATTTTTATAGAATTTGAGTGGATGAAGAGTGTTGGAACAGGAGATGATGGAATGGGGACGGCAATTCTAGAAAAGTTTTTTTGAAAGGGTAAAATTTCTAGTATTTTAGCTTTGAGGGAAAGTAAAAAGGAAGACGAAAAAAGTGTCCTTGACCAAAGTGGATAGTTTTGCAGAAACTACTTTATGATAGATGAGCATGACGAAGTAAAGGACAAGAATTTTTATTTTTTTTACGTTTATTTATTTATTTTGAGAGAAAGTGGGGAGAGAGAGAGAGAGAGAGAGCAAGTGGTGGAGGAACAGAGAGAGAGAGAGAGGGAAAGAGAATCCCAAGCAGGCTCCACACTGTCAGCACAAAGCCTGATTCAGGGCTTGAACTGACCAACCATGAGATTATGACCTGAGCAGAAATCAAGAGGGGATTGCTTAATTGACTGAGCCACTCAGGCACCCAAGGACAAGAATTTTTAAAATAAGAAGTTTAAGTCCTCCAAGTTCTAGCCCAATTGGATTATCCTGATACTCTTGGAAGCTACTCCAGCTTCTGAGAAATGGCTCAAGATAATTTTCAGGAACAGTAGATTATTCCTACTGGCTATAAAATAACTTTTGTGTTAAAAAGATAAGGAGTTAGGCGCTGAAACTGTGGCTTTGGTTCAAGGGTTAGGAATGGTAAGAATGGATGCATTTGAGAACTCACGTGAGATATAGGATGACAGAGTAAATGTAGGAGGCGAGATACGATTGTAACAATAGTTACCCTCATTATTTAGTATTTTATGGTTTCTATGTGGAGAGTATTCAGGAATTATTCATCATTAATTCTCTCAGTACACCCAAGAGAGGAGTACTGTTGTTTTCTGCATAATTAAAGACAAGAAAGTAGAAGTGAAGTTCAGTCATTTGTCACAGGTAACTCATAAAATTGGGGAGTTGTAAGGAACATCCAAGGGAGTGTCTGTTTCAGTAGCAATGAAGAGCTTTGGAGCAAGACACTAATTTTTTTCCAGACAAATCAGGAATGCAAAGTGGTACTTCAGATATTCTCTTTCGTTTATCTGGGATGACTTTTTTTAAATAAGAGTGATTCTCATATTTCTTAAATGAAAAACAAACTGAAAAGTATATCATTAAATAAATAAATGTATTAGAGTTAAGAAAACCTTCAAGTATTTATTTTAAATCAATGTTAAGTGTAAAACATTTTGCTACATAAATATTAGATGGCAAATTATACAATGATATATTTTTTTAAAAAATTAATATTTATTCATTTTTGAGAGAGAGAGAGAGAGAGAGAGAGAACAAGCAGGGGAGGGGCAGAGAGAGAAGGAGACCCCCAAAGCACTCTCCAGGCTCTACACTGTCAGCACAGAGCCTGATGAAGGGCTGGAACCCACAAACCATGAGATCATCACCTGAGCCAAAGCCTGAGTGTAACCAACTGAGCCACCCAGGCGCCCCATGCAATGATATATTCTAAGAGGTTTTGAGCTTTGTTTGAATCATCCCTGGTTGGAACTTATGCTGTTAATTTCTTGTTTGTTTTTGCTTACCTATATGATAGAATGTTTAAAAACTAATCCTCATGGTCCAACAAACTTTAAGATAATTTTAACAAATGTAATAAATATTTATTAAGAGATTCCACAAAGCTTGACATGAAAAGTTATGTGGAAAACAACAAATGTATATACCACTTGTCAAAACGAGCTTCGAATACAATTTACTGGTTTTTCAGGAAAAAAATCTTGCAAATCAAGACAAAATGAGGAAAATTCGTTATTTTCTTATCTCCCTAGAAAACAAAGTGGTGACACAGGCTAGCGAAAATATCGCTTCAATGTGATTGCGCAAAAAAGGTCAAAATTAAATTTCAGTTCTCCACGTCTACACGACGTGTTATGTGGCTCTGTGAGTAGAAGGAAGGCCAGAGGGAGGCAGGGTGGGCTGTACGGATGAAGGATTCCCCAGAAAATATTCACAAACACTGGCTGAAAGAAGATAATCAAACATAGTTTTAGGTTGCCAGTTATATTTATTGAAGTGAAACCAATGTATTGTCAAAAAAAAAAAAAAAAGAAGAAGAAAGAAAGAAAACGAAACTCCTATTCCTTCATTGTTGTGAGTATATGTGGGGCTGAGGTAGCAGAAGTATACTTTAAACAACAGTATGGGAGATGAAAAAAATCAAGGAAGAAGAAAATTTAACAGATAGTGTTGCTGAATTTTACTTGTGCTTTGCCTGTGAAGAGCAAAGTGCTGAAGATGCTTCATGCATCACTTCCTCACAAGCGTTTTAACCAAAGGGTTATGAAATGTACGAAGCCGTGATCCTCTTGTTTAAATCCCAGACAAGAATTGCACTCAAAGAAAATATTCCATGTGATAAGAGAAATTTCATATTATTTGATTCTTTTACTTTTTGTTCTTGGAGACGATGAATGAGCCCCCAAAGTAATTTTTTTTTAAATTGATAAATTCTTCTCTAAAAGCATCTATGTCCTTCTCCCAAAACATCTCTTTTGAAACCACACTCTCCCCAAACTCTGAGATGTTTTCCAGTTCTTGTTCTTTTCCACTATTTCCTCTCACCCTCTTTTTGTCTGATCAGGCATCACAAATGGGCAAGAAAGGGTTTTCTGCTTTGGGATCAAACGTAAAGATCAAGGGAAGAGAAATTAGCGAAGTGATCCGGACCAGCATGATCTTTGGATGGCAATAGAGAAGAAGATTATAAGCTCTTTTACTATAATAATTTACATCTTGTCACCTGTGTATTATTATCAGAGATGACAACACAACACTTAGAGAAGTGATGTAGGGTAGGCAAGGTTGCTGCTCCTGTGAGTGGAGTAGAGGAGCCAGGGTTAAACTCCCGCCTCTTTTGAATTATGTGGTCTAACAGCAACAGTAAAATAGTTACCGTAGAATCATCTGTGTTCCCAATTGTATATTCCTTATAGCATACTGTGTATAGCAATATTGGATAGTTATTTATAGAATAAAAATACCACATTTTATTAGAAATGGCAACTCAATCAGTGTTTGTTTGTTTGTTTACAAAAAAAATGTATCGCGTAGAATCTAGGTGAGTTTTTCCTGGAAGTGACTTTGTCATAGGAAAGAAAAAATAGTAACTACAGCCTAAATTATTAAGTGTCTCCTATGAAACAAGCTCAGAGTTAGAGTTCAAGTAATACCATGAGTAGGACAATGGGAGGGTCCCTCTTCAGGTGGCTCCATCTTTGGGAGGATTCATCCACGTCTCTGCAATAGCTGCCAGATTTTGTGTTATCTCTTCTTTACCTACAGGAGAAGTTACTTGGGGTTTATCACAATTAAGTGGGCAAACTGTTACAAGAATAAGAAAAGCAGCCTTTCCGATTCCTGCTCAGACACGATATGGGTAGGTGTTGGGTTAGGATATGGGCTTCTATATTTTTTATTACAAACCCTCATGAATCAGACTTAGATGTCATGATAATCACACTTTGAGAAACTGGTGATTAAATTGTTAATTGTATCTTACATGTATCTTACATGTTAATTATAAGATCAGTGTACATGGGGCAGATAAGGAGCTCACAATACCTGTTGGTTTCATGGTTGAAGTCTCAACTGGAAATTTTAGTATCTGAATCATCATTTTTTTTTTCAGAAATTCCCCATGGGAAACAAAGTATTGAGAGCAGACTGTAATTTCTCAGCTGCTCATAATGTACTGCAGAAGAGTTTGAAATTGTCACAGTAATCCAATATTGAATTAATTCCAGGTGTGTGCAGCTTAAAAGGGTGAAAATTTGATAGCAGATATAGTAAATAGACATAGTAAATAGAAAACTGACATAGTAAATAGGCACAGTAAATAGAAAACACATGGAACGGTTGTTTAGAAGTATGTAACTGCTGAGATGCACAATAGAAAGTTTAACTCAATCATTCTATTAGAAAATCACAACACCACTAGCCAGTAGATTACTAAATTTGTGTGATTTATCTCAGTAAATATGTGTGAACCTGTGTGTGTACGCACAAAACTGTGTGTCAGGTTGTATTTTAGACATTGGATACCATAAGGAGTTCATACTCAAAACATACTTGAAATTACATAAGCACAATACAAAGCATTGAAGATGATAATGCAAACTTAGGATACAGATGTGAGTGGTTACAGAAATGAGTGGTTACTTCCAATACATTGGTGAGGTGGACAAGGGAGTTGGGGAGGCAGGTGAGGAAGCAGAGGTTGGACAGAACCCAGGGAGGCTTTATGTAGCAGGCAATAACTAACCTTAATTTTTAGTAATAGGAACTCAGTATCTAAATCAACCTGTGAGGGACAGGAAGAATGCAGATACTGTAGAGGCAGAGGCATCTACAAAGCACACATCAATATGGAGCTCTCGTGAAACTCTAAGATGTTCAGAGCATCTGAAGAAGAATAAATAAAGAGTTTAGGACAGGAAGAAATGATGTAAAAGTGTTCCAAATGAGCCACCTCATGAGGGATATTCTATGCATGATAAGGTGCTTGGTTTGTGTTGTGAGAAAAAAAGAGTGCATTTTCTAGAGGGTTTCAGGCAAAGAAGGGAAACGATCACATTTTCATCTTGATACACCTCTTGGATGGCAACAGAGAAGTACATTGTCTGCATTGCCTGAGAGGAAGGGAGCCCAGGAGGAGATTGGCACAGATTTCAATCATTGAACTAGGGCAGCAGCAGTCAACATGCAGAGAAAAGGACAAATTCGAGATGTGTTTTAGAGTTACAAGCAGCTGAACTTGGGCAAAGAAGAAGGAGGACTCATAATTACTGGATGCCATGATTGGCTGTGTAGTGACATGAAGCTCAATCAATAGAAATAATTACAAAAATCGTTTTATGGGAGTTACTAAATCTTAGGCCCCAGACTTGTGTCAGTAATACATATGGGCTACTAATTCTCAGCGTATGTGTATATCAAGTCCAGAATATGTATGTACCAATAGCAGCCAGGGATATTTAATTCATAAATTTACTAAACCAACCTAAGAACTTGTTGACAATGATTGAATCCATACTCTGCAATGAGGATTATATGCAAATTACTTGCGTTAATTCAAGCATAAATACAAGCAACAAACTATAAATTGTATACTTCATGATGCATCACTCATAAATAATGGAAAATTATTATAGTTTCTGTTTAGAATATTAATAGATTTATCTTTTCCCTGGATGTGCAGATCTTCATGGTTGCACAGACTACTGGTACCACAGTTTATGCTGGGTTGTCTTTTCCTTTTTTCATGGTCCTTACTGTTATTTGCAGAATGTTCTTACTAATTCGGAGAGTGGTACTATAACTTCTATCGATACTGTCTATCACGGCTTTTTCTTTTATTTCTTTGTTTTTTTTATGTTTTGCAAAATTCAGGCTAGATGTTTTCCATATCAACCTAAATGCTTCATATGGTAATGTGCATACTCTTATATCTCCCTTCTGTTTCTTCCTGTGTCTCTATATCTCTCTCTCCCTCCCTCCCTTCCCCTTCCATCCCTCCCTTTCTCCTGCCTCTTCAATTCCATATCTTAAGTATTCAATTTTTCCCCTTGCTCACTCCTTTACCAAGAAAAATTATGACTAGATTTTAACCTGAAAACACATTTCCTATTGCAAAAGCACCATTATAATCTTCATATGTCTTAGTGTCTTTTAGTTTCAAACTCCCAGTACATAGCTCAAATCCTCCCTTCCCAAAAAAAAGGAATATATTGTGCCCAAACCATGAGCTATTAAGGATGTACTAGGGTGCCTGAGTGGCTCAGTCGGTTAAGCATCTGACTTCAGTTCATCTCATGACCTAACCATTCCCTAGTTTGAGCTCCCTTCGGGCTCTGTGCTGACACCTTGGAGCCTGGAGCCTGCTTTGGATTCTGTGTCTCCCTTTGTCTCTGCCCCTCCTCAGCTCACGCTCTGCCTCTCTCTCTCTTTCTGTCTCAAAAATAAATAAACATTAAAAAATATTTTTTAAGAATGTACTAAAACAGTTTAAACATCATCAGTAATCTCTTGACTTCTTTTTGAATCTTACACCTTTTCTTTCCCTGGTTTTGTTTTGTTTTGTTTTTAGTATGTGACTTCATTTCGTTACATCTTGGGCTCTACAAGTTGAAAACAATAACCACAGTTGGTTCATCACATATTTATTTTTACAGCCTTATGATGAGAGAGAGAGAGAGAGAGAGCAAGAGAGAGAGAGAGCCTTCCTTGCCAGATCTAGGTTCTCTCTCATACCCAATTAATGGCCAATGTGTGTACAGGGAGAATGGGGTATAATAATTTATGTGGCCTGTGCCGTATAATTACCCCCGAAAACAAGGGCATCCCAAGTGGCAACCCTCCCCATAATGATATTTATAAAGAGAGGCAAATTTGAAGTCTCTGAGAGGAAGGAAATGAAATAGTTGAACTCTAAAGCAAAATATCTATTATATGCTACAACATTGTTTGCCACACTAGTTATAGCTCAGAGGCATTCACTGTGACCACTTCACACACATTACCCTGCCATCAATAAAAAGAAACAATGCTAGAAGGATATTGAGTTGTTAAAATATGAATAAATGAGATGATGAGAATAATTTTAGATACATTGGGCTTGACATAATGACCCATTAGAAGTTGAACGTGTTAACTGGACTTTGGAATTTGGTGAGACTTAGAGATATGCATTTGGAAGTCAGCGGCACAAAGAGGGCAGTTAAAAACTGGAGTAGACACAAGCATCTGCAAATGGCAGAGATTCAGCTTTGAATGTCTTTTACCTGGCTGAGTGCTTGACACAAGATTGTACTGAATAAATGTTTGGTGAATAGCTGGAGCAAAGTGTGTGAGGACTCAGCTTTCAAATTGTCACTGATATTTGCATGTAATATATAGACATACAGACTTGGAACAGGTTGCTGAAATGTTGGACATCACTGAGCAGAAAAATCTGTGACTGTGCCTGAGTAGTATACATTTTCAGGATTTGGGCTTAAGATTGTTGGGGAGATGCCAGGCAATAGTTAAGAAGGGGCTGCGGGGAGCAGCTGTTCTGAAAGGGACTCTCAAACATCAGTTTGTCTTTGCTTACGCATCTGAGCAGGTGGGATTTCAACATTGAACCAAGTGGATTGCTAGCACCTTCTTGAATGAGAACTTTTGGAAGATATTTCCAAGGTGAAAGTACTTTTGCAAAAGGAAAATGAAAAGCAAATGGGAGTAAACCATAAGGAATAATTTTCTTTGAATGCAGATATTTTTTCAAATCAGATGCAGTGTAAAAATGTCTTGCAATATGGTGGTTAATATCTTTCAAACATATGCACTGTGCTATGCTCTTTTTGTTTTAATGTGTTTTTTTTGTTTTTTGTTTTTTGTTTTTTTTTTTTTGAGAGAGGGAGACAGAGCCTGAGTGGGGGTAGGGCAGAGAGAGACTGGTGGAGGGGCAGAGAGATAAGTGGGGGAGGGGCAGAGACAGAGAAGGAGACACAGAATCCGAAGCAGGCTCCAGGCTCCCAGCTGTCAGCACAGAGCCAGACTTGGGGCTTGAACTCACAGACCACGAGATCCATCACCTGAGCTGAACTCGGACACAACCGACTGAGCCACCCAGGTGCCCCGTTTGCTCTTTTTCTTTTTAAAAATTTTTTTTTCAACGTTTTTATTTATTTTTGGGACAGAGAGAGACAGAGCATGAACGGGGGCGGGGCAGAGAGAGAGGGAGACACAAAATCGGAAACAGGCTCCAGGCTCCGAGCCATCAGCCCAGAGCCTGACGCGGGGCTCGAACTCACGGACTGTGCCGTTTGCTCTTTTTCATACACATTTTAGCTTTGGATTCCTCAGGGTACTCCAGCCACATTAGAGATTAAACAAAAACAAAAACAAACAAAGAAACAAAAAATCAGAGCTAAGAAAGTCAAATGACCTTCCCAAGTTTATAAAGCTAGTAACTATTAGTCAAGATGAAGATGGAAATCTTTGGATTCGGGGTTCGAGCTCTTTCCAACTACATCAGAACTGCTTTATTGCTTGGCTACTTCAGAGTAACTATTGCTAAATAGCCATGGGGCTGTAAAGTAAATATTTTTCTTAAGCAGATAATGTATTTAGCTATAAGACTTGTCAAACCATTCAAATGATCATTTGTTTTTTATAATTGTCCAGATTGTTGGTGTGGTTGTCAATTCAGCCAGAATAGCTACACTATTTAAAGAAGTAACAGCCAATAGTTTTCTCAGTGTTGTATATAATTTTGTAATTCTACTTCGACATGCTGTTATATTTACATTAGCAAGACCACTTGCTAATACCAGTGAATTAGCTGTGTGTGCTCGTTTCCTGTGGCTGCTATAACAAATTACCCCAGCTCTAATGGCTTAAAATAGTGCAAACTGAATATTTTATGGTTTTGGAAGTCGGAAGTCCGGCATGAGTCTCAGTCAAGGTGTGGGAGGAACTACATTTCACACGTAGGCTCTAGGGAGGCTTGGCTTCCCTTCTGTCTCCCGGTTTGTAGAGACCGCCCACACTCAGTGTAGGGTGCAATCTTCCATCTTCAAAGCCACCAGTAGCCAGAAGGGTCTTTGTCAGCTTCTAGTGTTCTGGTTCTATAGTTTCATAGTCCAATCTCCTTCTTTGACTCTCTTAAAGAAGCCCAATATGATGATGTAGGGTAATCTTCCCTGTCTCAAAATACTTACTTTAATCATATCTGCAAAATCCCCTTTATCACGAAAGGTAACATATTCACAAATTCCAGTCATTAGGATGTGGGCTTCTTTAGAAGGGAGAATGTATGCTGTACTGCATTTGACCTCCCAGGCATTTTCATATTTTATGTCTGTGCTAATATATGACGTATTTGTGCTGATACTACTTCCTATGTTTAGTTCTTTTTGTGTTCTCAGTTCTCTCAATTCTGTTTTAGAGTTTGTCCACAAACATTACAGATGAGGGACACAATTATTTTTTTTCTCACATATACCCTAAAATCAATATTCATTTCCCAAGTAATCAAAAATAAAATTATCTTAGATTGGGAAAAATAACTTTATTGAATCAAGACAATGAGTTATCTCAAAGCTGTCCTTTGATGTCTTTGGCTGGGAGATACTAGTTTACAAGAATCTATTAGTAAAAAATTCTCATGTGAAATCTTGATTAAGGGAAATTTTATAGGGCCTTAAAACATCAATTAAAACTTGATTAAATTTTACAGCCCCCCAAAGGCTAGTAATATTTTTTTTTTCCATTTAGATTACTAACAAATATGCCCTGTATCCATAAGGCTCATTAACAATGTCACAGCTCTAAAAATCTGCATGTAGTAATTATTTCAAAATAACTCTCAGAAAATAAAACAACAGCGACAACAACAACAACAAAAACCCTCTTAAACTGAGCCCAACAACAGAACTCCAGCTCCCTGTCTTTCCACGAATTCATTAGGGAAAATATTTTCCAACTTAAGACTTTCTGAAACGGTCTCCATTTCCTGATTTTGACAAGGTCCTTTCTTGGATCAACTCATCTTAAGGTTATTTTCACACCACATTGTAAATGAATCATGTTATTCTTCAGGAGTTGTACCTATAGTCCCCAGAACAGGAATCTGCACTTCTCCAACGCTTTCATCTTCAATATGTTGCATGTATTCAAATCAAAGCATTCAATCACTATAAGCAGTAGGTGTAGTATGGAGTAGTAAGCCCAGGCTCAAAAAATTGATATTTCCTCCTGCGAGAGCACATGCATCAATTGATAAACAGTAAGCCAGAGGAAAAAGCGTTTCCATTATTAGTTCAGTGCACCAATCATACCATCTAAGGTACTTTTTTTTTTTCACAAATGCGTAATAGAAGTCAGTTAATAGCCCCTATATGTCAATGCCAGCTTCCTCCATCCAAGAGTAGGTAGTTGTTTCTCGTTTAACCTTAATTGATAGGAGTGGTAGATGCTCAGAATCAATCGATGGATTTCTGTGGATTCAAAAGGAGATTCTCATATAATCCTAATGAGTCCTGGCAGCTGGCATTTGTATAGCTTAACAGATGTCATAAATATATTGAAGAGTTGAAACAGTGGTCAAGCTTCCCTTTAGAATTTCTGAAAGGTTTTAGTTTTTCATAATGTTATATCAAGACCAGATTTTTTAAAGAATCTTCTGAGGTTGTGTGTGTGTGTGTGTGTCTGTATGTGTGTGTGTGTGCGTGCACACTGTAAATGTGAAAACAAACAAACAAAAAAAGAATTCTTTTTATTGAAAAAAACCTTTGTTTCCATCAATATTCAATTCTAAATGGAGGTCAGATCTAGAATGCTTCATGATTGATTAACTAATTTTCTGATTTTCTGTTGGTAATTGAGTTTTTAGATACATTTTAGCCCTATTACATTTGCTGTTCTCATTGTATTAAATAATAAACCAATAAATATTATATAGTTCTTTACAGTTTTCACAGCATGTTAGCATACCTCATGTTCATTTACTACTTTCCGTAAGATTGGATGTTGGTAAGGCAGTTAATATTATGTCATATAATATGGCTAAAGCCAGAAAAATTAACTTACATTCTCAAGGTTAATGCTTCCAATAATTTATATAAATTATATCTTTCCCCTTGATCTGCTGATGACTAAGAACATTCTCATCACTTTCGCCTCTATCCTGCCACTTGGACTAGGTCTGTATGTGCCAGAGGGGAAAACACTGCAACTCCAAGTCATTCCAATTTTCCATTCCACTCCAGTTTTCCCAAGAGATAGAGAATGGGACCTAATCTTATCAGCACTCAGGATGCTGCCTAACAGGATACTGGAATACTAGTGAATAATGATACGTGAACAGATATGGGAAGTTTATATGAACTATCTGGTATCATTTGCCTATTTAAAACACTGAGAAGTTTCCGGTTATTAAAGTTATCTCTAAAAGGAGTGACATTCTAGACTCCAATGTAATTTTAATAATCTGTTTTTATTCTTCACCACCCATTTTTCTTACTTATTTGGAAAATTGACAATTGACCTATTTGTTTGTTTCCTGAACAGCTCCACAAAACTAAAATATCTTTTCAACTATGAAAGTTTGGTTTTCTATCAGGCTTAGCCAGAATGTGAATAATGTCTTTTCTATGTAACAGAATGAGACCAGAAAATTATCTTTTATAAGTTAATGTCTTTGCTGTAGTTTAAGGCCAGAGAGAACAGGAATCTTAATCTCATCATGGGATCTCTACCATACGTCATGCGTCTGCAAACACCCTACTATGGTATTTTCTTTCCTTCCACAGGCAATGGATCCACACCACATAACACGCGATTTTAACATCCAACATAAAACAAATGAGTCATTTTAACTCTAGGCAAGTAATCACAATTCTATTATGAATGAAATCATTTTCTAGTATTTCATTCAATAACTTTATTGAAATGCATATTGAGTACTTACAATGTGCCAGGCACAGAAAAATATTCATGCTCCATTGATAGGAGCTAGGAAGGACAGTGTTATAAATGAAAGCATCACACATGTTTATAATTACAAATTGTGTTAAGTGCTACAAAGGGAACATCAGAGCTCTATGAGAAGGAATAGCCTGGGCACAACGAGGCTGTCATTCTGAGTGGGAAGCTGAGTGTGGTTCTTGCCACTCTATTAACTTATAAGGACTGTCTTATCTGAATGCAAGTATTTTCCCTCTTCCTTCATTCTCAGGTTTCAAAATCCATCTTGTTATTTTTGCCTGCTGGAGAATGTTATACTTAATAACACTGGAATAGTACTAGTATTCTAATTGCCATAATAATAATAATAATAATAATAATAATAATAATAACAACAACAATAACATAATGATAAATAATAATAGTAATAAGTAATAACATTAATAAATAATAATGATAATATTATTATCGAATTAGAATTCTTGCAGAGGCATTTTTTTAATTTTTTTTAACGTTTATTTATTTTTGAGACAGAGAGAGACAGAGCATGAACAGGGGAGGGTCAGAGAGAGAGGGAGACACAGAATCCGAAGCAGGCTCCAGGCTCTGAGCCATCAGCCCAGAGCCTGACGCGGGGCTCGAACCCATGCACCCTGAGATCGTGACCTGAGCTGAAGTCAGACGCTTAACCGACTGAGCCACCCAGGCGCCCCTAAGTTTTTTTTTAGATAACCATCAACATCACAGTAGATATTTCTTTTCAGGAAAGATCCAAATTGGTGTTTATAGAAAACCCATGATTCTGAAATTGATACAGAAATAAGAGATTTCATATAAATGCCTCTGCATGAATAATACTGTTCCGCAACATTTTGGAAGATTCTTTAGCGATTCTCACAAAATGGAGATAATAGAAAACCATGGGCTAAATAGTTGCTGTGAAAGAGTTCAAACATGAATCTAATAGTTGTGGTGAAACCACATTTGGGACAATAGACTTTCTTCCAACCTTGCTTGTTTCACTCTTACAATGCTGAGACTATATCATGAGAAAATTTCCTGGAGCATATGATTTACAGTTCTATCTTCACTCACGGAATTTAGGTAATGCAATGCATTTGGCAAAAAAAAAAAAAAAAAAAAAAAAAAACAATACATTTCTATGTTTTCACTCATATGTGGATCTTGAGAAACTTAACGGAAGACCATAGGGGAAGAAAGGGGAAAAAATAGTTACAAACACAGAGGAAGGGAAGCAAACCATAAGAGACTCTTAAATGCAGAGAACAAACTGAGGGTGGATGGGGGATGGGGGGAGAGGGGAAAATGGGTGATGGGCACTGAGAAGAGCACTTGTTGGGATGAGCACTGGGTGTTGTATGTAAGTGATGAACCATGGGAATCTACCCCCAAAACCAAGAGCAGCTTTACACACTGTATGTTAGCCAATTTGACAATAAATTATATTTAAATGTTTTTTATTTTATTTTTGAGAGAGACAGAGACAGTGTGAGCAGGGGTGGGACAGAGAGAGAGGAAGACACAGAATCTGAAGCAGGCTCCAGACATTGAGCATGTCTGCACAGAACCCGACGTGGGGCTGAACCCACAAACCATGAGATCATGACCTGAGCCGAAGTTGGACGTTTAACCAACTGAGCCACCCAGGTGCCCTGACAATAAATTATATTTAAAAAATAAACAAATAAACTAAAATTTCCACATTTATACTCATTATACAATTATATCTCTTGTGACTGAAAATGTAAAATAATAGTCTAAGCCCTGAGCTTTTTTTTAAGAAATAAGATATTTATATAGTCTTTCACCTTGCAGTAAAAATATTTATTTTAACAATAGAAAGATTTTGTGGAAACTGTCCCCATTTTCCTGATTATTGTTTTGTTCTCTTCTGAGCCAATATGGTATGTCTACACACCTGTCCTGTGCGTCCCAATGCACCTTGAACTTCTACTCTCAGCACTGAAATTTCTTCCTCTTTGTATGTTGTGATCTCTTCCTGGAGATGCAAAGTCCTGATAGGCAAGAGACAGGATCACCTTTCTCAACACTGAATCCCTTGCACTTAACATACAATAGGAGTGGAGAGGTGCTCCCTGTAGTAACACCATCCTTTCAAATCCTTAGGCTATAGAAATTTCTTTCGTGTTCCATAACAGTAATTCTAAGATGCACTTTTTATAGAGATACATATAAATGTTATATATAACATATTATATATAAAATATTATTTATGTTTATCTACCTTCTCAGGAGATTTATCCATTCACAAATACGGAGTCCAGAGAGAAAATTCCTTTGGTTAATAAATTTATATTCTCTGTTAGGCAAGGTTAGTAATGTGTTACTAATTCTGTAAATTCTAGATTCTGAGAATTCCAAATGCAAAGAAATGAAAACCTTAAAATTGATGGTGATTTTTTCTCCCCCTTTTCGTACATGTGTGATTAGTCAGGACTGTTGTGGTGGTGTTTTGGTTTTGTTTCTGTTTTATTCTCAGTCTTCATAGATAAGTCAGTGGGTTATTTGTTTGTTTGTTGATTGGGAATCAATTCAATTGGCAGAACTGTTGAAAAGTATTTACTGAGTACACACATGCTTCTTTCCATTTTTATAAGAACAACATAAAATAATTGATATAAATGTCCAATAAAAAGTTCAAAAAACTCCATCTAGAATAATATAATATGGCACATGGCAGTGCTTGCATTTGGATTTTCTGCGTTCTAATATAAATACACATATATACACAATGGAGTTTTAAAGTCATATTATTGAAGATGAGTAGTTTTATTTTCACTAGATTTTTAAAAAGCATTTTGTGTCCTTTTAAGTGAGAAAATGCAAATGATTTCTTAAACTGAAGATTATATAGTCTGCTATTTTTTATCTAAAGTGGAGCCTAAGAGTCATAAGCAGTTTTATACTGCAGGCCTAAAGGATTATTGTGATGTATTAGGTGAAACAATCTGGAAGAAAAAGGGACAAAACACTATAATGTATAATGCAAGGAAAGTGGGTAATTATCTTCTGTATCTGCAGCGACCGTATAATGTAGTTTTGAGGATAGTAACACTGTATTTTCAATTTACAAAAATCTTAATCACCATTGACCCTCCCTTTAGTAATAAATTTGCATCTCCCCAGTACTCAAAGATTACCTCCCCACACTGGCTGGAACGTTTACACATCATGGGCCATCCGTACGCTCCCACCAAATCCCAGACCCTTTGCAGTCAGGTGGGATCACATGACTACTTCTGGCCAATGAGCCAGGAGTAGGAGCAATACATTTAAGAACTGTCCAGTGATTCCCCACTTATTTTTTCCCCTGCATCAGTAACCCAGAAGGCCTGTGTTGAGAGAGCAGAGCCAAAATTGGTTCCATTTTGAATTACTGCATGGAAGATTCCCCTCCTACAATGCCCCAGACACCCTGCCAATTCAGTATGAGTTAAACATTTGTTGTATTTAACCTCTCATATTTATGAGTTAATTTATCAGCACAGATTAACCAAGCCTGTTTTTAATATGCTTGTGAAAACATGTTTTATCTTCATGGTACCTTTAATTTCTTCTCCATCTCTCCTTCCATAGTAATATGCTTTTTCTATGGCGTTTAGTTTATTCCACCGAGCTTTGTAGAAAGCTGCTTATACATATCATAGAGAATGAGAGATTCATGAGTCCAGAGATCCTGTTCTAATCTTTGGAATTAATAACAAAACTAGTGAACTTTTTCCTTGTTCATTCAACACATATTTTTGAGCACTTTTATGTGCTAACTATTAAGTAAAGTGTGTAATTAAAAATGAACAGAGTATCGAAAAGGATAGTACCCAAGTGAAGTGCATCCTTTAGAAAGGGCATTAGTGTGAGGAAGGAAGCAGTTCTACAAAATAGAAAAGCATATGCAAAGGGCCTGATTCCTACAGGATCTTGATTTTGACAGGAAATGAATGCCCAGAGTGGTCGGTAAGTTTTAGGGATAATGGAACAAGATGGAATCAGAAGTCAAGAGTAGATCAGGCATGCATGGCCTTGCAGAACAAAGAATTTGGATGCTATGCAATATGTAGTTAAAAGCTAGTGAAGGGATTGAATGGGGGTGCAGCATATCTTGACTAGTATTTTTTAAAGTTCCTCTAGCTGCTGCTTGAAATTATTATTTGAAGATTGGTTAGACTGGAAGGAAGGAGGCCAGATGGATTGTTTCAGAGTACTTTGGGCATAACATAAATGAGCCTCTGTTGATCGTGGGAATGGAACGAAAGACAAAAATGTCAAGTTCATATATTATTTGGATGCAAATCAAACAGGATGTACTGACAGTCGTTTACACTTGGGAAATCAAATAAAAAGGAAAATCAAAGGTTTGGCTTTCAGATTAAATCAAAGTTATGTGATGTCACCAAGAAAACTATGGGAAGGAAAGGAGCTCTATAAGCTTTAATATTTAGAGATTATTTAGAATAGAAAAATAGCCATATCCAATATCTTGCTCTATCAATTTCATTCACGATTTAATAAGCTAATAGTATATTCATAATAGGATGTATAAGTGAAGAGCACATACCTATTGTAACTACTTGCTCCAATGACAGAGCCCAACTGTCCAGCTGCCCTTAGGATTGAACAAGCCAAGACAATCGACAGAATTTTTTCACTCATCTGAGACCACTGACTCCTTTATTCAGTTTGAGTGACATTTTTATTTCCTGGTCTCCAGTGTATTGCTCTTTTTACTCACATTTTTCCCTTGGCATGTGATTTGCTCTCTTGATAAAATGAGATCCTGAAAAGGATCACTGAGACGTCCTTGGTCACAGCTCTCTGGGCCATTAGTTTAGCGGCTTTACATGGTGGCTTCTGTAGCAGACAGGCTTCCGAGGCCAGCATCAGCAATTCTGAACAGGTTAGAGGAACAAAGTGGCCGTCCATGGGTAACATGTTTCAATTTCCTCTTACTAATTCCATATCTGATATAAGGGTGACTCTTTTCCTATCTATAGATCAAGGAAAGATGTATGTAAACCATTCTTAAAAGCTTCGGTGTAGTCTCATTTCCAAAAATGTATACCATGTGATATCAGTCTGCACATTTCCATCTTTTCAGGTGGTCCCATTGCCTCACTTCTTCCCTGCAGTCATCTGCTTTGCTTACACCTTTGACTGCTTGATTCATATTCCTGCCTCTGAAAGATCACATTTCCTCTCTACTTTCCTCAAGAATACTACTACCCCCCCAGCCCACTATATTGAAATAGCGCTTAAAATAGACACAGTAATAGTACCTGCCACATAGAAACGTTAAATTTGTTTTTTTTCTATTTTTGAGAGAAGTGGGGGGAGGGGCAGCGGGAGAAGGAGAGAGAATCTCAAACAGGTCACATACCCATCATGGAGCCTAATGCATGCCTCGATCTCATGACCATGAGATCATGACCTGAGCTGAAATCAAGAGTCAGATACTTAACCAACTGGGCCACCCAAGCGCCCTTTTAAGATTCTTTAAATAAATACTTTATGTAAGGACCTTACCAGAATCCTTGTGCTATGGATTGAATCGTATGCTCCCCACAATTCATATGTTGAAGCCCTAACCTCTATAGCATATAACTGGATTTGAAGATAGGACTTTTAGGAGGTAATTGGGATTAAATGAGGTTGTAAGGATAGGGCCCTAATCCCATAGGATTGGTGGTTAATAAGAAGAGAGAGAGAGAAAAAAAGAGAGACAGAGTGAAAGAGAGAGAAAGAAAGAGCTCTCTGAGCACACACACACTGAGAAGAGACCATGTGAAAACGTAGCAAGACGGCAGCCATAAGTAAGGCAGAAAGAGAGCTCTTACTCTCTTCAGTTTCATCAGAAATGAATCTGATGCCACCTTGATCTTGACTTTTGAACCCATGGAATTGTTAGAAATAGATTTGTTATATATGCCATTTAGCCTGTGGTATTTTGTTAAGGCAGCCTGAGCGGATTACTACCCTTTGTTGTATACTAGTTACTCCGTAGTTTATTATTATTAGTTTTCTTAGTCTTCTATCTCTAAATTTATCTTAAACTCATGTCAGATCAAATTATTTTGTGCTCCCAGAAGATCATTCCAGTGTTTCTATTCTAAGTGCTCATGTGTGGGTTTTGTTGTTGTTGTTGTTTTTTTGTTTTGTTTTTGTATGAAATGCTATGCATTTTCTTCTCAGCTCAATAAATGGTACAGTTCTAATTACCAAACCCATGGGTCAAGGACACACTCTTTGAATCTCAGCACAAATATTTCTTAATGATGCTTTAAATTTATTAAATATACTCTTTAGTACATGCAATTATTTACTTCTCTATCCCCCAACTAAACAGAAGGTATATGAAGGCAAAGATATCATCATAATTGTATGTCTTCCTCCAACATACCAAACAGAACCTGTGGCAAGGTGTATATATGTGATATATTGTATATATTATATGATTGTATATATAATGATATATCAAAATGATAAAATCTGGAAACATTGAAATATTTCTTTTTCAGTATGCCATTGAAACATGTCTGTGCTTAATACTACCAATATCCCTAGTCTCCAGTAGATCATATTTGGATAAATGTTACCACTGATTCACTGGTATTCTAGGATTTGAAAGTGCTAATTGTGTGGAGGATACATTAATATATGTACTTAATATTTCAATGATTTCCATGTAACTGACCACAAACAAAGCTCCTTCCCTATTTATACAAGGTCTAACAAGAAACACAGTCTCACTTCAATTCAGACAGTTTAGTTTCTAATATGAAGAATTTTATACACATCCTGGGGTGCCTGGGTGGCTCAGTCAGTTAAGTGTCTGTCTCTTGATTTCCACTCAGGTCATGATCTCATGGTTGTGGGATCGAGCCCCACATCGGGCTCTGTGATGAGTGTGGAGCCTGCTTAAGATGATCTCTCCCTCTCTCTTTGTTCCTCCCCCCCGCTTGTGCTCTCTCTCTCTCTCAAAATAAATAAATATTAAAAACATGTTTGTACATACCCTTGTATATTTGTTAATTTATTCATTTATTCAGCAACTATTATTAAGTCCCAACCTGTGCTCAATTCACAGTGATCCAAATAGGGAATATCACTGTCATCACAGAACTCCTTGTGTTTTCAGTTACATTTACCCAGTTGATCCTCATCAATGCAACTGAGATCACATAACCTTTCTTACAGGTTGTGTTAAGATTTATTAACAGTAAGTGATTTGAAATCATAAAGCAATTAACATGTGTGTAATAGTCTTTTTGGAGTGAGCTCTCATAAGACATTTTAGGGTACACTGTCATCAACCTTTATCATAGAGAGGAAAGGAAGCGATTTGTGTTTTCAAAACTGTGTGCTAAGTTGCTTTTGGGTTTACAAATGGAAGCACTTCAAACCAGCCTAATCAAGGAAAGCAAAGATATTTATTGGAATAACACTATACTTTATTAATATCAAAGAAAAGCAGATAACCTGGACTAAATAATGATAGGGGCGCCTGGGTGGTGCAGTCGGTTAAGCGTCCGACTTCAGCCAGGTCACGATCTCGCGGTCCGTGAGTTCGAGCCCCGCGTCAGGCTCTGGGCTGATGGCTCAGAGCCTGGAGCCTGTTTCCGATTCTGTGTCTCCCTCTCTCTCTGCCCCTCCCCCGTTCATGCTCTGTCTCTCTCTGTCCCCAAAATAAATAAACGTTGAAAAAAAAAAAATAATGATAAAAGGCAAAGCAAAAAAAAAAAAAAAAAAGGCAAAGCAAAAAAAAATCAAAACTAACCTTGATAATCCCTGCATCTGCTCATTCTCAATCTCCTCCTCTCGCTAGCTCTTTCCTTTTATTTGCTTCTCTGTGTAACATTCTTCACCCCAAAATTTACATCTACTCCATTCAATGGGACATTTCCTGAGATTAGTCTCTTTTTTTTAATTGTTTTTTTTTTTTTTTTTTTTTTTTTTTTTTTTTTTTTTTTTTGAGTGAGAGAGAGCTTGAGTGGAGGAGAGGGGCAGAAGGAGAGAGATTGAGAGAGCGAGAACGAGAGAGCGAGAGAGAGAGAGAGAGAGAGATTCCTAAGCAGGCTCCATGCTCAGCATAGTGCCCAACACAGAGCCTGATCTCATGGTCATGGGATCATGACCTAAGCTGAAGTCATGAGTCAGCCGCTTAACTGACTGAGTCACCCAAGGCACCTCCTGTCCAAAATTCACAGAAAATAGAATTATTTTGAAAATTTAAAAAACAACAAGTTATTACTCAAATATAGATTAAAGACTTTATTCAGCTGATGCACAATGATAATTATCTGGAGACCACATAATTCCCTCAGCAGCTGGATATGGGTTTTCACTGAGTGAAGAGAGAGAGGTATGTGGCTTCGTGGTCTAGGGCGGGTTCCAGTTTGCTTCATCTTTAACTGATACTAAAGTTATGGTTGGCACAATTTGATTTTCCTAGTTTTTGATGTCCCTTGTTTCGGATCATTGGTCCAAAATCCTTTTCCATACACTCTCAGGACAGTTATTTTTAGAGCTGTTTCTGTAAGCCTTCAGGGTTATCCATAAGTCAAGGTTCAAGAGGAAAAGCACTATAAAAAGGTGGGGTTCAGGGAAAAAGAGGAGAGAAAATAAGAAAGGAGGCGAGGGCCAAAGCAAGGCAACCTAGGTCTAAGTTATCCACTCTTGATCCAATCAGATTCAATTGATGATAGAGGGTCACAGAGTGGAAACAGACTTTGGGGACTTCCTTTGGATGGGACACAGGCAGTTTTCATGAAAACTGAAAGGAGCTGGCAGAGGAGTCTGGCAGAGAAAGTAACAAGATCGATAAATGTAGTTTTGATAAGTCCAGTTACTGAAGGAACATATGAACTTCTTTGGCTAACACAATGACATGTCAGTCAGAGTTGTGTATAAGTGCAAAGGTTTACTTCCAAGAAGAGTAAAAATCACTGCAGGGGAACTGGATAAATGTAAGTATTGCTGTGTAAGATATCCCTACACTGAGTGAAGGTTCAACCAGAGAACTTTTAATGTCTCATACAAATGATTCTATAAAGGGGGGGAAGCAAAAATTACAAAAAAATATTTGACTTATACAAGCCTCTATGCACCTGACTATAATCACTCAAAGAGGATTAGCAAGTATCACAAAAGTGGCCTGCATTGTTAAACAAGGACATCTCCATTATTATTGGCCACCTAGAAAGATCATGTACTGCAATCTGAGGAAACTATCATGGCTTCCATTTTGGCTTCCAGATTCAGTGACCCCAAAATATCGGTGAACAAATTTCAAAACAATGACAGTCATAATTAATCTGATTCAGTCTAGCTATTATCAAAGGCCATAACTTAATAACAAATTATATATGTGTGTGTGTGTGTGTGTGTTTACACACATGCACAGATACAATTCTAAAGAGAATATTATATATAACTGTGATGCTGTCTTGCATATTCAGATAATAATTGATTTCTACCAAGTAGGTTGATGTTAAACAAATCCCTCAGTCCACTTATCTTAAAAAATGAATTATATATTATAAGCATATGGTAGGAAATAAAATATCCTTTTCAACTAAGTTTGTCAGCTTTTCTTTTTTTGACCATCTTTGAACATTCAAGATGATATTGTAAGCTGAATGAATATATACCGTTTATTTGCTTCAGGAATTGCTCATGTAACTATCTGCCACATTGCTTCACTGTAAAAGAAAAAAGTAAGTCAAAAAGAAGAATATATACAACATTATTCTGGAACTCTATAAAGCCACGGATGTTATATCATGATTATGTATTTAAGTAGCTGAAAGTCATTTGTAGTCTTAATATGCATGGATGATATAATAAAGGACACGATGAACATGGGCCTCAAACCATGTCTGAGCAAGAGATAATGGTGACATTTGTCTAAATGGTGCATATATTCAACACATTTTGACAGATTTTATTAATGCAAATGATTTTCAGAGAATCAGTGTTCAGTTTCAGAGATAAAAAATGTAAATTTTCATTTCTCTAGTTGAATTACATTGCTCTCATGCTATGTTAGCACTAATTTTAAAAGGAATTGGTGCAATATGTATATCTCTACTTTGTGATAAGCTATTGTATTCTGAAATTTGAAAGTATTACTTTCAAAACAAAAGTATGCAACAGAAAAATGTGTGTCAAACATGCACTGAGTAAATATTTTTTTTTTAAATAGGAAAACCTCGTAAGTCAAAGACCCTTTGTTCTCTTTGCAATGATGTTTAAGTGCAAAGTTAGCTAACATCAGCTCCCAATTAAATAAAATCAACTGTGAGAAAGTAAGACAGATTGATTCACAATTAATGGTTGAGCAAACATTCCTCCAGTTTATTTCCTGCTTTAAGTCTTTGGGAAATATTCCATTATTTTTGCTTCCTTACATTTATGAGGAAAGTTATCAGGATATTCATGAATAAGCTTATATTTATAGGATTTCTGCTTTGGCTACATCATTTAGGTCTTATATATGCAAATTTAAAATTTGAAATATTCTGCATAAATATGAAATATTGTGAAGTGCATGTCTCTGACACATTTTTTTTCCCGCTGAAATTCAATACTATCAAGCATAGACATACTTTGGGAGCCGTACCATGAGAATCTGAAAATGATCATCCTGTGATGACTATATTTTTTTTAAGTTAAAGGATTTGTGGCAGACCAAATAGCACAGGAAACTTGGAAGGCAAATGAAGGAGGTTATTAATGATTTGAACTTTTCTTTTTATCTATGCTTTTGTTTACATAGTAGGATGACTCTATTACATACTGCCATTTAACACTGATTCATTAGCAGCTAGCACAAGTGAAATCTGACCTACCTTAAGTGAGTCAGTTATTCCTTTTTATTTTTAAGTTTATTTATTTTGAGAGAGAGAGAGTTTGGAGGAGGGAAAGGGCTGAGTGAGAGAGGGAGAGAGAGAGAATCCCAAGCAGGCTCTGTGCTGTCATCGCAGAGCCTGATGCAGGGCTCAAACTCACTCATGAACCGTGAGATCATGACTTGAGCCAAAATCAGGAGTCGGAGAATTAACTGACCGAGTCACCCAGGTGCCCCATGAATCAGTTGTTCTTAACCTGTTCCATCAATGGATTTACTTAGCAACCTTTATTATATACTCATAGAATAAATGTGCACATGCATACATACATATATACATCCTATATGAATTCTAGATATATAAAGCCATGTGATATACCTGAGACAGATTATGTGTATATATACATACGTGCATCTTGAAAATCTATATATTTTAATGAACATGTACTCAGTGAGCTTTCATTATTAACCAGAAATAAATGGTATTATATTCCAAGCAAATATGCAACCAGAGATCTTCCCTTATTTTATTCGCACATGATTAAGGCAGTTCCTTTCTCAAGATATAGAGTCCCTTCTCTTTTCCTCCTTCATTATTCTTTCTGGAAGCCAATGCTGTAAAAAGTTAAAAATTCAAGTCACAGAAGCCATCTGGATCACACACAAAAACTTTATTACTTTAATATAAAAATCAGTCTTTGAAAAAAATCAATGAAACCTCAAAAGCCTTCTCTCAGAGGATCTTACAACTGGATTGTTTGTTTGTTTGTTTGTATTTTGATGCTTTATCCTAAAAATAGCTAATAAATGGGAAGCTAACTTGCATTCCTTTTATGAATGATGTATCATAGTCAATATGAGCAGACATAATACTAGAGATTCTTAAGCATCTCGTGTTATAGAATATTGCATAGATATTTATTGGGATTTATATCCTACATATTATCTATTTATCTATAGTTTTATCATTTAAGAAGAGGCATGCATGATTTTTGGATCTAATATAAGCTTTTTTTAAAAAAAATATTTAATGCTTATTTTTGAGAGAGTAAGAGAGAGAGAGAGATTGGGAGAGACAGAGAAAGAGAGAGACAGAGATAGAGACAGAGACAGAATTTGAAGCAGGTTCTAGGCTCTGAGCTGTCAGCACAGAACCCAACGTAGAGCTCAAACTCATGCGAACCTTGAGATTATGATCAGAGCCGAAATCTTAAATTTAACGAACTGAGCCATCCAGGCGCCCCAAGGATCTGATATAAGCCCTTAAACACCTGGATCCTTCACTGTATGTTTTGACATATCCACATAATGTGTCCACTTGTCTGACATCTGGTAACTTGGTATAAATTGTAGCAAAATTTCCAAGTGAATACATCTCTACCAAATAAGGACATGAAATTTGTTATACTTATATAGGATCAAGTTGCATTCAGTAAATAGTTTTAGAAATAACTTAAAACCAAGTTACAGTTAAACTTTCTTATTTATTTATTTATTTATTTATTTATTTATTTATTTATTTATTTAGAATCCATGCAGCATGGAGTCTGATGCGAGGCTTGAACCCAAGAACCACAGTCCATGACCTAAATAGAAATCGAGAGTCAGATACTCAACCAACTGAGCCATCCAGGTGCCCCTACAGTTAAACTTTTATGTACATTATTTCATTTTGGTCTTACAATAATTCACGTGAAAGAAAGGTGAATATTGTTATGTTCATGCTACACAGAGAAAACACAGTTTGGCAGTAATGAAATAAATTGCTCCAGGTCACATACCCAGTAAGTAACAGAGGCGAAACTGAAATCACGGCTTTCAGTCTCCCAGTTCTCTGTTGTTGATTGTTATAGAACCTCACCAAGTAAATATTATGTATTAGAGGTGCAGAAACATCTTTCATACTTTTATACTACCAAAGTCCATCTACGATGTCTGCAGAATTGCACATGGACATTTCAGGATTTCTGTAAATCATCAGGATGAAAGCTTTTCATATATACCTAGCTATCAACTGAAAGTCAAACAGATTTGACTCTCAAAAATAAAAGAAATTTAATCTGTAAGTTGGAGAGACAATGATAAGCTATTTCATCCTGCTTAACAAATTCAATTGAAATTAAAAATATATTAACTCATTGTTTTCACTTTCATATCAGAAATCACTTATTCTCCTTGTCACTACTGTAATGCAAGCTTTCTATTCTACCAACTTTTTAAATGATTTGAAGACTATGTTACAGTAAAATGCTAAAAACTTTTCATCTTTCTCTTTGTCTCTCTCTCTTCAAGTTTAAACAGTACAAACAATGGGAAAGGGAATTTACATGTCATTATAAACCCTCTAGATGCGTGGATCTATTTTTAAAAATTAAAGTAACAATTCAAAAATATAATATGCATTTTAATTATATAAATACATATGTAAATTTTGAATGAATTAATTTTAAACCAATAATTTAGGGGTGCCTGGGTGACTCAGTCGGTTTAGCATCTGACTTCAGTTCAAGTCATGATCTCACCGTTCGTGGGTTCAAGCCCTATGTCAGGTTCTGTGCTGACAGCTCAGAGCCTGGAGCCTGCTTCAGATTCTGTGTCTCCCTCTCTCTCTGCCCCTCCCCTGCTCACACTCTATCTCTCTTTTAAAAATAAATAAATATTAAAAAAAAATAAAAAATAGACCATTAATCTGTCGTTTGATAACAGAATTGACTTTATTGAGATAAAAAACAGCCCGGGCTATAATCGCTGGTAGTTCTTTAAAGTAAAACATATTTGAAGAAATGGGTGTGTTTTCCAAACTCTAGCTTTTTTAATTTGTGAAGCAAATGTATGGTAAGCATTTATATAATGGCAAATATTGCATTCTCATTGATAGTATGTGAAAGAATGAGATTTAAATTATATATAGGATATTAATCTTTTTTGGCATATTTGCTTATTTTCTGATTTTTTCCAGGAATGGATCACATGTCTTATAATTACATATATTTTTTTTTTTAATTTTTTTTTCAACGTTTATTTATTTTTGGGACAGAGAGAGACAGAGCATGAACAGGGGAGGGACAGAGAGAGAGGGAGACACAGAATCGGAAACAGGCTCCAGGCTCTGAGCCATCAGCCCAGAGCCTGACGCGGGGCTCGAACTCACGGACCGCGAGATCGTGACCTGGCTGAAGTTGGACGCTTAACCGACTGCGCCACCCAGGCGCCCCGAATTACATATATTTTTAAGAGAATGAAATAAAATAAAATTAATTGTGTGAGGACATCAGAATGGAGGGAAAATTAGATTAAGAAAAATTCTATGAAGCCAGGAACTGTTAGTATACAAAATTCAAGCCAAGAAGAATTATTTTCTAGAAGTAGCTGTACACGAAACTCTAACTTTTCTATTTATCTGCATATGGAAAATATAGTTTATGGTAAGACTTTGCAGAAGTTAAATGTACACACACATACACACATACACACACATACACACATATACTTGTTTTTGCTGAGTAGAAAGACAAACTGTTCCTTTCAGATGGAAAAAAAAAAATATCCCCCATTAAGCTTTTTGAAGAGGGTACCCAGTAATGAAAAGAATGTCCATCAACAATATCCTTACAGTTAAAAAAGTCCTTACAGTAAAAAATCTGATAAGTTTTAAAGAGCATTTTCTTGTAATGTTTTTTCCTTTAGGTCTTTGTAAAAGCATTTTGCAAAAGCATGTCTATAGGATTTTGATTTTTTCGTGTTAGAGGATTAATGCCTTAGGCTGGTCTGGCTTAATCTAAGGAAGAATTTCCAATATCCAGAGGAAACGGTGCGCCTGCTGTTTTTCCGGAAATCCTTCTTAAATGCTGCTTATCTTCACTAACCTTTCTATATGTAGTGAATGGGAGCATGCTTGTGGTTCTTTCCCCTGAAAAGGAACTAGAATTCAGCGAGTATTGTTGAGTTAATTATAAATCATATGCTTAAAAGATACTCCAGGACCTGGTGAGTACACGTTTATGAATCAAAGGTCATTTCACTTCTGCTCAGAGTGAGGCTTCAAAAATCCCTCAAAGTGAACATTCCCTTAAAAGCTGGTTGTCTTTGGTTGTTTTGGGTTGTCAAATGATCCTTTATTAAAATATTTTCCTTTACAGTTCTTAACTAACTGGACATTCCATTGCACCATTGTTGATGTCATCTATGATGTCATGAGGGTTGTGGCCATCAACATTGTGGTCCCCAGGATCTCTTTAATGGTTCCAGAGAGCTGTCTGGCTAAAGATCAGTGCTACATCTGCTGGGCAATGCTGACAGTCTCATCAAAAGTGCTATTTCCACTGTGCTTAATGTTTTTCTGTTTCTGTCTCTTGGAAGTTCATTGAGGGCTTTGACAATCAGGACAGATGCAGAAGGTACCATGTCAGTCTGGGTCTGTCTGTTCTGAGTGGTCAGTTTCACTGTAATTCTCAGATCCTTCCCATCTCCAGTTGCTTTGGCGATGTCGTTACCAATCTTTTTTGGAGACAGACCCAGGGGGGGTTATCTCTGCAGCAAAGGCAGACATGGCACTGACTTCCTCACTGGTGCACCTCAGGTGTAAGACTTTATCCCGTCGGGGTCAAACCTTAGTGGCATGGTGGAAGCGGCATGGTGGAGACAGCTGGCGTCAGATAAACCTGGATTTGGGATGACTGCAGACAGTTACACCTTCACCTCCTCCCATCCAAAAGCCGAAAGCCCCTCAAAGGCTTTTAGCACATGAAGGAATAGGGATTAGACCTCAAAATTCTGAAGCAAAAGACACAATATTTTATATTTCTCCTATGGAGAAGTGGACAAACATTTATACCTACACATATAGAAATGATATACATATAATTTTAAACAGTACATTAAGAGAGAGCTACAGTTAAACAATAGTTAAATAAGAATAGAATATAGTTAAATAATAATAAATAATAGTAATGCAGTTAAATAATATTAAATAATAAATAATAGACTGAGAGAATTGCTGATCCAGGGCAAGGGATATTTTTTTTTTTTTGGTTGGGCACAATTGAGAATAGTGAATTTGTAAAAACCTGGAGATAAACAATGCTGGATCTTTACCTATGAATGGGAAAACCGGAAAGGGGAAGTAATCACGCGTGAGCAGTTTGCACATTTTATTAGGAAAACTATCAAGGAGAATTTAAGGGGCAAGAGATTAGCTAAGATATAATTGGTTTTGGGAACAAAAGCAATGGAGTTCCATGAAGCAAAAAGCACTCATGATTTGGGTGATGTAGGGCACTCACCCAGAATAAAAGCCTTGCTAAGTCAACCCTGGTTAAATCCCAAACTCATGAAACAGACGTCGTTAAAAGGTTAACGGCTGTCAATACTTAGTCCAACCTTCTTATGGTCTGAGGAAAAAGGAGAAAAATATCTTCACGTTTATGTGAAAACTGACATGGAAAAGGCTGAAGAGGAGGAGAGAATTTTACAATTTTATTAGCTTAGGACGTAGTCACATATACACATCACTGAAATTTCAGAAAATGTTAGGCCAATACTGGCACACCCTCCAATATGATGATAAAGTAATAGTTTAAAATTATGAAAAAGAAATATTTAAGATAAAAAGAACTTAACATGTAAACTTTCTCACGAATACATTTAATGTTCGTAGGCAGAGAGCCGACTTAATTATATTTAATCGATAAGGAAAATACAGGGCTAATCTGGCAATTCGTACTTCTGGCAATATGGAAAACAAAAACCTTCCTTATAGAAAACCTACTGTTAAAAGCAAACTATTTTAGGGGCACCTGGGTGGCACAGTCGGTTAAGCGTCCGACTTCAGCCAGGTCACAATCTCGCGGTCCGGGAGTTCGAGCCCCGCGTCAGGCTCTGGGCTGATGGCTCAGAGCCTGGAGCCTGCTTCCAATTCTGTGTCTCCCTCTCTCTCTGCCCCTCCCCCGTTCATGCTCTGTCTCTCTCTGTCCCAAAAATAAATAAACGTTGAAAAAAAAATTAAAAAAAAAAAAAGCAAAATATTTTTACTATTTATTTCCTACTACACACTTGTTGAGTTGATGCTGCTGTCAGGTAAATAATTGGAAAGAAAGTCAACAAATAATGTTGCTCTAGAGAATTATGCTTGTTCTAGAATAGGGTTTGCCACTTGTGTCCGTTCTAATCACCAAGATGTGCTTACACATGCAAGATGTTTTTGGGGAAAATGCATGTGAGGGATCAAACAGTAGGTGCTAGAAAAGACAGGGAGAGCCTTTGGATTGTGAAGCAGGTCTGACAGCTGTGATGGAAGAAGCATGTGTAGGAAGAACCTTCTATGACAGCATAGTTCTAGAAAAAGTATCATTGTTTAGGCAGCTGGGGAGTTCTTTAGCCAAACTCATAGGTGCTTGCATTCTGCAAGAATGGGCTGGCACTGGAAGTTCTGTCTTGCTTAGTTATTAGCTGGGACCAGCCTGGGGGAGTGGGGGGGGGGGTGTATGGCTTAGGCAGTGTGGCATCAAGGACACAAGTACAGGGTCACTCAGTCAGCTCAGCTCCCTGCATCAGATTCTGTTGAAGGAGACCCAAATGGTGCACTTCCATGGCCACCATGTCCATGTCGCCTAGAACCTGATTCAAAGACATGCACACAGGTATGAAATAGAACCTGTGGTCATCAGATCCGTGGTTCCAGCAAGGTCAGAGCTCAAGTCAGTATCCCAGAATCAGGGTAAGACTTCCAAAAATTAAGGAAGTTCTACCCCATAGAAGAAAGGCAAAAAGTAAAATGAAAACATTTTTAAAAAAAAACCCTCGGGGCGCCTGTGTGGCTCAGTCAGTTAAGCGTCCGACTTCGGCTCAGGTCATGATCTCGCGGTCCCTGAGTTCAAGCCCCACGTCGGGCTCTGTGCTGACAGCTCAGAGCCTGGAGCCTGTTTCGGATTCTGTGTCTCCCTTTCTCTCTGACCCTCCCCCGTTCATGCTCTGTCTCTCTCTGTCTCAAAAATAAATAAACATTAAAAAAAATTAAAAATAAATAAAAATAAATAAAAATAAAAAAACCCTCATTTTAAAGAGCTTGCATATTACATAATGGGTAGAGTTCTAAACGCTTTAATAACTAATTCTTCCCATTATCATTTCCACCGCAGAGTCAACACTATATGTTGTGCCAGGGAACACTATAGAAAATGCCAGGGAATAGTGGGAACATAACTGTCGAGAACACAGCAGTGAAGAAAGACAGTAACTTCGGCCTTCATGGGGCTTGTCTTCTAGTGAATACAGAGTCCATATTGGTCCTTATTTTATCACTCTGTGAGTTCCTGTCTCTTTCTGTCTCTCTCTTCACCAGGCACATACACACACATAAACATTTCCTTGGCAACTGAACATAAATATACAGAGAACAATAACAACGATAAAAATCTAGACAAGCCACAATATAACATCACAATATGTCCAGCAGGCATTGCAAAGGAACCAGCCCATAGTCTATAGCCTAGCTGCTGTGGGATCCTGTCTAAATGAAAGAAATTGAGGAAGAATTTCTCACTTCACTGGTCACTTTCTCCCAGCTTCCTGCTTAGTCCTCAGTATTTTCAATTTGTAGCTCCATAAAGACATGCTTTAAAGATTCTCAACCTACCAGTGACAGTGGAATTAAGAAAAACCAGAAAGTATTTATGATTCAGACAAGATAGTTTCCTTAGCTCTAGATCCTGCATACCAGCTGGTGCAAACATGAAAATGTCTTATTTTTCCAAAGTAGGGATAGCAGAGGAAACAGTGATTACTTTGTGATCAGTGTGTATCATCTTCGTTTTTAATGCCTGAAAAGACTGAATCCAGGCTTTGTCTTCTGTTACCATTATGGCTTTCCTTTTCTATCTCTATACTTCATCTTATTAGATTTTTCCTCATTGATCTAAGAATAGAGATTTTTCTGAAATACTAAATTCCATGATTTTGAGTGCAACAAATTGTTGAGGCTATTTTTGTTTTCAAAAAAGTTTATGATTCATAGGCCAATTTTTCCTAATATTAAATAATGCAAGAGAATAAAACATAATGATACTAATATCAGTAATAATAACAGTATACCTTTACTGAGGGATTAATGTAAGCTCGTTACTGTGCAAACCTTTTGTATGAATTATCTGTTTAAAAACCCTATGTGCTAGTTCCTGTTAGTGATCACAGTATACAGATGAGGACACTGAGGAAGAGAAAAGATAAGAAAACTAATGAAGATAATAAACGATAGAGCCTTAAACCAATATCTGACTCAAAGTCCAAGACCTCTTTCCTTAGTTTGTAAATACTACATCTATAGGTCAACTTACTAAAGCCTTGAGATATGGGATGCCTGGGTGGTTCAGTCAGTTGTGTCCGACTTCGGCTCAGGTCATGATCTCACAGTTCGTGAGTTTGAGCCCCTCGTCGGGCTCTGTGTTGACGGTTCAGATCTTGGAGACTGTTTTGGATTCTCTGCCACCCTCTCTCTCATACTCTGTCTCTCAAAAATGAATACATGTTAAAAAATTTAAAAAATACTTAAAGTCTTGAGACATCAGATTCAACACTTCAGTGTTCAGTTGTCACATGTAAATTATGAGTAATATTTATGTTCAACAGATTGGAACTTAAAAGCAGAAGTTGAGGTGAGAAGGTTATTTTAGTGTATTAACAAGGATTGAAGCTCTGAAAATGAATGACATCCCGAGAAAGCATTTTTTTTCCACCATCATTCATTTGTTTAATAAATATTCATTTAGTACTACAGGTTCTGATGGTGATTGAGCATAATAAAGAAAATAAAACAAAGCCCCTGTCCTCAGGAAACTCACAGCAATTATTACTAAAACTACATAATTGTTAAACAAAAGTAATTATTAATCAAGGTGTTAAATGATTGTAATTGTTTCCTATTTCTATGTAAAAATGACCACAAATCTAGCAACTTATGCCATATCCATTCCTTACTTCTCAGTTTGGTAAGTCAGATTTGAAAGTCAGAAGTCCAATCACAAGTTAGCTAGGTCCTCTGATCAGGGATTCACCAGGCTGACATCAAGGTGTTGGTTGAACTGTTTTAATCTGGAGCTTAGGATCCTTTTCAAAGAACATTTAGGTTGCTGGAAAAGTTAAACTAATTTCCACTGCAGAACAGAGATCTGTTTTCCTGCTGGCTATCAGCCAGCTACTGTCAGCTCTCTTTCAGCGACTCCTTACCTACTAGAGGCCACTCCAGGCTCCTTGAGAGGTGTCATCTTCTATAAGCTTTCTCACACTCTTACACTTCAATACTCCGACTTCAGGAAAAGCTCAGTACTTTTTTTTCCTTTTTGTTTCAGGAGTAGAATTTAGTGATTCATCACTTATATTTATATACAACACCCAGTGGTCATCCCAAATGCCCTCTTTAATACCCATCACCAATCGAACCCATCCCTCCTAGTTCTCTGTAGTGAAGAGTCTCATGGTTTACCTCCGTCTCTGTTTTTATCTTATTTTGTTTCCCCTTCCCTTACCCTATATTCATCTGTTTTGTTTCTTAACTTCCACATATGAGTGAAATCATAAGGTATTTGTCTTTCTCTGACTGGCTTAGAGAAAGCATTTCAATTAAGAAGAAAAGGTGGGCTAAAATACAGACATGAGTTATCCAGTAGGTGGAAAAGTAGGATAAGCCTGCAAAGGGAACTGATGAGAACGTCAGATGGGTAGAAGGAAAATCATGTCAGTGTAGTTTCTCAGAAGCCAAGGAAAGACCATTTCAAGGAGAAAATTGTTAACAGCATCAAAGGGATGGTGTAGAGGACTGAAAACTTTTCCTTTGGATTAAACCAAGCTGAGCACATGGGTAACCTTATCAAGGTACTCAGATCAAGGGATGGGACTGGAGGTTATAAGTGATCTGAAAGGTTTAAAATAACCACTGCAGAAAGCAGGAGAGCAAATTGACTAGAGGTACAATTTCAGGTAATTTAGAAAAAAATTTGGAGTAGTGATCATAAGTTTATTCATTACTTCAACAAGTATTAAATAGTCCCAGCGAACAAAGCACTGTTCTGGGTTTGGGGGTTCATTTGGGTATAAAAGCAGACAACATCTTCTGTCCTCTTAGAAATTAAGATCTACAAGGGTGATAAAGAAACCACGAACACCATGTTAACATGTAAAAAAAAAATGTTACCCGATACGTTGGAAAGGGACCAATGTTATTTAAGAAACAAGTAGGCCAGAGTTAGATCAGGAGTGTTCTAAGAGAAAGTGTGTTACAAATGAACATAGGATTGGCAAATATATTTAATTTTTGTGATATTTGAGCAATGATATTGACTGGAGGAAGTGAGAATTAGCCATGTGGATATCCGGCAATAATGCTCTAGCAAGGGAACAGCCAATGCTTGTTCCGTGAGGTATTGGGCAGTGTGCTTGGAGTCCTGTAAGGGGAGAGTAATAGGAGTTAAGGTTAAGGGAACAGTGGGAATGGGCTGTGAGGGTCCTAAAGCAGAGGGAAATGCAGGCCCTTGCAAGGATTTCACTTTTACTAAGTGAAGTAGGAGCCACTTACATTGCCGACAATGTGCACTGTCCCTCACTTCCTCCTGTAGTGTTCTGTTTGCGGATTGTACCCACCGAGAGTTGGCTTCACGATTCGTTTTGACAGTTACCACAAAAACAGTGACAGAAGGATTAACTTTTGACAGATGTCTTATGAAAATGCAGGACCATATGTTCTCAGCTTGATATTAAACAGAGGGAAGAAAAGAATAGGTGGCTGTCTTGGAAGAAAGGGGGGGGAAATGGACTGGCAATTTGATGAGGATGTTTGTAGTTTTCATTCACCGATAAAAGATAAATATGTTGAATCCAGATCTGGCATTTGAGTTTTCTATCAGCATTGAACCATCCTGGTTCTTCTTAGTGAATCACCGTGATTTCCAGAACTAAAATATTACTTCAAGATTCTGGGAAAAAGAGGTTCTGAGAAAAAAAAAAAAATAATTCTGAACCCAAAATGTTTCCTGTTTCTTTAAATAATATATTTTAAAAATAAACTAAATATACTTTTGGAGTTTGGTTTAGACTAAATCTCCCCCCCCGCCCTTACTGGCCACTCATTCATTCACCTATTTACTCATAAAACTAAACAAAGAAAACAAATGTTTATACACAGAATTAAGATAAATATTGGGAAATATTTTCTTTAAGAAGAAGCTTTAAGAGGCTCACAGTCGAGTGATAAGAATGTTTTGTGTATGAATAGTGGAGGTATAATATGATATGTAGTAAAAAGACAAACAGCAAAGACATGAGGGTGCCATAGAAGTATAGGGGAGAGCTTCTAACAGGACATAATATTGGATGAAGATGGCTTACCAGGTAATGTAAGATTGCTTAGAATATGTTGATTAGGGAACCCATCTTTCAGGATGATACTCCAAAGGCAAATCAATATGGTAGCCAATTCATTGTTCTTAATTTTGTTCTCAGTAAATATTAACTAAAGGAGAGAAGCGATAACTATGATGATGTGTTACTTATATGGAAATACACGGACACGGCATTTGTTAAGAATAAAATCAAATGTCTACAGAATTCAGTAGGGGTAAACTCTTATTAGAAATAAAATAAATTTAAATATGTTCTCATATACCTTGTGCAGATAAGGAAAATTGGTGTTTCTTTGAACTTAGAGAAGAACTAAAATTGCCGTGTCCTTGATCTACTGCTCTGACATTGAGCTGGTTGGACAATACTTCTAGAAAGTTAAGTCCTGATTCTATGACTTACTATTCAAATTATTTCTTCATTTATTATCTCCACACTTATTTTCCATGTTATAGTAAAGTAGTTTTTCTCATTGAAGTGTTTGTCAGTTACCCACTTTTGAGCCCTGCCAATGCAACACTGAGATTATTCAATGAAATGATTCTTTCCTGGAGGGTTCAGAAGGATGACCCACTGTGAATTCAATTGAAGCCATTTCAAAACTTGAATCCTAATAATAATGTTTATTCTGATATTTTCTCCTTAGTTTTCCTTATGTAATAGAGCCATGATTGAATGAAATTGTTAGCTTCCAGCTATAAATGAAGTATTGACTTTGAGTGTTAGTGATTGGCTTTGCCGATTATTTCAGTTATTTTGTTAATGGGACAGCAATGCAAGAAAAATAATCACATTTTAATTAACAGTGAAAGCTGACTGCATTTCCTAATTCCAATTAACTAACCTCTGCTTCTCTCCCCAACTCAAATATTATTCACATGAGTACTTGGATAAAATGTGAAGACTAGAGTTCTTTTTATATGTATGTAATATACATGCATCATCCTGATAATGTTATATAAGGCAAGGGTTATTCATAAATTTATAGAAACAAATTCCATTTTCTGACTGGCAGTAATGCCCCTTAATACTCATGTATAGTAACCACACAGGTATCATTAAAATGAAAAATATTCACTTTTTAGGCATGTATACACTAAATCAAAAGCTCATTTTTGTCTAAGTATTTTTCTTCAACTGTATTATTTTTGAAAGTGCAACTTATAATGTTCAAAACAAGGCCAATTAGGCCAATATTGACAAGTTATAAATGCATTCCAAACTTTTTCTTGGAGTACTCAATAAACAAGTACTTCTATTTGTATTCATTTTGAGACTGTTTTCACTGAATCACACTTTAATCAGGAAATCTGAGCTTATAAAAATGTTCATTAAATTGATTTTTCCAGTATTACTGTACACACCGAATCCTCTGAAGGCTATTGAAATACTTTATTTCATGATGTTTGCCAGGCTAATGAAGATATGTACAAAGTTATGGCCAAATTTTATATAATATTACATATTAAAAGAGTCTCCATATTTGCACTTTTCTAAAATATTACTTTTGCTGGTGTTTAAACATACAATTTAAAAATAGGCAGTTGGTAGGTGCCTGGGTCGCTCAGTGGCTTAAGCACCCAACTCTTGATTTTGGCTCAGGTCATGATGCCAGGGTCGTGGGATTGAGCCCCAACTTGGACTCTGTGCTGTGCATGGGTCCTGCTTAATATTCTCTCTCTCCCTCTCCCTCTATCACTCCTTCCCTCTGTCTCTTGAAAGAAAGAAAGAAAGAAAGAAAGAAGATAGACAATTGGTAATTTGATTGGATTTTAACTATATCATGGAACAGATATAGGAATAAATCCAATAAGGAACTACTTATTGCTTAAAAATATATAATATTTTGTTAGAAAATATAGTTAATGAAAATGGCATTATTCAAACACAAACTTCAAGTCTTCTCTGATTTGCAACAAAGAGGGTATCCCTGTGTTTTAAATGCAGACAGCTCTCCTTAAGTTTTCTTGTTTTTTAAAATTCTTTACAAGAGGGGCGCCTGGGTGGCTCGGTCGGTTAAGCGTCCGACGTCAGCTCAGGTCATGATCTCACGGTCCATGGGTTCGAGCCCCGCGACAGGCTCTGTGCTGACCGCTCAGAGCCTGGAGCCTGTTTCAGATTCTGTGTCTCCCTCTCTCTGTGACCCTCCCCCGTTCATGCTCTGTCTCTGTCTCAAAAATAAATAAACGTTAAAAAAAAATAAAAAAAAAATTCTTTACAAGATAGTTGTTTCAGTATTTATTAGAGAGTTCATGATAATGTTTCCTTTGCATAAGCTATTTATTTAGGAAAAATTACAACATAAAGTAGCTCAATAGAAAATGTTTAGAGTATTTTTCATGATATATTTATTAATTAAATAATTACAGAGTAATTAAATTAGTTTAAGAATCTCTTACATATGTTTTACATAGATGTGATTCAGACTAAAAATTGTAAATAATTTTTACAAATATAAATGCTGTTGCATGAAGAAAAATATGTACTAAGTCCTAATTGGATTCAGCTGCATGGGATAGAAATCCAACTATAATCTCTTAAATAAGTAGAGATTTATTTTTCTTGTGTAAAAAGAAGTCCAGAATTGGACATCCAGGGTCTGGTACAGCAACTCCAAGATAACATCAAAAATTGCTTTTTGATTTTCCAATTCATCATCTTAAGCTTTCTGCTTTCTTCTCTATGCTCATAAAGTAGCTTCTGTATGTCTAGTCTTTGTGTCAGCAAGACATGGGAAAGATGAAAAAAAATAGGAAAGATTAAAGAAAAACAGCAAAAGTATATACCGATGAGTCTGTCCATTTAAAAAAGTTTTCCTGAAAGCCCTGAACATTTCTTCCATGTTTATCTCATTAGCAAGGTGGAATCCCACGTCTACCCCAGCTCCAAGTTATTATGGGCAGGTGGGCATTTTAATTAGACATACTGCTATTCAAGACACAGCCCATTGATAATAGATTCTATTAATATGCAAGGTTTTTATTAATAAGAAGAAAGGAGAAATGGATATCGGAGAGACCACTGGCGATGACTGCCATACTCATTATCAACTTTGCAATCAGATCCCAAAAGGCTAAGATGTCGTTAAAGAGATTGCTAAAAATAGCAGTTCATGTAGCTTCAGGGGCAGCAAAGATAGCACATTTCACTGCCTTTTATGATTTAATCATTTACTGCAGTGATTACTGGAGTAATCATTTACTGAATGCCGTGGCGATTCAAGGTGGAGAATTTAAAGTGTGGAGTCATTTACACCTGCATTTTTACTTCCTATCTTCCAGCTATGTAGGATTGGCCAAGTTATTGAACATCTGTTGACATTTGTTTTCCAATTTATGAAATAGGAGACTTTTTAGAGTGAGCACAGTATTTTGCATGAAGTAGATTCAAAATTATTAGATGACTTCCCATTTTCCTCAAAATTCATGTAATCAATGATGATTTTCAATGACAGAGTAAGATACTCAGGAGAAAGAAAACTGAGTGTCAATGAAATTTTGATTACTTCTCTTTTCTGGCTCTGTAAGTAAACAAGTCTGAGTAAACCATCTGTTGATTTTAAGAACTATGGCAGGCTTTGTTTTAAGCTGAGTAGGTATTCAGTAGAATGTAAATGTACTTTAAAGCTGAAGAACATAGTAAAACGAATTGCACATTGACTGTGTTTCTACGTATGACAAGAGAAACAGTTTTGTATTACTCTGGCCATCACTTGAAGATTAAAGGTGATTATCTTTGCTTCTACATGGCAGAGATGTGAGAGTCCCCCCTGGTTGCTGCAATATTTCCAGCCAGTAGGAACAGGCACATTGTGACTGGAGATTGAATCGTACCAATAATGTCACCTTACACTTAGAAAGAGTTATGGTGATAAACCAATTCTGGGTTGCTACAGCAAGAATCAAGAATCAGCCCTTGCTTTTTGGTCTAAGTTAACCAGGTAAAGTGCCCACCTGTGTCTAGTCCTCCTGTTCTCTTTGAGACTTACACATACCCTTTGATTTATTTTGTCTGCAGAAATAACCTCATATCAGGCAGATTCAGTCTCAGTATTCCATGTGGCATTTATGGAGTGTCCATAGATGTTGGCTCAGGCTATCAAATATGAGCATAAAAGAACAGAAGAACACTAGGCATAAGAAGAAACAGAAGGCAAGTATTTAACCATGACCAAATCTTAGTAATAGCAGCAAACTAGCAGGATGACTCAAATAACAATGGAGACAAGAACGTAGGCACAGTGGTCGGAAGGAAGTAAGAGCTAATGCTTAATAGTGCTTAGTTTTCACTCCGCACTGAACTCTGTCCTTTTACTACCTCATTGAATCATCATAGCTGCCAGTATTAGTTTACACGAAAGAAGTTAACTATGGTGTTTAAGGTCATAGCACCAAATTCAGGCAGTTTAATTGCAAAGTCTGTACTTTTAAATGATATTCTATATTATAGCTACATAAAAATAACAAATAAATTAAAATAAATTGAAAAGGCAGCCTTACTCTTGCTGAGTTCAGTGCTTTGGAAAAAAAAAAAAGAAAACCTTGATAGATTGACCCATCCACGTTTATAACTGGAAAATTCCATAGCAGGTGGGCACCTGTAGGCTAGACTAGCAGTTCCAAAGAGATGCCTTTAACTGATATTGTTCACTAATAGCAAGATTTATCACAGACATTATGGAAGTCATTTAATGGCTGTAGTACTCATGGAGACACGTTCTGGGAATATATGTTTCAGGCTGCTGCAGTTCTTTTCAGATCAAATCATATTTCTTGTGGAAATAGTGTAGTGTTGACTGATGGGTCATCGAACCTGAAGGGATAGTTCAATGGGTTTGTATTCTGAAACTGAAAAAAAATGTCAATTTTTATTTGCTCTTAGACTCATGTTTTGAATCAAATAATATTAGATGCAATGGGAATGTTCGAGAAAACTGCCTCAAGTTTGCTTGTTAAATATCCATGCTTCATTTGTAAGACCAGGATAAAAGTATGTGACAAAAAAGCATGTAGAGATTATTGAACAATGATTTTCTCATGAGGGACCAATATGTCTACATTAATTGATTCTTGAATAAGAAATGGTGGGTCTCAGCTAAGAAAATATAGTAAATAAAAGTTAGTTTGTTAAAAAAGAAAGAGAGAAAGAAAAAATCAATAACTACTCTTGTTTTAATAAAGGAATCCCCGCAAGTGTCCTGTTGAAAATTATAAATGGGAGAAGCATTGTGAATAGAACTGGAGGGCTATTACGACCGCTTTTAAGATTACTTAAGTATTTAATTTATTATATGTGATGTTTTAAAACAATGTTTTAGATGTGTGTAAAATACAGTGGATGTAATATTTTTCTTTCTTTGTATAATATTGTCCTGTTTTAAAGGAAGAAGTCTTTTGACTTCCCATCAGAAAGGAAGAACAAAGAAAGGCAGAGAGTTTTGTGCCGGGTAGTGTACTAAAGGGTGAATTAACTTCTCAGCAGACCAAATGTGGTTCACCAGGAATGTTCATTCCAGTAATATAAAAGAATAGATTCTCCCTATGTCTTTACTGTTTTCTTTTAATGTAAGAAACTATTTGTTTGATATTATTATTCTTGAAATGCTAGCCCTGGAAATATTTTTTAAAAATTTAATATCAATGAGATCTTACACAGACAATTCCAAAAAGTAGGCTGATTTCCCATTAATTTGGAGGAAAAAAGTGTTTTTTTTTTAATTTTAATGTATGATTGCATGCTACAATTACTAATGACAAAAGTATTAAGTCTTATTTCAAGCAGGAAATGATTTTAGTCCTCTGTACCACATAAAATCAACTTGGAATATAATATGAAAGAGAAAATTAATGTTGATATCATAGTAAAAACTGTACATGATTTATGGGGGGAATTAGAATTGCATTACCATTTGTGTGTGTGTGTGTGTGTGTGTGTGTGTGTGTAGGTAATACTCATTCTAATTAAATACACAAGGTTAGGAAAGAGGAAAATTAATAGTTATACAGGACAGTGGTGAGAAAGTAGGAATAAAAACAATTTATACCCCAATATTAAACTTATTTTCTCCTTCACTCAGACGTCTTGTATTATAACCTCAATCTACCTGAGAGAGTTCAAAACAAGAACAGTCTTTCTTTCTCTCTTTCTTTCTTTCTTTCTTTCTTTCTTTCTTTCTTTCTTCTTTCTTTCTTTCTTTCTAAACATTTTATTTTTAACTAAACTCTCTACCCAGCATTGGGCTTGAAACCACAACCCCTAGATCAAGAGTTGCACGCTCCACTGACTGAGCCTGCCAGTGCCCCAAGAACAGCTTTTTTAAAACTTCCTTTTCATAGAATGTTTTCCTGCTAAGAAAATGTATCCACATTACTCAAATCATTTATATAATGTAATAACTTTTAAAACTTTTATCCCCAATTGAAAACAATATCATGATGTGTGAAATCATTGTAGATTTTATAAATATTCATATATAATCAGGTGTATTACTTTATTTATAATCTTGGGAATTAATATATTTTTTTGGTTTACCTATTTATAGTATAAAGATAAATGACTATAAAAGTACATGTGTTATTTGGCATTTTGATATCTATTGAGAGAGAGAGAGAGAGACTTGTGTCCCCATAAAAAAGGAAATTGCACTCATTGAACCAACCATATACAACTATTTATTGTGTGTAATAGTAGGGAGCTGAGAATTCTTTTTATATTCAAGTGGCATAATTCCAGTTATATCATGGTATTTCTAGCAATTTATCACATAGTTTCCCATGGGGAAATATCACTTTTAGTCTTATCTATCATTGTTTACTTCAAAACTGTGTAGTGTATAGGTGACTATTTATAGGCAAGATAAATTACGTTGCAGCTTTAATTTTTCAGGTTTACAACTCTCACTCGTGACATGGAAAATGAAAAGATTTAAAATCCGTTTCAAGCATGTAACTATAATTTCATAAAATTTTATGTTCCACAATATATAATGTGTGATAAATGATGTGAAGTACAGAAAATATTCACCAATACTGCCTTTTCGTGACTGTAAGTTTGGTGCCTTTTAAATAGGGCTGAATGATCAGGCCTGAAAGGTTCCCTTTTCTTCGTTGAAAAATGTACAAAATAGTTTACAGTGAAATTAAAAATGAAATAAGAGAGGAAGTGCATTATTTAGAGTAAGTCAGGACAATTGAGTTTCGTTTCCAAGGCTCTCAACTTTTGAGCTATGATATATCAGAGAAATATTCTGATATCCCAAGCCCCAGGCTCCTCATTCTCTGTGCTAAGGAGAAAAGGATTATTAATGATGTCAAAAAGACAATACTTATAAAAATAATTAGTACATTTGTATAAATTATTCAAATGGAAAATCTTAGTATAATTAGTAATAATCAAATGATCCCATTTTATTTTATTTATATTGTTCTCTCCACACAAACCCAAGTCTGATCATAAAGCTTATGCCTGCTACTTTTACTCCATGTTATTTTCCCCGTGTTCAGGGAAAGCTGATGGAGCTTAAAATTGATGGAGTCCTTTCTAATCCTGGCATCAATCTATATTCTCAGTCCCTGATGCCTTTTCGTGCTACTGACTTTTCCCTCAGTGAAGTGCTGTAACACATTTACATACGAAATCTTGATGAAATATGGTTGATGGAATTTATCTTATCTGAAAGAATCAGAAAGCTAAAGTTTGTTTTGATCATTGTTTGTTTTGTTTTGTTTTGTTTTTTACTCTTAAATGTTTTTAAGTTTACAGGCACATACCATTTTGATTTATTAAACATTATAAGGTGGCTTTCTTGAGCCAAATGGCCCCCAAATAGCAGCAGATATTTTCAATGCACATAATGGAAAGAACCCTGGGCAGAGTTGGATAACCCAGTTTCTATTCTGACTTCTGTAATTAACTAGCTCTATGATATTGAGGAAATCACTTAGCCTTTCTGATTCTCAATTTCCTCATTTGTGGAATGAAATAATTAAAACCTTGTTCTCCAAGGTACTTTCTAGTTTCAAAGGCCTGATTTTACTCCATGACAGGAGCTGTGTATGAAAATAATTTTTTCTTTTTTTTTTTTAAATCTCCTTCTCAGCAATGCAAAATACATTAACAATGTTTTTAGAATATCCGATCCCAAGTATATTTGGGTTTAATTCTTGCCTAATGATCGACAACCAGAGTGGTCAGTCTCTTTAGTCAAGGATTTATGCAATGGTCTGGACTGGCCAATTCAAGAGTCATGGTACAAATAGTTCTACAACACAAAAGATACACTTAAACCTTAGATAGGCAGCTTTTTTTTTTTTTTTTTTTTTTTTTTTTTTTTGGTATGTGAACTGATCTATATCTGAGCTGACTATTCAAATGCCTTATTATTTTCCTTCCTATGAAGAGGACCAATAAATTCCAAGCATCATTAGCAGCAAGTGTGTGCTCAAAACCAACAAATGACATGCTAACTTCTCAGAGAAGGCTTCAAGATATAAAATGAGTGAAAACCTTGTTATTTCTGTGAGCATAGATAGATCATAGGAGCAAAAGTACTCAACATTTTATAAGGCAATATAAATGCAGCCTGTTTTAAACTAAAATATAACATTATTTGTGTGTGTGTGTGTGTGTGTGTGTGTGTGCGCGCGTGTGTGTGTGTGTGTGTGTGTGTGTGTTTATGTGAGAAGAATCAAAACTTGGAATTAAAGAAAAATTATGTTCGGCCCAAAGTGTTTCCCCTCCAAAAATGCTAGGGGATTGGGCTTAGGCAGCAGTTAAATTATAGTATCATAAAGACTCAAGCAGAGAATTTCAAAAGCATTCTGTGGATTACTACTAGTTTTCCAGTGTGTACCCATGATTCTGAATTGAAGAAGAGGACTGGGAAGGGAGTGTGAACCATGGCCCTGCCTCATTCCTTCTATATTCTGCACAATGCATAGCTGCTAAGCTTTCATTTTAAGACATTGTATGTTAAACATAAATCCTTAGAATGGCTGGCTTAGAGAACACTGGTATGGAACACAATAAAATGAACGTATCTGTGCATTTGGTTTAAGTTTAATGAACTGTCACTCTTTGAGCTGCAGGAGCAGAGACCTTTACCACAATGTAAGTGTCTGTACAGAATGAGACAACACATCTCATTTGACTTCCCACAGCAATTTACTTGATGAAAGCTCTTTCCTGGATCCTGAGTTCAGCATAACTAGATCAATTGCCCAGGTTTCTTTGATTCCAAAGTTAAGATTCACAGGTATTTCACTTTGACAAAAAAAAAAAAAAAAAGAAAAAAAAAAGCATTGTTTCAAATTGTATAAAGGATGAAGAAGTAGCAATAGTAAAATCTGCTGTGCTTTTTTTTTAATTTTTATTTTTAATGACTTTAGGTGAAGAAAACAGATTCTCTACCTATGTTGATCTTTGAGGACTTATGTTGGATTTGTCCCCAAATCTGTTGACACTTGAATACAATCAGTATTCAATAAATGCATATTGCATGCAAAAAGAACATGGATGGTTTTGTTTTGGATTTTTTTTTTTGACTGGCAAAACCAAATTCAGAGTAGGAGATTTATGAGTTCATTCTATGAGGAAAAGTACAATTTCAGTAATTGATTTGATATCAGAAAGACTCCCTCTCTCCTCCTTATTTTTCTCATTCTGCTTTTGTATGCAGACTAAATTTTCTTCTATTTTCAAGACACCTTCATTATGTTGTCCAGGGTACAGGGTGAGGTGGAGACTATCTTGGTAGTAGTCAGCTATTTCTTTGACTGGAAAGGCATATGTGAACATTGGCCAGACCTACGATCTCTTCCTATGGTGTGGTCAAAGGGACAAAGTGCAGTGATTAACAATATTACTAGATTCACAGGGTGAATTTGTACGGGGTCACTTATACAAAGGAGGGAGCAGATGTATGTACTAGAAATAGTGGAGTATGGATACAGGCAGGGAAAAATTAAACAAGCAAACAAATAAAATAATGTGTCAGAAAATTGAGGCACTGTGACATAATGATTTATGAGAAATATATATTTGGCCACTCAGATGATCAAATATATACTTCTCAGATATATATGGTCTTCGTTCACAGTTCCTGAAAATGCTTGACAGCCGTAAAACTGTCATGGGTATCTTGTTATTAATGAAGGTGACTTTTGGACCCCACTGTGGGGAAAGGGCTGGTTGCAATGGGGGCCAACCATTTGATTAAAGGTTACCTTCAATCCTACCCCCTGCCCTCAAGGAAGAGGAGAGGGGCTGGACACTGAATCAGTCAATGGCCTATGACTTAGTCAATCCTGACTATAAAATCAATGATAGCTCCATAAAAAAAACAAAAAGACTGAGTTCAGAGAGCCTCTAGGTGGGTGAACATGTGGAGACTGGGGAGAATGGCACCCCAAAGAAAGCATGAAATCTCTGTGCTCCTCTATGTATCTCTTTATCTGGCCATTGATTCATATCCTTTATCCTATCACTTAATAGACTAGAAAATGTAAATATTTCCCTGATATCTGTGAGCCACTCAAGAAAATTAAAACAACCTAAAGAGTGGACTGTTGGAACCTCTAGTCTGTAGCTGATCAGTCAGAAGCACAGGTGTCATAGCCTCAATATGGCAACTGGAGTCTGATGTGACAGGGGCGGAGGGGAAGTGTTCTTATAGGACCTTAACCTGTGGAATCTGATGCTGTTTCTAGGTAGATAGTGTCAGAATTGAGTTGAATTCTTGGACAGCCTGTTGCTATTTGAGAATTGCTTGGACTTGTGTGTGGGGAACACTACTCCACACATTGGAATTGGGTTCAGGAATCCTAAAAGAGTTGGTGTGAGTAGATGCACGTAACCAAGAAATCAAAATTGTCTCTTTAATCAAGTCATGATTATTTTTTTTAAATGAAGTATTAATAATATTAGATTTCTGTAAGTACCTACAAGTATTAGTTTTCCATTGCTGAATAACAAATTCCCACAAATTGAGCAGCTTAAGGCTCACAGTTCTGCAGGCAGAAATTCAGCACAGAATAAAGGATTTCTTTGTTCAAGGCCTCACAAGATTGAAACCAAGGTGTCAGCAGGGCTATTTTTCTCTCTTGAGGGTGAGAAAATCAGCTTTCAAGCTCATTCAGACTGTTGGCAGAATTTTTCTTTGCTATTTTAGGCCTCAGGTCCCCTTTATACTGCTAGTGGGGATGTGGGACTGCCCTCAGCTCCTAAAGATTGCCCCTTTGTATCCAAGCAAGTTGGAGCATGGGTTTCTAATTTCCTCTTTTTACACCTGGAAAAGAATTCTTAAGCTTTTAAAGGTCACATGTGATTAGGTCTGGCCCACCCAGCATAACATAACTATAAGAGTTAAATCCATAGTCTTCACAGTCCTGGGGAATATGCAGGGAATGTACATTAAATCTTGGGAAATATGCAATATGGCAGAATACTGACCACCCCACCATATTTTGGAGTTCAACCACAATTGATAATTAAGGCTTGATTTGGATTCAAGACTATATTTAATAAATACAAGTTTTATGATCTGAAATAATACAATGAAGTATGATTGGACCCGGATTAGTCTTAGAAATTTTGTATATAGCTTCTCTTAATCAGCAACCAATGGTATATGGAGAGAGTAGAAAATTATTAAATGCAGGGAAAGGTGATAAGTAAACAAACCTTTTGTTTTTTTTTAGATTTTGGAAATAATGCAAGTATAAATCTGTAACATTCATGTCAGTTTTGGGAAAATGAGGTACACACACATATACACACACAATTCTATGGATTCCATGCATTATTAGGAAAATTTAATAACAAAGCAATTCAATAGCTTCTGAAAAGCAATTAAACTTTGAGAGATTTATTCATCATTTTAGGTCTCAGTCAATGTCAAATTAAGCATCTGCTTTTATAATTCTGAATTCCTTAAAAAAAAAACTTTGACCTTTAAAAATGAAATAGCTTGAAATCGATTTATTTCACTACACATCCAATAATATATATTTGCAGAAAGCAGTCAAAACTGAGGTTCATGCATCTGTGAGAGCTGTTTGCATTTTTTCTTTTTTTTTTCTTTATATTTTTCTTTTTTATTCATTACTTTATTTTCCTTTTAAAGTCAAACTCAGTGAAATTACTATCTCTTTGGAAGTTTCTTGGGAATCTTGTTATCCCTAGTGGGAAACAAGTGAACCCTGAGAATGATTCCTTCCTTAATATGCTTATAATGAGAGATTTTAGAGAAACATCTCTGATTAACCTGTATTTAGAAATAAGATGCATTTTACTGCGTTTCTTACACAGAAGAGTTACTGTTTCTATCTCTCATTAACACATTGCAATTTAGCATTAAGAGTACTCATTTTCATATTATTAGGCAAAAAAATGAATATTTAATGTATACTTTATCATGCAAATAAGATAATATTTATGACACTGTTATAGGATATAAGACTGAGAGATATGAATTCTTAACAGTAAATTTGACATGAAACTGCTTGACTCACAATACAAAGAAAGCAACCTGGTTAAGTACTTGGATTTATTTTTTTCTGCTTTTGTGATATTATACTTTCAAAATCCATTTAAAGTAGTTATTGTAAAGTGAGGAAAGGAAATAAAAGACTTCAGTGAGGTGGCTTTGTCCTTTAACACATAAAGCAATCCCCACAGTAATGCATGCTACAGAAAATAGGTCACCTTCAAACCACCTTTGAAATAAGCAGATAATGTGATTTTCAGATTGTGTTCTTAACAGTGTTGTTTTATAGAATGCATATCTATTTAGCCTTTTATTTATTTTGCAAAAATGTGCATGTGTGAGCACATGAAAACACATACAAATATTCTGTCTTTCTCATTTATCTCTGATATATATATATATATATACATACATACACATATCTAAATCTGATATATATATATATACACATATCTAAATATTCCCACACACATACATATGCCTATTTATTTGGTTATTAGTTCATTGTGAGACAGTACATGTGCTAATGAGTTTTTCTCTAATGAAATGTAGTGATTCAATTAAGTTTTTAATATTATGGATTTCTATATGCTTCAAAGAAAATTATGATATACACAATGTGCAGAACCTTAGAAAAATTTTCATTGGAATATTTTATTGATATAGTAGTAAATTATATTTTCTTTAACATAAATGCTGTTCACTCTTTTCTAGTTGACTATTAATTGTTCCAAATACATGATTGGCACTATATTATTGAGGTGATTTCTAACTATAAATGTGATATCACTTTGTATTTTAAATAAAAACACAAATATAACATGCTTTTTAATTATATAGTAAATTCATATGAAAACTTCTATAGAAAAATGTGATTTGGGAGACAAGAAATTGTAAAAAGACACAGTGTTTTGAGTGAGTATCTTTTTTGCTATGACCCATATTGTTCCCCACTGGACTCCTGTCACCTTAATAACAAGTTGTAACTTATGTTCTCTATTCCAGTGGCTAGTGCAATAACTAATGGGCAATCCAAAGCATTCTTGAATACAACTATTCTCATTAATGTGTCCATTATAATACAGCCTGGTTTTGCTCAAACGAACTGATGTATATTACAAAACCGATACTTGGGTAGCTTGTGGCTAATCTAATCCCCTGGCCAAAAATTCAGTGTTTGTTTGTCTTTTCCTCTTAAGAGAGACCCATTTTTGAGAGTTAAGAAAAAAAAAAATGACTTTACATGCATCAAATTAAAAGAGAACTGATTTAGTTGAAGAGCTAGACTCAGAGATACACAGAGTTAGACTACTTGATTTGAATCTTAGCTTTGTGTCTTTCCATTTGTGTGTCTTGGGCCAACTCAGCTTCTCTGTGCCTCAATTTATGCATCTGCAAAGTGAGACTGTTAATAGTAGGGTTGTCCTTATAGGGTTATTCTAACTATTAAAGTGGCTTCAGACACATAAAACCTTTAGAAAATTGCCTGGAAAAAGTAGAAGCTTGATAGTGTTTTCTATCATTATTTTGTATCCAATTAGTTTTCTTGTATCTATGAATATAAATTAATGTAAATGGAAACAAATATCGCTATACTGGGATCATTTGGATGTAAATGCAGATAAATGAAGGGAAATAGACATTTGGAAGTTAAATTCTCTAAGGTATTTTCCAAATTTTATGATGTAAGTGTTAGAATCCACATTTTATGTATGATGATTCTGACATCCAAAGAAACTTAGTAACTTCTACAATAACATCCAGCTAAGAAGTAATGGGTTTGGGATTTTTAACCCCAAATGTTTGAGGCTTGTGATCATGGATTTTAGACCATTCCATATTTTAAATCAGAGGTAATATTTGAGTCTGTCTGATTTATTACAGTTCTTAAATGCATATACAAAGAAGTTGGGATAGAACATAGAGCTTTTGAAAATTAAATTTTACATTTTGAAATATTAGAATTTCATTAGAAAGAGTTCACTTATCATATTTGTCATGCTAGCACATCACTGATTAGTTTGAGAACTAAATAAAGCTTATAAGATGTGTAACACGGTGTCCTGTATTCAGTAAGGGCTAATTACTTTTATTATAAGTAATAATATGGAAAAATAGTAATGAGTAGCAATAAATTAGTGAATGATATCTAACTATAATAACGTGTAATTATTATTTAAAGCTCACTTTTATCTAGAATAAATCATCCTCTGAAGAATAATCACATTTGAAATCATACAGAAATTCACTTTCATTTCAAATAGAGATTCCATTACTGAACATTTGATAAGAACAGTTTATTGTCAGGGAATGTTTTGTTATCTAAAACCTGGCTTTGTGAAAAGTGCTTTACAGCTTTGGAAATGTAGGTAAGAAATTATTTTAACCTTCTCCCATATTTTTTCCCCCAAATCCAGGCACCACGCCAATGACCTCTCAAACTTCTCCAGAACTACTTATTAATATGTTGTGACACTCTCAAATGATATAATGTAATCTGGGTGAGCTGAAGTTGTAAAATATGACAATCTACAAGACGAGTTAGGATACCCCTCATATGTAACCACACATGCAATATTCAAGGAGAAAAAGAAAATGAAAGAGAGCATCGGGTGAATAGCATTTTTTTTTTTTCTTTAACAGGATATAAAATATATCCTAGCACATCAGATTTTGTTACTCCCAAGAATTGCAAATAGTCTTTGTTCTTCTTTGCCCTGCCTTGGCATACCTCTGGGGAGGTGCGGGCCTTTTTGAAATGCATTTCTACTTCCTTACATAGAAGGTGAAATATTTCCAGATGATAAATAGCTTTGGGTCTGTAACCCAGGCAGGGGAGTCCTCAACTCACTTTGGGCTGTTAAAGGGAATTTCCAACCTTGTAAAGTGGTATTCCTCTTGCTCAAATGGCAGCAATCATTTGAGGAAGAACAAATGAGTCCCTTCAGGGAGTAGGGTGGCATAGAATGTCAAATATTCTTGAACCTTAAGTGGCGTCAGAGAGAAATTTTGCATTATAACTTATTCAGGCAGAACTATAGATCATCTTTGGGTCTAGTCTTCTTTTGTCAATAAGCAATGCCTTAAACATAATCCAATGGCTTTGTAGCCAATGCAATGGCCTCTGTGACGGTTCTGAGAACAGAATAAGCATGAATTGGAAAGTGAGCAACTATAAAAAATGACATACGAATATTTTATAAGTATACCAAGAAGCATATCGAAAAAGTAGGTTTTTTTGGTTTCTTGGTGCAAAAGGAAATTATTTCAACCAAAGAAACTTGCATAAAATTTTCTCCTACTAGTTTTGACTGGTTTATCCGAGGGATCCTGTATGTAAATAAGACAGTTATAATATTATTTCAGATCACATGCACCAACTGTTGAACCATAATATTAAAGCATTCCACAGGTTTTGTAATCATTGGAAAACTGAAAAGGAGTACCACAACTTATATGCCATTACTACACCCAAATTTACTGATGCATACCCTGTACAAGGAGCGTTTCCCTCACATTGAGTGTGTTTATGGAGATGACTGGAAGGAGATGCCATAACTCAAGGATCTCTACATTAAGTAGGGCTTACTGTTATACTGCTACATTTGCTCATATATATTTTGAGACTAAAGAACTATTCTAAGACAGAATAGTAAACACTTAAAGACATGTCAGGAAGTTTCGTTTTCCAGCAGACAAATTCAGAATGGAGGCTGGTTCCCTGAAAAAGAGATGATGATAAGTAAATATTAACATGCATGATCCAGGGCACCTGGGTGGCTCAGTTGATTAAGCGTCTGACTTCGACTCATGTCATGAACTCGCGGTTTGTGGGTTCGAGCCCCGCGTGGGGCTCTGTGCTGACAGCTCAGAGCCTGAATCTTCCTTCAGATTCTGTGTCTCCCTGTCTCTCTGTTCTTCCCCGTTCTCTCTGTCTCTCAAAAATAAACATTAAAAAAATTTTAAATGCATGATCCTTCTAAAATTAACAGAAATTAAAGACACAAAATCCAAATGCAGTGTTTGAAAGTTGCTTTGATCTATGCTCAAAATATAAAGAAAGAGCCAAGAAAGATCTTTGAAGAGACAAGTGGGGAAAATGGAATATGGGCTGGTTATAAGGTGGTGATAGGTATTTTAAGTAATTTTCTTAAATGAGATTTTGACATTATGATTACATAGGAAAGGGCCTTGTTTTCATGAAGTTGGTGTTTCAGTATCATGTAGGTAATTGTTTTGATGTTCACAATTTTAAAAAGTATATATATATATATATATATATATATATATATACACACACACATATATATATACACACATATATATATACACACACACACACACATATATATATATATATATATATATATATATATATCAGATACAGGAAATGTTAGTAATTATTTAATCTAGATAGTGAGAATATAGGCCTTCCTTGTATCATTCTTTTAATTTTTCTGTTGGTTTGAAGTTCTTTTTAAAACAGTTTTCGTAAAGGAAGTTGATAGAGTGCCCACACATTTTCATTCCTCTCCTGAGACCGTCAGTAATCTACAATATAGGAACAAAAGTATTAATGCATAATCTTGATGAGAATGATGTGGAGGGCAGGTTTTAAAACAGTATGTGAGGTACCATAGTACCTTATGGACACATGGTTAATAATTTGCAAGAACATACACCAAATCCAGTATTTGCTGAACACAAATTTTGGTTCTCAGGCAGCAACGAAATCAAAAGTTTTTTGTTTTTTTGTTTTTTTTTTCAAAAATCAAAATCAAAAGTTTCTCCTTCCAACATAACTCCTGTGCTCCCCGGGCCTAGTAACCACCCCCTATCCCGGCAAATAGCAAATGAAAAGAAAATCACTGCTGGACACAGTAATAGAAAAAACATTTTCTATTTTATGTGTATTTTCAACCCAGAGAAAAAGAAGACTAAATCCCTTATTTTGTGCAGCAGTTCCTAAAATATAATCAAAGAGATGCTAGTAAACATTTAACTTTAAATTAGCTTTCTCAAACTTTTAGACACTGGAATCCAGATTTGCTGATGCTCCGAAGCTCGTTAAAGCCTTTCTCGGCATCATATTTTCATGCTCCATCTCAGATGACTTGGAAAACGTCCGAAAACACCACCACCGCTTCCACAAAACAACTGCTCGCACAGTGCGGATTTCTACATCTAGTGTTTATAGAACTCTGTTTCCGGGAGAAATTTTAAATGTCAATACTAAAAAATGATATTATTGAAATTGGCTGCTTTAGTCAGTAAATACAGTCAGCACCTACTCAGAAACAGCTTTGAAAAAAATAATTGGAGGGGCACCTGGGGAGCTCAGTCAGTTAAGTGTCTGACTCTTGCTTTCAGCTCAGGTCAGGATCTCCCGGTCTGTGAGATCGAGCCCCAGGTCAGGATCTGTACTGACAGCGCAGATCCTGCTTGGGAATCTCTCTCTCCTCTAACCCCCTGTCGGTGCTCTCTCTCGAAATAAATAAACATTTAAAAACATAATTGGAATAAGAAACCTTTCTTGCTGCCATTTTTAAATTGCTGTAAATGAAAATAATTTCATCCTTGTGGAATCATTAGCTTTCTGTATGTGTGTGGCTTAAAGCCCCGTGTAAAACGACATCATGTGCTTTGTCATAGTGAATTAACACAGCCCAAAGATGAGGCAAGTCACGAAAATCCTTCTTCTGAAACCCTCCCTCCTTCTTTATGCAAATGACACTAAGAAGTAGCTTCACAGTATAAGCTAAGCCTGCATTTCATTCCTGAAAGATTTAAGAAACAAATTCCCGGGGCGCCTGGGTGGCTCAGTCGGTTGAGTGTCCGACTTCAGCTCAGGTCATGATCTCGTGGTCTATGAGTTCGAGTTTGATCTCCGCTTCGGGCTCTGTGCTGACAGCTCAGAGCCTGGAGCCTGCTTCAGATTCTGTGTCTCCCTCTCTTTCCTCCCCTCCGCCACTCACACTCTTGTCTCTCTCTCCTTCAAAACTAAATAAAAATTAAAACACAAAAAGAAACAAATTCCATCTACAGAGATCAACATCTGGAATCACTGAAGTTTCACATTTTTTTGATTCATAAAAATTATGTTTTTGGTCTTGATAATTACCTGTAAAGGAGCTAAACAGAAGAACACACATACACACACGTACATTCATCTTACTATTTATGAAAAAAATAGGCAATGCTCATTAAATCATTCAACTTCCTTGAATGAATAATGTGCACGTCAAAAATTATTCTGTAAGGGGTACCAGCCTGGCTCAGTTGGTACAGTATGTGACTCTCAGTCTTGGGGTCCTGAGTTTGAGCCCCACATTGGAGATAGAGTTTACTTAAAAAAATTTTTTTTGAAGAATTTCAAGTGATACTGAAAAATAGTCATGGTATTTTGTTATTGAAAGTGTTAAAAAAAAAGAAAGTGTTGATTTTTTTATATCATGTCATATGTGTATATAGTCAGAGAATAATAAATATAAAAGTACATATAGATATATTTCTATATGTATACTTTTTCAGTTATATGTATTTTTATTTATAGCAATTTATATACACTGAATATAACAAAGTGTACAGATGATAAAAGAAGCTATCTATCTACAATACTCACATCAGGCAGTCACTTATTTAATATTAGAAATGATGCTGGAAAAACACCTATACTTTAAGCTAGTTACTCATGTGCCATTTCAATCACCACTGAATAACTAATTTTAAATATTGCCCATCAGGGGTCGTCTTTGTGGCTCAGTTGGGTAAGTGTCCCACTCTTGGTTTTGGCTCAGGTCATGATCTCCTGGTTCCTGAGTTTGAACCCAGCGTCGGGCTCCTTGCTGACAGTACAGAGCCTGCTTGGGATTCTCTGTCTCAACCTCTCTCTCTGCCCCTCCCTCACTTGCGCTCTCTGTCTCTCCCTCTAAATAAATAAATAAACTTAAAAAAATAAAGACAAAAAAAGTTAAAAAATATATTGCCTGTCAGTGCAAGATATCTCAGGTGGTCCCCTATGAGGTATTGTCATGTAATGAACTGCTATAAAATTCCTGATCCTCTCAAGAGGTTTACATTAATCAACTTCATTCCCAGTTCAAAGTTTTAATGTATATTCACATATTTCTTCTGAAGTTTTAACCCCTACAAAATTCAGCTTTAAATTAGAAGGGAAAAGTAGAAGAGTGAGGAAGAACAGCAACTGAGTTTAATTTCGGTCTTGGATAGAGCCGCAAACACATTTGCTTTTCTATTCTTGTGTCTGTTAGAAAAGAAAACAGTTCTGATTTTAGCTAAATGTGGATTTTTTTTTTTTTTTTTTTGGTAACTCTTCTTGGATCCCATTGTAAAAACCTTCTTAGAATGTTCACCCGCTTCCCACAATATTGCCACATATTCTTTGGAGCCATTGGCAAAATGGATGTAGTTTATAGAGTCTTTGCTTTTGCATTGAGCTTTTGCCCGGCTCATATCTTTGGATACATTTAAAAGAGAAAGCAATACCCACTGTGTTGAATATCTTTCATAGTATGGGTGAAATATGTAATTTGAAATTCCCAAGTTCAAAGTACATTTATCTACAGCTTGATTTTACACTTGAAATTTCCTCTGCTTCATAAGAGTTTGTAAAAAATTAGGAGGAAAAAGTCTTCCTCCTGTCATTTATCACAATTTTCCTTAGACTTGAGTAAAATATACAGAAACTTGAAAAAACTCAAATCATGTGCTCTCTTTCTATTTTCCATTACTTCAATTGTAACACTTGTCCAGGTATCAATCCTTTGCATATGTTATTATACAAGTATATTTTCAGAGAAAATTTTGAAATAAATACAAATTCACAGAATGAATGCATTAATTTTAATAACATTAAATTGGAAAGATGATGCTATTTTATTGAACTTAAAACCAGAATGTTGAGTTTAAGAGCAAAGATATAGCCACTGTGATCTTTATTTTGTGTATGTTTTGATTTTACTAATACTAATACACAGAGCTTATTTGCAAAAGGATATTTATATGATTTAAGGTATTTCAAACCTTTTTTGTGGGGTTTGAAACATTAAAAAAAAACAGAACTCATTCTTCCCCAAATTTTGCAAGAATGGTGGGCTTGTAGGCAAATTTTGAGGCACAGTCCAAATGACTGTGAACACTAAAAGAATGTTTTTCCTTTGGTTGATCCATTGACTGAAATGAGCTTTTATTTATTTTTTTATATTTTATTTTATTTTAGAGAAAGAGAGAGAGAGAGCACAAGTGGGGAGCAGGGCAGAGGAGGAGAGACTCTAAAGCAGGCTCCATGCTCAACACTGAGCCCGATGATAGGCTTGATCCCAAAACCCTGGGATCATGACCTGGGCTGAAATCAAGAGTCAGATGCTCAACCCACCAAGCCTCCCAGGTGCTCCTGGAATGAACTCTTAAATCTAAAAATGTGGACTCTGAAATCAGATGGCCTTATACAAATGATTAGGCATAGGCTAAAACATTTTAGATCACCATCTGAATAAAAAAAATGGTATTTATAAGAATATACATGCTGTATAACTTAAATAGTGAGTATGTTACTTATAAATATATATATGAGTATGCATATTCTTAGGGAAGTATAAATAATGTAATACTTACATTGTATGTATACATTATTGGATAATTTATAGATCTCCAAGTCTATGTTCCTCTTCTATCAACTCTTGGACTCCAGTTTGAAAAACATTGACTTAAAGTGTTGCAATGAAAATGTATCGTCTTTTTAGTCCTCCCCTGTTATTTATGTGTATCTTGTTACATACTATAATAGAGTGAATTGTACATGTGTTGAAGAAATTATCAGCGGTTCAAAACTTTTCTACATTACAAGATTTCAAATATATAGAAGGAATTAGAGCAAGCTATTTGTCTGCAAATCTGAAAAGATAATCAGTGATCCCATCCAACATTTAGCTGAGTAATACTGAATAACTCATTGAAAATCAGTCTGTTAAAATGAGATACTCTACTACACATAACTGTAACCATCTGGTGTGCCAAAACTCTCCTCTGCTTTCAAATAAGAAGGCACAATGATGATCAAATACAGTTGATCCTTGAAAAACACGGATTTGAACTTTATGGAGGTTAAACCTCACATGTATTTTTTTCACGAATACATAAACTTATAGTATAGATAAATACAGTATAATGTTGTAAATGTATTTTCTCTTCCTTGTGTTTTCTTAATAATGTTTTCTTTTCTCTACCTCACTTTATTGTAAGAATACAGTATATAATACATAAACGTAGAAAATATGTGTTAATACACTTATTTTTGTTGTTGGTAAGGCTCTGGTCTACAGTAGACTATTAGTAGTTAAGTGTTGTGGGTGTTAAAAGTCATACACATATGTTCAACTGCTACAGGGGTAGGCCACTCTAACCCCTGCATAATTAATGGGTCAACTGTGGATTAAAAGGTAAATGATGGAATCTCTGGGATATATACATGTATATATAAATATTTACCATGCATTTTTCTAATTTTTTGTGTGTATTTAAAATGTTTATAATCAAAGAGTTGGAAGGAAGGAAGGAAGGAAGGAAGGAAGGAAGGAAGGAAGGAAGGAAAGGAGGGAGGGAGGGAGGGAGGAAAGAAAGAAGGAGATGAAAATGAAAAAAGAACCATAAGATATTTCTTTAACTTTTCTGATGAAAAGTTATGCCGCAAGTATTTTTAACACAGGGCCATCCCTTTAATGGTGTTTTCTGTCTCTGTCTCTGTCTCTCTTTCTCCCCCCAAAAGCTCCATTCTGACTTAGATAAAGGAGAGGGCACTGTTAAATACACCCTCTCAGGAGACGGCGCGGGCACTGTTTTTACCATTGATGAAACTACAGGGGACATTCATGCAATAAGGAGCCTGGATAGAGAAGAGAAACCTTTCTACACACTTCGTGCTCAGGCTGTGGACATAGAAACCAGGAAGCCCCTGGAGCCTGAATCGGAATTCATCATCAAAGTACAGGACATTAATGATAATGAGCCAAAGTTCTTGGATGGACCTTACGTTGCTAGTGTCCCAGAAATGTCTCCTGTGGGTGAGTAGGCAAATCGAAATTTTGTCAGATGCTATGAGGCCTTTTCAACATTTATTTTTTGCAGTTTGGTGTAAACATCTTATTTGTAAGCCAGAAGATTATTCCTCCCCTGTAAAGGATGCAATTATTTTCATTTTTCCCATTTTTTTCTGGCTCCATCTAAATATATAAATAGATTCATAAACATGTAGGATATATAGCATTTACCCTATTTTCCAGTCTTTGCATTCACCTGAGCTCAAAGAATTCCTTGTAATTAAGTACAAAACTCACTTTGTACTAAAATTCATTATCATTGCAATTCCAGATGCCTACACAGGTACCTACCGTACCTACCAAATAGCAGATAGTAATTCATGGTTCACAGTAAATCATCCAAAGCATGTGTTCTATATTTGTCTGGAGTGGTCCAGAAAGGAGCGTGCTATAGATGGAGATTCCAGAAGGATGATACTGTTTTGTTTTGACTACAAGTAACCCATAGTAGTTACATCATCAAACCAGGAAGCAAGTATTATCGTGAACTCATTAGAAGAAATTTACAATTCAGCTACCGTGTATATAAATTCATGGTATTAATTTATAGAATATAAATTCACATTTCAATATCAAGCTAAATTCAGAAGTTCTAAGATAATGTATTTTTGAGGTCAATGAATTAAGGATTATGGTTTTAATGACTATTTTAAATAACTTTTATTCCTCAGTCACCACTGCCAATCCCTTATTCTATTTCAAAGTAACTTCTCGTGTCTAGCACATTAGTAAGATAAAGCTACCCACCGCTCCCAGGTTACAACTTGAAACTCTTGTGGGGAGCCATTGCTAAGTTTCCTGTCTGACATTCCTCAGAAGGCTTCTGCTGGCCCTACAACCATCCCATTTTAAATATTAGTGTGCAACCACAGGGCTGCAAATCTGTTATTCAGTTTTTGCTACATTTTTGAGCTGTTGCTTTTATATAGTGCTGATTGCTAGAGATTTAGAAGTACAATCGAGAAGAAGTAGATTTTATTAGAAAGTGTCCCTGAAAATTGGGATATTACTGGGAGAGAAAAAAAACTTAGGTACTATTTTGAGCAAAAGTAAGGTTTTTAAGAAGACAATGTTTTTTTTTTTTTTTTTGTTCCTAAGTGGTTTAACCCAGGGCTTACTTCGTGTGAATTTGACATATTTATAAGAATTTATGACTCTCAGTGACTATTATAGAAACAACATCCCTTTTTAAAAATTTTTTTTTAATGTTTATTTATTTTTTGATGGAGGGAGGGGCAGAGAGAGAAAGGGAGACATAGAAATCGAAAGCAGGCAGCACAGAGGCCTACATGGGGCTCGAACCCACAAACTGTGAGATCATGACCTGAGCCAAAGTTGCTGATTGAGCCACCCAGGCGCCCCTGTAGAAACAACATCCTTAAAGCAAACATACACATCCCTCTACATTATTAGAAAATTCTGTCTTATTAGACAGGTAATTAGTTCTTTTGTTGTGCCAATTTGGATAAAGGGAAGGACTGCAGAGTCTGAACTTTATATAAAGAAGTTCACACCTGGAACCTGAAGAGAGAAATAAATCTGGAAAATCAGGGTAGGTAAGTGACAAAACAAAGTGGTCCCAGCTTTTCCAGTATTGGGGTGAGACACAATTTGCTGTACTGCCTTGAGGTATCAGAAAGATCTAGGGAAGAATGGGTTTTTAAAAATGGTTTGCCGTATGACATTACTGAAGTTTCTCATTGTTTATTCAAGAAATTCCAGTAAATTCTTAAACTGAATTTCAACACACCCTCCTGTTTTCATTTTTTTTTTAACAATAATAAAGGAGTATTTCTTTTGAAGGTGACACCACACTGAATGCTATGGGTTCACCCAGGTATTATTGGACTACATTTACATAATATGCTGTTTTCAAAGATTCGCTAAGAAGTTTAAACAACACTTATGAATTAAATATTAGAAATTAAGTATCTACCACATACTGCTTTTGCCATTCCCCACAATCCTGTCTATACACATAACAAAACAACATAAGAGACCCAGTTGGGCTTGTGGCATTTGCTGTTTCTGCTTTTACATGACCAACCCAAAGCTAAGGAGAAATTTCCGCGCATCCATCCAGATGTCACAGCTATGTTCCTAGATCTCTGGGGCTCAATCCGCAAGCACACCTTCTTACCACATGGAAATGGTCACTGTTGTAAATCACTTGTGATAACTCTTCGTTCTATTTTCTTTAACCGCCTCCCTTCTGGCAAATTCCTGCTTCTGCGTCATTTTCCTTGGGATATCAAAATTATTTTTGTTCAACACCAAATGGAGTTCACCATGATTTGTTAAGACAGAATAACTATTGTCACAGCAAATCTTGCTGTCAGTTTTACAAATCTGTGTTTGAATATTCTCTAGGAAATAATTGTCCTTTCCCGATAACAGGCAATGTTGTTATTACAGTGTTGGAGAAGAATCAACCAGTTTAAAAATAGATACAGTAAAATAGCTTATTTTGTAATACAGATGATCAAGAAATATTGGCACATCAAAACAACTTATTATACAAATGTCATTAGCAATCATAGATTGTGCATCAGAAAATATGATGAACAATTAAACATGGAGTGGAAATGAACTCAAGTGAAAATTACAGAGACTGTAACTATGCAAAGGGGAGTGGTGGTGAGCGAGGTGAGCAGAGATATCAGAGCAAAATTAATATTTAAGACTTGTCAGACTAGAGAATATATTTGGTTCCTGAAAGTTGAAGAAAATTCTAGTGAATATATTAATTGCTTAAGAGAAAGGTCACTTTGTTACCAACTTGTGCTCCATCCAGTATGCCACGGAAGTAATATTCGCAGATAAAGTGCTTTTACTCTGACCCAAGGAAATTACTTAATGATCCAGATATTCCCCAACTCAGACTTTCTCCTTGGAGACAGATTTGGATGTTATGAATGTGGTCTTAATTCTTTAAGATCACTAGAGTAACAATGAATTACAGTAACGTTCTTCTGTAATACCAGTGGTCATGCATGGGTATGGTATGCAGTTTAAGTAACTTTTCCTAGAGAGCTGACAGGTGTAACATCTTTAAACCCTTATTCATACTTGTATCATCATCCTCTGCCTGAGCTAAGCCAAGCCATCTTGAGGCAGCTGATTGAGTTATTCATAACCCGGTCTCTATGACACGTTTGATAAATGCCAATTGTGAATCATAATTTATGCAGTACGATCAGCCGTTTCCTGAGCAGTAGTCAGCGGCCAGGTGATCCAACTCAAGATTTGTATTCCCTGTTTTAGTATGTAACCATTACAGGAATTTTGTGCAGTATTGTTTACTATTCGATCTTCATTTTTATATAAAAAATTAACTCCAATATCAGAAAGTAAGTATGACTCTCGGACTCTTCAGAAACAAAGTTGATTGCAATCAGTTATACCCTTTTCTGGATTCTAAAATGTCTTTGGGACTTACATTTAGCTTTCAATCTTGGATGAGCTGGTTAAGACTTTGGGATGATTGTTTTATTCATTTCATTTTATTTTATTTTTTATTTTATTTTATTTTATTTTATTTTATTTTCTTTTATTTTATTTTATTTTATTTTATTTTATTTTTTATTTTATACCTGAGAATAGGAGACCCTGCTTAAAACAAAATCTAAGGAATAGTATTTCTTATTCAGTGACTTAAAAAAAAATTAGTATAAGTATAACCAAAACAAGGTACATCTAAAGAGAATTACACTGCTGGCTTATTTAAAAATTAACATGTACTCTTTTTTTTTTCCTATGAACTTTATTTTGTTTTACGTGAAGTTTGGAGATATGTGCTATGATGGAATTTTTGGTGGAGGTTTTTGAAGGCCTTTAAACAGAATATTTTGTACATGGCCATACTTAAACAGTCCAACACCGAGAAGGAAATAGTGAAAAAGGGGCCTATCCCTAATATTAATTTATTATACCATTATTATAATTTAGAAACATATAAATCTCCATAGTTTCTTTTATCAAGAAATGATAAAGCAAATATATTATTTTACCGTATGAGTCATCCATGGCCACAGAGAATAGTCCTAAGTAGGAGTAAACTATCATTAGTCTCTGTGCCCAATAAGCAGAATTTTTGTCAGAAAGTTGGAGACAGAATGTTAGCTATTTTCTATGAATAAAGACATTCTCCATGTATAACTAAAATGTGATTATTAAAATCAGGAAATTAACATTAATGCATTATTGCAATGTGATCTTTAGGCCCCATTCAAGCTTCCTAAGTTGTTTCAATATCTTACATAACAAAACTTTCTCTTTTTTTTTAAGTTTATTTGTTTTGAGAGTGAAAGAGAGAGGGAAAGCAGGAGAGAGTGTGTCTAAATGGGGGAGGGGCAGAGAGAATGAGGGAGAAAGAGAATCCCAAGCAAGTTTCATACTGCCAGAGTGGAGCTGGACATGTGGCTCAAACTCACAAACCATGAGATCATGACCTGCTTGAGCAGAAATCAAGTGTCAGAAACTTTACCAACTGAGACACCCAGGTTCCCCAAATAACAAAACTTTCAAGATGAAAATCCCATATTGTATTCCAATGCCATATCTCTTTAGTTTCCTTCAATCTGGAGCAATTCCTTACTCTTTCTTGATTTAGGGACATGTTTGAGGATTTCTGGCCAGTTATTATTTAGAATGTCCTTCATATTGGGTTTGCCTAATGTTTCCTCATGTACAAATTCAGGATATGCTTCTTTGTTAAGTACATCACAGACATGATGCTGTATTCTTGTTGCATCCCGTCAGATAGAACAGGGTTTTGATTTGTCTCATTACTAATAATGTTAATTTTTATTATTTGATTAATGTTGTGTATTAGCTATGCAGTGTGATCAGCCAACATAAACATTAGCTGGAAACTTATCAGTATGAAACAACAAACACTTATTATCTCACAGAAGCATGGATATCCAGAAGTGACTTGGGTGGGTACCTTCGGCTCAAGGTCTTCCTTGAGGTTGTAACCAAGCTTTTGGCTGGGGCCACGGATGGATCTAATGGCTTAATTGGGAGGAGGTAGGAATTTGCTTCCAAACTTACTCATGTGGCGATTGGTGGACTTCAGGCTCTTGCTAGGTAGACCTTTCTCCAGGGCTACCTCACAACACAGCAACTGCCTGGCCTCAGGAAGAGCTATGTGAGAGAGCTAGAGAGAAGGACATCTCTGATCAAAGCCACGGTCTATATTTATAACTAATATTTAAAGTGATATGCTATCATTTCTGCCATATTCCAATTGTTAGAAGTAAGTCCAATGCACATTCTGGAAATGGGATTACCCAAGAGAATGAATACAAAGAAGCTGGGATCATTGAAGGCCCTCTTACAGAATGCCTACCACAGTTTACCCTCTGGACCCCACTGATTCATGTTGTTGTATTATGCAGTATATACTCAGACCTTTTTAGGACCCCAAAATCTTTTCCCCTCATTGCATGAGCTCAAAGTCCAGAAACTCATCATAGAATCAAGTGCAAGCATAAATGAGGTTCCTTACATTCATTTCTCCTTGATCTGAAGACTTGTGATGCTAGAGAAACCAGTTATTTAGCCCCATCCCCACACCTAACACACAATGGTGAGATAAGCATGAAAATATTTCTATAGACATTTCTGTTTCAAAAAAAAGAAAATGGGGTGCCTGGGTGGCTCAGTCGGTTAAGCATCCAACTCTGGATTTCAGCTCAGGTCATGATTTCATGGTCTTGACATGGACCCCCTTTGGGCTGAGTGTGGACCCTGCTGGGATTCTCTCTCCACCCCCCCCCCCTCTGCCCCTTCCCTGTGCTCTCTCTTTCTCTCAAAATAAATAAATAAAATTTTCTTAAAAAGAAGGAAAATGAACAAAAGAAAGGTGTTACTCGCCCATCAAATTCCTGAAGTCTAGCTGGTAAATAGTAAAAGCTCTTTGATTAGGTTCAAGGCCCGACAATATCTGTCCGTGGCGCTCACTTATACCACCTCAGCTTTTGGCTCTATCTTCTGAGCTGGCCTTCCTTTCTCGTGAAATGTAGCCAGATTTGCAAATACGCAGCTCTCTTGGCTGGCTTCCTGCCAATAGAATTCAAAGGGTTCAAAGGCTTAATCTTATTGTACAGTCTTTGACTCTTTTTCTTCAGTTCACACTTTTGATGTATCTACATGCAGAACTCTATTTTGTCAGTAGTATGGGTATCCCTTGAATCTTTTGGGGGCTCACTGAATTAGACAAAAAGTCTCTTCAAGAAAAATTCTCTCTACCTTGGACCCTACTGAGGTGCCTGAGTGACAAAGTCTTTACATGAATTAGAATCCTTATTGTTAGCTAGAAAGGATCTTTGAGTCATACTTACCCATTAATCTCTAAGGAGGGGAGATTTGTCTGACTAGACAGTAAGCCAACGGACCATCCTTGATCTATCTAAGATCTTAACAAAAAGTTTTACAGTCACTCCATGGCTTTCCTATGTGCCCTGGATTTGATTTTTGCTTAGAGATCATTTCTTAATTTTAGCATCATTTGCCATCTGAGAAGACTAGTAACCTTCAAAACCAGCAAGACCTGGATCCCTTTTGTTTAAAAGTCACTGGGTCCATTTCTGTTGTTACATAAATGCAGGGAACAGTTTTGCTGCAAAAGTTTTCTGTCTTAGCTGCTATGCAGTGACCCTCTAGTTTCCCATATAATATTCTCATTTTCCTGCAAGCCTCACATGCAGCACCTCCCAAGTCCAACGTTCAATAGAGGGTGTGTTTGAGGCATTTTATACCGACCTCCTCCTCAAAGCCCACTGCCTAACTGTAAACAATTACCCCATTTTAAGTGTTTGTTATAACACATCCCACTACCGTGTACAAAATTGCTATTATCTACTACTGTATAACAAATTACCCCTGGATTTAGAGGTTTGAGCCTGAAAGTATGTATTATCTCTTGGTTTATCTGGGTCATGAATTTGGGTTCAGCTTAGCTGGATGTCTCTGCATCAAAGTGTCTTGTGGATTTAGGGTCAAAGTGGCGGCAAGGAATATGGTTTTTCTGAAGATTCACCTGAATGGGGGATGTACTTCCAAGCCCAGTCACGTGGCTGTTGTCTTAGAATTGGTCTCCTGTCTCTTCTGCTATATTTTATTTTATTTTTTTTAGGATCTGCTTGATAAAAGCCCGTTTTACTCTCCAGGGAAAGGAATTAGCCAGAGGTGTGAATGTGGGAGGCAGGCATAACTGAGGTCCATCTTAGAGGCTATCTACGTTAGACGATGATTCTACTGTAATGTCACTCTTTATCTTTTTGTAATTATTACATATTTTGTTGAGAGATATTTTGAAACCAGAAAGATAACCTTGTCCTCATCGCACTTTCAAATGATCCATCGATTAGTTTATGTCAGTGTGGTCTCGAGGTCTTTCTTACTGTATTAAATTCGTTCCGATGTATTAGCACCATTATTGATTTTAATATTGCAATGTTAAAATGTAATGCACTGAAATGTAAAGTAAACGCGAAGACACTTTAAGCTGATATTTGTGTCTTTTCAACATTACCTTTTAATTATTTGAATATTCCCTTCCTTTCTGGCCCAAAAATATATGTGGGACTTGTCTTCAATTTTCCTTCCTCAGCTCTGGGAAGAGTGACTTCTCCAAGAAGCTTTCCCCCCATGCTCATAGAGAGTAATATTTAGAAGCCCAAATCCGGTTGTCATGTGTGTTCTTTGCTATTAGAAAAATCATTGCTCCCAGGCCCTCTCAGTGGGTACAGCTAAAGAATATATCTATATGCATATATGTACAAAATATTTATTTCTGTATCATTCTAAATATATTGAGAACCTTGATTTTATACCAATACTTCTTATTCTAATCTAACACCATGATTTATTTCATTTTTTTAACCCTCTAATAACTTACAGCTCTCTTTTGCAAGAGTGAGAAATCTGGCTGTTGTTATCCTTGATACATGTATTTTGTTCTTTGATCAAGCCCCCTGTAGGCCCCGAATCTTTCATTGCCACTCAGCCTCCCAACACCTTGCAGATTCTCCAGTGACTCCACTTTGACTTTGAAGATCTGCACTGGCTGTTTCCACTACCTTCTCTACCCCACCGTGGAGGTTTTGTGCATCTCACCAGGACTTCAAATTCCCATACCAGGCCATATTTCCCACATATAACATGCCTTCTTCATGCCAGCGGCTCTCTGCGTGGACACCTTTCTCACTCTGCTCGAGTTTCAATACCTTGTTCAGGTCTATTGCAGCTTTTGTCCAATTCTTCCACCCCGATATCCCTGCCAGTACAAAAATCTCTCTGCTCACCCTAGCTAGGCCTTAAGACTGAATTATTCTAGAAGATAAGCAAAGAGCAAGGGCTCCCTTTGATTCTTAAAGGAACTTAACATGTTTCTAGAAGTGATTATCTCTGGGTTGTATTTCCCATACGCATTAAACTGTGTTTAAATGAAGGGTCATTCATTTGATTTTAATTTCCTTCATAATTCACTCAGCTGAGTCCAAATTTTGCTATGAGAGGCCAAATGTGACCTAGGAAGTAGTTGATAAGCCATGTTTGCGAAAATACTGTTTTTTAAATTCCTTTTCCACATTGGAAAAATTTTCAATTCTTATATTCAATAAAATATATGTATATATATTTTTGGGGGGGTGGCTCAGTCATTAAGCATCTCATGGGTTCAGGTCATGATCTAATGCGGTTTGTGGGTTCGAGCCTCACTTTGGGCTCCGTGCTGATAGCTCAGAGCCTCGAGCCTCCTTCGGATTCTGTGTCTCCCGCTATCTCTGCCACTCCCAAGCACATGCTCTGTCTCTCTCTGTCTCTCAAAAATAAAGAAATGTTTAAAAAAAAGAAATATGTGTATATATATATATATATGAAAATAAATATATATTTATTTATATATATTTCTGTATATATATATATATATATTAGAAGGCATGTCATATATATATTTATATGCATATCTACAGAGAGACAGAGGACAAAACTCTGTTGTAACACATTCTATTGCAACATGTGGGTGTTAAACTTAAGAGTACAAATTCCTGCTCCACTCTTTCCATGGCTGTGAGTGCTTGCTCAGGTTGTTTGTCCTCATTGTGCTTTGGTGTCATTACCTGCAAATGAGGAATAAAAAGACCTAATTCCCAGAGTTACTGCAAGTAGTAAAAGAGAGAACTTACATGTAACATTCGCTACAACGCCTGGACAAACACAATCAATGTACAGGGACGGATCCTGTTAATAATTTGATGATCATTCTCAGGAAACGAGCAGGAGAATGTGTAACGTGTAGCAGTCCTAGCTAATTATCCCTCCCCCATTTTTTTCAGGTAGTGCCCCCCTCTGACACATGCGCTCAATATTTACTATCATTTTTGCTACAAGCTATATACCAAGTCTGTTTAAAAGCCTAATAGTTTTTCTATCCCGATTTACATTTTCTTAAGTGTAGAGTAGTCTTTTGTCTTAATCTGTGGAGACAAGATGTTGATTTGTAAGAAACACCAATTATCACATTACACTTGTGCTTTCCAATCTGCCGAGCTGCTGTAACACATTTGATGAAATTGAGCAAGGCCTGGCGATCCCTCTGGTGTCAGCAGCGAAGTGTCCACAGGGCACAGCATGGCAGAACTATTTTCAGGGCCATAGGATGTTACGACTGTGTGTTCAGGGAGCATTTTATTCCTCCGTTTGATTCCTATGTTTTTATTAGCGGTACAATTGCAAAGGTAATGCTATTGACAGTTTTTGTGTGGCCTTGAGAGAAGTGTATGAATTGTTTTAGTAGCAGCCCAGTGACTCCCTAAACATAAACCATGCTGCATTGATAGTTGCTGTAGCAGCCACTGATCAGCAATAAATGTTAAAAATTAACAAGAAGTTCCTTTTTTTCCTAACCACCAAATGACTCTAAGCATTAAATATATGTTAGCAGGAGTTGCTTCTTGGCCACTGAGTGGTTCAAAACATTAAACATATTTTTAAAGTATTACTCTTTCCCCAGCCTCCAAGTGGTTGTAAACATTAAATATGTTTTATAAAAACTGCTTTGCCAGCTACTGGCAGGATAGCTATGAACATCATTTTTCTTTAAAGTTGCCTTCCAGCTGCAGGACTGTTTTTTTTTTCTGTTTCTTTCTTTTCTTATTTGCTCTATTCTATTTATTTTTTTCTACACAAAAGCAGGCAAGAGGGAATCTTGGCCCAATTGTCTCTTGCTTTATGATAAGTGATCACGGGAGCACGGTGACACCTATATAAAACCATGCCGGCATTAGGAGTTCTCGGAGGTTCAATGGCTTGGACTGGGTATTCCACATAGGTATCAGCTACATTTTCCAAACTGATTTTTGTGTCTGCTTTCCATTGTGCAAAGCATTGAGGTCTGAAGATGGGTATAAACTCAGCGTAGCATTAAGGAAAATAAATTCAAGCAACCAGACATGGATGGATTCTGCGCATTGATCAAGGTGAAAATATTCCATCAAGAGAACAGGCTCAAAGACAGACAAAATGGCAGGACCAGGAAGTTAATGAGATCTTTAACCCAAACATGATGAAGGACTTGAAATCTATGTCTGCAAATAACTCAATGTGACAACTGCAAGCAATTCACACAGTGAAGCTCATGTCACTCTATGAAAGTCTATGCAGGAATTAGCCAGGAAATTGGTTTATTTTAACCACATTCGCAATGAAAATCAAGTGTGGCACCTGAGTCAATTAGAAACATGAATCCGCTCTGCCGATCACCGGCACAGTAATTCATCATCAAGCCAGATAATTACCCAGGAAAGGTCTTATTTCTACAGGATCCAAGTGTTTACCAAGTCATATAAAATTGTATTTTGCCAAATGTTCTATTCTAGGTATGTGTGCAACAGATTTAAATATTTAGGGATTACCCATTATGTACACTTTATGTACCCATTATGTACCCATTATGTACACTTTTAGGTACAGGGGTTAGAACAATGAGGAAAACAGACAAAACTCCTGCCCTCAGAAAGTTTCTTTCCAACGCTCCAGTGAAGGGGCAGCAAACTATGTTCTATGGGCTAGTCTGGCACATCAGCTGTTTTAGTGGAATGCAGTCACACTTCATTTACATATTGTCGGTGCCATTTCACACCACAGTGACAGTGCTGGCCAAAAACCATATGACCTGCAAAGACTAAAATATTTACTTTCTGGTTCCTTACAACAAGTTTGTTGAGCCATGAAATAGTGGATGGTGTATCAGAGGGAGTTAAGGTTAAAATTTTAAATAAATGTATGAGAAAGAAGAGTGTTTACCTTAGAAAATGCCTCCTCAAGGGGCGCCTGGGTGGCTCAGTCGGTTGGCACACGACTGCTTCAGCTTAGGTCATGATCTCGAGGTCTGTGAGTTCAAGCCCCACGTCGGGCTCTGTACTGACAGCTCAGAGCCTGGAGCCTGCTTTGAATTCCGTGTTTCCCTCTCTCTCTCTGCCCCTCCCCTGCTCATGCTCTGTCTCTCTCCTGTCAAAAATAAATAAAACATTAAAAATAAACAAGAAAATGCCTCCTCAAAAAGAAATAAAAATTAAGAAAGAAAGAAAGAAAGAAAGAAAGAAAGAAGAAAGAAAGAAAAGAAAGAAAGAAAGAAAGAAAGAAAGAAAGAAAGAAAGAAAGAAAAGAAAGAAAGAAAGAAAGAAAGAAAGAAAGAAAGAAAGAAAGAAAGAAAGAAAGAAAGAAAGAAAGAAAGAAATGGCAGGACCATAGGTAAAATGAAGACTAGAAGCAAGTCCCATTTAGTTTGTGCTAAAAGAAATGGTTTGACTTGATTCTAGTCACTTACGCACTGTCTCCAAATATTAAAGTTTCACAATATAGTATTTTTTTTATTTCCCTGCAGAAGTAATTCTTCTCTCCATTATGTAACCATATATATGTATATTTTTTTTAATTAAAAGAAAAATTTTAAAATGAAACTAAGAAGGTCGAAGAGAATAACCTCTAGATTGGGTTGAACCATTCCTTCTTTATATGATTTCTCAGGTTTTGTTAAGTTCTTTGCCTCACTGAAATTTACTGGAAGCAAATGTAAACACAACATCCAGTACTAACGGCTGTTGCCCAGTAAGTGTTACAGGAGACTTTCTCAGAAAGTAAGGTCCCAGTGAGTTCATCAAGGTTGGCACTATTTTCAGTCCTGACCAAGAAACTGAAACTTGTAGAAAAAAAAAAATTCATGGCTACAATTTTACAAATAATTAGCAAAAATGAATATGAAAATATGGTACAATTTAGTTGGCAACAGTACTAGAAGAAGAAACATGTCAATTGAATTGTCGTCTGTGTTAATTTTGCCTCTGAGAAAAACATTGTAATGGGATAATTTCATGAAATGCTTTGATGGCAAGAAAGTGCCAAAATATGATTAGCTACTGCACAATTCAAATTAGACAAGAAAGCAATTGGTGGCAGCCTGAATATGGAGAGGTTTTGTTTCATGCCTTTTTCTTCTCTTTTTCCATGTGTTTAATCAAGGACATTTTGTTTGACAGTGAAATGATATATACTGAAAACATTGTTATCACAAGAATTTAGTAGAAACTTCACTATAAAAGGAGAAAACACACTTCCATTTTCTCAAATCTCTTAAAAAAATATAATTGCCATCTGAAAGAATGTGTCATCTTCATAGAAGTAATACTTTTTATAACTGGTACTAAGTCCCTTTTTAGCTAAAGGCCGAATGAGAAGCAACTCACCCATACGATTATGTTTATATTTCTACTGTCAAATATATGCAGTTAGTATTTAAACGGGGTTATCTTTCATTATTTTTTATTTCTACTCAGTTATTCAGAATGGATATTCTAGAATTTTAAAAGGTCGTTTAAATTTTGCTAACTATATTCCATGTCCCTGGTTCTTTTAAAAAATAATCCGGTATATACCTAAACTAATAAAGGGGATTATGCATTCATTTTCTAGCAGATCTTAGCTTTGTACCAAAGGTTGCTTAAATACAATGTATAGAGATTCTCTTTTGTATTTTTTAAAATAGGATTTATGTGTCACCTGAACCATAACAGATCCTTATGGCATATCACCAAGAACACTGTCTTCCTATGTTAATTCCTTATAACAGAAGCAGGTTTAGAGATTTTAAATGTGGGACAGCTATTAAACAGTTTTGAATGTTTTCTTATGATAATAAGATTCTTTTATTTGTTAAATAGCAGGAGAAAGGACTTTTCAAGATTATTTTTTCCGTGCATACATTTACTTCTCAAGAGGATGGCTTATGGAAAGTATCTTAAAAAGAACTAGTACAACTGAAAAAAAGGAAGTTGAAAGAGTGTTCACTGAACACTGGAAAGAAATAATCGTCTTAATTGCAGAAAGGCAGAATATTATAGCGAAAACAAAATAGGCTTTGGAGTACCAAAGGTCTGGATTCAAGCTTTGCTAAACTATGGGGGAATATTTAGATAAGTGTTTCCTTTTGGTAAAGCTCAGATGGGGAGCACTGTTTTTATAAGGATGGAAAGAGATACCATTTGTAAACAAAAAACAACCAAACAAAACCAAAACACCAAACCTGAGAAGGGTTTCAATAAATACTAGTCACTGACTCCTCCTTTCCTTCAGCAGCTTTTTCTATGGGGTTTTTGATTTGGAGCAGGTAAGAGCCTTTGATTACTTTTCTCTCTTCATCTTTGTAATTGTTCTTAGCGAATCACATAAGGATGTTTCCAAAAAACATCTCCTTTCAGTATTTATATATTTTAAAAACCACTCATCCAAAAATATATGAATAGTGACGCAGAACATAGGAAATAACATACAATTTGTATAAAATATCAGGAAATACTGTGCATAAATATGTCTACTGGATGTTAAAAACAATGTCTTTTGGTTCAAATTCATGAAAATAGACTGAACAAACACATTTATTTCTTCTTTGTTCCAAAACACCACTGAAATAACAGAATGCAATGCTTATAAAATATAACCATAAGAAGCATGGAAATGTTGTACTAGCAGACCAAAGAGGAAGGAATTTTTGAAGAATAAAGGTTATGTCAGAGGGACTTCTGGTTTGGGCCACAATAGAATTGTTGGTCTTAGGCTTGGATTTTCACCATAAACATGATAAAACTGAACAACATATACGACGCAATAGTTTTTATGTATGTGACAAAAAATATAAACTTGTCAACCTTGAGAGAAGGGAAAGCCATGAAATAAGCCTACATTTAGCTGAATTCTGATTGGGGCACTTTTGCTACCATGACACTACGTGGAGTCTAAGAATAATAAGCCAAGACAGAGATTACAGCCTGGAGCTGCTCAAGTGACTGCAATTTGAGACCTGCTGAAGTGGTTGGAATTAGTGTGGGGAAGTAAGGAGAAGGGCAAAGAAACACTGCAAAAGCCAGAGTGAGGTTTTAGCCTGGGTTTTCACCAAGGGCTGATCTGTGCCGAAACAGAATCAGTGTCTGGGGGGCTGCAGGGCCGAGATAGCAATGGTAACACAAGGCAGGGAGAAGTTGAAGTTACTGACTAGTCACAGGGAAGATTTCATTGAACATCTCAGACACTTACACGAGACACCAGAAAGGCTATGCATTTTTAGGAGCACAATCATGTGTCCTTCAATAAAGGCTGTGCCCTATGTGTTTAAAAAAAATATTTTAATGTTTATTTATTTTAAGAGGTGGGGGCAGAGAGAGAGAGGGAGACACAGAATCTGAAAGCAGTCAGCACAAACACCAAATCTGAGTTAGCACAGAGCCTGACACGGGGCTGGAACTCCGGCACTGCAAGATCATGACTTGAGCCGAAGTTGGGTGCTTAACCAGCTGAGCCACCCAGATGCCCCTACCCTAAGTCTAAGAACAAAAATGAAAGAGACTTTTCTTAAAAAAGAGTTAAACTAGGACTGACAAATTCAAAAACATTTGCCAGTAGTTTAACTACCCTCAACGGATTATCTTAAGTCTTTTTGTAAGAAGATAATATACAGATTTTCTACAGTGGTTTATTTAAAACTTTCAGCATGAAATAAAAACAAATATAATTTATTCAAAGAAGCAGAAAAATGTGATCAATAATCCAAGAAAAAAGTCAATAATATTAGACATCATGATGACTCAGGTGTTAAAATGAATAGATAGATATCTATTATAAATATATTTTGAGACCGATGGAAAAGATGGTCATGATGATAGAATAGCAAATAGTAAATTATGAAAATAGACATTCTGGAAATAACAAGTGCAATAATATATGAATTAATAATAATATGAATAATAATATGAATTAATAATTCATAGGCAGGGCTTAATATCAAATTGCAGCTACTAGGAAAACTACAAATAACATTGAATTCAGAGTCTGTGAAATTACACACTCTGAAATCAAAGGGAAAAATTGTTGAGATAAATAAGAAACTAACATGGATAATATCAAACCATTAAACATATGTATAATTGGAGTCCACGAAAGATGAGAGATAGAATGGGGACAAAGCAATATATTTGAATAAATAATTACCAATGCTTACAATTTTTGACTAAAAATTTCAATGTAAACATCCAAGAACCTCAAACAGCAATATACACAAAAAGGCTAAAATAAACTAAAAAATAATCAAAAATATCCATTTAGCCTATGGTAAAACTGGAAAGGAAAGAAAAAGGAGCAACAACAACTGGAAATAAATAAATAAATAAATAAATAAATGCCTCAAACAGACAGTAAACAAATAATCACATGGTAGACTTAAACACATTCACATTGGTGATTAAATATAAATGTAGTAAATGCTTGGGTCAGTTTACTAAGGCAACTGTAGCCACGTACCACAAACTCAGTAGCTTAAAAAACAAAGTTATTGTCTCACATTTCTCAAGGCTAGAAGTCTAAAATCAAGGTTTCGGTTTCTTTGGCAGACCGAGGCACAATCTGGTCTAGACTTCTCTCCTTCCTTGGCTTATAGATGGCTAACTTCATGCTCACATGTTAGCCACTTAACTGATTCAACCACCCAGGTGCCCCCAAAGTTTTCCTTTTTATAAGTACACCCATCATATTAGATAGGGATCCTAATGACCTCATTTTAACTCAATTACCTCTGTAAAGATCTTTCCTCCAAATAAGGCCATATCCTAAAGTAATGAGGGTTAGAATCTCTACATATTCTTTTAGGAGTAAATAATTCAATGCATAGCACCCTAAAATTAAGAGGCAGTAATCTGCAGGCTATATAAGAAAGATTAAACTATGTGCTGTCTACTATGAATGCACTTTAGATATAGAGATAAAAATAGGCTAAAAAATGAAATGAAGAAAGATATACTATGAAAACAATAAGCATAATAAAGCTGATGTGGCTTTTTAACACCAGACAAAATATTCAAAACAAGATGAATTATCAGAATTAAAATGAGATATACGAAGTGCAAATTCCTCATGAATGTACATACACCTAGTTACAGAGCTTCAAAATGCATGGAGTAAAAACTGACAGAACTAAATGGAGACATAGGAAAACATTTACTTATAATCAGAGATTTTAACCCTAAAATTTCAATAATATATACAAATGGAAGGTTTCACTGCTATCATTCAATGCAGTCTATTTTCATTTATAGAACACTGAACACAAACCTGTGATGACATTTTAATCAAATTTACATGGAATATTTATGAAGGACTATGTATTCTAGTCCCTAAAACTGTATAAACCTTCTGAGATGAAGCAATGATGTCTACATTGTTTGGGATATTGGTTAAATGAATGCATACATTTGTGAAAAGTCAAGAAAATGAACACTTAAGTTTGCTGCATTTTAGTGTATCTAAATTCTAATAAATAACAAGTACATAGGTAGGCAGGTAGACAGACAGATAAGTGAATAAAAAAATAAGAAAGTCAATCAATCAATCAATCAACCAATCAGTAAATATTATATAAAAATACTATGTAAAAAAGTTAATCCCTGTAAAGGTGAGTAATCCATATCCTTTACTGGCAAAAATGAAGACTTTATGCAATTGTTACTTTTGTTTAGACCCCAAAATAACCCCCAAATCAGAAGTAGAAGTAATGGAATTTTGTTCATACCGTAAGAGTTGGTCAGGAAATTTATTACAGATGATCTTGCCTCCTATTCATGGGAAATGTTTGTCTGAAGTCTTTGCTTTTAGAAGAAAGCACTCAGTTTAGCGATCTAAATTATGAGTTGCAAAATAGGTGCTTCCAAGCATTAGAGATCAGTAAGAACACGATGCTGAACATGGTGGCAAGTATGAAGGATGGAGATGCCCCCACTTTAAGAAGACTTGTATACCGAGCACTGAAAGGAAAGCTCACACCTATAAACGTAGTTGTTTCTCTGTAATTATTTTAAGTGCTTTCTAAATTTTTTTAGCAGTAAAATACTTATCATCTAATATTGTTCAATACTCAGTCTTTGTGGGTTTATTTGGTTTTATATTGGTTCTGTTGGTTCTAGCTTATTATGTCTTGTATTGTATTCTATGAGAATATTGTAAGATTAGATTGAAATTATCATTACAAACATTTAAAGTCGAAATTGCTTCTACCTGGTCACTGCACGAGTGGCTCTACCTTACGCAGTGTTCAAGTCTTTAGATTGGCTGGGTCACACAAACTCAGGCTGTGAGATCCAGGATGGGACTGGATGACATCTAGGTCATTTTACTCTGAGAGTGTAGGCTTTGGTGATATTAGTCTCTTGGAAGACAACTCTTCTAGACTTCTAACATACGTTAGATTTGGGCGTGTGTTTCTTTCTCATTCACTGTGAGATTTTCAAATAAATATTTATATTTGTAGAAATTTGCTGCTGGAAACATAATATCCATATCTGTTAGGATTCCTCTTTTTTCTCCTAATTTGGCCCCATAATTTACTAAATCATATAAACTCTCAAGGTTTTTAAAAAGTGTTTTAAAATGTATTGTGACAAGTAATTTTGGTTATTTTCATGGGAGTTATAGTCCAAATAACGTTCCTGCATTCCTGGAGAGTGAAATCTTTGCTTATTTGTATATGCAGTACATTTTATATTTTGGACCATTTGTCATTTTTCTGATTAATTTTATTTTAGAACTCATTTTTGAAACCTCTATTTTATGTGAAAAGAGATTGGTGTTTCATTAAGACAACACTATCTCCACTAATTTCCACCTGAATGACCATAGGCAAGTGAGTTGATATTGGCAAGCAACTATTTTCTCATTGTAAAATGGACATACATTACCAGGCTCTGTATGGATTAAAGAAATTAATGTGTAAACATCTAATGTAATACCTGAAAATAATAAAAACAGAATAATTAACTCCTCAGCCATCCTATCTGCCAGTAAAGTTCTTGGATATGAATATCACAAGGAAACACATTACATAACCACCTACCCAATAACGTGGATTGCATTGTCTTCTGGGACAAGTACTTCTTCCAAACAAATCAGACCACGTCACTCATATAACTTCCTTCTGTATTTTATAAATTCCTGATATTATCCTGTTTGCATTGAATACAAGGTAAACTCTTTGCTCACAATCATAACCAAATAGTACCTAGAGAATAAAAACTACTAAGACAGGCCAAGAGTCAATTCAATTAATAGTTTATCTCTCCCTCTTTCAGAAATGCATCCTTTCTTACTCCAGTAGTAAAATCTCTTGTTTTACGACAATAAAGCAAATGCTCTGACAGTTATAAGCAGCATAAAGAGTTCCAGAATGTAGTCTAACATCTGAATTTTAGCTTATGGACATTACCATTATTATATCTTGCAGATCATTTAATTTACTAATAAAGTTACACTAACTCGGTACTGCGCCGCCATGTATTTTCCCACCCAGTGTGATAAAGCAGAATGGACTGGCAATTAGTGGTCCTCATTTCTGAATAATGATTCAACACTAATTTAGATATACAACACAACACACACACACACTACTCAGGGGAGGGAAGATGGGGAAACAAAGGACACATGTTCAGACACACAGAAGAAATAGGTAACATCTACTTTTGACTTCAAGAACAGGAGGGAGAGGAGTCTCAATAATCTAAGCAAATATTCTAAGTGTTCTTGATTAGCTAACCTGTGTAGTTAAGTAGGTATTTTGTTGCCGATCAATATGCCAGAATCAAAATTACAGCAATAAAAATAATTATCATCAGGTTATAAAAAATAATATTTGTGTGCTCAACAGCATTATCTACATATTCTGGTTAAAGAATATGCTGCTGAAAGAAGGAAAGGGGTTGAGCTTATTTTCACATCTTAGAAATATGTATATTTTTAATCTGTGTCGACCTATGGGATGAGTGCTATACCATTCCAATGTTACCAATTAATTTGTGATTGGTGTCTATTTGCTTGTAATTTTTTCCCATGGCTCTAGTCTGATAAATGCCATATTATGACTTTTACAAACTCTCTGAGAGTTTCAGTAATGCCTAATTTTTAGTCTTAAATTTAAAAAATATAATGTGAGTCTGTTCGTGCATACATCAAGCCATGTATGTTCATACATATTCCAAACCATAAGAGGGTTAATAGAAATTTTAAAATATTATGTATAATTTTAAAGTACATATATACACAGTGTTTAAAAACATAGACTCTGTCCAGTCCCTACCCTTATATATATGTATAAACATATATGTAATAACAAATAATACAAACACTAAATAATATAAATCTCTTTAAAAGCGTTATTATGCTCTAACAGAATAGCTATGAATTGAAGCATGTTTTCCACCACTCTCCTACCACAGAGCCATGTTTCTACAAACCTTTCTCCACTTTCACATGACACAGCCAAAATTATAAATTGGAAAACTCAGCCACTCCTTTTTTTTTTTTTTTTTTTTTTTTAATTTTTTTTTTTTTCAACGTTTATTTATTTTTGGGACAGAGAGAGACAGAGCATGAACGGGGGAGGGGCAGAGAGAGAGGGAGACACAGAATCGGAAACAGGCTCCAGGCTCTGAGCCATCAGCCCAGAGCCTGACACGGGGCTCAAACTCATGGACCGCGAGATCGTGACCTGGCTGAGGTCGGACGCTTAACCGACTGCGCCACCCAGGTGCCCCTCAGCCACTCCTTATTTATCTGTTCCTTCATTATCTTTCCCTGCCAGTTCATCCTAAACGAAGATGAACCAGTCCCCTACCAAAGGTTTTCACACTTTCACTGAGGTAGACTGGGGTTGATGTTGAATATCTTTCCCTGCTAAAGTCTGCCATGTTTCTGGGCTTAAGCAGTTGGTCTGCTCCCACTGTTTGAGGGAAAGGTTCTTCCTTTTCTTCTGCAATGGAGCTGAAGCACCTTCATTTACATGATTAACATAATGCAAGGAAGTGCTTTCTTTCATTATCAAAGACAGCTGCTTCAAAGAGATTTTCTTTTAGTATAGAATAATAACTGGCATGTTTTTCTGTGTATTTTTGTTTTGCATATAAATATAAATTTATTTCAGTTTCCTCAAGTAAGGTAGAATTGGAAAGGGACGTTATGAAGTCTTTTCAGAAGGAAGGTAGTAGACAATGTTTATAAACATTAACACTGTTAAAAAATAATCATGGCTACGTCAAACTAATGATACTTCTTTTATCATATTGAAAACCATGTTATTTTTGTGAATGACAATGCGTTCTAAAATATTTAGAAACAAAACTTTACTTTTCAATTTAAAAAAATTATGTTGCTGATTTGATATTAACATAGCCTTGCCTGGATGTTTAAAATCAATATTTGCCTGATATATCTTTATCTTTTTACTGTCAGCCAACCTAGGTTGCATTTGAAGTTTCGTTTCATGTAGATAGCATATTGTTGGCTCTTTTTGTTTTTCTTTGTTTCTTATCTACTCTGTCAACCTGTATCTTTTAGTTGGTTTATTTAGACCATTTACATTTAACTTTAACTTAACTATTGATATGTTGTGGCATAAGTCTGCCATTTGTAATTTGCTTTTTAAGTTTACTAAGTTTCTCATTCCCCTGTTTCTCTTTTTTTGCCTTCCTATGGGGTATATAAACACTTTAGGATGCCACCTTTTATTTTAGTGTTTTTGTAAGTATATAATTTGCTTAGTTTTCTTAGTGGCTCTAGTTAACACAATGTACATGTGTAAATTATCACAGTTTATTATTATTAATGTTTCACCATTTTGCATGAAGCATAAGAAGCTTATTACCATGTAAGTCCTTTCACCCTTTCTACTTCTAAAATATAATCATCTTAAATATTTCCTCAGCATTCATTGAGGACCTCATCAGATAGTATAGTCCTTTTCATTTCAACTATTGTATATGATTTCATAAATTCATAAAAAGTATATCATATTTATTCCTGTATTTGCCCATTTAGAAAGATTTTTTTTTTGAAGTTCCAAGTCTTTTTCTTTCCTCATTCCTTTTCTTTGTAGAGAACGTTCATTAGACATTCTTTAAGAGTAGAACAGCTTCTTTCAGCTTTTTTTCTTTCATTTTGCAATTTCTCTCTTTCCCTTTTATATCTGAAAGATGTGAATATTGGATCTAGAATTCATAGTCCATAGTCCTCTGTGGTACTTCAAAAATCTTGCCCACTGCCTCCCACCTTTATGGTTTCAGATGAGAGATCTGCTATCACTTAAATTATTGTTCTCCTCTAAGAAATGTGCCATTTTTCTTTGTCTACTTTCAACATTTCAATTTGTTCTTCACTTTCAGAAGTTTAATTATTGGGGCATCTGGGTGGCTCTGCCAGTTAAACATCCGACTTTGACTCAGGTCATTAATATCCTGGCTCTTGGGTTCAAGCCCCATGTTGGGCTCAAGCCCCATGTTTGGCTCAATGCTGACAACTCAGAGTCTGGAGCCTACTTCGGATTCTCTCTCTCTCTCTCTCTCTCTCTCTCTCTCTCTGCCCCTCTCCTGCTTGCACTGTCTCTCTGTCTCTCAAAAATAAATAGATAAACATTTTAAAAAGTTAAAAAAATAAATTTAATTATTATCAGTCTTGTCATGAATTCTTCAGATTTATCCTATTCAGGTTTATTCAGTTTCTTGAATGTTTACTTTTATGTCTTCTGCCAAATTTGGAAAGTTTTCAGTCATTATTTTTTGAATGCCTCTTCAGTCCATACTATGTTTTCTTTTCTTCTGGGACTCTGATGATGGTGAATATAAGTTTTTTTGTTATTGTCCCATAGGTCCCTGAGATTCTGTTTTTTGTGAGTCAATTTTCTGTTTGTTGTTCAGGCCAGATAAGTTACATTTTTACATCTTCAAGTTCATTGGCTTTGTCCTTTATCTCCACTCTACTATTGTGCCTATCCACTGAGTGTATCATTTCTATTATTACATTTTTCAGTTCTATCACTTCCATTTTTTCTATAACTTCTAAATCACTATTGCAATTTTTATTTGTATTTGCTTGAAGAGAATGCAAAATTGTACATTTAAATATTTTTCATGATGTCTGCTTGAAAATGCTTGTAAGATGATTTCAATCCCTGCATCGTTTTGCTGTTGGTATCTGTTGATTATCTTTTCTCATTTAAGTTATGAAATTCTTAGTTCCTATCTCCAATTTGGGGCTCAACATCAGGACCACAAGACCAAGAGTTGCATGCTCTATCAACTGAGCCAGCCAGGCCCCCTTCTATTTAATCTTTTTTTTAAAGCATTTAAAAAATATTTCTGTTGATGCATGACATGAAGGCTGGGAAGGCGTGTATGTTCAGCTTCCTGTTGGGCCCTATTAATATCACTCTACCAGAAGGGGGTGCTGACTCATATTGCTCTATTGCAGATTGTGAGGTGGAAGTTCAGCCACCCCCTCTACCACCAGCAACTTCCTGGTGAAAGCAGGGCAGTGACTCATACATCTTTGTTGCCTTTAACTGGGTATATATACTCAGTTCCCTAATTCAGTCCACTGCCATAAGGGAGGGGAAGTGGGAGCTGAATCACAACACTTGTTGCTTCCAAGGAGAAGAGAGGGTGCTCAGGCTATGCCAAAACTGGGTCTGATAGTTGGAGAGCCTATTGAAAGTTCTTGCTTTTCACACTACCCAAATTCATGCCTCAAATAATGCATGCCAGCTTCTCACCATGGAATATGTGAGAGATAGTACTGCCTATTTGTTCACGATGTGAACTTTGGGGCAGGGCTTCAGTCCCAACTTCACATTTAAATATGAGTAATGTATGCATATGAAAAATCTTCAGATGCAAAACTAGACACCCATCTGTGTCTCAATTTTCTTGTCTTTCAAATGGGAGAACTGAGGGGCGTCTGGGTGGCTCAGTCGATTGATAAGCGTCAGACTTGGCCTCAGGTCATGATCTCACAGTCTGTGAGTTCGAACACCACCTCGGGCTCTGTGCTGACAGCTTGGAGCCTGGAGCCTGCTTCAGATTCTGTGTCTCCTCTCTCTCTGCCTCTCCACTGCTCACGCCTTGCCTCTCTCTTTCAAAAATAAATAAACATTAAAATAACGAAAAATTTAAAATGAGAGAACTGAGAGCTCATAGTGAGGTTCTGACAAAACAGGAACAGAATGTCAAGCAAAGCATTTAGAACAAATGTGCAAGTTGTTAAATTTCTTTAGAGCTTAGCTTTAGTTACATGGAGGGTATCCAGTTTTACTCAAGACAGTACTATTTTCATTGTCATCTTAACATAATTATTAATAGCACCCTTGTTAACTCTCAAAAGTATCCCAGTTTCTCAGTTTAGACAATAAATTATATAATTCCTCTACTTATATTTTGTTCTTCATTACATAACAATCATCGATTCACTCAGTCCCTCAAAATTCTTGAACTCTCTTTATGTCATCGGTATTCTTTATTCTGCTGAGCACAGTATAAAACATTCTATTCAAGGGCTATTTCAAACAGTGAATTAGAGCTGAAATATGCAGTTCAATTTCCTAGTGATATAAACCATGGAGGTCTTTTGCCACAGTAGAAAGAGCAGTAAACTGGCAGTCAGGAAAAATACATAAATGTGTTGAAAATAATGTAGCATTTTTTTTTTCTAATCTCAACTACCGATATAATTAAGGCCCTCTGTGGCTCAGTTTCTTCTTTGTAAGAGGATAAGTTGGACTAGATAACTTTCTTTTGTTTTTCATTTTTATTTTTGAAATTTCTTGAGAGAGAGAGAGAGAGAAAGCATGCAAGTTGAGGAGAGGGGCAGAGGGAGAGAGAATCTTAAGCAGGCTCTACACTCAGAGTGGAGCCTGATGTGGCGCTCGGTCTCATGACTGTGAGAACATGATCCTGAGATCATGACATGAGCCAAAATCAAGAGTGGACACTCAACCAGCTGAGCTACCTAGGTGCTCCAAGGACTAGATAACTTGTAAGGATTCTTCTAAAATATGATTCTGAAATTGTATGTAGACATAGCTATTGATACAGGTTTATGGATACAGATGCGGATTCTGTTATGGATAAAAATATAGATACGAGCCCTAGCCCCCTTTTATAGGGCTGGGCTTATAGGTATGTGACCCATGCATGCACACGGTGCCCTGTGCTCTAAGGGCCTTGCATTTGGTTAATTTCTGTTGTCACCATCATGAAGTTTTTAAAAATTTTTGAACAAGGTGACCCATATTTTAATTTTGCGCCGGGCCTTCCGACTTTAGAAGCTTGTTCTATTAGTTTGTTGATGAAACTTCTCTTTCGAATACTACCACATTAATAAGGCCGTAGTTAAGAAAATAATTTCTGCAGTTAAATATTCAATTCTAGATCATTTTAATTTTTTTTGTTTTTTCAACGTTTATTTATTTTTGGGACAGAGAGAGACAGAGCATGAACGGGGGAGGGGCAGAGAGAGAGGGAGACACAGAATCGGAAACAGGCTCCAGGCTCTGAGCCATCAGCCCAGAGCCTGACGCGGGGCTCGAACTCACCGACCGCAAGATCGTGACCTGGCTGAAGTCGGACGCTTAACCGACTGCGCCACCCAGGCGCCCCATTTCTAGATCATTTTATACAGCAACACTAGCAGCATTGACTCCCATTTTCTATTTCTTTAATTGTGTTTGTTCTTTATAAGTTTAAGTATAGTCCATTGTTGAGTTGCTACACTAGTAAACAAAAGAGCAAACGGAGTTGCATCAGTGTAGAATGCAGTGTGTAATCCTACATCAATGGTGCATCCCTAGGTACTCCTTTTGTGTGCTGACCTTGACTACAGTGTTTGGTTAAGTCACATCTTTAATTGATTAGATTGTTAAGTTTATATTTTCTTTCTAACTCCGACATTAGGGAGAATTACGACACACAAATAATTACTGTCCGGAAAAAAATATTTTATTTTTGTATTTTAAACATCCATCAGCAATTGGTTGTGTAAACATTTTAAAATAAATTAAATATTGTGTAAAGATACCTATTTAAATGTTTGCCATTTTATTTATTTATTTATTTATTTATTTATTTTTAGTTTTAACTCTAAAGAGAAAAAAAATATATATATACATTATATAGTTAAACGTCTGGGTTTTCTGTACCCTTCTCGTATACTGTTCACATTTGTCAATGCTAACTCACTAATGGGTCATTGGGCTGTTGGTATTGTTTGGGGATTAAATATCAGGATTTTATATTGCTACCGCTCTAATGTTCTTTTACAATCTAGCATAGCAACTCACCAATAGACCATACTTAAAATTTCAAAGAAAAGACATCATAAGCAAATAGAAATGAGAGTCATATTACCATATTATTGCTATGTAAAATGTTTTGGAATTTTGAATATATATGCATATGTGTGTGTAGTATATTTGTGTATGTATGGATAGATAACACTCATACATGATACTCCATATATCTGAATATATATATTCTTCAAATTTCTCTTAATATAAAAATTAAAATATAAGAAAATTTAATGGAACATAGCTGTATATAATTAAAAGTATAAGAACCTTGGCAGAAAGTCAGAGATCTGGATTCATATCTACCACTTTCCTCTCCATGCGTACAGCTGTATTAGTCTCTTACTGTCGCTGTAACACATTACCTTAACCTTAGTGGATTAGAATGACACAAATTTGGGGCACCCAGGGTAGCTCAGTTGTTAAATGTCTGACTCTTGACTTCGGTTCAGGTCGTTATCTCATGGCTGTGAGTGAGACTGAGCCCTTTAGTTTCTCTCTCTTTCCTCCTCTGCTCCTCCCCCACTCACACTCTTGTACACTCTTTCCGGTTCTCTCATATAAGCATTCTTGTAATTACACTGGGCCCACTCACATAACGTGGGTTCATCTTCCCATCTCAAGATCCTTGAATAATACCCTTAGCAACATCCTTTTTGACATGTTAGCAACATATTAACAGTTTCAAGGATTAGAATGCAGACATCTTGGGAAACCATTATTCTGTCCACCACAATAGATACTCTTCAGTTTCCATCTTGAAAATAAAATAATTTTCCAAACAACAAAGCTGGATTAGAAAATCAAACTGACCACACCAGTCTCCATGTTGAAACTTGATTCAACATGGAATACATTTTGATTCCACTGGAGAGATTTTCTACATAATGCTCTTTCCATTGTATGCTCTGTCGCTTATCTCTCTTAATTTTAAGTCAAAGAACAGTAACCAGTTTGCAGATATACAGTCTAAAAGTTTTTGTCCAAAGAGTTGTTAGAGTTCAACTATATCTAAGTAAACCATTACAAATTTAAGCTTAATTTAGTGGAACAATCAAGTTTCTTTTCTTTTAGAAACCTTTTCTTTAAGTTTATTTATTTATGTAGAGAAAGACAGAGACAGTGTGAATGGGAGAGGGGCAGAGAGAGAGACGGAGAGAGAGGGAGAATCCCAAGCAGACTCTGCACTGGCAGCACAGAGCCCAAGGCAGGGCTTGAACTCACGAATCATGAGATCATGACTTAAGCTGAAACCAAAAGTCTGATGCTTAACCAGTTGAGCTACGAGGTGCCCCAAAACCGTTTTTTGAAAAAATAGGCTTCACGCTCAATGTGGGGCTTGAACTCACAACCCTGAGATCAAGTGTTACATGCTCTACCAACTGAGCCAGCCAGGCACCCTTAAGTTTCTTAATGGGAATGATCAGTCACACTTTTTAGGTTTAGTTTCATTCATAATTTGAAACATCTGGGCTCAAACATTAAAAAAAAAAAAGAGAGAGAGAGAGAGAATTTCCATACAGTGAACAAGTTTAAGTATACATGCTGTGTAGATGACTCATTATCTTAATTTCTATCTCTTCATAAGTGTTGAACAATCTCAGAAACCATTATCTTGTTCCAAAAATTGTCAAGCAAGGTGCATTTCCTTTTGATGTTTAGATAGTTAAGTTATTTCACATTTTTCTCTTAGGGATTGTGTTGCTTTCCTAAAGCTTGCCTTTGGCTGGAGTCAGCTGCCTGCAAATTTTTACCTACAAATAGTCGTAGAAAGATATTGCAAATTAGTGCAGCTTCCGGTAACTAAAATAACCTGCAGCTAGCTTGCAGGCAGCGGTGAATAATAAAATAAGTGCGCTAAGGTGCATTTCAGAACTTAGGTCCCTTTTGAAGTGAAGGGAGAATTCGCAACTGGGAAGTTTGTGATTCTGTCATGAGCATGACAGATTATTTCAAATGCAAACACAGTCTTATAAACCATTTACATACAATTCTGAAATCTATGTTATAATCTCAAATGGATGTTTTACTTTTTTCAAAATAATTATAAAAATGGTGAGAGATTAAGAGGAAGAGAGTCAGAAAGAGATATAGAGGGGGGAGACAGAGAGTTAGACACTCTGTCCATATAGATAGATAGATGTAGATTTATATCTATTATATATATGTAATATATATAGAGAGAGATAGTTATAATAGATATACAGATGTATATAGATATAATATCTATATTATATTATATCTATATTATATATAATATATTGTAATATATTTATATAAATATAGATTATATTTATATAGATTCTGTAACCATTACATTTGGATTATCTAGTAATGTGGTTAACTTTATATTATATGAAATACAATATGTGTATATATATATATAATATGTGTAAAATAAATATGTATAATGTGTATACATTATATGTATAATGCGTGTGTGTGTGTGTGTGTATATATATATAAATATATATAATCAGATTTGCAGTAATTGCTTTCAAGAGAATAATAGATTTAATTGGACACTAAACTGGTTTCCTACAGCTTATTTTCAGGTGTGTGTGTGTGTGTGTGTGTGCATGTGGCAGGGAGGGGGTGATGGCAGGTTTTTATAACTCAACCATTTTTTTGAAATCATTGTGAACCTCACATGTTAAGTGAAGTAAACATGACAAAAGTTTTTCTATGTGGAAAAAATGTAATATTTTCACATTTGTGTCACATAAACATAAGCCGTAAAGGTTTCATTTTTTTCTCTCAAAAATAAATGAAAATAAAATTAATTCATTTTAAGGAAAAGCAAGCTTTTACTCCCTCTAGGATGATATCCAAAGTCCTATGGAAGTTTGGCCTGTTTTTGGAATTTGAGACTTACTTTCAATAAATCATAGCTATTTGTAAGGCTTTCTATATTTTTATTTAGCATGAGTATATAATGAAATCATTTTTAAATAATTTTATCTCAGATATTTTTAATGATTAAGAAGAAGAGAAAATGTGGATTCATTAGGTAGAGGCTGGCAAAGCATATCTAAAATATAAATAGTTTCATAATTACTGAGAATTAATATTTGAATAGCTATGCACCAATGCATCTCTTCATGTTTTTTCCATTTTATCTTAAATATGGCTATCCATGCATAATCATGGTTGCATATTTTTATACAACCCCCTTCTTTTTACATTTCAGTAATTGAGATTATTTGTGATTAGTACTAAAATAATTCCTAGAAATCAGGAATTATTTTCTGTTATGATGAATGCAAAATGCTTAATTTTTAATAAGAGAAAATAAACAAGTATTTTATTGAATGAAAATCCTTGGAAAAAATTATGTTAAATTTAATTGCGACTCTGCTATATATAGAAACTTAACTAAGACATATATTTTGCCAAAGTTTCTATCAGCCCTAATCAAATATTTAAATTTATTAGCTTATTGGCATTTAAAAAAGATGATTGTCATATATAGTTGAAGATATTCAAACATTCAGAATATCTAAAATTCAAGAGCAGATAATTTCTCCTACTCTTCATGTACTGTATCCTTTTCTGTGATTGTATGTTTGTACAGAATATATGTCAACTGTGTGTATATAATTCATCATTTTAGCAAAATTCTTATTCAGGTATGCGTATTATTTACACGATGTTTATTTTCTTTCTTTATCAGCACGTACACAATTAACTCATTCTTTAGAAGGTTATGTATTTTCTACAACACTGATACACTGTAAATTATTTATCCGTATCCTAATTAGGTTGTTTCCAGGTTTCATTATTACAGTGTTTCAGTGAATAGCTTTCAACATATATCTTTGTGCCTATATAAGAATAAAAGTGTTTCAGAGGCACCTGGGTGACTCAGCCGGGTAAGCTTCCTGCTGTTGATTTTGGCTCAGGTTACGATCTCAGAGTTGGTGGGATTGAGTCCTGCCCTGGGTTCTGTGCTGACAGCACGGAGCCTGATTGGGATTCTCTCTCCCTCTCTCTCTGCCCCTCCACTGCTCATGGTCCCTTTCTCTCTCTCTCTCAAAATAAATAAATAAACATTAAAAAAATGAGAGGGAATAAAAATGTTTCTGTATGCATCTGGAAGTGTGTAATAGTTACATTAGAATGCATATACATTTTCAATTGGGTAGATATTTTAAAATAGCCCTGAATTTTTCTAAAACATTTTACTCACTTAATTGTTCTCCTTCTAAACCTGGTGGAAGGAGAGAAGGAAGTAGGAAAAAAAAAAAGAATTTTACTTTCTAGGATCTTAAAAAGGGTCTTGTGAAAAGAAAAAGTCAGAGGGAAGAAGTATCATTAGAGGAAATGGGTAATTAGCAACAACCGAAGCTACTGCCTTGTCAAATTTTGAACCAATATTTTCCTGCTGGATATGCTTCCCTGTTCTTCCCCTATGACATTACATAAGGCCTTTGTGAGATGACCCTCGGGACTTACACTATTCTAGCAAATTGCCCTGTTGTGTGCCTAGATCATCATAAAGTTCTCAGAACATGTACAAGCTCTAGAAACTCCTGTCTGTCCATTTACTGCTGTCACTCTCTCCTAGGCCCCTTTAATCCTCTATGGCTATGCTTTTAATTTTCTTTTCTGAAGTGATTTGCTCCATTCATATGCCAGTCGATTACCATAATTTCTTAAGTACTGTATTGAAGTGTATCCTCTTTGCTAAGATTTTCCTGACATCAACATGAAGCAGATTTTACATATCCTCCTTTCTCATATCCCATCCGTCTACAATTAGCCTACCTTGAATATAAAGCTTATCAGGCTTCCTACATATTCTAGCTTAAATGACAGTATCCTTTATGCTTCTTAAGAGGTATAAGCTTTATACTTTATTTATGTTTGTATGCCTATGGCATAGCACATTGGCCGAGACAAGGTATATGCTCTGTATATGTCTGCTAACTAAATACATAAAATAAATGAAAAAAAAAAAAAAAGATGAGTGAATGAAAGGGCCTCGGAAGCAGAAGACAGACTTAAAACTGTTTAAGCATTTTCCCCTAATTAAGTCAAGGGGGAAATGTCACATTTTGATTTACCAGGCAAGCATTAGTTTGATCAAAACTCATCTCTCCCTGCTCTGTCCTTTCAGACTGTTAAGCTTTAAAGTTTGCCAATGTCTGGATAACCACAACTGAACTAAATAAGGATTTTTAAGAACACATAATATTTTTAATATAGACAGTTACAGAAAATGAAAACAAATATGTTAAGTTATCTCGTGACCCCATCACTGACAAAACACCATCGTTTTAAAAACTTAACACAATATGTTGTTAACCATCCAGACGTAATTGGAAGAGGTAGATTAGGGAGAGGAAAGGGAGGACAGAATGAGAAGTAAAAAGAGAAGAGAAAGAATGAGGAGGAAAAGGAAGAGGGGAGAAAGCTTCTTCCTCTCCCACTAGTCCCTCTCCTCACCAGAAACCACACACGTTTATACCGATAGAGACCCACTTATCCACACTGTGTGTCCTTGTGTGCTACACATATAGATGTGTGCGTGTATCCTTGCCTGATTTTTAACAGAAGTTTGTTTTATACTTTATGTTTAGGCATTAAGAGTATATCTTGGAGAATTTTCCATATGAGCACATACTTTTTCTTTCAGAAATTTGAGTAATCCACCATGTGACTACACCATGATGTAGTGGAACAATTCCCTCTGGATGGACACTTTGTTCCCATTTTTCTTTAGGTACTCTTGCATTCATTAGAATTTTAGAATTAGTTTTAATTTATAATAAAACAGTTTTACACCTCCTTGGGACTTAGCAGTTTAAAAATAACAGTCATTTATTAACCTTCCGATTAGTCCATTGCTATAAATAGAATGTGTATAATGTGGCACAGAAAAGATGGTGGATAAAGATTTCCAAAGAAATGAATGAATAGCTAAATGGTTACATATACTGTCCAGAGGAAGTCATTGAGAATCGGCAAATTTTAGCAACTGTCCTCATGCTGAAAGAAGATACTAAGTAGTAAAGACAGGCATAGAATTCATGTCTTTGGACTCTATTTGTTGACCATTCTTACTATCCTAATGGAGAATTTATGAATTCACTCAAGTAGGTTATGATGTATCTCAATTATCTGGCCAAATAAATTGATACTGTATAATATTTGGCAACAACATTTTCATATTGATCAATTTAATGCATCAACTCTAAATATAGAACACACTGAATAGCATTATATGTAAATATGAGGCAACTTTTCGAGCAGCAATCTATACCATATTTCCATTAGAGTAATAACCTATATTAACATAATACTGTATATCATTATTTGGAATAAATTGACAAATGATTGCTAACATTTTGTTATAAGATGGAAATCACTTCTTTTCCCCCAGCATGAACTCTGAAATATAGAGATCGTTTTTATTCCTTGTTCCTCCTTTAAATGGATGAATCATCTTCACGAGATAGGACTATCCTTTTATACTATTAAAATGCTTCTGACAAAATTATCTCTCTATGACTAAATATGACTGACTTATGAAATGTACCAGTTAAAATGCCTATTGTTTTGGTGAAGTGTGTGTGTCAGTTACTCCAGTGTGGAACTGTTAAGTTAGTAAAAACTGAACTTGAGAAAGTTGAAGTGATATAATGTTTTTTGAAGAAAAACACCCCGTGCCACAATTTGCAGTTTTCAAGCAATCCTTTTGTCAAATAAATCTTCCGGCTGTGCCTAGAATCCATAGATAGTGAAAAGATTTAGTGACTGCTTCGTGCTTTCTGTTAGTTTTATCTTCTATCTGATTACAAAAGTTTCACATGGTGCTTCACTGCCACGTTTGAGTTCAATGAATAAACGTGTAATGAATTCTCCCTGCCTCACCACTCCCCCTCCACCTCCTTTTCCCAACAATTGCCATATATAATCTTCTGCCCTACACATCTGTGCTCAGGTCCATTACCATCTCTTATTCTTAGGTCCGTATTTTCTACCATTGAATTTACATGTCTAGAGCACCCTCCCATTTCTCAGTTAAAAATGTCCTCCTCCTACCTGCATTAAGCTACGGTTTGTGCTGTTAATACAGTGTTGAGTCAAAAGGCAATCCCCCAGGGGTATTACATGCCGTAGAATATTTTGTTCATTTTCTAGCCTACGTTGTTTTTAACCCCCTCCCCCCATTTTGCGATGATTTTTGATATGCACCAATTAATCTTAATTACTTAGAAGTGTTGTTGTCATAAGCTTGATTTACCTGATGTGCATTTCGGAATACTAAGCAATATCACTCATACCCTGCCTTGTTCCTTGTTAGAATGCTGTCTTTGGGGTGGGCCCAATGGAGTTTTCGTGTTAGTAACACATAAGGCTCATTAGGTTATACAACTTATTGGGCTCATATTTAAATTTGATATATAAAAAGTAGATATAATTGATGTTCAAAGTAATAAAATTAATGATAGTAATTAAGATGGCATTCAATTAAATAGTTATAAATTGGGGGGACACACCATGGTGTTTTATTTACTTCAGTTTTAAATTGCCTGGATGATCGTGATCTAAATATTAAACTCGTGTGTCAAGAGAACATTCTCCATTTGCTTATATATTCACTACTCTACCTAATGAATATTAATGATAGCTTGCTAATGTTAAATATACATTTTTCTTTATTTTTCCCTAAACTTGAAAATAGCTCTGACAATGCATACACTACAAATAATGATAAAGAAATGAAGACTTTTATTGTACAGGTATTTTTAATGCACACAACTACTCTGGGGTTAGAAAAGAAATAGCAAAAATAATGAAATAATGGCAGAGAATGTTCATGTTTGACAAGAATCTGTGCATGAGTTTGTCTGATATTGCAACATTTAATAGTTTTTCTTTTATTATTGTCTTGAAACAATATAACAATTATATGTTAATAATAGGGCAGTGGAAACAAATGAATGGAAATCACAAAGTTCTGGATGTTTCAGACTTTACTGTGGCGGGATTCTTTTCACAGAAATAGCTGAATATTTTTTATCCAAAACTATAATAATTAAGTATTTCATTGGATGATTTTTATTTTAATAGCTACAATATCTTACACTTGTTATTTATTTACAAAGGTGTTTCTCTATCCGGAGATGGAATTACTTCATTTTCTGAGGAGAAAATGAAACATTGAAGTTTGTTGCTAATGTGGCTAATTACAGAGAAATTAAATATCAACACTAAAAATTTTCTAGAGTCTAGAAATACCTCGACTTCACTTTTATTGTATCTCAGTTTGAGTTCCTATTTCCTAGGTAGTTTGGGTGATGGAAATTATATTTGTCAAGAATATAAGACATACTTAACCATCAATACTTCAAGTTAAAATCACTATCATAATATGATTAAAAACAGCAGGATTTATTTTTGTGTTTTCTACTGAATCGTTTGTATATAGTATACTAGCAATTGTTTTATAAAACTCAACACTGGTGGTAGATAATGGACATCTGTACTCCTGGTAAAAATGTAGTAATTCCAAAATTGAATTAAAAACAACACCTTTCATCAATCCCAGGGTGTGCATTTTAAGTATTTATCATTTGTGCTTTCATGGAATTAGTTTGATTTTTGAGAATCTCTATGACACCTTCACATTTAAATCAATATGACTGGTAAATAAAATCTTCATTAATTAGGTCAAACAATAAAAAATAGAACATTTGATTTCTCCTGAAGGCTATGCTTAGCAGACAAACCAAGAAAAACTTTGGGGGTGGAAATCTGATCATAACTGGCCAGATTATTTGGTAGCCCAAAGAGCAGTTTGTTTGCAGATAAATGGCTAATTGTCTTTAAAAAGTTGGATTTTAAATTGGGAAACAAGGGGTGCCTGGGTGGCTTAGTCAGTTAAGCCTCCGACTCTCAGCTTCGGCTCGGGTCATGATCTCACGGTTTGTGAGTTTGAGCCCCACATGGAGCTCTGCATTGACAGTGCGGACCCTGCTTTGGATTCTCTCTCTGTCCCTCTCTCTCTGTGCGCCCCCCCCCCCCCCGCTCTCTCTCTCTCTGTCTCTCTCAAAAATAAAATGAAATAAAACTTAAATAAAAAATAAAATAAAATAAAATAAAATAAACCTGGGAAACAATTTAGACCACAATGTAGCAATGAACTTGTGCAAAGACTATACTCATTGCTCTTGTCCCCACCCACCCCCCTCCCATTTTATTTGCCAATCTATAGATCAGCCCATCTCTGGCAGATTTCTTACACATTGAAGAAACGAATACTGTTTTGCTTCTTTCAGGAATTACATTGTTCAAGTGCAGTGATTAGTGAATATTTCTTTCATTCATTGATCCATTAGTTCATACAAACTTAACTCCTAGCCCTTTGGGATCTGAACTGCAGCTGATGTTAAGCTTATTCTCAAATTACTTCTTTAAAAGTCTATTCTAGGTAGTTTCTAATTAGACACCCCCAGATGGTATGAATCAAGCAGCTGTAATCCCAGCTGGGAACAAGTGTGAAGAAAATGCTTATCTTTTTTTTTTTTTTTTCTTTTAATTTCTTAGCCTTTTTCCCTCTCTCACAACTTTCAATATTCTCACAATTTTTACAGACTCTGAATACTGTAAATCATTGGATATATGCTCTGGAATACTAATAAGATATCGTGTTGCGGCAGTGAAGATGCAGGGTCTATGGATGTAGTAGACCACCTCGACTTTTAATGATCCATCTAAAAGCTCTTTAATGGGAAATGGGCCCCTGGATTAAAAGTAATACCAACAACCCTTCACATACTTAAATCTCAAGGCTTTCAGAGCATATCTATTTTCCCTAGCTCTCCATCATTTTCCCAAATCCTTTTAAAATCCCTTTCAGGCCTTTTAGGTTGTGGCATGTGATTGATTAATCCACTAGTTCGGGTCTATCATAATATCTACACCTTTGAGATGATTGATTCATAAAAAATAAAGTTATTAACTACTAAAACCACAAATATCAAGCACTTTATATGCTTTTATTGTACAAAGCTGTTAATTCAAACGTTATTTCATTACTTCTAACAACTGTAAGTTGCATTCTTACTATACTACATTCTTCCCCTACAAATGAAGAAACCAAGGGTGAGAGAAGTTATATAATCTTCCAGTGGCAAACAAGGAATGTGATAAGTGGGGAGTTATCCTAATAATACTGAACAGTATTGAGTGTCTGCAAAGAATCAGACAGTGTGCTCACATTCTCAATGGATATGTTATATTCAGGACTGTTTTATAGTGTTTCTTCCAAACCTGGATATTTTTATCTAGGACAAATGTCAAATAAATAGGATGATTGGAAATAGCTGTAAGCCAGGACGGACTCTGGCAAACCAGGATGTAGGATCACTATGATTGCATCTTGTATAAAAACTTCCAGATATGGGGCACCTGGGTGGCTCAGTCAGTTCAGCGTCCGACTTCGGCTCATGTCATGATCTCACAGTTTGTGAGTTCGAGCCCCGCGTCAGGCTCTATCCTGACAGCTTGGAGCCGGGAGCCTGCTTCACATTCTGTGTCTTCCTGTCTCTCGGCCCCTCCCCTGCTCATGCTCTGTCTCTCTCTCTCTCTCTCGATAATAAATAAACGTTAAAAAATTAAAAAAAAACAAAAAAAAACAACTTCCAGATACATGTAGAGTGGAAAAAGAGACTTAAAAAACATTCCTCAGGAAACATAAACTAGCAAGTGGTAGTGTCACCAATGTTTTATCAGAGTCAAACACTTAAGCATTGAACAGTTCTCTCTACTCAGTGTTATTGGTCAGTCCTTTTCAAGGCCCCTTTTATTGCTCCAAATAAAAGTGCCCTCCACAGCTCACTAAAGCCAGTCCTCCTTTCGCACCCTCTACCATTTAAATTTGTGATTTGAAATAGACCAATGGAATAGAACAGAGAACCCAGAATTGGACCCACAAATATATTGCCAACTAATCTTTGACAAAGCAAGAAACAGTATCCAATGGAAAAAAGACAGTCTCTTTAGCAAATGGTGCTGGGAGAACTGGACAGCGACATGCAGAAGAATGAAACTAGACCACTTTCTTACACCATACACAAAAATAAACTCAAAATGGATGAAACACCTAAATGTGAGACAGGAAACCATCAAAATCATAGAGGAGAAAGAAGGCAACAACCTCTTTGACCTTAGCTGCAGCAACTTCCTGCTTGACATGTCTCCAAAGGCATGGAAACTAAAAGTAAAAATGAACTATTGGGACTTCATCAAGATAAAAAGCTTCTGCACTGCAAAGGAAACAATCAACAAAACTAAAAGGCAACTGACGGAATGGGAAAAGATATTTGCAAATGACATATCAGATAAAGAGCTAGTATCCAAAATCTATAAAGAACTCACCAAACTCCACACCCGAAAAACAAATAATCCAGTGAAGTAATGGGCAGAAGACATGAATAGACAGCTTTCCAAAGAAGACATGCAGATGGCCAACCAACACATGAAAAAAGGCTCAACATCACTCGTCATCAGGGAAATACATATCAAAACCAGACTGAGATACCACCTCACACTGGTCAGAGTGTCTAAAATGAACAACTCAGGAAACAACAGATGCTGGTGAGGATGTGGAAAAACAGGAACCCTCTTGCACTGTTGGTGGGAATGCAAACTGGTGCAGCCACTCTGGAAAACAGTGTGGAGGTTCCTCAAAAAATTAAAAATAGAACTGCCCTGCAACCCAGCAATAGCACTACTAGGAATTTATCCAAATATACAGGAATGCTGATTCATAGGGGCACGTGTACCCCAATGTTTATAGCAGCACTTTGAACAATAGCCAAATTATGGAAAAAGCCTAAATGTCATCAACTGATGAATGGATAAAGATGTGGTTTATATATACAATGGAATACTACTTGGCAATGAGAAAGAATGAAATCTGGCCATTTGCAGCAATGTAGATGGAACTGGAGTGTATTATATCGAGTGAAATAAGTCAGTCAGAGAAAGACAGGTACCATATGTTTTCACTCATTTGTGGAACTTGAGAAACTTAACAGAAGACCATGGGAGAAGGGAAGGGGAAAAAAATAGTTACAGAGAGGGAGGGAGGCAAACCATAAGAGACTCTTAAATACAGAGAACAAACTGAAGGTTGGTGGGGGTGACGGGGGAGAGGGAAAAATGGGTGATGGGCCTTGAGGAGGGCACTTGTTGGGATGAGCACTGGGTGTTGTATGGAAGCGATGAATCATGGGAATCTATCCCCAAAACCAAGAGCACACTGTGTACACTGTATGTTAACCAACTTGACAATAAATTATATTAAAAATGAATAAATAAATAAATTAGTGATTTGAGAGGTATTTCTACAGCAGAAATACCTCTCAAATCACTAATAATTGTTCATACTTGCTATGTCACTAGCTAAGTGATAGTTTCTGATGTACATAAGTAACACTGAAATATCAGTGAATTGAATTGTATCATCCTGAAGAAAACTTTTACATTCAAAGTAAATGATTCAGGGTAGAATTTCAGGATGATATTTTGGGCTTTGGGATTTTCCAGGCTATGTGAGGTAGCATCATCAGTCACATTGGCTCATGAGCACATTTCCAAATAACAAATCATAATTACCTGAAATTGCTCAGTTTTCCTGTCTTTCAAATGTACTTGATTAGCTTGAAAATTAAGCATTTAATAGTTCTGATTATGCATGCTTGCATTGGAAAGTTCTCTGTCTGCCACCACCAAAAAAAAAAAAAAAAAAAAAAAAAAAAAAAGTCTAAATTCCTCCCTACTGCAGATAAGCCCAGGAAAGAACAATAGAGAAAAGAAGAGAATGAAGGAAAGTAGGAATCAACTAAGTACAAGATAAGTAGGAAAAAATGAAAAAAAGAGAAGAAATAGATGTAATATCTTAGAATCATTAGTGCATTCTGATCTTCCTGTCTGTCTTACCACTGCCCAACCCCTAACTTCTCATTAACATTCCATTTGCTTCCTGGCTAGTTGGACAATAAGATGTGTTATGAAAGGATACTTATCACCATGTATTTTTTTCCCTAATCACAGATTTGCAGGTAATTACCCCGTCACTACATTCTGGAATGGAAAATATTTCATTCCATGTATCTGAAAACTATTTTAGAACCAGGAGAGAAGACATATAGAGAGTCAATTTTCACAAATTAAAACTACATTTTGTTTTGTGTTTCAAACGGAAAGAACCTCCCCCATTTCATGACAACAAAGACAGTCACTTGGTTTCATATGTTTGATGCTGACTGGGAAATAAAGATATGGAAAACTTTACCACAGCCTAATTTCGAATGTGCGTACGGCTTCCCACTTGCCCTTTGCTCTCTAGAAGTCCTCTCATTGCCATAAACCTCCTATTTATTTCATCCATCCTGAAAATATGGGGAAAGTGCAGGGAAAGTGAATTCCGACTTGTGTAGTAAGATCCAAACTATAATTTATGGATGCGCAAAACATCAAGGAGGAAAATCAAGAATAATTAAAGAACCAGAAAAAGTGCCTGATTTAAGAGAAAGAACATAAAAATTAAAGACATAATTTATACAACAAATGTTGCTAGTCACCCAAAAATGCAATACAGAATGTGGATTTTGCCATTTTCTGGATTATTCAAAAGACTAATAAAATTACACTGGGAAGATGAAATAGTAACAGCAATAATCAGTTTATTGGCAAAGAAATGAAAGAGGCCGGAAGTAACATGTAAGACTCATTTAAGAGTTACTATCTGTTATTTTAAAAAAAATTTTTTTTCAACGTTTATTTATTTTTTTGGGACAGAGAGAGACAGAGCATGAACGGGGCAGGGGCAGAGAGAGAGGGAGACACAGAATCGGAAACAGGCTCCAGGCTCTGAGCCATCAGCCCAGAGCCCGATGCGGGGCTCGAACTCCCGGACCGCGAGATCGTGACCTGGCTGAAGTCGGACGCTTAACCGACTGCGCCACCCAGGCGCCCCCACTATCTGTTATTTTAAAAAGATCTTGATAAGGTTAACAAAAGACATGAGCATATATTTACTTTTTATTATTTTTTAAAAACATTTATTTACTTGAGAGAGAGAGAGAGAGAGAGACACGCATGAGTGAGGAAGGGTCAGAAAGAGGGAGACACAGAATCCAAAGCAGGATCCAGGTTCTGAGCTGTCAGCACAGGGCCCAATGCAGGGCTTGAACTCACAGACCACAAGATCATGACCTGAGCTGACGTCAGATGCCTAACTGACTGATTCACCCAGGCGCCCCAACATGAGCATATATTTTAAAGAAGAAGGACACAAATGGTTAATAAACCCACATAGAGCAGGACACAGCCCCTCTCCTGCCTCCCTCTCCTGTCCTTCTCCAACTCTTGATATCCATCCACATAGCTCTTTGAATTCTGCAACCCTTCATGAACAATATCCTGTATTGTCTCAATTTCTAACCTCTTATTGTCTTTATTTTCATGTTCTTGCCAGCACTGGGGTCTTCCCAGAGACTATTTCTCCCCTGCAAATTCCTGTCAAGTGATAGCTGATTCCCCCCCCCCCCCCCCCCCGAAGCCTTTGTCCAAGATGCTCTGGAGGTGAGAATGAGTGTTTCATTTTCCTCCTTGTCGTTTCTGGACCATTTTTTTCCTATGTTCTCCCTAAATCCCCTCAAAACACTTGAAAATTTACCCTAAGCCCACTGCTAATCTCTTTCCATTGCTACCATATCATAATTCTTGGCAATTTCAATTTCCATAAACATGATAGATGATTATTCTAAATCTCTAGCCTCTTTTCCTCATTTCATTATTAATATTTCTGGTATTGAGTGTAGTCCCTGCAACCTCGATTTCAAGCTACTTAATTTCTGACCACAATCCTTCCAGGTTTTTCCCCCCTCATAACCCAATTCTAATTATCTCCCTCCAACATACTCACACACACTGGAAACTATTATTCATTTATTTTAATATTTTTTTTGTATTTAAACTCCCCCCATCTGTGGCTTTACATCCTTCATTACAACCATCTTAAATTTTATCATTGGTCCTTATTATCACTCCCTCGCATATACCTTTTAAGTTCTTTGCCCTGCCTCTTGTTAATTCCGCCTCTCTGCTTACAGTATATCCACATTCGTGACAGTGAAATGTGTCTGGAGGAAATAATACAGTCTGATGGCTTGTCTGCTATGACCACAAATTGCAATTCCATCGGCTGTCCAACCAGACTCCCCTGATCCACGGAGTCTCCTACCGAGTCTAAAACACCCTCCTCATATGTTATGCTATTTCCTCAAACTTCTAACATCTTCTCCTTCATACTGTCTCTCAACTGATGTCCTAGCTCAGTATTTATTGAGGAAATAAAATCTGTCAAAGAAGAATATCCTCCCAGCACTTCTCCCTCTGTACCCACATCTGTACATATACTTTGCCTTCACTCCTGTTACTACTGGAAAAGACCAACCCCTCCAGTCACATCCTGATTTCCATTCACTTTTGCTCATTCAAGGATATGATTCAAGCAAGGTCTCTCTTCCTTCTCTGTTTCTTATGGAACCAAGGCTACTCCTGCTTTAGAACATCAAGGGGTTTATTTAATTGTTGGAGTTAATAAAATGTTTTTTGTTATCAGTCTTGTCCTTAATACTTCATTCAACCAAGTTCTTAAGCCATAAGGCTGGCACATTCACATATGGTGGTAAAGTTCGTGGTTGGAATGACATTAACTAAAAGATTTTGGTGCCTAAGGAAAATCATATCAGAGAGAGAAAAATAGAGAGAAAGGGAGAGAGAGAAGAAAGAGAATTGGCATTGTTTGGAAACTGGACTAAGATATTAATTGGATCTAGTCAACAAGTTAGGTGCTTTCTGAAATACCCACCAATGGCTAGGAGATGAGGAACGTCACATCGCCTGTGTAAACCTCATCTATCGAATTTAAGCCACATCAACAGTTATGTCACTGAATTGTCTAAAGCAACTCAAAGTAGGGCAGTCTGATTCCCAGGGCATCTAAACATGATCCCAAGTCAGTGGATAGTGTGTAAAATTCAGTTTGTATTTCTCAGTTGTGGTCTGCAAGAACCCTGGTAGCTTCCTGAGCCAAAATATGCACAACACATCAAAGAGTCTGACATATTTTTTTTTTCCTAAAAAAAAAAGAAGGTTACAGATCAATCTGAACTTTCAAGAGAGATGAAAGACTCTAACATCTAAAGAAAGATGACAAGATGTGTATTTTCGTGACAAAATATAATTTAAAACCTCTTCAGATCCTCCCCCACAAGATGCCAGAAATCATTTCTTTTTTCCCCCAAGAGCAGATTAGTGGAGTCATAATTCACATTCAAGAAAATGGAATAGAAAGTCAGAGGTATATAACACTCTGCTTTCAAGTGTTCTGAATGTATTTCCTGGTCTGCTTTTGCTATGGTTGGGGGCCAGACTATGTGCATATTCTTACCCTTATTAGTTAAACATTGGATGTTGCAGAACAATTCCCAGTGATATAAAAAGTATCTGTTCTTGCATATGGGTGACTGAACTGATGCTCATAGTTCTTGTGTCTAAATTTAGCTGCAGGAATGCAAAAACATGCACAGAAAAGGCTAATCGAAGAAGAACCAATGAATAAATAAATGGAAATATTTCTTATAACTGACAGTGCCATTTTATGTGATGGCAGTAGATTCTACTAAAATGTAACATATTACTTTTAGTTTTGACCAAATGTGGCACATTGTCAAAAAAAGTTCCGAGGGTTTTGATGGAAAAATACTCGCAGAGGAATTCAAGAGTCACATTCAAAGACATTCATATCAATACTAGAGGCACACTTCATATCACACCAGAGTGTTATTGTCAACTATAATTAGAGGCTTATCTCATTTTCTATTATTTCACTTAAAAAATGAAGGGCCTATTCAGTCAAATATTTCAGAAATACAATGTTTTAGAAAAGGCTTGAGAGGCAGTTTCCTTTAGAGCCACTGTTAAATATATTCATGATTTTTTTTTCAATTGTCTTTTTTTTTCCACAAGAGAAAAAGCTTTAGAATGGACTACAATTTTCAGGAAGACTCTACATATACTAAAGCGGCGTGAATGTGGCCTCAGGAACATTCAGGATTCAATCCCATAATCTTTGCTGCTGTAGTAATGCTATAAAACTTTTTCTTCCTTTGTTTTTTACTTTTTTCTTGTTTGTTTGTTTTTCGTGTTTGGCTCAGTTTCTCCATACAAAGAAAACGATAGCCGAATTCTTAATTAAATTGAGTATGTTATATTCCCCAGGAAGATGTACAATTTCATATCCTATTGTATAGGGATAGTTCTAATTGATTATCTCAATCAGTAAAAGCATCAGTGAACTGTGTCATAGTGAGTATGAATTTCTAAATAATATAGTTATTTCTTTCAACCCCAAATTCTGAGAATAGATAGCATAAGTAAAATCTATGTAAAAAGTGGGTACTTTTCAATAATTGTGGCTACTCAGCATTAAAAACAAAATTTTCACATTGGCCTCAAACTTAAGTCACATAAGCGAAAGCTATTAAATCCTTGCATTGTCCAACATTAATATGCTTCAGAAAGACCTATCTTCCAGCTATATGAAGTAACCATAGAAGAGATAGAATGTGAGTTAAGGACAACAGTGGGACAAATCAATCACAGTTGTTCCTCTCAGTTGTGAGACTTCCAAGAAATTAGAAATGATTGCAGGTAGCTAGTGAACAGTGAGAAATTAGATACATCATCCTCACCTTCGTTCATTCTTATTGTCTCACTCTTTCTTCCCCAGTTCATGAGGGAAAAGCACCTGATGACTCTAGTTGTAAATTTTCGTTTTCCTTTTTGAAAGTTTGAATCAGCAATAGCATTAGCAGAGTTATTACAGTTTGAGCATTGATTGCTTAAATGGGAAAAGTAAGTAGGAGGAAGGAGACAATAGGCTAATTCTTCTCTGGCAATCTGAAGCTCTTAACTTTCTCCACTGTGAATACAGTATACATCTAATATATCATAACTGCTAGCAGTCTGACAATCAGCTGTAAGCCCTCAAATCCATAGAAGAGAAACTTCAATTCACTCATGTCAACAACGATTAAAAAATACTGATCTAAACCCCTATCCAATAGGGTGAGAAAGCAAGAAGAAAGCAAGAAGCATTTAAATGGCTAAAAAGTACACCAAACACCCCTGTGACTTAATGAAATAGCACTCCAAACGTATAGAAAGATATTAATAAAACTACTATTATGTTAAAAAGCAACAGATTTATAGGCATGAATATTCTAGAAAGATTGCTATATATTCTGTACACAATTAGTAGAGAAACCAGAAACAATCTAGCTTACAAAAGGCATAGGAGCAAAGAAAATTTAAAAGCCATCCTCAGTATTTGAAAATCTGGAAGGAAGAATGTACTCTTTAATTTTGTTCTGGGAGACAAACCAAGTTCCACAAGGACGAGAAGAAAACTACTCTCGTCTATTCTTAGGGGTAGAAAGAGAGCTGGGATAGAGTGGGAGTGGGGTTGTAAGTTGGGGCAAGATCTCATTCAGTGTAATTAATACGTAATGTTGAGAATAGATTAATAAAAATGAATTTTACGTTGGTTATATTATATATATGTATATATATTACATAGATTATATATACATACATTATATGTATTATATATTGTATGTATTATATATACATACATTATATGTATTATATATTATATGTATGATATATAATATGTATAATGTATTATATATTATACGTATTATATATAATATGTATAATGTACTTTATATATATATATATAATATCTATCTCTGTTTGCATAGAAATTTGTTACTGTGTTCTTGCAAGAGCTAGAGACTGCTTTTCAAAAATCATAAACAAAAGATTCTTGCATGGGGTTGACACTTGAATTAGACTCCTTGGAATATGTCTTCCAGTCCCAAAATTCTCTAATTCATATACCACAACTTAACATAGCTATACTATAGGAAAATGGAGGACTATGATACAGGAAAAGCTTGGGAAGCATAATTAGTTAATTGGCTTGGTAAAGGAAAAGAGGCCAAAAGAGGATTTTGATAGCATAATCTAAGCATTGTTTTTCCTTCCTTTATGCTCTCTGGAAGCATATAAATGGATTTAAAAACTAAAAACTGGGGCGCCTGGGTGGCGCAGTCGGTTAAGCATCTGACTTCAGCCAGGTCACGATCTCGCGGTCCGTAAGTTCGAGCCCCGCGTCGGGCTCTGGGCTGATGGCTCAGAGCCTGGAGCCTGTTTCCAATTCCGTGTCTCCCTCTCTCTCTGCCCCTCCCCCGTTCATGCTCTGTCTCTCTCTGTCCCAAAAATAAATAAACGTTGAAAAAAAAATTTAAAAAAAAACAAACAAACAAACTAAAAACTGTGGTAGGGTAGATTATAGGTACTTTTCCAGCAAGGATATAGAAAGGACATTTATAGAAAAGATACAGCAACAATATTTACACTTTTGTTTTTCCTGCTAAATGAGTATCTCTGTTCACCTAAGTGTGACTGAGCTCTGTAGGTGATGACATTCAATTTGAAATATATTGCTTTATACCATCTTATCTTCTATGTTGACCTGAAAAGTTTCTTGAGATAAGGAATTGAACCTATGTATGATAAGAAAGTTTAGATATCAGCACATTCATCTGTATATTCAGTAGTCTATTTGGTGAGCAGATGTAGACTTGATGGCCCATAATTCAGCATTTCTGGAAAAGAAATGATTTTAGACCTTGAGAAGCAAGGTTCACCTGAAAGTACTCTAAACAGAATTCTCGTTTTTCCTGAAAGTAATCCTGTAACATAAATTCATTCACTGGCTCTTAGATGCCTTTTAGAGATCCTGTACTCTGAAATTCTATGGTAATCTTCTGTGAAGTTTGTCTTATGAATAAGGGATAAAATGCACAAATAAATACTTCTGAACTATTTTCAGTTTGCTGATAATATTTCCTCAGAGACTTGTATAAGCCATTTCAGAACTATGGGCAGGTGATGCTAAATGCAGTAAATAATCAGTGCTTACTCCGAGATCAGAGATCAGAGAGATTTTCTCTTTTATTCGATCAAGCTGTCAATTTTGGGTGCATGAAATTACTCTAACCAGTTTGGCATTTACACATTGCTTCAAAAGACTCTTGCATTTTTCCCTTTGTGTTTAGAAACAATTGGAGACTTTTCCGTGAGTTGGTAGTCTAAGGAAATGCAGGTAAGTGGGCATTTTATAATTAGCAGATGGCAAGGGAAGGAAAGCCAGAAGTTTTGCACAGGGAAAAGCTTTGAATGTGTTTCCTTGTCACTTCTTAGTGGCCCCGAGGTTTCTGAGATGGATTTTGTTCATTATGAGGTCAACAGAATGCACAAATAACCAAACTTCAGTTCATATTTCACAGAGGGAAATTAATAGTGGCAGACTTTTTCCCTAATCATACCTAAAAGAGAGAAGGGAAGTGGCATCACTGAGGTATGAGAGAATAGAAAGGAATGTCTTTCTTTTTCATCTGGCTTTGGGACTGACCCCAGCACACTTTGCCGTGAATTGCAGAGGCCGCTTTAATTCAAAAAGGAGCTTCACAGATGAGGAGGTGATGGTCTCTCACACTTGCTTTTGCAAAGCCTCATACAGTTTTGAGTCCCACGGTAGCAAAAACCAGAGTCCCACTGTAGCAAATAAAAGAAGACAAAGAAGAAAATTACTTTAAGAGGAGCTAAATTAAAGTTTAAAAAAAAAAAGAGAGAGAGAGAGAGAGCAAGCCACTTCCTCATAGGAATAAAGTAAACAGATTAGTTTTAGGACCAGATGGGAAAGATGCGGGATCATTTTTGCTAAACTTATCCTTACGTTATCACTAGTATATGGATAATGCTAACCGTATATAGATTTATCTCATTTATGAGTTTAAAGTTTAAAAGAGGATTTAGAATAGTAGCATTCAAAGCCATATAATTGTGTACTTCTAAAATGTAGGGTAACGTGCCTTGTGCCTTCTTGAATTTCTTTTCTTGATTCTCACATTTCCTAAGAATAAAGTCCTCAACAAATTCTGTTGATCAACTTTATGTCCCTCAAGGACAGACATAGACGAGAGATGACAATTTTAATGTTTCAGAGGAAAAGGGTTTTCTATATGTAACTGCTTCCGAAAATGTGAGCAGCAGATGTAGAATTAGGGAAAATCTGCAATTTGCAAGCATCTGGTACAGGGGAGGTTTTCCTTTGCTGAAGCAAATTTGACTAAACATTCATGATACTCTTTCTTTGCCTCACTACTATTCCTGTTTTATCCAGTCACTTCCTACATGCTTTTGGATTGTGGGAGGCTCAGAAACATGAGATGAAATTATAGGAGCGAATGCAGCACACAACTTCAAACTTGGGAGGATGCCATTCTAAGATGGCACATTGTTTCCCTGAATGGCTTCTTGGGCGAGTCGCAAAGAGGCTACCTCGACTTTGGTGATTATTAGGATAGTTCCAGAGTCACTGAAAGTAACCCATGCACTTCTAAGTCTCCCAAGATTTTCTGATGGAATTAAGCTATCTGATTTTGAAGGCAAGCCACTCTTTTTTTTTTTTTTTTTTTTCTTCAGTTAAAATCTTTCTATTTATTCTGGGGCTGCTGGGTGGCTCTGTCGGTTAAGCATCCAACTCTTGATTTCAGCTCAGGTCATGATCTCATGGTTCCTGAGTCAGAGCCCTTCATTGGACTCCGTGGCGGCAGCGTGGAGCCTGTGTGGGATTCTCACTCTCTCCTTCTCTCTCTGTTCCTCCCCTGCTCTCTCTCTCTCTCTCTGTCTCAAAAAGAGAACCCCCCAAAAACAAAAAACAAAAACAAATCAATAAACCCTTAAAAAAGCATTACAATCTTTCTATTTATTGCAATTGATAACATTTTTTTATATGTTCACTAACATGTACATCCCACCAGGGTTGGGGCATTTGTCAGATTTTTTTTTTTAATCACTGATGCATTGCAAATGCCTAACACAATGCTCGAGCATTGTTAACCTCAATAAATATTTGTTAGATGAATGGATGAATAGGTGAATGAATGAATGTATTATACAATATCCTGAACATTTTCCAGTTGGAGTTAGATATATACATGTATCCATAATTACATGTTTTAAATAATGTATATCATAATAGCGCTGAAAGGAAAATGAGAAACAAAGTAATATAAATAAAACATGTTCAGTATTTTTTAATTTACTTCTTAAAAAATGGGTATGAGGATATTTGCTTTAATGTCATCATTGAGAGCAACACATGGTGGTAGATACAGAAATCCTTTTCTCCTGAAATATTCGAAGCAAAGACATTCACAAGCCCTAACGTTGTAACTCTGACCAGCGCTGACAATGTTTGTTATTGCTTGCTTCTCATGTGACAGGCTTATCATGATATTTAAATAGTAAATATAATATTAGTTAAAATTTTAATTATCCCAAATGATTCTACGCAGATAGTGTTAACTGTTAGATTTAATAAACTATATGTTTATCAGTCTGTTTTTCTGTGACTCCAGTCCATCTATAGTTGCTTCTGCGAAGAAAGTAGTGACATCTAGTGGTAACAGTAAATACTGCAAATGGCTAAGGTTGAGGGCAAGGGGAAACCCACGACTTTGCTAGGTGAAGCAAAGAATTTGCATGACAGAAAGGAGAAAATAGGCAATTTAGGAGATAATGGTGCACTTTAGGAGATAATGGTGCACATCATTAACATACTTGTTTTGTGTCCAATAAGAGACATTTTAGATTGTCAAATTGTAAAAAGAAAAAAAACAAAAACAAAAACAAAAACAAAACACAAAAAACAAAAACAAAAAACTCAAAGAATAGGCTTATCACTAAATCACCCACTTGAATCTGTGTTTTGTAAGGGATATTTTGTAATCCAGTAAATCCTCTGAGTAAACATGGTCACACATTTCAGTATAAGCCATAGCAAGAAAAAAGTTAATATGGAAAAATAGCTCAGTTGTGTTCAAAATTATCTTCTCGGGAGATGAAGCCCACTTAAAATAAAGTCATTCCTACACTGGAAAGAAAATAAAGCAGCAATATTTTTCTTTTTGATTTGTAAATATATTGGATTTTAGTTTTTCAATTGAATAGAAATCTTGTAAATAAAAATTACATTAATGCACTTATTATCAACTTATCTCTTTGAAGTAGTTATATTGATTTAATGGTATTTTGGGGGCTTTGAAATTTAACAGGAGCAAACAGGTAATGCTTGCATTACTGATAGGCAATAGTTAACATTTTTATTTTTCAAGCATCTAACTTACATGTATCTGTGTCCATGTGACTTTGTAAACCTGAGAAGTATATAGACTATATGATAGAGATACTCATAATCAATAATGAAATAACCAAAATTAATTTTTTAAAAAAAGTTCTGATTTGGATAGTTATGTAAATTCCATTTGAATTAAGATAAATGACAATATGATGACATAATTTATGCCAAAAATGTTTTCAAATGCTTTGTTAAGAATAGGAAACTGGAAAAAAAATAAAGGTTTCTAGTGTGTTGTGATTAACAGCGAATTAACAGTTTTGTAAATGGCAATTTTATAAGTGTTTATTAGAGGACATGAAACATTTGAAGACCTCCTTCAAATAGCATTGTCCGTGTATCTATTTTCATAATATATATGAAATGTATCTTAAAGATATTAAAAGAATATTTTCAATTAAAGGACAAATTCATGACTTTCATGGGGACCTAAAATGAACAAGTATTAGAGATTTTATTTATCTCCTTGTTGAAGAGGGAACCAGTAAGATGTTACAGCCACTATTATCAAAGAAGCATACATTTATATGCAGCTAAGTATGTAAAAATGAATTTGAAAATGTGGTTTATCCACAGGGCAGTAATCAATTGCACTCCAGCAGCCATAAGTAATTTGTATTTCTACGGACAAGAAATATTTGCAATCCTGTTTTCTCTAAACTAACTTCTACTTTTAACAGAGTTGTTTAAAATGGCCTAGCCAAAGATAAAGTGTGTATACCCTATAAGATCAGATAATCCCCGAGGACCTCAGCATTTCATTGAAAGGTCATTCATTCAGTAATCTATTTTGCCTATTCTAAAGCCTAAATGTGTTACTTGAGAAATAAAATTAATAGGTTTATGACATACAAAATTAAGGATATTTAATAGTTTTTACTCGGGAAAAACTGAATTACTGAAAAAGTAATTTCAGTTTAGAGGTTTAAAGTAACTATACCTGGGGACGCTAGAAAGTGTTAAGAATATAATAGGAACATCTTGAAATTGTCAAAGAAAGATTCAACAGTTTTGCATGATGTCCACTTCAGAACTGTAGTAGCCTGCAACTAAGACTGTAGCCAAAGTGTATCTCAATGTATATGTTCCCACTTTATGAGGGAAAACAGAAAACCATCTCCTAGCTTCTAATGTGAAGATCCTTGCAGTAATAATGATATAATGATAATGAATAAAGATTCGGGCAGTAATAATGCAAGTATTAACTACAGTCAAAGCACATCAGCTATGGAATACACAATAAAATAAAAATTAGAACAGAAATATTAGTACAAGATATCTTTCTGACTATATGCCAAAATTTGAAATATGACTGTCTCTTTTTATTTTCTAAAACTAGTCTCCAGACATGAAAAGGTAGAACTTTAACAACGCTTTTCCTTTTTTTGTTATGATTGAAAGAGTGGGTTTCCATTATAATGGCTTTAGAACATTTTATTCATTGTTTTGGGGTTTGTTTCAGTTAAAAATTTTAAATATTACAGCCATTGGGGTGCCTGGGTGAGTCAGTCAGTTAAGTGTCCGACTTCAGCTCAGGTGATAATCTCATGGTTTGGTTCATGACTTTGAGCCCCACATCCGGCTCTCTGCTGTCAGCGCAGGGCCTGCTTTCGAACATCTGTCCCCCTCTCTCTCTCTGCCCCTCCCCTGCTTGCGTTCTGTCTCTCAAAAAAAAATTATAACAAAATATTGCAGCTGCATCAAGAACCAAAATAAATCTTCTATCAATCTAACATTTATTGTTTGCTTATTCTGTCCTCACTTTTGGTAATTAAGGTTGGCCTAAGCAGACAATTTAGGTCTTATGATAAAAATATATATGTCTTATGAAATATTCTACTCAAATACAGTTGAGCCAGGATTTTGATCCTTCTAGTTAGAAATAATCTCCTTCCCAAATTCTACAACTCCTAAATATTTCTCTTAAAACATACCACTTTTCATCTTATTTTTTTTATTTTCTCCATGGCCAACATGCAAGCTGTTTGGGGCAGCTTGGCATTGTTGGAAGGAAGTCCATGTGGGTTATACAGTTACATAAATGTGTGTTTCAGTTTCGTTTTGGCTTTTACAAGTTCTAAAACCTTGAGCGAAATACATAATCTCTCCCAATAACAGCTTCTCATATAGAAGATGTGAGTAAAATATCTTTATCCTAGTAGCTCAAAAGAATTAGATGAGACAATATTTTCAAGCAAACTGATTGATACACTGGTTTTAAATAGTAGGTGCTAAAAAACTGCCTTTACTTTTTCACAGTTTAATATGGGTTTGAACATAGTAGGTACTCAATAGATATTTATTGAATAACCACTGTCCCCCAGTACTGTACAAAACAAATTCAAATCTCTCTCTATTTTTCATTCGGTCTTTCATTTGGTATTTGATTTTACCATGTCTTTTAAGTGAGTCCAAGAATCGATTATAATGGTTGAGCTATTCCAGCCTTATTGGGCAAATTTAAATGGCGGCTTGTTTTTCTTTTCTCTTTTCTTTTTTCTTTTTTTCTTTTCTTTTCTTTTCTTTTCTCTTCTTTTCTTTTCTTTTTTTTTTCTTTTTTTCTCTTCTCTTCTTTTCTTTTCCTTTCCCTTCCCTTCCCTTCCCTTCCCTTCCCTTCCCTTCCCTTCCCTTCCTTTTTTTTCCTCATAAAATGAGACAGCATTGAGCTTGACAGTACATCTCTGTTTTGAAAAACAGGCACTACGTGCTAGGGGCGCCTGGGTGGCGCAGTCGGTTAAGCGTCCGACTTCAGCCAGGTCACGATCTCACGGTCAGTGAGTTCGAGCCCCGCGTCAGGCTCTGGGCTGATGGCTCGGAGCCTGGAGCCTGTTTCCGATTCTGTGTCTCCCTCTCTCTCTGCCCCTCCCCCGTTCATGCTCCGTCTCTCTCTGTCCCAAAAATAAATAAACGTTGAAAAAAAAAATTTAAAAAAGAAAAAGAAAAACAGGCACTACGTGCTGTGCCCACGTATTTAGTAGCCTTGGGTGTTCCATCAAAGAAGAGAAGAGGAACAAATTTAGAGATTTCCAAATGAATTGTGCTGATCTTAAGTGATTTGGCTATTTAAGAGGATAGTTGATCAAGCAGATTCTGGTTTATAAAACAGAGGAAGAGAGAGTATCTTTCTTTAACAATTTGCCTGCCATAAAACAATGTGTAGAATGAGAAGCTATGTAAATATGAACACTTATTTCTATTTTGAAAGCACAATCACCTTCTTTCTTAAGTTCTTCAAGCATCATATTTCAATAAAAAATAAGTACAAATTAAAGGCAAGTGTCTATTTTTATATGGACCCACCCACCCATTTGCTTTCATTTTTCCTTCGCCTGAAATATATTAAAAATAGCTCAGAGGTAGTTTCATTACATGACAATAAGGGAATAGTAAGTATATTCTATTAAATACCATTTCATTGCCCAGTTTCTTAAAAATATAATATTAATTATATCATTATTAAGACTTTCTAAAAATAATTATATAACTATATCTTTAAGGAAAAAAAATAACTTCCCAAGGAACAAATGAGTTTTGCATGTATAAATTACATTTACAGAAGAAAAAATTTAAAACCTAAATAATTTATCTTTCATTCCTTAGTGACACAGAAAAACTAAGTATCTTAGAAACACTACTTTAAATAATTTTATCTTTCTAACCACATTGGAATGAGCCTTAAGGTTTTTTTCTAAAAGTCTGAGATAATTTTCAAATAAATCAGAAGCTTAATATTAAGATCAAGCTTACGTATCAGCTTCTATGTGTCAAGGACACCCACATGTCAGTAGGTTCTCATTCTTATGTGATGACTATGGAAAGAACTGTTAATTATGGAGGAAATGAAAACATGAGATGTATAGAATATCTAAAATGGTATGAAAATGGAAATAAATGTATACATTAAACCATTAGTGTTATCAAAACTTTATCCATTTGCAGCTAAATTCTCATCAAATTTCCTTTCTCTGAGTTTTCAGGAAATGTCAGAAGAATGATCTATGTGCCTCTTCTGGGAAAGAGACTTTCAAGAAGTTCACATAGTAGTGAAACTAAATGAAATTTGAGGGGCATTGTTCACTGCCAATGTTTCAGTAACAAAAAATTGTGTGCAGAATTAAAACATGTATTTAAAATCCTACTTCTGCTTGTGTAGCCTATTTTAATAGGCTTGTTTTGCTTTTAATATTTATTTATTTTGAGAGAGTGTATGTGCATGTGTGCAAGCAGGGGAGGGGCAAAGAGAGAGGGAGAGAGAGGATCCCAAGCAGGCTCTCTGCTGTCCGTGCAGAGCCCAACACGGGGCTCTATCTCATGAACTGTGACATCATGACCTGAGCCGAGATCAAGAGTCAGAGGCTTAACAACTGAGCCATCTAAGCACCCCCAAGATAGCCTATTTTACCAGTAATCAGGTTTCTCTAGAAAATATTTCACACATATTAATCAGAAGACAAGTGACACAGTTTCTATACTTTGACAATAGGTTCCTAGTGTTGGGTAAGTTGGGTCATTTTTTGATCAAAAAGGGACAAAGTTGTATGTCATGTATAATGTCTCAACATAACATAAGTATTTTCCCTCCCAGTCTTGGTCTCCTAAGATGACAGACTCTGTCATTTCCTCTTTATAAACTGTCCACATTGAAGTGGCTTCTGACATGAGAAAACAAAGATAGAATCACTAACACTTTTGCTTTCTTCTCTAATGGAGTATTTATTGCACATCTTATAGATACAGCATACTATGAAAGGAGATCAAATATTTGTATCTAATAAAGATGAAAGGGATGAGAGTGTTAATGGTTAGACAGGAATAATGGGTGATGTAGCTGAGAATCAGGCAACACTGTACAAAAAAACAGAGAAGAGTCAATTGTATCTATTAGAATTCTACAGAGATGCATACCAATGAGATATAGGCATCCTATATTTCATATATTTCATATATGTATATGTATGGAATCTCTGTATCTATCTATCTATCTATCTATCTATCTATCTATCTATCATCTGTAGAGATGTATTTTAAGGACTTGGTTCACACGATTGTGGGGTTGACAAGTCTAAAATCAGCGATTGGTGACTCAGACAGGAGTTGTGGCAAAACTCAGGCAGGATTTCTTTTTCTCCAGGAAACCTCAATTTTTGTGTTAAGGCCTTCATCTGATTGGATGAGACACACTCATGTATTGAGGGAAATCTCCTTTACTTGAAGTCAGTTGATGAAATGTATTAACTAAATCTACAAACTTTCTTTATAGCAACACCTACATTAATGTTTGATGTGTAACCAGATACTGTGGTCTAGCCAAATACAGAGACAACATTAACCATCATGCTAACTAATTCCAAGTCAGGAGGATGGTGAGAGTGTTTTTGTTTAAAGACTAAGTAATATTTGAACTGTATGATTAGTAGAATAAAGAAAACATGTGTGCAATAAGGCAAGGCAGATTATGCTTTGTTAGAGATCGGTAGACAAATGTGGAAGGGATACTTGTGTATGAATCATAGGATCAATACAGGAAAGGTAGGGTAATTCAGCCTGGTAAGGACTTGAAAAGTAATTTTTCCCAAAGGCAACTAGTAGCCATGAGAGGTTTTCAGCAAAAAGTATCATAATTAGATATGTCCTTTGGGAAGATGAAACTCATCTTCTTATTTTATAGCATAGATTGAACAAAAGACTAAAAATTAATAGGGCTTGGGGTTAAAGGTTACTTTTTACATTCTGAATGAAAGAAAATGTTTAACAAAATAATTAATGGTAAATAGCAGTGTAGAGAGAAGACGGTTAATATAAAAACAAAAACAAAAAACTGAGGGAATTGGACTACCAAGATCTGACTAGTTAAATGAGAAAGGCAAAGATAATTACTGAGATTTTTGAAAGAAGCAAAATGAATTTTCCTTATCCTGACCTGAGTTTGTACCCACTTGAGATGAAGGAGGAAGGAAAGCATTTGGAGACCAAAATACCACATCTATTCCTAATAGGACTGGTATTGAAGAATGTAGGTTATAATCTGCAGAGAGGGAGTTTTTCAAATACGAAATCCCAGATTTAGACAGATTTAGCCATTAGCAGTGGTAGACTGGGTCATAACCTCTGCCATTATCCCTTCCTTCCCACTATACTAAGCTGATCAGTGGAACAGTAATCATTTTCCTTACTTGGGTTGGAGGATTGAGCAAAGGTACAGGGTATGGAGTGAGGTCACTGCAGGAAATGTCAAGAGCAGGAAAGATATGTTACACTCCATTCACCCCCTCCTGTGATAGTCTTTTCATAGCATGAATATTTCCAGGGAGTGTCATAGAATGAAATGTTTCATTCTTTGTATTTTTACGTTTTACTTCCATCATATCCATTTGTGTGTGTGTGTGTGTGTGTGTGTGTGTGTGTGTGTGTGTGTGTGACGGTGGGAAGAAGTTGTTAAAATAAGTTAGAAAAGGAAAAGCAAGGGGCGCCTGGGTGGCGCAGTCGGTTAAGCGTCCGACTTCAGCCAGGTCACGATCTCGCGGTCCGTGAGTTCCAGCCCCGCGTCAGGCTCTGGGCTGATGGCTCAGAGCCTGGAGCCTGTTTCCGATTCTGTGTCTCCCTCTCTCTCTGCCCCTCCCCCGTTCATGCTTTGTCTCTCTCTGTCCCAAAAATAAATAAAAAACGTTGAAAAAAATTATTAAAAAAAAAAAAAAAAAAAGAAAAGGAAAAGCAAAAATAAAGGACCCAAGGGGTTGGAGAGAATTAATAAGACTTTAGTACTTTTAATTAGCAAAAATATATACATTTTAACTATAAAGTATATTCTGTACTACGTCTGAAAAGATTGTCTCCATGACACCAATGAATATAACCCTAATTCATACTTGCACATTGCTCTATTCATCTATCCATTCAATAAGTATTTTTGAACATCTATTAGTTCCAGGTACGTGTGATCCGGGCCTTAAGAGAAATACTACTATCGTTGCTATTACAGGATACATGGAGGCATATTACAAATTTTAAGAATTGATTTGAGCAAAAATTGATTGGCATTGGGCAGCATCAGACCTGAAGGGTTTGAACCGACAGGAGCTGGGGAGACACTTTTACATAGAAGAGGTGGAAGCAAAGTAAAGAAATTACTGATTGCCTATACTTTAAAGCCTCATTGGCTGTTTGTGAATGGTTATCCTTAGGCCTGTACATACTCAGATGTTGGTTTGTTCACTTAGGCGTCCATGGCCCTGGTAACACATCAATCAGTTGGCCTCCTCGTTTAATTATTTTAACACTGATCATAATAATGATAATAAACACGAACAGTAATCATGATGATTATGTTGGTGTTCTGCAGGCAAGTGGTTCACAGTGCTGTGTGATGGGCAAGTCTTACACCTCAATAAATGTAATGATGTTTGTCTCCTATATGGTTAGCACAGTATCTGACAATTAGGAACTTACGTTTGAATGAGTTGGACTCAGAAAGAGCAAAATTTGTGGAATAGTTTTATTTTTTCTACTTCACTGTCTTCAAACAAACTCCACTGAAACATTCCTCTTTCCTTTGGATTAGAACTTGAATATGAAATGAGTCCCATTTGTGGTTTTTCCAAAAAGTCCAGTTGTCAAAAGTTATTTTCATTCGATTCAAATCCTCCCATTTCTTGCACATCAGGCCTTATTGGAAGCCAGCTTTGGGAAAGTAGGAAGAATATAATTAGTTTCTTCTTTTTTCCTTGCTCTACCTAACTAACATCCTTCCTCCTTCCTTACTAACTGACACTTGTTTCTAGCCCCTCCAAAGTTGGGCCTGAAAGGGAAGGGGGGGATTGAAGGAAAAAGGCAAAGATTCACAAGAGAGTATAACTGTAATGTTGACTGATGTTCAAAGAATGTTCAAAGAATGACTCTCCCCTGCACAGCACTTCTGTAGTTGCTAAGAGGTACCCCGGTGGGGATAACGACTCACTTCTCCAGCCCACAAAATGCTTCATTTTGTTAGCATTTGATTTTAAGGGTTCCACTTACACAGTGTCTCTCTGTGGGGTTTTCATGGTCTTTAGACATTTGTTTTAAATGAAATCCCTTTCAAAACAACTCAAGCATAATTCCATTTTAGAATGGCCACATCTGGCTGTTAAGATTCAGTGCCCCTGCCCTGGTTAGTGGAAAAGAGCTCCCTCCTCCTATCGTTCTCCCTTCTGTCCCTCTCATACAAGCACCCCTTTATCAGTCTTCCTTTCCTTAAAATGTTTTAGGTGTGGTCATGAGACTTCTCTAAGCCCCAGTCTCCCCAGTACAGTAGTCAAACCTTTTCTAGCTTCCCTAAGGTTTTCATTTGCCTCGAGCACCATGGGGAGAGAAAGAGACAAGCTGGAACACTTCACAGATTGCCACTCTAACCTGGCTGCACACTGGAGTCATCTGAGGGCGTTAAAAGCTGCCAATGCCTGTGTTCCACCCCTACAGATTGGGCCGTAATGTTTCAAGTATGGCCCGAGCATCTTTAACGATCCTACTGTGTAGTCAAGGTTGACAAAGCTTCTCTAAAGTCACCCTTCCTACTGACATTCTCTAGAATGTTTTGTCTTTAGATAACCTGGGGGTGGCTAATGGTCTACAAGTGGCAGATGGGTTTGGGATTACCCTTTGGGCCAACCTCCCATAAGTGGTGGCAGATCTTTACAAACAGCAAGAGCTTGACAACTTTTACCCTCAGCATTGGGACCTTCATCAAAATTCTGAGGAAAGCAGGAATTCCACTTAAAATCCTGGTGTGTAAATGTTTGTAGAAGTGACCTGAGTGATGCAGAGATGATGGATAAGATTGAGAGTTGTGTCAGTCCTAGGAAAAAGATGAGGCTGCCTAACAATTTTCCGGTCCATTTCCTTTCAGTATCTCATTTTGGTTTTGCTCCAAATCATACTATGTCTCTGGTTTTAAATAGCATATCCACCTTACCTACCATTTACTGAGATCAAACAGTATCATAACTGACCATCTTAAAATGACACAGCTTGATTCTCGATTTTTTCTTCTTGGAATATTTAGCAACTGATAATTTTTTGTAAATCTATTTTTAGAAATAGTGCCACTCTGTCTGCTTCTCTCCCTCCCTCTGATTTTTACAATGAGAACTGCACAAAAACTCCTCAAACGAATTTCTCTTTATAGGTCTCAGAGTTTTGTTAGGCAATGGGTTTTTGTAATCAGGATGTTTAAAGTAGTTCAGTTCATGTAATATAACAATATTGTCCAGAGAAGTTACAAATTTTTCCAGGTGGAAAAAAAAAAAAAAAAAAGAACAAGCTTGTTGAGATTGAATTAAGCTTGACAATAAAGTGAAACATGAAGTTTAGAACACATCCATCGGGCTCCTAGAACGCAGTGCCTCTACCTGGTGGTTAGTGGACATAGAATTCCTTCCTATTTCATTCTTTCTTCTGTCCCTCTCACATCAGGTCCCCTTTTTTGATCTTGGATTTTGATTTTGGATTTTGCTCTTTAATTTTTCAGGTGTGGATCAAGTGGTATCTCTGAGCCCCAAAAGACACATGACAATGAATATTTGAATAGTTACATAAAGAACTTTATATAAAATAATTTTGCTTCTATTTTCAAACTGAGATGTTGTGAACAAAAGAGCAAAAGCTTATATGTTTCCTCTCAAGAAATACAATTGCAGATGACTGTTTCCTATGTAGTTAGAACAAACTACGCAAAGTTAAAATGTCATTCAACCTTAGATCGTATTTTAAAATTATATTTTACTAATTTTCATAAGGAACCTCTCCAATAAGAGCATAAGCTCTGGATGACTTCAACCATTTTTTAAAAATTATTTCTATGTGTATTTATTTATTTCTTGAGAGGCGGAGGGGCGGAGAGGGAGGGAAACGGGAGGAGGGAAGGAGGGAGAGAATCCCAAGTACGCTCCCTGTTGTCAGTGCAGAGCCCAGTGTGGGGCTCAAGTTCACGAACCGTGAGATCATGATCTGAGCTGAAATCAAGAATAGGATGCTTAACAAACTGAGCCACACAGGTGCCCTGCCTCCAACCATTTTTATGCATTCTTCTGTATCTTGTAACATATATTATTTATAGTAGCTTTTAAATAATAGTAAAAAAATATGTTGACAATAGTATCATATCCATTCATACAACATCCCCTCTGTTAGCGGTCTAATTAAACCTTAGGCGAATGTTAACTGGTGATCAATAATTATAAGAATGCAAGTAAGTACTTTAATATCAGCATTGGATATAGCCTCCAATTTATAGCCTGAGGGTGATTTTATTATACTTTTTTAGAATGTATTGAGATTTGATACTTCTTTCAATACTAGAATTTAGGTTCTGACTTTAATGACAAGCTCAGGATATTTTTCTCAGAACTACTTAAAATAAGATAGATAATGGAATGGCCATCAATGGAGAATGCTAGTCACTTTCTATCTGGGGCCTTTTTAAGACAATGAATTTGATACTTGCTTAGGGGAAAGAAGATAACACATATATTATTTTCACTTCTTATAAGTTATCTTTGCAAAATCATTTCTTTAAATATGGCAAGGCTTATTACTAGGTTGTGGAATGTGACAAGGTGAAAAACTAGAAGAAATATCCCTGCAGAGCATTTGGTTCTAGGTTCTACAGACAGAAGTTACCAGTTGGGTTTGTACTGTGGAGTCCTCTCGTTTCCATATCATTTTCCCCATATTCTTTGGTATCTGGATATTGAGGCCTCTGGAAGGGCAAACACCTAGGACCTCTCATTCACCTTTGCCTTTGTACAGAGGAAGGGATGCCTTTGTTGTGGATGGTTTGTGTAATGAGACTCTTAGGATGGAACACTCTGCCCAGTTGTGACCTGTACAACATCCTGGCATCTTCTTTTGGTAAAATACAAAACAATACAAAAAATCCTGCTTTTCTCCTGAGAACTATCTTTTCCTCACTTTTCTCCCCTCTTTGTGCCCTGGGTCCTGGCGATACAGCTCCAGAGGTAAAACGGATTGGGCCGATCAGTTTTAAGTTCAGCGATACCAGGCAATCCATGCCAAAGTCGTCAGAGCCAATGAGTTCCAATTCTAAGGTTTATGTTAGCGCTTTTTTTTTTTTTTTTTTTTTTGGTAAGAAAAGGACGTGTTCTTCCTCCTAAAGTGGCTGAAAGAGCAAATGTAAACCCGGAGCCACTGGCAGGCTTGTTGTCACTGTGTCTGTGAAATGAGACACTGCAGATGAAAAGAGCGACCAGAGATAAAGAGCATGAGTGGCGAGGACATCCTTAGAGCCTCTGGACCTAGCTGTGTGCTTGAAGCCAGACCACTCTTGACTCTTAGGCTGTGTGTCAATAAAGTCCATCTCCCCCTGAAGGCAGTTTAAGTTGATTTTCTATCACTTGCAGCCGGAAGAGTTCTGAATAATGCATCTAAGACACTGTGCCTGCAAGTGCATACACATTTTCCCATTGGCAACTCATTTAGATAAGTGGTGGCCTGGGTGTTAACTGAGGGGCAACTGCTAAGCATGCTCCTACCGATAGTAAAATAGCTGAGAAGCACAGATTTTTCTAAACGGGGACAATTTAGTTCCATGTCAAATAATAGCTATTTTCTCTCTGTGACCAAAAGAGATTTCCATTTGACCCCATTGCATTTGGAATTCCATACCAATCAAGTACCTCTTGAAACGGGTGAAGAAAAAGATATTTAAGGTCATGATTCCTAGCTTCCAGTCTATGATGGTGTCATCACCAATGAGTGACAAAATGGGAAACTATCAGGACCAAGGCGTATTTCCCTGCTCAACACCACCCCCCACCGTAGCAAATTGTCTTTTATTCTGAGATTCTCTGTTAATCTGGGGGGGGGGGTGGTTAGAAATGCCTCTAAGGAAATGAACCTATAATTTGTATATTTTTGCAATATTTATTTTGCTTTGTTGACTATCCTTATTCACTAAAATAAAATATGGAACATCATGTTACTGGCCCCAAATTTTTATTAGTGTCATAGTTGTTGCTGTTATGAACATGATAAAATGATACCTGTTTGAGAAATCTCAAATTAGAGGACCCAGTGTTTTATTGCAACCAAAAAGTCTTTTATTTATTCTAATTGCAATGTGTGACAACTCATTACATCTCTCACTGCTGAACAGTGCAACATTGTGAGTCCAATAGAAAGTTTATAAAATTGTCTTGGCCTCTTTTCCAAGAGTTTGGAGTAGTCCCTAGCCTGGTGTATATCCTATGGGGCCCTAAATAAATGGTTTAAACACAAGCAAAAGTGTGATATAATAACAGAGGTATAGATAAAGGTTTCAAACATCGTGAATAATCATTACTGGAGTTATGACATCCCAAATTCGACAGATAAACAGAAAGGGAAGATATTGGAATGATAGAATAAAGGCTTCTTTAGAAACTTGGGGAGTGGTGATGTTCAGACAGGTGCAGTCTAAATTATTGAACAATAGAAGAGGAATTTTTCTTTATTGTTTTTATGTGGTCTCTTTGTTATAAGAAGAGAATACAGCAAAATAACAGGCAGAAACCATGGAAGGAAGATAATTCTTCAACACTGTGTTCATAAAAACTATTAAATCAGAGAAATCCTAGTAAAAACCAAACATATGTGTGCCCTTTTTTGGCAACCTCATTTACCCCCTGCTCCTAACTTGGGGAGGATCTCACAAGCAATTACAGAAGGCAAGCAAACAATCAATCTGCACCCATAATCTGATTTCAAAAACATTAATAAACTATAATAACCTTTGCTAGGGATTTATTGGTTATAAAGGAGGAGGAGGGAATAACATTGCATGGAAGATTAACACATCTTCCTGTATCCATGACTGTTGCGATGGGACTTAGTTCTCTCCAAAAGGCAGAGGATGCGCCTCTGAGCCTTGATTTGAGGCTTGGTGGTAAGACTTGCTTCAGCCAATGGGATGTTAAGAGGCATGACGTAAGCAGAGATTTGACATGTGCATTCACAGTTGGGATTTTTTTTCAAGTTTATTTATTTTCCAAAGACAGAGAGAGAGAGACATGGAGGAGGGGCAAAGAGAGAGGAAGAGAGAGAATACCAAGCGGGCAAGTAGGACACATGCTGTCAGCATGGAGCCCAACATGGGGCTCGATCCCACAAACTGTGAGATCATGACCTGATCTGAACCGATGAGTCGGATGCTTAACCTACTGAGTCACCCAGGCACCCCTGGGCTTTTCTTTTTTTGCTCTGTAAATGCCATGAAGAGCCCTCCTGCCTGTTTATACATTAACTTGGGCCCCAGAATAAATAAAGACTATTGGATAAGACTATAGCCCAACACAGGTGGCAGCCAAGTATAGCAGGACCTATAGATTGAAACAGAGCCTCCAAGAATTGCCCAGGTTAAATCAGCAAAACCATGCCCATGAGAGTAATTGCTCATTGCATTTTTCAAATGAGTTCTAGGGTATTTGTTACACAGCTCTACTGTGACAATAGCTGTTACAGTAGTTATCACAGAACTTCCATAAGAATCGATCACCCTGGCCGATGCACCCATCTGCACCATCTGTACTGTTAGATGCAATCATCTCTGTATTTCACCATGCTAGGATTTTATTCTTCTACCCAACTACTTTTCACTTAAATAAAATAGATAAGAGCCCTTTCAGCTTTGCAGACATGGATCACTGCTTTTTCCCAACACAAATACTTGTAAGGCCGCTATTAGAGAAACACAAAGAAACAATCCATCTTCCAATCAGTCGAGGGAAGGAATACATAATACTTGTGTTTTTCATTCCTTGGGCCAGTTAAAATGCACTGGGCACTCTTCTAAACTATGGCAGGTATAATCTCACTTGATGTAAAGTCTTACTATTATACCAATTTTATAACCAAAAACTGAGGTTTGGAGAGGAGGTGAGATATATACACATGTGTGTGTGTGTGTGTGTGTGTGTGTGTGTGTGTATACATATACATACATATAATAATAATATATTAAAATAATATAATAATAATATATATTTTATTCTGGGCACTTAAACTTATTTGAGCAGAATATATCTGCAAAGGTAATGCTCCATTTTCCAGCAGGGGAGAGACTCTAGAATCTGCGACAGAAATGTGAAAATAAAATCCCAGGCCAGGAAAAGCAGCAGAAATTTTATCCTGAGTTCCATTTTTACCAATACACTGACCTAGAGGCCTTGGGTCGTTCTAAGCTTTTGGTAAGGAAGCATGCAGATGGGTATTCTTTGGTTACCACCTGGGATAGAGCTGCACTAGGAGCTCCTAGATACACAGTAATCATATTTTACTTTCAACTTTAAATTGGTTGCAGCAATCATACGCTTTTCTGAAGCTATTTCCATCAAGCTTACATTGCATGATACAGATTATCTCGGTGCCCACCTGCAGTCCCCTCCCTTTGCCAACAGAGAGCAAATCATAGTTCATGTGCTTGCTTTGCAGTTTCACATAGAGTCTCCACTTAAATCTTACCCAGTGCTCTCAAGATTAGTGAGAAAATCATGCTCCTGTTCTCCTTCCCTTTCCTATCTGGGTCACTGGCTTTATGCTGCCATATCTTTCTCCACCCTTTCTCTCCAATCCCCACCCTCCTAAGCCCACACAGACACAAGATGCCTTTGGCAGCAAGGTTTTCAGTTTAACACTTCCCTATTTGGGCTTTTTTTTTTTTAACCCCTCATTCCCATTATCATCTTCTAATTGACAGCTAGATGGCAGGTCTGGGGCATTCCAGGGGTTCGGGAGCACAGTGGGTTGCTGTTGGGGCATATAGGATCGGTCTCCCCGATGAATAACAGTATTGAAATACACTATCATTCCATAAAACTGAGGTTGTCCTTGGTAATAGCCAGTTTATCACATTCATTGCAGATTTTCACAGGAGCTGGGCTCTGTCTAGACAAAGCCATCATTTCCTACTTGGTATATGCGAATAGTGACAGAGGGCGGCGGGGACTGTGGGGGCTCAAAGGAAATCTGTAGCTAAGAAGTGTTGCAGCAGGTGGGGGACATCAACACTGGGCACACCTGTAGACTCCAATAGCGCCGGGCCCCAAAGTTCTTATCAAGTTGCCTAAACTCTGTGATTTAATAAACACGACAAAAATGAATATTCCCTTGTGGGAATTGGAAAAGAAAACAAAGACCATCTGAAGGGTTATATTCTGTAAATCGTGCAAGACAGCAGAGTCAGAAAGTGACTCATATGTGATTATTATTCAGCACCTCTTAACACCTTTCCTTCCCTGGAGAGTAAGGTGAGAAGAAGAACTTCAGAGTTGTCTAGTTTTCTCATTTCAGTAACTGTTTATTATTCTATAGCTAATAAGGTGTTGCTATCTTCTAAACTATGTGTCAAAACCCCATTACGTTGGACATACAACATTACAAACTCCAGTCTTTGCTAAATATATAAAAACAAATATGAACTCAATGAATAAATGTGGCAAGAACACTAAAAGGAATAGCTGAACTTACAGAAAACCCTGACCTGTCTGCTTCATGTAATTATATACACATCCAGAAAACATTTTCAAGAAATTTACATAATCTGTTTTTGAAAACTGATTCAATTTTCTAAAACTGCCCAAAATACTAGTTTTTAAAAAGGATTTAGGGGCACCTGGGTGGCTTAGTTGATTAAGTGTCGGACTCTTGATTTCTGCTCAGGTCATGATCTCAGTTGTGAGTACGAGACCTGCATTGGGCTCTGCACCGACAGCAGGGAGCCTGCTTGGGATTCTCTCTCTCCCTCTCTCTCTGCCCCTCCCCTGCTTCTGTGCTCTCTCTCTCTCTAGATAATAAGCATAAAAAAATGATTTGAACATTAGTTGAATATTAGATGTTAAAACAACTTTATAGATGTAAATGGGTACATATAGTAACAGGTTTATTTTAAACATTAAACTTTCATATATATATATGTATATATATATATATATATATATATATATATATATATAGTCTTACTTTTTTTCTTTACATTCTTCTTTACTTCTAAATATTGATATTAAGAATCTAATGTACTAGCATGCTCTAGACACCATGAATTTAGAAACAAACAAACGTTGAGAGTGCTCTTATATGTCTTAGCTTATATCATGGAAATACTGGCATAAAAACTGGTGAATAAATGTCTATTAGATCAGGTGGTTGTAAGTGCTATAAAGAAACAAAAAAGCAGGAAAAAGTGACTGACTGGTATGTATTTTATTTTATTTTAATATTTTCCAGATTTATTGATATATAACTGACATGTAACATTGTAAAAACTTAAGGTGCACAATATGATGACGTATATATGATGACACTATATGATGATGTATATATGAATGTATATATACATATACATATACATATACACATACACATACATATACGTATACATATGTACATACTTAAACACCTCACAGAGTTAAATCTCTTTTTTTGTGGTTGGTACATTTAGGATTTACTCTTTTAGCAACTTTCAAGTATAAATACGGTATTGTTAATTATGGTTACCGTGCTGTATATTAGATCTTCAGAAATTTTTTATCTTATAACTAGAAGTTTGTACCCTTTGACTAACATGTCCTCATTTCTCACACTCCCTACCCCTAACAATCACCCATTCTATTCTATTTTTCTATGAATGTGACATTTTTAGATTCCCACACATAATTAATATCATACAACATTTGTCTCTTCCTAACTTATTTCGCTTAGCATAATGCCCATAAGATCCATCCATGTTGGATGGCAAGATTTCCCTCACCTTATAACTCAATTGTATTTCATTATGTATATATTACATTTCATTGCCTATTTTTTTTATTTAAAAATTTTTAAAAAACGTTTATTTATTTTTTGAGAGAGAGAGAGAGAGTGTGTGTGTGCAATCAGGGGAGGGGCAGAGAGAGAGGGAGACTCAGAATCCAAAGCAAGCTCCAGGTTCTGAGCTGTCAGCACAGAGCTGACGTGGAGCTCGAACCCACAAACCGTGAGATCGTGACCTGAGCCGAAATCTGGTGCTCAACCAACTGAGCCACCCAGGTGCCCTTCTTTGCCTATTTTAGTCAGATTATTTGTTGTTGTTTTTTTTCTCTCAGTTGTATGAGTTCCTTATGTGTTTTTAATACCAACCCCTTATCAGATATTTCTTCCATCCTATAACTTGCCTTTCCATGTTGTCGATTATTTCTTTTGCTGTGCAGAAGCTTTATAATTTGATCTAGTCCCATTGTTTACTTTTGCTTTTATTGCTCATGTAGTAAGTATTTTAAAGATAATGATTACAGAAGCCTCTTTCATGAGATAGTAGTTGATTCCAGACTGAAATGAGTGAGTCAATTGGGATATTGAGGGAGAAGAGTTTCCAGCTCAGGAAAACAGAAAAGGCAAAGACTGAGAGGACAGTACATGTGACTGGAGTGGGGAGAGTCAGAAGGAGAATGACAGAAGGGATCAGAGTGGTGATCAGACCCTGGCAATTGCTGTCAGTTGCAAAAGTTCTAAAACCTGGAGTTAGAAAATTATAGAGCAGATATGGTTACATCTGGTCATTTTCCAGTCTCCGAAGGGAAGAGAAGACAGACCGTGAAGTGAAAGGTTTTTGTCTCTTTTATTCACTGCTTTATTTCCAGTGCTGGGAGACTGCTTAGTTAACACTTCTAAAGAGTTGGGGAAAGTCCCTAATAAATTAGGATATGGTCACAATTGGTATGCTATTAGTCTCCTATCTCTTTTTCTCTTTTCTTTTTAATGTTTGTTTATTTTTGAGAGAGAGTGAGAGCAAACATGCGCCAGGGAGGGGCAGAGAGAAAGGGAGAGAGGGAATCCCAAGAGGCTCCACGCTCAGCACAGAGCCTGATGTGGGGCTCGATCTCATGACCATGAGGTGATGACCTGAGCTGAAGTCAAGAGTCAGCGCTTAGCCTACTGAGCTGCTCAGGTGCCCCTCTTTCTCTTTTTAAAATAGCTTCGTTTTTACTTGGTTCTTATCATCTGTTTGTTTTTAGTTTGAGTTTTAAAGTATACACTTTGAATCAAATAGTTGTAAAAACCTATAGGACAAAGTAATGCCCTACAAAGATACCTGTTATCTCCCTCCTTCACCCCATCCATTTCCTGTCTCACTGATACCCCCTTAAGAGTATTTTTTCTATTTATCTTTTCTAAAGACAGGATTTATTGACATTCATAGTATACATTATTATGCCTATGCAAATGCATCCTTCCTTGGTTTCCTTCAACTTAATACGCCTTTGAATTTTATGGTGGGGGAGGGGAGGGGATTCCTTCCTACTGTTTCCTATGTATGCATCCTCAATGGCATCTCCCAATGAAGCAAATCACATCTCAATAGCTATTACCTTAATTTCTAGTCTTGAAGAAGTCTTCCTCAGTCTTTTCTGACTTATTGCAATCTGGTTTGATTCCTCTCTAGAATTCCATCATCCCGTGGCCATGGGTTCCTTCTTAATAATCCTCTTATTTTTATTCTTTCCATCTCTCTCTTGTGTTCACTGCCCTTTTCCTAAAGCTTCTGACCTTCTTCTGCCATAGTTTGCTTCCTGGTTTTAGTTGAACATATACACCTTCCCCGATCGCTCCCTGTGAGAGGATACAGGGTAAGTAAAATTTTTGAGATCTTCTGTCATACAAGGAAAAAAAAAAAAAAAAAAAGGCCAAACACCATGATAGACACATGACAGAAATGTAAAGTGAGGTTTACTGGCAGATTTAAGGCAGAAAACCAGCAAAGCAGATAGTAGTTGTAAGTGTGTAACAGAGAGAGTGGCTGAGATTTGACTAAGATGAATGCTTCCCCGAAGTGACAACAGAGGTGGGTCCGGATGTTTTGAGGAGTCCCAATCTTGATTCTTGCTTTGAATCTATTTTTATTCATCTTGCAGGGCTCTTAGTAAGGCACCTAATCAGAAATCAATGTTTTTAATTTTAGGAAATAAGTTGGAAAATACATTGTTGATTATTCTGGGTCCCCTTTTCTGTTCTGTTTTCCTTCTAGAACTCCTTTTATTCTGATATGTGTCTTCCCAGTTTGGATCTTGCTTTCCATCTGTTTTTTTTATTTTCCTTTCTTTTCTTGGAGGTTTCCTCAGCTTTATCTTTTACCTTTTATTAATCATTTGGGTTTTTATTTGTTGTCTCTCTTGGTTGATTGCTGGTCCTGGAACATACTTTGGGTAGCAAGGATCTGAGAAAGCCTCATTTGGATGTAGCAAGTCTTTACATTTGTTTATTACTTGGAAATTTCCTTCATAATCAAAAGGGGACAGACCTCTTGGACACACCCTACAGAAAACAACGATATAGAGCTAGAATTTAATAATACTGCTTTGTTTTGATTGCCATCATTTTAATAGATTCCATGTGTTTATACGCTAGTCTTTTCACTTGTTTATTCAATACGTACATCTTCAGGGCTTATTACATGGCAGGTATTATTTTAAGTTCCATACATACCATAGTTAACTGAACAAAAAAATTCCTTTCGTCATACAGTGTTAGCTATACATTCAAATCATAGTGATAACGGTACTAGGAATACACAGACAGTGCAAAAATTGTTAAGGAAATGATTGAATGACTGCGGTTTGGACAGCCTCACCTCGGATAGAAATGACTGAAGGGCTGTGTTATTATTTGCCAAGTCTGGATTAGGTGCAAACAAACTAAGGTTAGTGAAAACACCTGGTTTCCTGGGAACTCAGAGCTGCTGGAAAATCATATGTGGAAGTGATTGGTTGAAGTGAAGTTGGAGACGTGACAAAGGCAGTATCCAGAGAGATACCCCAGTGATCCTTTGCCAAAATTTGATGGGCAAAGCAGGAACTTTATTATGCAGGTATGAAATCAGGAAGCACTGAAGCAGTAGTTTCAGGGATATAAATCAAAGTAAATTGAGATATCAATTTTAAATTCTGTTAGGAAAGCATGTTGGAGCTAACACAGTGTCTGACAAAGAAAAAAGTATACTTGAAAATTTGAATCTGAAACCATTGACCTTGATTGAAAATGGTTGGAGATTTGAATGAGCTCTTGTCATGTGTGACATGAATCCACACCAGTTCGAAAGTAGCCATAATGGGACATAATTATAAAAGGTGCACTTCCTTCTGGTTTGGCCTCTTTTGAAATTCGAATCTTGGGGCGCCTGGGTGGCGCAGTCGGTTAAGCGTCCGACTTCAGCCAGGTCACGATCTCGCGGTCCGTGAGTTCGAGCCCCGCGTCGGGCTCTGGGCTGATGGCTCAGAGCCTGGAGCCTGTTTCCGATTCTGTGTCTCCCTCTCTCTCTGCCCCTCGCCTGTTCATGCTCTGTCTCTTTCTGTCCCAAAAATAAATAAACGTTGAAAAAAAAAAAATTAAAAAAAAAAAAGAAATTCGAATCTTACTTGTACTAGCCAATATGATTTCTAAGTCCCGGGTATTTTACACCTGGTACAGAAACATTGTTTTTCTTTAGTGTTGGATTTTGGAAGACCCAGATATCTTCTTCAAATAGCTCACCCTATGTCTTGCGGTGAAAAACACGCAATAAGTGCTTCGATCTGTACCACCTCGGTGAAGATCTGGTGAAAACCTTGAAGAAGGTTTCACCTTGAAGAAGATCTGGTGAAAACCTTGAAGAAAACCATTGTCTTCTCTAGCTGACTCTAGACTAAACTTTTAAATTCATCTATATTTTATTTTTATAATTATATCATACACTACATTTATTCCACTGTATTTCCTGACCAAATGCTCTGTGACAGAGACTCTGCGGGGCAGAAACTATGGTGAGAAAGGACAGCATGGAACCTTTTCACAATGTGGCATGTGCTTTGTAGGCTGTGATGCTCATTATTTTCTCCAGGATTTCTCGTCTCTATCTGAGGATTTTTAAGGTGACTGTGTGGTGCCACAGCCCTTTGCTACTCTGTGTATTTCGCACCAGTGTCCCTTTCCTCACGGTGTCAACTCTGAGTCTCTTCAACATCTCTGGACTTGTGTTGTAACGGTCGTCGGGCTTTAATCTGTTGTTTTATAAATATTTATTTTTTATTGGAAGTCCAAGTTAGAAGTGATCACCTGCAGTGAAGAAACAGAAATATCATGACGGTGTCTGTGTAAGGTACAACATATGGTTTTACGGTGGTATAGCACCCAGGTCACTACTGGTTTTTCATGCATCGGTGTGGCTTTACTGTAATAAATGGTAAACAGCGAGTAATAATATTTACTATTATAAAGCAATGATAAATTTAATAGGAACGAGTAATAATATCTATATAGATAAAGCCAATATAACATGATATAAAATCGCATGATATAGCCCACGAGAAGTGAATTATTTGGAATAACTATTAAATAGATTCGATCCTTATAGAGATTGTATTATTATTTGGTTGATTGTGGTCAGTAATAGCATGTCAGGGTTACTTGAATAGCCACTAAATAGTATTTTCTTTTTCTTCTCTTCTTCCTTTTCCTCTTTTCTTCTTCTTTTATCTTCTTCCTTTCTTCAATATATATTGAATATTTGTGCCCTAAGATAGCTATTAGAATTCATGGACGTACGTTCTAGGATTCACGACTATATACTTTGGAGAACTGGTCCAAATAAAGGTATACCTATCAGTAGTATACATTGGAAATAAAAAGTATGCAGTTAACATTGTAAATTAACTTTTCTAAATCTTTAAAAGTGATCTGTAAGTTTTTATACCTATTTTTATGTATTCACATAGTTATGCAAATAAAATATTAATGTTTATTTATTTTTGAGAGAGAGAGAAAGTGTGTGCATGCATGCGGGTGGCAGAAGGGCAGAGAGAGAGAGAGAGAGAGAGAGAGAGAGAGGAAGAGAGAGAATACTAAGCAGGCTCCACGCTGCCAGCACAGAGCCATACACAGGGCTTCATCTCACAAATGTAAGATCATGACCTCAGCCGAGACCAAGAGTTGGACGCTTAAATGACTGAGCCATCCAGGTGCCCCTACAAATAAATTATTAAATAATAATTTGAGGATTATAAAATTTCAATCAAATTACCTTATTTTGATTTTCTCCTCTTTATAATAGGAATTAGGATAAGTTATCGTGAGAACAAAAAAGGGATAATGTATAAGATTAAATTGTATACTAAAAATACAGCACTTAGTATGATTCAAATTAGTTAATATTTAAAAATATTAGAATAATGCTAAATAATAATAATAATTGCTAAATAGAGTCCCTTTAAGTTAAACTTCTAATAACTTCCCTATTTGTACAGATTCATCCTACTTACACTTCTTTTTTTTTAACATTTATTTATTTTTGAGACACAGAGTAAGACAGAACATGAGTGCGGAGGGGCAGAAAGAGAGGGGGACACAGAATCCAAAGTAGGCTCCAGGGTCTGCTGAAGCCCAGAGCCTGACACGGGGCTCAAACTCAGGGACCGCAAGATCATGATCTGAGCCGAAGTTGGACGCTTAACAACCAAGCCACCCAGGCACCCGGTCCTACTTACATTGCTTTAAGAAATATCTTCCTAAACTACTGGACCGCCATGTCTCAAATGTTTCTGAAAACGCTGATTGCTTTGCCATTAGAAGTGCTCAGATATTTGAGGCCTTTTGAATTTCAAACGAGTTCAAGTGTTGAGATTCCTTTTTCTCTCCTAAAGAGTACAAATCCTTGATCTTTATAAACACAATAAACTTGAAAACTTGTAACTTTAGCCTCATCACTTAGCAAGCTCTTTTAATGAGGGTCTTGATTGACTGTATCCAAGAACTGCTTTTATTGCATTGTATCGAGTAGTACTTCCAAAGTGGCACTAGGCTAAGTCCTCTGGTTACCATGAGAGATGAAAAGATAAACCAGGCTTCCCTTGCCTTCAAGAAATCTACAAACTAGCAATAAAACTAACTGTGTAGCTCAAGATCTATAATGCACGGTGGCATGCAATAAATACTTTAATGTAAGAAAAGAGTGTTGTGGAACCACAGGGGAGTAGAAAATTAATTCTAGCTAGAAAGGTCACAGATCAATCCATGGAGGCTAGAATACTTAAATTTAGATTTCAAGGATGGGTAGATTTACAGTAAATATAAGAACTGTCAAGTAGAAAGAAGAGTATGAGTTAAATCGTAGAGTTAGATAGACTATATCTTGGAGGTGAGAAGTGAAGTTTACCTGGTAAATAAGACAAATTGTGGGAGATAGGTTGGACAGAGAGTTTGGGCCATGGGAAAATGCCTCTTGTTTTCTTTTTCTTTCTTTAATGTTAATTTATTTTTGAGAGAAAGAGAGACAGTATGAGCAGGGGAGGGGCAGAGAGAGAGAAGGAGACACAGAATCCAAAGCAGGCTCCAGGCTCTGAGCCGTCTGGTAGTGCAGAGCCCAACATGGGGCTCAAACTCACGAACCACGAGATCATGACCTGAGCCAAATTTGGAAACTTAACTGACTGAGCCACCCAAGTGCCCCAAGAAATTCCTTTTCTATTATATATTCTTTCTCATCTCTAACATCAAAGCTTTTTTTTAAATTCTCATGATAAAACTCAAGTTATATCTTTACCACTTCTTCCTTCATTTTTCATGATTACTTCTCTCTCCAATTAGCTTGACATTGTCATTCACTTATCAAGTTTCTTTGATAAAACTTAAATTACCTCTTCTCAAATTGTTTCTTTAAGAAATTTTAATCTACATTTCACGGCCACAAATATGGATTCCTCCTACAATTTCTTCCCAAAATAAACCAACATTTGATTAATTCTGATTATTTAAACAGTTATTATATATTCAAAACAGTACTTTTACTACGTAAGGTCATACCTGTCATTAAGAAAGAACATGTCGGGGCGCCTGGGTGGCTCAGTCGGTTGAGCGTCCGACTTCGGCTCAGGTCACGATCTCGCGGTCCGTGAGTTCGAGCCCCGCGTCAGGCTCTGGGCTGACGGCTCAGAGCCTGGAGCCTGCTTCCGATTCTGTGTCTCCCTCTCTCTCTGCCCCTCCTCCGTTCATGCTCTGTCTCTCTCTGTCTCAAAAATAAATAAAACGTTAAAAAAAAAAAAAAAGAAAGAACATGTCAGTTTTATAATGACTTTAATAAAAATACCAAAGCTATTATAAGCATTTAGTGGCATATAAATTACTCAGTTTTCTTTACACTTTTAATGATATTTTTCTATAATTTAATTATAGTATACGGGTATTTAAAAGTTCAATGTTTTGGAAGAATTTGATAGTATTATTGGACAGGAAGAAACATTCTAAAACATTGAAAAGATACATTTTAGGGGAGCTATTTTTACTTTTTTTTAAAAAAAAGATATCATTGATATGTGTTTTGTAATTCTGAATTTTTATCGTATGAATTATTCCAGAAATATTTGTGAAACTTAATATAAAAATATGTTATTGAAAACCTATGCATATGTAACTAACATTATATTTATGTTTCCATGATTGTTTCAGAGTTGACTTAAGTATACTCAAAATTTCCCATGTGATTCCATGGTCCTCTCTGTCAGTTTAATTTTTAGGTAACTCAGAAACTTTGAGGCTTATAGGATAGACTAATGGTCTGTGCCTAGAAACTTAGGATCACCTTTGTCAGTAAATTTTCATTCAACATAACAGACATTCTGTGTTTCATTTCTCTTCAGCAACATCAAGGTATCACTTGGGAGATTTTTTTTTTGTTAGCAGAATATAAAAAAGATCAATAACATAAGCTCTCAGAGTACCAGAAGCTTTCTAGCTGTCCAGAGTCATTTTCAGCCAATATTTTTGACCAATGAATTTCACTTCCTGGATTGACACTGAAAATTTCTCTCAACTAGGTATATAAAGAAAATCTGTGACCATTACTTGACAGGGTCATTGAAAATCACAATGCCTGGCTATGTGGTTTTATTTACAAAAAAAAAAAAAATTTTTTTCTAACTCCTTATTGAGCAATACTTACATTGATCATATTTTCTGGAAATTTCTATGGGAATAACACAAATCTTATGCTGATTTTTTTTTCTAATTTAGTCACAAGCATTTTGCATTGCATTGCATTGCATTTTCCAATTATTCTATGAATAAAGAATGGAAAACTGAAAGTTCTACTTTTTTTCTTTCTGCTTTTTCTCCAGCAATATCCAAAATTAAGACTTTTTATTGCCACTTTTAGAAGCATTATATTGACCCAAATAAGTGAACACATAAACCTTGAAAGTGGTCAGCTACCACGTGTTTCACATCTCATGGATTAATGGTGTGACTTTTCTACAGTATCTGGAAAGCAGGGGGTTTCAATAACTTTAGCTATCTGTCAAGCATTCAATAAATAGCTACTTTTGTCTCACACATTTGTAGTCATTTATCAAACTTAGTTGATATTTTCTTGATTTCAGAATGACAGCTACATTCTATTTGTTTTCACATCAGTTGTATTGTGCATTACCTTGAATTGCACTCAGTGTCTCCAACAAGTTCAGTCTCTAAAGGTTGTTATGACAACCTGGTGTTTCTAAGTGAATGGTGAGGAAAGATGTGGAATTCTGATAATCTGCTGAGAATTATTGTAACCTGTATTGCATCATGTTCATGCGACAACTCCTGAAATGGTCTACATATACTGAAAAGAGTGTGCAATCTCCTAGGTGTTGAGGCTGGGAAAAATTCTTTTTCTGCCATTTCTTAATTAACCAAGCTGTGAAGATAATAATCTCTGTTTCACAAAGAGTTGGTATGAAAACATATGAGTTGTTTATAAGAAGGATGAATGTATTATAATTCTTCCAAGATTATATATATATATATATATATATATATATATACCATATTTTTCATACAGTGCATTGGTGACTCATTTTTTTTTTTTTTTTCTAAAGTAAATTACATGTTTGGCTATATCCTTCCAGTTAGGGTAGAGAGTGTGACTTAGTTATGACCAGATTTCTGCTCTCAAACCCAGCACTAAGTAGAGGCCTGAAAGTCAATTCACATTCTCTCAAGCTGTCTGCTAGCACCCAAGGGAAGGGAGTTGTTTTAGGCTGGTCCATTCATCTCCTAATGCACAGGGTGCAGCCAAGAGCTACAAACTGCCAAACAGAAGTGAGGTTTGAGGGGCCCATCCATTGCTAGAGTGGGTTCTCCTGCTCTATTTGCTCTGAAGCTTGGGGTGGTCTTCTTGTCTTGTCTTTACATACGGTTTCTTGAAGGGAACCTGACCACCATCTACTGTTACATTTAATGATGTAAACCTACTTTGGCAGGGCTCGAACCTCTCTTGGATGGTAGGATTGGGCTCCCTTTCCTCAGAGGCTGTGGGTGGGAAGCAGAGACCCCTCTGGGCTCTGACATTTCTAATGGCAGTAGGTGATGGGTTGTCAGCAGCTCAGTCAGCCCCGGGAGAAAGAAAGAAAGAGCAGCAGTGCCCTAACAAGGTGATGCAATTTCCCCCACTGTCAGGTATGGAGCTCGGGAGAAAACCCCTGCTGCTCTAATAGACTTAAGCATGTTTCTGGACCAGTAGGTTTTTGAACAGAAGAATGAGCCTTCTGTGATATGCTCCGTCAATAAGGCTCCAAGCATTAATAAAATACATGCATACTGAACCATGGTTTCTGAGCTCTGCTCAGTGCTAGGACCTCACTTCTGTGTTTTTCTTCCCGCAGGGAATCAACGCCCATCCATGCTACATTTTTGGTTTAACCTCATATGTTAACTAACCCCAATAGTATCCCCCCAAAAAGGAATGTGTGAAGGGTAGAGTGAGAAAGCTGGATGGCAGAGATACATTCTATTTCTCTCAGCAATTCTTTGGAAGCTTCATGCAAACTAAATCAATCCCCACTCTTTGGCTCTGGGATTCTTCCTTGTGTTGCACTGTGCCCTCCCCTTTTACAACAAGTAAAGCCAAATAACTTAAACATCAACCAATTAGTAATAGATTAACAGATTAATAAGCACCAATTGTTGAAAACTGTCCTTTACAATTTATTTGCTATAATGATTCACTTTACTTCATGTTTTAATTCACTGGAGCAAACATTAACAACCATCTATGCTCTATGCAGTCATTCTTCTGTATGGGAGCTATTGGGGGGATGAGGACGAATCAGCTCATCCAGAAAGAGGGACTTACGCAAATAATGTAAGATTTCTTCATATGCTCCAAGAGATAAAGATAAAAAAGCAATCAGCTCTTTTTCAGTATCAGAGGTTGGTCAGAAAAACCCTTTGGAGGTCCTCAATGCATTTTAAATTCAAAAAAGAAGTAATGTTCTTTATATGATTTGAATAAAAATTACAAACCGATCTACCAGTGTGTGAGAAAATCAGGTTACATTTCAAATTGCAGGTTTATTTTGGTGTGTGCGTGTGTGTGTGTGTGTGTGTGTGTGCATGCACATGCGTGTGTCTTAAATGTATTTCTGCACCTATTAAACACCTACTGCAATTTAATTTGGTGTGTATGACTTATGTGTGTGTTTGTGTATGTGTTGGTTTTTACAATTATTAAATACCTATTATGCTTTGTTTAAGATCTATTTCTTTCACTCATCTCAATGGACCAGCACCTAACAAAGCACCAGTCACAGCATTAAATAAATGGTTTCTTGGCTGAATAATTAATTCAAGTATTATTGAATTCTTGAACCCATCCTTTATGATGTAATACTTTTGTTCCTGGATTACAGTTAATGACAAACACAGAGAAACATCGTTTTTGCATCTAACTATACGTTTAAGGAAACATTTCAGTTCCCAGATCTTATGAATTGATTGCTCTGTAAATCTTTTAGCCTTCAAAACCAGTGGTGGGGAAAGGTGCTATAGTTATTTCTAAATGTTACATTTGTATATTTGTTTCTTATACAACTATAGATACGAAAATACACAGCCCTCACTGAAAATAGTTGTAGTTTCAGAGAGACTGTGCACACATACATTTTGTGATGAATATCTATCCAGTATATATGTATATATATATTTGGAATTCCTACTTTCAAAAAGTTGGGTAGTTCAAACAAATTGACTTTGCAGTGTTGCATCAAAAGTTCAATGACATTGTTAGCTACAGCTGGTGACCGTTAGATGCAACGGGTAAATGGCAGCAGCATTATGTGGCAAGAAAGAAGGGGTACAAATGTCTCTCTGGGTGTGTCTGTGCTCGCAGGGGGATGCAATTCTGGATTTACCCTTCTTCTTTGATGTGCCCATTTCTAAACTTGTTGTGCAATTCTGGACACAATTTTGTCCTTTCTTTCACTCTCTTGAATTTTCCTTTTATTGTGGCCATTTGTTTTTTCAGATTCTATTAGTGCACTTCTTGAATCCTATCTTCTGCCCTCAACTACAACTTAAACTAAATAGTTCCTGGAAATACCCATTAAAATGACCCATCCATGCTTGAAATTTCACAATTAACTTGAAAGGTAATGATCAAAACTGTTCTAAGTCATTTGAAGTGTAGTGCAAATGAGGTATCTGCTAGCAGATAGTGAAGTTCAAAAGTTAGGAACAAGAATAAGATATAGGAAAATGTTGTTAAGCAGTTGGTAAGGGTAAGGAGTGGGGATACATGCACCCAAGGCAAAATTCACCTACTCAGACTTTTTGTCCAGATCAAGACCAATTCTCTGAATTGGAAGCATTGAAGCATTGCTGCTTATTTAGTTACTCTCTCTCTCTCTCTCTCTCTCTCCTTTTAACTTTTGTTTGAGAGAGAGAGACAGAGAGAGTATGCTTGTGAGTGGGGCAGAGGGAAAGAGAGAGAGAGAATCTTAAGCAGGCTGCAAGCTCAGTGTGGAGCCCGATTCCACCATCCTGGGATCATGACCTGAGCTGATAACAAGAGTCATCAAGAGTCAGACACTCAACTGAGTGAGCTGCCCAGGGACCCTAGTTACTCTTTCTGGCCAGTAATCTGTACCATATTATTCAGCTTTGGGATATAATTATTCCACTAATTAAGTTGTTATTTAAATAAATGTACTGACACAGGCAGGTTTAGTAAGGAAGAAAACAAACACGAATATCATCCTTTTGCTTTTTCTAAAACCCATTCAGGAAGCATAGCAGTTTCTTTGAGGATGAGAAGAGCCACGTGTCAGATCCCTGAGAACCATTTTCCACTAGAGTTTCTGAAAGATTTCTCATGGTAGATGAATTTATTTTGGTACAACCATTTTTATACACATGTATACTTATGTCCATATATTTATTTATTTATTACATGTTTATTTACTTGAGACAGAGAGGCAAATAGAGAGTGTGAGCGGGGGCAGGGCAGAGAGAGAGGGAAACAGAGAATCCCAACCGGGTTCCGTGCTGTCAGCGCAAAGCCTGATGCAGGGCTTGAACTCAGGAGTCGTGATATCGCAACCGGAGCCAAAGTTGGACGCTTAACTCACTGAGCCACCCAGGTGCCCCTATGTCCATATATTTAAATCAAAATAAACACTTTATATATGGCATGAACTTCTGCCATAGGAAGAATGTGTGGCTGTTAATTATCTGGTGACGGAAATTAGGCTGGAAGAGGAAGACTTACTTCTTTCCCAGTCCAAATTAACCTCTGGACTAAAGTAACTGGCTGCTTATGATTGGGGAACCTGAGGAAAGTGACAGCAATGAAATATGCCACTTATTCCCACTGCCATCCTAAAATTACCATCCACTTTATAGCCATAGGATTCTCTAAGGGGGGGCTCATTGCATTCCAGGAAAAATCATGTTAAACCAACAAGACAGCTCATCACCATGATTGATAGCCACATCACTCTGAGCCTTGCCAAATATCTATCTGACTAAACCCAGAAGCTTTCAATCCAACAACAACAACAACAAAATGGAACCACTAACATTATCACAGGAGTCATTTCAAAATATTATGCATTTTTTAATTCCCAAAATAGAGTTCAACTGTATAACCATCTTACTTTTTACTGAAAATGGTAAGAATTTAAATATGAATTTATTAACCTGAAGTCAAAGAAATTATAATGGACCTAAAACTGAATGTCCTAGATCAGCTTGGCAAAATAATCGCAGGTGGCTAACTTTCTCTGCACAGAGTTGGAACGAGTCCAAGAGGACTCAAATTAGTAGCCGTCAATTAAGCATAAATTTGGAGTTTTTCCTAGTGTTCTCTTGTCTTACCTGTCTCTCCTCCTCCCTCTCTTCCTTCCTGCCTTTCTCCCTTCCTTTACAGTTTTGATGTGATCTAGCCACACACTCTCGACTTGTTTCCAAATAATTAATAAAGCACATTTAGCAAGGAGAATTAAGTACAAAAATAGAAACTGCAATCATGGAATATTGATTTGCTTGAAGAAAACGTTCACTGTCCCAAATAGAGATAAATTCAGCTACTTTGGCCACATCCGAATATAGATGACTTAATCCAAAGGTGACTTCTGATGTTGTTTATTTTGTGGAGAGGCCCTGCTGGGTTATTTATTATGAAAAGGATCCACAATCTTGAGAAACTTAACAGAAGACCATGTGGGGAGGGGAAAGCAGAAAAAAGTTATTGAGAGGGAGGGAGGCAAACCATAAGAGACTCTTAAGGACTGAGAACAGACTAAGGGTAGATGCGGGGTCCGGGAGAGGGGAAAGTGGGTGATGGGCAGCAAGGAGGGCACTTGTTGGGATGAGCACTGGGTGTTGTATGCAAGTGATGAACCATGGGAATCTACCCCAAAAACCAAGAGCACCTTTACGCACTGTATGTTAGCCAATTTGACAATAAATTATATTTTAAAAAAAAATTAAAAAATTAAAAAAAGAAAAAGAAAAGAAAAGAATCCACAGAAAGAGAGGCACATACCCATTAATTGTAATTCTGTTTGTCTCAGCCCCATGATTCACCTGCCCGCATAGTTTGTCTATGTAAGAATGTTGATGGGGTGAAGATTTTCTTTAATGTGAGGCTGAGAAAAGAACATTGTGTTGATAATGAAGGAATTAATTTCTTCTCCCAACTGTGATAATAATAGAATGGACCATGTGAGGGGTAATTCATTGAACATCCTCTGGGGGTTCCTCATTTCAAATAATGGAGGACAAAAAGAGATTTTACCTTAAGCAACTTCTAGCTTAAATATAGACTGAGAGCTGTTAATATTTCCTGTTGAGTTTTCCCAAAACAAGGTTAGGATAAAAAGTCTACATTTGTCAACTGACTTTGTTTTAGATGTATAAAGGAGACTAGAATATATTGTTAAATACCCAAGGAGACTAGAATACATTATGAAATACCTAAAGTCTTAATCTCTTCTAATTCTGCTTGATCTCAAATGTTATGCTACCTTAAAAGGAATGAGATCTTGTGTTTAATATAAAACTACACATTGCAACTATGGTACACTGAAACAAGTCAGGATACGGCCAGTGTGTCATTTTGTTGGGATATATAGGCAACTTCTGGACTTTATGTCATTGCTTACTGGAATTCTAGTCTACATTCTATGAATGCATAATGATCGTTTATGTGATTGGGATAACATTGACAGTAGATATGCCAATTGGGAGAAGTCAGAGTTTTCTTTGAGCTCGCATTATATTTTGGTATGTTTCTTAAATATTGAACTACGGTATATTAAATGTGATATTTTTACTTAAAATTTTCTCTTTTTCTTTTTCTTTTTTCCTAAATAACGTTGTTTGCATTTCCTTCATAAGTGATACTTGACAATGTCCTTTTATTTTGGTGCAATCTTATAGAATGAGCTTTATCGAGCTATTCTACTTTTCAAATAATGAAGGGATCACAAACATTTTTGCACTTTACGTATACCTCTGTTGCAAATCTACATATGCTGAGTCACTCTCTCTCTAAAACTGTGCTTTAAAGGATGTGGAATACATCCATATTTATTAACATGCAAATGGAAATAAACAAATGTAAAGCGCGTAATTCTTGGTCTTTCTCCATTGAGTTTGAAGCCCCGTGTAAGTTAGAATAGTAGAAGCACAAGAGAAATATACCAACTGAAATCTCTTCTTAACCAAATAATTATCTGAAAGACTGAATGCATTTCTCTTTGCTCCTTATTTTTCACTAACTGTTATGCCAAACGATTGACTTGTGTATTGACTTGTGTGTGACTTTACACATTTATTCAAGACTCTTATTCATAAAAAAGCTATTCAATCATTTAAACAAATGCTAATTAAATGTCTCTGGTGGCTGCTGTGCCTGGTGATGTGCCCTGAATGGGGGCGATGTATGAGGGAAATAAATCTCAACTATTAAAGTACAGTAGTTGTTTAGGTCTTGAAAGAGAAAGAAATGCATGGAGACCCCACACATCCACATTTAAGTGTCAGTGTTTATTATAATTAGTCAACACGAAAAATAAAGCATTTCCGGAATGATTCATTTAAGTGCCAGTCCAGTCATTTAACCTTGTTTTCCATATGTCCTAAAACAGATGAAGCTTTGAGACTTATATTTTGTTGGTCACATGCAGTTTATACTATCAAAGGAAGTGTCTTAGACTACACCCGATATTTTACCTCATTCTGTAGGCAATAGAAGTCAAACCTTGCCGGTGTTGGGTAATTGATATGCCAAGAAAAGGAAGTCTGGCCTCTGATGCTATAGCACAAAGAGGGTTTCAGGCAAAGCCAGCTGTTCATCATGTGTATAAAGAACCAGTGGTATGGCTTTTATAGATACAGTTACTTCCTACAGCACAGGGAAGGAGAAAACAGAAAGAAAAAAAAAAAAAAAACACATGCTTTTTTGTGATGCCTAGAATGCAAAAGAGCAGAATATGTCGTCCTGATTTTGTTCCGCATTTAAGATGCTGGTGACGTGTGTTATCAAGGCCGCACACGTGTGAAAACGGGGACTAGGAAGAGGCCTCTTTAAGGTAAAATATTTTGTTTCACATTACTTCGGTAGAAGCTTCAGGAGTCTAGCTTCAAGCATGGAGTGGTAATATTTTTCTTTTAAAAGATAAGCCCCACGAAGGCAATGCTGGCCTGTCTCTTTACAGGTCCACGCAAACAGCTTTGCTGAAGCAAGCGGTGTCAGGGAGGGGGGTGCGTTCAGGGGCAGCGGGCCTCCTGATCAGAATCGCAATGTTCCTCTGCAGTGAGCTAGAAGGCAAACCTCCTTGCTCCCCACTTTCTTCGGCTAAATTATGTTAATATTGAAAAGAAAGACACTGACCATTTAAAATATTGTAAAGAAAAACATTTTGGGGTTTAGAAATTAGGTTCTAAGTATTTTTAATGACCCACGTTTATGTTTTAGGAAATACTCAGTTCACTATTCTCTTTCCATGATTGAAAAACTGTTGAAGAGGCGAAATATAAAAAATGTGATGTACAATGAGGCAGGCTGATCTTATAGTTTCCTCCTTAAAAATATAAGAGTAGCATCATAAATACATTGAGTTTCCTAACAGAAATATATGATTGGATATTCTTTTCTATTCTAAATAGCACTCATTTAGAAACAGACTAACTTTCTAATATGCATCTGTTTGTATTTGCAAGGATATACATGTGCCTTTATTTATAATTGTGAAAGCATGAATTAACTGATGACCAGTAATGACGGATTGGCTTTACAAAACTAGCGTGATAATTAATTTGATTAAATATTGTGTATTTATTAAAAGTATGTCATATAATAATATTTAAAAACTGAGTGGTTATCCAATATATTATTAAATTTTAAAAAGCGGGTTATATTATGAATAGTGTCTCACTTTATTTAAGTCTGTATAGAAATGAAAATAAAGCTCAAAAACATCAGAAATGGCTTCTAGACTTGGGGTTATGAGCGATTTTAATTTCTATGAAGACATGTGACTTCTTTATTTATATAAAATGTTGTAAATTGTTTTCTAGACTGAGGAAAAATTAATATGGTGAAGTATATTATCCATGAGTTAACACATAAGATTGTTGCCATTAATTAGTAATCATCTTCTTAAAGCTTGAACAATGACGTATTTATTTATTATTTGAAGAAATACACATTTAATAACCTGATTGTATATTAAACAAAATTATGGAAGAGAAAAATGGAAAACATATGTCCTCTTTTCCTGTCTCAGATCTGCTATATAGCTGGGTTGACATCATTTAGAACCTAAACTTTGTGTATGCTGTAACCAAATATTTGCCTCTAAGATATTGCCCCAGACCTAGGTAAGCTAGCCCTCTTCCCAAACTATTCTCAATGTGTCTGTTTTTTTATCTTACATGCTCAGAGTTTTTGTTCAGACAAAATGCTCAGTTAATTGGATTATTAATTACTACTAATGCAAAAATGGTGAAAGAAAACCTTAGGAAGAGTAGCAAAGCTGGATTTGTACTGGTCCCCACTTAAACCATCTACTCACAGCTGTGCTTGAGAGTAATTTTATTCCTAGCTCTTATACCCCACAATACAGAGTGAATTACTTAAAGGAGTTCATACAGATTCCTATTACATTAATATTAAAGGACAGTCTCACTCAACCTGGTACTGAATTTTCTACAACTCAAAAGTTTTTTTTTTATTTTTTTTTAACGTTTATTTATTTTTGAGACAGAGAGAGATAGATCATGAACGGGGAAGGGTCAGAGAGAGGGAGACACAGAATCTGAAACAGGCTCCAGGCTCTGAGCTGTCAGCACAGAGCCCGACGCGAGCTCGAACTCACGGACTGCGAGATCATGACCTGAGCCGAAGTCGGCTGCCCAACCGACTGAGCCACCCAGGCACCCTTCTACAGCTCAAAAGTTTATTCCTGGATGCCAGCAGTGACAATTAGCAGCCTCATGTGGACCAGGAGAGGCAGAACAAGGAGTGCATGGTGAAAAACCATGTTATACAAGGAGTAGTTGAAGAAAATGGATGTGTTCAGTCGGAAAAAGAAATAAGGAATATGAGGGATGCTTTCCAGTATTTGAAAGTCATCGTGTAAGCCACAAATCCTTAGTGTCTCTAGAGTAAAATAGCGACAATTTGGTGAAAATCACAGGAGGCCAGATTTTAACTAGGTTAAGAATATCTTTTCAACCCCCAAGAAGTGTTCCATGTTATTACTGATGCTTATGCAGAGATAAGATTTGGTCTGTCAGTCATTTATTAATATCTTAGTACACTGCCCACCTGTCATCTTTTTATTAATCTACCCACCTGCCATCTTAACAGCTGGTGAAGGGGAGCAAGTGAAGAATTGGAGATTAAAAAAATAGAGATAAAAAGAGTTGATTTCTTCTTAATAACACTCTAAAGAGTTAGACAGTTTCATTGTTGATACCTAAAGTTTTTCTATTGTGATAAAAAAAAAAATCTCGTTAACATCGTCTTCTCCAAATATTGACAGCTATTTTTCTTTGATCAAGACAACATAAGGATTATGATTGAGGTTTAGGGTGTGTAGATTGAGGGCCTTAATAATGCACATTTTGACCCAATTCATTTATACCCTAACTTCCTCTTCATCAGTACAATTCAGTCTAGTCCCAAGCACTTCCCTGTGGTTTGGAGGGAATATGTTCATTTCTACTTTCTGGTATTCTCTTCTATCACTTTTATCCCTTGGACAGTTCTCTTCTAACATTTCTTTCCTCCAAAACACATTCTTCAAGTTCAAAATTCAGTTGCCTATGAACCACAAACCTTTACTAACTACTCTAAAGGTGTAGATCAACGTCATGAAGCCATTTTCCCTTAGCTTACCTTAAACATATGTTCTGTCTGATCCATTGTTCTAATTGTCCCATGCATCTTACAGTTTCATTGCAAACTTCTTGGAGTCAGACAATATAACATACACAAAATGGGGCACACATTTAGCTTTTGCCTTTGTCAGTATGCCAAGTTGCTAAATCATCAAAAATGTAATAGGAAGATACTTAAAAAAATGGATTCTGAGAATCTCCAGTGATTGAGTACGGAATTCTGTATTTAGGAAAGAAATAAACAAGACACTCAAGTGATAGTAATGATCTGCCAAATTTAGGAATTAATAAACTGGAGGTCATGGCATCACTTTCTCTTTTCACCCTCTCCACAATCACAGTCACATTCACACACCCAAATATACCTAAGTATTCACCTCCACATATATCATATATGCATGAACCATGGAGATTAGTCACATGGAGAAAAGAGGGTGTTTTGGTGAGAGGTAAGGAATGGAAAGAAAACTTGATTAACTGTGAGTTATTTTGATCCCCCCAGTATGGGATTAGAAGACAATTGATGGAATTCAGAAGAGTCTATGTGGGAATCTAGGTGTTAGAAAACCATCTCCAAGTCTCCTGAGAAAAGGCATGACGAGGGCTAAAGAGTTAGTCCTTAATAACATTCTCTGCCTCTGGAAGGAGCCTGGCAACATCCTACCTCCCTGAGGTGTGGACGTTTTATGACGTTTCTCAAAATGTCTTCAAGATGTAAATCATCATGTAGTACTTGTTCAAAATATAACTAACCAAACACTTCCAAATAATTGGTTTTAAAGGAGTGGCATCCTGGAATTGGTTGTTTTATTTTATAACTTAATGTGTATATCTATAAAATAGACATAATTTTTAAAAATATACACTGATAATGTATCGCTAGGCACTATTCTAGGCACAAGAAATACACACAACTGTGAACAAAATAGACAAACAGTCTAAAGGGCATTTGTATTTTACTGAATCTGTTTAAGTGCATTTAAATTATAATAGAAAATGCATATCTTATCTAGTCAAATAACTTTAAAACATTGATCTAAAGTCATTACCCGTTGTAGAAGCTGTTAATATTTGTAGTTGTTGTTGCTTTACTTAAAGGAGCCAAGACTTTAGAGACAGCAGTTGCCATAGATAGGGGTAGGAGGCATTTGGTAGGGGAGAAGGGCTTAAAATCTTTCTATGTATAGGTGTAGGAAGTTTCTATGCCACTGTTACATATCGGTGGGGGGCTTTTGGCTACATGGTGCTTAGAAGTGGTAGGCCACATCTCTGATTTGGATCTGGGCTTCAAAGCCAATCATATCTCCAAACTTGTCACAAACTTACATGTTATTTGATACATGAGCACTGAGAAGTATCTTAGCCTCTCTATCCTTAGATTTTCATTTTGAATGGAGGAAAACATCTGAAGATTTGTACTCTTATTACTGTTTTGCTAACAAGTCAACAGAGTGTAAAGATACTAAGACATTTGCTGAATAAAAGATGGGTAGGTAGGTAGATAGGTTCCTAATGAAATTTATTTATGTGAACAATATGCGTATACAGACGTAGAAAGATTCTTGGTTGTAACAGTCATATCATACCACTCATTATGCAAGCTTAATTATTATTTCAGTGTTATTAATATTCATTTTTTGCTATTATTATTATTCATTGTGTGAAGCTATAAATAAGGTGTCACAAAAAAACGTTAGAATTAATAAATACAGTAAAATTACACAATATAAAATCCACATCCAAAGATTAGTTTCATTTCTGTCACTAAAAGAAACCATCCAGAAAATAATGAAAACAATTCCCTGTACAACTGCATCCAAAAGGATAAAGTAGTAATAAACTTAACGAAAGAGGTGAAAAAGTTATACATTGAAAACTATCAAACATTGATGAGAAAAAATTAAAGAAGACACACCTAAATGGAGAGACATCTTGTGTTCAATGAATTGGAAGAATAAATATTGTTAAGATATTTGTACTACGCAAATTGACTCTGCAGAGTCAATATAATCCCTATCAAAATCCCAATGGCATTTTTACAGAAATAGAAAAAAAATCCTAAAATGCATATGGAACCACAAAAATCTCAGAATGGACAAGCAGTATATTTTTAAAAGCTCATTTACAATTAAAAAAATGTTGAAATAAAAATTTTGCAGCAAGTGTGGTCAACAGAATAGAACGACTTAGTTACTTTACGAAGAGCTTCTATGTTCCCTGGAGGTGGTCGAGGGTAATGGCCACAGGCTGAGGCTTTGTGGTCAACTGCCCAAGTTTTCATAGCTATTCAGTATGTAAGTATAATTTAGCATTTGTAAAAACGGGGCTAATTATAGAAGGCAGGATGGTTTCAAGCATTAAGTGAAATAATGCATATAAAATGTTCTTTGCAACATTCGACACATTGTAGTGGATCCATATATATTAATTGCCATATTACAAAATTTTTTTTTTAATTTTTTTTTTTCAACGTTTATTTATTTTTGGGACAGAGAGAGACAGAGCATGAACGGGGGAGGGGCGGAGAGAGAGGGAGACACAGAATCAGAAACAGGCTCCAGGCTCTGAGCCATCAGCCCAGAGCCCGACGCGGGGCTCGAACTCACGGACCGCGAGATCGTGACCTGGCTGAAGTCGGACGCTCAACCGACTGCGCCACCCAGGCGCCCCCAAAATTTTTTAGGAAAGAAGAGGGAGCTGCAGATGAGAGTAATTTTCTGAGTTCCACAAGATAAATCATAAAATAAACTTAAGTATTCTTTGCATACTCTTTCTTCAGGACAGTTTTATTTTGGTTTGTTTTCGTTTCTTTTTATTCTTATATTCTCCGTAGTGCACTGTCAGCTATCACAGCAACAGTCACTTAATTTATGCCCTATAAATGAAAATCTATGGATGTTTTCCCTCCCAGAGGGTATCTGAAGAGGTGTACCCTGGTATTAAATGTGTATCTTTAGAGCCAGTCACTGGATAAATGGGTTGACGTTCCTGTGTTTCTGTATTCCAGAAATTATGGAAAGCTTAAGTATGCACCTTAGTGCAAAATCACATCCTTAAGGACTAAGATATGGAGTCCTTGAGACCCTGAAGCTTTCCCTCTCAGATGGAAAATCCTAAGAGATGGTGTTCACTGGAACCCTGTCTTCTAATACTGAGAGTTCACAGGGAGTAGGTGCCTGTAAATATGGAAACATCAGGACAAAAAATTTGAAAAAAAAATGAAAGCAATATGTATAAAATAGCCCAGTGGGAAAATGATCCCCATCAACAGACAAGTCCAAGGTTAGTGCTCTCAAGTCACAGACTGGAGGGAATTCCCACTTCTGAGCCTCCCTGTAATGGAAGGGACCAGGAGAATCTATAAACAAGGTAATAAAGGAAACTGTAGCAACAGGAAGTCTGACTTGACTTGAGTCACGACTATTCATGGGGAGGAGTTAGGGAATGGACTAAACTTCTATCCAAACTTTAAAGGCATGGAACCTACTGCTGAATGTGGCTCCAAGTTCAGTGCTCCAAAAGACCAAGAGGACAACTTGGCCCCAGCATGCATCAAGGACTGGTTTGTCAGGTGGACTACTGACCAGCTTCTGAGTGCTTACATGCAAGGACATCAAACCTTTCCCTGAAATTTATCTTCCCACAGCTTCTTTTTTAATGCCACTAACCCATAATTTGTAATTATGCCCCCAAATTGTCCTTCAGCAAGTTTCCAATCTACCTTTTAAATCAAATAGAAATCGAATTCGTGACTTTATTATTCTGAGTACTCATGTGCTCCTGGAACACCACCCCCCCACTGTCTGCCTACTTTTCGTCTCGTCTCTTTTCTGCCTCCTCAGCTGAGTCATAAAATAAATTCATGGGTAACCTCATCTAGCTATAACTCACTTTCTCTTAGACTTTTAATCCCTTTTTATCTTTTAATCTGCACTCTATTTTATGGCTGGCTTACAACTTGAAAGCTCTTTAAAAGATACTATATATGAAAAATTTCATATAATGATATATTCACCAAAATATTGAAAAGGAATCATTTTAGTGTAATGGGAGAAGCTTTGTGATAAATAATGGAGTCGTAAACTAATTAAGAGAGATCGCTTGCATTTGGAAATAATGGCATAGTTAATTCTATCTGTGTTTTCAAACTTGCATTTTCAAGTAACATCTGTATGTTTCATTGCTTTAAGTAACAAGAATGCCTCCAAGTTATTGGCATACATTGTGTAGTTACTAGATTAAATTCAATGTTCCATGTAGTGTGCATTAAAATTATAGTTTAGTGGTATAACAGTTTTTGTCTTTATTTTTATGTGTTACTGTGAAAAGTTCAAAGTGGTTAATAAGCAGAATGCTATTCTAGAAAGTAGTGATAATGTATATGCTATTTTTCTTTTGCAATGAGTTTTAAGATTCATGTCCAACTACTAAAGTTTTTTTTTTTATAAATTAAAACATACATCACCATGAGAAAGATAACTGTAACTCCTTAACATTTAAAGCTTAGGTTTCATTTTCAAAAGAGAAGCATATGAATGAAAATTTCATAGGAACTTATATGAAGTGAGCAAAGTTGATAAATTCATTAAAGTTTAACTTGATCAACTATGGATTTAATTAGGTTGCTCTGTCTAGAATTACAATATATGTTTGTATAGCGGAATCTAAAGACATGTATTCCAAAACTCTCATTTTTATAGATAAAGAAAATGAGATAGGATTATTTGGCTTAACCATTGTCATTTGTTCATCAGTTGGGAGAATTTCTATTAGAAAGCATACAGAATCTAATAAAGTTTTTTGGTTTTTGTTTTTTTGTTTTTTTTGTTTTTTTTTTTTTGCCACAGCACATTCTTCTGGGTTACAATGAATCTAGCAAAACAAGTAGGTTTCTAAGTCTTCTATTTTTGTAGCAATTACTAAAACCAAACCTCACCATAAATCACTGTAGCCTTCAACCACAGCAACATAAAATGAACAAACTTTAAAATTAAATCACAGTACTTATACACACATAACATACCTTTTTCTATTAGCTAAGATTATTTAAACAATAATGGCTACAAATTATTGTTTCATAGCTATACACACTATCATCGTACATGTGGATTCATGAGCACTTTTGCAAATAGTGCAATGTCATGTGGTCATAGTGTCTTTGAACTTGTGAAATAATCAGTAATCACTTGGTTCTAGGTAATGTGAATTGTTACTTTTTATAATAATGACTTTCCATAGATATGACTTCAATATATTTCTTGCTTTTTCAAAAGTTTATTCTTTTTCTTGAACACAATAGAATTATACACTCTTCTGTAGAATTGTTTGATGTATCAGGATTACCAAAATGCTAGTAACTGATTCCTTGTATTTCTTTGGCACTGGTTTTAAGAGTTCTCAAGGCACTTTTGATTTGAAGCTGCCCCTTTGATTTCTGTAACAGATAGCAAAGCACTATCATTGTGTTAAATGTTGACAGGAGGGGATAGTGAGACTTTTGCCTCAGGCAAGAGTTTTATAAAGGCTTCATTGTTAATCGCTAATATCAGCTAATCAAAAATATTTTCTAAGCCAAACTCATTGTTGTTGTTTTCTAATTTATTCATTCAGGAAACATATTTTAAGCATCTATTATGTACCAAGCTCCATCGTAGCTACTGGAATTCCAGTAAGAACAGGAAACAGTCTTTATGTGTCATGCTTGCGGCCTAGGGGAAACAGGAAAGATATAAAGAAGAGACACTCTGTGAATGTATCGAAATGAGTTTCTGGAAGAGGAGCTATTGAAGCCAGTGCTTACTTTGGGCTGAAGTGTACCTGGGTGCAGGAGGACGTTTCTGACTTCCATGACAAATCTTTAAAGAGCAGGTTATGGGGTAGCACTATGTTGTGGGGAAGTAATATTGTATTGAAGCAGCAAATAGTAGACAGAATGTGTGGCAATGGATGAACCTGGAAATGTAGGTAGAGACAGATGCCCAAAGAACATTAAGGATATTGATGAGGACAAAATCAAATTTACATTTTGAAAAACAAATGTGGCTTAAATACATAGGGTGGATGGTACATTGTTATGGCAGGCAACAGGGTGATTATGAAGTATCATAAAACTATAATTCAAGTGAGAAACAACATTTTGAAGAAAAATAGTGGGAGAAGGGAGAGGACAAACATATGTTAGCAATGCTTAGTCAGTTAAAGAGACTGGTCTCCCAAAAAACAATAATTGGTTTTTAAAAAGTTTAGAATGTAACCAAGAAATTGGGTACATCTTGCTCTGGTCAACTTGCAATTTTGTTATTTAAGAACCTAGACAATAGAAATGACAATCCAGTCGCTGGCACCTGGAGGCCAATATGAATGAAATTGTAGAGTTAGGCATATAGAGTGTGAGAGAAAAACCTGAGATTCATGAACATTTGAAGGCCAGGGACAGGAAAAGAAGTCTGTAAAGAAGATTAAAAATGGTGATCAGAGTAGCAAGGGCAGGGCCAAGAATAAACAATGTTGAGGAAAACAGCCTTAGTTGGAGGCAACCTAGAGATAGAGATTTGTATCAATCTTACACGCCTCCAGATAAAAGAGGTGAACACGAGGAGCACCTTGCATTCTTGGTGGGAAAGATCAGTACATCAGAAGCAGTATTGGAAAGCTGAAGGAATGCAGTTGTGACTCCAAAATGCACCACGAGGGGGTGCTAAACACAGGGGAAAGCAAGATCTCAGGTAAGGGAAGGAACCGATGAAATATTCTGTGAAAGTGTAATGGTGAGCAAGTTTGTCTGTAGTCCTTCCTGAAGTAGGCTGGATTATGAGAAGTGGCTTGGGCACAGGCAATAGTGAAAGAAACCAAAAGGAGGTGACATACAGATAATAGCCTAATTTATATTTTGCAAACCCTTGATGAGATTCAGTTATATGTTTTCAATTCTCAGATGAGAAGCTCAGAATCGTTACCCCCAAATTAATTAGCAGAGCTCTAATTTTTGTTGGGCAGAGGATAAGACAAACTTCCCAAAGAGGAGGCTTGGAGAAGCAGAGGAGTTAAATTTTAGAATGGGGAAAAAAAAAAAAAAAACAGATGGATTTCAGACATTGAATAGTCTTGAAGGAATTCAGATGTTAAGTAGTGATTCATGGCACACCATCGAAGGATTTGAAAAGAGCAGTGATATATTCAAAATCCTATAACTGAAAGATTAATCTACAGTAATGGGGAAGATACTTTGAAAAGCATTAAGATTGGATTTTGTTTCAATTTGTACAACCAATTACTAGAATTAGAAGGAAACAAGAAAATGTTGCCCCTTCATTATAAAGTTGAAGAATTTTAACAGCAACCACTTTGATGTGGGCTCCCTATGTGCCAGTTATTATGCTAAGCAATTTACATGCATTAACTCATGAGTTAATGAGTAAATGAGTTCCATGTGATCCCAAGTATTTATAATCCTACTTTCAATTTGAAATAACAGGCTTAGAGTGTTTAGGTGTCTTGCCAAAATTTTGTTAATTTGGAAGTAACAACAACAACAAAAAACCTCCCAGTCCAACTCAAAGTATAAAAATCTCACACAAAAAAGGATTTATGGTCTTGAACCATCAAATGTTTGGAGGTTGAGCTTCAGCCAAGTTTGATCAAGGCTCCTCACTTCCTTTCCTGGGATTCCTAAGTTTGTGGCCTCTTGTGTATCGCTGTCTCTGGTGACATTTCCCCCAAGATGTTGAAATGGCTGTATTAGTTCCAGATATTTGCACACCAATTCCAGAGAAAAAGAGAAAGAGAACATTTCCTAGAAGCTCTCAACAAACATCTCTGGTTTTATGGGCTTGAACTGGGTTACCTTTATACTACTTAACCACTCATCATTAGCCAGAAAAAAAAAACAAAAACAAAAAGACAAAACAAAACAAAACAAAAAATCACTTGCACTTGTCAGTTTAAACTTGAGCCAACTGCCTTCATGGAAGTTAAGCTTCTTCTAACACACACGGAGGTGTCAGGGAGATAGTGATATATAAATACATATATAGACAGTTTTAAGATTAGGTGGTATTCATTTGGGAGGGTGGGATTACCATACTATTCACTAAAATTACATTACTATCCTTACAGAATTGAAACAGCTTTCAGGGGCGCCTGGGTGGCTCAGTCGGTTGAGCGTCCGCCTTCGGCTCAGGTCACGATCTCACGGTCTGCGAGTTCGAGCCCCGCGTCGGGCTCTGGGCTGATGGCTCAGAGCCTGGAGCCTGCTTCCGATTCTGTGTCTCCCTCTCTCTCTGACCCTCCCCCGTTCATGCTCTGTCTCTGTCTCAAAAATAAATAAACGTTAAAAAAAAAAAAAAAAAGAAACAGCTTTCAAAGGAATCATATATATATTCAATTATACAGCCAGTTCCAGGATCCAGTACTTCTGGTTTATATACACACACACATATACACACATATACATATACAATTTGTTTTTTTTTTCTTTTACTAAAGCTAAGTAGATAAATAGATAGGAAGATAGATACAGATAAATAGAATGATCGATAGATACATAGATACATGATGGAGAGATAGATGGATAAGTAGATAAGTACAGACAGCCTCTTGATAAGTTTTTGTTAGGTGATTTTGTAGGCTAATGTAATTGTTCTGAGAGCATTTAAGTTAAGCTGGGCTAAACCATGATGTTCAGTAGGTCACATGTATTAAATGCATTTTCAACTTAAGATATTTTCAACCAGGATGTGTTTATCAGGATGTAACCTAATTGTAGGTTGAGGAAAGTCTGTAGATGGGTAGATAGACATATTTTTTTAAATTTTACCCTTAACACGGCAGAATCATCGATCAAATAAAAACAAATAATTTTAGGAGTGTAGAGTGTGTGTTAAACAAATAATTAATTACATTAACTGGTCCTTAATATCTTGGCTAACTGCATTTAATCAAAAATTTTTTTTTATCCTTAAGAATACAATATTACACAGAAAGATACAAAGCTTAGAAAATTATGGCTAAAAGCCACTGAATGAATGAATTCCAAACTCTTATATTTCATCATGATTTCTATGGAATTTCCTGACAGCATTCATGAAAATAATTTCCAATTACATTGGGCACAAAGGAGGCAACATTGTATCATCACTGGTAATTGGAATTTAGCGTGTCACTGGGAACAGTCATTAGCATTTTTACTGGTGTATGTGGTATAGAACTCTTGGCACACAACAGAGAGATAAAGTGCTCGTAAAAATGGATTGTCATATCCATCAAAGTACATTTGAATCACGAGGTGTAAATACATATAGCCTAAAATATTTAGTACGTATCTAGAACAAAAGTTTTATAACGTTAGAGTGCTTTTGGGTCCTTGGACTGCATACCAAATCGTAAGTGGATGTCAAAGCCACCGTCCAGGTTTGCCAAGGGATGTTCTATGGCCAGGCTGAACAAAATCATTGTTGAAGGTAGTATAAAACTGAAGTGCCTGCTCTTATCCTAGAAGTGCAGTTGAAGAGGGCACACAATTCACTCTGGAGGATTTTTATGACATATTATCTTTACTAATCTTTAAAAGCTCTGATTAGTTCAAGCAAATTTGACAAGCATACAAACGTTTCTTTCTTGGGTCTCTAACAAAGTGGTCCCATATTGTCATATTCTACTTGTTTGTATTTTAATGTATTCTAAATACACATTCCCAAATCACGTTTTCCAACATACAGAAGATACAGTCCAGATCAGTATGTGAATATCAACAAGGAGGTCTTGAGGACAGGAATTGTGCTCGTGTCACATATTTGGGGGTTCTCACCCTATGTGTGGAGCAGGAGAACAGAAAATGTGTATGCATTTATTTTGTTACACACTTAAATAGCACATACTAGGTGGAAAACTTTTATTATAACTTCTTTATCAATATTGACTCATTTAATATGGCTAGAAGATAGGTACTATTTTTTCCTTTTCTTTTCATACGACGAAACTAAAATGGAGAGGTTACATAATTAGTTTGAAGTCACACAGTTGGCTAGTGGTCAATCTCAGATTCAAACGTAGGCTTTCAGGTTCCTGAGGCACAAATGATAATCACAATGGCACGTAATTCAGCCTTTCCTAATTGGTGAAATTGTGTAAGACTTGGCTCATCAGACTGATCAGTGAAGATTTTAAAACTTTCTGATACCTAGCCCGCCCACAAACATTTAAATAAGACTTTCTGATGGAGGCCCAGGAATCGGTGTTCTCAGTAATGCTTGTAAAAGCTTTACATGTAGCCCCTGGTGAAGATAAAAAGGACAGAGGGGCCATTTACAGCTTTAAAGGGCAAACATGGGACGAGAATCCATAGAAGGAAGCTAACAGCCAAGTGTTCGTGAGTAGTGCAGTGAGAGCTAATGCAAAATTGATTAAAGACCCAGTTACTTTAAAGACTAAAGTCACCTGCTGTACGTCTATGCTTACTTTTACCTTAGAGCTAAGCCTAGCTTTAGCACATCTCATGTTTCAATGTGTTATACTATCCAATTCCTTTGTAGGATCTTTTACACGTGTGTATATACACATGCACACTTACCCACACATGCTCTCTCTCTGTTGATTCTGTAAGCCTTTCTGCTTTACATTTCTCTGTTGCTTAACGTCTTTTTAAGGTAATAAAATGCATATTTATTTTCCAATCTTATCTGGAAAGAAATTCTAGAGTCTTTATCATTCCATACCTTTCTAACTGGAACTGTATTATATCTTGGTTACAATGCAATGTCTACATAAGGCAAGAGCTGAAAGAAAACCATATGTCTCTAGATATAATTTGTCTCTTTTTTCCTTTTCATGCTTCAATCCTGAGAAGGGTTAAAAATATTCAGAAGAAAATAACTTGTCATTAACTCCCCGTGGATGTGCTTTTCATACTGTGGCTAAATCTTGCTTATGTGGTTTTTTTAATGTAATGTCACTCACCTTGGTCTGCTCTCTTAAGTGAGAACAGTGACATACTTTAGATATTCAGGACAAGATAGACTCACAATTTAGTGTCAAAAAGTACCCTCAAGGCCATAACCAGCTGCCAGATCACCCATTTAGAGTATGATGCATATAGAATTTGTGTCTTGTGTGTACATGTGAGTACTATATATATCCAGCTGATAAACATGTATTTGGGAATTATGTCATGACAGACTGGGTATAAAAATAATGAATATGGAAGGGTGGCTGATGTAAAAGATTTTGTAGCCAATGAGAAAAAAACATATTGTACTGAGTTTCAAAAAATCAAAACATATTGAGACTGATAGCAATACAGAGGTGTGGACACATGATCTCTGCTTGGGAGTAGAAAAACAAACATTCATGGAAGTGACAGTGCAGCTGGGACATCAAGGGTGTGTACTATTTTTCCAGATGGTCGAGGCAAAAGTGCTGCCGGTCACAGGATCACTTGGGCAAGAATACAGAGGTATGAAAGAGGCTCAACTCCACAGTAACTAAGTATGTACAAGCTTGGCCCTGGGTCCCTGGCCGCGCAGTCAGAAATTAACCTACAGGGGGCGCCTGGGTGGTTCATTTGGTTAAGAGAACCGCTCTTGGTTTTGGCTCAGGTCATAATCTCACAGTTTGTGAGATCAAGCCCTGTGTGGGGCTCTGTCCTGACAGTGTGGGGCTTGCTTGGGATTCTTCCTCTCTCCCTCTCTCTTCCTCTCTCTCTCTCTCTCTCTCCCCCTCTTTCTCTCAAAATAAATAAATAAGCTTAAAAGTATATGTATATATAAAGAAATTAATCTACAGGGATTTTGAAGCTCATGCCTATCATGCTAGTCATAGCATGCCAGTGAGTTTAGGTGATTTTTCTCTCAATAGGAATAGAAACCCTTTAGGACTTATTTTTTTAATTATTTATTTTTTAATGTTTTTTCAATTTATTTTTTGAGAGAGAGAGAGAGAACAAGCATGAAAAGGGAAGGGGAAGAGAGAGAGAGAGGAGAACAGAGAATCTGAAACCAACTGCACACTCATAGCAGAGAGCCCAATGCAGGGCTCAAACTCACGAACCCAAGATCATGACCTGAACCAAAGTCAAATGCTTAACCAACTGAGCCACCCAGGTGTCCCAAATTTTTAACTTATTTTTCAAAGAAGGAGAGTAACATGATCAACCTTGTGTTATGGGACAATGACTGTGATGCTCCTGTGTGACAGGAGCTGGAGGAGGAAGCAATTAGAATGTTTCTCAGCATTGCAGTTATGAAAGTGAGGGCCCAAACTAGTTGAGACAGTTGCAGGGGTGATGAAAAACAAAGAACATATTCAATGAGTAGAACATGCTTATTCACCTAGAAAATTAAAAAAAAATGGTTTTATAGAAGCCATAAATTATACATAGTCCACTTATATTTTCAACATATTTCTAGCACATTTTTCATACCCCAAATGCAAAAAATGCATAGAATATAAAGACGCCTTGCTGGAGGTGACATTTGCCTGAATAAATAGCTATGCAATGAATTTCTCTCTTATGGTTTGTTGAGAGCAGTCCCTGGTGTATGGTGTGTGCCACTGAACATTTGTTGATTGAAAGAAGAAACGAATCAGTCAGTAAGTTGACGTCTACTTGGGCCGAAATCATGAGGGCTCAGCTCTGCTCCCATCTCTTTGACCATTTTGAATGAGAATGTGTCGGTGACATTCTTTTAGTGTCAACAAGAATGATTTGAACATCATCGGGCTTCAGTTCTTTCATTTTAAAACACAGGCATTGTGTTGGATTTTTTAAAAAATTCATCCCTATTGGTAATATTAATCTTCTTGAAATCAAATAAATAGAGTATGACTATCACGTGACCTACATGTGAGCAGAAGTAGGCCACGTGTGCTTGCATTATGAAAACCAGATAGCCCACCTACTCTAGGTTCCAGAACACATATGCTCATTGAATATAGATTGGAAGAAGAGATTATTTAAAACCACCAAATCTCATCAGCCACACAGATAGAATAATATTTTTGAGGGAAGGATACATATATGCACACACTGATAAACATAAAGGAAAACCACTTGGGACACAAAATGAAAAAAAAAAAAGTCTACAAGTCAAAATGAGCTAGTAAATATACTTTAAAAAAATTTTTTTAGTGTTTATTTTTGAGAGAGCACAGGCGGGAGAGGGGCAGAGAGAGAGGGAGACACAGAATCTGAAGCAGGCTCTAGGCTCCGAACTGTCAGCACAGAGCCCAACGTGGGGCTTGAACTCACGAACTGTGAGATCGTGACCTGAGCTGAAGTCGGAGGCTTAACCGACTGAGCCACCCAGGCACCCATGAGCCAGTAAATATAATTTTAAAGATGGACAGATAGATATAGACTATGAAAGTAAAATAGGTTAAGAATTTGAGTAAGGTTTATATACATACACACAAGCACACAAAAATGACTCATACATAAGGTACTGAAATTCACTCATAATATAAAAAGATACAAAAGAAGAACAATGAATACTGGTGAGAATACTGGAAAATATACCAGGTTGGTAGACATGCAAATTAGTACAACCTTTTTGGGAGTTGACGACAATATATATTGACATGTCTGATTCATATACTTTTAGAGCTAGCTCTCTCAATGGTAGGAGATTACCAATTCCACATTTGTTTATGATAGGACACCCCCCCTCCCAATTCTCTAAGTAGAGTGTCCACTAAAAGGAGATTGGTTCAATTTAGTATTACATACTTTTATTACTTTAATGATATTTATTATTTAATAGTGGTTATGTGCTGATATAACATGACTGTCCAATATATTTTTTAAGGAGTAGAGTACAGTTCAAGAATATGTGAAAAGTTCCATCTCTTTCACCCAAATAAAAATTGAAATATCGGTTATTGCATAAGCAGATAGTATGTCAAGGTAACGATAAAATACCTATTGGAGGAGTGGTATGTATAGCTATAGCTATATATTTGTGTATTTCAATATTTGTTCCTCTTCTGATTCCTCTCTAGACAAAATATTATCCTTGAGAATTTTGGCCTCTCAGCTTTGTTCATATTTCTTCCCTGACACTCTGATTAGTGTGTCTGACAAATCATAGGAAACCAGAGAATTTTTTCCTTTTTTTTTTTTTTTTTTTTGTTTCAAGTTTCTATTGAATTCTAGCTAACATACAGAGTAATAGTGGTTTCAGGAGTAGGATTTAGTGATTCATCACTGGCATATAACACTCAGTGCTCAAGTGCACTCCTTAATCCCCATTGTTAAATGAGTGACTGAATTGGTGAATACATGCTCTTAACTTTGAGAGAAATCGTTAGAAATAAGTAAACCACTCTGTGGGTTTCTGTGTATTGCCTGACCATATGATACATATATATGAATTCTCAAATCAGAATTACTAAGTCAAACACCATGCCATTTATTAGCATTTTCAACATAAATTAGAGGAAATAAAAACATTAACGAATTTAAGTTAATGCATGTAGGTAATGCATCACTCTTCAAAAAATTTTTTTCTAGTTAGAATTTTATAAAGATATGAATGTTCATTGGCATGAACTGAGATGATATCATATTACAACTGTGAATCTGTAATATGGAACTCATTTTTCAAATACATTTTGACAGGTAAATACGTGTACACTTAAAATTATACCCGAATTGGTTCTCATGAACTCTCACCCGTATTTAGGTATTGTAGTGAAACTCTTATTTAGTCGCATTTTATATCAAAAGGACTGCTCCTAATTACTGTTCTTTTTATGTGTTAATTCTATAACCTCTCAGGGTTCACTTTCTCTGTTCCTTGCTCTGCTATAAATTTGTGCATATATATGGCATTAACTTATATAATGTTCATATATATATATATATATATATATACACACACACATTGAGTGACTGCTTAAAATTTAAAATTTAACTATTAGTATAAAATAACTTTTTTGCTATTTGCTTTAATTATTATTAAACTTTACATGAATTAATTTACTACTGATCAGAACAGCGTTACATGGAAAGTTGAAGTGATTCAATATTGTCAATCCTATATTCTGCTCTCTGTCTCTGTCTGGGGGTAAAGGAATGGTTTCTCTGTGAGTTAGTCTCTCTGAACTTCAACATTTGGAGTGGTTACATTGTCATCCTGAACTTAGGTGATAAGTGAACAAATCCCAAGATGACTTCTACATATATGACTACTCTGGTTTTTGTTGACTATATTGTTTCCTTGTTGCCCATTTACCTAGTGCCCAAGTGTAACGGCCTGTTCCTACCTCTTGGGTATTTAGTGTTTAATAGTGTAATAGTTTAATAGTAATAGTTTAATTGAGGAACTGGCATGCTATCCCAGCAGTGAAGAAGGTAGTGTTTTCAGGCTTACCTGCTCCCGATGAATAACTGAGTCTTCCCAATGAAAGGAATAAGTAATTTCTGTCCTTTGCATTAGTTTGGAAAGAGTCATGGAGCATCGAGCAAAACAAGCTGATATAATGATGTTTAATTGTGTTTTTGTAAACACCTATAGAGTCACTTCTAAGAACTCTCAAATAACTTACATCATTCTTTAAAATTGTTTTTAATATTTTTATTTATTTTTGAGAGGGAGAAAGAGTACAAGTGGGGGAAGGGCAGAGAGAGAGGGAGGCACAGAATCCATAGAAAGGTCCAGGCTCTGAGGTGTCAACACAGAGCCTGACATGGGGCTCGAACTTGTGAACTGTGAGATCATGATCTGAGCCGAAGTCGGACACTTAACCAATTGAGCCACCCAGGTGCCCCTAAGTTATATGGTTCTTAGTGAATCACTTTTTAACTAAACTGAAGGTAATCTATTGTAACTGAGTACTAATTTTTTATTTATTTATTTTTTAAATTATTGTTTGGCACTCGGCTCTTTTTTTATTATTATTGATTGATTGATTGATTGATTGATGTCCTAATTTTATTTTTATTTTATTTTATTTTATTTTTTAAAATATAATTTATTGTCAACTTGATTAACATACAGTGTGTAACGTGTGCTCTTGGTTTTTGGGGTAGATTCCCGTGGTTCACTGCTTACACACAACACCCAGTGCTCACCCAAACAAGGACCCTCCTCAAAGTCCATCACCCATTTTCCCCTCTCCCCCACCTCCAATCCACCCTCACTTTGTTCTCTGTATTTAAGAGTCTCTCATGGTTTAAATTCCTGTTAGTTAACATGCAGTATAATATTAGTTTCAGGTGTACAATTTAGTGACTCAACACTTCCATACAACACCCCGTGCCCATCACAAGTGCCCTCCTTAATCTCCCTCTGCTATTTATCCCATCCAGCCAGCCACCGCCCCTCTGTTAACCATCACTTTGTTCTCTATAGTTAAGAGTCTGTTTCTTGGTTTGTTTCCTTCTGTTTTTCCCCTATGTTCATTTGTTTTGTTTCTTAAATTCCACATGAGTGAAATCATACGGTGTTTGTCTTTCTCTGACCTATTTTGCTTAGCATAATGCTCTCACTTCATCCATATCATTGCAAATGGCAAGATTTCATTCTTTTTTTATAGTTGAGTAATATTTCAGTGTGTGTGTGAATGTGTGTGTGTGTGTGTGTGTGTGTGTGTGTGTGTTTGTGTGTGTGTCACATCTTCTTTATCTATTCATTAGTCGATAGGCTTTAGGCTATTTTCATAATTTGGTTATTGCAGATAATGCTATAACCATATGTCAATACAAAGGACAAGATGAGTAATGTAGTATTCTCCCTTTTACATTTTTGTTTTTAATATTAATATGAACCTTCACTAAGTATGCAGAAAAATATTTTCCTCTAAAAGTAGTATGAAATGCTTTACGTTAATTTTTTTAAAAAATTAAACTCAAATACTTAAAGGAGTGCATTAATAAATATTCCCAAAAAAGCAAGATATACTGTCTTATTCATCTTCGTCTTTCTTATTGAGCATATGGTGTGAATTAGGTAAAAATTTATTAAATTTGTCACTAAATATTTCTTAGCAGGTATAATACCTTTTCTTCAAATATATCCTCAGAGAACAACCCACAGCCTTTTAACTACCGCATTTATAACTAAGATTAGAGAATTATTTAATATTTGTAGATTGTGTCTATACAGCACAGGTGTAACTCAGTACTAGCAAAGATCTAGGTGATACCAGGAAAATCACTGTATAACAGAAGGGAGGAAGGAGGGAAATTTAGTCTTGAAAATGTTCATTCATACACCGTAAAGGAGAACATAGTTTTGATGAATCCTTAATATAGGTCCTCAATGCCTATTTGTCAAATAATTATTAATGATGTTGCAAAGATTGATCGGGATGGTCATGATGGTGATAATGGATGATGAGGGATAATATGTTACTGCTCTTGACTATCACAGATGTTTGTGTACTTTCTTTCTAGAAGTTTCCTGGGAAAGACTGGTGAATTAAAACCTATCATTCGTCTCCTGATATAGCTACTATTCACCAAAGCATTCTTAAGATAAAGCGTTTGGTATTAAATGGGTGCTGAACGTTATCATTTTTAAATTTTTTGACTATCTTTTAATATTTAGTTTGCTCCAGTGTTGTACAGCCTTAAAGAAAAAGCCTGAATGAATAGCTGAATGAAAAAGAGAAATCCTTTTTTTTTTTTCTTCAAAATTGGGCATTTACTGTTAATGCCTCCAAGAATAGGAACATTCTGTCCTTTTTATAACTTTGGATGTACATATCACTCTCTTTATGCTCAGGAGAGATTTCCTTCTAACCATGTAACCATCCTTCTAGCCTTCTAACCATCACCAACATAATTTGGGTTGTCTTTAATGTTTTCTTTGCCACTGAATCCTTAGGTTAATTCAGTCTTGAGGCCTTGGGGTGCTCCTGTTGTCTTAATTGCAATTATTTTTGGTTGCTCAGTTTCTCAAATACTCTGTCCTAACTTAAAGTGTTCCTCATGCTGGTACATAGTTGTTGATTTTAAATAGCAATGCAAGTTACTTACAGCCTCTAGAGTTCAGTAAGCCGTCAAACCTTTTAGCTTTTCTATTGATAACCTAATCATGAAATTAATGCATCTATAGTAAGCAGATGAGCTAATGTCAGCAGTGTCGTGTTTTCTCTGGTGCACAGATCAATAAAGCTATCATAATGACTTTCAGTTCAATCATCTTGCTATTGGAAATGAATATAGCTTTTAAAATAGATTTTTAAAATATGTATCATTTGCACTGAGAGCTATACTGTTGCCCACCATTTTGGTTATAGTAGTTACGTCATTTCCAGTGACAGCCTATATTCACAGAATCATTGAGGAATGCCAAATTCTAAAGGAAAATGGAGTCCGCAGATGAAAGACATGACCTTGCGCTCTGTAAAACAAAGATGCTAGATTCATACTGTCTTATTTTCCAGGTGCATATGTGCTCCAGGTCAAGGCCACCGACGCGGATGACCCGACCTATGGAAACAGTGCCAGAGTTGTTTATAGCATTCTTCAGGGACAACCTTATTTCTCTATTGATCCCAAGACAGGTAAATTTTTTATTAGAGACAACATTATCACCACCCCTTTCAAATATTTAAACTGTAATTAAATCTTGGCATGGGAAGTTACCTATTCTAAAAATGCAATAAAGATTCAATGTGCTGTACATTAAGCCAAAGAAGATAGGATCTTACCTTGCTGCCATAGAATGATGTCCTCTAGATTGAATTTTGTGTAAATATAAGGCATTTCACATGTATGTGTCAAGTCCCAATACCAAGATAAGGATTCTCTATGTGTTTTATTTTAATTTTTTCAAAAGCCTAGGCATATTTGATTTTGGGTTCTTCTGGAATTAAAGTAGCTATTCATTTCAAGTTTTCTTGATTGGGTTCAATTATAGTTAGTTTTGGGTCTTATCAACATGTGGTAAGATCACAGACCTTCTACTGCTATATTTACCAGAGGTTATGGATGTTTGATTTGGATTAACATAGACTTCTACTTCTAGCAGGGAAACGAAAACGAAGAGGGTTGACAAACTTTAAACACCCAGATCACGATTCTTCTGGTCAATGCTTTTGAAGCTACTCTCATTTTGAGGTCAAAACATTTGAATGGAAGTTTTCAGAGCCAAATGTATAAGAATCTTTGGCAAGTATAGAAAAGACAGGATATTATGCACCAGAAGATTTTGTATTCCCTTGTAAATAAAATGAGGTCCCTCTGTTCTAGAGAATCTGTTTTTTGTATGCTAGATATTTTTTTAAGGAGATTTAGCCATGCTGACCAGTGATCAAAGTAGGTGTCCCATGTCACAGTTGAAATAGAACTCCACAGTGACAGCTATTTTATGAACTCTTGTATGTTACATTATAGTATCTTGCATTTTGAATTCAATACTATTTATTACATTAGGTTAAAATAATGAAATGAACTGTTGACATACTTAACTAATGTTACTTTTTAAATTTCTAAATAAATTTGTAAAGAGCTGTATCAATTTGAAATAAATTAATTTCAGACACTCTATATGCAAAGGAGCTAAACATTTTAAAATTAACACTTCTCCATAAATGTGTGCTAAAATCTGGAATACCAAGTAGATATAGGTTAATTAATAAATTAGCCATGTTTTAATGTCACCTAGAAACATAAAGTCAATTAAGTGGAAACAGAACCTGCAAAAACTTTCTACAACTGAACCTGCTGTCTTCTCATTTCTTGCTCTCCTTGTTGATGCCATAGAGGGACAGAGGTCAGCAAAAAGTTATAGGAATAAGGCAGGAAGTTGCTCCCTTTTATAAGCCTAAAAAAAGAGTAGTTTGTAATAAGGACAGCATCAGTCTTTTGAGAAGGGAACATCAGTGCTGAAGAGTATCTAGAAAAGTTTAAGACATAGAAGCTCTTTTGGTTTGGAAAGAGGGTCAGAGACCCAAAGCCAGAGGAGTCAATTGTTAACAGCGAATGCATGATGGAGAAATTACACCTACAATGTAAGTTATTTTCATTAAGTCTGGCATTGAGGATATGATATTTGGCAGTATCCGTGTTAAGGCACTTTTAACTGGGAAATCATATGTATTTGTAGAGAAAACAGGGAAACATTATTGAGGAGAGAATTTGGGGCAGTTGTTTATTGAAGTTTATGATGGCACAAAATTCCAGAAGGGTGAAGACAATTTATAGACAAATATATAGACAAATACCTCAATATATAGACAAATACTGAAGGAAAATTATCTAAAATATTATAAATCCTTTCATCAGATGAACACATTATGTGTTACTTCTTCTATGATTACCCACATTTTCCAAATTTACCATAATGGATAATCTAACTAGAAACTAGTGTGGGCAATGTATGTGTCTTAGATCTCTTCAGCCTCCAAGAAGCACTGCTCAGAGTCAGAGGGGATGGACAAAGGAGAAAAGAAGGTATGTAGAGATTGGTGGAGGGGAGGTTCGATATTAGAGTACACTTAGTGGGGTGTAGTGATTAACTCTATAGACAGAGTAGGTAAATTTATATACTCAGAATAAGTGTAGCAGAAGAAAGATAAAGAAATGATTATTGATGGAATAACTATTGATGTACTGAGTATCTAACTAAAAAGTATGGTAAAATCACATAACGATGAATTTAAGTAGAGATCATGGATTAAGCATAGAATTATTATAGTCAAATTAATTACTACTCAACAGACAATAATTATATGAGTCAAAACAGTTTCTGTCCCCTTGGCTTTACTTGTTCAATATCAACTTTAGATGAATTCTAAAGCCTTTGGAAAGTATTACCTTATAGGAGAGCCTGTATATTCATAGTATGCCTTTAATAACTATGTATTTCGGGGCGCCTGGGTGGCGCAGTCGGTTAAGCGTCCGACTTCAGCCAGGTCACGATCTCGCGGTCCGTGGGTTCGAGCCCCGCGTCGGGCTCTGGGCTGATGGCTCAGAGCCTGGAGCCTGTTTCCGATTCTGTGTCTCCCTCTCTCTCTGCCCCTCCCCCGTTCATGCTCTGTCTCTCTCTCTGTCCCAAAAATAAATAAACGTTGAAAAAAAAAAAAAAATTAAAAAAATAAAAAAAAAAAAATAATAACTATGTATTTCTATCTTATGCGATGCTTATTAGTTAGAACTAAAGGTGAAACAATTCTGGCATAAACAATGAAATAGATTTTTTGAAGCATTGATTTTCACTGGAGACAGAAGTCTTGATACTAACAGTGCCTCAGACCACTAGGCAGGAAAAGAGTGGATGATGAGGCCCTTCATTAATAGAATGATAACTAGTTGCTCATGCACAGCGACCATTAAGAAGACTTTTTGTCAAATTTATCACCTTGTGGTACATAAGAGTAAATCAAGAATCAAGGATAATTGCAATTTCTCAGAAATAGTCTCCATTTGTTCCAGCCGTATAGCTTCCTTTTATGATTCCTTTTGCTGTTATTAAATACAATGCATGAAAAACTAATATTATCTAAAATTTTCCACATTTGAGTATAGAATACACTTTAAAATAATTTTTAAAGGAAGAGTCTCATCAGAACTTCTGGTGCCTAAATATTTATGAAGAGATAAATATAACCATTTATTATTCATTGGGAATAAGAAAATAAAAAAAAATATTACCTTAGTGATATTGCTTTTTGACAAACATTCTAAAGCATCTCTACCCAAGTGAGTATAGCAAGCTTATTTATAAGCAATATAAGTTGATGCGGTCTATGAAATAGACTCAGAAATAATAGTTCTCTTTAAAATTGGCTAATTTTGCAATTATTGGGCTTAACTATGAAGCTATTCACTGTGAATTAAAATTCACATATATTCATATACATATACCTCACATTATTATTAAATATTAAAAAAACTTCAAATGTAGATAAATCTATAAAGCATTAAATAACATTAATATTCATTATACTTATTTATAAATCATTAAAATGCTTGTCATATTAGCATGTTATATTACATTGTGTACATTTTTATGCTTAATGTTTTTGTGCATTAGAAAAATATCCCTAATCTATGAAACATTAAACATAGGCTTTATAATATTTTATCAAGTGCATGAAATCAGGATGCTAAACATTTTTATAGCGTTGATAATAGGATTATTTAGGAAAACAAATATTAGTATAAGTGATGGACCTCATATCTTAATTTGCCTTTAAAATTCTTTTAAAGTATTTAGATTGTTCCCCAAATGATTTCAAAAACTCATCTGAGTTGGGTAACTAGATATTGCTATTTTGTGTATCATGTGGTGGTGATGTGCTATAATTTTCCAAATTATCTGAGCCCTAATTGAGAAAGCATCATCATTTACTTCACTTCAATACCTTTTTAAACCTATAAACTTAAATTTTTCTTGTGATAAAATATACATAACATAAAATTTACCATATTAACCATTTTAAGGGTACAGTTGAGTGGCATTAAAAATATCCACATTGTTGTGCAAGCATTGCTACCGCCCTTTTCCAGAATTTTTCCATCACTATCTTTTCATTGATGTGCATTGTTGAAAACAATGTATAAGTTTTTATTTTACGTATTTATATGTGCATTTCTAGAATCCATATGAAAACAATTGAGTGGGTCTTAGAGTTGAACACATGAGCTATATATTTTTCCCTTTTATTCACCATTCTGATATTTCATGCTCTGTAATTCTGTCCTAGCTTATGTTTAGGGAAATCTGATAAGTGTCGCTGAGAGAATTGACACTTTGTCAAGATTTTTACTCTTTGAGTCTATCACCTTTGATTCAATAATTGTAATCTGCAAGCCTCTATGTCCTAAGTGAAACCTCCTTACATATTCTGACTGATGTTTATTCTTACAGGTCTTCAAAAATGTGTTGGTGTTTTAAAGCCCCATAGTATAATTGAAGCATGGGTTAGACTATATTTTGAGCTAATTCTTGATACTAGTATATAAATATTTACAATGTTTTGTGGTTTGAAATGCCTTTGATATTTATTCAGCATCGAGTCTTTAAGGATTCAGACACCTGAGCACTGAGGTGCCCGATGAAACAAAGATAGAGTATCTTCTTTCTTCAAGGGGAAAATAAGAGTGTTTACTTACACAAAGTCATCATGCCTTTAATATGTTTTGCACGAAGACGAAGTCTGATTGTGGACCTGTTGAGAGCAAGGAAAGCAATAGGTGCTGATAAATATAAGGGAGAAAAATGTGTCACGGAAATAGACAATTAGGAAGCAATTATATCACATATTACCTATTTTGTAATATTTTGCATATGAGTAGTAAAACTACATGTCTCAAAATGTGCCCCAGTGAATGGTTCCCTTGTATTCTGCATCATCTCACTTCCCAAGAACTCTGCATGAACTCCACTTGCCTTATTTTAGAAATCATGGATTGCACACATCAGCAGGTAGAACTGAGGATGTTTGGCCTTGAAAGGAAAATACTCCGGGGACATGTGATACATGCCTTTAGTAAGTTGTAGAGCTGTTATGTAGGAGAGAAACAGGCTGTGTTCTGTGCTGCTTGAGAGGAAACTGGCTATCAATGGCTGGTGTGAGTTACAGGAAGAAAGAATTTTGGTGTGGCTTCATATGCATAAAAAAAGATGTTAATACTTGTCTGTCAATAAGAGGAGTGCTTCATGAGATTGTGAGCTTCCCATTACTGGAAGGGTGAAAGTAGATGATGAGCAATGAACTAGTGATGCTGGAGATGACTATTCACGTCATGCATGTTTATGTATAACCAGTGGCCTCACAGTGTTTTGCTATTCAGAAACCAAGATGAAACAGTTAGATCCTCAAATGGATCCCCAGCTACTGGGGGAGGTCATCGGGTCCTTAGACAATTAGACTTGGATTTTGTAGGATAAAATTATCTGATCCATAGTCTGACTGCTGGGCTCCGGGATGGACTGAGGGCCAACTTCCTGAGGACAGAGGCTCTGGGAAGTGGTGTCTGATTCCTAAACAATAGTTAAAGTGTGCTATTGGTGGGAAGATGGTCTCTAAATGTTCTTCCTACTGAAGATTACCTGATGACTCTTCTTGAGATCAAAATACGTCATTGGATTATTGGCAACATTGTTTAAAAAAAAGTATACGCCTCATCTCTGTAGTGATAAAATACACATAAAGTTCTTGAGCTCAAAATACATTATTGGATTATTGGCAACAATTTTTTTTAATTATACACCTCATCTGTGTAGTGATGGATACAACATTTTTGTTACTACTTTTAAAGATTGCACTAGCTTTTAAAAAACCCATTTCACATTTTAGACTGATTTAAGACTGTAAAGAAAAGCAACTCAGTAACTTTTCATATAAACTGCTGCAAAAGCAGGTCTTGTACAACTGTTTTTAAATATCATTTAGTTGTGGAATTGAAAAAAAAAATTACATTGTCACTGCTGAAGTTAAAGTTCCCATTTCTAACCATAATTATTTTTTTTCTATTCTACCATCTATTAGCAATTCCTAAAAGAATTGAGGATTAAAATATATTTGCCAATGCTTCCTTCAAATTCATGTGTTAAAAGGTTAATCAGGACATGGCCAACACTAGAATCTGTGATCTCCAAAGAGATCATTTTCAGGTGCAAAAATAACATTTAATCAGATTTTTTTTCATAACATAGCTGCTATAATAAACATAGATCTATACTAACTACTCCATCTCATTCAGAATTATATCATGAGTATTCTCATGCTCAACCATCAATAATGACCAAGAATACTAGGTCATTGAAGGATGTATGGGAATTTTCCCTGTGTTACCTAAGCTTATTATTATACATTCACTTATGGCTTTTATTAATATTTTGTGTGCCCACCATATGCTTCACATTGACCTAGACCTTGGTATCCTACAGGGAAGAAAAACATAAAGACAAAATTCCCACCTTCAGGAATACACATTTTATTTGGGAAAACACAGAACAAACACAATAAGTAAGAAAACTATACTACAAAGTTTTGAATAGCAGTAAAGGCTAAGGAGAAAATGATAAAGTAGATAAAGAGCATAGGAGATGCTGGGTAAGGTTATATGTGGTATGCAGAATAGTAATCTTCCAAGTATGTCTATGTCCTAATCCCTGGGACCTGTGATTATGTTATGTTACGATTATGTTATGTTATGTTTAACGAAGACAATTAAAGTTGCAGATGGAATTAAGGTTGTTTTCTCACCTGCAGATAAGGTGGGGAGATTATCCTGTATTGTCTATGTAGATCCAATTTCATTACATGTGTTCCTAAAAGTGTAAAAGAAAGGTGGGCAAGTCAAAGTCCAAGAAAGATTTGACGATGCAGAAAAGTAAGACATCTTTCAGAAGATAAAAAAGCCTTCAGAAAGAAATGCTTCCTGCCCACACCCTTGATTTTGGTCCTCAAGACCCATGTTGGACTTTGGTCCTCCCTGATTGTAAGATAGTAAGTTCGTGCTGTTTTTAGGGCACTTAGTCTGTGGCAATTTATTACAGAAGCAATAGGAAACTAAGTCAATATAGAATTCTAGATAGAATGGCCAACAAAGTCCTATGGAGATGACTTTGAGAAAAGATGTGAAGGAAAGAGAGGAGCTGCTTATGAGTAAACCACAGGAAGAACATTCCCCACAGATGGAAGACAGTGTGACCAGAAATCTAGTGACCAAAGAAGAGAGTTGTGGAAGAGAAGATCAGAGAGTTAAGTGGAAAGGCGGAGAAGTTTTCACTCTGAGTGAGTTGGAGTTTAGTTTGGGCAGGGTTGTATGGTTCATGCTCTGACCTCACTGCCATGACTTCCCTTTTACGAACAGAATAAATGGCCCAGGACTTCTTTGGACTCTAATCCTCAGTAAGTGTAAAATTGAGCCATGCATCCATTGTTCCTCGTTCTCTCTCTCAATAGTCACAAAGTAATGATTAACATTTTTCCAGCCTTATTGGGATATATTTGATGTACAGCATTGTAGAAATTTAAGGTATACCATGTGTTGATTTGATATACTTAAATATTGCCAAATGATCACCACCATAGTGTTGGCCAACACCTCCATCCTGTCCCGTAATGACCATTTCTTTTCTGCGGTAAGAACTTTTAAGAGCTACTCTCAGCAACTTTCAAGTATATAACAGAGTAATATTAACTATAATCATCATGCTGTACATGAGATCCCCAGGAGGTATCCATCTCATAACTGGAAATTTGTGCCTTCGACAAACGTCTCCCATTTCCCCCATCCCACAGGTCCTGGAAACCACCATTTTACTTTGTTTAGATGAGTTCAACTGTTTTAGATCCTACCTGTAAATAATACTGTAGAGCATTTCTCTTTCCCTGCCTTTCTTATTTTACTTAGCACAATGCCCTCAATGTTCATCCATGCCTTCACTCTCCTCACTAAATAACATTCCTGTGTGTGTGTGTGTGTGTGTGTGTGTGTGTGTGTGTGTGATATTTGTTATCCAATCATCTGTTAATGGATGTTTAGGTTGTTTTATCTTGGCTTTTTGTAAATAATGTTATAGTGAACATGAAGGTGCCAGTACCTCTTTGAGATCCTATTTTCATTTTCTCTGGATATATACACAAAAGTGATATCCTTGGAAAAGATGGTAGTGTTATTTTTAATTCTTTGAGGAACCCCCACACAGTTTTTCACAGTAGCTGCACTAATTTACACCCCCAGTATTCCCTTTCCTTCACACCCTGACAATATTGGTTATCTCTTGCCTTTTTGAGGACAGTCATTCTAACAAGTGTGAGGAGGTAATCCTTTGAGTTTCATGTCTCTGATGATTGTTGATGTTGAGCACATTTTCGTGGACTTGTTGGACATTTGTATAACTTCTTTGGAAAATGTTGAGTTCCTCTGCCCGTTTTCAAGTCAGCTTGTTTGCTTTTTGTTACTGAGTTGTATGAATTCTTGTATATTTTGAATATTAACCCCTTATCAGGTGATTTGCAAATATTTTCTCTCATTCCACAGATTGCCTTTTCATTTTGTTGATGGTATCTTTTGCTGTGTGGAAGCGTCTTAGCTTGATCCCACTTGTTGATCTGCCAGATGCATTCCAGAGGGTTTATTTATCTTTGAAGCCACCATGTTACTTCTTCTTGTCCCCTCTGTGGTTTTATTTTGCCCTGTCCTTCCCCCGTAGCAGCATAAATTGACTCTTCTGATGTGCAGCCACATCGACTCTTCTGTATGCTTTGAGGGACCATGCCTGCTTCTACAAAGTACTTTCCTGCTTCCTTCCCTGGGATGCTCCTTCTTGTGATCTTTCCAGGTCTGCCTCCTCCAGTTCTCTGAGTTTGCAACTGTAAAGCCTTTTCTCAGAGAGAACTTTTCTGACACTACTTTCAAAGGCACTTGATTTCACTTTCCTCATAACACAAATCACCATCTGAAATTAATTATGTGAGTACTTCTTTATGGTTTCCTCAGTATCCCATAAACATAGACCCATTAAGTGTACATTCCATGAAAGAACCTTGTACAGTGTATCTTTTTTATTTATTTATTTTTATTTATTTTTTAATATATAATTTATTGTCAAATTGGTTTCCATACAACACCCAGTGCTCATCCCAACAGGTGCCCTCCTCAATGCCCATCGCCCACTTACCCCTCCCTCGCACTCCCCATCAGTTCTCAGTTTATTCTCAGTTTTTTTTTTATTTTTATTATTTTTTTTTTCAACGTTTATTTATTTTTGGGACAGAGAGAGACAGAGCATGAACGGGGGAGGGGCAGAGAGAGAGGGAGACACAGAATCGGAAACAGGCTCCAGGCTCTGAGCCATCAGCCCAGAGCCTGACGCGGGGCTCGAACTCATGGACCGCGAGATCGTGACCTGGCTGAAGTCGGAGGCTTAACCGACTGCGCCACCCAGGCGCCCCTATTCTCAGTTTTTAAGAGTCTCTTATGTTTTGGCTCCCTCCCTCTCTAACTTTTGTTTTGTTTTGTTTTGTTTTGTTTTGTTCCCTTCCCCTCCCCCATGGTCTTCTGTTAATGTGGGTGTATCCACGCAAAGAAAAACCCAACCTTGTTCTCCTTACACATTCAATCTCTTGTCAGTTGGCCTATTACAACCAAAAGCTGGAAAGCAGAGAGAAGTCTAGAAAAAGTATATAAAGTTGATCTAGAGCGACAAATGGAAGAGTGTTCACCATTATCCTGTTAAACTTGGTAATGGTGACTGAATGAAACATACATTTTAGTACAAACGGTGACTGAATCAGGTGTCCCATGTGTCAGTCTGCAGCACAGTCCTCAATTCACAGTATAGTTCATGTAAAGCCATATACTGGATTATCACATGTCATATTTAATGGTTCTTCACATAGAGTCTTGCATTATTTCATCTCAAAATGCTCTCAGAAGATTTAACCCATTTTTGCAAAGCAAGCTGAAATCCATTGAGATTAGGGGCTTACAGACAACATGAGCGTCTTTGCAGAGGATGAATATGTTCCTTGGCGGACTAGTGTCCTTTGATATATTATTTTAAGTTTATAACTCTTTCAACCATATATTTATATTCATATTGGCAGAAATAAAATCCCACTAGAAGAAGTTTTCTTCTTTTTGCATTTATTCTAATTCGTCTCAATTATGTATGCTGGAAAGTTCATCAGGTACAAGACATTTAAATCATACCAAAATTCAAGGTATATTTACCCCTCCATTCTTTTTTTTCCCTAATAAATAGGATTTACTTCAGAATTATAGCTAACTAATTAAATTTCATGGCATTATTGCTGTGGAATATTTATGGTATCCTGCAAAATGCATTTTTTAGGCTTCAGTTATTATCAGACAAGGCTGTAACTTTATATACAAATACTAAAAAATAAAGATGGACACATGAACTTAAACTTAAGAGTCAAAATAACAGAATGCAGCATTTCCGTTTGCTGGTTACATTCTACTATAGAAGCACTTAAGCTCAGTCCTTGGCAAGGTTCCTCCTTGCTCAAGATCATGGAATCCATTTTTGTCTGTTTGGCTTTGAATATTAGGCATTTGGTACATAATGGGTGGTCCATAAAAAAGAGTAGCTTCTTGGAAAGGAGACTATTTTTCACCAGGCTTTTACGATAGACCACAATGCTTTAAGATTCTCTTCTCACATTTGAAACTTGTCGTCTGCCTGATTTCCCAGATTCAACTCTGAAAAAATTCTACAAATGCCCTATTTTATTTCTCTGAGACAGTGGTTCTTAAATGGAAATGGTGGTGTGCTCATGGTCATCAGTGGTTTTCTTTGGAACTACATATGCGACCCTTTCCTCCCTCTAAATTCTAGCAGATGTCTTCCAGGTGAACGGCATTACAGTAAAGGAGGGCTAAGGAACAGAAAGGTCACCTGTCAGACCCAGGATGGAGCAGGAGGGCAGGGCAGTTTGATGTCTGGATGATAACTGTAACAAATCACCAGAAACAAACCAACCTAGTTTGCATGCATATGAATTAAACCCAGGCATTTATCTAGAAAATATAAGCATTATAAGGCAGGCAGAAGTCTTGTAACTGAAAGCATGTGCAACCAGGCCACTGAGATGGCAGAGATGAAGAATCCTAGTTAAGAGACTTGGAATTGAAACATCAAGAATCTGAGCTGAAGAGGGGAAATACAGATTGAAATAATAGAGTGTCAGTACTCATGCATGAATAAACAGCAGTAGCAAAAAAATGGAACTTGCTTGTTTTGCAACCATTTCCTGCCAAGGGTCAGAAAAAATCCTAGATGGTAGTTAAGTTTAAATTAGCAACAGAGCAAAGCATTTTGTAAGTCAATAGTGGCAAGAACAGATAAAATGTGGATGTATATTCAGTTTATGATTTGGATGCTAGACTTCGTTTTGGTGCTTGATATTATATTTGTTATTCATATATGCTACTTTATTTAAGAAACACCACTATCAAAGACACTTGGATTTAAGACAAATGCTCTGCAGTCTCTCCCAAAAACCATTGGCTATACGCTGGAATTTGGTATAAAATTTATTCATAATTTTACTTGCAACAAATCCAGAAGGTTTTAGTTATTTCACTATGAATAAATATAAATATAAATTAGTTCTATACTTGGATACAAGGGCAGAAAATGAGTAGGGTACGTAAATAGGCATATATACTGCATGATTCACAATTGTAAACTTAATTATTTATATATTCATTCATTCATTCATTCAGCCAGTCATTCAACTAGTCAGCTGTTTGACACATTCTTATTGAGCTCCTTCTAAATGGCAGAGACTGGAGTAACTCGTTGACAAGGGAGATAAGGTCCCTGCAGTGGCAAAGCTTAATGAGATCTAAGTGAAAAAAATCTGTGGCTGAAACAATTAAGAGGAATCCTGAGAGATGAAAAATAAATGGGAGGAGATACTTTGTGTGCTTAAAAAGTAAAGTAACAAATTTATTTTAGGAAATAAAGAGAAGAATGGAGAAGAAATTAGCTTTATTTAGAAACATCACACTTAGTGTAACCACTTAATTTTTTAAAAAATTTTTTTTCAACGTTTTTTATTTATTTTTTTGGGACAGAGAGAGACAGAGCACGAACGGGGGAGGGGCAGAGAGAGAGGGAGACACAGAATCGGAAACAGGCTCCAGGCTCTGAGCCATCAGCCAAGAGCCCGACGCGGGGCTCGAACTCACGGACCGCGAGATCATGACCTGGCTGAAGTCGGACGCGCAACCGACTGCGCCACCCAGGCGCCCCTAATTTTTTAATATATATATATATATATATATATATATATGTATGTATATTTGTCTAAATTGTCTAACACTTTCATTCTCTTTTAAAGATAGAATCCTTCTAAGTAAATCATGTCTGTTTTGGTTGACTTAACGAATGATGACCATCTTTTAGAGCTGATACATTGTTCTTTAACCATATTCACAATGTTGTATACCATTTCATTAAATGGCTGTTACCATAATATATTTAATTATATTCTAAGCATTGAACATTTTCACTTTTGAGTGAAAAAGTGAGTGTTTCATTTTTTAAGAGATATGTAGATTTGTTGGCATGTCTTTACTCCTGAATCTAGATAAAATCATTTTCTTGTTGCGGACTATCATATCTCAGAAAACACAGTGTTTGTAATATTTATCTTTTATTATTGTTTTCCCTTAAGGTGTTATTAGAACAGCTTTGCCAAACATGGACAGGGAAGTCAAAGAACAATACCAAGTCCTCATCCAAGCCAAGGATATGGGTGGACAACTAGGAGGGTTAGCCGGAACGACGATAGTCAACATCACCCTCACTGATGTCAATGACAATCCACCTCGATTCCCCAAAAGTACGTTCTTTCTATTGAGTTTAAATTGGTGCAGTTTAAAAAACAATTCTCACATTTCATTGAATGTTGCAGAAATTATAATAATTTTTCAGACACTTTTCGTCTTTAGGAAATAGAAGCCAATAGATAAAAATTAAATGACTTAAGAGTTTCATTTTCCATTAGAATCATGCCCAGTACGACTTTAATATAAAATAATACAAGTCAGTAATTGAACAATGAGTCTTATGTTGTTAATTCTTGTTAAAGTAAAATATTCACGATAGGTTGGAATCTTGCTCTATTTTTTTTACCTGAAAAAGTAATATAAATATGAATATTCCATTTTAATTTAAGACTCGTATTTATGACAAATGTGACACCATATTATTTGCTCTATTATGCAATTTGCCTCAGAATTCTCTTCCTTCTCCTTACCTATTATATTTGAATCATTTCCATATGCTTTCATGTAAGTATCAGATGATATTCCAGTGATGCTATTTACATTACCTTAGTCTTATTTTAGTTTTGCAATAGGTGAAAATTGCTACAGTTTCTATGATAATAGAATGTTTCACACCTGTATTTTCTCTGCAACTCTGTGCTTCTTATTGAAAATGAATACTTCTCACTTGTGTTATATCTAGTTTTCTTCTACAGTATTACATTTAACACCAATCAGTACCTGTTCGATTTCTGGTGCATTTCCAAGGATTAGTTCAGTGTTCTTAAGACTTAGAATACAAAAACTGAAAGTCTCTGTCACTGGTTACACAAGGAACTTGATTAAATCCCTAGATACTCATTTGAGTGAACAGTTTATAAAACCAAAACAAAATGATTTTCCTCTTTCAATCCCAGTAGGAGAGTTTGAGTTCATCTACCAAAGTATAAAACACTGAGAATATTTAACTAAATGGATATTTTATTCCTTTAGCTGAATTCATTTTCATATTTTACTACTTTATCATTTTCTGTTAATATCATTAACATATATTTTCGTATGGAAATATTTCACTCAGTGCTCAGAAGGTCCAATGGCAAATGTCATGAGTGGCAATTAGAAGTCATCATACTTAAGCAAATGAAATGTCTGTGACAAATGGTGAGTATGTAATGTGCTATAATTAATAACACAGTCTTATGGCAACACTTTTCCTTACTTTGCTATTAAGGGAACCAGATAAAACATAAATATTAAAGAAGAAGAAAGAAATAGTGCATTTGATTCTCTAATATTTGACATTAATAAAGAATATATTCCCAACTTGAAAAGTACTGATTATTTTTATTTTTATTTCTTTTATTTCTTTATTTTTACTTCTGACATGTGACAAGCTGTAGTAGCTAAATGAGGGGGATAGTTTGGGAGACTACTCTACTTTTATATAAATGGCATCACTGTGAACGTGGGCCCTTCCTGTTTTGTGTTTTGTGCATTTAAAATATGTTCCTTCTAGCGAATAGGAAGTAGCAAAGATATTCTTAGGTAGCACCAATATTCTCATTCATGAGGATTATAATGATGCTCTTCAGATGAAGGATATAAAACCCAGCCAGTGGAGGATACAATTTCTGCTGGTATGGATGAAGGGTGATTTGTAAAAAAATTGGGCAGGAATCCAGAAAAATAGGCTGGGGTACAGGGAAATAAAAATATCTCCATGAAAAAGAGGCTAGATTATACTTAGGAAGCCAAGATAGTGTGCTCAGGTCCTGCTGAAACAGGACGATCACTTCTAGAACTTACCCAGTGAAAAGAGAACCTGGATAAAGCAATATGTTTGCTTGGGATTTATTCAAAGTTGAATATGTAGGTCTGAAGACAACCAGCAAGGAATGTGGGGGATAAGTCCACTAGAATTTCCAGAATATTTGTATGTCATCTCAGGAACTTTATCTTATTCCCTATTCACAACAACAGTTCTGTATTTTCCACATTGACTGTTAAAAACAACAACTGAGGTGTAGGAAGGTTAAATAACTTGCTTGAGATCAGCAATTTAAGTAGAGATTTTTTTCTCAGAAGTTCAGACTCCTTCTAGTTTAACATAATGTTAAAATGAAAAGTTATTCTTTTCTTTTATATGCCCTCTAAAACCATACTTTTTAAAACACTTGCAAAAAAGTCACATGACATATGTTGAATTGTCACCATTCCTGCACAGAGAAACAAGAGGGCAAAAGAAATATACTGAACAGGTCACCATGATAAAATTATTTTCTACTTGTATTACATGCATTTTTGAACTATAGTCTCAAAGTATAATGGGTGAGAGATATTTTTGAATCATGAGAAAGAAAAGGGTTTTCAGATTTTGCATGAATAAGAAATTAATCCCCTTGAAATTTTACATGTCATTGTGTCAAGCCCCTTTTACTGTATTGTCATTTCGAATTACATCCTTGAGAGGAAAAGACAGAATACAGGTCTAAACAGAAAAGCCATTTATTTAGAAGTCAATGCTCTTTTTGCAAGAATATTTCTCATGTGCAGCAATTAAGCTGCAAGTGTGACATAACATTACAAACTGAAATGATAATCTTTTCAACCTTAAGAGTAAAAAATATATATATATATTCTATACATAAATAACTTAAAAGAAAATCCCCACAACTAGCTGCATTTATTCATGCCTGATAAGCAATTATTCTGAAAAAAAAAAAAAGAACAACAACTTCATTCAGATGAATTTCATGAGCTACAATTTCTCATTGTTTAAAAATTTCAGAAGATAATTTCTTAAAATTAATCATAATTTGTTTGGGCTTTGTGTGTGTACGTATGCATATGTGACACTGTTAAGTACCCATTTCCATTCATTTCCTTCTCTAAATCTGTTAGAGGTGAAAAAAAAAGATGGAATGACACACGCATTTGTATCATGCATGTGTAAGCAGTTTGCTGTTTTATTGTTGAAAAATACATGGTTCCTGAGATATCAGAACTTCCTGCCAATATGATATGATGATGATGACAATGATATTGACTAGTAAATTAGTGTGTGTCATGTACTGTGCACAGTGATTTGCATATATATTCCCTTCTTACTTTTATAATGACTTTATAGTATTTTCTCAATTTTAGAAATAAAGTAGCAAGGCACATTATTAAGAAAAGTTGCTATAAGTTAAGTTTTTAAAAGTTATAAACTTGTTCAAGATTATGCAGCCACTAGGTGAGAGAACCAAAACTTCATCTTACGTAGTGACTTCAGGTCTCTCGTTTACAATCTCCCTCTTGAAAGACAATTTGCCTTTGATACCTGTGTGTGATTTAAAATGTCCTATAGATAACCTAGAAAACTATCCAAAACAAATATGGAAATGGAAATCATACCTGACATGTTAAAAGAGCTGTACCTGTAGTCGTATAAAGACAAAATATTTTCTTTGCAAAATCGTTTCCATATACTTATAAAACTACCATCTACCATAACCAAGAATATCTGCAAAAGATCTGTATCTGTTAAAATAATCTACAGGAAAATGCTGATGGTTTCCATTACTTGAATTTTAAATGACAAAACCATCTAACAAGCTGATCTAAATAATACATTATGAGATCAAATCAATTAAGTGATGTGGTTAATTCACATTAGGCAAAATATTCATGCTTCTCCCACTTGGTCTCTTTCTTCTGTATCATAATTTTGTAATGAATGTGAGATCAACCTTAGTGAAATAAAGCAGTCCATACAGAACATTGGATGAAAGAGATACTTCATTTATAGGAAATGTAAAGAGGTATTTTCTTCTTCTTTCTTTTGAGTAAGAGAACTCTGTGTAAGGTAAATAAGTTCAAATGTAGAAAATAGGACATTAATAATTGTTCTAAGAAAAATTCTTAAAAGTAGGTAAAACTATTTTAAAGAAATTCTATTTTAATAAGATACCTACCAAACATGTTTATATTGACTGTTGATAGCTATAAGTATTTTGATTTGGATAATAGTCAATAAAACATTATTTGAATAATAATTACTATATAAAATATATAGTTGTATCCATATATATAGTTAGTTAATTTAATGAATAAGATATTTGCAAATACTAGACTTCACCCAGGAAAAGTTGTTATTGTCCTCAAATTAACAAAAAACAATGTAAGTAAAATTAAAGTATTAAATACATCAGCCAAGATGTCTACTGCACAATGAATAATGTTTGATCTTGTTTACATGAACTATAAGACAATGACTACAGATCTATGGATAAAAAATATGTATATATATTTCTATTATACATTCATGATATAGAAAGGCTATAGACTGCCAAGGTCAGTTATGAGTTATTAAAAAAAACAAATGCTGATAACTATACATTTATTTAGTTTAAAATACTTATGTTCAGTTAAAATACATTTCATCTTTTCATCCTGTTATTACTTTTCTGGCATCCAAATTAAGACTGTTTCTTTTATTATTTTGAAATGTATAAGATTGTTTATTGTTAAATACATGTTTGTTACAATATGTAATTTATAAAGATTTTCATTAGAATCAACATAAACCCAATTATAACCAGTTGGGGGAACAAAATCTATTTCTCTTTACCATTTAGCATCCTTAACTTGGAAAACTGTAAGCTTCTAGAGTGAAATTTTCTTGTTAAAAATTTAATAAGCCTTTAAAAATAAAGGGCTAAAAGCTAATTGAATTTTGACAGTTAACTCAGATCCAGCCATAGAAAATATACCTTTACATTCTTCCAGGTTTCCAAGGGGATTGTCATGGGGCTGAATGAGGTAAATCAAACATACAAATTCTATGATTTAAGTTTATTTATGCAAATAATATACAATCTGAAAGTATACATGTATACAATATGACAGTTCATGTCTTTGTGTATATTTTGTAGACATCAATTTTTATAGAACTATCTAAATCAGATAGGTAGATAGAAAGATAGGTAGATAGAAAGATAGATAGATGATAGACAGATAGATAGATAGATAGATAGATAGATAGAATCTCAGAATCATTAAGTAACACCACAGAGAAAATATTTCCTGGCCTTTGAGTGCAGAAAAGGCCTTCTGCTGCCCAGTGTGTGTGTGAATATGGAAACATTGAGGAACACTTCATTGTTTTCACAACCCACCCTGTCACTGCCAGACATGAATTGTATAGAACTCTCACATCCCAACTTATGTGGAGACTCCGACAACTGGCCCACTTCCTACCTGCAGGTCAAGTGCAAATAATGGATAACACCATAGCATGTTCCTAAGTTTTCTCTGTAAAGGTGAAACAAAGGCCAAATTTCTGCTTTTAGCACTATCTCCAATATGTTATCTTAGGTGCAGGAATGGGAAAGAGAAATTGGTGACAAGTACTCTGAAAAATGTACTGGAAGAAGCATGGTCAAAATAATGGGTCTTATGTGAAATCCACTGCTTAAATGAGGATAACGTCAGCCTCTTTCCAATATTTGGGATTGAGAGGGTGGTTGGGTCAGTTTGGTTTGCAAGGTTAACAGTATAATAACATATTATTTAGTACAGAAGCTTTCACTATAAATACAAGTTGAGGCTTCTTGAAAACAGGTGAAGGATTTAAATAGTAATACAAGAAAGCAACAATATATTAATGGGTCGACATAAAGTCATGTTTGTTTATGTTTCTCAAATTTAGTACTGGTGCTGATTCAGTATCAATGTTAGAACATGTTTTAATTCCCACAATTGAATTTTTACTAATATTTAAGTAATTTCAACTAGATAACAATTTTAGAGCATTTTCTGACAAAAATTTTCCCTAGTCTAGGGCTCTAAGGGGCTTCTTTATTTCCCAGAGGCCTCTACAGTAAGAAGAAAATGTAAATTTCAGAAGTAATGTTTTATATATTATTCATATTTAATCAAAAATTATGTAGATGCTATCTATAAATACATGACTTTTTATATCAGTACCTCCCAAAGATATGAATGCAGATTGAAAAATAGACAAATAGGTCTTTGGTATTGTGGGATGCATAATATGTGACAGTTATATATTACCCATATTCCTAATTTATGTATGTAGACATGTTTTTATATGTGTATCTCTGTATGTGTATATGTGCGTGTGTGTGTGTGTAGAACTCCTCACTTGGGGGGGGATATTTAAAAAGCATAAAATAAAGAAATTGTAAATCTAAGAGTTTGGAAATATTACACAAAGAACTTTTATTACCTGGGTCTCATAAAAATTGTAGGCATGAGTGATAAAAATAGTCATCATATTTGATGGCTCTATTTCTATTTTTGAAAATCAAGCTAAGCTATAATAAAACTAGCTTTTTACTTAAGTGGAACAAACACTTCTACTTTAATTCCCAAATGACTCCTTTGTCTACTTCAATAAAAACAAGCAAGAGAGAACTATTTCCTGACGATAAGGCATGCAAATGATGACTTGAGTTGTATTCACCACAGTGCTCCCAGTAGTTCTTAAATCTTATTTGCCCTAACAATCCCTTGAGATCCTTTGTCCCTGTGATGGAAGTTCTGTTTCAAGTGACATAGCTTGGACCCAGATATCTGAATTTCAAACAAGTAATCTGGTAGATTCTAAATCATCTAGAGTGAATAATTTGAAAATCACTGGTTTACTGTGATGAAACAATTTAGAAGGCATTTTCTTTCTTGCTTTTTAAATATGTTTTAGTGTTTATTTATTTTTGCAAGAGAGGGAGAGACAGAGTTCGAGCAGGGGAGAGGCAGAAAGAGAGGGAGACAACAGAATCAGAAGCAGGCTCCAGGCTCTGAGATGTCAGCACATGGCTTGAACTCATGAACTGTGAGATCATGACCTCAGCCGAAGTCGGACACCTAACCAACTGAGCCACCCAGGCACCCCTAGAAGGCATTTTCATTATTCCTTAAATAGAGGTAATGAGTTAACTTTTGTATATCATTAGAGTTATTTTTATCCATACAAGATTCTATTCCTACAAGCATATTTAGGTAAAATCTGAATATTAAAATTTATTCACTTTACACTATTTTGAAAAGCTTTGTGTTTTTGTTTGTTTTTGTCTTTTACAATTAAACACTCACATACAGTTACACATCTTGCTTAAAAGTATTCCAAAGAGCCTACAGATGTCAGATATGGATGCTTAGAGGCTAACACAGAGCTGAATCCCTTTGAATGCAAGCTCAGGGAGTGAATGCAAGCTCCAGCTTCTCCAATGAGAAGGGAATAGTTTCACTAGACTCCAGGTAGGCAGATGTAAGCAAACAAAAAATAGTTACCACAATTTTAAAATAATTTGTCATCGCTATTACTGTCACGTTAGTATCACATTATGCTTTGTTAATGAAAGCATGAATCTTTTTTTAAGTGATGCTGAAGGTTTTGCTGACTTATTTGGTCCTTTTCACTATGTGGCAAAGGGCACAAGATTGCAGCCTGGTTGCTCCATGGCCCCGCTGCCTGATTTGCAAAAGAACTAAGCTTTTGAGCTACAACTTCTGTAGGTCTTTAAGAAATCTGACTTTTAGTTTTAAATTATTATGTGAACCATAGTAAATAATGTTTAAAACTGAAATGGTATTAAAAGATACCGTGCTTAATCTTACCAATGTTATTAACAATATCTAAAGACCATGGGACTTACAAATATTTAAAATATTTGTCAGTATTCATCTGTGCACTTTGTAGCTCACCTAAGAGTCCTTTTTTTTTTTAATTCAAATCCTGGAGAAGTGGCTTGGATGTTTTGGCATCATATAATCCACAATTCAGATGTGAGATTTTACCTATGATGTAATAAAACTCTTAGGTTCTGAAACAGACAAGTCAGGTAATGAGCAAGTTCTCCCATTTCCACGTTCCAGCCCTCCCGCAAAAATAGGAGAAAAATTCCTTTTGTGACATTTACTGTCAGAGCAAGTAAATAGATGCCAGCAACCGAATTTATCAGATTTAAGTAATAAGAAAACCCCTAAGTCTCTGGGTGCAAAGCATACCTATCTGTTATTTCCTTGTTAAATCTTCAAATTCACAAGTCCTCAGTTTGCCTTTCTGCATTTTCCTGCCCAGGCTGCATCGGCCAGTTCCAAGACTTTTTCCAGGTGGTACAGTTGTATTACTCTTTATGGCCTATGGTGATGATTTTACTGTGGACAGCAGCTAATCCTTATTGCACATGTACTGTGTAAAGTACATTAAAGCTGCATATTAACTTCTTTAATCCTTATGAATAGGTTTTGTTTATTTACACACATTTAAAAGAAGAAACTGAAAGAAAAAGAGATGGAAAGAGGTGGGGCCAGGTACTTCGTAGTTACATGTGCAATGCAGCAGAACACAATTGGGCACCATATTAAAGCTGTAATTTTTAAATATGAATATTTATGAAAATATAGATCACTGCTTCCTACACCAGAACCACTGAGTAAAAGTGAGAGCCCCTGAATGTGAACATGGGGCATTCTATCTACTTCTCCACTAATCAAACTGAAAAGACATTCTCTCCAAGACTGAGAGTATTTTTTATGTTTATAAGATTTGTAGAATAGAGAGAGCCAAGGCTTTGGGAAGGGTACTGATGGAAAGCTTATTTTCACCATTAAGTCACTGGGGCCTGAATAGCTAAATAAACTCTCACTATCTCATGTTTTTACAGCATCAAATTAAGATAATAAATAGGGGGACCATATATTGTGGTTTGCCTGAGACAGCTCCAGTTTTCACATGTGGTCTCGAATTAATTACAAATAGTGATTGCTTTTGCTCTCAAAAGTGGTTCTGTTTGGATAGTAAATTAAGTAGGCATCTTAATAATAATAGAGCTTCTGGGAGGATTAAGTAAAATAATGCAATTGAAGTATCCAACAGTGAGTGTTTTTTTCCTCCTCCTCTCCTCCTTCCCACATTTTCCTTCCTCCCTTTTTTCAACCTTATCCCCATTCCTTCTTTGTATCTGTCTCTTCAACTAGAGTATAGGTTCATTTTATACCATTTCTTTGTGTCTGTTGCTTCTCCTTTATCAGAATTTCCCATTAATGTATGATCAAACATGAATTGAAGAGAAAAGTAGCTCAAGAAATAGCTCATGCCTGTATTGTAGCTGAATTTACCACCAGGAAAAAAAATTCTTAGGACTGATTGTATAACTTTTATATACATGAAAAAATCAATTTCAAGATTTCTAACTCCACGGAAATATTTAGGAAGTGAATATAAAATTCTATCACCAAAATAGTGTTATCTTTACTCATGAACATTTATAATGAATATTTTGATTTAAATACAATTTTCTGATTTCATTATACTTTTTAACCCAGAGAAAACACAGTGGCAGGATTATTAAATTAAAACTAACTTATGACATCTCCAGTTGCTTAATACTTACCCCCTCAAGCTTTTAATACACAGATTTTTAACACTGGTGATAATTTTTAATTTCTAATGTGAAACATTCTAAATTCAACATTTATTTCACATGGTTTAAATTTCTCTTTTTCATGTGTGCCTCTCATTGGTCTTAACATTTATATAGGCAAAGAAATCGAACTTCTTCAGTATTTCTTTATGAGAGTGGAACAGAATATAGGCAATAACCACAGACACCAAACATTTTGTACATAAGAAACCTAGTTTGTTAACAAATATCGACACAATTAATTATAGTATTTAATGAATGTTTAATTGATTGCTAGTTTTATTGAAGTGTAAGTGCAAAAAAGGCTATATCTTTTTTGTGTGTCGGTACAAAAAGGATAAAAAAATTTAACGACTTCCCTCAAGCAGCTCTGTGTATAATGGGGAGATTAAGTTAATGGACAATTATACTGCTTGAAATAAAATAAATGATAGACTTATGCACACAATGACACATAAATGTATAAGATGGGTATCCAAATCATTAGAGAATAGATTTGAGAGGATTTTGAAGGAAATAATATCCACATTAATTTCTGAAACCCACAGTAAGAATTAGCCAGTGGGAGAGCAAATGTTCGCCAAAATATTTAGATGATGCAAAAACATCATGTTTTATTTAAAGGATTTTTTGTATAGAATTATGGGAAAAAATGAAAGTGAGAGGGCAAGAAAATGTTTCATCAAAAATGGCTTTAAGCTGCCCTTGAAAGAATGAGGAATATATTTTTTAAATGTTTATTTATTTTTGAGAGAGAGAGAGAGAGAGAGCGCAAGTGTGAGCAGGGCAGAGAGTGAGAGGGAGACAAAGAATCCGAAGCCAATTCCAGGCTCTGAGCTGTTAGCATGAGGCTTGAACTCACAAAACTGTGAGCTCATGACCTGAGCTGAAGTCAGTCGCTTAACCGACTGAGTCACCCAGGAGCCCCAGGAATAGAATTTATACATATAAAGAAGAGGAGTAGCAGGCCAGTGAAACAATTTAGGCATAAGCAGCAAAATAGGGAAGACATAAGAAGTGTTCAAATAATAAAATACATGCGTACAGAAAATTTTAAAACATTGTCTATAAATATGATGCATGAATATGTGATGAATATTCATAAATACTATTTGTAGTTCAATGAATTGGATGCTTTGCAAGAATTAGTTTTGCCTAAAAAAAATGTTATAAAGGAAGAAACTTTATCAAATTTCTCTTTTCCAGACTACTCTCATAATGTTTCCAAAAAAATTCTTTCGAGAAATCAAATATTTGAGTAAATAATATTCACAGATGAATTTAGATTCCAAACATTTTTTCAGAAGCTTAGATAATAAGGTGTCATATTTATTAATAATTTTAATAAAAATTCTAGTGTTGCTTATTTTTGTGAAATCAGTGGCTAATATCGCTGACAATTATCTATGTGCCATATTTTGTTAGATGGAACAGAAATTACATAAGACAAAGACAAGAGCAAGGTTTACATATTTAATGGAGGTTTTAAGGGAATATTAAATGTACTCCATAGAAATGAATGAACAATGGAAAGTTACTGATGCACTTGAAATGTTGTGAACTCTTGCCAAGATCTCCATCATGTTTACTATTATGTAATAGGGATAGTGGTTATATAAATCATATATATTAAAAATACATATTTTTGAGAATCAGAAGCACTTTTAATTCTGGCAATCATTAAGTAATACAAATGGATTATGTTTCACAGTTCATTTGGAATTAGCTTGGTTGGGATTTCCAATGCAATCTCTTGAAAAAAAAATGATGTTATAAAGAGCAATTCATTTTGCAAGGAAATACAGATATGTGTTAATTGGATCTATAATTTAGCAGAACTATAGTATTAAACATAATGCCTCCTTGAAAAATTTTGTAGTGGAAAGCTGGGAGCTATGTAATAAGGGAGGGATTATTGGAAGAACGGAAAGAGATGGAATAAATGTCCTTTTCTTTCTTGGGTACGGAAGTAAAAGTAATTTTAATTTTAGAGCAGCATCCCTTTCTAAGAACCATCTTACATCTAATACATGCTCTTGTCTCTCTGTCTTCATTGATTTTGCTCTCTAAGCATTGAAAAAGGAAACTTTCCTTAAGTCTATCCAACTCCAATTGACCCTTAATTGGGATTTGCATTCATCAGTCTTCCTGAAATTAAGAATAATTTGAATTATTTGCATTTTAAAAGAATTTATTTGTTAATCCAATATTGTCTCTGTTTGAATGACATTCAGGCAGTAAAATCAGGTGAAGTTTAGATCAGAGATGCCACTTGATTGGTTCATCTCATGTACCTCAATTTCTTCATTGGTAGAGTGGTATGCTGGAGCTGGCTCTACTGATCTTCAAGCCAATTGTGCACACCTCCCATCTCTATTCAGTGATGTCACATTGGCTTGAAAGCAGGGATGCTGGGAGTTCTTTCACCCCAGAAACTGAGAAACACTGAAAAATTTGAGCTTACCCATATCTGTTCTCCCTCCCTACTTTGATCCAATTGTCAAACATTTACTAGAACGTCACTGACTGGGAATCATCATAATAGTATCTGTCTCATACTCTTTTTTTTTTTTTTTTTAATTTTTTTTTCAACGTTTATTTATTTTTGGGACAGAGTGAGACAGAGCATGAACGGGGGAGGGGCAGAGAGAGAGGGAGACACAGAATCGGAAACAGGCTCCAGGCTCTGAGCCATCAGCCCAGAGCCTGACGCGGGGCTCGAACTCCCGGACCGCGAGATCGTGACCTGGCTGAAGTCGGAGGCTTAACCGACTGCGCCACCCAGGCGCCCCTATCTCATACTCTTAATATGAGGATAAAATTAGTTATAATGGGAAAGTGCTTAGAAAAGTACCTGAGAATAGGAATCACTATACAAATAATTCCTTTGATAGTGACGATGGTGATGATGATGCTGGCGATGGAGATGATGTGGTCTATTCTACTTAGAGTATCTCTTTTTAAAAAGTTCTCTCTTTCCGTCATATTGACACTCATAGATTTTCTAGAAGTTCATATATGTCCTTGCAACAGTCTTCTCAATGATAAAAGAAATGGAGTTTCTAGATAAAAGTGATATAAATGATCCTATTCATGCAGTGCAGCACAGAAAATAGAGTGCACGTGGGGGATGGCAGGCAGAATAGTCATAAGAAAGCCAGTTAGATAACTGGAGTGACACAAGACGAGTAGTGTGAGTCAGTTAATCTGTGATGGTGGTACTGATGGCAGTTGTGAAAAATGGGAATATGTGGCTACGTTCAAATGATTTTAGGAGCTAAAATGTCAGTGATATCAATGAATTATTGGGGTTTAATAAGAAGAGGCAGGGGGACACCTCAGTTGAAATTGGATAGAAGGGTGAAAGAACGCTTACTGATATAAGAGGCTGATATTGAAGTTTCCACTGGGAGCTAAGCTACAATGGATACCACATGACCAAGTATGGTCCCAGAAACAAAATACAGAATTTACAATAGAAAGTCAGGATGCATTTAAGATTCTTGAAGCCCTCAATCACAGCGAGGCTATTGTTGTGCTTTTAAAATACTATAGAGTGTGGAGTGGAGGGAGAATTTTGTACTGAGGATTTCTTTGCATAAAACCCCGCGCAGTTTCCATCTAATGAAAATAAGAGTGGAGCTACCCTTCCCTTGCCTCTCAGGTCTTGTGAGGGGCGCCTTCCTTCATGAAGAGCCAATGATAAAATCCAGTATATTTTCCCATATTATTTCAGAAAATGGGCAAAATCGAGGGTCTGAGGCTTGCCTTATGCTTAGGGACGTGAAAGTATCTTCAGAAAGAGCAGATACTGGAATAAGGCTTTGTCTGGGAGAGTAATTACATGACAACAAAAGGAGGGGTTAGTTGTGGAAGCTGAATGTCCAAACCAGAGTCATTTTAAGTTCTGCCACAGAGATTTTCCTTGAAGTGAGAATCTGTGTGTGAAATGGATTGTTTGGAGATCCAGAGCCTAAGGGGAATGTCACATCAAAGCAGAGGCAATGCCTTTGTCTTGGGTATATAGTGGGAGAAGCTCTCAAGAACTCCCAAAAGAGCCATTAGAGCCATTACCTTTAATCCCAGAGAAGCAAAACCTATCTATTCAAGTGAAAACAGCCCCCCCAAAAAACTAGCTTTGTTGCCTCTTATGAGGTAAAAACACTTTTGCAAAGTGGATGATGAGACAGAGGGAAGCCTGCCACACCATTCATATCCCCAAAGTCCCATCCGTTGCTGGCCCAGGTGCCCTTGTCGGCAGGGAGGCAGATGAGAGAACTCTAAATTTTGTATAAGGATTGATGTAATAATTAATAATTAATAAGTTGAGAATTTCTCATTTCCAAATCTAAAATTTGTGAGATAAAGTGAACATAGGACTGTCTATTATTTAGAGTTGAGCAGAAACATCATTGATTCACCATAGTCTCATCCAAGAAAAGAGAAAGCTTACCCTCGCTGAATAAGGTCTAAAGGAGCAGTGGAAGACAAAGAAAGGAAACACGTTTGGGTTTTTTTTTTAATGTTTTTTTTAAATTTATTTTTTGAGAGAGAGAGGTAGAGCACAAGTGGGGGTGGGGCAGAAAGACAGGGAGACACAGAATCCTAAGTGGGCTCTAGGCTCTGAGCTGTCAGCACAGAGCCTGACATGGTACTTGAACTCAGGAACCATGAGGTCTTGACCTGAGCTGAGGTCTAACGCTTAACTGAGCCACTCAGGTGCCTGGAAACATGTTTTTATTAAATGATGCATATTATGCCTTTTCAGACCAGCAGTAATACTGATATGGGATTGTTTGAAGGTTCAGGAAGCTGAACTGTCTCCTATGTGATGTGAGTTCATTTTTTTTTCCCCTGTAAAATAGGAGACAGGGTCACCAACTAAGTTGGTCTTCAACTCACGTCAGTTCAACTTACTTTACAATGGTGTGAATGCGATATATATTTAGTAGGAACCGTACTTTGAATTTTGAAATGTGATCTTTTCCCAGGCTAGCTGTATGTGGTATGATATTCACCTGTGATGCTGAACAGAGGCAGCGAGCCACAGCTTCCAGTCAGTCATGCGATCATGAGGGTAAACAACTGATAATATAGTATTCATAAATTACGTGACATGGGCAGCACTTTGTTACAAAATAGGCTTTCGGTTAGGTGATGTGGCCCAAATGTAGTCTACTGTCAGTGTTCTGAGCATGTTTGAGGTAGGAGAGACTAAGCGATGATGTTCAGTAGGTTAGGTGTATTAAATGCCTTTTCAACTTACGATGTTTTCAGTTTATGATGGGTTCATTGGGACAAAACCCCATTATAAGTTGAGGATAACCTGTAGGAAAAAAGTTAAAAAAAAGGTAAAAAAAAAAAGTCGGTAGTAAAGATTTGTGGAGAATAAATCAGTGTAAAATAGAGGTCATAGCAAATGGTGGTAAGTTACCTTTGCAAATCTGTATGCTTTACAGCCAATCTGGAAAGTGCATTTGAGGTTAGTGATGAAAATTTATAATGATATCTAGCTGACTGCTTCTTTTTGGTTTTCCTCAGTCAGTCGCACCTCCTTCTTGAGAAAGAGGGTAATTATCATTATCAAGGGTTGAGTTTGACCAGACTGCAGCAACAACATGGACAAGATATATAGGCCATAGGTTAATATGATAATGAAACAACAAAACATGTTTTAGTCGAATGAGGAAAAAGATCAACAGAAAAATGATAATGAATTAGTGGGTGTAGAGAGATCAATATATTGATATTAACTAAAGGTAAAGTTATTTATATTTGATATTAAAATTGATGTTTACTGTCTCTCTATCAGTATATGTTATATAAATAAGCCATAGTGGTAGTAACTGAACAAGCAAAATAGAAGGGCAGAAGATTATGATAATTATTGGCTGTGTCATATAATTTCTACTATTTGGAATGTTTTCTAATAGCTTACCTCACAAATCCAACATCAGCCAGTTGACTTGCTCAGGTTCTTAGCTTAAACGTCAGAAAAAGTGAACAGAATTGCATAACTTTCCCTTAAAGCACTGATGTTACTTAGCAATTTTACTTCATTTGTATAATTGTTTAATTCGTATCTACCTCCCCAACCAGGTCATTAATGCCATTAGGATAAACATAGTTTGTTCTGTATTATTTGTTTTATTTGTTGTTTCTTTATCATTCCATTGAGGAAGCTACTAAATGTTGCAGTTGATTCATCAAAAATCCGAGTTACTGGACGACTTAACTAATCTACCACCCAAAGGAAATTTAGAAGGGACAATTCAATAATTAGCCCTAAATTTTTGTGCTGTGTATGGCTGCTCAGAGCTAGAAAGTTTGGAATGAATTTCTCATATCTCTGAGAAAAGAAATATTTCTATTATTAAATAGAATTGATAACATTTCATAAAACTTATAAATCCATTAATATATTGTATATTGGGTCTATGGCAATTCATACTCATGGGTATAACTAATGAAAGTCTAGACTAGGCAATTATAACTTTTGTAAAAAGATGAAGTAATTTGGCCAATACAGTAAAGTTCTTGATTCCAGATACTTGACACTTGCAAAAATTTGTTCATCCCAGACCCATCCTAAGAATGAGCAGGACTGAATGTCTCTGTCACTACTGAGAGCTTCCACTTACTGTATGCTTAGTATGCTTGACTAAAATCTAATTGGAATCCAACTTTGGTATCAGGATGGTTTTTTCTTGCGGACTATATTTCCGTTACTTTAATTTGTGCTTATTGAAAATACAGCTTCAGGCTTTTGAGGAAATAGAGGGCATAAAACATTCTTCAACCACCAAGATATTTTTACTCTTGAATCCTTCAGTTTTGAAGATATGGGGAAAGGGTTTCAGCTAAAATTAGAATGGCTTTTCAGAACTCTGTTAACACCTCCCTTTCTGTCATCTCCATATCTCTATAGGCAGTTTCAAGTTGACTACTGCAACTTCTACAGGAAAATAGTACAATATAGATATGGAGTTATCTAGAGAATTACTATTTGGAAAGCAACTAGTAATAATAGTTATTACTTAGGAGTTTCACTATTGTATGAGTGACATCACGATCTCATCATCATCACCATTATTATTATTCCAATTTTATAGATCAGGAAAAGAAGGATTAAATATTTTACACCAGGTCACAGGGCTAATAAGAAGGTATAACAGGTACATAGTCCTTTATCCTCATACAGAAATATTGTTTGCTTCCATTTCCTTTTTCTTTTCTTTAGATAAGGTGAAATCATTTTGTGTGCTATTATTATCTTTGCTTATGAAATTAAAACAATAAAATATTGAGAAAGAAACATTTATTTCTATGTCATTTGATGGTAAGTCACATACACACAAACATGTGGGATGACTATTTGAACAATTAAATGTTTGAATTGAATCACTGAATCAACAGTTTTATGGTAATATACATTATTTTCAAAAGTTTAAACATACATGTAGCACTTCAAGCAATCATCTATTTATGAGATCTCAAATAATATGTTTTCATATTCCTAAGTATAGTAAGTTTTCTGTGCAGCTGAACATTGACTTCTTACATATTATTTTTGAGTAATTTTAGTTATTACAATAAACATAAAATGTATTTCAAAAGAGAATTTGTAATGGATTGTTCTATTTTCTTTATATTTGCTGTTTTTGTTACTAAATGTTGTCACTACATTACATAGATTATTCATTAACTTAATATATTTTTGCAAGTCCTGCAACTTTTATTTCTGAGTAGCTTAAAACATATTAATTTATGTTTTGTTAAGTAGATGTATCTCTTTTGGTATTTATATCAATGCTTGGAAATATTCCGAAGAATTCAGAGAAGGAAAGCCTATTGTATATCCTTTTTCCTTAGGTGTCACTGAATGCTCCCTGACACATACACAAAACCAGTGTGAGTCCTAATAATCAAAATACATTTTTTAAATTTTATTTAACTTTATTTTTTAATTTTTTAATGTTTATTTTTGAGAGAGAGAGAGACAGAGACAGAGACAGAGACAGAGCACGAGCTGCGGAGGGACAGAGAGAGAAGGAGACATAGAATCCGAAGCAGGCTCCAGGCTCTGAGCTGTCAGCACAGAGCCCAACGCGGGGCTCAAACCCAGGAACCATGAAATCATGACCTGAGTCGAAGTCGGACTCTTAACTAACTGAGCCACCCAGGGACCCCAAGTACATTTTTTGAAACAACAAAGTTCCTGAGAAGATACTCATTTAGCCTATAACTGAGTAATAGATACTTTTACCTTTGGAATTAAGAGGGAGCATTATCTGTAAGAAGTTTTAGAATTTGATCACTATAATTCCATCTTAGTTCACTACATGCAGTTTTCTCGTTTTCCATGAGAACTTTTTTTTTTCTTTTAAGCATAGCATGTATATTTGATGAGTATGTAAGCATATATTCTTATTGACTCTGAACAATTTCTTGTCACCTGTTTTATTTCTTAATCTGTCTTGTACAGGTAGTGCCATTAAGATGTTTCATATGCGTCAAAAGTAGGACACGCAGAAGTTGATGGAACTGTAATGACACAGTACATCACAAGCGATCCAACTTTGGCACAGCTGAAGATTACTTCAGTTTTGAATTAATCTGAATGACCCCAGCTTTATTTGCTGTCGAGTTTCTAGAAATGATAAAATGTCAAGTCACTGGAAATAAACCGACAGAGCCTAAAAAAATATGACATGACTAATGCATAGTTTCTCTGATTTGTTCCATATTCTGGAGACTTTATTTCTAACTACAGTATTTTATTTGGAAATGCTTGGCTTAATGAATATGTCTTCCACCCTACTAAAATGTGCTATCTCAAAGAACAGGAAATTCAGTGCTCTGTACATTTGTGTTTTATGTACACTAAAATCTCAATACACAAAAAAGATGTACATGGTAAATCACTGTTTTCACTTTTATTATATCTTAATTTTGGTGGGACATGTTGGTGAGTGCTTTTGAGTCAGGTTTTTTTGGAGAATGCTGGCATTTCAGTTTATTACAAGTTTTCCAGTGCCATCAGATAATTATAAAATTTATAGGCATGCTATATGCTGACCACTTTTTTTTTTTAATTTTTTTTTCAACGTTTATTTATTTTTTGAGACAGAGAGAGACAGAGCATGAACAGGGGAGGGTCAGAGAGAGAGGGAGACACAGAATCAGAAACAGGCTCCAGGCTCTGAGCCATCAGCCCAGAGCCTGACGCGGGGCTCGAACTCACAGACCATGAGATCGTGACCTGGCTGAAGTCTGACGCTTAACCGACTGCGCCACCCAGGCGCCCCTATGCTTTTTAAGCATACCACTTTTTAAGAAACTGCTATTTATTTTTTTTTTTTAATTTTTTTTCAACGTTTTTATTTATTTTTGGGACAGAGAGAGACAGAGCATGAACAGGGGAGGGGCAGAGAGAGAGGGAGACACAGAATCGGAAACAGGCTCCAGGCTCTGAGCCATCAGCCCAGAGCCTGACGCGGGGCTCGAACTCACGGACAGCGAGATCGTGACCTGGCTGAAGTCGGACGCCCAACCGACTGCGCCACCCAGGCGCCCCAAGAAACTGCTATTTAACTTACTATTGACATAATACTACAAGGAATAGCCATCTTCACATTTATTGTTAGTGGCTTCATAAATTTCCTTTTATAAAACACAAAACTCATATCTCAGCATATTGTCTTGAAAAGGGGAACTCTCATTTAAAGTCTGCATTATCCGATGTCCTTCAGATATCTAAAAATTCTTCTTAAATTGGAGGGTCTCAATTCTGGCTAATTTTTTTTTTTTTTTTTTTTTTTTTTTACCTCCGCTAACCATAATCTCTTAATGATGATGCCAGACTAGATTATTTCCCTTGATTTTTGATTCTTTTAATTTTGCTTTTAATCGTTCAAATGAAATCTAACTCATAAAGCAAATATGTAATCTGAATTTGTTCCTATTGAATGGATTAGATAGAGTAAGCAGAAAAATTATACATACTTTAAGTTAGATGTCCATATTTTTCTAAAGATCCCATCCAACCTCCCCCTACCTCAGTCCACACCACCATCATCACCTTGCACTGCTGGCCATGTTTGAGGTTTGAAATCCATGACCCTCAGCAGCTGCCTCCTTCACTCAAATCTCTGTCTGTCAGCTGTGTCTTTGATAACTTTTTTGGTCATTTCCTAACTAAATATCATGTGAAAGAAGGATGTACAGTACATTATTCAGCATACTTCCATTACTCTATTTTATCAGGAAAAAAATTCAACACCTTTCTTAACACTTATTGATATACCATGACATTGAACTATGACTAAGTGTAGTAGAGCGTCAAGGCTTTTGGTGTTTCTTCAGGTTCTTTATCACAATCACCCAAAAGGCAAAAGTGGTGGACGTGTTTCTGACAAGTGATACTTCTACTTAACAGATATTAAGAAAGGAAGAAAAAAAGAAAATAAAAAGAATCACATATATGAGAAGTTTAGTACAAGTTTAAATAACTGTTGTAGGCTTTCCAGCCATGTTAAACAAGAAGTCAGGCATCCTTATATTTGCTAGTAGCTCAGAAGTGCTTCCATACGATCAGTGTTTAGGCTATTGTGAAGCACTTAACACTCTAGAAAAGTAGGCTGTAAAAGTCACATTAGGTCCTGCTTATGTGATCATGGCTATTTGAACTCAATTTCACTTGGATACCTGTTGTTACCTTTTTCTTAGACAATGTGTATACATTGCAACCTGTGACTTTATTCTTCCTCTTTGCTCTGGTAGCCTCCAGTCCAAAGCTACTTTAAATCCTGCAAACTTTGAGCATCTCTATGACAGCCACTGCGTGAAGTGTTTAGGGAATAAAACCTAATGAAACATAGTCGTAGCCTATGAAAAGTTGCCAGCTTGATCATGTGATATGACTTATTTAATCAAAATCCTTTCCTAATGCCTATGTAACACTCCATTATTACCACTTGCATTATTGTTATTACTTCCTATGTTCTGATTTGTTTATTAACTTTTAAATGTGTTCTTTTAGAAAGATTTGACATACTCCCCTTTGAAGGCAGGTATACTGTTAATTAATTATCAAATTAATTGAACAACTATTTTCAGACTGCTGTAAAAATCTACACTCTGTTTTACATGAAATCAGCCAAATTTAGGTAAATATTTAGATCTTTTAATATTAATTATATTTTTGGATGAGGTAATGTCCATTGAATGTAAACAAGGCTAATTTTAGCAGTATTTGTGCAAGTGGTAGATATCTATGTTGGGGGGGCGGTGAGCGGTAGTTGAAAGATTTAATGCTACCAGGGCTAATGAAATTACCCCATTTTGAAACTGTGAAAGAACTATAAGAGAAAAACAAAGTAATTGGGAATAAAATGGAAAATATTTAGCAAAATGTCCACAAGGTGTGATTGAGCATTTTTTCCTCATATTTCTTGAAGCCTATAACCAAAATATTGTAATGCAATTTGATGAATGAACTTCACCATTCAATAAACATATTAAAGGTCTTCCTACCTTAATTTCTATGAATGTAACTAGAAGTTCTAAACGAGTGAATTACGGTGGTTGCTTTAGCCATGAGAAGGTACAATCCAAAGTACATTAATAGAAATTAAAACTGGAAAGAAGATATAAAAATCAAATTTTGTATTTTGAGTTCGGTTTTGTTTTTGCACTTTTATTTCCTTCCACACTCTTCCTTTCCTTATTTTAATATAAATAGACTGTCATTTAATCATTTAATATTGATTTTGATGACAAGTCAGTAAAATAGCCTATATCTTTTTCATGTTATGCCATACACAATTTCTAAAACTCCTTTAAGCAATGTATATATTTTCATTTTTAGAGGATATTCCAAATTTTCCTGATTCTGGTATATTTTATATAGATAGAAATTTTTCTAGGTTTTTCTGACTCAGTATCAAATTCATAGTAATGTACGTGCTCCACCTGGTGGTGAAAATAAACATTTCTTTTTTTTTTTTTTTTTTTAAATGCTAAAAAAAAAAAATAAATAAATAATGGAGCAGAATGAACTTGATATCCTAATCTTATATGTGTATAAAAGTAGCTTGTAGTATACCCAGGAAAAATTTACTAGATACTAAACACAAATTGAATATTAGTCAATTAATATAATATACTTAAATCCATCATAGATTAAAATTTTGGTCAACTATCTTACAGGTTTTTTTTAGCTTAATGATTTACACTTACTGAGTACATACTCTCTATGGAATATATAAGAAAAATATAAAATATTTATATATATATTAGAAAATATAACCTTAACTTTCTATAAATATCTATCAATCTGTCATCTATCTTTATTTTATCTCTGTCTTGTGTCCCGGATTCTACCCTATTGGTACCATTTAATTACATGGATGTTCCTGCCCTTCCATTTATTATTAGGTACACTTTGAGGCTGTTAGTATTTAAAATACTTCCTCACGCTAATTTAAATTGAACACACTTTACTAGTTATAATTCCCAATTAAAATTCTAGAGCAGGACCTATGGAAGTGAAAAGTGAAGTTATTACTCCTACTCATAATTCTTAACTTGACAGCAAATTCCTTTTCGATTTGGCACTATTATGTTCTAAATGTGATTTACTTTAGATATAGTATATTTCTCAAGCCTAGTCATCTAACTATACACTTAACTAACTCCACTGATGGCATGAATTATACATGTCTTATCAGGTATTTTCCATCTGAAAGTTCCCGAGTCTTCTCCTATCGGCTCAGCCATTGGACGAATAAGAGCTGTGGATCCTGATTTTGGACAAAATGCAGAAATTGAATACAATATTGTTCCAGGAGATGGGGGAAATTTGTTTGACATCGTCACAGATGAGGATACACAAGAAGGAGTCATCAAATTGAAAAAGGTACATAGACAAGGTTTTGAACAGTTGATTAATTAATAATAATTAATTTATTATTAATTATTTATTATATTGTAATTTATATATATAATTTATTATTAATAATAATAATTAATTAATAATAATTAAATCACAAAATGACTAAAAGTTGAAAATGACAGAAATTTTAATTTCCTTAAATGAGCAGTATATTAAATTTAAAAAAGACCAAACGGCTCTGAAGTATTCACTTCCTCAGGTATTTGTATTCTGAAAATCAACAGATATATATTTTTTGTTGAAACAGGTCCATGAATTTATTTATTAAAAAATTCTTACAAGAATTTAATTGTAATTTGATTTTTAATTGTTACAAACTTAAACAAATATATTAATTAAAATAAGATCTAGGGGCTCCTGGGTGGCTCAGTTGGTTAAGTGTCTGACTCTTGATTTTGGTTCAGGTCATGATCTTATGGTTTGTGACTTCGAGCCTCATAGTGGGTTCTGCACTAACAGCAGGGAGCCTGCTTGGGATTCTTTCTCTCCGTTCCTCTCTGCCCCTCCCCTCTCACTGGCTTTCTCTTTCTCAAAATTAAAACAACAACAACAACAACAAACATTTAAAATAAAAAAAAAATAAATTAAGATCTAGAGGTAAATTCTAACCCCACCAGCTTTGGTCTTACCGTCTCATGACTTTTCTGAGACTATAAACGTCTAAATAAATATCTAATTCACACATTGCTGGTAAAGGTTTATATCACAGTGGAAGAATCCCTATGTCAGTAATCTATACTACTGAGGAATGGAAGAAATGAACAAGGGTAATGCTGGCCTTGAGGAGGTTTTAAGGAGGTAACTGAAAAGAAGGATTAATGAGAGATAGAGAGGAGGAAGGGGAGGGAGAATGAGAGGGAAAGATGAAAGGAGAGGGAGAAGGAGAAAGGGTGGGAGAGGGAAGGAAAGGCGGACTCGGATGGGAAGCCACTGAGTAATGTTAAATAGGTTAGGGGCGCCTGGGTGGCTCAGTTGGTTAAGCAACTGATTCTTGGTTTCTGCTCAGGTCACAATTTCACCACGTGCTGGGCTCCATGCTAACAGCACGGAGCCTGCTTGGGATTCTCTCTTTTCTCTCTCTCTGCCCTTCCCTGCTCAAGAGCATGCTCTCCATCTCTCTCTATCTCTCTCTATCAAAATAATAATAATAATAATAAAAGGGATTAATACAGAGGAGAATCGCAGAAGGGGAGAGTACAATTGTCAATATTAGACCGGTTATAATCTGTGTTTTGTTGGGGAGTGGCTTGAAGAAGGGTTATGGAAATGTGAGAAAGGAAAATCACAATTGTATTTAGGACGTGTAGATTGGTTCCATATCAGTGAAGCAAATTATAGGAATTTTTAAGAATGGAGTGTAGGAAAAACAGTGACACTCATTTAATTTAGTACTGTTTTCTCCTCTGCTACAAAGCATTTTGTATTCAACCCAAACTGCAGTATATCATATACATTTAATAACTGAAATTATTTTAACCTACAAGAAGTATATTTGCAGTCATTCCCATGAATGAGGTTGATGTTTCCAGATTTGCTCAGGAACTCTGAATTTTAACAAAGAAATGACATATATGACAATAAAAACAATATTGAAAATAAACACAATTTTCATATAGATTATTTATCACTTTTTATTTCCACTATTGCACATAAACTGTACCTTTTCTACAAATTAATTTAACCACATGACCTCATGCAGCACAATTATACATTTATGTTTAATTTTCAAAGTACTCTTAAAAACTGTGTCACATTCTTATCAACTTTACTCCTTTATTGTTTCTTCTTGCTTTGCTCATTTTTCTCTTTTCTATTCAGTAGAAAGTCAATGAAAAGTCTTATCACTTATTTTTTCTCAAAAAGCACTATACTTAAATGACTTACAAACGTTAATTTAAATGGAGCAAATATGAATTCTCTTAGTAATAAAGAAAATAATAGAAAATATTTTACATCAACAGTTAATAAAATGTATGTATGAAAATAAGTAAATTTACAAAGTAAAATTGAGGTACAGAAGAGTCAATATTGTGTATGCTATATATTTAAAATCTATATACGCATGTATATTTAAAGTTATACCTATATTTTATATTTATACACATTTTATATATTTTTATTTATACATATTTATCATCTGTGCCAATAAAACATTGATGTCTAAGTGTCAACCTGGGAAAATGTGTGTTACTTTTTAACACAATTGAAAACATGGCTAAGTATAGTCTTTACATTACATCAAAATGGCTTGATCTTTGAAAGTAAATATTTAGTTATATAAATCAATTTTCGTAAATATTTACCTATTATACATCCTCACTAAAGCAGTAAGAACAGACCTTTTCCCTTTTTAGCTTATGAAAGAGTCATAAAAAGAGTCAAATTTTTGAACAATTTTATTTTGTTGCATTTTTTGATTTAATTTTTTGAGACTTCTCTTTCTTAAGGAGATTAAAAAGGATTTATGAAATTATGATATAACGTTATTAAAATTGATTTACATAATAAAGAAAACCAGTCTGAAATGTGTATCTCCAAGTATAAAAAGTACATTTTTCTTCCTGCAGTGGATGAGTAATTGTCCATTTTGCTGGCATAAAATTTGTCATTTAAATAAAGTTCAGTGTCCATAACTAACGTTCACTCCTTCATTCAACAGGTACTGATGGGGAAGTCACTAAATCTGAGAGCCCACTCTGGATTCTGGGTATAAAGCAGTAAACAAAACAGATCCAATCCCTGAACTGAAGCAGCTTCCACTTAGTTGGGAAAGACAGATGATAAATGCAAAATCACTGACAGCAGCTATAAATTCAAGCTTGAAAAGCGTAAAGCAGGGTACAGGGATACAAGTCATTACTGCACGTGGTGGCTCTTATAATGAGGTGGTCAAAAAACGTTTCTCTGACAGGATGAAATTTCAGCAGACTCTTGAATGAAGCAGGAAATGAACCATGTAGTGTCTGAGTGAAGCTTGTTCCAGAAAGATTGGGCAGCAGCTGCAAGGAATCCAGTCGGTTGAGTGCACTAATGAAAGGGTTCCCAGCCAGAAATGAAGTCAAAGGTGCAGAGAAAGGGCCCTTCTTGGAAAGCCCAATAGGCCAGTCAGTCCAAGGACTCGAATTAGATCATGGTATGGGAAAGTCCAGGGTGACTTTAGATCTAAATTACCTCTATCCTTGTAAAGCTGGGATACTGTGGTGTTCTGAGAATAATGACTAGGAAGTAAGGATAGAAATAGACCAGTTACAAACCTACAGAAATAATCCCAGGAACCGTTGATGGAGGTATGGACCATGCCTTGCATAGTAATTGAGGTTGTGAGAAATGGTGAGATTCTGGCGACATTTTAAAGGGACAGCCAAAAAATATTTTCATAAAAATTCTGATCATCCAGCAAATTACCAAAGAATTGAATAGATTTGTTCTTAGTGTTGTAATTTGTCTTAATGTCTAAGTGAGGAAAACCTAGAGGCAACCTTTTGGAAAGGACAATTGTAGCTTGCAGAGTTCATCTATTAAATCTCAAAAAAAGACAAATATCGCAGGAGATCACTTCTGTAACAAAATTCTAAAATTACCTATCATCTGTCTACCTACCTACTTACATACCTACCTACATATCTATCTGCTGTATGTATTATATTTTGTGTATTTGTACAAATATGTACGTGTAGAATTATGACTTGATTAAACATGGCAGAATGATTTCTTGAAAATAAAACCATTAGAAAAATTATGTTGAATAGAGCCCATGAGAAACTCAAAATTAATTTAAACAACTGCAGTTCTTTAGAGTTTTGGGGGAGGGGTGAAGAATGTATTATAGAATTAGTGGTGTGTATATTCAGTAAGTTCTCAGAAAAGTTTACCTTGTAGTTACCTTTAGGAGTCATAGAAAAATTAGGTGTGTGATGATAAATAAATATGTAAACGTCAATAGCACTATTCCAGTTACATGGTGATCTTTAAATTATTTTCTTAAAAAATCTCCCTTCAACATCTCAGCATAAAATTGTAAAAAAGGGTTTTAATTAAAACCAAATTCATGCAGGAATTATGTTGTTAATGCATTTAGAAAGTCCAAAATATATTCTACCTTTGAATATGTAGCCATTTGATAAATATCAGTTACTTTAACTGCTTGGCTAACATTGAGTAAGATATTTTGTTTACCGAGTTTTTTTTTTCTGAACTCAATAAACAAAATACTGGGTGTTGTATGTAAGTGATGAATCACTAAATTGTCCTCCTGAAACCAACACTACACTATATTTAACTGGAATTTAAATGACATCTTAAAATAAAATAAAATTAAATAAAATGAAATAAAATAAAATAAAATTAAATTAAATTAAATTAAATTAAATTAAATTAAATACAAAGTTCTCTGAAGCACATATTCTAGTTACTGTTTTATCTCCAAAATCTTTATTTGCTTTCCCTTTACCATTTCCCCTCTCTCTTTCTGAGGAGGGTGTAAGTGAATAAAAATGATAGTCAGGTTTATGAGCAGAGAAGAATGAAAAAAAAAAAAACTTTTATTAATTTATTTTTTAATGTCAGCCTGAATTCAGTTTATGAGCCCTATGACATAATGTTATTTCACTGTGTCACATTGAATTCAGAATAACATTATGAAACTTTACAAATCTTCTTAAGGCACAGGCTATTGGTAAAAATAAAACCAAACACACAAAAAATTAGTCTACACTTATGTCACATTGCATTGAGCAAAATTTAAACAAATAGAAAGTACCCTATATGTTCTTAAGTATTATAACATTAAAAACACTAACAAAATCAAAATAATAGCTGTTAAAAGTTTCATCCCATCTAAAAATTAGGAGATAGGCTACATTTAAAACGAGAGCATAAAGCATTTTAAATTGAGCAATTTTATTCTTAATTGAAAAAGGAAAGGAAATATATTTTACTCTAGTTTTTTTTCTACTGGAGAACTGAGAATAAATATAATTTATTATATAATTACATAGTTAACAGATATAAATATAAAATTACATGAGTTAAAAACATTGAGGGACTAAAAATAGAAATATATTTATAGAAGCACTGTAATTTCCTTGTTACTATTAAGAAATTAAAGCAATTAAAATACTGTCATCAACATTTAAGTTCTGCAAAAGGACAATTTTATTATCTTCCATAATTTCTCAGTTCTCTACCATTTCTACAAAAATGTCTGTTGGTAACTAGGAAATAAAGAGTGCATGTTTAAAGTAAAGAATGATGATGTGATTTCCTCTTTATTTTTCAATAAGTAAAACTTTTGGTTTAAAAAAAGAATTCTTACTCTTTGATGTTAGTTGGAAATATTATTTCATTCCAAATAAATGTAACTGTTTTCACACTGACTCCAAAGCAGAATTATTTTTTTCCCGTAAAAAAAGGAAGTAAAATGTTGTATTCTTTACCAGGATTTTTAGTAAATAGGCTAAGCTCTCAGCGGGTCTCACTGAACCATTCATATTTTACTTAGGTCCTGCTGGTAAAACTCATTTTCTTTTTGAAGTCAAATGGCAAGGAAAGACTTTCACACCAAATGATTTGGTGAAGAGCACCACCATGTGGTTAATTTTTGAATAACTCTAAGGGGAAAAAGATGAAAAAATTTGGAATCGCTTATTTTATGTAGCCTAACATACACCTTTATTAAATTTAAGACACTCCTATTTTTAGCCAGTCTGACATGCTTAAGTTTAAAGAAAAAAATAAGTGGTGTTCTTTATTTGTTTCTGTAAATATGATGTCCCAGTTTTTGTAAATATTTGTCATCACCTTTTCTTTTAAACATCTTACCTAACTTTGCTAATCAGTCTTATAAACTCCACACTGGCTCCTAGACTGAAATTACCAAAGCAGCTCGTTTTGCTTCCCATCAGGCATTTAAAACTGTGTGTTCTATAGTCTGTTCGAACTCAGAACGACCAAAGTCAAATTCCTTCTCTTCTCCCAACAAGAGCGATTCTGTTCATGTCTTCTCCTTCCTAGATAAGGCTCCACTTCCTCTCCAGTTTCGTAACCCCCAAATCTAGACTTTTTTCTTATGTTGCTTCTCTTGCCATCAGCTTCCTTGTGACAAATAGGACGTAAATCCTGGCCACTAATTTCTCCTGAACATGGGTTAAAATATCCCTCTTTCTCTGCCTACTGGGTTGCCATGCATCCTCCTGGTTATTCCTTCTACCACTGCTATGGCCATTCTCTGAATATATTCATTTAACTTACCCTTTCCTTTATGAGTGGTTGAAACCTAACTCTGTTCCTCTTACTCTCATGCTAAAGTTCTTTTTTTGTTTCCATCATTAGTAAGATACCAAGCAAATCGTCTGTTTTGTATTATCATCTGCTGCACACATGAATAAGCACGCACATATATACAGGCTATTTTCCAACCATACGAAATTCACTGTGATTTCTACCACATGCACTAGTCTTCCTTTTGCACAGAAGACACTGCCCCACATAAGTTTCTTAGTTGATTCTTTCTGTTGTTGTTGTTGTTGTTGTTGTTGTTGTTGTTTTTAACTATCTCCCATGTCTCATACCAAAGACTTTCATGAGTCCCTCAGGCAAAGCTGATCACTTCTTACTTTCTTCCAAAACGTCAGCATTTCTTTCAAACACTTACGATACTTATAGCATTAATACTTTAAACACATCTATTATTCCTACTATATTTGAGCCCCCTAAAGCCACTTTATCCTATCTGTATTTGTGTTGTCACAATAAAGGACATTCTTGAAATATACAGGGTGTTTAAATTTTTTATTGACTACAGAACAAATGCATTGTGTTGGTTTATTGTTTTAATTTATGATGCATTATTTTTTAGTTCTCACTACTATGTAAAGTTTAATGTATTTTATAAATTACTTAGAAATATAGTGTTTTACTGATTATGCATATGAGAAATAAGAAACTCAAAGAAAAAAGGTAACTTTTTCAAAGTTGAATAGCTTGTAAATTATAGTATGTTTGAAAAGCATATTAACTGTTATAACTATTGTTACCAACAATATATGTTAGAAGTAAAATGTGAGAGGGGCGCCTGGTTGGCTCAGTCAGTTGGGCCTCTGACTTTTTCTCAGGTCATGATCTTACCGTTCATAGGTTCAAGCCCCACATCAGACTCTATGCTGACAGCTCAGAACCTGCTCAGGAACCTGCTTTGGATTCTGTGTCTCCCTCTCTCTCTGCCCCTCCCCCACTCATGCTCGCTCGCTCTCTCTCTCTCTCTCTCTCTCTCAAAAATAAACATTAAAGGGGCGCCTGGGTGGCGCAGTTGGTTAAGCGTCCGACTTCAGCCAGGTCACGATCTCGCGGTCCGTGAGTTCGAGCCCCGCGTCAGGCTCTGGGCTGATGGCTCGGAGCCTGGAGCCTGTTTCCGATTCTGTGTCTCCCTCTCTCTCTGCCCCTCCCCCGTTCATGCTCTGTCTCTCTCTGTCCCAAAAATAAATAAAAAACATTGAAAAAAAAATTTTTTTTAAAAAAATAAACATTAAAAAAAAGAGAAGTAAATTGTGAACTTTGTTATTCAAGAAAGAAAGCTCAAAAAATAATTGGCCTCCCTAGATGATCATGATCTATACTGTGTGTGCATGTAAAACACGTATTTTACTTAAGTATTTATAAAAGTTAATGTAATCTTTCATTTTTAGGGTAAAATCTTTCATTTACTCCAAACCCTTAACTAGAAGCACTAGAGTTTCTTTCAGTATTCTTTTTTGTTTTGTTTTATCTTGCTGAATTGGTTACTGAATTTGTGCCAAAAAGTATCATCACTAAAATATGGGCATAGAGTGAATAATGCCCATGATTCTTAAATTAATTCATTAAAACTATCAAAAATTCATAGTGCTACAAAAATCTGGAGTCTAAATTATGCCCACAAAAATTAAAGGCATTTCTAACAAATAGTTCTGTGGCAAATTTATGTAGAGGTAACTTTCAGGAAGTACATGTTTCTTCACTTTAATAATTTTATTTAGAAAATACGTTTTTTGTCTGGTCATTCCATTGGGTTTCTTTTTGTTTTAGTTTTTTTTGTTTGTTTGTTTGTTTTAATTTTAAAACTGAAAGGCTGTTGAAATTTGTCGACAACTAAAATTCAGGTTTTAAAAATGGCCACGTTTGACTTGTTTCCCTTTTTTGTTGGGGAATTTTTACCTAATCATGTAACAACTTTTATGCATCAAATAATTAGTTCATGGGGGAGCCTGGCTGGCTCAGCTGGTTGAGCTTCGGACTCTTTGTTTTGACTCAGGTCATGATCTCCTGGACTGTAAGTTCAAGCCCGGTGTTGGGCTCCGTGCTGACAGTGCGGAGTCTGTTTGAGATTCTCTCTCTGCTCCTCCCCACTCTCCTTCAGCACGCAGGCTCTCTCTCTCTCTCAAAAATAGGTAAATAAACTTAAACAAAAATAATTACCTCTCTAGTTTTTAGTAAGTTGCTGAGTTGAATTCCTTCCTCAACAGTGATAGGATACACAAACTGCCATCTACCCCTAACACACAGAACATGATCTGACCCCCAAGTTTTACACTTTTCCATACCAATTATTGCCACCCAACATGGTACATATTTTGTCTATGTATCTTATTGTTGTCCATCAACTCCTAGAAGACAGCAAACTCCACACAGGTGGTGATTTTTGTCTGCTATGCTCAGTTCTAGCATGGGTAATCATGTCTAGAACATGGTAGGATGTTCAAGAAATAGTTAGTGAAAGGTATAGAATTTTATTCTATGGCATTTAACCTTTGCTCACTTTCCATCAGGGTCATTAGCTTCTGACTTCCCCATGCGTGGTTCTTCTTATCTCAGTTCCTATTATTATTACATCCTCAGGAATGCATTTCCTGGGTGCCTGGGTGGCTCAGTAGGTTAAGAGGTCGATTTGGCTCAATCATGCATGATCTTGTGACTTGTGGGTTTGAGCCCCATATCTTGTTCTCTGCTGTTGGCATGGAGCCCACACTTTGGATCCTGTCTCCCTCTCTCTGTCCCTCCCCCGCTCAAGCTCACTCTCTGTCTTTGTCTCTCTCAAAAATAAATAAACATGAAAACAATGCACTTCCGATGTGCTCTATGTAATTATGTGTCCTCGTGTCTTGTTACCTCATTTTCCTCATACATCTTAACACTAGCTGAAAATGATGTACTTACTAATTTGTTGTTGTTGTTGTTGTTGTTGTTGTTGTGGCCATCCTTTTCTACAATATAAGGCTTGTGATAAAATGGACTTCATTTAACTTGTTAACCACTCTATTCTCAACACCAAACATTTGATTTGATCAATGTGAATTTAAATTGATGTGAATAAATCAAAGAAGTACGTGCAGATATCATCTATGAATGATTTTCTATGTAACATGAGTTGTGGTCAAGTTCTGGAATAAATTGTTATGAAACAGAAAGTGCCAGCAACAAATAAATAAATTGGTTACCATGTCGATCATAAAACTAAGTTTTGGGAAACTTAATTTTCCTTGAAAATGACGCTTGATCAGAAAATCTTATCTTTGTAGCACACCCTGGCACAAAGAAATTACTTTGTAAGATCTTTTCCATCTTGTCTTTTCATCATGGTTCAGGCTGGTATAAGTCTGTTTTCTGCTTGTCCTGAAAGGCACCTACCCTGATTTGGATAAAGGTTCAGCCTTCAGTCATTTGGATTGATTGAAAATATTTCCTTCCATTGGCCATTAAGAACCACTATATGATTGAGAAAGTAGAATCTTATTACTGAAGAATACATTGTGTTGAGTGATGACTTTACTCTGTTGGCAAAATAATACCGATACGTGTTAACCATAAAAATTGAAGCAATATAGAGGAGGAAAAAGTAAAGACAGATGGAAGTGTGGGTCAGAGGATACCGTAACTGGGTCCTCTGCTGAAACCTCAGCGCCTCTCAGGCTGAAATCAAGGCGTCGGCTGGGGTGCCATCTGATTTGAAGCTTCGAGACACTTTCCAAGCTTATTGGTTGTGGGTGGAATTCATTTCTTTGTGGCTTTATGACTGAGGTCAGTATTTCTTGCTAGTTATTGGCTAGGTTTCAGTGTCAACTCCGGTAGGCGCCCCTTGAGGACTTGCCAGGTGGTTTCTACCCTCGTGAGTTTACTTCTTCAAGGCCAGGAGGAAATTATCTGCACTGCCTTTTTTTATTTATTTTTATTTTTTAAGTTTATTTTAGCCATCAGGTGGGAGTGGCACCTTAATCAAGTAGGTAAATAAAATGAAAAAAATGTAGATCTTGTCTAGAAAGAAGTTGCCCAATCATGTAGATAATCAGGAGCATTTTGATGCCTAGGAGAAAGTAATGGCGGAGGAGGGGAACACATGGTATTAGTGGCTATATTCTGAGACAGAAGTAAATTCTGGCCCCCTTCCCCCCAAAGGGGTAAGTATAAGCTAGGACAGCTCAGTTAGCTTTCTAGGCAAAAGGACCCAAGGTAATCATGTCAAAATAATCTTACGTTAGAAGATAGGGGTCAGTATGATGGAAAATTATATTGTTTCACATTCATAGAGCATTTAGGGTTTATAAAAACAGGAAACTTATGTTTCTATGTCCTTTAATTTGAATGACCTAGCACAGCACTCTTTCTTACACATCGGTCTCTCTCATTCACTGAACGAGATGACATGTTTCTCACTAATTTCTGAGTTTGTTGAATGTAGAAAAAGCAAATCTTGTCATTGCACCCAGGATGTATTCCAAGCCTCACCACCATGTAGGCTGTTGATATTTTTTAAATTAATTCAATATTAAATGGCTTAATTTTGTTAGATATTTCTTCTTTTTCTCAACCTAAAGTTACCATTTTAATAATTTGAATTTTGTTAATTCCACTGAGACACTATTACAATAAGCCTAACTGAGGTTCAAAAGGATATCCCTTTAATATTTAAAAATGGTTTTCCTATCTTGCTTTGATCTTTATTCTACGTAAACATTCTCAGTAATTGTTAACAGTTTCATATTTTGTGCTTGAATAATGCTTTGCTGTCCTAGTCTGGCAATTGGTTTTTGTTGTTGTTGTTTGTTGTTTTGTTTTGCTTTTTCATGATTTTGATTCCTTTAACAAAACACAGTAGTCAAGCTGTAGGCTTATCGAAATAGCATCATGGGACTACCTCCTTTTTCGTTCTTGATATTATGTTCCTATTCATTTAACCAATAGCTAAAATATCAATGATGGCATATTATGCATGCCATTATTTACTTTTATTGGCTTAATGATAAATTGAAATTCTTAACAAAACAGATGGAAATTGAAGAAAATCAATATCATATTGACATAATATAATAGGCAAATAAGCATGAGACAAGTCACTAAAAATACATAAAAAGATAAAAGAAAACATTGAGCGCAAAGCAGATAAAAAAATGAATAAAATTGGACAAATTAGATAAATAAGGGAATAATTACAGGGAAAATAAATATAGATTCTCCTGAATGAAAATTATTGTGAACAGAACTTAATGTCACGTCTCGGTGGTGTTACTATTTGCTCTAATAAACTCCATGGAATTGTGAGAGTTTTTGAGGATTTCACAGGAATTTTTAAAAATTTTCCATTTTCATCCTCAGAGAAAGTGCATAAAATTATGGTCTTATCCTTAAGGGAGAAATAGATCTCCCTTATTTTCCCCAGGTGTGCTGAGACAAAAAACAGATCTGTTGACACAGCAATTAGCAAGTCATTGGAGTCATAGCAGAGGGAATTAATTGAGAAAACAGAAACTACTAAAGGTCCCTGAAAATCTCTATGTTAATGTTAATTTCCTATTGTCTTAGTTTTTCATAGGTGATGAGAAGGGAGAGCCATTGACTCTAAAGTTTATATAAAGCACCGTGGCAACCCCATATTTCCAGAATGTAATATTTTCAGTTATTTGTAACGTAAAACAAATAGAATAAAAGTGAAAGTAAGCAGTAGTAACGTATTAAAATAGAGAATCAGTGACTTCTGGACAAATGACTTCCAAACACCATGTTTCACAATTGTGTTTAATTAGATCATATATGTTCAAGGTAAAAGATTGGTAAAATATCCTAATGATGCATTACAGTGCCTACTAATTATATATACAATGCTGAGAACACCAAAGACCAAAACTCTATAATTACCACTGTGTATGCTTTAAATCCTGACAGAGTCCTTTTTTTTTCAGTGAAAAGACTTAAACAGTAAAAAAAAAATTTAATAAAAAATTATATTACTGTCAAAATAAGAAGAGTAGTTCAAGAAAAAAAACATATTTTGTTGTACCAAATTTTAAACTGGAACGTAGACTGTCCTAGCTATCCAATTTCAATTTTATTGTATTTTAATTATAGCTTAATTCCACTAGATGTCAGTATTGTATAAGATCAGAAAATAACTTGCCTTAAAATTTCTCTTCGTGTTTTAACCGCTCCTACAAAATGAATAAGCCCTACTTAAGCATGTATGTGCACATACGTGCCATTTTAGTATATGCAACTAATTATCGTTACAAGTTACCCAGAATAATCTACAAGAGTGTGATTCCGAAACTGTGTCTTCACCCACTAATTACAAGTTTTGAAACTGATTCAGAATTGGTATTACCTTGCAAATGTTCTGAAACAATGTTCACCATCTTTGCCACATTCTATATGCATGCACCTCTTCATTTTTGATTTGTCCTTATTCCAGCCATTAGATTTTGAAACAAAGAAGGCATATACTTTTAAAGTAGAAGCCTCCAACCTTCACATTGACCACAGATTTCACTCCGCGGGCCCTTTTAAAGACACAGCCACAGTGAAGATCAGTGTGCTGGATATTGAGGAGCCACCGGTGTTTAGCAAGCCGCTCTATACCATGGAGGTTTATGAAGACACTCCAGTTGGGACCATCATCGGTGCTGTCACTGCACAAGACCTAGATGTGGGCAGTAGTGCTGTTCGGTAAGAAAAAGAAACTTTTCATTTTCTGTGTGTCGGAAGAGAAAGGAAAAACAATGCTCTGTCCAAACCTGCATGGATGATTGAGTTTGGGGAAAATGTTATGCCTTCGCGTTATACGTATTAGAGGAAAAGCCACAGGATTTGAACAAAGACATCTGCTATCAGTCCCTGTAGCAGTGGCTTAACAGTGGCATGATGGTGAACATGTTACTCAAGCTAACCAGTCGCAATTTTTCATTTGTAAAAGGCATTTATTAATACAACCTCAAAGGATGAATTCCCATGATTCATGATATGGAGATACTTTCACAGTACCTGAAGTATAGTAGACATTTAATACATTTTTTCAATTACTCAAAAATCTCTGTCTCTTGCTGGAAGTTAGTGTTTGAGAAAAATGGTTTGACCACTTGCCATTTGCAGTTCATTTTTTTCACTGACAATTGTGTCCACTGATGAAAGCAGTTAGAGCCAGTTCTAGGGTAAGATGAATTATGGAATTGCTCAAAGCCCAGACGTTACAAAGAGCTCCTTTTGCTATAAGGCTGCTTGCTGGGTAGTGAGTCAACAAAGCCATTGGTAAAGTAAGAAAATAATCTCTCTCTCTCCTTCCTCCCGAAACCCATACATTCCATTTGTACTACTACTGAAAAAGTGGGATTTCCCTTTCCCTCACTTATACATTGATTCTGCGATATAGTTTGAGACTTCCTATTGATTCAACTCTATTTCTTCTGAACCTTTCAATTCCCTGCTAGCTGCCCATATCCCACATGCATACAAGAACTGGGAAAACAAACAAACAAACAAACAAAAGTAGAAAAGAAAGAGAGAGAGCAGTGTGTGATTTGTTCTGAATCTTCCACCTCTAAGGGGTTAAACCTTCATATACAAAATCAGACCAAAGAAAAGTTGGCTTTTGATGCAAAAAACACTATTGACCTAAGGAAAATATATAAACTCATATCTTATAAGACTTTCTGTCATGGGGCAATAATACAAAAAATGCATAAATCATTCAGTGGTTACCTCAACACATTCATAGCATATAGGAAAGTCTCAGGAAATGGCTTCAGAGCAGGTAAGCCTTGTTCTTTGTATTCATATGAATCTATCTCCCAAGATGGTCTGAGTATTCCTCTTCTCGAAACACGTCAGTGGTCAGGAGAGAACGCTAAAGAAGCACCATTTGTCTTGGGAAAGAGAAGAGAAATAGAAACTCCTGAGTGCCCCTACATGTCAGGTTGAATGCTGGTTAATTTCCTCATTGGATTCAAGTTGTTGTTCTACATTGAAATTCTCTATGATACATACAGTAAATGAGAATTCTGGAACATAGTGAAACATGACATCTAGAGAACAGGCTAAGTTATTTAATGTACTGTATGTTCTATCTTTGAAGACTGATCAAAGCATGATGGGATCAAAATATTTATAAAATATGAACTTAATGCAGTATGTCAAAAACAAAACCAAACAAACCGGAGAATTTATAAGGAAACCCACCACCTGGCAAATGTGGGAGGGTGGTGAGGGTTTCAGATTTCCAAATACAAGAACATGTTTAGAGTTAAGATCCTGGTGTGAGGAATAAAGGAAAGCTATGTTTTAGAGAAACACTTCAACTGTAAGACTGGTTTTGTTGTTGGTGGTGGTGGTGGTGGGTGGGGGGAGGTTACTGTCACGCGAGCTAGTGTCCGACAAGAGCTACTGTATATGGAAAAAAGCGGCATCACTAGTCTTCCTTCTAATGGGTAGCAGCCTGACTCACCAAAGCTGTAGACCCAGAGGGATCTAATTGATCCCCGTGAGGGGTTGTCAAAAGACAGAGCCGCTTTTGAGTCAACATGAAAGCTCTCTTCCTTCCATGTCCTTGGAGTAAATAATAAGCTTGAATCATGTCAGTTGAGGAAACATAGGGTATGAATCATCGTATTTTGGGCCTGAAAACATGTTTGCTCACTTAAAAATGGTAGTAAAAAGATGTTGTGAAAAATAAGCATCGAAATGTGGAATTACCTAACATTTAGGTACACTTTGTTTCCCTTTGCTTCACTGTCTTTTCACAGGGTTACTGTACGAGGCATTAATTCAGAGCTACATTATTCCATACCAGTGGGTATTTTATTACCTTTTTAAGGTTTATTTATTTATTTTCAGAAAAGAGAGAGAGAGAGAGAGAGAGAGAGACCACAAGCGGGGGAGGGGCAGAGAGAGAGGGAGAGAGAGAATTCCCAGCAGGCTTCATGCTGTCAGTGCAGAGCTCGATCCCATGTACTGTGGGTTCATGACCTGAGCTGCAATCCAGAGTCGAATGGTTAACTGACTGAGCCACCGAGGCACCCCAGTATATTATTTTATTATCACTGAGCCCAGAATAAAGAACCAGAATGCAATGGCATTAAGCAAGGATTAAAACAGTTTTGAAGAAAGGTACAGTTGGGTGTGATAACTCCAAATGTAGTTGACCCTTGAACAATGTGGGGGTTAGTGGCTCTAACCCTCTGCATAATTGAAAATCCACACGTAACTTGACTCCCCAAAATCTCTAATAGCCTATTATTGACCAGAACCCTCATGATTAATGTAAGCAGCCATTAACATATATTTTGTATGTTATATATATTATATACTGCATTCTTAAAGTAAGCCAGAAAAATAAAACGTATTAACAAAAGCATGAGAATGATAAAATACATTTCCAAAACTGTTTTGTATGTATCAAAGAAGACCCTCACATAAGTGGACCTGTGCCGTTGAAACCTGTGTTGTTCAGGAGTCAACCGTATACCATATCTGGTCCCCCCCATCCCAAGCTTAATTTCTCATTATTGTTTCCTTTACTCTTCTAGCCTTTGCTAGTAGATACATTGATTTCCTGTCTCTAATGTTCTGTATCCTTTGACCCTCTTATTATATAGTTTATGAGAACAGTTTCTTCTGAGTCAAGTGAGAATGAGTTTGCCCACCACTGGTGAAGTGAGGGATTTTCACAACAGTAGTCTCTTAAGCTTAGAAATGAAATTTAATATATATGATCACTATTCAGTTACATGAAAATTAACATTTGTCTTGAGTATGAGTGATTTGAACTACAGAGAGATTTTAGTGGATAATTTTGTTCAGTCTGCCATGTTTCTTTTGTTACAAAGACATTAACTTCTTAGTTATCCTATGAATTTTAAAAGAAAATTTAATCTAATTAATTTTATGTATAAAATAGGAAAAGGGATAATTCAATTCTAAACTCAATCTATGTAAGAAGTATGGGATGATAAGAATCTGATGACTCAAAATGTATTTTGTGCATATAAACTTCCATATATAAATTCAAAATAACATAATTTAATTGAACAACTAAAATGCTCCTTATTCATGTAACCTTCTGTTTAACGGTATTTCTAACCAAAACCTACCACGTAAATCAAGTAGTAAAATCAATTAATAAACAGAAAACCATTATCAATTACCATAAGTAGATTGTGATATTTAAAATAATTAACAACTTGTCATTAAAATAGAAATGTTTATCTGTGTCCTGCTTAAAATTATCTTAAATCCTAAATTTGGTCTGTTCACCAGAGTTTTGGGAAAAAAAATCTGTAATCAACTGGCATTGATTTTTTCATCATGAATTAAGAGACTATCAGTGTAGCTGATTTTTATTTGAGAGACATTTCCAATACATCAAAAATCTTATTATATGGACAGGAAGTTGAGCTCAACTACAAAACACCCTTAGGAGGTGAGAGGAAAAAGAGACCCAGCTTATCAAATACCATCTGGTAGCAACATATATAATTTATTTTCAGTGGTAATTAAATGGTAAAAATTCGGGGTGCCTGGGTGGCTCAGTCAGTTGATCGTCCAACTTTGGCTCAGGTCATGATCTCATGGTTCCTGAGTTCGGGCCCCGCATCGGGCTCTGTGCTGACAGCTCAGAGCCTGGAGCCTATTTCCGATTCTGTGTCTCCCTCTCTCTCTGCCCCTCCCCTCATGTGCTGTGTCTCTCTCTGCCTCTCAGAAATAAAGAAAAAACTAATAAAAAAAAGATTTGAAAAAATGGTAAAAATTCAGGAGTGTCTGGGTTGCTCAGTCAGTTGAATGTCCAATTTTGGCTCAGGTCATGATATCATAATTCGTGAGTTCAAGCCCCACATGGACTCACGGCTGTCAGTGCAGATCCCACGTCAGATCCTCTTTCCCCATCCTCCCATTTTTGCACTCCCTGTCTCTCAACAACACGAAACAAAACAAAACAAAAAACAGGCAAAACTTCAAAATTCAAAAAGTTGCCCACTCCCAGACATTAATACATTCAGCCTCTACTGCAGTGTCTAAATTCCACATTCCCCTTTTCCCCCTAAGTTTCTTTGAATTTTTCCATAATACCAGGTTCTCTCTACTTTTTATTCTCATATTTACATCATTTGTATGCCATATATTTATTTTTTCACATCTTTAATTTTTCATTCTCCACTTTCATTTTCATTTATTTAGTGAGATTTTTGTACGATTAAATGATGAAGTATTGGTATAAATTTTTTTTTTACATTTTATTAAGTTTTTCATAGATGTCTTGCATTTTTTTGATGTTTATTTACTTTGAAGGAGAGCATGAGGGGGAAGGGGCACAGAGAGAAGGAGACCCAGGATCCAAAGCAGGCTCCAGGCTCTGAGCTGTCAGCACATAGCCTGACACAGGGCTTCAACCCATGAGCTGTGAGATCATGACCTGAGGTGAGGTCGGATGTTTAACTGACTGAGCCACCCAGGCACCCAAGATTTTTACATTTTAGCATTTTTAGAGAAGTTTAAGTTCACAGTAAAACTTAAGTTTGCAGAGATTTCCCCGATATCCCTTGCCACCACACATGCATAGGCTCCTCCATGACTGATGTCCACCAGAGTCGTACGTTTGTTCCAACTGAACCTACACATCATAATCACCCACAGTCCATAGTTTACCTTAGGATTCACTCTTGGTTCTGTACATTCTGGGGGTTCAAGTAAATGTATAATGACCTGTATCCATCAGTAGACATCATACAGAGTATTTTCACACTAAAATCCCCCAGGCTCTGCCTATTTATCCCTCCCCCAGCCCTACCAAGCCCTGTATGTCAATTACATATTTATTGCCTCTATAGTTTAACTTCTCCAGAATGTCATATAGTTGGAGTCATAGAGTATGTAGGCTTTCCAGATTGACATCTTTCTCTTAGTAACATACATAAAAATTCCTTCCTACCTATTTATGGCTTCCTAGGCCACTTCTTTTTAGTGTTGAATACTATTCTGTTGTCTCGATGTACCAGAGTTTATTTGTCCACTCACTTACTAAAGAAGATCTTAATTACTTTCATGTCTTGGCAATTACTGATGAAGCCATATAAAGATCTATGTGCAAGTTTGTAGGTGGAAATAAATTTTCAGCTCCTTTGTGTCAATACCAAGAAGTGCATTTGCTGGAGCATATGGTGAGATAATGCCTAGATTTGTAAGAAGCCACTACCTTGTCATCTAAAGTGGCTGCGCCATTTTGCATTGCCACCAGCCATGAATGCAAGTTCTGGTTACTCCACACCCTCACCAGCATTTGGTGTTGTCAGCATTCCAAAGTTGGGACATCCTAATAGGTGTGTAGTAATATCTCATAGTTGTTTTAATTTGCTGATGAAAGAGCTTGATAGGACATCTTTTTACATGCCTATTTGACATCTGTATAGCTTCTTTGGTAAGATTTGTTAAATTCTTTGACCAGTTTTTAAAATAAGTTTTTGTTTTCATATTGTTGAACTTTATGAATGCTATTTTTTTTCCCCAGTGCAATCAAAATGAGCAGGGAATTTTAGTAAAGGTTGCCTTTCTTTCATAGTGTCAACTCCAGATAAGATCCTATTGTAAGCCGGACATTTGATGGATGAACAGCTTGATAAGAGCATGTCTAAAGCTTTATATACTCAATTATCCGAGTTTCTGCCTAATGGCTGCCCAAGAATATCAAGCAGATATTATAGATATGCAAATAAAGTCATTGATAAACATATACAACTCAGATATACCATTAAGTGATGTTCAGCTCAGAATTAGCATTCAGAAATCTGAAAATGAGATTCACCAAAATTCACCCTTTCTCTTTACCTTTGTTCACACAATTCTATTCCCTACATAAAATAGTTTCTCACTCTCTATTTCATCTTCTTCATCCTAGAATTCTGCCATCTTAGGTGGCAAAGCCATATATATATGAATAGGCAATAATATATATATATATATATATATATACACACACACACACGTACACATACACACACACACACACATATATATATATATATATATATACATATATATATATTCTTTTTTTTAAATTTTTTTTCAACGTTTATTTATTTTTGGGACAGAGAGAGAGCATGAACGGGGGAGGGGCAGAGAGAGAGGGAGACACAGAATCGGAAACAGGCTCCAGGCTCCGAGCCATCAGCCCAGAGCCCGACGCGGGGCTCGAACTCAAGGACCGCGAGATCGTGACCTGGCTGAAGTCGGACGCTCAACCGACTGCGCCACCCAGGCGCCCCTATATATTCTAACTCACTTCTCCTTCCTCTCAATCTTGTGTTTTTCCTATCTTTCATATTCACTAAAGACACCAACCATATTGAACTCTATCATGGTACCTACCATTTTTAGCTTATTGAATAAATATGTATTCACTTTTTAACCACCATCCACAAATACATTAAATAAAAAGATACTTGATAGTAATATTTCCTTATTCTCTTACATACTACATGTAAAATTCTCTTAATATATTTATACTAATATATAATGAAATGTAGAGTATGTATGTATGTATATATGTGCATTTGATTTTTCCAAATTGACCATAAACAGATCTAGGTATATAAACATAATAGGTTTTTTGGTTTTTTAAAGGTTTGAAGACCTGGCTGTTTAGATATAATCTTTATTGAGCCTTATCTCTATATTATTATCTCTATATCTCTCTACATAGAACCATCTTAACTCAATGCAGTCAAGAGTATACTCTTTGGGGGCGCCTGGGTGGCGCAGTCGGTTAGGCGTCCGACTTCAGCCAGGTCACGATCTCGCGGTCCGTGAGGTCGAGCCCCGCGTCAGGCTCTGGGCTGATGGCTCGGAGCCTGGAGCTTGTTTCCGATTCTGTGTCTCCCTCTCTCTCTGCCCCTCCCCCGTTCATGCTCTGTCTCTCTCTGTCCCAAAAATAAATAAACACGTTGAAAAAGAAAGAGAAAAAAAAAAAAAAGAGTATACTCTTTCTTCCTCCTTCTCCTCCTCCTCCCTTCTTCTTCTTCTTCTTCTTCTTCTTCTTCTTCTTCTTCCTCTTCTTCTTTTTTGTAAATGTTTTTTCAGATCCTTAGCTTTTATAAATAGAGTTAATGGAAGCTAAATGTCATCAGTACCTTTGCAAGTAGACACCATACAAAAATCAACTTTGGACAAATAATTCTCTTGAGGGTCCTAAACACAACACAGTAGTAAAAAAGTCAATAGGGCAACCTCACCAGATATTAACACTTAAAGCTGCTACTGTAGTGCCTAAATTCCATAATTCTTTCTACTTTTTCCCTGAGTTTCTTTGAAATATTCCATAATATAAGGTTCTATCTGCTTTCCCCCCATGTCTATCATTTGTACATATTATCCCTATTTTTTCATTTAATATTTTCTGTATTCTTTATAGTTATTTTCCCTGCATCTTTCTAGTGATCTAAAAATTTGCAATATATATTTTGGTGATACTTAATCCTAGGTAGTGTTAAAGGTCAGGTTGTCTCCGCTTAGAATTAATGAAGTGATTCATGAAAGATAGTTTCTGATAAAGAGAGTAACACATGATTTCTTTTTCTTAAAGTGAGGTTTAAAAATGCTTCATTATGTAGAGTCCAATTTCTCATTTTGTACAACTCTAATCACCCTTTGTATTCTGGTTTTTATTATTTAGCAGAGAGCAAACTAATTTTATATTTATGGACTGTTTTCTTAGAAAATACTGAAGACTCAGATAGCAATTGGGAGAAAACATTTTATCCGTAAGGTTATATAAAATATTCATTAAGATAAAACAGTTAATCCTTTTTGAGCACTGCTTGCCTTATCTCTTTACTTTAGCATTCACAATGTGAATTTTAATATATATATATTTGCAAAAGACACATCTGATAAAGGACTGTTCTCTAAAATATACAAGAATTCTTTAAAGTCAAGGGTGAAGGAGATGAAATAGAAGGTGAGAAACTATTTTAATCGAAGGGAATGGAATTGTGTGAACAAAAGTAAAGAGAAAAGTTGAGTTTGGGTGAATTTCATTTTCAGATTTCTTAACGCTAGTTTTCAGTTATGTAATTTATCAGAGACTGGATTTACATATCTGTAATCTCTCCTTGATCTTCACTAGCCAGAAACTCAGCAGAAGCTACCCCCAGTGAGACACCTGAGTATGTATAAGCTTTAGACATGCTCTTATCCAATTATTTATCCATCCGAATCTCCCATTTACAAGCAGATCTATGGTGAGGTTGACAATGTTAGAGAAAGGCAACACCTTTACTAGAATTCCCTGCTTATTTTCATTGCACTGGGAATGAAAGAAGCATTCCCTCTAAATTTACATCAATGAAATGATGAAGAATAATTCATTTGAAAGGTTGTCGATAGAGAAGATAGAGATTTTAACTTGCCATGAAGAATGAGAAATTCCTTTGTGAATAAGCTTATTTTGCTTTCCTCAAATGACCAATCCATTGACAATCAATAAAAAGGAGCTACTGCAAAGAACGTGCACAAAATGGACAAGTTTACTTTTATTTACTTTGGGTGCCACCAATATATAGTGAATTTGATAACCATCAGTATATAGTGACATTGTAATAGCTAATTTGTTCCTGGCTTTGAGCCGGGCACTTTGGTGAGTTTTGTTGAAACATTATAACTGACGTTATTTTATAGAGGGAGAAACTGAGGCGTAGGAAGATCCAATTATGTCTTCAGTAAGGATGAGAATAGGATTTAACGATAAGCAGCCAGATTCTAAACGGAGAGCTAAGTGTTTCCCTTTTTCAGGGCAATTGAAATACTCACCTAAGTTTTTGAGTTGCTTTGCAATTTTAAGAAAATTGTTGAAAATATAATTAAAATTTCATAGTTTTGAGTAGCTTATTAAACAAAATTTGGTAGAAAGCCAAAACAAGTCAGTAAAAATGTACAATATTTAATCCCTTAAATATGGTAACCATGGACTATATTATACACTCGAAAGTATTCTAAACACTTTATTTATGTTACCCTGATTTAATTTATTTTAATGTTTCTATTTATTTTTGAGACAGAGGGAGACAGAGCATGAGCAGGGGAGGGGCAGAGAGAGGGGGAGACACAGAATCTGAAGCAGGCTCAGGCTCTGAGCTGTTGGCACGGAGCCTGACGCAGGGCTCAAAGTCACTGAGTGTGAGATTACAACCTGAACCAAAGTCGGACGCTTGACTGACTGAGCCACCCAGGCGTCCCTGTGTTACTCTGATTTAAATCTTACACCAACTTTAACTAAATCTGAAAAATGTTTAATTGAACTGACACCATTGACATTTATCAAGCTGGAAAAGCAAAAACCACAATATACGGTTGTTTTATTAACGAATTTTTGGTATGTATTGAAGTAAAATTTTATTATTTGAGATTCAGTGCCTTTCATTTTTTTAGACAACCACAAAGTTCTTATAAGATTTAGACAAAATTGAGGATTTATCGACAAAATTCAGTGGATCTGTGATACAGACTTACAGGTCTAATTTTTATGTGGATTGACCAATCCATTGTTGAATTTGCTTTTATTTTTAGACAAAATTTTATGTTATTCTAGTGATACACTCAAGGAAATCTCAATGGCTAAGTGTCCAGATACTAATTAGGGTGATGTGTTACTTTGAAGGCTATCTTATTATATTTCATGCTAACTCCTCAAAGTGACAAAACATCCAAATTTATATATTGTTTTTATAACTGACTTTTTGCATTTACCTTTTGCCTGCTGGAGGTTTCATTCTTTGCTTTATCTTGAAATGCTCGGGGAGTACCCCATATACAGCACACACATTTTATAGCTCATTCCCTTCTCTCTATAATTTCTTTAATTGCTTTTATAAATAGACTTTTCTCACATTTATTTGAAATTTCATATTATTTTGATTTTTAAAGATCAGTTTCTTTATTTTATTATTTTCATAAGTTTTATTTAAATCCAAGTTAGTTGACATATAGTGTAATTTAGTAATTCATAACTTACATATAATACCCAATGCTCATCCCAGCAAGTGCCTTCCTTAATGCCCATCACCCATTTAGCCCACCCCCCACCGAATACCCCACCAGCCACCTTTAGTCTGTTCTCTGTATATGAGTCTCTTATGGTTTGTCTACCTTTCTCTTTTTATCTTAGTTTTGCTCCCCTTCCCCTATGTTCATCTGTTTTGTCTCATAAATTCCACATATGAGTGAAATCACATGATATTTGTCCTTCTCTGACTTAACTTATTTTACTTAGCACACTTTTACTTAGTACTTTACTTAGTACACTCTAGCCCCAACCATGTTGTTGCAAATGGTAAGATTTCTTTCTTTTTGATCACTGAGTAATTTTGCATTACACACACACACACACACACACACACACACACACACCACATCTTCTTTATGCATTCATCCATAGATGGACATTTGGGCTCTTTGCGTACTTTGGCTACTGTCGATAGTGCAGCTATAAACGTTGGAGTGCATGTGCCCCTTCGAATTAGCATCTTTGTGTCCTTTGGATAAATCCCTAGTAGTGCAGTTGCTGGGTCATGGGGTAGTTCTCTTTTTATTTTTTGAGGAACCTCCATTCTGTTTTCCACAGTGGCTGCACCAGTTTGCATTCCCACCAGCAGTGCACAAGGGTTCCCTTTTCTCCACATCCTTGCTAACAAAGGATCAGTTACTTTAAATATATCATAGATATAAAAACCTCTCCCTAGAAAATATTATGACTAGTTGATGAGTTAAGAGAATGTGAGTAATTTTCAGAATGTAAAGGAGCTAAAGAGTAAACAAACTGCAAAGAGGAGATGAAGCTTTGTTATCAGAAAAAAGGGAAATAAAAGCCGTCTTTTAAATATGATGTCTATATTTGGGTGTCAAATGGTAAATTACTCTAGTTAGAATGTCTGTAGTGCAGAGACGTTTGGCCACAGCCACTAGAGAGTAAATAATTCCAACTGTGACTTGCATCAACAAGCATTTGATTCAGTTCAAGGAAGTAGTTAAGTTGAAGGTACCTGAAAAGGGCTTCAGAATTAATGTTTGAATATTCAAAGATACACATGAAGTAATTCCATGCTTGAAATATCATCAGACTATTATTAACAACAGTCAGGTGTTTTATAACATAATGGAACTCATACATACAAGATATTATGGATAGAAGAGTAAATTTGGTGATGAATTCTGAGTATTCTGTAGAAACTTACTGTAACAACAAAGCAAAATTCAATTATTTCACTATTCTCATTGGAGAGACACTGTTAACACCAATTAAAATAGATAAATTAGATAAAAGAAGTAAGAAGATAGAATATCATAATAAAGAAGCAATAAATCTGTCTGGAGGGATTTGCTAAGGCTTCACAGGGAGAAACATGGGCAAAGGCATGATCACATTCCGTCCTTATTTAGTCAGATAGTGCTGTCCATATTTTGTGATACATGAGAAACTGAAAGTTCTGTTTAATGCTGAAGCTCTTAATGGCAGAACCCAAACTGAATCAATATTTGCCTAACCTTTACTTTTTTCCCACTAGAGCGAGCTGCTTCTGAGTTTCTGGGTATAAGACTCTAGGGACAGATAAAGTTGGCATTTAGATACATAAAAATCTGATGCACAGTCAGAAGACCACATGTGACTATTTATTTTTTTAATGTTTATTTATTTTTGAGAGACAGAGAGACAGAGTCTGAGCAGGGGAGTTACAGAGAGAGAGGGAGACACAGAATCCGAAGCAGGCTCCAGGCTCTGAGCTGTCAGCACAGAGCCCCACGTGGGACTCGAACTCACAGACTGCGAGATCATATCTTGAGCCAAAGTCAGATGCTCAACTGACTGAGCCACCCAGGCACCCCACCACATGTCACTTTTTAAAAATGAGTGAGAGGGTCCCCCTTTGGCTGCATCCTCATCAACAGCTGTTGTTTTCTGAATTGTTAATTTTAGCCATTCTAACAGGTGTGAGGTGGTATCTCATTGTGGTTTCGATTTGTATTTCCCTGATGATGAGCGATAAAAAACTAAGAAACTCTTAAGCAACCTGGAGGGAAATTAAAATATAACAACTCTAATTTTAATAAAAATGTGGATTATGATGTATTTCTCTTTCTTTAAGGATGTATTTATAAACATATTATGTGCCTCCAAGTGGAAAATTTAAAGACAGAAGATTTATGACTTTATTAAATGATTATAATTTTATTTATTTTTAAAAAGATTTTTTTTTAGTGTTTTTATTTATTTTTGAGACAGAGAGAGACAGAGCATGAGCAGGGGAGAGGCAGAGAAAGAGAGGGAGACACAGAATCTGAAGCAGGCTCCAGGCTCCGAGCTGTCAGCACAGAGCCTGACGCGGGGCTCGAACTCATGGAGTGTGAGATCATGACCTGAGCCAAAGTCGGACGCTCAATCGACTGAGCCACCCAGGCGCCCCAAATGATTATAATTTTATAAAAATGTTTCATTTCACAGCAAACAACAAGAGAAGCTCTCTATACCGTCTATGATATAACGTTTAACTTTCCTAAGGGGAAAGTTAGAATGAAGAAGAGGATTAGGAAAAACAAAACAAAACAAAACTAAAAGGGATTAATAGGAAACTAACAACTAAGATATAACAAAGTTTGAGAGAAAAGTTGGGATTTCTAAGAAAAAAAAATTAATTGTGATTCTTGATGAAGCGACTATAACCTAAGTGTTGTCGTATGTGCCTTAGGTTCTCAATAAAATGTTTGTGAAAATAAATTGAATGGGATTTACTTTCATTTAATTATCTTCCTCAAAAAAAAAAAAGAAAAAAACAAAACAAAACAAAACAGTGACTAAGACAGAATGAAGACATTCTGGTTATTATCATATTAACAAAAGAAAATTTTCTACCTTGACCTGAACCATTACTCCTACATCTTTATTGCTTAAAGAATGAGATGTAATACTTTTAGAGTAACTCTGGACCATCAAGGACTTTTTACAAAATGTGTTTGAGAATTTAGCTTTTCCATTAACTGTGAGAAAGTTATTAGGCAAATTAAAAGACACAATTTTAAGGAGAATGCTTACCTAATGGAGAGAAGAAAACTTTTTAAGGCATTTCTGAAAACTCATTTACAGAAAAGTAATAAAATTGTACCCTGTCAAGTGGTCTGCAAAGATTAAGTTAATGCTTTAATTTTTGATTTCTATTCAATTGTGAAAACAGGTTTCTTAGCAACGGTGGTTGCATACTTACATGAACTATACATTTATTTCATTATATATAGATCATAAACGCCTTTTTTAAAATTTAAATCTCATCTACTTACCAAATAAGGGTAACATGATTCAGATTCTCTATCTCAGGGGTTTTCTCATTTATATAGGTGAGTGAGGCCAAATTAGACAGTTCATGTAATACTGTTGTGAGCAGTTGCAATTAGAATATCCTTCTACCCTTAGATTGGCTGTGGACTGTGGCAAACCTAAAGTAAACATGTGATCTACACTCTGGAAGGGTGTATCTCCTGAAAATAATCTAGACATTTTAGGACATGGTCTTCTCTGAAAATGTCTAGGAAATGTAGGAGTACCTCCATTTCCACTTCATTGATGGGGGTCATTTCTTGCTATATTGGGCAAAACATCACAATTTAAAATGGTAGTTGTTGCCTCATGGTTATTGTTCAATCAGGCACAGGGATCAGTCAGTCACCCAAAGGTAGGGCATCAGGACGATGCCAGGACGTTCTACAGGACCTACAGTCTTGGAGCCTGATGAGTTATGGGAAGATGCTGAAGATATTTAGCTGAGTAGAAAATGTTCAAATAAGTTTCAGTAGAACTCCAGAAGGAGGCAAAAAGCTTCCAGAAAGGATAACATCCAGAGAAAGGAGGCACCAAAAAATACGGTGACGGAGCTAAAAATTAGACGCCAGACAATAGTGGATGAGTGCCAAATGAAAAACACCATTGTGTGAACTAGGGCCTGGATGTTTGTGCTCATGGTTTGTACCCCAGGGGTCTGCGTGGGAGCTCTGTGGTTCAGGAATTTTAAAGTTGAAGACTTTGAATGTCACAACTTGGTCCCAGTAGTAAGCATATGTTTTTATGTTAGGGAATCTTTTTTTTTTTTTAATCTGGGAAGTAAAACGAAATAATCGGTAATGTGGAAAGAGAAAAGGGATACACACACATGTACACAAACGCATGATTCTATGCCGAGTCCCACATATTTTATCTCATTTCATCTTTACAACAACACTCACTGTTACTGTTAAGTGGACATCGTTTTCCAAATAGAAGACAAGGAGACTAGGTATCAGAGGGGAAGGACTTTGAAACTAAAAAACAGACTCTTGACCAAAAGAAAAAAAAAAAAAAAAAAAGATGGTTACTAGAGAGGAGGTGGGTGAGTGGATGGTGGAGGCGAAATCGGTGATGGGGATTAAGGGGCGAACTTGCTGTGATGAGCCCCGGGTGGTGTAGGGCAGTGTTGAATCGCTGTATTGTACACCTGAAACTTACATTACACTCTATGTTAACTGGAATTTAAATAAAGACATTAAAAAAAAAGAAATTACCATCAACTCCCTGGCCCTACCAGATTACAAATTATCCCCCTTGATAATGTTCATTAGCCATAGAAACATGCCCCACCTCCTCAGTGTACTTTATACCACCCTCCTTGACCTAAATCTTTGAACTTTTTCCATATGATTGTGCCTTTCAGATATTTTTTCATGATTCTCAGCAGCTTATAGTTAGCTCCCCCCCACCCCCACACAACATGGTTTTGCTATGGCTGTAGCAGCCTCCTGAAATGTCTTTCCTCCTCTCCTCACTTTGTCTACCTCACTCTTGTCCCAAATGATTCCTGTATCACTTTCTAATGTCATCAAACGTCATGTGAAGGAAAGTTTGCCTGAACCAACGGGTGTTGAACTGGGAGTCTTTTTCTTGCACTCCTGGTGTGTTCTCTTTCCTATCAGGCGCTGAAATTGTCTGTGTCTCCCAGCTGGACTTCTCACTGGTGGGCATTGTGGTTTACTGTATTTCTCAACTCTAGTATGGTGTCTAGTATATAGCAGGCACTCCGAAAATATTTAGTGAATTGTACAATCGGACCCAGTTTCTCTACACAGACAATTTCCTCCAGAAATGCTATAGTCACTAAGGAGATTCAGTAGCCATTTTCTTCTAAATTATCCTTATGCTCAATTGAATAAAGGTACTGGAAAGGGGTTTTGTGAGAAAATGCTTCCTTGTTCAGAAAAGGAGATTATGTGATAGGGAGATAGCTCTATTATACTCTATCCTCTCTGACCTGTAAATGTGCCTTAAGTTCATTTATATATTTATTTCTGTAATATTTATTTCTGAGAGCATTCCTATGAGACAGGATGCAACATTGAAATCATAAGACATCAATGCCTTCTCACCCCTCAAATCAACCACGGAAGTATCCAAGGCAGACTAACGGCATGGCCCATCCTCTGATCCTAGCAGTTACTAACAAATATTAACAAGTTAAGAGTCATAAATATCATCTATGAAAGCAATTGGTTTTAGTCTAGTGCTGAAATGAGATGCAAACTAACCCCAGTTTAATTTTTTTTAGTGTTTTTATTTTATTTTTGAGAGAGAGGGAGACAGAGCATGAACAGGGGAGGGGCAGAGAGAGGGAGACACAGAAGCTGAAGCAGGCTCCAGACTCTGAGGCTGTGTGAGGCTCTAACTCCCAGACTGTGAGATCATGACCTGAGCCGAACTCGGATGCTTACCCAACTGAGCCACCCAGGCACCCCCTTTAGCCCCAGTTTTAAATAACCAACTTGTCAAAACAATAACTTTCTACTTTGAAATGCATGGCTTAACTAACTCCACAATGAACAACCGGATTCTTTGGCCTGGGGATTTAGATGGGCTCACTTCGATGATGTCTGTTTGTATTGACCTAGTCATGATTCCCAGGCCAGAGTAATGGTGATAAGTATATTGCACGTTGAGCCTTTTGATGAGCAGAGCTCTTTCACATAAAGTTCGATTTAAAATTGGTAAGACTACATAATGATAATTATATGGAAAAGATTGACGACGTGTGTCAAATATCCACTCTAAAAGTTTCTATGTGAACTGAGGCAGATTCCTTAATATCTCGACGATTCAGTTTCCTCATAGGCAAAGTGGGGAGATGAATAACTCTTACTTTTTTTTGTTTTTTTGTGGGGATTTAATAAGGTAATACAGGTAAGCATTTAGAACATTATCTGGTACATGCTAAGATTTCAAAATGCTTATTACTATGATTGAAAATATGTGTTTGAAAAAGACTTTTCACTCTATCTGCTGCATAAAGATTTATATAATTGCAATTTCTGGTTTTTGTAATTAATTTTCTTGGAATGTTTTAGTTCAGCTTCTTCACATAAAGAAGGTAACATCTGTTATTATCAAAAGGTTAACTAATAAAGAAGATAAAGGGACATTGCTCACTGTTTGTTTTAGAAAGTTGTACTGACATAGAGTAATAAAACAACAGTGTCTCCTTTATATGTATTTGAGGGAAATACTTCTCTATAAATTCCACAGTGTCAGTTACAAAATTGCCCCTTAGTTTCCATAATATGATTTTTTTCCCTATCTGTGGAAATGAAGATTCTACCTCTGTTCTGGCCAAAGTTCTTTGTAGCTGTATCCAGATGCTTCCCCCACCCCCAGTTCTTCCCACAGCCACCATTAAGGAATCTTTTACTGCTTGGAAAAGTTTTAATATTCAGCAGGTTAAGGAAACCCATGGTCAGCTTTAGAATTTTCGTCTCTGCTGAGCTTTCAAGGTGTCAAGACCCTAAAATAATATGAACAGCAGGAGTACTAAATCTTTCATTATTTCCAGTTTCCCCTTGAGCATACTGACTTTGCAATAAAGAAGCTGTCATTTACACTCTTCTTTATTGCAAGGTGGGTAATAGCTACAGGGAGAAAAATAAGGAATTGTGTCAAGTTAGCCTGACTGCCATTATGATTAATGTGTAATCATTGCACATTTGCATCTACTCTTTTTATATACAGGTACTTCATAGATTGGAAGAGTGATGGGGACAGCTACTTTACAATAGATGGAACTGAAGGAACCATCGCCACTAATGAATTACTAGACAGAGAAAGCACCGCGCAGTATAATTTCTCCATAATTGCGAGTAAAGTTAGTAAGTATGGCATGGACAGAATCAATGTTATACTGCAGTTCTTTGGATTGAACACTCTTAAACGAGTCCCTGCTGAGGTGTTTTTCATTTTTGGACTGACAGCTGAGTGGTCTCCTGGGGAAACTCAGAAACCTGTTCCTTTTCCTCGTAGCGTAAGTCCGGAGAAATTGTGACAGCCGCCAATGAGCCCTGTTTGCAGACTTGCATGAATATCTAGCAGTGAGTGCATTTCATTGTGTGACCTCATCCCTTTCAATGCTGTGCCCGCAAAAATCTGCCAGCTTTCCAGCTTCTCTTCCACGCCGGACCCCTGTATACAATATTGGGAGCTTCAGAGGCCAGGCAGGAGGAATTCATTATCACACAAAATAGCCCATTCTGAAATATTTTCTCAAACTGAAGAGAGTATTCTTAAAATCACCCCTCTCCCTTCTCTCTTTTTCGTAGAATGTAATTTTAATGTGATTTTTTTTTTTTTATAAATGTCACTGTGGAATATGCAGGAGCTATAAGCGGTTTTCTTTAAGGAATCCCTCAGAATCAATAGGATTGCTAGGACTGATCCCTTGTGTTGGTGTCTGCTTGGTCCAGAAGACAATCCTCTAGACTGAAAGTGGCGTGGGCCATATATGTTTGTCTGGACAACCTAGGATATTATCGCAGCTTCCTCAGGTAACAGATTAGTGGGGGGAATGGTGACATTTGGTTTTCGATGTAGTTTGCAAAATGAGTGCATCTCCCAGTCATCTGCTTCTGGTCTTGTGAAAGGCTTGGGGAAATCCCTTCTGAGTGTCTTTCATTTTGTTCCCTTCTTATTTTATTTTGTTCATCTGCTACTTTGGCAGCTAATTTCCTTTTTCTGTGCAGGGGAGAGCTGAATGTGAATATTTCTGTTGAGGGGTTTTTTGTTCAGTCTCCACTCAGTGGGTGTAAATATTAAACAGTTTCGTTTATCTTCAACAATTGTGACTAAAGAAGAATAGACACCTATTCTGAGGCCTTAATGATGTCTTTAACTGATTTCATTACTTCTAGGTTATTCTGATTATTAAAGGTCAGACTTACAAAAAAGAACATGCAGCTTCCATCTTGTTTCTTGGAACACTGACCTGTCACATAAAAAAAAACTGATTACCCTGAGGCTACCATTCTAGAGTGGTCACATGTGGGTGCTCAGGTTGACCATGCCAGTTCAGCTCAACCTTTCCATCATACCTTCCAGGGTGCTGAGTATGTGAGTGAGACTGTCTTGGAAAGTGTACTAGCTGAATACCACAGTGTAACATCCACCAATGCCATGTGAAACAGAACATGTGCCCAGACCAGCCCTGCCCGGATTCTTACAATGTTGTGAGAATGTCTAAAACAGTAATTAGGGGCGCCTGGGTGGCGCAGTTGGTTAAGCGCCCGACTTCAGCCAGGTCACGATCTCGCGGTCCGTGAGTTCGAGCCCCGCGTCGGGCTCTGGGCTGATGGCTCAGAGCCTGGAGCTTGTTTCCGATTCTGTGTCTCCCTCTCTCTCTGCCCCTCCCCCGTTCATGCTCTGTCTCTCTCTGTCCCAAAAATAGATAAATGTTGAAAAAAAAAATTAAAACAGTAATTATTTCAAGCAACTACATTTTAGGGTTATTTGTTGTGGCATGGCAATAGATAACTGCAGAACTCGGTGACACCATAAGTTGGAACTGTGACCCCTCGCTTGTAGGGTACACGTTCTCCGGCCTGTCAGAGTGGAAAAGAGAGAGGGAAACACACAAGTCTCTCTTATCTGCCCGATATGATACTCCATTGGCTGCCACTGCTTCTAGGACTAAATGGACTGGCAGGAAAGGCTGCTGCCCAAACATCGTCTTCTTAAGTGAACCTTGAGTTATCGGACGGTGCGGGTTCTGGGCATCCCATCTGCATAGGAACGTGATATGAGCACTCAGTAGTAGATCTTCTGGCTTCTCAATTCCATGGCCCCCTTGCATCGAAGGCAGTCTTCTTGGGTGAGTTTATAACATGATTTCTCAATTTTAGCCTTTGGTTTGCCCACTTGACCCTGAGGAAATTCACCCATCCTTGTTACGCTGAACAGGTGTTTTACAAGCTGCTCTTGTACCGTATGATTTCTCTGTCCTGCCATCTCCTTACAAAAGTATGTCCCCTGTACTCAGGCTTTGAGAGCAGATCATCCAGTCAGCTGCCAGAGCTGTAGAGCAGACATATCGTCAAGAGATCAGAATGCTGGTCTTCCCTTTTTGGAGGACACCTGTTTTCTTTAGGGTGTTTTCCTGAAGACTGCTTTCACGCTTGGCATCTTTTTTCTCCTCCTATACCACATCCGATTACAGTTACATTTGTTACTCATCATTTCTTTCATGTCAGCTCTCATCTATGTTACTCATCGAGTCTTGGGGGATAGCTTAACCATACTGTAGTTAGAAAATAAAGTTTAGCTTTAAGATCTTCGGCAAATGTGGTCAAAATGAATTGTTTGTGTTATAGACTATAAGACCTTCCTGAACCATTCACTCTAATGGCTTATACATAATAAGTGACAGCTAAGCAGAGACCGTTTCTTCATATCACTTTTATTTAGCAAAGACATATTGCCCATAATAAAAGATCATTCATTAGAAAACTAATCTTACTGAGACTTTCGTCTTAATACACACACACACACACACACACACACACACAAAACGCGCATATTTTTCAAAGTAGGACTAGCAGGCTTCTGTACCTTAACTGAAGATGAAAGTCTGCAGATAGTTCATTAATCACCTGTTCTGTAGTTCTGGAAGGTCTCTTTCTCCCCAGTGGCTATGTAGACCACGAAAACATCATCATTGCACGATAGTAGCACGTCTGACACCTCCAGCCAGAGCCTTGTGCTCCAACTTGTAGAAGATGAGACGAGAGTTTGTGCTTTCTCAGTGAAGCAGGCACCACCGAGTCTCAATTTTAGATTTTTCATATTTAGAGAAATTCATTTGCTTTTAGCTATCGACATGATTGGGGCACATGCTGGCTCTAGAGTTTACTTAAATGCAAATTAGGAAACCCTCATGAGTAGATTCTCATTATTTATGTTGGCCCTCACTGGGAAATATGTAGAACTGGGATTTAGACACATAATACATAAATACACACACACACACACACATATATATATATATATATATATACATATATATGTATATATACCCACCTATATGTATGTATATATATGCTACATATGTATATATGTCCATATATATCCATATATATAATCATTTCTAAAATATGTATCTCCCTGATCTGTTCTAGTATCTGTTCATAGACCACTGTATTTTAGAGTCCTCAAGGAAGTCTGCTGGGGTAAATGCTATGCAGTCATGTGAAAAATAAAGAGACTAAACACATACCTCATGATAATTAAAGATTTACAGTAAGAATAGCTTACTGTGGGCTTTATTTTGCTTGAGTTTGCAGAGTTTAAAAGTAAAATGTATTCATATTCTAATGCATAAGGCTGTTTTCACTGATCAAACTAGCCAGCTAAGCAGGTGACCATTATCATGGTGAATGACTGAGAAATAAATAGCTTACATTGTACTGGCAAGAAGAAAAAAAACACGTAAGTATACCTTATTGCACATTGAACTAGCATATGTTTCAGCCTGACCCTTACATATAAAATCTCAGGCAAAATAAATGTTACAAAGATTGAATAACTTTAATTAATTAAAAAGCAGTCATTAATCAGTGTTGCTATAGTTGGAGGTCCAAATAATTTATAAGACTCCTAATAATTCTTTTATGCTTTACTGCTTTGCTGTTTTTATGATACTAATTCTTGAGAATCTTAAAAAAGATAGAAGCTCCAAAAATTCACTTCATTCAAATTATCAGAAACTATCAACACACAAATGTTTCCAATATATTTTTGGTGTTGCTGTAACAAATATCATTAGACAAAGATAATTTAAAATATCTACATTAAAGCCCTAAAACATATTTTATATAATTACAAAATAAACAAATGATACCAGAGACAATTCTTTTCTCAGTCATATATTTATCCAGATGGCAATGGATTGTTTGCATTTATTGTGGAACAGCTCAAGTATCAGTGAGTGAATTGACTCACTAACTGTCATTTGGGGAAAATTTTGTATGTAAATATATCATTATGAGTTGGGATCAAATTGTTGGGTAATTCTTTTTTTGAGGTTATTTGGCATATAAAGCTATTTTGTTATAACTTCATTTTACTTCAACATAATGCATAGGATATCATCTTTGTATGTACAGAAAAATTAACCTCTGGCGTTACTATCCATAATTCAGACTAAACACAAATTCATACGTTCGTTGTCATAAGCTTGTCCAGAGTGTCATTTATATGCAAAACACGATTTGTTGTGGTTTATGGGAAAAAACAAGATGAAGTCTATTCTTAAGGATATTAAAGTTTAGAAGTAGTTAGAAACTGCTTCTACACAGAAAGCTTACTTTCTGTGTAGCTTACTACACAGAAAGAATAGATTTGTTTAAACAGAAAGAAATAGATTTTGTGGTACAGTTTTCTGAGGAATTCATCTGCCTGCATGCCACGTCGCTAGCCATGAAATTATGTTCTTAGACTAAAAGAGAAGAAAGTACCTAATTTTTCTAGAATAATAATAAGCAATGATAATAATATAAACTAAACAAGTCTTGTAGCTTGATATACATTAAATGAAGATGAGGATTATGGTCCACACTGTGACTGGTAGGAAATGGAGGCTCAGAGTTACTTCCTTTGCAGCCCCTGTCACACCTGGGGTCGTGACCAAAAGATAATGGGAGTCCTGGACTCTCTCCCCGCAAAACAGAATTCCACAGGGACAGTTGCTCACTTGCCTGTGCTTTATTAGCTATATTTTAAGTAAGGTGTTAGTTAAACTAGTCATAGTGACTTTCATATGCATAAGTACAAAATAGTAAAAACTTATTTATACATTTGCAACATACATATAATTAAATTGAAATGATTGTTAGTCTTGCTATCTATCTATCATCACCATATCTGTCATCATATCTATCTATCATCTCTATCTACCTGTCTATCTATCTACCTAGGTCTGTCCATCTCTCTACCTACAGTTCTGTAGTGAATTGGCATGTTTCAGAAATTGGATATATACCGACTCACATTTATTAAGTATTTGTATAAAATCACCATGTTTACTTATTTTTCTGTGATCATATTAAAGAAAGTCACTTGAGAAGAATTTTTTAAATTATAGAGAGTTGAACATAAAGTGAAATGGCATCTATAGTCTTGTTCACCGTAGGTGAAGGAAAATACACCAACAATCATGGTGCTCGCGGGTCATGATCCACAGAAGTTTCCTGGTTTATTGGTTGCATTGAACCCACTTTTGCTTCTCAGTTTAGTCTGTTTTTGACATTCATATATTTCATTTGCTAGAATGTACTAGGCTCTGTGTTAAACTCTGGAGGCTTAAAGACAAATATGACTCAGCTCTTGCTCTCCAGGAATTCAGAATATCTAAGGGCTTTATGGTATTGCAAATATTTAAAATTAATAATAGGTTCTCTCTAGTGTGTTCATTGGGAGGAAAAAAAAAACTGGCTGTATTTTTAAAGGTTCCTTTTTCTTCAGAAATCAGTTTTTTTTTTAATTTTTTTAATGTTTATTTATTTTTGAGAGAGACAGAGACAGAGCTTGAGTGGGGGAGGGTCAGAGAGAGAGGGAGACACAGAATCCGAAACAGGCTCCAGGCTCCAAGCTGTCAGCACAGAGCCCGACGAGGGGCTTGAACTCAGAGACTGCAAGATCATGACCTGAGGCGAAGTCGGACGCCCAAACGACTGAGCCACCCAGGCGCCCCTAGAAATCAGTTTTTGTCACCAACAGACAAGTAATATTTGACTTTGGCGTGGGTTTATATGAGTAATTTAAATCCGCTTGATGGATTGGTTGGTATAGATGCAGATCATACTACTGTAATTGAACAGGGCTATTGTTATATAGCGTTTATCTTAACTTGTAATTTAAAAGTGAACTAATTTAAAGAGAAAAGAAAAAGAAAGCTTGTATTACTTATTCACTGTATCATGCTCAGTTTGCACTATCATTCAGGTTTTTGTTGTTGTCACAGAAAGCTAAGATTTTGTTCTTGACATTATGGTAGTCGCAATTTAGCGCACAGTCACAAAATTGAATTTTTAACCCCTGTAGGTATTCAAAGCAGATGTCATTAAAATTTTTTAACGTTTTTGTTTATTTTTGAAGGAGAGAGAGAGAGAGAGAGAGAGAGAGCATGAATGGGGGAGGAGCAGAGAGAGAGGGAGAAACAGAATCCGAAGCAGGCTCCAGGCTCCGAACTGTCAGCACAGAGCCCGATGCGGGGATCGAACCCACGAAATGTGAGATCATGACCTGAGCCGAAGTCTGACGCCTAGCTGGCTGAGCCACCCAGGCACCCCAAAGCAGATGCCATTTTTAAATGAGGAAGCCTAATAGCTCCAGTGTATTTTAACATACTAGGAAACTTGTGTTTGTTAGTCCTTTACAGTTTTCCAAATATTTTCAATTACATTTCTCACTGGTTCCTGGAAATATTCCATTATTTGGCCAGTATTTATTGAATACTTAGTACAAAAAATTATAACTGTAGTTTGATCCTCAAATGTGAACTGGGCTTTCTCCCAGCATGGTGGCTAGATAGCAGCCCAAGTGTTACTCTTCGAAAGTAAGTGATTATCACACACATGGGTGGATCTCAGGCAGTGTCTTCTTATTCTTTGAGTTCACTGACCTGTATCATAGAACAGTGCAAAGCATAGTGAGAGGACTTGGATTCCAGTCTTGACTCTGACAAGAAAATGTAGGGCAAGATCACACCAAAGTTTCCTCACCTGTAACTGGGGATTGATAGATCTGTAATTTTCAAACTTGTAGATAGATTATCAGGATACTTCATCAGATGAAATCTTATGTGGAATCCTGATATTCTACATTGAAGAGAGCTGTGGGTAAATCCAGGGTATTCTCTTTGCCCCTTTATGCAAACCCCCCCCCCCACCGAGGAGGATGGCACCAGGGACCTATATTCCTATCAGTTCTGATTTCCCTGTTAAATTTAAAATATATTTTTCCCATCCATGAGAATGAATGTTTTTCCATTTCTTTGTGTCCTTTGCAATTTGTTTCATCAGTGTTTTACAGTTTTCAGAGTACAGATCTTTCACCTCTTTGGTTAGGTTTAGTATTACAGTATATGTTAACTAATTGGAATTTAAATAAAAAACTTCTAAAAATTAAATAAAATTTAGTTTTCCTAGGACTTATTAAAAGTTACAATGCTAGCTACTAGTGAACCATTTCTGAAAGAGATTTCTGATTATAAGTTCCGAAAATGGGCATACTGTGTCCTTCTCTTCTCATATGTTCTTCTGACAGTGAGGCTGACATTCCTTCCATAAAGAATTGGGTTCTGTCAGAACACCTGGGTAGCTCAGTCGGTTGGGTGTCCAACTTTTGATTTCCACGCAGGTCATGATCTCGTGGTTCGTGGGTTCAAGCTCTGCTTCAGGCTCTGTGCTGGCGGTGTGGAGCCTGCTCTCTCCCCCTCTCTCTCTTTCTCTCCCCCTCCCCTGCTCTCTCTCTCAAAAATTAATAAAGTAAACATTAAAGAAATTTAAAAAAGAAGAAGAATTGTGTTCTATCTTCCTTTCCCTTGAATTTTGAAGTGGATTAGTGACAGCCTTGACTAACATAGAGGAGGTGTATTTCTATGTGACCATCTTAGGTCATAAAAGCAAGAGTTTCTGTCTGATTTCTTTTGTTTTTAAAATACTTGCCCTTGAACTTTAGCCACTATGTGCATTGCAATGAAGCCCAGTCTACATAAAGAGACCATGAATGAATATTCTTGTCTATCCTTCCACCCAGACCTCTAGCAAACCACCAGCATCAAGTAACAGACATGGGAATAAATGGAACTTTAGATGGGAAAAACACCAATTCAGGAAGAAATACAAGTCATCTTTCCTTTCCTTTCCTTTCCTTTCCTTTCCTTTCCTTTCCTTTCCTTTCCTTTCCTTTCCTTTCCTTTCCTTTCCTTTCCTTTCCTTTCCTTTCCTTTCCTTTCCTTTCCTTTCCTTTCCTTTCCTTTCCTTTCCTTTCCTTTCTCCTTTCCTTTCCTTTCCTTTCCTTTCCTTTCTCCTTTCCTTCCCTTCCCTTCCCTTCCCTTCCCTTCCCTTCCCTTCCCTTCCCTTTCCTTTCCTTTCCTTTCCTTTCCTTTCCTTTCCTTTCCTTTCCTGCCCTTCCCTGCCCTTCCCTGCCCTTCCCCTCCCTTCCCTTCCTTCTCTTTCCTCCTTCTCTCTCCTCTTCTCTTCTCTCTTCCTTCTGCTTTGCTCCTCTCCTCTCCTCTCCTCTCCTCTCCTCTCCTCTCCTCTCCTCTCCTCTTGTCTTTTTCTTCTTTTCTCTATGGCTTAGGTGCATTTTATTTGTTTTTTTCAGAATTATTCTACAAAAGAACTAAGTTAAAACTCAAGTCTTTGTCAAGAGGGTAAGAACAACTTTCTCTTTCCCAGTGCCCACCACTTGTCCCCATGTTCCTCAGTTGTGTCACTGCTGCAGTGCATGTGGGTAGAGCGCTTACTACTTTCATCTCACACCTAGCCCCAAAACGGAAGAGACCTATCACCTAGTGCCCCCTGCCCTTAGCCCCCTCCCTCACAGATTGGTCTGGGTTACAGGAGTCCATGGTAAGAACTGTTGGGATCCAGTAGGAGTTCTGAATCCCAGAAGGCCATGGTGAGGGCACAGCCCGTGGAGAATACTTACTCATCTAATTTGTTGCCCCTGTGAATGCTGTTGGGCCCAGCACAATAGTCACAGAAGCAAGCTGCACATTCTCTGTCCAGATAGAACCAGGACTTGCGGCCTTAGCCAGAAGCTGAGTAATATAGTGCAGGTAAATACAGTCGTACTTGAAGGGGCAATGACCATCCTACCATATGAAGAACCAGCATTGGATTTGGATGGTCTAAGCCTTGAAGCTCCTGATGAGTTGCTTCTTCTCAGCCTTCTTGCTCGCCCAGAATTTGTTGGGGCTGATGTAGCTAGAATGGACATGATACAGGGGACAGGCCCTGATGATGTCTTGTGGGAAGTCCTGTCACCTCTTTTGCCAGGTGCACAGGCAGCTAGGCAGTGGGCATGGGTACAGCCTGGCAAGATACCTCTGACTTGTTCCACACCCTGTCCATGCAGATGCCACATGTGACGCCCTGACTGTCCTGCTCCCTCTCAAGGTCAGGACTGAAATGGGGTCATGAGCTCCCAGGCAGGGTCTGCCTTGGGCTGAGACTCCTGAGAGTAGTTATGATCCCTGTCATCAAATGATGGAGTCAGGGACTTCCAGAAACAGCCACCAACCTCCCTGCCTTGCTGTCCAATCCCTCCATGTCAGGCTCTGTGCCCCAGCAGCCCCTGCTCAGCCCTCGTCCAAAAGCACAGAAGTCAGGTAAATTGACCCCGACTCCCACTCCAGGCCACCAAGGGCTATGAGTGTTTATGGCTCTATCTCCATAGAAACAAGCTTCTCAAGGTGTCTGGGTGGCTCAGTCGGTTGAGCGTCCAACTTTGGCTCAGGTCATGATCTCATGGTTTGTGGGGTCAAACCCTTCTTCAGGCTCTGTGCTGACAGTCAGAGCCTGGAGCCTGCATAGGATTCTGTGTCTCCCTCTCTCTCTGCCCCTCCCCCACTTGCACTCTCTCTGTCTCAAAAATAAATAAACATTAAAAAAAAAAAAAAGAAAAAGAAAAGAAACAGAAGCTTCTCTGGAAATAGGGACACTTTCCTGTAGTGAGTAAACATCACCTGGATCACTAGTGAAAGCCCCTTGGACAAAGTTTCTGCATGGTGGTTAGGAGCAGGGACTGCTCTCCCCACCATGGATGCTGCCTTAGGGCCCCGCAGGGCCCATTCCAACTCAAGCCCTAGAAAAAATCCTTCTTTCTTTTTAGTATATAGTTTAGTATTTCTTATCTCCTGGATTAGTTATCTATTGCTGCATGATAAATTATCATACAGTTTCTTTGGGGCAGACATTCTAAAAGGGTTCATCGAAAAGGAATGGCTTAATATCTGCTCCAGGAAATCTGGAAGACTTGACAGGGGAGCTGGAATCTTCTGAAGGCTCATGTACTTCAGAAACCCAAAGTCACTGAAACCTTTCACTTTCTGCAACTAACCAAGTTCCAAGGAGCTATGTCAGTCTTATTATCAAAGAAGACAGCATATTTCAGATTCATTCAAATGTTGTATCAGTGTTTTGTTCCTTTTTTTGTTGGAGTATTCTTTATTGTACGGATATGCCACATAATGTTTATCCATTCACCAAATATATACATTTGACCTGTTTTCAGTTTTGAAGTATATACCTAATACTTTTATGGCTATGTGTATACAGGATTTTGTGTGGACATTTATTTCATTCTCTTGGGTGTAGAGTGGAGTTGCTACCTTATAAGTTCATATTCAATGTTTATAAAAAGTTCCAGTCTATTTTCCAAGCAGATTATGCAATTTTATATTTCCACCAGCTGTCCTTTCTATCAGCAATCCATTTTATTTCTCTGAGCAATGATTTGTGAATTTCAGTTTATAAGTCCTGCATTTATTTTGTTAAATGTATTCCTAAATATTTTATTATCTTTGATTTTAATGTGAATTTAATTTTTTCTCAATTTCAATTCTAGTTTGTCATTTGCTGCTATTAAGTATGTAATTGCCTTTTCTAATACTATCCTCTTATCTCATGGCCTTGATACACTCCCTTATTATATCCATTAGTTTCTTTGGGGATTCTTTAGGATTTCCTACCTATAGGGTCATGCCATTTTTTAAACAAAAGTAGTTTTATTTCTTTCTTTCTGATCTGGATACTTTAATCTTTTTTTAAAATTTATTTTCACTTAATTGCATTATATAAACCCTCTAGTACAATGGTGAATATAAGTGGTAAGACCAGTCAATTTTGCACTGTACCCAGTGTTAGAGAGAAAGCATTGACTTTTTCACTGTCGAGTATGATGTTAGCTATGGGCTTCATGAAGAGAGACTACATCACGTTGAAGAGCTTGCCTCCTATTACATTTTTAGAGGATTTAAAAAAAATTATGAATGGATGTGTGATTTTGTCAAATGCTAAAATTGTGAATCTTTTTGAGATGGCCATGTGTTTTTTTGTTTGTTTGTTTTCTTCTATTAATATGTGTTGTCAATTGATTATTCTTGGACATTAAGTGAATCCTGTATCTTTAAGATAAATGCTATTTGGTCATTATGTAGTAATTTTATATGACCTGGAAGTGATTTGTTAACTTTTTATTAAGAAATTTTTGTACTTATGTTTATGAGTGAAAATAGGTTATACCTTTGTTTTCTTGTGATGTTTTGGATTGGCTTTGGTATCAGGATACATACAATGAATTGGTATTTACTTCTCTATATTCTGAAAGTTTGTGAAGAATTGGTATTATGTGATCTTTAGAAAGTTATTGAATCCCCCCAGTAAAGGCATGTTTGCGTGACTTTTTTTCTTGGTTTCAGATATTTTTAATTACAACTTGATTTTTATTCATTTGTTTAATGTATATTAAGATTTTGTATTTCTTTTCAAGGTCAATGTTGGTAATTTGTGTCTTTCTAGGAATTTGTTCTGTTCATTTATGTTGACTAGATTTTTTGGCATAAATTAATAATATTCTTTTATAGGAATTTAACTCATTTATGATAAACAGTGATTTTTTTCCTTCATTCTCTGTTTTTGTAATTTGAGCTTTAGCTTTTTTTTTCTTAGTTGAAGCTGCACTTGAAAATACTACTAATAAACAATTCTGAGACCGACTCAGAAAGCTAGGGGAGCTGACTGAGATATTTTCAAAGGGTGGGGAAAGAATATTTAACAAATATCTTTGAAGGGATTAAGGATAAAAATAATTTCCTGATTTTATTGTGTGAACTAAAAACTATTAATAAGTTAGTTATTAACTATAAAGCAACATGGATCAATAATAATTGGATTTAAGCGATTTGACTACTAACAGCACAGTAACTAATCATGTAGGATTTTGGTTATTTCAAATTTACTAAACTTTTTTTTTAATTTCATTTTTTTTAATTTACATCCAAATTAGTTAGCATACAGTGCAACAATGATTTCAGGAGTAGATTCCTTAATGCCCCTTACCCATTTAGCCCGTCCCCCCTCCACAACCTCCAGTAACGCTCTGTTTGTTCTCTGTATTTAAGAGTCTCTTCTGTTTTTGTCCCCCTCCCTGTTTTTATATTATTTTTGTTTCCCTTCCCTTATGTTCATCTGTTTTGTATCTTAAAGTCCTCATATGAGTGAAGTCATATAATATTTGTCTTTCTCTGACTGACTAATTTCACTTAACATAATACCCTCTAGTTTCATCCACATAGTTGCAAATGGCAAGATTTCATTCATTTTTACTGCTGAGTAATACTCCATTGTATATACCACATCTTCTTTATCCATTCATTGATCAATGGACATCTGAGCTCTTTCCATACTTTGGCTATTGTCGATAGTGCACGTGCCCCTTTGAATCAGCACAACTGTATCCTGTGGATAAATACCTACTAGTGCAATTGCTGGTTCGTAGGGTAGTTCTATTTTTTTTTTTTTTTAATTTTTTTTTTCAACGTTTATTTATTTTTTTGGGACAGAGAGAGACAGAGCATGAACGGGGAAGGGGCAGAGAGAGAGGGAGACACAGAATCGGAAACAGGGTCCAGGCTCCGAGCCATCAGCCCAGAGCCTGACGTGGGGCTCGAACTCACGGACCGCGAGATGGTGACCTGGCTGAAGTCGGACGCTTAACCGACTGCGCCACCCAGGCGCCCCACTATTTTTAATTTTTTGAGGAACCTCCATACTGTTTTCCAGAGTGGCTTTACCAGCTTGCATTACCACCAACAATGTAAAAGAAATCCTCTTTCTCCACATCCTCACCAACATCTGTTGTTGTCTGAGTTGTTAACGTTAGCCATTCTGACAGGTGTAAGGTGGTATCTCATTGTGGTTTTGATTTGTATTTCCCTGTTGATGAGTGTTGTTGAGCATTTTTTCATGTGTCGGTTGGCCATCTGGATGTCTTCTTTGGAGAAGTGTCTATTCATGTCTTTTGCCCATTTATTCACTGGATTATTTGTTTTTTGGCTGTTGAGTTTAATAAGGACTTTATAGATTTTGGATACTAACCCTTGATCTGATATGTCGTTTGCAAATATCTTCCCCCATTCTGTCGGTTGCTTTTTAGTTTTGCTGATTGTTTCCTTCACAGTGCAGACACTTTTTATTTTGATGAGGTCCCAGTAGTTCATTTTTGCTTTTGTTTCCCTTGCCTCTGGAGATGTTTTGAGTAAGAAGTTGCTGCGGGCAAGATCAAAGAAGTTTTTGCCTACTTTCTCCTCGAGGATTTTGATGGCTTCCTGTCTTACATTGAGGTCTTTCATCCATTTTGAGTTTATTTTTGTCTATGGTGTAAGAAAGTGGTCCAGGTTCATTCTTCTGCATGTCGCTGTCCAGTTTTCCCAGCACCACTTGCTGAAGAGACCGCCTTTATTCCATTGGATATTCTTTCCTGCTCTGTCAAAGATTAGTTGGCTGTACATTTGTGGGTCCATTTCTGGGTTCTCTATTCTGTTCCATTGATCTGAGTGTCTGTTCTTGTGCCAGTACCATACTGTCTTGATGATTACAGCTTTGTAGTATAGCTTGAAGTCCGGGATTGTGATGCCTCCTGCTTTGGTTTTCTTTTTAAAGACTGCTTTGGCTATTTGGGGTTTTTCTGGTTCCACACAAATTTTAGGATTATTTGTTCTAGCTCTGTGAAGAATGCTGGTCTTATTTTGATAGGGATTACATTGAATATGTAGTTTGCTTTGGGTAGTATCGACATTTTGACAATATTCTTTCTTCCTTTCCAGGAGCATGGAATCTTTCCCCAGTTTTCTTGTGTCTTCTTCAATTTCTTTCATATGCTTTCTATATTTTTCAGTGTATAGATTTTTCACCTCTTTGGTTAGATTTATCCTAGGTATTTTCTGGTTTTTGGTGCAATTGTAAATGGGATTGCTTCCTTGATTTCTCTTTTTGTTGCTTCATTTTTCATGCGTAAATGCAACCAATTTCTGTGCATTGATTTTATATCCTGAAACTTTGCTGAATTCATGAATCAATTCTAGCAGTTATTTGGTGGAATCTTTTGGGTTTTCCATGTAGAGTATCATGTCATTTGCAAAGAGTGAATGTTTGACATCCTCCTGGACGATTTGGATTCCTTAAATTTACTAAATTTATATTTGAATTTCCTCACTAAGTATTCAGTGATAACGAGTTTCTACATGGCAAAATGTTGATAATCATGCTCATGCTAAATGGTGTCTAAACAAATTACATCATTGTTGTCCCAAATACAGATTAGCCGAGTCAGAAAAAATGGTCATGATTTCCTCAACATAATTTTCTGAATTATATGCATCAATGAAAAAACTCTGTATTACTCTAATAAATTACATTCTCTTGTACAAAGTTCTGTGCTTACTTGAGTGCAGTAATTCTTGAACAGAGTTGTTACTGCTTTCCCAACTGGCATTTAAACACATAAGGTCACATTTTAAAACCTTAATTATGAAAGAATTTACAAATATACAATAGAGGAGATAATAATATAATGAAATCCATAAACCCATCACTCATTTTTGACAATATGAAGTGTCATTTTATAGCTGTTCTATTTTTTTTTCCTCAATTCTTATTGGGGCCTTTATTTTTTTAATTGCCACAAGGATGACCGGTCACGTTTAATTTTAAGTAACTCCACAAATCCTCCAGGGCACAGGAAGATCTCACACAACAAATTGTATTAGCTAAATTACCAAAAGCATCTTTTTGAGAAATACTTTTAATAATATGATGTTACAATAGTGATTATACTTTTGTGACCTATTTACTCATTAGGCAAACGTTAAAATCTATATTGCAGAAAGATAAATAATTTGAAACGACCAAAAGGGAATTTCTCATGGGTAAAAACTGGCTTAAATTAATTTGAATACCATGCTTACACTTTATAAAGGTAAATCTGCATTAAAAACACAATTGCACCAGAAGTCTCGTCCCTTTTGGAAGACAGCCCATCCTCACCCCAGCTTCCCAAAATAAAACTCTGGCCCTGGGAAAACAAAATAAAAATAACAGTTTCCTTTTTATATGGCCTCAGGACTTATACTTCGATACTTCATATGTAACATGGAAAGTGGAGCATGATTTTTGTGTTGTATAGAAGTTGAATAGGTGAAGTTAGGCACATGAATTTACTAAACCAATCTGTAACATTAATTTCTTGTCTATTTTTTTCAATAGCTAAATACATTTCAATTTTTTCTAATACACAGTATGTAACAGAGTTTAAGAGCACTAATTTGGAACTAGAAAACCTGGATTCAAACCCCATCTTGTTAGTTCCAACTTGTGATTTTTGCATGAGTCACATCCCCTAATTGCTCCCCAGCATTCTGACACTATATGTATCACTATATACTGTGAACCCTAAAAGAGTTCATCTATGTAACATGTTTTAGAATATAGGTACACTGTAAGCATTACATAGTATTAGGCATTAATTCTGTTATTTTTTATAATCTCTAGCTTTTCTTAGGCATGTGAACCAAGTTTAACCAAATGCTGGCTTTTACCTACATACTATGCTATAGGAGTAATTAACACCAATAATAGATGTGGAACCAAATAACCTCCATGAAATTCACTTGGTAATACAAGTAATGCAATTTACCAAAGGTGATCTAACATTTCGTATAGCACCACCCCTTATTTAATACAACCTATGAAGTAGGGATTATTAGTACCTTGTGTTTTACATGAAGAAACTGAGTTGAAGGTAGATTAGGTAACTTGTGAAAACAACCAGACATTTTCTATCAAATAGTTCCCTCTGGCCAATATAAATTATTAAATCATAGATAATTTCTGCATCCTTCACCAAGATTACCAATACACCTTCTATAAATACATCCCATATTACAAAATGCACCATTCATCCTCTCTTTGTGTTATCTGTGTCTGTACTGGTACATGATGACAGATTTCACTGTGTCACGTGTGAATATGTGAACATTTATTACGATGCTGTTTATAGCGCCTATTATTTTCTAATAAATTTTAGTACTGCAGGATCAACTTAGACTTGTCAGAATCACTTATGTATTGGGATCTTGTATGCTTCTTTAAAAAAATTCAGAAAGAGGTCTAAAAGAATACTAACATTATGAATCTTCAACAGCACTGCAATGAAGGATTTAACACATAAACCAGTCAGTAGGGAAGTCATGGTGCCATTTACACGGTACTTGGATTTCCATAGTCCTGGGTTTGAATCTTAACCTCCCGTAATCCTGCATGTGTGACTCCGGGCAAGGTCCTTCAACAATTTGAGGCAGTTTATCCATATGTGAAATTTAATAAGGTAAAACTTTATAACAAATAAGGTAAAGGGTGCATTGTTAGGCTTACTAATTTAATTTTATCTAGTCTTCTTCAATAAATGACAGGAGGCAGATAATCTATCAGGGGCTGGAGCTACAACTTGTGATTGGATTTTGGCAGACACTTTTTCAAAACAACATTATTTTTATACTGAAGGAAGAAAATCTTGTTTATTCTTTCTTATCACCAGCAAGCAATTTTATGGTGTATACTAGCTTTCCATAACCTATGTTTTTTACTTCCTTAAAGCTGTATTTTAATTTTTACTTTTGAAAAGCCCTCTCTCCTTCATTCTTCTTGTAATTTATCATCCTTTTCAGGAAGAATCATTTTGAGAGAACTTTTTAAACATAGATGATCTTACTCAATAAAGTTTTAATTATACGGACACAACATAGAAAACATGTTTTATCCAGTGAAAATTATCACTACTGGTGAAGATTGGTTCTGTGAACTAACTCTTGTATGATGGCTACACGTTTGACAAAATACTAGCCAGATGGTTGACCTTATCTTTGGCGGTGAGTGAATTTCAGGGATGAACCCTGATACAGTTCACTCCTGGTGCTCTGAGAGCAGAGCACTGATACCTTACTTATCCATCCTTTTATTGTTTATATTTGGCAAAACACCTCAAATTTTCCCATAAAGGAAGGATCCCTTAGATTCTATATAATGGCTAATTAAAAAAATTAAGACCATTTACTATAAAAGCAATAACTGACGAGATTTTATAATTGTCTGTTTTTTTTTTTTTTATGTTTTCAATAGGTAACCCGTTATTAAGCAGCAAAGTCAACATATTGATTAATGTCTTAGATGTCAATGAATTTCCTCCAGAAATATCTGTGCCATATGAGACAGCTGTGTGTGAAAATGCCAAACCGGGACAGGTAACTTATTAATATTGTTAACTAATAGCATACGAAGACTATATGCATGTGTTTCAGGTTATAAGCCCACACATGAATAGACACACACACACACACACACACACACACATACACACACAGAGAGATATCTGTGTGTGTGTGTGTGTGTGTTTACATTAAAAAAAACCCCACAATGGATAGTAAATTCAAAAGTTAAGGGTGATTTATGGATGTACAAGTAACACCACAGGAGATAAAGTGATGCTAGCTTAGTGAACATTCTTTGTATAACTAACAAGCCTAGGATTGCAGATCTGCTCTGTTTTCCTTTCCTTTCCTGTGGAATTTCTATGGACTCTGTGACTATAAAGAAGCAAACAAATTGAGAATGCATTCTTCTAGTGTTTCTTGCTTTGGTCACATGCTTTATGAAGAAGTACAGAAAAGCTCTATAGCCCATTAAAAATTTAAGGCTTCTTTCTTTGGTGGCCTTGAGTAGAACATCTGGGTTACTGAAAATCTCTGAATTATATTCTCCTTATTAAGTCAATATTGTTCTGATTCTAGTGGAAGATCTCATGAGGGAGGACACCATAGTTAAAAAAGTTATATCAAAATCCTAGAGTTAATGTGAGTGGTGTTGGGTAGCCAGTTTTTGTTTCTATACTATTACAGATGAGTGGATAAAATAGCATACCATGTTATAATGTAATATGATGGTATGATATGACATGATATGATATGATGAATCAAGAATGAGCAAATGATGAGAGTGTGTCATGAAATAATAATATGATTAACCCAATACTGTGCACCTAGGTCCAAAGGAAAAATAGATCAGTATGCTTGGTTTGTTTTCTATTTTAATCACCTTTAAATAGCATAACTATTCATTTAAATAAATTTGAAGTTTTAATTCTTACAGAAAAATTTTAATATTTCAAACAGTATCATTATTCAAAAAGATCATTCTTTAATCTTCAGTATTTGTTTCAATTTGAATGCATTAAACTGATTTGTAGCAAATCTGTCCCATAATCCTAATCCTGTGATGTCCACTAGCTAGGTAGCTATTAAATTGAAATTAAATAAATTTAAAAATCAGTGTTCTCTTTCACACTAACCACATTTCAATTGCTCAATGGCTGTATGAGATGAGTGGCTACCATTTTTTTTCCATGTAGATATACAATATTTCCATCAATACTGAAACTTCTAGTGGCTTGTGTTGCTCTAATCCTTTCTCTGATAATTTGAAGAAAGTATTAATTTTATTACAGCATGACTTGTATAGTCAGATTTCCCATTTGATAAATTTGCATCCTTAACTTTGAATAGACACAGAAATGCAGAAAAAGGTTTAACCCTCTATCCCCTTAAATGTACCCACAAATTACATGGGATAAGCTCACCACCTGCTTTAGTGTCTGAAATAGAAGCACCTGAATAAATGTTCAACAAATAATAAACTTATTTGTTTATTTGAGAATGTATTAAGAGGTTTTCTGAAATTCCACAATGTAGCAATTTCTCATTTTCCAGATCCCTTCACCCTCACCCCCATAACCAATCCTCTACTTTTTTAAAGATAATTAGGGATTTAATTCTTTTATACCAATCAGACTCTTGTAATGCACACAATGAAAGTCCTTCGGATATAGAATTCCATTCGGTGCTTCTCTGCTTGTCTAGTAAATGAGTTTAAAAAGTTGGGAATAGTAGAAATGACCTGAGGTAACTTGTTTTTCTTACATCTGGACAAAGTGGTAGGTAATCCGTGGGGTCCTTGGACGCTCTTTTTCTAATAAACATCTGTTGGGCTTTCTACTGGGTCACATTTATGTACAAAGCACAACCCTGAAATATTACTAAGTTTTAAGGGAGTGTGGAATGTGAGCATTTTCTGCTTTTGACCCAGCCATCTTCCCATTGTCTAAGAATTATGCATAGGAACTGTCTATCTCTTCTGGCCGATAATTGAATATGTATGTATGTAAGTATGTATACATGTATGTATGTGATATCTGGCAAGAGACAACAGGAAAAGAAAAGGATGATACTATCTAAATCAACAATGGTGAATCACTGAAGTGTGAGAGGTTTTTTACTTAGCGTAATGACTCCCAAGTGTCAATTCCAGATAAGTGCCAGTTTAAACTAAAATTTTCTTCTCTGCTGTTTGAAAGGACATTGCTTCATTCTAAAGTTATGTTCTTGATATTTTTTGGTGTTAAAGAACTTTAATTTAGTAAATGATTATGCTTGCTGATAGTAGTTAATAGCAAAACAACAACAACAAAAAAAGCACCTGGCAAATCAATCCCTTAATAATTTACAGAAAATTTGTGGATGGGAACTATGATCTGATTAAGCATATGGATTTATGTGAAGGAAAGTTGAAGTTTTATAGAAGTGTGACCGATTTACACTGACCTAGACACCTGGATTTCTCATGAGAAAATCAATTTGTTGGGGCGCCTGGGTGGCTCAGTGGGCTAAGCGGCCGACTTCACCTCGGGTCATGATTTCATGGTCTGTGAATTCGAGCCCCACATCGGGTGAGCACTAAGCTGTCAGCTCAGAGCCTGGAGCCCGCTTCGGATGCTGTGTCTCCCTCTCTCTCTGCCCTTCTGCTCATGCTCTGTCTCTCTCTCTCTCCCTCAAAAAATAAACATTAAAAAAATTAAAAAATAAAGTAAACCAATTTTTCAAATTACAAATTACCAATACTGCTTCAGGCATAAATTTCTTAGTATGTATGCTTATGTGTGAATGTGTGTATGTGTATGTAAGCATACATGCACACAAATATATGGGGAGGTAGAACATAGTACTAAGACTGAGTTTTAACCATGAAATGAAAACAAAAAGTATCAAATAAATCACATGTTTAGGGGCCCCTGGGTGGCTCAGTCAGTGGGTTGTCCGACTTTGGCTCAGGTCATGACCTCACAACACGTGAGTTTGAGCCCCGCATCCCGCATCGGGCTCTGTATGCCGACAGCTCAGAGCCTGGAGCCTGCTTTGGATTCTGTGTCTCCCTCTCTTTGCCCCTTCCCAGTGCTCTCTCTCTCTCTCTCTCTCTGTCTTTCAAAAATAAATAAGCATTAAAAAATTAATTAAAAAAATAAATCACATGTTTAATGTCATTGTGCTAAGACACGACGTGTGCTTTGCCCACTGTGACCACAATGTAGTATTTGAAATGTAAGGTCTTCTTTTGGCAAATTCAAACTTAGTCTAAAAGAGTCATCACCTGAGCAGTCCTCTGCCCTCACCCTCTTCTACACACAATTCCTGAAATTCTTTCTGATGCAAAGCTATTGCATATGTTAATAAATAAAACCTCAAAGCTATTATAATTTGGTTATCTGTGTAGTGAATTATCAATTTCACAGTTTGGCTCTTAGAAGTTATTTTTAATCTCCAAATTCTTAAGGGCACTTTACTGAAGTGTCAGAATTTTAACTACCAGACATACAACCTATGGGAGAGATTTAGGAAAAATTTTAAACACGATGGTTAGTGTTTACTTCCTAAAACCATTTTATGAGAATGCAATTAGCATTCTGGCCCGTTGGGGAGAAACAAATAAAAGAACAAAATCAGATATACATCCTTTGAATTTCTCTTTCTCAACATTTTATTTATTTATGAAAATAAAATTCATTCTCACAAACGTAACTATACTAAAATTTTGCTGTCACAAGGGCTTTTAAATAATCAGCGATTTTCTTTCCAGTAAGCATTTTCGTATTTATGTTAGAAAGCATTTATTTTATTTAGTTTAAAATGCAAGCAAGTGCATTTTAATTTTATTTTGCTTATTAGTGAGAATTTTCAATGCTGTTAAGCTTTTTTTATTTTTATTTTAATTTTTGTTAATGTTTTATTTATTTTTGAGACAGAGAGAGACAGAGCATGAATGGGGGAGGGGCAGAGAGAGAGGGAGACACAGAATCGGAAGCAGCTCCGGGCTCTGAGCCATCAGCCCAGAGCCCGACGCGGGGCTTGAACTCACAGACCGTGAGATCGTGACCTGAGGTGAAGTCAGACGCTTAACCGACTGAGCCACCCAGGCGCCCCAAGCTTTTTATTTATGCAGATATTGATTTGGAATTGGCCCAGACCCTATAATTGTACCTGCCATTACGAACTGTGAATGTTTAGATATTTGTTTATAAAAATTATTTGTAAATAATTGGTCCACCGATATGAATCTTAAAAATGTCATTTATCTCTCCTTGCATGCATCATTGAATAAACTTACTAGCCTGGGATGTTAAGTTCCCTTTGAAACTCATGACTGACTTCAAGTTTCATCTCAACTTTGTTTCAGATAATTCAGATAGTCAGCGCTGCAGACCGAGATCTTTCACCTGCTGGGCAGCAATTTTCCTTTAGATTATCACCTGAAGCTGCCGTCAAACCAAATTTTACAGTCCGTGACTTCAGAAGTAAGTTTAACCGCATAAAAACGTACCTCTTGCCATGTAACTTTGTAAAAGGGCGCAAAGGTAGCAACCCATGTTTTTCCTAGAAGCACTCAAGTTCATAAAATGTGGAAATCCATATATGAGAAATATGAAATTCTATGGCTAGCAGTAAATTAAATATTTAACCTATATAGATCATATCTAATGAGGCAAATTGCTTCCATTTATAATGTGGACGGTCCCTTAATGAGTCAAGCCAAAATAGCCTATCTGGGAAATTGAATGCTTTCTATGTTTTAAACGTATCATTTGTTCCACATGCACATTACTTGTACAAACACATACGTAACTTCTTAGTAATTGGTTTGTTTGAATAATATACAGTACAGCACAGGTTAAGAATAAGGCTTTGTAACTAGAATGGCAGAAATTTTCATTCCCACTCCATTATGTCCTCAATGGCAGACTCTCAATGCATGAAGTTATACTACATAATTTAAACTCATAGTTGAAATAAATCAACCTCATAGTATTTATTTTTTTTTAAAAATTTTTAACGTTTTTATTTTTGAGACAGGGAGAGACAGAGCATGAACGGGGAGGGTCAGAGAGAGGGAGACACAGAGTCTGAAACAGGCTCCAGGCTCTGAACTGTCAGCACAGAGCCCGACGTGGGGCTCGAACTCAGGGACCGTGAGATCGTGACCTGAGCCGAAGTCGGCCGCTTAACCGACTGAGCCACCCAGGTGCCCTCATAGTATTTATATTAAATAAAATAATACGTGCAAATCATTTAGCACAATACCCAAGATTATTTTAGTGATCACCTCTGCCATCAGTCTGCACTTCTGTGTCTACCACAGTCATCATCACCACTGCTTCTGCTCCTAATGGTATCACATCTGCTACTGTGACAGTCACTACAAAAATACAAAGGACACTGGATATATTGCAGCTAAGTACTGGCCAGTTGTTCTTACATTATTAATTCTGTGACTGTGGACATTTTATCCCTTCTAAGTTTCTTTAGTTATGAAATAGGAATTAGAAACATCTGAGTTCATAATATTGGATGGTAAAAAGCTAGTTTCTTACTAAATTCTATGCTTATAAAACAAATGAACAGATTGTGATGAGATGATAATGACTGACAGAAGTCAAAGGATGTCTGAAAAAAATTTACTTGTCTGTAAATATTTAGAGAAAGAAATCATTTTGTCACAGAAGGAAATTCAGTAGGGTTTTCTCCAACTAATAGTGTAGTGTGAGGAATGGCTATAAATGCAACAGGGTCCCAAATATGAAAGGCCTTATAAGTAGAGACACCACATATTTTATTATGAAAGCTAGAATACTTTGGAGAATAGACATGGACGATATTAGTGATTTTAATTAGAACAGCTCACATAAAATAGGACTGCCCAAGACAAACCAGAACATGTAGTCACCCTAACTAGAAGCCATTTAAAGACATTATAACTTTGGAAAGGTTTAGAAGAGCATACTATGTTCAAATTTGCATTAGGAAGATCAGTTTGGTTGTAGTTTGAAAAAGACAACAGAAGGATATAGGATTACTTCCGATGCTATTGCAGGAGGGGTGAAAGTGTGTTAGATTAAGGTAATGGCTCATGGAGATAGGTGGATAGAGATAGAAAGTTGTAGGGCTTGATGCTAGATTCCCTAAATTCTGGATGTGAGTACAATGGACAAGAAGACTAATCAGACCTCCAGATCCCTGGCTTGGGCAACAAAGTAGATGGACACATCATTCAGGGACATAAGCATTGACTATCTTCCCTATTGTATGGTTTTGGAGAATTAATATCTCATAATATGAATTAAATCATCTTGCCTCATAGCAATAGTGTTTTGTCACAGTCCGAACATTGTTTGCTATTTAAATATGCCATTTGTTATATTCCCCCTTTTATCTGAACTTACATTTTAAGTGTAAGTGTAAGTCTTTAATAACTGAATAGAAACATTTTATTACCTCACATCACCTCCTCCCCCCCCCCCCCAGGGGTAGACTATTTCAGTTCTACTCACGTTGCAAATTTCAATTCTACAATAGAGTGGTATCAACCATAGCACCATGTTATAGTTACCATGGTATACCTTGTTATACCCATTCATCTTATAATTGAGATTTTGTATCTTTTTGCCCATGTTTCCCTATTTTCACCACCCCCAAGCCCTGGCAACCCCATTTGTGCTCTCTGTTTTTATGGGTTCCTTTTTGTTGTTGTCGTTCTTTTTTAGATTTCACCTCTAATGTCATGTGCAGTATTCATCTTTCTCTGCCTGGCTTATATCACTTAGCATAATGCCCTCCAGGTTCATTCACGTTGTCCCAAATGTCAATATTTCCTTCTTTCTTACAGTTGAATAAAACTTCTTTGTGTGCATATATATTGTTATATGATACACATAAACTTTTTCTTTATCTGTTGTGCAGTAGAAACTATTTTAAGAGTGGAAATGAGGTTTAATGTCTTTTTTCCCATCATGAACAGCACAATGAATTGTATATGGTCACATATCAATAACAATAATGTGTTCAAAATTCAGTAATCCCCTTTTCTGGGGGAGTATGTTCCCAGACACCTAGTAGATTCCTGACACCGAACCACAGGTCGTACTGAACCCTGCATATACATGTCTTCTACTATGCACAGATATCTATGAAAAAATTTAACTTATAAATTAGATACAGTAACAGCAGTAATGAAATAGAACAATTATAGCCATATGCTCACATAAAAGTTATGTGAATTTGATTTCTCTCTTTCTTAAAATATCTTGTGTTGTATTCATCCTTCCTCTTCTTGTAATGATGTAAGATGATAAAATGCTAAGACAATGAGATGGAATGAGGGGAAAGACAGGCATTGTGATATAGCAGTAGGCTACCTTTGACCTTTTGACCACACATCTGAAAGAGGATCATCTGCTTCCAGGCCTAGGTTGACTTTGGACAACCGAAATCAGAGAAAGTGAACCCATGGATAATGGGGAGGAGGGAGAGGCTAAACATTAACAAAAGAGTAGGGTACATTTTGATATAATATGTTCAAGAATATCAAACCCATGGCTCCTCAAGTACACATATATCAGCTTCTCCAACCTCCTATTCTTACGTTTCAAATTTTAATCCTGACTGTTCCTTTTCCTCAGCTTCAGGTATTCAATCAGTTGCTGAAGATTTCAATGTTAATTCAACTAGTCCACATTTCTTTGTTCCTACTCTCATCACCATTATCTGGCATTACTGAGTCTGGCTGGCCATGTTATAATAGACATTTTGCATCTTGGTATTTTTTCTTTTTCAATTTAAAAAATATCCCTATGTAATAACCAAGTCATCTTCCCATGCAAAACAATCTTATCAAGTAACTTTTTCTCAACTTAGTGCTTCTAATGTAATGAATCTAGAGAATCTGCCTAAGTTTTAGCTGTTGAAATTAGACTATACAAATAGATGAATGAATATTACTGAGTTAGCAACATTATCTGACAAACCTGTATTTTAATGAGTGCTATATTTTTCTAAAATTAGTTTCCATGATTCCAAAGTGGATATGATGTATGACTATAATAGGTTAAATATTAATACATTTTTAAAAATAAATAGTAAGATATGTGTAGGAGTTACTTTAATAGACACAAAAATGAAATGGTGTTTTGAATAAAACCATGTTTCCACTTGTGTGTGTAGAAATACAATAAGTAAAGAAAAAATACATGCAAAATAATACTTTCAATAGAAGTATTAATTGCATTTATATAAGATTTAAAATTTTTATTGCCTTGGATTATTCTAAGTAAATATTGCTGTTTTTGATTTTGTCAGAATTAAAATGAATCATTTTTGTACTTATATTAAAATGGTGATTATTTATGTTTACAATTTTTAATGAATCTTGATGTTTTTAACACATTTTTTTCTCTTTTTCCTATACTAACTAATATGCAAAAGTGAAAAATGTAGATACAGATATATACAGATATATTTTACCATATACATAGCTATATAGCACAGATTCAGATCCAGGGAAAATAATAAGTCAAATGGGATATTGGTATTTGTTATATTTTAAATAATAGGTTCTTAGGTAACGTATTTTACAGATTCATACTTTGTAATCTTTGCTCTTGTAGCATGTAAGAAAACACCCACAGTTGTATTTTTTTTCTCAATGACATTTTGATGTTAAAAAAATGAGTCAAGTCAACACACTTCTTGCTTTATAACCAGTTTCTATTCCCTCTGAATTGAAAATATAGATCTTATACCAGAGAAGATTAATGTTTCTTCTTTTCCTAAGGATTATTTTGATTACATTTCATTACATTTGGCAGCTCTTATAATAATAAAAGAAAGAATTAAAATATGGGTCTATTTTGCTGATGCAAGAACAGCTTCCTACCGTTTAACAGATACCAACTTTTCAGATTTGAAGTGAAGCTTTTAGTAACCGTCTTATCAATGTCATGTTTTGTAGACAACACAGCTGGAATTGAAACCCGAAGAAATGGATACAGCCGCAGGCAGCAAGAGTTGTATTTCCTCCCTGTTGTAATAGAAGACAGCAGTTACCCTGTGCAGAGCAGCACAAACACCATGACTATTCGAGTTTGTAGATGTGACTCTGATGGTACCATCCTGTCTTGTAATGTGGAAGCAATTTTTCTACCTGTAGGACTCAGCACTGGGGCTTTGATTGCCATCCTACTGTGCATTGTTATACTCTTAGGTTGGTTTCAATAATCCCATATTCTCTCTCTCTCTCTCTCTCTCTCTCTCTCTCAATCTCTCTTCTCTCTGCCTCTGTCTTCACAATTGAACATGTAAATTAGTTTTTCTTCGTTGAGATGTCACATCTGGATAGAGGAAAGATTAACTACATTGAATTCTATTTTTTGTTAATATGAATTTTCTGTTTAAGACTCTATGTATATATAGCATTAAGAATAAACAAATAACATCATCAGAAACACAAGAGTACATTCAAGCCCTTGGGGATTCCGAGGAATAACAGTTTGTTGCACATGCCACAGTGAAATTTTCTATAACAGGTATCTCATTTACAGCAGTGTTTTTATAATTCATCTTATATTCCAGTAATTATTGCTATCTAATAAGATAGTACCTATCTTTAAAAATAAACTAGATGAACCATGGCTCTCCAATTCCCATTCAATAAAGGAAGAAAAGGGAAAAGACAGGAAAGAAATGAAAGAAAGTAAAAGCATTCCCAATTTTTTTTTTTTCTGTTTAAACTGCCAGCCAAAAGCAGTTCTCATTCTGCTTTTTTCACAGCTCCACACATCAAAATTCTAACCACCCTCCCTAGAAAAGAACACACTAAAACATCCAGAAGCGCTGCAAAGGAAAAGGATTGAAGTAACGTATTCTGTAACATCTCTGTGAGAATTAATATAAATCTACTTTAGGGGTTTCCGTCTTCCATCCATTCTGTTCAGCTGGCTCCATTCACTTATTAATTCACTGCCAGATTCACAAAACTAGAGAGAGCTTTTCTGTTTTGCCCGTCATTTCTTTAAGTTCAAATTGCAACAGAGGTACAGCTGGGCACTGTGGAATCCGTTGATATATGCTTCACAAATGTAGATACATACATTTATCTTTAAGATAGAAAATTAAAAAAAAAAAAAAAAAAACAACCTAGGATGTAAAGCATGGAGTAAGGCATTATATGACAGTTTTTGGAGAACATTCTCTAAGAAGCTCATGTCAGTTTGGAAGTTGAAGTTCTGGTCCAATTTGCATAGTGTAGATACTAATTCACACAAGTAACATTGGTGTGTGGAAAAAAGATTCAAAATAACATTCTCACACCTGAAATTTAAAACCATCAGTTAGGTGCTTAACCTCAAATCAAGGGTTATTCTTTCATGCTTCTTTCTTTTAAGGAGCCACCGGAGTCCCAGAGTATTTCCATATCAACCTACCATGACTTGGCATGTTCTGGATGCTCATTTTTGGCCTGTTTGGCCCTTTGATAGTGTACTGTGTCATCTTGCTCTGCTCAGCATCATTTTGCCCCGCTGTCTATTACTCATTCCTCCAAATAGTTTCTGAGTGTCCACAGTGCACGTGTCCCATTTTAGCACATGGATTTGCAAGCCCACAGCAGCGAATGTTGACATTTCTAGTTCTGCCATGAAGAATTCTTAAAAACCCAACTCTTCTTGGACCTCTTTAACCAATCCCAAACTCCTTCAGACCTTCCCATTTATTCTGAGCCATTTTCTCATCTTTCCTGGGATGAGGGGAAGCATGAGTGTCCTGTGGTGTGTAGGGATCTTTTACGGGGCCCTCAGACACATCAGCTATAGTCCCCTTCTCAGCCATAGCAACTCCAAAGTCATTTTAGATGTAGGCCTTCTCTATGAGGTTTGCAGTTTCTGGCTCATCCCCCAAGTGAGCAATAGTCTTTTTTCATTTTGGGACCTCCTTAAATCCTGGGAAGAGTGCAGAGTGCTAAACGTCTCTTAGAGGCCCATCGTACAAAAGCTCTACCTATATCTCCTTCCTCCTTCCAGTTGGTCAACCTTTAATTTGGGAGGAAGAGGGAATAAATGAGCTTTCCTCATCACGCAATCTCCTCTAATTTCTAATCTTTTGACAACGGTCTTCCAGACTCTACTGTAGGAAATCAAACATACTGTGACTTTCAATCTATTACCCCTTCTGTGGAGGAGAGGGGGGTTTATGATGACCAAAGTTGAGCACTGACTTTATGCTTTGAATCTGTGCCCATTCGCTTCTAGAGGAACTAAACACTTACAATTTAGTGGTTGCTGGGCATCAGCCAGGAACAAAGAAAGATTTAAGTGAGAGCATATAAATTAAATATTTCAAAATTTTATCATGAATGAATGCAAACTGAACACTGGGAATTTGATTTAGAAAATGTCTCAATATGTTAGGACACAGAATTGAAATAATTCGAAGTCTCAGTTGACACAGTTTATAAAACTAAGGCCTTTATATTCTGTACCCTTCCTTCCTTTCTCTTCTCCTTCCTTCCCTTCTTTCTTCCCTTTTAAAATGTATCGCTTTGAAAAGTCATTTTTACAAGAAGATGTGGGTTTGTTTCATTAGAAATGCAAGTAATGTTACAGCTAGGGAATCTAGCTATAAATATCTAAGTGTTACTTATGGGCAATAATATTTAAGTTTTATTATACCAATACTATACAGCTCTCTCTATGCTTAGAACAAGCATTCTTTCTTACAACATTTTGTAACACACCCTTTTTAACTGCCACTAAAATACTGAAATATAACACAAACTAAATATAAGACAGTCATTGCTTGATTTTGTGAATAATTTTGCTAAGGTTTCTTGTTAGCTACAATTTGAAAATGAAGTTGAGCTTTACACGATGAACAGTGTAAACATAGATATGATCCTTCTTGATTATAATATGTTTACTTTGAAAATCATCAACTACATATTCTCAACTTGCAACTTTTGTCTTGTTCTAGCCATCGTTGTACTGTATGTAGCTCTGCGAAGGCAGAAGAAGAAAGACACTCTAATGACCTCGAAAGAAGACATCAGAGACAACGTTATCCATTATGATGACGAAGGAGGTGGGGAGGAGGACACCCAGGCTTTCGATATTGGTGCTCTGAGAAATCCGAAAGTGATTGAAGAAAACAAAATTCGCAGGGATATAAAACCAGACTCTCTCTGTTTACCTCGTCAGAGACCACCGGTGGAAGACAACACAGACATAAGGGATTTCATTAATCAAAGGCTGCAGGAAAATGACGTGGACCCGACTGCTCCACCGTACGATTCATTGGCTACATATGCATATGAAGGAAATGGATCAGTAGCAGACTCCCTTAGCTCTATAGACTCTCTCACCACGGAAGCTGACCAGGACTACGACTATCTGGCAGACTGGGGACCCCGCTTTAAAGTCTTGGCAGACATGTTTGGTGAAGAAGAGAGTTATAACCCTGATAAAGTCACTTAGGGCACAGGCGAAGGATAAAACACAACCAAATGGAGAAATTTAAGAAAAGGAAACACAAATAGAAATCACACACACATTCACACACACACAGACACACACATGCATGCACACATGTGCGCACACACTTACACACACACACACACACACACACACACACACACACACACACACCAGGCTTTATAGGAACACAGTCCTTTGATTACCTGGTTTCTAGCAAGTTGCTATATTTATCATATTGTCAGTTTTGTTTTACTCTGCAAACACAAGATAAATCCTATTAACTGTACTCGCTTGGTTTTGTTTTGTTATTTTGGAAACACACTGAGACAAGCTCAGGCCTATTGAATACAATTTACTGACATGACAACATAGAACGAAGATAGCTATGTGGCATCACGGTGGAAGAGTGTTAGATTTTTCTTAATTCCACTAAAGTGCCTATTGAAACTCTTATCATTTAAAGTGGTGTCCAATGCACTCTGCTGTGATGGCATTACAGGATTCAGAGATACAGAGGACAGAAAACAAAGACACTGTCTTTATGTCAAGGAGCAATAGCAACACGCTGACTTCTAATTCCTTTTGAGGAAAAATGAAGAATACTTTCTGAACTCCATCTTCTTATAATTCAGAGGTTTTTTTTTTCTTTTTTAAACTGTATGCCAAAACACATTTGTTTTTCCTACCCTTTCAGAATATTGAAATAAATGCGATAATATCAAATTCAATATGTAAGTCCTGAATCTTAAAAGCAATGTTTGATCTTCACATTAGTTCGTATTAAAGGTGATCAGCAAAATGTTACTTTTTTTCCAAAAAAAAAAAAAAGACATTTTTAAAAAGGAAATTAAAGAAAAATCCCTCTTTATGAAGAGAGGCCTCAGGGCTGAAACCCCACATCAAAATAAATATTGGTTTTGTGTTAATACTGTGCTGGTGTGTGGAAGGTTCGTTTTAACAAATCACCAGATCATTAAAGTGTTCAGTCATAGATAAAATTTTAAGTTGCGCTTCTACGAAAATTATTAAGGAAGAAAGTGCCATTAATTCAAACATGGGAAGAGAAATTCATTACAGAGCTTCTCAGAGTTTCTTACAAACTAGTGATTTTTTTTGATGAGCAAAGAAAATAAAATACATATCAAATGATACAGCATGGATTTATAGCGTGTCTAAAAATATTACATATTATTAGACAAATAAAAAATCAGGGATTTCAGAAAATTCAAACCAGTGACTAATTCTTAAGATGAACACAAATGCAGAATCAAGCAGTTGATTGATTTATTTAATCAGCATGGATTTCAACTTTGTAAACATTGTTATTAATGCTCACAGTTGCTTCTTTATGTGATCATCTACAATAATTCCAATATAAATGATCCCATACAACTCTTCTTTAAAAAACTTTTACTTTTTAATTTGAGGCAGATTTCTGAGAAATGTTAGATTTTATAAGCATACAAATACACTACACTCATATACTTTACTTTCAAGTGAACTGTACCCTATCTAGAAATGCACTTAACAAAACAGATAACTCCGAAGTGATGATATATTTTCTTAACAGTATAATTATACAAGTGACTACTGAACTATTGAGACTATCTCTAGGAAAAAATAAAATAAAATTTGCTTATAAGATCCACCCTGAAAATGTGGTCAATAGCTAGCTGTATTTATGAAATATTTATGAATATATTTATATTATATTTGCAAAGTTGTAAAAGAATTCGCGCATGGGAAAAATGGGTAGAAATATGGATAGTATAGGCAAATTGTATTCAGTCCTATTCATTATTAAGTATTATTTCAAAAAAAATATGTAAGTGATAATCATGCAGTGGCAATTTGGCTCTTAGCATTTGCAGTTCACATACCTTCTTTGGTGCCACATAGTTGCACACTGTCCTTGTTTTCCATATCATGAACAATTGTTGAACCTCTTTTCGTCCTCCCAGCACCCAGATCTCACTTGTGTCTCAACTTTGGGAAATATATTTGAATATTCACATCGTGTAATAATTTGCAGCATAGAATGCTTTGGGAAACAGCTATGTAATTCTTTTTTAAAGCTGGTGATGTCATAACCTTACTGGAAAAAAATGAAGGCAACTTCTGGGTTTGTCCTAGCAACATGATTTACTATGCAGTGATGCATGACCCCTTGAAGAAGGTTAATATGGAAGATCACTTCTGGCTGACAACATGATTCTTGTCAGGAATCATTGACGTTTGTTTCTGGTTAGAGCATCTAGAGCATCTAACTGCCTCTGCAGGCGGTCATAGGTAGAAAGCCATGATGGCACAAAGAAAACTTGGGAAGGACAGGTCATTTCAAACCACATGACTGAGATGCTAAGCAAATATGTGAAATTGGTGAGTCTTACTTTTATCAAACTAATAAGCGTTTGGCCGTTACTTATCTATTTTACTTTTGCTACCCCACTGCAATAGTTTCTTAGGGCTGCCATGATGAAGTACCACAGACTGGGTCACTTAAACAACAGAATTTTATTTCCTTGTGGTTCTGGAAGCTGGAAGTCCAAGAACTAGGTGTTGGAAAAGATTTCTTCTAAAAGCCTCACTCCTTGGCTTGTAAATTTTCTTTCTCCTTGGCTTGGCCATTTTCTGTGTCTTCATATGGTCTGCCCTCTGTGCTAATTCCTCTTCCTTGAAAGACACTGGTCATACTGAGCCCACTCACAGGGCCTCTTTTTACCTTAACTCTTAAATGCTCTGTCTCTAGATACAGTCATATCCTGAGGCACTGGTGATTAGGATTTCAAAATATCAATTTTAGGCAGACACAATTCAGCCCCTAATGGCCAATATATTTAAAAAATATATTTGATTTCCAGTAAATGAGCAAACAAATGGGAAAAATGATATAGAATGGAAATAATTTCAGGCACAGTAGGAAACCAGAGTGATATAGTGAAAAGAGGTCTTTTGGCGCTCATAAACTGGGATTATAATGGGTTATCTTTTAGACTAATCAATACTTATAATATCTTCCTTTTAATTTTTAATAAGCAGTCCCTGGCCTTCATTTAGGAATTAATCAATGTAAAAAAAGGCTTAGAATTTACATGGAGAATTTTGTCCATTAGTAATAATCATACATAACTTTTTAATTACATTACATGTTTACCGTTACAAAAAATATATATGTACATATTATATGTTACATCTGAATATAATATACATTTATTTTAAATGCAACATTTGTGCTAAAAAAGTATTAGATCAACACATAAGAATGAAACTGTGCTATACTAAATATAATCTAAAATTGCCCTGTACCAAATTCTATCACTAACTGGAAATGTACTATGGAGCAAACACCTTTGCCTCCATGTTTTACTCTCTTTGTAAAATTTATCTGTTGCCCTTCGTGTTATCTAGGTTTCTTATGAAATTTCTTGATACTTAAGTTCTAGCTACAATTATAGGAAGTCTATTAAATTGTTTACATATTGATTACATAAATTTTTGAGAATCATAAAAATCTTTAAGATAGAATGAACAAAAATCTTTGAACTATGGATTTGATTACTTACTTTGGCTTACCATATACCACATCAGGAGAGCCAGGCAAACATTTCTTAAGACATAATGTCAAAATGCCTCAGCAAGACAATGGTAGAGGTGTGCATAGAAAGAGAGAGAAAAAAATATTGGAGCCCAGATCCTGAGACAGAGAAGGAAAACAAGTGACAGGAAGAAAAGGTTGGAAGGGTGTGTCAGCCTTTGTCTTTAAAAGGAGGACATTTTCAAAATCCTTGGAAAAGTTTTAGTAACTTAAGGTATTAAAATGTGAATTCTTTGGGCACCTGGGTGGCTTGGTTGAGTGACTGATTCTTGATATCGGCTCAAGTCATGACCCCAGGGTAGTAGGGTTGGTCCCCGCCATGGGCTCCGTGCTGAGCTTGGAGACTGCTTAAGATTCTCTTTCTCTTCCTCTGCTGCTTCCCAGCCCCTCTCAAAAATAAAATAAGATAAAGTAAAATGGAAATTCTTAAGAGCAGGTGTAAAAATGCGAGCATATTTGAGGTGGGAACCAAAGTAAGACTAGGTGTGAAAAGAGTTACTAAGATGTCAGTAACATTAGTCTGCTTCCTAAGCAAAAAGAGTGGGAAGGAGATAATTTTATAAACTCATGTTTGAAAATTTCTCTTGACTCCTCTGCTAATTCATAGTCTACCTAGCTACACAATTGTCATTTAGATTTTAAAAAATATTTTGAAGATGTGTTCTATCATATTCTGGCATCCAACCACGCTGATGAAAAATAAGGGTAAATGTATCACTCCCTCATTTTATGCAATATAAGTTTTTTTGTGATGATATTCAGATTTTTTTCTTTTCCTTTTTGTTATTAAATTTCACACCAACATGTCAAGGTGAGTCTTTTGTCATTCTCAAGACTAGACACCCAGAATGTTCTTTCAATATGGAGCCACAGATCCTTCAGTTTTTGGAGATTGTCTTGTATTAATTCTCTGATGCATTCCTACCCTGTGTTTTTTCTTGTTGACTCTTTGTGGGATGTTTAATAGTTGATTGGAGGCACTGGGTTTAAGAGTTAATTGCATTATTTTTTAACTATCACTTTCTTATACTTTATCCCATTTTCATGATTATCTTTCCATCTTCGTCTTCCAGTTCTTTTTTTCCTTTTTTTTTATTTTCGTCCTTCCAGTTCTATTGGTAAACTTTCTAGTGATTTTTTTTTTTTTTTCTGATTTCAGCAGCTTGTTGCTGTGTTTTTCTGTTCCGTCTCTTTCCTGTTATTCTGCTCTTGTTTGTAGATAGTTTGTTTCTTTACTCTTTACTATAATGTTAATTTTACTACTTTCTACAGTTTTTTTGGTAAATTTTTTCTCTGAAATATATGTATCAAATAGAGTAGGGAGAAAGAGAGACATAGACGGATATTTTAGTTTATTCTATTTTGATTCAGGTCTCATTCTAGTTTTTTGCCATATTTGATATGTCCAAGTCCTGACACATTTCGAGACTGTCATGAGAAGACAAGTTCTCAACTGTGCTACAACATTGGTTGTCTAGTCTGCAATTTTATACTTAGTTTCATTCATCACCATTTCATTAGCCATCCAATAGTTTGCCCAAAATGCTGATCGGATAATAGACAATATGCCATTCTATTTTATTGTGGCAATGCACACACACAAACATGCCCACAAATAATTACATATGTGTAATCTACGAATATTTTTTCTATAAATACTATATATATATTATTTATAAATATGTATTCCCTTATCTTTAAATTATTTAATCATTATAACTTTTTGTCTCAGTATGAAAGGATCTTACATATATAAATGCAATCAGTCATATTAACCAAAAACTTTGAACAGACAACTGATCATTTTTTTCTCTTATATTCATTGTTATAAAACAGATTTGGTTTATATATGTACACATGCACACACATACACACAGAAACATATATGCAATCACATGGTTGATAATTCCAATTTGCAGTTAGTTTTGGACCTCCACTTAATTCCTTTATTCAAGTCCCTTATATTTCTTAGTGTAATGGATTTTCATAAACAACCAGTCAGACTCACTACATTTCTGAAAATGACTTAATCTTTAATAAGAGTTTAATTGTATTTTTTAAATTGCACTTTAAGATTAAAGAAATAGAAGGTAAGAGTGTCCAAACAACTTGTGCAAAACCAAAAAATAGTAACCTAATGGGTGCAAACCTCTTCAATTATGAAGTTTAAGTAAATCTACTCTTGGTTTCTATTCTGCGGTTCTTTCCACTGTTTTTCCAACTCCTATGCTGTTATATATTATATTTCATCGATGAATGTAATTACCACAAGTTTTTGGGAATTCTGGACCATATTGAAACATATTATTGTACTTCCTTACAAAGGAGAAAGAACCTAGGCATCATTGATTCTCATGTCAATATCTTAAGAACCAGGGTTTTAAGACACAGTAGTATCCTACAATTCAGTAAAAATATTATACCATTGAAAATATTCATCTATCTTACCAAGAAACAATATATTTACAGCTATATCAATTTGTACTTATTTGTGAACATCCACATTATGGTCTGTGTACTATTCTGGCCTTAACTTTCCAAAACTTTTTGATCCAATTATGTCTATTTTCCCTTCTTTTCACTATTGTACACCTTAGTCCTTATTATCACTTAAATTTCCAATTTTAAATGCAAGTTACCTACGCCTCTTCCAATCCATCATCCAGTAAACATGGTATTTGCTTTGATTAAAAATTCCAATATGCTGTCCTTGAAAATTATCTGAGGCAATTAGCAGTCCTCTCTTTCTCCTCTGTCAACATTTTATTTTCTTTTTTATAAATTATTTAAGGTTTATTCAACTTTGAGAGAGAGACAGAGACAGAGACAGAAACAGAGACAGAGACAGAGCGTGAGGGGTGGAAAGGCAGAAAGAGAGGGAGATACAGAATCCAAACAAGGCTCCAGGCTCAGAGCTGTCGGCAGGAGCCCAATGCAGGGCTTGAACCCCGGAACTGGGAGATCATGATCTGAGTAGAAGTCTGACGCTTAACAGACTGAGCCACTCAGTGCACCTGCTGTGTCAGCATTAAAAAAATATATATGATAACAATATCAGAAAGAGCTGCTAATCACTGAACATATACTCTACCAAAATACATGCTACAAACATTTAATGCTCACAGTAACTTCATGAGTTATTATCTTTATTTTACATGAATGTAAACTAAGCTTAGATGTTTATATTTTATATAAATTATATATATATAAATATTTGTTCTATTATATTGATCTGTTCACACTATATATTCATAATCCTCATTTCTTTTTTTTTCTTTTTTTTAATTTTTTTTTTTTAACATTTATTTATTTTGAGACAGAGAGAGACAGAGCATGAACAGGGGAGGGGCAGAGAGAGAGGGAGACACAGAATCCGAAACAGGCTCCAGGCTCTGAGCTGTCAGCACAGAGCCCGACGCGGGGCTCGAACTCATGGACTGTGAGATCATGACCTGAGCCGAAGTCGGACGCTCAGCCGACTGAGCCACCCAGGCGCCCCCATAATCCTCATTTCTAATTCTCTTAACCTCTTCCTGATAAACTCTTTCATTACATCACTATTTTACTGTTGAAATAACCTTTTTACAAAATAAACTTCTAAAATTACCGAGGCAGGAAGTACCTGGGTGGCCCTGTCGGTTAGAGCCTGGAGCCTGCTTTGGATTCTGTGTCTCCCTCTCTCCCTGGCTCTGCCCCACTCATGCTGTGTCTTCCTGTCTCTCTGTCCTCAAAATTAAAACATTAGTTTTTAATGATAAAATAAAATATAATCACTAAGGCCGTACAGAAAGCTCCCATGTACTCCACACCCAACCATACTAATAACACCTTATATTAGTTTGGTGCATTTGTCATAATTAGTGATAATATTCACACCTTTTTATTGAAGTTCACACTTTAAGAGTTTTAAATTTTTGCCTAATGTACTTTTTCCTTTCCAGGATCCCATATTCCATCGCACATTACATGTCGTTATCAGGTCTCTTTAGGTTTTTCCTGGCTATGATAGTTTCTCAGATTTTTCTTGTTTTGTTTTGTTTTTAATAAGTTTGAAGTCTTGAGAATTACTGGTCAGGTATTTTGTAGAATATTCCTCAATTGGTCTTTGTCTGATATTTTTCCCTCATGATTGGACTGGTTACATGAGTTGAGAGGAAAACCACAGAGGTGAAGTTCCACTCTCATCGCATCATATCAAAAGAACACAGTATCAAAATGCTTTACTACTGTTCATTTTAAGCTCAATCACCTGTCTGAGGTGGTTTGTCAATTTCTTCAGTTTAAATTATTCATTTTTTCCCAAATCCCATATTATACTCCTTGGAAGGAGGTCACTGTGTGCAGCCCACAGTTAAGAAAGTGCAAAGTTCTGCTCCACGTTTTGAGGGGGAAATTATCCACATAAAATGTTTGGAGTTTTTCTGCATGGGATATTTGTGTGTCCTTCATTTATTTGTTTCACTAGCAATACAGAGGTGGATATAATGCTTTGGTTCATAGTCCCACACTACTTTATTTATAAAACGATTTCAGTTAGTGTCTGTGCCATTTACAAATCCTCATTACTGCTTACTTTTTGTTTTGGTTTATTTGTCTGTTTGTATGTCTTGAACACTTTCTTACTTTTTACCACTACAAACTTCAGGCTCATCTTGTATATTTCTAGCCCTTGATCTAGAATCAGCCTTTGCTCCAAAAACCTTGCTTCCTTTGGTTGCAAAATTATATTGCAGTCAAAGATGTGGATGTTAAGTTGCTCCATATATATATATATATATATATATATATATATATACACATATATATGTATATAGCCCTTATATATAGCCTATATGTATGCATATAAATGGCCTTCTCTCTCACTTATATGTAACTTCTTACTCCAGCACTGAAAAACGTGCTTTCCAACATTTGCTATTTATTTACTTAAGTGTTCAATTCCAATACATAAGTATAGTTTGTCAGAATTGATAACCCATATTCTTGGTTATTAAAACAGAATTATTAGAGTTGTTTTACCTTTAGTCTTGTAGACCCTACTCATTTCCAGGGTGACTTGGGTCCCAACCTTTTCACCCCTACTATGTTCAGTAAGTTTATTCTACCCATTTGTTAAACAGATTATTTTGTCACACTCTTCATTCAATCTTTGGATCCTCTGTCTAAAACTATTTTGAAATTTTTCATATATTAAGGTTTATTTTTGCTGTAAAGTTCTATAGATTTTGACAAATACATGGTCTTTTGTATTCACCATTACAAGCCCATATAAAATAGCTTCACAAATTAAAAAAAAAAAATCCCTTGTGTTTCTAAATACTTAACAGCTTCCTCCCTGCCTCCTGGAAGCCACTGATATGCATACTGTCTTTATAGTTTTGCCTTTCCCAGACTATCACATAAATGTAATCATGCAATGTATAGCCTTTTCACACTGAGTTTTTCACTTAGCAACATGGAGTTAAGGCCCAATCCTGTCTTTGTGTAATATATATATATACATATATACATATACATATATATATATATATATATATATATATATATATATAATAGCTCATTTCCATTTGTCTCTGAATATCATTCCATTTTATGGATGTACCACACTTTATCTATTACCTACTGAGGGACATCTTGGTTGCCTCAAGTTTTTTTGCAATTATGAACAAAGCTGCTATAAATATTTGTGTACAGGTTTTTGTATGAACATAAATTTTTCAAATCACTTGGGTAAATACCTAGGAGTTCAATTGTTGGGTTGCATAGTAAACGATATGCTTTTGAAAGAAGCTGCCAGAGTCTTTTCCAAAGAAGTTATGCTATTTTGCATTTCCCCCAGCAATGAATGAAATCTTCTCTGCTATTCATTCCTAACAATACTGGTATTAATTTAGATTTTAGCAATTCAATGCAGTGGTATGACATTTTTTAAATTTACATTTCCTAATGACAAATTATATTTAGCATCTCTTTATATCTTTATATGCCATCCAAATCATTGGTCTTTTTTGGTAGGGTGTTTATTCTATTTTTTTTTTTTTTTGGTCTAAATTTTTCATTGTTTCTATTTCTTTTCCTAGTGTTTGTTTTTAAGAGATCTTTGTGTATTTTGGATACAAATCCTTTATGAAATATACAAATATTTCTCCTAGTCTGTGGCTGGCTTTTTAATTCTCTTAAAGCATCTTTTACAGAGCACATTTAATTTTAATAAAGTCTAATTCATTATTTTTTTCTTTCATGGGTGATGCTTTTGTCATCTTATTCCAATGTCATCACCAAACCCAAGATCGCTTAGATTTTCTCTTATGTTTCCTTTAAAAAGTTTAATTATTCTGCATTTTAATTTTAGGTCTATAGTCAATTTTGAATAAATTTTCATAAAAGCTAGATTGTGTGTGTTAAATATATATATATATATATATATATATATATATATATATATATATATGCTATATTTAGAATATAGACTTTCAGTTGTTCCAGCACACCTTGTTAAAAAGTCTATCTATTCTCCAATGAACTGTGTTCACCCTTTGTCATAAATTAGATAATTGTATTTGTGTGGGTATGATTATGGATTCTCTTCAGTTTCATTGATCTCTGTGTATACTCTTGCAAAATTAAGCTTATTTGATGACTATTACTTAATGTAAGTCTCGAAATCTTGGGGGTGTGAGTATTCCAACTCTGTTCTTCAGTGTTTACTATTCTAAGTTTTTTCCTCCTTCTATGAACTTTAGAGCCAGTTTGTTTGTATCTACATCTAGCTTTCTGCGATTTTGATAGAAATTGCATAGAATCCATAGATCAAATTGGAAGAATTAACATCTTAACAATATTCAGTCTTCCAATCCATGACACAGAATTTCTCTCTTTTAATTTAGATGTTCTTTGAGTTTTTCATAATGTTTTTGCAGTTTTCTGCATACATTTCTTGTACATAATTTATTAGTTTATATCTAAATATTTATTTTCTGTGTTTTATAACTAGTACTTTTTAAACTTTAAAAGTCTCATTGTTGCAGATATGTAGGAAAGCAATTGAATTTTGTTTAAATTGAATGTGTATTCTGTAATCTTGCGATATTTGCTTATTACTTCAGGAGTTTTTTCGTAGATGATATGGATTTTATACATAGACATGTCATATTCCAATAAAGGAATTTTTATTTCTTCCTTTCCAATCAATATATTTTTTATTTATTTTTATTATTTTATCTGCTAAGCATGTCACTGTGATGTTGAACAACCATGGTGACAACAGACATTCTTCCCATGTTTCCGAATTTAGGGGTGTGTAACCATTGTGTAATGCCAGATAAGTATTTTTTAAAGATTTTTTTTTTTTTTACCAAGTTGGGAATATTTCTTTTCATTCATGTTTGTTGAGATTTCATTTCATTTTATTTTGTTTATTTTTTTATTTTAGTTAATTTTTTTATTTTTTTTTTGTTTCAAGTTCTTATTTAAATTCTAGTTAATATATAGAGTAATATTGGTTTCAGGAGTAGAATTTAGTGATTCATCACTTACATATAACACCGTTGCTCATCCCAACAAGTGCGCTCCTTTAATGCCCATCACACATTTAGCCCACCCCCACCCACCTTCCCTCCAGCAACCCTCTGTTCTCTGTAGTTAAGAGTATATTATGGTTTGCTTCCCTCTCTTGTTTTCAAACTTCCCTTATGTTCATTTGTTTTGTTTCTTTATTTCACATATGAGTGAAATCATATGGTATTCGTCTTTCTTTGACTTACCTATTTTGCTTAGCATAATACACTGTAGCTCCATCCATGTTGTTGCAAACCGCAAGATTTCACTCTTTTTGATGGTTGAGTAATATTCCTATTCATATATGAATATATGAATTATTATACACACACACACACACACACACACACACAACACTACTTCATCCATTCATCAGTCAATGTGCATTTGGGCTCTTTCCATAATTGGGTTATTGTTGATAATGCTTCTATAAACATTGGGGTGCATGTGTCCCTTCAAATCAGTATTTTTGTATCCCTTCATATTTGCTGAAATTTTAAAAATCATGAATGGCCGTTCGGTTTTGTCGATTTTTTTCTACATTAAATTTTCTTTATCAAATTACATTTTTTTGTTAGCCTATTGATATGGTGGGTTATAATGATTAATTTTTGAATGTTGAAACAGCCTTGAAACTTAAATACATCATACATGTTTGTGGTAAATACACATCATCCTCATATCAAAACCAAAATTGTCATTAAAATATAAGAAAAATACAAAATCTTAAATAAATGTTAGCATATAAAATTTAATTATACATAAATTATAATAGCCTTTTTCTCCCCCTTACTTTACGTCATTTCTGGATTTGATATTGGGGGTAATGTTGGACTCATATAATAAATTAAGTATTATTACTTCTTCATGTCTATTCTGAGAAAAGATTGTGTACGATTGGTATTATTTTTTCCTTAGTTCTTTGGTAGAATTCTCTTGTTGTTGTTGTAAGCTTCTTAATTATTAATTTAATTAACTTAATAGATACAGTGTTATCCCGGTTTTTTTCCCTTGTGTGAATTTGGGTAGAGTACAATTCTGAGAGAGAGGGAAAGACCATATTCACACAATTTCTATTACAGCGTATTGTTAAAAATGTTTTTATTTTGGTATTGTTTTTGTTAGTCTCATACTGTGCTTCATTTATAAATTAAACTTTATTATAGGTATGCATATACAGAAAAAAACAGTTTTTATAGAGTTTGGTACCATCTGCCGTTTTAAGCATCCCTTGGGGGTCTTAGAACATATCCCCCATGGGAGGGGAGGCTACTGTATCCATTTTATCATTCTGATATCTATGTATCTGTAGTGATGAACCCCCTCCTCTCCTTTCTGATATTTTCCATTTGTAGCTTCTCACTTTTTTCCCCCTGATTAGTCTGGTTAGAATTTTGTCAATTTTATTGATCTTTTCAAAGAACTAGGCTTGTTTTTTTGTGGGGTGTTTTTATTCTCTATTTCTACTTTTAAATTTCATTGATTTGTGTTCTATTTTTAAAATTTTGATTCAGTATAATTAACTTACAGTTTCATGTGTATAAGGTAGTGATTCAACATTTCTATACATTACTCAGTGCTCAGTACAATAAGTGTACTCTTAATCCTCATCACCTATTTCATTGATTCTTGTCTTTCACTTATTTTAAGCCTAAAGAATGTTTTTCCATAGTTCTCTAAGAGAAAGCTTTAGTTTTTTTTATTTTGGATCATTTCCCTTTCTAATATATACATTTAATATATTTCTCTCTACACACTGTTTTCACTACGTCTCTTAAATTTTGATAAGTGGCATTTTGTTTTCCTTTAGTCCAAAATATATATTTAATTTTTCCTAAAACTTCTTCAATACATGTACTACTTAGAAGTGTTGCTTAACTTCCAAACATCTGAGGATATTTACATTTATATTTCTATGACAGATATATTTCAATTACATTGATGTTCAACTGAGAACATTTTCATGATTTAAAAAAAATGATTAATGGGGCGCCTGGGTGGCGCAGTCGGTTAAGCGTCCGACTTCAGCCAGGTCACGATCTCGCGGTCGTGAGTTCGAGCCCCGCGTCGGGCTCTGGGCTGATGGCTCAGAGCCTGGAGCCTGTTTCCGATTCTGTGTGTCCCTCTCTCTCTGCCCCTCCCCCGTTCATGCTCTGTCTCTCTCTGTCCCAAAAATAAATAAAACGTTAAAAAAAAAATGATTAATGTGTGTAATACAGATTTAAAAAAATGAGTGAAGTGTGTATTACAGCCCAGAATGAGGTCTATACTGGTGACTGTTCCATGCGACCTTAGAGTAATGTGTATTTTACTCTATCTGGATGGAATATTCTATAAATGTCAATTAGAGAGTGTTGATTGATAGTAATGCTGAAGTCATTTATATCTCTACTGATTTTCTTCCTGCTTTTTCTAACATTAATGAAAAATGAAATGCTGAAGTCTCTGATAAAATGAGTAGATTTTTTTTCTATTTTTCCTTTAATTTCCATTAGTTTTTGCCTCATGTCCATATTTAGTGTTATAGATTTTCTCAGAGAGTTAACTCTTTTTTCAATGCTGGGTAAATCCCTTCTGTATCTCTGCTAATACTCTTTGTTTAGAAGTATACTATGTCCATATTGAGATAGTTACTCCAGCATTCTTTTGATTAATATTAGCATGGTATATCTATCCCTATCCCTCTACCATTTCCCTCTTATCATCTTGGTTTAAAGTAGATTCCTTGTATATATCAAAAATAATTGTGTGTGTGTGTGTGTGTGTGTGTGTGTGTGTTTAATCCTCTCTGATAATGGCTAACCTTTAGTATGTTTAGAACGTTATCCTGGAGCCCTTACATGTGGTGGGAGGTGTGGAAGATGGGGAATGTTCTATAATCTTTTAATCTCAATGTTTAATGAGACTGTCTCAAGTCTGAGACCTTCATCAGTATTTGTTCAGTTTCATAGCTTTTTTTTAGATCACCTGCTCCATGCCTTTCCGTGTTTTACCATCTAATTTTTGAATGTTTTTAATTTGTTGCATGAAAAAAATATCCCATGCTGTTATATACTTGCATATATTGTTGCTATCATTTTCTCCATATAAAAATATATAGTTAATATAAGGAACCATATTTGCACTTCACTGAAATAAACTAGAATAAAATTTAATGGATGAGACCTTAAGAAAAAAAAAAAACATTTGAGACATTTAATTCTCATATTTCTCCACATGAATTTTTAAATGTGATTGCTTATGTGTGTGTGTGTGTGTGTGTGTGTGTGTGTACCCTTGCATACATACACGTCACTCAAAATATTGCGAATGGTATATCTATCATTTCTAAATCCAACATTTATAACTGTTATATGCATATTTATTCAACTACAACAATATAGCATATCAAGTTACCATTTAGGAAGGTAATGTGAAGATAGTCTTTTTTTTTAAACAAGTCATTAAACTGATGGACACAAAGAATGAGCAGAGAAAAAGTCCAGCCTTTCCTCATTATAGTTTATAATAAGAGTTTATTATAACATACCTTAAATTCTTGAAACAGTGAAAAGGTCATATGCAAAATAAAATGATAAAAATATTTTAGGTTTCCAGCATATGAATGTTCCAGCAGTAGACAGAGAAATGGAGAGAAATGTGAAATCGTTACCTTAAAATTCTGGTTCATTATGGCATCTGTAAAGTAGCTTGATAAGATAAAGTCACATTCAGAAAGCATATTGCAGATATACTTAAATCTACTGTTCTTAAAAGGATGTTACATTTTGGCTCAGATCATTTGCTCTCTTACAAATATTACAAATACAAATCAAGTAATATGAGCAATTCACAAAGCTTAGGGAAACCTGTAGAGACATCATGCAGTTCTTCAATTAAGAAAACTATTTAGACATTAGTCTAATTCTTATTTCCATATGTATATACACTAAAAGAAGATCTGAATAAACATTTAGTGGTAACAGAATGTGTTTCAGTCACAGCTTTTTGTCTTCATATCTTTCATTTTATCCACGCAATCCCTATGAAATTATTGCCTCTCATTTTTTTTTATATATGAAATTTATTGTCAAATTGGTTTCCATACAACACCCAGTGCTCATCCCAAAAGGTGCCCTCCTCAATACCCATCACCCACCCTCTCCTCCCTCCCACCCCCCATCAACCCTTAGTTTGTTCTCAGTTCTCAACAGTCTCTTATGCTTTGGCTCTCTCCCACTCTAACCTTTTTTTTTTTTTTTTCCTTCCCCTCCCCCATGGGTTCCTGTTAAGTTTCTCAGGATCCACATAAGAGTGAAACCATATGGTATCTGTCTTTCTCTGTATGGCTTATTTCACTTAGCATCTCACTCTCCAGTTCCATCCACGTTGCTACAAAAGGCCATATTTCATTTTTTCTCATTGCCACGTAGTATTCCATTGTGTATATAAACCACAATTTCTTTATCCATTCATCAGTTGATGGACATTTAGGCTCTTTCCACAATTTGGCTATTGTTGAGAGTGCTGCTATGAACATTGGGGTACAAGTGCCCCTATGCATCAGTACTCCTGTGTCCCTTGGATAAATTCCCAGCAGTGCTATTGCTGGGTCATAGGGTAGGTCTATTTTTAATTTTCTGAGGAACCTCCACACTGCTTTCCAGAGCGGCTGCACCAATTTGCATTCCCACCAGCAGTGCAAGAGGGTTCCCGTTTCTCCACATCCTCTCCAGCATCTATAGTCTCCTGATTTGTTCATTTTGGCCACTCTGACTGGCGTGAGGTGATATCTGAGTGTGGTTTTGATTTGTATTTCCCTGATAAGGAGCAACGCTGAACATCTTTTCATGTGCCTGTTGGCCATCCGGATGTCTTCTTTAGAGAAGTGTCTATTCATGTTTTCTGCCCATTTCTTCACTGGGTTATTTGCTTTTCGGGTGTGGAGTTTGGTGAGCTCTTTATAGATTTTGGATACTAGCCCTTTGTCCGATATGTCATTTGCAAATATCTTTTCCCATTCCGTTGGTTGCCTTTTAGTTTTGGTGGTTGTTTCCTTTGCTGTGCAGAAGCTTTTTATCTTCATAAGGTCCCAGGAATTCACTTTTGCTTTTAATTCCCTTGCCTTTGGGGATGTGTCGAGTAAGAGATTGCTACGGCTGAGGTCAGAGAGGTCTTTTCCTGCTTTCTCCTCTAAGGTTTTGATGGTTTCCTGTCTCACATTCAGGTCCTTTATCCATTTTGAGTTTATTTTTGTGAATGGTGTGAGAAAGTGGTCTAGTTTCAACCTTCTGCATGTTGCTGTCCAGTTCTCCCAGCACCATTTGTTAAAGAGACTGTCTTTTTCCATTGGATGTTCTTTCCTGCTTTGTCAAAGATGAGTTGGCCATACGTTTGTGGGTCTAGTTCTGGGGTTTCTATTCTATTCCATTGGTCTATGTGTCTGTTTTTGTGCCAATACCATGCTGTCTTGATGATGACAGCTTTGTAGTAGAGGCTAAAGTCTGGGATTGTGATGCCTCCTGCTTTGGTCTTCTTCTTCAAAATTACTTTGGCTTTCGGGGCCTTTTGTGGTTCCATATGAATTTTAGGATTGCTTGTTCTAGTTTCGAGAAGAATGCTGGTGCAATTTTGATTGGGATTGCATTGAATGTGTAGATAGCTTTGGGTAGTATTGACATTTTGACAATATTTATTCTTCCAATCCATGAGCAGGGAATGTCTTTCCATTTCTTTAAATCTTCTTCAATTACCTTCATAAGCTTTCTATAGTTTTCAGCATACAGATCCTTTACATCTTTGGTTAGATTGATTCCTAGGTATTTTATGCTTCTTGGTGCAATTGTGAATGGGATCAGTTTCTTTATTTGTCTTTCTGTTGCTTCATTGTTAGTGTATAAGAATGCAACTGATTTCTGTACATTGATTTTGTATCCTGCAACTTTGCTGAATTCATGTATCAGTTCTAGCAGACTTTTGGTGGAGTCTATTGGATTTTCCATGTATAATATCATGTCATCTGCAAAAAGCGAAAGCTTGACTTCATCTTTGCCAATTTGGATGCCTTTGATTTCCTTTTGTTATCTGATTGCTGATGCTAGAACTTCCAGCACTATGTTAAACAACAGTGGTGAGAGTGGGCATCCCTGTCGTGTTCCTGATCTCAGGGAAAAAGCTCTCAGTTTTTCCCCGTTGAGGATGATGTTAGCTGTGGGCTTTTCATAAATGGCTTTTATGATCTTTAAGTATGTTCCTTCTATCCCGACTTTCTCAAGGGTTTTTATTAAGAAAGGGTGCTGGATTTTGTCAAAGGCCTTTTCTGCATCGATTGACAGGATCATATGGTTTTTCTCTTTTTTTTTGTTAATGTGATGTATCACGTTGATTGATTTGCGAATGTTGAACCAGCCCTGCATCCCAGGAATGAATCCCACTTAATCATGGTGAATAATTCTTTTTATATGCCGTTGAATTCGATTTGCTAGTATCTTATTGAGAATTTTTGCATCCATATTCATCAGGGATATTGGCCTGTAGTTCTCTTTTTTTACTGGGTCTCTGTCTGGTTTAGGAATCAAAGTAATACTGGCTTCATAGAATGAGTCTGGAAGTTTTCCTTCCCCTTCTATTTCTTGGAATAGCTTGAGAAGGATAGGTATTATCTCTGCTTCAAACGTCTGGTAGAACTCCCCTGGGAAGCCATCTGGTCCTGGACTCTTATTTGTTGGGAGATTTTTGATAACCGATTCAATTTCTTCGCTGGTGATGGGTCTGTTCAAGCTTTCTATTTCCTCCTGATTGAATTTTGGATGAGTGTGGGTGTTCAGGAATTTGTCCATTTCTTCCAGGTTGTCCAATTTGTTGGCATATAATTTTTCATAGTATTCCCTGATAATTGTTTGTATCTCTGAGGGATTGGTTGTAATAATTCCATTTTCATTCATGATTTTATCTATTTGGGTCATCTCCCTTTTCTTTTTGAGAAGACTGGTTAGAGGTTTGTCAATTTTGTTTATTTTTTCAAAAAACCAACTCTTGGTTTCGTTGATATGCTCTACAGTTTTTTTAGATTCTATATTGTTTATTTCTGCTCTGATCTATATTATTTCTCTTCTTCTGCTGGGTTTAGGCTGCCTTTGCTGTTCTGCTTCTATTTCCTTTAGGTGTGCTGTTAGATTTCGTATTTGGGATTTTTCTTGTTTCTTGAGATAGGCCTGGATTGCAATGTATTTTCCTCTCAGGACTGCCTTTGCTGCGTCCCAAAGCGTTTGGATTGTTGTATTTTCATTTTCGTTTGTTTCCATATATTTTTTAATTTCTTCTCTAATTGCCTGGTTGACCCACTCATTCGTTAGTAGGGTGTTCTTTAACCTCCATGCTTTTGGAGGTTTTCTAGACTTTTTCCTGTGGTTGATTTCAAGCTTCATAGCATTGTGGTCTGAAAGTATGCATGGTATGATTTCAATTCTTGTAAACTTATGAAGGGCTGTTTTGTGACCCAGTATATGATCTATCTTGGAGAATGTTCCATGTGCACTCGAGAAGAAAGTATATTCTGTTGCTTTGGGATGCAGAGTTCTAAATATATCTGTCAAGTCCATCTGATCCAATGTGTCATTCATGGCCCTTGTTTCTTTATTGACCGTGTGTCTAGATGATCTATCCATTTCTGTAAGTGGGGTGTTAAAGTCCCCTGCAATTACCACATTCTTATCAATAAGGTTGCTTATGTTTATGAGTAATTGTTTTATATATTTGGGCGCTCCGGTATTCGGCGCATAGACATTTATAATTGTTAGCTCCTCCTGATGGATAGACCCTGTCACTATTATATAATGTCCTTCTTCATCTCTTGTTACAGCCTTTAATTTAAAGTCTAGTTTGTCTGATATAAGTATGGCTACTCCAGCTTTCTTTTGGCTTCCAGTAGCATGATAAATAGTTCTCCATCCCCTCACTCTCAATCTAAAGGTGTCCTCAGGTCTAAAATGAGTCTCTTGTAGACAGCAAATAGATGGGTCTTGTTTTTTTATCCATTCTGATACCCTATGTCTTTTGGTTGGAGCATTTAGTCCATTTACATTCAGTGTTATTATAGAAAGATACGGGTTTAGAGTCATTGTGATGTCTGTATGTTTTATGCTTGTAGTGATGTCTCTGGTACTTTGTCTCACAGGGTCCCCCTTAGGATCTCTTGGAGGGCTGGTTTAGTGGTGACAAATTCCTTCAGTTTTTGTTTGTTTGGGAAGACCTTTATCTCTCCTTCTATTCTAAATGACACACTTGCTGGATAAAGGATTCTCGGCTGCATATTTTTTCTGTCTAGCACACTGAAAATCTCGTGCCAATTCTTTCTGGCCTGCCAAGTTTCAAAAGAGAGATCAGTCACGAGTCTTATAGGTCTCCCTTTATATGTGAGGGCACGTTTACCCCTTGCTGCTTTCAGAATTTTCTCTTTATCCTTGTATTTTGCCAGTTTCACTATGATATGTCGTGCAGAAGATCGATTCAAGTTACATCTGAAGGGAGGTCTCTGTGCCTCTTGGATTTCAATGCCTTTTTCCTTCCCCACTTCAGGGAAGTTCTCAGCTATTATTTCTTCAAGTACCCCTTCAGCACCTTTCCCTCTCTCTTCCTCCTCTGGGATACCAATTATGCGTATATTATTTCTTTTTAGTGTATCACTTAGTTCTCTAATTTTCCCCTCATACTCCTGGATTTTTTTATCTCTCTTTTTCTCTGCTTCCTCTTTTTCCATAACTTTATCTTCTAGTTCACCTATTCTCTCCTCTGCCTCTTCAATCCGAGCCGTGGTGGTTTCCATTTTGTTATGCATTTCATTTAAAGCTTTTTCAGCTCCTCGTGACTGTTCCTTAGTCCCTTGATCTCTGTAGCAAGAGATTCTCTGCTGTCAGCTATACTGTTTTCAAGCCCAGCGATTAATTTTATGACTATTATTCTAAATTCACTTTCTGTGATATTATTTAAATCTTTTTTGATCAGCTCATTAGCTGTTGTTATTTCCTGGAGATTCTTCTGAGGGGAATTCTTCCGCTTGGTCATTTTGGATAGTCCCTGGCGTGGTGAGGACCTGCAGGGCACTTCCCCTGTGCTGTGGTGTATAACTGGAGTTGGTGGGCGGAGCCGCAGTCAGACCTGATGTCTGTCCCCAGCCCACTGCTGTGTCCACAGTCAGACTGGTGTGTGCCTTCTCTTCCCCTCTCCTAGGGGCGGGATTCACTGTGGGGTGGGGTGGCCTGTCTGGGCTACTTGCACACTGCCAGGCTTGTGATGCTGGGGATCTGGCGTCTTAGCTGGGGTGGGTAGGCAAGGTGCACAGGGGCAGGAGGGGCAGGCTTAGCTTGCTTCTCCTTAGGTGTTCCACTTCAGGAGGGGCCCTGTGGCAGCAGGAGGGAGTCAGATCCGCTGCCGGAGGTTTGGCCCCGCAGAAGCGCAGAGTTGGGTGTTTGCGCGGAGCGAGCAAGTTCCCTGGCAGGAACTGGTTCTCTTTGGGATTTTGGCTGGGGGATGGGCGGGGGAGATGGCGCTGGCGAGCGCCTTTGTTCCCCACCAAACTGAGCTCTGCGTCAGGGGGCTCAGCAGCTCTCCTTCCCTTTGTCCTCCAGCCTTCCCGCTTTCTGAGCAGAGCTGTTAACTTATGACCTCCCAGACGCTAAGTCGCGCTTGCTGTCGGAACACAGTCCGTCAGGCCCCTCCGCTTTTTGCAAGCCAGACTCGGGGGCTCTGCTTGGCTGGCGAGCCGCCCCTCCGCCCCGGCTCCCTCCTGCCAGGCCGAGGAGCGCGCACCGCCTAGCCGCCCTTCCTACCCTCTTCCGTGGGCCTCTCGTCTGTGCTTGGCTCCGGCGACTCTGTTCTGCTAATCCTCTGGCGGTTTTCTGGGTTATTTAGGCAGGTGTAGGTGGAATCTAAGTGATCAGCAGGACGCGAGGTGAGCCCAGCGTCCTCCTATGCCGCCATCTTCCCTCTCTCCTTATTGCCTCTCATTTTATAATGCAAATACAATTTCTGAACCTAATTAAACATACCTGTAGTCACATTGCTTGTAAGTGACAGTTCTGAGGAGAAAAGTAAAACCAAGTAACAACAGCAACAAAAACAATGGTTAAAAACCTTCCCAATTTCGTACCTTGCAACGAACTATTTCTACATAAATGTAAAGAGATATATATGCTCTCATGTCTGTTTTTTTTTCAATATTAAAGATGCTTGACTACTGAAGTAGACCATTCTGTCAAAAGAATTCTAATCTTCGAGAAAATCAGTACATTAGAAAGTAGACCTTTTTCCCCCACAGATATCATGTCACACCTAGTAGTTCTTTCAAAAGGAGAATTCATTTTCATCAAATTTTTATTTATAACATTTGAACCTTTTTTTTTTTTTCACATGTGAAAACTGAGGCACTGGGAAGTTATATAATTTCCCATGGTCTCAAAGCTAATAATTTTCAGAACTCTGATATGGACATTTGTTAGACTGACTTCGATGGTTAAGCTCTTTCCATATCATTTCTCTGTCTCTCCTTGACATACCTAAGCTTGATAATCCTTTACTTATCTCCAGCCTATTTCATTTTCCATTCCGTATGGAAGTTGTTTTAAAAATATCTGCTAAGTTCATTTCCAATCACTGCCACACAGCACTTCTCCTCCTACATATCTCTGCAGAAATTCAAGCTTCCAACTTTTTTAGAGTGACTATTAATTCTCTTCGTTCCACATATTTTCACTCATTCTTCTTCCCTTATCTCATATCTTACAGGCACTATTTACACAATTTTCAGGAATGCTAATACTACAGTGCCTTGTTTAAATGCATAATCTTTGCGACCTACAAGTGTTCTGGAATTTGAGGAATGAAGTTCCAAAGAGTACAATTTTCAGGTCAACATACATTTTATAATTCTTTTTCTTATACAAAGTGACTTACTTATCTTTTGTTTTCTTTTGTCTATTATCAAGTTGTCAAGAATTTCAAGCCACTCTAAGCGATGATAATACACGTTTAGAGTCTCTTGAGTGCCTTCATTGTCATTCATTCATTCTTTTAAAAATATTATTAATTGCGGACCTAATTTGCACCACTTAGTAAAAAAGCTACATGACAAACTTTATACTTACATTTTGTTTTTTATATAATTTATATAGACAAGGACAGATAGGTTATAACAACTTTTGAAAAAAATGTCTTTAATTTTTAGAGGTATTCAGCCCCCCATCATAATTAATATATATCCAATTGTGCATTCTTTAAATTACCACATGGTGAAAAATGAGCCATTAAGACACGCTTTAATGTAACCCTCTTTATTTTCTGAGCTGTCAGGGTCTGGCCATTATGATTACTTAATAAATGTCACTAGAGCATTTAAAAATAATTTTGTTCTTGGATTCATAGTAAATTGTTACAGTCTGCACCAGAAAATTCACTGTTTTCATAGTTGTATAAAATGATGGGCTCACTTATCTAACCAGATGTTAAGTTCATTTTCAAAACAATCTACAGCAGTGTAATAATCTTTTAATTTAACCATTTTATTTTTATATGATGCAACATTTCATCCAATTAGTTGGCATCTTTATTTTTGTTATTATTCAAAATTCATTTATCCATATGAGAAATATTTGTTGATGATATACTCTGGCTACACACTACACTAAACATTGGAGAAATAAAGTTGTGAGAACATTCACATTCCCTGATTTCTGGGAATTTAAATATATGTATATGTATGTATATATGTATGCACACATACACACACACATATATATATATATTCACACATACACACACATATATATATGTATGCATCAAATAACTATATAAAACTGGCACTCTTCTAAGTTTGGAGACTTCAGAAAGGGAGATTATCTATACTTTATTTTCATGATAACTTGATCAATTGCACATTTTCCTGTATGCATAGGACATCTGCTTAGAATACGTAAGAGGTAAATTTTAAGCATCATGCAATACAATCATTGTTTATGAATCATATCATTGTATAATTAATGGGTTCCAATTTCAGTTAATTTTTTCAGCCATGAACTTTTTTCTTTCTTTCCATTTTTTGCTTATTACATATATATTTTGGTAACCCTTCCATTCGGAATATAGTATACATAATATCAACTCATATTATATCCATTAATGAAAAAGAAAGCAGATTTTAGAAACACAAATAAAACAACTGTCTGATAACTGTCTTCGTCCTTAGATCCAAACTTTAACAGATTGGACAAATAGCAAACAAAGCAGTGGATTTTGACAAGAATATCTGAACAGGAAATTACGAGACTACCCTATGAAGAGAGTTTGATATCTGATAGCCCCTCAGTTCTTCCCAGCATCCCAGCAATTTCCCTTTCCTTGTGTTTTGAGAAATTGCCCAAGAACTTTTATAGTGGTAATATTTTTGATAAAAATATATTTTTTGTTCAATGAAATTTTGAATTTTAAAAAGTTGATAGAAGGGTGCCTGGGTAGCTCCTTGGCTGAGCATTTGACTTCCACTCAAGTCACGATCTCATGGTTCATGAGTTGCAGCTCTGCATTGGATTTACTGTTGTCAAAGTCGAGCACGCTTTGGATCCTCTGTCCCCCCCACCTCCCCGTCAGTCCCTCCCTGGCTCTCTCTCTCTCAAAAATAAATAAAACATTTTTTAAAAAGGTAAGTAGAAGCACCTGTTCAGCCTAAGACAAAGTAATCAACTTTTAGTTATAGAATTGCAGGTACCAGTATGCTGGGTGTGTTGAAGAGGTGAAAAATTTTTCCATAATAGTAAGAAAGGATTTCCTGGATCCCTGGTATGTGATAAAAAGCACTTTTACTGACTCTGCATGAAATGTCTATAATGGATGAATCTGGGAAATTGTAACAGTAATGACACCCACTGACATACGCATCCTTAGATCCACACCCTGGACATTGTCTGGGTGTGACTCACATGTCTTATGTGACATAATGTCACCATTTGGAAGTTTAAAATGTAATGTAATCTGGGACTTGAAGAGTACTTAAACATTGGGACATACTGTTTTCTCTTGTTGCCTTTTGAATTGGTCACCATACGAAGATGCTTGGGTTGGTCCCCTGAAAACATGTGACCAGTAGCAAAATCACCAGTTTGATAAGAAAGACTGTCATGACCACCTAGTTCAAGTTGAGTCTTCTGAAATTGCAGTCTCATGAGTGACTGCAGGAAACCATTTGAAGAACCACCCAGCTGTGCCCAGGCCAAATTGCTGACCCACAGAATTGTGAGGAAATAAAATGTTATAAGCCACTACATTTTACAGGAGTTTGTTATGTAGCAATGTATTGCAAAGATTTGCATTTAGATAGATTGAGTCACAAGTTCAATGTGACTAGCGTGGGATAAATGTTATACTAAATAGCATCTGCACATCACTTTATATGTAACACGTCTTCACGGTAATTGTTTTATTTGGCCCATGACCTTCTAAATTCTTATTGTGTTTTGTTGATGGTGTTCATTTGTTTCCTGCCACAACATAGTCCTAAATAACTAAATACAGTGTATCACAAAGATAGAAAAAGTACGAAGGGACCACTCAGCAGAATCAAAGATATGTGCTAGGCTTCAATAAAATAAACGCATTTATCATTTTTGGCAGTAATTAGAAATCCTTTTGGCAAATCATTTGAATTATTTGTAGGATGGTGTTTGAGTTCGTTGTGGGTAATAAAAAAAAAACAAGATGTTTTAATATACAGACTAAAGGTATTTACATATGTCAACACTCAGATATTTGATAATAGCTCTTAGCTCTTGTGGTATGCTGAAAAACGTTCCCCCCGAGGTATTCCTAGACTAATCTCTGGCAGCTGTGAATATTATCTTATTTGTAAAAAAAAATTTGCAGATACGATTAAGCTAAGGATCTGGAGATGGGGGCTGCCCTTAAATGCATTGACATGTCTCGTCATAAAAGGCAGGCAGTTGCAGATCTGAAAAACACAGAGGAGGAGGCTATCTGCAGGCTGGCTATTTGAAGATGCCAGCCTTAAAGATTAGAATTATATGGCACGGGCAAAGAAATCAGGAAGCAACCAGAATTGAGAAGATGAAAGGAACAAGTTCTCTTCTAGAGTCTCTAGACTAGAGGGAGTGCCTAGACCTTAATTTTGGCCAAGGGAAATTAATTTTAGACGTCTGAACTCAATAACTATAAACAGAAATTTTAGTTGTTTAAATCTACCAAATTTGGATAATTTGTTATAGCAGCTATGGAAAACTAGCGGAGTTATGTTCTATTAAAATAATTAATCAAACTTTGAATTATCTTTCAAATTTACATATAAAATTTCCAAAATGGATTCAACCAATGATTTGTTAAGGTAAGTAAACAACAGCTTGTGAACATAAAATGTTAATAACCTGGATTATTCACTATTGTTTTAGTGTATATATAGAAAATGTATGTGAATGTCTTAGGTTCCCTTTCAATGCCTATCAGTAATAATAAGTTCTGAGTAAGAGACACATTTAGGTGGTGAGTCCAGTGTGAGATGAATTATAACCACAATATTATTACTATAGATTTTCAAAAGTATTTTCAGTGCATGGGAAGCAAAAATCAACTGGAAAGCTTTCACTGGGAAATATTTTATTTATGTTTGGAAAATTTACTATGGCTGGTAAAAGGAAAGTATTCTATAAGCAAAGAGTGGAATCAGGGAATATAATCAGGAGATTGTTATTTTAGACCAGGTAAGAATGATATTACATTTAATGGATATACCATGAATAGTATTTGTCTCCAGTTGTTGAAAACTTGGGTGATTTCTGTCTTGGGGCTATTAATAAAGCTGCTATGAACACTACTTAAAAACCTATTGGGTTCTCTGTTTTCATTTATCTTGGGTTAATCAATAGAAATGGTAAATCATAGGGTAAGCACTTTTTTAATTTTATAAGAAACTGTCAAATAAATTTCCCAACGATTATATTACTTTAAACTCCTAATACTCCTTCCCTTCTTTATCTGAGATTTCATTAAAAAAGCATAATAGCCGGGGCACCTGGGTGGCTCGGTCGGTTAAGCATCCAACTTCGGCTCAGGTCACAATTTGTGAGTTTGAGCCCTGTGTCGGGCTCTGTGCTGGCAGCTCAGAGCCTGGAGTCTGTTTCACATTCTGTGTCTCCCTCTTTCTCTGCCCCTTCCCTGCTCATGCTCTGTCTCTCTCTGTCTCAAAAATAAATAAACATTAAAAAAATTTTAAAAAAAGCATAATAGCCATATTTTTGTCCCACAGTTCATAAAAGTTTATTATTATTATTATTATTATTTCCACTTTCAACAGTTTTTCTTTCTGTACATCAGTTTGGAAGATTAACTCTTTCTCTGACTTCAAGTTTATTGATATTAATAGTTTTAGTTTTTTAGTGTTTGTTTAACCCACAGTGTTTGAAGTTTTCTTCAGGGCCTATATCTTCTCTCAAGAAATTTCAGTAAACTTATAAATTATTCAGGAAATTAAATTATTCACTGGGAATTTTACTTATTCCTACTTTCCATTTCCCAATTGAATTATTCTACTTTTATTTTTTTATATTTAAAAAAATTAAAACCTGATCACATTTTAATGTGATAGCTTTTTTTATGCTAATTGCACCATATTTGTCATTTCTGGACCTTTCCCTATTGCCTGGTCTATCTCCTGGTTATAAATCAAATTTTCCTGCATTTTTAAAACTTTGGTTATTCTGATTATCTGCTGAAGTTAATGGATATTACATTTTTATGTCTAGATTTTGTAGTCTTCTTTAATAGAATATTGAGTTTTATCACATTATTCATTTAATATATTTGCAGACATCACATATTTTTGATGCTCATATTTAGACTGTTAGGACGGGCATATTGCCTTTACTTCAAGACTAGAATAGTATACTTCTAACCCATGTTATTTCAGGGGTCTCTACTGAATATCTATGGTTTCCTAAGTGTCTCTTAATTCTGACTGCATAGAACTCCAATATTTCTTTCTTTTTTTTTTTTGAATTCAAATATTTCTTAGCCTTATACGAGTTCCACTGGTGTACAGTTGAAAGTTACCCAATAATGTTCCCTGGCGTAGTTTTGTAAAGCCTTAACTGTGTACACACCGTTTTGTGTTGTAAAGGCTGAATGGGACTCTTTTTCAGATTCCTGGAAATCTTTCTCTCTCAACTACCTTTTATTTGGTACTCTGACACAAATTTCCCTTTATTTCCATTCTATGGCTTCTTAATGCCTTCTTACTGTGTTCTGCTCCCCAAAAGTGCCTCTAAGCAGAAAACCTGGATGATTCAGGAGTCTACTTCATTTTGTTTTCCTCCCGCAGGGAACATAGGCTTACTTCCTTTTTCCCCCCCTTCTGTCTGAAGATAGTAATTTCTCACATTTTATCTTGTTTATAGTGGTTTATGGAGGAGGAGGAGGGCTCATCTGGTGCCAGTTATTCTACTGTGGCTGAAATAGCAAGTCTCTGAAATAATATTTTTGAACAAGTAACAAAGAATGGATCCTATGCATGGGGAAGGGGTTAGCCTTAAATAGGATCCAGAAAGACTAATCCAGAAGTTTTGAACACTTACAAAACCCAGCATGCGATATTTTCTTATAATCCTCCTCTCCTTTCTTTTTCTGTTTTGTTTTGTGTTGTGTTGTTTTGGGGGATGGGATGGGTCATCTACTGTTCCATGCCACAAGCCTTCTGACAGCAACACTAACTTCCTACCTTTTTTGCCTTCCCTTTCAGATCCAGTATCCAATTGTGTAGATATCTATGTTCTTAATCTACCTGCCACTTTCCTTGCTTTTCATTGCAACTGTATGAGCACAGGCTGTCATTACATCTTGACTAGATAATATATAATAAACTCTAACGTTTTCACTTGCTTTAATATTCTACTAACAAAGGTAATGACATTAACACAATATATTAGTCTGTCCAGGCTGCCACAACAAAATACCACAGACTGGGTGGCTTAAACAACAGAAAATCCTTTTTTTCACAGTTCTGGAGGCAACGAGTCCAGTCAAGTTAGTTCTTGGTGGAGGCAAGTTTCCTCATTCATTGTTCTAGTTCTAGCCTTACATGGCCTTTCCTCAACACCTGTATGGACAGGACAGTGGGGGTGTGGGAAGAGCCAGTTTTTGATATGCCATTTTCCATAGAGACTAATCCATCAGATCAGGGCCCCATCTTTAATTTTTTTTAACGTTTATTTATTCTTGAGAGAGAGAGAGAGAGAGCAGGGGAGAGGCAGAGAGAGAGGGAGACAGAATCCCAAGCAGGCTCCAGGCTCTGAGCTGTAAACACAGAGCCTGATGCAGGGCTTGAACTCATGAGCAGTGAGATCATGATATGAGCAAAGTGGGAAACTTAACCCACTGAGTCACCCAGGTGTCCCCAGTGCCCTACTTGAAGACCTAAGTAGCTAACTGGGGTTAGGTCGCCAACATATGAATAGCGGGGGTGGGCCCAATCAGTCCTTAATAGACTACTACTAAAATTAAATGTATAACACCATTAAAAATATCAATTTAAAACTAATATTAAGTATTAAGACTTTCAACAATGGCTGTATATATGAAAAGCAAAACCCAAAGTTTCTTCCAATCTGTTCTATGATATTCCTTTACAGTTTAATTTACTGATTGGTAGCCTAACAAATCATTTCTTCCTACAGATTTGGGACATGGTACAATACTTTCATTTTGCAAATCCACCTAGTAGACATGCACATACACAGATAGATATAAGGATACATAATATAAAATCTTAGATATATTAGTTATATACATTAGATACCAAATATGTAATTTCTGTGTCTCTATATATCATTACCAGAATAATAAACTGATTAGGCTCTAACTTTCAGATAACATTGGGAGAGGTAGAAATTAAATTATCTTTCCATGTTTACAAAGTAAAGCCTTATAAATTGACATTCATAATCAGAATTATTTCTGCATGTTTCTTGTTACCTGAACTCTGTGATAGATTATTACTAACTGAATGTGATGGACATCATCTGAGTTCTACATAATTTATCATTGCCTAAAAATTCAAGGGCATAAGAGAGGAAGGTGCTGAGAATACAAAAATCAGGCGTGTGCTTATCTGGCATGGGTCTCATTTTACGACGACAGGAAACATTTTATAAAACCAGAAGTATATAGCATTTTGTCAATAAAAATTTATAAAATAGAGAAAGGAAAACATTAAGGGACTTAGAAGAGTATCTCAAGGAATATATTGAATTCTAACCATTAGTTTAAGAAACTATGAAACTAGAAAAAAGTACAGAGATTGATAATGAATGAATTTTATTTTAATTCCCATGTAATGTATTAGAATAACGACAGCTGAGGAGTTAAGGAAACAATCATGATTAATCGCAACAATTTATTCAAGAAGTCATAAACTTCATAGATAACTTCGTATTTCATAATTTTACATTTCCACTGAGATTATTTGTGATAATTATAAAATCACATGCTATATATATAGATCTTGATATATTTTATGAAGTGGTAATAATGTGATTTACACAGGTGGGAGTATGGACCCCCCAATACATGTATTATCTGAACTATATATCATATACAGAAAGAGAGAATGCAATGGTTAATAAATGCAACTGAGGCTAATTAAATGTGTTCTTCGCACAAAAAAACCTAATTCTCAAACTATCATTTATTCTCTTTAAAATACTGATATATTATTTAGCTGAGAGCATTATATAAATTTTAACACTTTACAAACTAATAATATTACATTAACATGTTTTAAATTTTGATCATTATTTGCAAATGCTGATTGTCGTTTTCTCCTTATTCACCATCAAGTTATTAAAAGCAAATCAGCAGGGCGGTGGCTGCCTGCGGCTGGGGGCGGAGTCTCAGGAGCCAGGGTCCCCAGGCTGTGCTGAACGCGTAACGTGCAGAACTGCTTAGAGATGTCATAACCATCTTTTCATGGCAATGATCTCTGCATCTCCATTTTCCAGTGGGGAAACTGAGGCCCACTGAGGTCCAGGAAGAGCCAAGATTCACCCCCTGGTCTGTGTGACCACACCTGCCTGCCTGGTGATTTGGGGAAACCTAGCCAGCTGTCAAGCGCATGCCTCTGTGCCCTTGGGGTGCCACCACCAGGGACAGCAGGCCTGATGGGGTTGGTGTTATGGAACCTGGTCTGGATCTCCCAGTGGAAGAACCAAGTGGCACTCGGAGATCTTGGAAGGCAGGAGGTTTATTTTACCCCGTTGGGCTTAGAGGAGATCGGTCTCCAGAGGTCTGAGTCCTGAGCATAAGCAGAGGGGACAATTTATTATTTATTATTATTTTTATTTATTTATTATTTATTTATTTATTATTATTTTCTTATTATTATTTTCTTTATTATTTATTTATTTATTATTGTTTTATTATTTATTATTATTTATTATTATGATTTTACTTCCTCATTAGTAGTAAATTGGCACCCTCACAAGAGAGGTGGGAAGAAAAACCCGGAAAGGGAGTCTTGGGGCAGGGACTGGGATGCCCCTATCAGTCCTATGGACCATCTTACAACAGATTTTTCCCTCTCAATGGAGCTCACCCACTGCCATCAGGGGAGGCCTGAAGGTCCTTCTGCACTGGGCTGGCCCTTACAGCGGAACCCCAAGGCCACCTTCGACGAGGCCACACTGACCGTAGAGGCGGTCTAAACCCACATCATGCACACCGTTGGCATCACTCCAAGTTTCTTCAGTCTCTGCTCTGCCAGATGCCCAGACCCAGATCTGGCTGCCCCCAAAACCCATCTTAGAGTTTTCCGAAGACCTGGCAGTGTACTTCCCCTGAGGTTCTATTTCTGGAACCGGCTTGAATCCTTCGGAGCCTGCTGTGTGCGGCTGTGAGCCTACAGAAGCCAAGTCTTGCTCAGAACCGGCAGAGCAGGGGTGCGGCTCCTGAACCCAGCCTCCTCTGAGTGACTCTTTTGGCAGGGAAACCGGGAGTTTGTGAACGACCTCCCTTCTGTGAATGCGTCACTGTACGAGCTGTCCAGCCCAGAGGAGATCCACCATTTTAAGAACCAAAGTTTGGGCGTGGCCTTTCTGCACCGATGCCGCCTCACTGTCTGAGACGGGGTCCCCCCTGGAGAAGGTGGCCAAGAAGTTTGCTTTCAAGGACTGCATTCCACGCCCCTCCGGCTGCACATCCAGCCGCACCACGTGTGGACACCGCCGTGCCTGTGCAGCATTTCCCGCAGGTTTGCGTGCGTCCTCCAGCCAGGCAGTGCTTCCCAGCAGGTCAGGTCATCAGGGTCAGGTCCCTGGCCACACCGCAGCGGGTGGCACCCTGCTTTGGCCCGGAGCGTGTGCCTGCGTGCCACCTGGAGCTTGTAGCCCCGGTAGCAGAGGAGAGCCCGTCCACATCCAGGACAGAACCTGGACCTGAGTTGGCCACCAGACTCCCCCACTCGTGAGGTTCCAGAGACAGGCACTGGTGGCATCCACTGGCAGCCAGTACTGGCAGAGGGTCCCAGTGGCAATGGCAGCAACAGGAATCCCCATGCTGGCCCATGGGGGAAGGTCCAGGAGGTGGGTGACAAGCCAGTGGAAAGGCCTCAGGAAGTGCCAGAGACCTATTTCTGTGACTTCCAGGATGTCACCCACACGGTGCTGAAAGAAAGCCACAGCAGCATCCACTGTCCGGACAAGGGCCTGGAGCTTCCTGGGCCGTGGCCCTGTCCTCGCTGTCACCGGTACACGGCTCTTTCCCCCGACAGCCGACCCCAGCCACCACCTGTACTGTGAGGTGGCTGCTCCATGGCTGGAGATGAGCGTCCAGGACACTATCCGTGGACCCTTGGTGGAGCCATTCGCACTGGCCAAGCTGCGGCCCAAGGATGGCCTCTGCTTCATCCACTGGAGCACCATCCGCCTCGCCTGCCTCATCCCACGGTGGCCCAGGGTGACCAGGCAGCCGACGTGCAACACTGGCACCTGCGTATGCTCCCCATCGAGCTGGGGCTGGGACGGGTCCTTCCCCAGCTTGCAGGAGCTGCCAGCCGCTCTGCAGGGCTGCTTGTTGCGGGCCGGTGACAACTGTTTCTCCCTACACTGCTGCTGCCGGCCACGGCCAGGAGAAATCTCCAACCTCCTCATTGTTCCAGGGTCTCCGGCCCACACTAAGCCACTCAACCTCAGCCAGCTCAACTTCCAACGGGTCTGCCAGGATGACATCACCTGTCTGTCCCAGTTGGGCCAAGGCACAAGGAACAGTGCATATGAGGGCATCTTACGAGTGGGGGGGGCAGAAGCCCCAAGGAGGCCACGGCAGATGGTGGGGATGCCCCCATACCCAGTGGGGGCCATGGGCTGGAGCTTCAAGTGGAGTCAAGGTAGCCCCCACAACATCGCCTTGGCCTTCTACAAGACAGCCAGCCTCATGAGCCGGGTCTCCCATGTGCACCTGGCCTTTGTGCATGGCATCTGCAGAGGCAGCTATGAGAACATCCAGCGTATGTGGAGTATGGGTCCCCGGACATGTGGCTGGGGTGGAGTGGGGCCACCTGCCCGTAGCCTGGAAGGAAGCAGTGGCCAGCACCCTCAGATACTTGGGTGGGTGGAGCGGACCCCCTGGATAGCCCCCGAGTGCCTGTCTGGCAGTGCCAACAGCTCAAGCATCGCAGCTGACAAACGGGGCTTTGGTGCCACCTACCTGGAGCTCTGCTTCCATGAGGAGGCCCCTCCAATGGACTGTGGCCCCTCTGAGAAAGAGTGTTTCTACCGGAAGCAGCACTGGCTTCCTCAGCCCTCACACCCAGAGCTGGCCACACTCATCACCTAGTGCCTGACCTAGGGACCGGCTCAGTGGCCCTCCTTCTGCACCGTCTTGCACAGGCTGTGGGCCCAGAGTGAGCCCCAGCCCGTCACTGGGACCCCTGCTTATGCCAGCGCTGTGCACTGAAGTTTCTGCACAGTGAGTGAGCGTGGGTGCCCGTTTTGAATTCACTTACGAATGCACAGATGCCTGTGCTGTCCTTAATGTTTTACTTGGGGAGAGCTATGACCTCTTTGGACAAATTAGGCCCTTGCGATTTATTTATTTATGTATTCATTTATTTTTGCTTTTGTTTTCTCTCTTGATGAAATACCCTTTACCCAATCGAATAAACAAGTAAACAAATAAAGCAAGCTAGGAGTAAAATGTCTAAATGAAGATCACTACATCTAGAGACATGGCACAAATGTGTTAGATAAGAAAGACCTTGAGGGCCACCTGGATGGTGGAGTCAGTTAAGGGTCTGACTCTTGATTTCGGCTCAGGTCATGACGTCATATTTAGTGAGCTTGAGCCCCACATTTGGGCCATGCTGAAGGTGCGGAACCTGTTTGGGATTCTCTCTCTCTCTCTCTCTCCCTCCCTCTGTGTCCCATGCCTCTCACTATTCTTCTCCCTCACTCTCTCTTTCTCAAAAAAAAAAAAAAAAAACAAACAAACTTGCATTTTCATTAAATTTCTAAATTTTATCTAAGCGCTTACATAACAAAATGCCTAGTCAAATTTACATATCTATTGTAATATCTAAACTAAAATGGGACTCAAAATAAGTAGATACAATACAAACGAAACATGTCATGTAGATATTTATTGGATGTGTCATTTTTTATGCAATGGAAATGTTGTAAAGTAACAGCTTTCCTTTGTTTACCGACATCTACTTGTTTGTAAAAAATTGTTCCTTGTCTTACATACCTTTCTGTCCACCAAGATTCATGTAAACATAGATTCTAGTTTACAAGAAATGACAAAAATATTTTACTTGAGTTGCTATTAAGCAAATGCTGAATATATTTCCTCATACTATTTTTTATGTTACTTTTATATAGATGCACACAAGTACATCTGTTCTTGGTGTTGATAATCATGTCTGGTAATGTCACATTCAGAATTACCTATGATTTAAAGAGGAACAACGGCTTTCTTCATACTGTCATATAGCAGTACTTATATAATATTTTTCCAAAATCATGCAATTCCAGAGAGATTGTACGTTGATTTCCCCACCTTGTACCCTTTTCCTCTTAGAAAATTGCTGTGCTTTGCTTGTGAACAACTCCTTCCAAATGCTCAGTCCACTGGTTTAGGTGTTGCTGACCACATCATATTCTATCAATGGCCATGCCATCCAGCTGTGACTAATTGGTGAGCTCACATTCCCATGCAGATTGCTGGAAGGTTGGGGACAGACTAGAGCCGCGAACAAAACTATTCTAAGACTTTTGTCAGAAATTTTGAAATAAAAAAAAAAATTATTCTTGCGTTTTATGTGATAAAGCTCTTTGTAGGGCCACGGAAGTTGTGGAAGCAAATGACAGCCACGTAGTCACCATGGAGCAGGAGATCGCCTGCCCACAGAACCCACAAAGAAAAGCCACACAGAGATAAAGAAGCAGGGTTGAATCTTGATGCCATTTTGGAGTCTCTAGACTTATTAGGAGCTCATGATGTCTTTGGATTATTTATTTTAAGAGCCTATGAATTTTCTATTTTGCTAAAAAGATTATGAATTGGGATTTTAGAACTTTTCTGTAAGGGAAGAAATTTTAGATTAACCAAGGTACATGATTTGTCTTTTATCAGTGACAGGGTTTGTAATGAAACTTTTGCTTTTTTAGACCTTCTTCCATTCATGATTCTAAATGCTGGTTTTAATTGCATTAATAGATAAAAGTTATATATGTGGATGTTAAAGGGAATTGTCACCTCTATAGCAAACCATTGACGCAATCAAAAAGCTGTTTCAGGGGCGCCTGGGTGGCGCAGTCGGTTGAGCGTCCGACTTCAGGCAGGTCACGATCTCGCGGTCCGTGAGTTCGAGCCCCGCGTCGGGCTCTGGGCTGATGGCTCAGAGCCTGGAGCCGGTTTCCGATTCTGTGTCTCCCTCTCTCTCTGCCCCTCCCCCATTCATGCTCTGGCTCTCTCTGTCCCAAAAATAAATAAATGTTGAAAAAAAAATTAAAAAAAAAAAAAAAAGCTGTTTCATTAAATCTAATATTTGTGTCGTTTCTCCCTATTATTTCTCTAAAATATTAATTTGAATTTCCATGTGATTAGGAATTAAGTTATATGGAATCTAAATTTTGCTTTATGATATTATGGTTACTAATAGACTACAGAAACTTTTTTTTTTATCATTTGAAATGGTTTAACCCTTTAGTCAAATCAGAGTGAGGATAAGAGTCAAGTGTTTTCAGTACTAATGACAGCTATCTAGTCCTGTCACCTTGAAGTAAATCAGCTAATGATTTTGGACTTCTACATCTAAATGTAAAATAAGGAAGAATGACCAGAATGCTTGTAATAGAATTTGCAGTTTTATTAAGTTGAGTATTAAAACCAGCGTGTTATTAAGACACATACACAGCATTACAATAAACTGTTTTGCTCCCAAACTGGACATATTTTATTTGGTCTATGATGTAGGGCCTTTAACACATGTTTGCCAACATTTAACAATTTGGAGATTTCATGTAGAATTTAAGGTTTTGCACTGCATTAAAAAAAAAAAAATCAGAAATCTGGCTGCAGCGGGTGGGGCGCCCGAGTGGCTCAGTTGGTTAAGGATTGGACTTCAGCTCAGGTCATGATCTTATGGTTCATGAGTTTGAGCCCCGCGTTGGGCTCTGTGCTGACAGCTCAGAGCCTGGAGCTTATTTCGGATTCTGGGTCTCCCTCTCTGTCTCTGCCCCTCCCCCACTTGCGCTGTTTTTCTCTCTCTCTCTCTCAAAAATAAATAAACCTAAAAAAAAAAAAAAAAATTTAAAGAAACCTGGCGGCAGTCGAGCAGCGTGACCATATGTGAAAAATTAACTGAAGCTGAAGAGCAGATGTGCCATTTAGTTAGGTCCTACGTTCGGAGTCACGGTTCGCGCAAAGCCATATATTTTTGAACGTACTGATTATTAACAGGGTGTGGAGAGTGGCCATTTTTCAGCCTAAGTATTTCACTAACTTACTTTATTGCCCAGATCCTGAGGACATTTATATTTGTGACCCCTTCGATATACATTGATAAGTATGGACAGCGTTTTTTATGAATGCAAGAACCAGGCACATTGTTGCAAAATTACATTCCAAGTCAAAATACTGAGGTTTGATCAACTTTCAACATTAAAGCTGTGCGTTGAACAGTTTGCAGTGCAGCTGCAGGGTCTAATTATGTGATGGAAATGGACAACACTGATTCAAAGCCGTTTACAGTTTAGAAAATTAGATGTATTTGACAGTAAGTGGTGTGGGCAGAAGAATGCACGGGGCAGGGGGGTGGGGTGTGTGGCATTATATTATGTTGATGTAAACTATAGAGAAATAACAGCAACAAAAGAGACCTGCTGTGGTCTAGAAAAGGGAGATTAAGCAGAACACAAAATTATATGTATGATTTGATTACAATTGTGTTTCAAGTACTATACTAAGACTGTGGCAGAAACAGAAAAATCAAAGGATTTGATTTGTTTGTATGATTTTATTTATTATTTTAAATTTCATTTGGGCCTCCTGCGTGGCTCAGTTTAGCGTCTGACTCTTGACTTTGGCTCAGGTCATAATCTCGTAGTTCTTAAGTTCGAGTCCTGAATCAGGCTCTGCACTAACAGTGTAGCGCCTGCTTCGGATGCTTGCTCTTTCCTTCTCTTTGCCTTTCCCCCATGCTCCCTCTCTCGCTCTCTCTCTCTCTCTCTCAAAAATAAACTTAAAAAAAATAAATTTCATTTAATATTCTCTATTTTATGATAAAAGTGATCAAATTAAAATGATAAAGTACATAATCTGATTTGAGAATAAATAACCAACATTATATTTCTGAAGTATAACATACAATGAATTTCATCCATTGTGTAGAATATTATAGACCTGCTATATCATACACTTGAACACACTTTCATGACTCAAAGACACATGCAACAAAAATATCTCAAGGTGGTTCATGTTTCAGAGCAGTATTTTCCAAAAATATTTATATCATGAATAACACAAAAAAATGTTATATTTGTAGTTTAAAAAAAAAAAAAGAACAGTATGCATCCACTTGTAAATTATAAACTTGCTTTGCAGTTAATTTATCGATAAAATATTTGTTAAACTTAACATTTATTTCTTAAGATTACAACTACATATGAGAAGATCTAATAGTGTATTTATATTCACAGACTACTTTTTTAGGATCCCCAGACCTACCATGGAAAGGCATGTACAAAACTGAGAATGTAGCTGAGGAAGATAGATATAACTAAGGAATTGCAAGAAAAGTAGCAAAGATTCCATGCTATGTAATACAAAGTCTAAATCATTTATGTGGTGGTATTTGAATAGGCAAATAAGACATTTTTACTTCATTCAAGCTCATAATCATTTCAAACATATAAGGGAAGTGGAAATGTTATAATTTTTATTACGGTGAAATTATTTTATCAGTAATGCGAGGTGGGTTCTGAGGTTTTTTTGTTTTGTTTTGTTTTGTTTTAGCAAGAATTCCAGAGACATTTGGATAAATGACCTTTCTTTTAATCTACAAATCCAAGTCCACAAATAAGCTTTGGACTTGGCTTTGCATTGGCCTGGGGAATCTAAAGGATATACATGCACACAGAGCTCATGCCCGGGAGAACTGCTAGTTTTCTGTTCAACAACATTTCTTGTTCCTTACAATGGAAGCCATGTGATTTCAATATTGGACACATTAATTCTGAGACCCATTATTGCTTAGTTTCCAATTTTGTCAAATTTTCAAACATTTGATTAAAATTTGATGTGCTAAAAATTTAATTGTGTCTACTGTACATCACTGTATTTGTTTGTTTAAAGGAAGACTATCTTATTAGCTGAAGATAGTTCATATTCAGACATAATCTAGGCATATGAAGGACTCTGAAAGATACTGATACGTACTACAATAGATGTGAATTAGGAACCAGATTACTTTTCTTAGGAAACTGGTAAGTCAAGAAGAGCAAAGCGGATGTAGGCTTGAAAAAACTAGGTTTTATTTCCTAATCAAGAAAGCAGAGGAAAAAGGGAAACTTCTAGTAAGATCAAGGCAGCAGATCATTGAGAGGGGAAAGCAAGGACTTTGAAGCGCATGCACATGTGTGTGTATAGCTATACATATAGACAGACTGTGTGAGTGTGTGTGTGCGTGTGTGTGTGTGTGTGTGCGCATTTCAGGGCTAGACAAGAAGCTTATACACATCCAGTCAGTTCTAGGTGCCATGCTATGCACTGGCAGGGCTCTAATTCATTTACAAGCATTTTATCATAGAACCTGCTCAGGGGTTCTGCTCAGGGTGACTTTTTTTTGGGTCTGTCTTTAAGTGCAAGTTGTGTTACATTATTTATCAACTTATTTCCGTTCCCTTTATAAACTCTGCATGACGATAATCTGGTGTTTATTTAAGTAGCGGCCAAGGACCAAAAGCTTAAATGGAAGAGAAATATGAATGAAGTGGCATTATTTTGATAGTAGAAATAATCTTCATTTGACAAGAGCAGTGATAAATAGACTTCCAGGAGCTAAGACATAAGACCATCAGCACAGAGGACTTCAAAGCTCAGTTAAGCAATAAGAATATTAAATCTGATCACAGTGAAAGTTTTCTGTTCTTAGCTCATAATTGAACATCACGCTGAAGAATCTGTCATTAGTAAATTATACTGTAAAAACATTCAGAAAGCTATTCTCCAAAATAGTTGTAGTACTGAAATGTAGACGTTTCAATATATGGTGTAAGTTAAAATACTTACACCAATTGGAAAGGCTGTATATATCATGCATACATTACATTTTAAATAAAATAAATAGCATGCATCCAGTTATAAATTATAAACTTGCATTGCAGTTAATTTAAATATGAAATGGTAGTAAAACTCAATCCTTTCTTGCTTAAGATTAAAACTTCATATAAATAGAAAATCTAATAATTTTGTGGATTGTTTTGTTTTCTTTTTTTTTTTTTTTTTTTTTTAAACGTTTATTTTTGGGACAGAGAGAGACAGAGCATGAATGGGGGAGGGGAAGAGAGAGAGGGAGACACAGAATCCGAAGCAGGCTCCAGGCTCTGAGCCATCAGCCCAGAGCCCGACGCGGGGCTCGAACTCACAGACCGCGAGATCGTGACCTGGCTGAAGTCGGACGCTTAACCGACTGCGCCACCCAGGCGCCCCTGTTTTCTTTTGTTTTTATTCATAGACCATAGTTCTAAAATCCAGAAGACCCACAATGTAAAAGACACATAAGCAGCTTAGAATCCAGCTGGGGAAGACAGTTATGGTCTCTTAATTTGTAACTGACGAACAGTACAAAGAACGGAAGACAGTGGTTGAGGTTACAATTGACTTGCTAAGAAGATGAACATTTTCCTGGATAGGCTTTTTTTATGCTTGGCTTACCATTTTTACCCTTTTGTTGTGTCCATTCCCCAGCCCCCATCTCTTTAAAACTTTATGTCTCATAGGAGTGATTCATTCTCAGATGACTCCAGCATCCTCCTTCTTTATTGGGTTCAGCTATTATTATTATTTATTCTTAAAAAGAGAACTCTTTGTTAACCTCAATTAGATTTGCGAAAGAAATCATGTATTTAAAAAAAAATTTTTTTTTCAACGTTTATTTATTTTTGGGACAGAGAGAGACAGAGCATGAACGGGGGAGGGGCAGAGAGAGAGGGAGACACAGAATCGGAAACAGGCTCCAGGCTCTGAGCCATCAGCCCAGAGCCCGACGCGGGGCTCGAACTCACGGACCGCGAGATCGTGACCTGGCTGAAGTCGGACGCTTAACCGACTGCGCCACCCAGGCGCCCCAGAAATCATGTATTTTAAACACTGCTACAATAAATAGCTCACCTCTCATTTTGTGTAAGTTGAAAATGGTATCACCTGCTTACATATTCATTGTCCATTAGCATCAACCTCATTTGGTGAATATGCACTGTTCTTTATATTTACTTTTTATCTGGTTCTTCAGCTTTTTAGGGAAGGGCAACCCTTCTGTCAGAGATTGTTCCTGAACAAATTGTGACATAAGGATTTGTCATCAAGAGCAAATCTCCCCAAATAGTTTCTTTATAAGGAATATTCTGGAATATATTTTCTTACAAAATGTCATGGCATAATACTTTGGTATTTAGGAAGTATTTGTTGAGATTTTTCATTATAAATGATCCTGTATTACTTTGTCTTTTATTCTCTTAATACGTTGTGTTTCATTAAATAATTTTTTTTTTAATTTCTTTTTCAACGTTTTTTTATTTATTTTTGGGACAGAGAGAGACAGAGCATGAACGGGGGAGGGGCAGAGAGAGAGGGAGACACAGAATCGGAAACAGGCTCCAGGCTCTGAGCCATCAGCCCAGAGCCTGACGCGGGGCTCGAACTCACGGACCGCGAGATCGTGACCTGGCTGAAGTCGGACGCTTAACCGACTGCGCCACCCAGGCGCCCCTCATTAAATAATTTTTAAGATATAAACCAACCTTGGATTTCTAGGGTTAAATCCTTCCAACGTTATGCAATCCTTGGGCAACTGAAGAATTCCCAATGTTCTTACAAAGATTCAACACATAAAATATATTCAAATACAATATGCAGCAGCACGCACACCACAATTCTTATACAGAAGTGTAAATATAAAAACCTGTATGTCACAATTGTCACTTTGCTACCATTCACTGTCTCATGTAGAATGTAACTTTTTTTAGTGATGTTCAAATTATTTCATAAAATATACTTCTTTAGTAGGCTGAAGAGACACATTAACTTTCTAGATATTTTTCCTGAATATGACGTGAGATAGTAAAAAAATATATAAAATGATTTCAGGGTCTGACTGTACCTTTTTATTCACAGCAGCATTCCGAATCCAGCATTTTCACATTGCTGAACTGAGGTAGAATTTTAAGAGGTAATGTGCCAGAGTGGCGCATACCTCACTCTGAATTAATTGAACAATAATTTGGAATACCTTGTGGTAAGGCAATAGAATAAGTGTTAAATGTTCCAGTTTCGCTCTTGTATAAAATGTCTTCTATTCTATGTTTAATCGTAACTTTAGATGTTTACCTGTTTTCGATATTACCATCATTTTCCATTACAAGGAAAAAGAGTATGCTATAAAATAAGGTGTTATCTTTGTAGCATCAAAGAATGAAAAGTATTCCTTTAGGTATTAAAAATGTGTCATATAACAATATTGCAATATTATAAAGTACAATATGGCACAAAATGTAAATATCGAGGGAAATAGGATGTGCTAGAAAGTTAGTGGAATTTTGTGAAATTAATTCTGCAAGGAAATTGAGTGGATGCAGCTGCTTATTTGCTTGATTACCAACCTTATGGACTTTTGAAGTATTAACGTGCTTCAAAGCCAAGCCTCATCAGTTACTGGGTTCATGATCAAGGAGCAGAGTTGTTCTTTGGTTGCTTTTAAGTTACATCAAACATCACTTTTGAAGGAATGGAAAGCAGAGAGTGGCTAAGTCCTGGGAAGATGCATATTTTGAAGTTTACCTGGGTTAAGGAAATCTTCCATTACTACACTGAATCAGAGAAGCCAGAATTTGCAAGACACAAAGTAGAAACCGACGACGGATTCCTTCTCTAGTGGAAAAGAATGGAGGAAGGAGGCAGGCAAACTGGAAGAAAGAGGGATGGCTTAAAGTAAAACTTTGGAAAGGAACCAAACTATGAGATATTGAAAGGACTGAAAAAAAAAAAGAAAGATTGAGAAAGGTTGAGTGCGACAAGGTATGCAAATGAGAGATCCTCCAAAGGTATCAGGTGTAAGGCTAATCTTTTTCCCTTATGGTTCAATGGAGAGATTGTTAGATACCGCTTTGCTTCCCACTCCTGATACATAGTAATTTTGCAAAATTTTAGCCTTTCAATAATGACCTATTAGGTATGCTTTTAACCTGTTTATAAGTGTCATAGTAATACACAGAAAAGTTCCAAAACCTGGTTTCTATTCATGGGGATTCTTGCCCGATAATTGAGGAAGGAAACAGACTATCACCCAGTAATCTTTGAGCCAGAGAGACCAGCAAAAAAAATCCCCCAAATGAGAACAATATGCTTATTGCACAATTACTGTCCTAAAAATAATATAATTTGTGACGCCATGATTGTTGAGATGAGCACCATCATAAAATAAATATATATTTAAGAATAACTAATTTACGTACATAGCACATCATTTGTAATAGCAACTCCTAATGAAACTCTTGATGTATGGAACATTTAAATTTTATTTTTCTTTATTTTGAGAGAGAGAGAGAGAGAGAGAGAGAGATTGGTGATGAGGTGACAGAAGTAGAGAGAGAGAGAGAGAGAGAGAGAATCCTGAGCAGGCTCCCCCTTGTCATCACAGAGCCCCACGCGGAGCTCCAGCTCATGAAGAGTTAAGATCATAATCTGAGTCAAAATCAAGGGTCGGACACTTAACTGACTGAGCCACCCCCAGCGCCCCGATATATGGAACATTTTGATTAGAGTACTGAGAATATGCAGTGACTCAAATTTGAACCCTCACCTTTGCTGTGGGCAAAAGAGACAGGCCTTCTCTGTAACTAGAATACTGATTTCTTAAATCTAACACTAAATACACTGGCTTTCTACCTTTTTAAAGCATGTTTTGGACTCAAGATCCAAGGAACTAATTTATTTTGTTCATGTGTTCATGAATACTCTTTTGTATATAAAATATTAATACAGAGTAGTGTCATTTATTTTTTTAATTTTTTAAATGCTTATTTCTTTTTGAGAGAGAGAGAGGGACAGGGCATGAGCAGGGAAGGGCCAGAGAGAGAGGGAGACACAGAATCAGAAGCAGGCTCCAGGCTCTGAGCTGTCAGCGCAGAGCCCCACGCGGGGCTCAAACCCACAAACTGCGAGATTGTGACCTGAGCCAGAGTTGGACGCTTAACCAACTAAGCCATGCAGGTGCCCCACAATTGTTGTTTTTCAAACCGTGGGATGTCCAAAATTATGACAGAATGTCCTAGGTATTGCTAAAGTTAGTACTTTCAGGCCACTGAAATCTAATTCATATAGATTTATAAGTTCCAGATTGCCATTGTTTTACTGCTTTAATCTGCCATTGTCCAGCTTTTCCACTGTATTTTTTTTTTTTTGCTAATAATTATAAATTTCCTTCTCTCTCTCAATTTTCCTGTAACGTCTGGAGTTTGGTTTGTGCATGGTTCATTTTCATCCATTATTCTTCTCTTATGCAATTTTCTCTTCCAGCGAATAACACAGATCTTGCTGTAATAAAATTCATTTGCTTGGTTTGTACAACATTCCCAAATACTCTGTCCAAAGTTTATTCACTCTGTTTTCTGAAATATGCTCTATCTCCAACACAAAACTTTTGACTGATACCTGGAAGTGTCTCACTCAGTGCTACCTCCCTTGCCTTTGCTGGTTTCAGGCCCTCTTTGGGTGCTCAGCCTGGGGCAAGCTAGCATCTATCCTCCAGAAACAACTTTAAGCATTGATGATAATTCAGGTATATAAACTACCCCCCATGGGTTTCTTCCTATAATATGTTGTACAGGTAATTTCCTGAAGGGATCAGCATGATAAAATTATTCAAAAAAGCACAGCTCCAACTTTGTGGTTGGATCATCTCTTCCTGATATGTGAATCTGTCCCATTGGTTGCAGTGCTATGATTATAACTGTCTCCAATACATCCTTTTTCTGAAAGAAGAATAATCTAGACACCATTACTGCTTATGTCCTATTAACATTCTCAGCATTATTCTCTCTAGAATTAGCTGACTTACAGGAACCCCTTACTTGGTTCTATAGAGGGTTTTAATTTAAGTATACCTGGATACAGTGGCAAAGTTCAAGGCACTTGAACTGAGGCAGTGCTCCCATAATTCCTTAATAATGCCATGAAATGGACCAGGACATTTACTTAACCACCGCATTGTCAGAAATCTTACTATGTATGAGATTGAGTGTAAAAAGTATTCAAAGGAGGATACAATGGTTGGCTTGTTTCCATTAGGTCATACAGAGTTCACCTCGGATGGCTCTCTGGCTACCTCCTCTTTGGTTCTTTTTCTAACTTTCTTTTCCCATGATCCCCTAGGTTCTTCGCATTCTACTTTTCCTCCTCCCCCTACCTCCCACCCATGACCTTGGCCCGTCTCATCACTTGTCCTTCTCATTTTTGACCTGTGCCTCAGCTCTATCCTAGCTGAGGAAGGTCAGAAGTTCCTGTATTGTGGGTCCCTGAAGGCCACTCTTATTCCTTCAGATTCTTCAGTTAAAATCCTCTGTGTGCAGAACAAAACATTTTCTTGTTCACATTGTCCATGTTTCCAGCCTCCATCTAATTACCTAATATTGTTTAATTTCTCAGAGAAGGCAAAATGTTGGGTGAGCTAGGAAGGATAAAATGTCCTTCTGTCACATATCCATTTTCCCCATATTTTCTAAAAAGCAAGTAATATGAAAACACTGTAGAAATAATTATATTGACAAAAGCATTTGTGAATGCCTGAAGTTGCCCTGTTGTATATGGAAAACAGATTATTTAAATTAAGTATAATTAGTATGTAGCATAATTAATTATAGAAGTCAAACACAGCGTGTAATTTCTTTTAAAGATCACAGACTTCTTTTATTTTTATTTTACAGAGAGAGACAGCCTAAGTGAGGGAGATAGGGAGGGGAAATAGAGAGAGAGAGAGAGAGAGAGAGAGAGAGAGAGAGAGTGTATCTTAAGCAGGCTCCATGCTCAGCACACAGCCCAATGCCAGGCTCGATCCCAGGACTCTGGGATCATGATCTGAGCCACAATCAAATCAAGAGTTGGACACTCAAACTGCCTGAGCCACTAAGGCATCCAAATGCAGACTTTAATTTTTCTTAAAATTGGGAAAAATATGTCTAGACTAAAATTTATCATCAATTATCAACTTAGATGATGTCTTATGCAAAAAAAAATTAGGAATTCTAATATGCTATCCACTAATTTGCTTTTTTAAATCATTTTTTAAGTTTATTTATCTATTTTGAGAGGGCAAGAGAGAAACAGAGAGGTGGGGACGGGCGGAGAGGGAAAGGGAGAGAGAGAGAGAGAGAGAACCCCAAGCAGGCTCTGCACTCTTAGCACTGAGCCCGATGCGGAGCTCAAACTCACGAAACAGGAGATCATGACCTGAGCCGAAACCAAGAGTGCGATGTTTAACCAATTAAGTCACCCAGGCACCCTAATTTGCTTTTTACTTAGTAACCTTTTATTTACCATTTAATATATAGGATATGCATAAGAATGGTCCTTGAACTTATATCACCTTAAATAATTAATTGAACTAGTGTGTTTTGAATTAGGTGAATATTTTTAAGCTAAAGACATGTCTTTTGGTATCAACACGGTACTCATTTTAAATATAATACATATATATTTTTGAGTTTTATAGCTTCTATTAAGAATATAAAAATAGCATTTCCTCGAAAAATCATTTTATTAACACTGAGGTACAGCAGGTGACTTTATTAAGGAATTGGCCAAAGATTAGAAATTCTCCCAAAAAAGACAAGGAAAAACAAGAGAGATTTATAGTTTATTTTGTTGGACTTTGTGATATATTATGGTCATTGTTTCTATCATATGAGAGATATAGCTTTGTGGGGCACCTGGGTGGTTCAGTCAGTTAAGCACCTACTTCGACTCAGGTTATGATCTCATAGTTCGTGAGTTCCAGCCCACCTCAGGCTTTGTGCTGACAGTACAGAGCCTACTTGGGATTCTCTCCCCCCCACCCCCCGTCTCTTCTCCACTTGTGTGCTCTCTGTCTCTCAGAGTGAATAAATAAACTTAAAACAAACAGAAATATAAACTTTGTTCTGCCAATTTCTTTAGAAGACTATTTTCCTTCTTTTGGTTATAGTATTGTGGGTTTCAGATTAAGTTGCAGCTATGTGATGTGCTGTTACATAAAAATCCCACTTCCAGTAGGTTTAAAATAGAAAGCCATTGCCTGACTCCAGGCTATCTGCCTGGTAATTGCAGAAAGAACTTCGTTAGGTCCATGTAGAATGAATGAGCGCAGGTTCTATGAAATGCTGGGCAGACAATCCATCCAGCTGAGAAAAGACTTTGAAGATGATTGCCTTAGGAATTCCTGAGCACACAGGCTGAAGGAGTGACTCTAATTCAAAGAATGCAAACCTTCTTGATTTTTATGAAGACAACTACTAGAACCACTGGGAAGTAACTACTTCCTACGGGACATAATTGGCATTTTAAAAACATTTCATCTGACTGCGTTAGCCATGCAGGTTGAAATAGAAACCAATTTACACTTGTTGGTGTTTTATAACCACATCTATGTTACATTTAAACATAAGAGATATAGGGATGCTATCCTGAATTGAAAGTTAATTAATAGAATAAGCCAAAGTTAAAAATGCGTGGCCATTTATGTTATGATGGTATGATGTCTTCGCATATTGCATTTTAATCATATATATTTTCAATTTAGATAAATCAAATGACAATAAAAGAAAAGTTTAAATAGTAAAGATTGAAAGACCACAGTTTTCATAGAAACTCATAATTACATTTCAGTCGCCATGTTTCCTCCTTCCTTACAGAATCTTTGATTATTTTTGTGGAGAAGTAGCTGGAGTTGAGGTGGAAGACACCCACAGTTTTCACAACCATGTGGTCAAATTCTGGTTAAGGAAATGTTAGCGGAGGTGGTGAGTAAAATTGCTCTCAAAGGGAAGAGAAATGATTTATCTGTTCTTTTCTCCTCCTTCTAGCTGAATAGTGTGGACTTAATTTTGAAGTTCAGTTTTTGTGGAACTCTCAAGTGGAAGCGATATGTAGAATGGAGTAGTTAAATAAAAGATGCCACGCCCCACCTTCCCTAGATCACCTACTTCAGATGGTTCTGTGTGACAGAGAAACTTCTATGCTATTGAAATTGTGGATATTTTGATTATCACTCACAGGCAAATGTAATCCTTAAGTAATGAAGATTATATGTGATCATGCCCTGCTCTCACTCATTATATTTATCAGTGAATTTTAAAATAAATTTTCAATGGACATAAAATTAAATTGCCTCTTCTATCATTGTTCCTATTTATGGGCTTGATCCTTGACTCTTTGAATACAAGCCTGTATTCCATCACTTTTCTAAATATTCTGTTCAAGAAGTAGTTACCGAGATTCTCCTCAGAACACTTAGGTTCAAATGTCTTAGAGAAAAGGAGTCCAGCACATGATGAGGCTTGAAAAGTAAAACAAAATTACACCAGCTACTCTGGTTGAATGGGATATTTCGTAATGTGATGAATTTTGAAGCTAAATCTCTTCCAGATTCTAGTTAGTAAGACAGAACTACTCTGAGGGAGATATAGTTCACATTTCTCTCTTTCTAGTGAAATCCTCAGTAATCTGTACTACTAATGAAAGAGAGAGAAAGAGAAGTTCAACTAGAGAGCTAACATGAACATGAAGTCATAGGTCTTCTGCAGTTGGAATTTTTATTGAATTAAAATCCAAAAATTAAATGGTTTGTCTTGTGGTTTGATCATGACAAGTTTTCTACACAGCAGTGGTTCTGAAAGGAGCGTGCGACACTTAAAGAGCTTGTACAAACTCCGATTGATGAGCCCTGCCCCAGAGTTTCCATTTAGCAAGTCAGGGTGCGGCCGAAGGATTTGACACATTCCCAGTGTAACACAACCAACATGAGTTCACTCCTTGAGGAACTGCATCAGTCAGTAACTGCACCAGGCTGAGTTGTCACACACAAAAATACTTTTATCTGCAGCAAATAAGGAGATCGCAGGGAATGGCTTCCGAAGCCACGACTCCCCAAAGGAGGGAGAATGGGTTCCTTTTGTTTAGGATTAGGATGGATATTTGTTTATTTACGTATTTTTATTTTTATGTATTTAATGTTTATTTATTTTTGAGAGACAGACAGAGTGCAAGTGGGGAGGGGCAGAGAGAGTGGGAGACACAGATTCTGAAGCAGGCTCCAGGCTCTGAGCTGCCAGCACCGAGCCCGATGTGGGGCTCGAACCCACAAACTTTGAGATCATGACCTGCGTCAGTCAGATGCTCAACCGACTGAGCCACCCAGGCAACCCTAGGATGAATATTTAGATAGGGAAGACTTGTCATCTATGTAGGTGCCAGTCCTTGGGGGTTTAAGTTCAAAAGGTCTGAATGGTCTGGGTCATTTGGAGATCCTGTCAGGGCAGTGGCCATCACCTGAGGGGTGGTTTTCAGTTTCATTCGCCTAGGTTACAGGGTGAGGGGAAAAGAAAAGCTTAAGGAAAAATGTACGGCAGAGGTTAGTGAATACAAGCAGGTGGGCAGTAAATGTCAGGTGTTGGCATCTAGTTGGCAACACCAAGGGATGATGACGATGTGGATCCATGGACATTTTCAGAATTTTTTCTCTAAAGCACTAAGGATTCATGCCTAGTAGCCCAAATGAGTGTAGACTGCAGGATAAGAGGGAGTGCAGTTGTAAATTGGTGGCCCACAGGATTCATATGTTGAGTCCTTACCTTTCTTGTATTTGTGTTAGGAGGTGGAGCAATTGGCAGGTGACTAGGCCATGAGGGTGGAGCCTGAATGGGATTGGTCCCTTCTGCAAGAAAGCCCAGAGAGTTTTCCCCAAGCTCGCCATGTGAGTATACAGGGAGAGGATGGGCTGTGACCCAAGAAGTGGTCACTCATCAGACCCTGAATCTGCTAGCACGTTGACCTTGGACTTCCCAGACTACAGAACTGTAAGAAATAAATTTCTGTCATTTAAGCCACTCAATCAATGGTAATTTATTACAGTGGCTCAAATATATTGGCGTGGGGAAAAAGTATCTGTTAATACTACCAAAGATCACGCTATCATGTTTTGGAAAATGTGTGGCAACAGTGCTAAAAAGGGACTGAATGACACTTAACCCATTTATATTCACAACGAAAGCCTGCGTTTAGGTGCTGACATCAGATAAGACAAAGTCTGAGTAACAACAACAACAACAAAAGTGTGCGATAGACTAGGGCTGCCCCCTGTTGCCGGCTCCTCTGAGCAGAGAGGAATGGAAGTTGAGGCCGACGTGGGGTGTAGATTACTAAAACAAGCCTTCTGTAGAAGAGTGGGTGCTACCCTTAAAACGTGTGGGAAGCTTTGAAAAAATTCAATTTGAAATCCGCACCTAAACCACTGACGGAGTTTACTTTGTGATCTCTGTTCACTTTTATTTATTTATTTATTTATTTTTTTTCAACGTTTATTTATTTTTGGGACAGAGAGAGACAGAGCATGAATGGGGGAGGGGCAGAGAGAGAGGGAGACACAGAATCGGAAACAGGCTCCAGGCTCTGAGCCATCAGCCCAGAGCCCGACGCGGGGCTCGAACTCACGGAGTGCGAGATCGTGACCTGGCTGAAGTCGGACGCTTAACCGACTGCGCCACCCAGGCGCCCCTCTGTTCACTTTTAGATAAGAATGTGCTTTTGATACACATGACCATAGCCATTGGGAAATAATGCTATGGTGAAGGGGGATGGCTTTTAGAGGCAGCCCACAGTACTTGTTTGCTCTCCTTCCTCTTCTAGCAATGGAATCACTCAGAGTTAATACTTCCTGCATCACATCTTTCACTGACCTTGCTTCTCTGATGAGGACTTGTGGTTACATTGGGCCCATCTGGGTACTAAGAGGAAACAAATAAGCCAAATAAAAATGGGCCAAGACTTATGCAGCCCTTTCACATAAGAAACTATACAAATATCTATTCATATGAAAGGATGTTCAACATCATTAGGCATTACGGGAATGCAAATTAAAACCAAAATAAGATAGCACTCCCCATTGACAAGAAGGGCTAAATCCAAAACACTGTTAATATCAAGTGTTGGTAAGAATATGAAGAAACCAAATCCCCCATTTGTTGCTATTAAAAATGTAAAAATGGGGGCACCTGGGTGGCTCAGTCGGTTGAGCGTCCGACTTCCGCTCAGGTCATAATCCCACAGTTTGTGGGTTCAAGCCCCACATCAGGCTCTGTGCTGACAGCTCAAATTCTGTGTTTCCCTCTCTCTCTGCCCCTCTCCTGCTCATGCTCTGGGTCTCTTTCTCTCTTTGAAAAATAAATAAATATTTTTTAAAAAACTAAAAAAATTTCTTAAACACATATTTGTATATGATCCAGGATTCTATTCCTAGGTATCTACTGAAGCAAAATTAAAATCTATATTCACACAAACACTTGTAGTAAATGTTCCCAGGAACAAACTGGAAACAACCCAGTCATCATCAACTGGGGAATGGAAAACAAAATACCGGGCACCAGTACAGTGCTACGCTCAACAATAAAAAGAAATAAGCCACAGATACATCTTGCAACATGGATAAATCTCAAAATCATTATGTAAGAAGGAAATATCAACTATGACAATATTTTCAGGGGTTATTTTGTTTTATTTAAAATATTGTAAGTAATTTTAAATGACAGGTATTAAAAAATTTAGATAAGGAAATAAAAATACATCAATCCACATCAGAAAAGCCTAAAGGTCATAGACTCTACAAAACAATTGGAAGCAAGTTCCCCAGCTTCCTGCTAAGAGAGGCTTTTTCAGGAAACACATTAAGAAGCTTAAATTTCTAATCCTTCAAACTGACTGGGTGCTTGAAATCTGGAAATGCCACAAACCAGCAAATTGAAACTAGTCCTGTATAACATAAAACCCATGGAGAGAAACCACAATTAAGAAAGTAAAAGATTTAGAAGCAAGGCTTATTTTTAACAAGTGCTATCAGGTTACAAAGCTGGCAGACAATGGAAAGAGCTGAACAAAAAAATGTCTTTCGGCTCTCAGGGCTCCTCACTTTTCAATTACAAAAATATTTATTAGAATTAATCATTTTCAATATAGACATACTGTGCAGCTTAGTAAAACTCTTTTAGTTTCATTCCCTCCTAAATACCTATGTTTATTTGCCAATCCCCGTGCTTTGATTTAGCTTGGCGCCAGCCTCATGATGTATGAGTTGCATGACCTGGCATGCCAAGGGATTCAATTCAGATTCAACTAAGTGAACTTAACCAATGCAAATAATAATAATAAATAATGATGATAATAAAATAATAATAATAATAAGCCTCCATTTTCTCATCTACTAAGGGGAATAATAACATTCACTTTGGCATGGTTTTTATTTTGGGATGTTGAAGTGTGTGTTTAATAGTCTTCCCTACAGTATGTGTTTAGGATAGGCAGAATTTTACCTAAAATTTTTTGTTTTGTTTAAAGTTTATTCATTTTTGAGAGAGAGAGAGAGAGAGAGAGAGAGAACAGGGGACGGGCAAAGAGAGGTGGAAACAGAATCCAAAGCAGGCTCCAGGCTATCAGCACGGAACCTAACGTGGGTCTTGAACCCAGGAACCATGAGATTATGACCTGAGCCAAAGTCGAACTGCTTAACTGACTGAGACACCCAGGTGCCCCTAGGGTAGGCAGAATTCTCAAGGTAAACCCCAGGTCCCAAGACTTCTGATGCTTCTTTATTGAACACCGGTGAAATTAAGTGCTGCTTTAAAGGGATGTTACAGATGAAAACAAAGATCCAAGCCAGTTGACCTATAATTACTCATATAATCCAGGTGGGACTGACTCAATTATGTCAACTCTTGTAAAAACAGAATTAGCTTCAGCTTCAAAAAATAGGAGGGATGTGATGCACCATCACTGTCTTGAAGATGGAGGGAGCCAGAGGATAAGGAATCATGTGGGCTCTAGCTGGGAGTGGTTTCCAGCTGGCAGCCATCAGGGATGTTGGGATCGCTGATATCACAAGAATAGGATTCAGCTAACACCTGAATGAGCTTGGAAGTGGATTCTTCCCCTAAAGGCTCCAAGTTGTATGATACTAAACAAAGGACCCAGCGGTGCCTACCCAGACTTTTCAACTATAGGTCTGTGAGATAGTAAATGGATGTTGTTTTAAACCACTCCATTGTGGTAATTGGTATGCGGCAATAGAGAACAGATGCAGTGATTAATAAACTATAGTTCCTCCCTCCCTTTCATACAGGTAGACAGAAACATCGATTAAATGCAACACTCTGCTATGCATGATGACTGTAGACTGATAGGAAGGTTTATCATAATTTCTAAAATTTGTAAAACCCCTTTATAGAGTTCTTTTAATTTCTATATGAAAAATACAACCAATTATAATACTTTATTGCACTGATGAAGTCATTCTTACAATAAGAGTAATTTAATATATGAAGTTCTTCTGGATCCTTATTTAGCTGTTTTCCCACTGGATGGTACAACCTCCACATTTCAGTAAATGCAGTAAATTCAAAGTGGAGGTATATACCCATAACATATTTAGAATCATGGTGAAACAAAATCATAATTTACCTGGCAAGTTTTGAGTAGTTAGAATTGATTACGGGTTAGATAATTTGTATTTGTCTTAATTCAGGCATATGTCCATTATAGAGATACATCAAGGCAGAATACAGCTGTTTCAAATCCATTTCTACTGACTCTGTCTTCCTATGTGATACGTTGTCCAAGTGGGAGTCAAAGGGAGTGCCTGAGTCTATGCAAAGGTCTAGCTTGATAGAAATTTATAACCTAGTCAACTCACTTTGTGAGTTTTCTCACAAATATGCTTATGCATCTAAATGTAGATCCAGGTACAATTAATTCTCACTATCTTAAAAAGTTATTTGGTTTGCCTTGAGTGTCTTTGCCTTGGTCCCCACCCACTGCAACCATTGTTGCTGTGGCTGCCTTGACTGCATATGGCCTCGGCTCCTGATAGCGATGGTCTTGAGTTACTGAGCCCGAGGTTTAACATATTTGAGGTAATTGATGACAAGGTGGCCACACTGAATCACTAGAAACTAATGGATAAGGATCGTGTGAAAAACAAGGAAGAAGGAGGGCAAGTCAGAGACACTAGAGCATCTTGGGATATGCAAAATCCTGAGACCAGGGAGCAACCTGAGCATACTGATGATGCCAAAGTAACTAATTGGAAAGTCAAGAGAAGGGGTGGAACAAGTCCACCAGAGGGAAGATGAAGAATCAGAACAAGGTGACCATTGGACTAAAGGTGATAAAGAGAAAACAGAAGATGTCTTTAGGGATACTCTTTTGCCCTCTGTCTGTTTTCAGTTTGTTAGTGAAGATTTTGCCTTTGTAGTAGAGCACATCGCCTTCACGGAGTAACAGAAGGACCCGTATTCAGTGCCTGCCTGGGCAGGGGAGCCCAGCTAAGGTCACAAGGAAACTTCAAGTACAATGGGCCCAATGAGGAGCCACATTCCACATGGAAAATGTTGACCGTGAAAGAAAGAATGCTGACCTCAAACAACTTCCAATAGTAGGAGGTAGAAAATCTTGAGTTTAACTTAAATTTCTGAGACGTGCAGTAAATGGAAAACCAATGTTGAAGAGGAAATGTATTTTTAAAATGAAAAAGAACTTTGAGGAGGACAATGAAAGTGAAAATCCCGAAGCAAGGGCACTCAGCTTTCTCTGCACATTGGGATTGCCCCTGGGGGATGTTTCCTCATCTCCAGAGACCAAACTGAGAGGTATGTATTTTAAGTTGAAGCCTATTCCAGAAGTAAAAAACATATTTTTAAAAGTTTATCTATCACTGGTCTGGTAATAAGGAAAAGTGGTTTGAGTCCTATAATTGCTGTTAACCAGTTGAGTAACATCAGGCAATTTCTGTTTTAATCTTCACATCAGTATTTTATTTGTAAAATGAAATGTTTAGTTTATAGATGACATCTCTATATCTATCTGTATATCTCCCTATATAGCACATTTTGAGATCAGATTGCCTTGGGTTGCCTGGGGATTTATCTTTTTTTTTTTTTTTTTCCTTACTGCAAGGACTGGGCCCAGTTATCTGACTTCCTTTCTCTCATTTTCCTCTGCTGAAAAAGGAAGGTAGTTTCTTCTTCACAGTACAGGAGTAAATAAGATAGTATATGTGTAAGTAAACAAATAATACTTGGAACATATTAATCCTTTAACTAGAAGCTCATATAGTTATATAAATTTTAAAATACAATGATAGGATATAGATGTTCAGTATTCTCTTCAATAACATAGAGACAAATTTATATAGCATAGTATAATAGATATCTATGTAATTAATAATATATTATAAGCATTTTGCAATATACCCTAAATTTGTATATTGCTTATGTTAAGATTAGTGTACATGACACCAGTTCTCAGAGTGTGAATTAGAAATCAACTATTTTTTTTTTAATTTTTAGGTGATTAAAAATCATGTTTACTGGTTTTCAAGTATTTCATTTTTTTTTCAACGTTTTTATCTTTTTTATTTTTGGGACAGAGAGAGACAGAGCATGAACGGGGGAGGGGCAGAGAGAGAGGGAGACACAGAATCAGAAACAGGCTCCATGCTCCGAGCCATCAGCCCAGAACCTGAGGCGGGGCTCGAACTCACGGACCGCGAGATCGTGACCTGGCTGAAGTCGGACGCTTAACCGACTGCGCCACCCAGGCGCCCCCAAGTATTTAATTTTTTAATGGCAAACAAATATTTGTTTACATTTAAATCGAATTGAAAGCCATTCTTAAAATTTGTTGTAGGTAAGGAGACCAGACAAAGAACAATGGGAAATTAACATCAACCCCACTAATGCTTTTATGTACTATAATCTATTTGACACCATTAACACAAAAAAGTATCCAGCATCATTTGGTATGCACTTCAGATAGAAATGCTATTAGTTTCTTTTCAAAATTGAAAATAGTTTATTCACAAACTATTAATGTACTTTAATTTGGTTTGCTATTGGAGAAGGTAATTGCTCTATTTTATAATCAATTAGTGAAATAGTTACAAATAGCAGACATGAACAAGAAGGACATTTTATCTAATTTCGTAAGCTATTGTTTAAAAGCTTTAATCTGAGAAAAGAGATAATTGAATGACATTTTTATTGTTGGTACTCACAGCGCCAAATTATTAAAGCATCAACCTTAATAATCAGAGTAACTATAAAGGGCTTACATTCGCTTTTCACAAAGCTTAGACATTTATTTAAGAACATTAAACCTGGATAGAATGAGGAAGTACCAATACGCATATCTTTCAATATATATTTCCACAATATTAGAATGACTTAATAGGAAATACTAGAAAACTTACAGTTGGAAACAATGGGAAGAGATTATATTTGTTCAGAAAAATATCAATGTGAGTATCAACAGAAAAAAATAACCTTGAAATCATTACCATTGTTTTAAATTGCAGAAATATTTACTTCAAACTCTTCTGCTTACCTTAGAGTCATTAACTTATTACTGAATTTTTTATCTGATTAAAAATACTTACATTATTTGGCTGGTTATCATAATAGAAGTGTTATGGTTTGCTACATGGTAAAATGTTTGTGTAAAGGAAGTAACTGAAATAATGGTAAAACCTTCTTTAGTAAAGGTCGATGTGACTGTTTTGTGAAAATGAGCAAATATAAGTAGAGCTTCATTGGTTTCAGTGAAGAGAGTTTCAGGGAAGGTGAATAAAAAGAGGTGACTGAAATTTATGGGATGTATAAAGAAGCAAGAGAAAATAAGGGTGGAAAGACAATTTCAGGCAGGTAATGAATATCTGATTAAGGAACGCAGATTTTATTATATGGACATGGGGAGAATGTAAAGTCTTTTGAGAAGGGAGTTATCAGGTTATTGCAATATTTCCAGAAAGGATGAGAAATGACAAGTATTGAGTTCCTTGTTTTCTGAGGGTCAGAGTTCACATAGCTCTAAGTAGGAGGTCTACAATATGAGCTAAGAAAGCCTCCCTTCCTTCTATTACACCGCATTGCAAAGTAATGCAGAATGGATGGAAAGAGAACTAACGTTGAGATTCCTAGAAATAACCAAGTGAAGGAAAGGGCTGCTTTAGAAAATGAGGACAGGAAAGAGAGGGATTGCCATTTTGGGGTTTACAACGTGTGCACAGGGAAAATAAGAGTGAAATGATATAGAAGCAAAGAAGTTGTCACGATCCACAGCTAGAAATTCTTCTTCCAACATATTTGGGGGTGGGTAATGAGGAGAGGTTATAGGGCACAGAAAGAAAAATAGTAGTAAACCTCCTGGAAACACAGAATTCACATTTTGTGATGTTAAACGTAGAAATCTGGCATTGAGACAGAATTAGTCTCAGGACACACAGTGCATCCTAAGCTACAATAAACCAAGACACTTTTTTTCACTGACAAGGTTGAAAAAGGACAATAATTAAGACAAAGCTATTTCATTTGTAGATTAGAAATCCATGGCAATTAGACATGGAATTAGGTGTCAACATAAGATTACTCGGTGGAAATGAAGAACTAGTTGAATTTTGATAAAACGAATTTCTAGAACTGCGCAGTTTTCTTAACATACTTCACCAATTCCACCAAATGCTAGAATAAGAAAAGAGAAAGTCAAAGACGTCTGACACTTTGGACTGACTTGCTAACCATTTATTGAATCGGCTTTAATACAATTGGCATGTTGGAAAGAACAGCAAAGTTGTCACCCTCACTGTTTATCAGTTAGATGGGGGAAATGAAAGACAGTAACTAGATAACCTTATAAAAATGTTGACGGTATTTACCATTAGAAAGATATGGGAGCTCCTATCTGTGAGATGCTTTTAGCAGGATGTATCTGGTCTATGCGTATCGCTTACTGTAAGCCCAGAAGTTATGGATTGATGAGGCAAGGCCGACAGGAGACTAAAGCCTGGTAATACAAGCATATTTTTTGTCCTTTAACGAACAGTATACAAAAAAGGAGTTTTGAAATCAAAACAGCTGTTTTTGGTGGCGCATTACTCAAAACCTCTTCTATTAATAGGAAATCACAACCTGTTTCTTTTTTTTTTTAATGTTTATTAATTTTTGAGAGAGACAGAGACAAAGCATGAGTGGGGGAGGGGCAGAGAGCGAGGGAGACACAGAATCCAAAGCAGGCTCCAGGTTCTGAGCTGTCAGCACAGAGCCCGACGCAGGGCTCGAACTCATGAACTGGGAGATCATGACCTGAGCCAAAGTCGGATGCTTAACCGAATGAGCCACCCAGGCACCCCAATCACAGCCTGTTTCAATAAAGGAAAAAGAGGCACTCTTAGAAGTTGCTTCAGACGTTTTTGGTACCTCCAGAGAAACAAAATTCTTCAGTGTTTATTGCTTTTCTCTTTGATTTGAATCATCAGTAAAGTTTGGTGTGAAAATGTCCATAAGAATATTTTAGCAGTTAACCTTTCTTTTAACACAAGTAATTATCTGTGAGTCTTTGGAAAATAAGTATTCATTTTTACTCATTGAAGATAAGGGCAAATTTCATATTATTTTTATTACTATTGTCCAAATTATACATATGGAGAAAAGTGGAGTATCCTTTTTCTCTAATATGGTCCATCCATTGAAGAATTACCCTTTCACTGGGATTTCTAATTTCAATGTACATGTAATATTTATATTTGGCTCAATTATTTTAAAATTGCTTTGCACATCACTTAATTCAATAAACCTTATTCAAGATAAAACTAAGTTTCACTGAATATCTAATATGTCCTTGGCATTTTACACACATTGGCAGAACAATCCGTGAAAAGAATGTTTGATTGATTTTATCCATGAGACTAATGAGATATAGGAAAGTTAAGAAAAAAATAAAGTTACTCTCAGCAAATCTGAAACTTTTTTTTTTTTTGCCCTGGGGGTTATATCTTCCCTCATATTTTGCAATTGCTAGAAAATATGGCATATTAAGTAACAAAATCCCTCATGCTTCAGCCTGTGGTCTCTCCTTCATTTCATTTTACCTCATTTGGTTTCCAGCTTGGTTCCGTTTTCATTTTTGCTTCCTTTTTGCCCTGTCAAATAGGTCATTTTTGCATTACACTTGTCTGACCTACCCCTATCTTTAGGCATGTGTTTGTTTCATCAGACAATCATCTGACATGTTTCTAAAGGCAAAAATGTAATTTCTAGGGAACTATGTGCTAGTTTTAGATCCAGATCCGAGGTTATGTAACAACTATTTTTTCCTAATTTGGCCCGTTCGTATATCAAGACAGTCTAATTATATCATTGCAACAAATATCCCACAGACCTTCAATCACAAAGATTTGATGGTTAGGCTATGGGCTTTTTCCCTGTATCCTTACTCCAGGATCCAGGCATCATTATTATTTTTTTTTTATTGGAAAATAATGGTTCTCCACTACTTCATCCATTTAGTGATTTGTTTGTGTAACACATAGTCATGTACTAAGGGTTTATAAAATATTAACTCATTGCTGGGTGTTTTCCTATCTTTTCAGAATAAAAAGTGTGTTCATTTGTGTGATATTTTGCTCCAATGTGTTCAAATGAATATAACAGCTTTATTTTACTTTTTAAATGTTTATTTATTTATTTATTTTGAAAGGAGGTGGGGATGTGCAGAGAGAGAGGGAGAGACAGGATCCCAAGCAGCGTCCACACTATCAGCACAGGGCTCGATCTCACAAACTGTGAGATTATGATCTGAGCCCAAATCAAGAGTTGGTCGCTTACTGGACTGAGCTACCTGGGCACCCCAGCAGCTTATTTTAGGAAAAAAAAAAAATATATATATATATATATATATGTGTGTGTGTGTGTGTGTGTGTGTGTGTGTGTGTTGTTGTGGTTTTAGAGATTCTTAACAAGAAAAGCAAAGAATTATGTACTAATGAGAATTTACACATTATACACTTATTTTAGACATATGCATATAAGATATACATCTTCATGTGTTTATGTATAAATTCTACACATGTATATAACTTCATGTTTATATGTAAATTATACATGTGTATAATACACATATATAAAAGCGTATTCATAAATGTGTATATATGCACACATACATACATTATACATATATATGGGGTATATGTAATTTTTTATACTTTAAACTAAATAAAAGACCAAAAGAACAATGTAGTGATAGGAATGTGAAAATTTGATCTTTTAAAAAGTAAACTAAAGGGGCGCCTGGGTGGCGCAGTCGGTTAAGCGTCCGACTTCAGCCAGGTCACGATCTCGCGGTCCGTGAGTTCGAGCCCCGCGTCGGGCTCTGGGCTGATGGCTCAGAGCCTGGAGCCTGTTTCCGATTCTGTGTCTCCCTCTCTCTCTGCCCCTCGCCCGTTCATGCTCTGTCTCTCTCTGTCCCAAAAATAAATAAACGTTGAGAAAAAAAAATTAAAAAAAAAATAAAAAGTAAACTAAAATGTGTGGTAGTGGTGAAATGCCAGTTTTCAGCTATTAGATGATTCACCTTACTTGGCCCTCTAACTAGTCCAGGTATCTCACTTTGAAACAAGAAATGTCATCAAATAAACCACTGGAGAGCTGTACTACTCCTTGATCTTCTAAGCGGAGATGAGCAAAACTCAGATCAGCAAATTCCATGTTCAGAAGCTATAGTTTAAAAGTGCTTAACAATGTAAGCTTCTGTATGAATCTACTTTGGATTAATATGTGAGGCTCAATGTTAGTATTATGGGCTGAGTTATGTTCTCCAAAAATTAATATGTTGATGTCCTCACCCTCCAGTACCTTAGAATGGAGATAGGGTCCGTAAAGACGTAATTATGTTAAAACAAGGTCATTAGGGTGAGCTTTAAACCGGTATGGCTAATGTCCTTAAAAGAAGGGGGATTAAGACGGAGAGTAGACCACGAAAAGACGCAGTTAGGATAGGGCTATCTGCCAACCACTGAGAAAGATCTCAGAAAAAAACATTCTTGCTGACACCTTGACCTTACACTTCCAACCTCCAGAATTGTGAGGAAATAAATTTCTGTTTATTTAGCCATCCAGTCTATGGTATTTTGTTACAGCAGCCTGAGTAACTAATACAGCGAATATTTAAGCATTTTATCCTTTCACAATGTGCCTATTAAAATATTAATTTTCTTGTTTTGTCATAAATGTTAACCTATCAAATTAATAATATGTAGGTTACAAAGTCATCTTTACAGTTATGCTGCCTGATGAATAATGTAATAAAATGTATAGTGTGCTATGTATTTGGAAAAAAAGTATTTTATGCAGTATTACAGATGACAGTATGAAAAATAATCTATATATTTATATTTGATCTAAGTATATAGTTATATATATACTTTATCAGGTAACAACATTTTAAAATTTGGGGTCAATTTAAAATAGCTAATGTGAGGAGGAAAAAAGCTAATGATTTGAAAGACATCAGTAGTAATTGCTTTATAGCTCAAATATCCAGAATCAAATGGTGATTTAATTTGTTAAGTTACAACACTTGCATGTAGCTGCATGAAATTTAATTAACTATGGAAAATGGGACATTCTAACAGAGAATATAATCACTTAATAAAATCAACAATAATATAAACTTGAAAAATGCTGGTTAAATTTCTACTCAATTCAATTGCTTTAATAATTTCTTTTATTGATATGTGTATCTGCATATTTTAGTTGTGTGTATGTATATAAGTACATGTGTATATTTACATTCATACGGAAATGTGTGCTGCTTTCTAGTAATTCAAGACAGAATGAATAGATTTAGGTTTGATTCAAGTCTACAAGATGTTAATGAAAGAGAAACATTTGTTCATGAAATAATTTGGGAAGGCATTCATCATTTATCTACTATGAATATTGCATTATTGTTGAAGCTATCTTGTGTCTCCAAGGTTATTTAAAAATATATGCACCTTGGGGCGCTTGGGTGGCTCAGCTGGTTAAGTGGCGAACTTCGGCTCAGGTCATAATCTCATGGTCTGTGAGTTCAAGCCCACTTCTGGCTCCATGCTGACAGCTCAGAGCCTGGAGCCTGTTTCAGATTCTGTGTGTCTCTTTCTCTGCCATTACCCCTGCTCATGCTATAGCTCTGTCTCTCTAGCAAAAATTAATAACCACTATATATACATATATCATGTGTATGATACATGTATATACACATGATATATATATCTTAACCACTTGTATATATATGTGTGTGTGTGTATCATATATATATGATATATATCATCACATATATATATATATGTGTGTGTATATATATATCTTAATAACTTGTCTGGGGATGTAGTTATAGACTAGTAATCAAAATTAAGACATTTAACTTTTTCCCAAACTGATAAAAGAAACTTTCAGTATGACTACAATCACATCAAATTAATGTAGGGAAAATGGCACCATAAGAAAAAATCAAGTGCAAATGTGCATCGCCAATTGTTTCCTTTGAAATAAATGAAGTTAATATATTTAATAGGCTGTTAGCATGAGTAAAGTGAATAATTCAAATCCCATCTGAAGATCCAAATCAAATAATATGCTTAAGTCCATTCTGTGACCAGTTTGGCAAACGTTCTTTGAAATACATCGTAAATGATAAGTCTGCCTTATTTGCCATTTTTTGGGCCTTTTTGTGCATGTAAAAATAGAAATGCCCAACTGGCCTTTGAAGCCAAACAAAAATAGTTAACCTCAGGAAGTAATGAGTTTATCAGGAGATTCTGAAAACGAAGCTTTAAGACATTCTATCTTAAGCTTTAGGATATCTCACCTGTGATCTTGTAAAGATACACATATGCGTATATGTATGATTGGCAGATCGAAATGAATAATGTCTATAGATCTCAGTCCCTTAAAAACAGTCAGATCCGATTGCCTTCCTTTTCCTTAGCAGGAGTGTAGTTTAACCAGAGACAATAGGTCAAATAAGATATTTTCAGCCTCAGGTGAGTGAAATAAGCACTATAGTACATAATCATGTCCTTTTACTAAGAGATCTAAATTAATAAATGGTCTTATTCCATCAGCACGAGGGTGCTTTCTATGTATGTTTCCTTTCCTGCTTCAGGTGCTATAAAAGAGAAGGGGGAAACGATTGCTGAAACATGCAAGGAGATATTTTGGAACCAAACATTGAAAAAAGAGATGTTATTCTATGAATAGAAGTGTCTATAACTACTGCATGAGAAGACTTATAAGAATATTTTGGCAAACTCTCATGAATATCCCAAGCAAGTTGTAGGCCTCGGGGATGAATTCTGATTACATATTGGATTTCAGAGGAAGTTGGAGAAATTTTAACCAAAGTTTTGCTTAAAATTGAGCTTGGAATAAGTGGATAGCACTAAGGGATTATCATAAAAATTTCAAGATTGTTGCTAGGAGGGTATAGTGAGCAATTTCAAAATGTCTCCTCTGTAAGAATGATCTCCATTTTAATAGTTCCCATGCTTCTCTATTTTTGTGATATTTTTATTTTCTTAAAGAGAATGTATAGATATTTTTATCTTAGTTATGTCAGGCACTCAGAATTAAGTACGTAACTCCAATGTATTTGGGGTCATATATTGGAACTAGTTGAAGGAAAAGCACAGTACAGAGGAGATATTAATATGGATGACGAATATTGACTTATACAACCAAACATTAAAAAAAATGCTCCCCATATTTCCAAAAAGATTGGGAGTAGATTACAAAAATACATACAAAATTGGAACATTCAAGATCGCCAGAACAGGAGCAGTGGAGTCCTGTTAAACCAGTAAGAGCCTGAACGCACCAATGTGGGAAATGGGATTTGGCACAGGTTTTCAATTTGGATAGAAACGTTAGCTTGTAGCTCTCAGGCAGCGAAGGCACAAAGAGAACTGGGCTCAGTTACGACTTTCAAAACTTGTAACCAGGATGTTAGTTTTACGAACAAATTTCAAAATTCATAACCTGTGCCTAAAATTAATATACCGGTCCACTGAGGAATCATAATAAGGAAAATGGTTCAGTTTGCCTTAAGTAAGGTGGAGATGCCAGCAGAAGGAAAAACACCCTTGCCCAGAGATAAACAAGACGGGATTGAATTCACAAGGTTTCTCTAGAAACCTATAAATAACTGAAATTACTTTCCCTTATAACTGAGTCAGTTTGCTCCAGGGAAAACTTCTCCTCTTGATACTTTTCAGCAAATCAGCTTGCCAAGGGGAGGGGAAAATAAAACAAATAAAAAATAAAACATTTCTCTTCTCCATAAACGCCCTCCATTTTTTTTTAAATTTATAAAACCTCATTTTATACAATTATGTGATTAATTTCTCTTTACTGAGTAATTTCAGTTGTACCTGTAAGTCAATTAAATATCAGGTTTTTAAAAACACTTTTCAGAAAAGTAACCGTTTTATGTCTTACTGGCATCTGAGAAAGTTAATTCTGGTCATTTCTTTCCTAAAGAAAATCCTTAGTGATTTTACATGACATATTCAATAACATTCTTATAATAAGTGCAATAAAGTTTTCTATGTACAGTTACAATATTCCTCAATTAGTTTAATTATACAACCATAAAACATATTTCCAGAAAGCAGTTGTGTGTGGAAGAAATTCTTTGTGCTGCTCTGTGATGGTCAGCATGATTTCACAGTAAGATCTGGACTATCTCTATCAATAGCTCTAAGTTTGAGTTTGAGCTAGATTCACTTGAACGGATTTTAAAGTGCAGATTCTTCTTCCACAACTTCTAATTACAATTCTGCTTATTAAGCTTAACTTGTACACCAAGAGTTTTCAATAACTAACAAGATAAGTCTGATGCCTATGACCCAGGACAACAAATTTGAAAACATTAATTAGAGTTAAACAAACAAAAAAAAGTGGGGGGAGAGGGTTAATTCTCTGGGAAAACATTTGATGACTTTTTCCCCTCCAAACTGAGTTTATTAAAATACGTGTAACAAATAGATTCTCTTCTTGCAGGATTTTGGCCTCAATACCTGGTTGCCTTGTGTTGCTACTTCAAAGAATGAGGAGGTGGGCACAAAATGAGCAGCATGCAAAAGTTTACCGCTGTATAATTTAAGATCTAAATAAATGAAGACATATACCATCATCATGGATTAGAAGAAATAATATGGTTTAGATATCAAGGCTTCCCCAATTGACCTAAATGTCAATCAATACTACTCAAAATTTGTCTAGTAGACTCTCAAAAAATAATTAAATAAATAACAATTAAAAAATAAAAAAAAAATTAAAAACAAAACAAAACAAAACAACGAAAGGGTGGGCCACTCCTGGGTGGCTCAATTGGTTAAAGTGTCCTACTTCAGCTCAGGCCATGATCTCATAGTTTGTGAGTTCCTGCCCAGCATCGGGCTCTGTGCTGACAGCTCAGGGCTCAGAGCCTGGAGCCTGCTTCAGATTCTGTGTCTCTCTCAGATCTAAATGTAAACTGTTAAAATGTTAAACTATAAGATTTATATGCTGGGAATGGCCAGCAAACCCTTCCTAAGTAAGAGAGGGGAAGGCGTGGGGGTCAACGTTCAAAGAGGAAGACCCTGTTCGCCTCACTCATATTCTCATTTATTGCAGGCCAATCACAAATCTCAGATGGCTTGTTGTGTACTGAGAGCAAATGACACTTCAGCTGTACAAAAACAAAGCGTGCAGGACTTAAAGTTGAAAAATCACAAGCGACTAATCAAATCAGAGACACACAGCAGGGGACTATGTGTCCTATTGTTTTGCTCAACTTTGTATACAATGTGTAGATAACAGAGTTCCCCAAGGACTTCAGGACTGCAGAAAGACTTGGAAGTGTGCCCCCCGACCCCCCCACAACCCCCACACCCCCACCCCCCCCAACACCCCCAACCCCCCCACTCCCAGGCATTCCACAGTCTGTGGTTAAGCAGGCCTCTAGCTTTCCAAGAGACCCAGGCCCCTCACAAGCTTAACTGCAGCCCACCAGCAGTCTCTGTGTTACATTTTAACTAGCTAAACATCGTGTATAATCTCGTCATCCTCAGTAACAACCCCAACATTTATATTGTGTTTGGGGAAATGCATAGGAGAAAATCTGTATGTCCTTGGAGTAAAAACAAATTTCTTAGGATGCAAAAAGCACACACACACACACACACACACACACACACACACAATGGAAAAACTGATCTTATAAAAATGTAGCACATCTACTCTTTGAAAGAAATCTCAAGACAAATATAGGTCAGAAGTGGAAGAAAATATCCCTAGTTATTATAATTGGCAATGGATTTTTAGGCAGGATAGATAAATAATTCTTACATTTCAATAATAAGAGCACAACAATTTTAAAAATACAAATGGATAAAATTTAGCATGAAATGTCACAAAAGAATATATTGTGTCATATATGACTAACCAATAAGCCCGTATAAAAAACGCTAAGCATCTTTTATAACCGGAGAAATGGACTACATTTTGACAACACTACACCGTGATACACTGTGTACCCATTAGAGTGTCTGAATTAAAGAGTGGCAGTGTGGCAAGGATGTGGAGTCACCATATTCCATGTAGGTTTCGGGTAGTAATGTAAAGTCATACATCGCTGTGAAACTGTTTTCAAGATTTTTCATAAATGTACGTAAACACTAACCGTATTGCCAGGCCTTTTACTGTTATGTTCAGATACAAGATTGCACCTGAATGCTCATAGCAGCTACATTCAGAATTGTCTCAAACTGGAAAGGAACCAGATGTCTACCAACAGGTGAATGGATGCACAGAATGTACAACCATACAGCGGAATGCTACCCAGCAATGTAAAGGAATCTACCGCATCTGTGCAACAACATAGATTAATTTCAAAATAATTATGCTGACTCAAAGAAGATAATATGTGATCGTATTTATGTAAAAGTCTATAAAATGTAAACACATCTATAGTAAATGAAGTATTTGCATCCTTGCAAGCAGTGAAATAAGTCATTGTCTTGAAAGGTTTTTAATATATTCTAACTTAAGGTTTTATGTATCATAAATACATTATAAATATATCCATACTAAATGACTGAATAAGATGACTACCTCTGCATATATTGACAGATATCAAATTTGTTCTTTACTCATTTGGAATGTTTCCAGGTCTGGAATTAAAAAAAAAAAATCATCCATAAAAGCAAATTCAATAGAGTTACTAAAATGTACAATAATTGACTAAAATTACTACTTTAAAGCTACTTTATAGGTTTTTCTCAAGATAGACACTAAGAGCTAAGCACTTCTCTTTTCTTGTAGAATCATAAAACTCTTATCATCACTTTATCAATTTATAATGATTTTCTGACAGTAAAAGGCAGAAGGGGAATAACACTACCACCCTAATGACAGTGTTCAGGGCCACTGAGAAATTTTAATACTTAGAAACCAAATTACGGGATTAAGGAGGTCAGAGGGAGCAAATTGTTTTATACTGTAGTTCATACTTCTCATTTGAGGAACCTCAAGAAGTAAAAACTACCTTTGAAATGTGAAATTTGTCAGGCACTGAAAAGAAATTTTATTTTTAATTTACCAAGTACAATTTTTCTCTTCTTTATGTAGCTCTTCAGTAAATTATTTAAAAAAAAATCTAAACTATACATCACTATAATAGTTTCAATTACCTTATGATTGATTTTTCATATATTTTTTTAAATTAAACATGTTTTAAAATAATGGAAAATGTATTTGCCATTACTATATTCAATACATCTTAAATATTAAATCCAATAAATGAAAACATTGAATTAGTCAATTTAGTTAAATTATGTCTCACCTCTCATTAGTTGTTCTTAAATGTCCGAGTTAGTAAATTTAGATAATTAGTATCATTAACTCTTTTTCCCAAAAAATAACTTCCATAAATCTTCAATGCTTATTATATTAGAGTCAGAGTCCTTGAGTAAACATTTAATTTCTTCTACATAAATTTTAATTCTCTCTGTCTATATATAGATAGATACATATTGATCAATATATAGACACAATATACACATACATAATGTTTTCTTGTTTGCATGCTTTAGCTAAAACATTTCCCAACTTTTCTCTTCTGCTCTGCTCTCTCGTTTTGAAACAGTATATTGCAAAGTCATTGTAAAATGTTACCTGTTTATACATTTATGTGTATATTTCCGATTATATAAATTATATGTGCTTAATGAAAATAATACTGAATATTCAGAAAAATTAGAAAATAAAAATCCATCATGATGTCAATAGCTAATTCTACTTCATATACACATACATAGTGATGTATAATGATTTTATGATGGCAAAAAGGAAAGAAGAAAGAATACCATATATTGCTTTAGTTTCCTACTCACCGATATGACAAATTACCAAAATCATACTGGAGAGAACTAAAAAATATATATATATCTTACAGTTGTGGTGGTCAGAAATCCCAAAATCCAAACGGTATATGGGACTAAAATCAAGATGTTGGCAGAGCTGTGCTCCTTCGGAAACCTGTAGGGGGACAATGTAATTCTTGCCTTTTCCAGTTTATGGAGGCCACCAGTGGCCCTTGGTTTGTGGTCTGTTGCAATTTCAAACCTTGCAATGTCATCTTCCTGAGTCCTGCTACCACAATTACATCTCCTCTCTAATTCTTCTGCCTCTCTCTCCTATGTTTTAAGGGGACTTGTTATGCTAAGCCCATCCAGATAATCCAGGATGACTGCCCCATTTGAAATGTTTTTAACTGAATCACTTCTGCAAAAAACAGTTTTGAATATACGGTAATATAGTCAAGGGTTCCAGAGGTTAAGATATATATATATATATATATATATATATATATATATATATATATATAATTGGAGATCATTATCCTGCTTTGCTATGCAAAATAAATATAGCTATTGGAATAAATATAATGATTAAAGGGCTTAAAATGGAGGTTCTAGTCAAATTTCCTTTTTGTTTCATTTTTTAAAATTTAATGATAGTGGTGTTCTATTGTTAGCCTCCAAAAATCCTGATGGATTTGAGTGTTTCTTAGGCTACACGTGAATCTTTTCTCCCCAAAAGTTATGTAAAATCTTGTCATACACACCAATATTCTGTCAATGGTACCTAGAGAATAAAATTAAGGAGTGTTTTTTATACAATTATTTATAAAATAAATATATAAAAATACAGTTAAGGAGAGTGGTGGTAGACATATATGATTAAAATAGGAAAGATGGAAGGAAGGAAGGAGAGAGGGAGGATAAGAGGAATGGAGGCAGGGAGAAAGACCAAGATGGAGTCATTTGATCAAGCATTCTTTTTTTTTTTTTAAATTTATTTTTATTTTATTAAATTTTTTTTCTTAATGTTTATTTATATTTGACAGAGAGTGAGAGAGAGAGACAGAGGATGAACGGGGGAGGGTCAGAGAGAGAGGGAGACACAGAATCTGAAACAGGCTCCAGGCTCTGAGCTGTCATCACAGAGCCCAACAAGGGGCTGGAACTCACGGACTGCGAGATCAAGACCTGAGCCGAAGTCAGACGCTCAACTGACTGAGCCACCCAGGTGCCCCAAGTTTATTTTTATTTAAAAAAAAAAATTAGTGTTTATTAATTTTTGAGAGAAAGAGAAACAGAGTGCGAGTGGGGGAGGGGCAGAGGTAGAGGGAGACACAGAATCTGAAGCAGGATCCAAGCTCTGAGCTGTCAGCACAGAGCCCGGCATGGAGCTCGAACTCATGAGATGTGAGATCATGACCTGAGCCAAAGTTGGACGCTTAACTTCCTGAGCCACCCAGACACCCCATGAAGTTAATTATTTATTTTTGAGAGAAAGAGAGTAGGGGGAGGGTCAGAGGGATAGAGAATCCCAAGCAGGCTTGCACTGTCAGCTCAGAGCCCTATGTGGGGCTCGAACCCAGGGGCCACGTGATCATGACCTGAAGCAAAACCAACAGTAGGACGCTTAACCTACTGAACCGCCCAGGTGCCCCTAGACCAAGCATTCTTAAAAATATTTGGTAAGGAACAAAATTTCCTTCAGAAATATTTGTGATATGGATTGTAGTCTCTCTCTCTCTCACCTAGCTATCTACCTACCTATCTCTTTATCTAGCATTTATCTAACATCAGTCTCTTCTGTAATACCTAAATTTATAAATATACAAGGAGATATATCTTCCCATTCATTATAATACCATTAAAAATAGAGGGTTTTTTTTGCCACAAAGTTTCTCAAAAAAGTGTACAAACAAACAAGCAAGTACATAAAATCCCTTCTGTCTGAAAAGCAGTAACATAAAGATGTTCTTTGAGAAAGGAAAATGTGAAAAAAGGAATATGAACATCTTTTAAGAAAAGAATTCAAATTTAATTAAATAACAACTATAAAGCTAGTCACCTGAACATAAATTTAGTTTATTTATACATATACTGTGCTGTCAGGAAAACAGAACATATGGTTAAAAAAACAAAAGCCTTGCTTAGCTATCACATTGAAGTAAACATCTCTTGTAATAATAACTTAGTCATGTTTTCTTATTCTGAATAACAAGTAAAAGTTTTTCCCTCTCATTTTTTCTTGCCATTAAATGAAGAGATAAATGCTCTTGCTGTGAAACAGGTTTTAACATAGACACTTATACCTATTAAGATGATCAACATAATGGCCTAGATATCAATGTTTGTGGAATATGATTTGGGTAACTGAGAAAAAAAGAAACAATACAATGAAGCTGGTGTGTTATTGATAATTGTTAATTATCTCAGATATAACGAGCTTCCAAGGATTTTACTTTTGGCTTTGTCATTGTTTTTGTGCTTTATTATAAAAGCTATATACCATCATGATATATGATGTATTATTACTTTATATGTTTTACTATTGAAATATTTAGGTTGTTTGCATTTTTTTTTGAAAATTGAATACCACATGGGACTTATTATCTATATACATGTATCTGTATCTCCAGATACCTTTGGTGGTATTCCTAGTGGAGATGCAATCTCATGTGCTCTGTTGAGGGCATCCTCTTAAGGAGAAATCTCTATAAGACTGAAGAAAGCAATATAGTTATAGCAAATGGGTACAAGACAAGAAAACAATATAGTCTCAGATAAATCAGCTTTTGTTTTACTCACAGGGGAATCTGGATCATAAATCACATCAAAGCTGCCTTTACTTTATAGCGACGCAGTTGACCTTACGTATCTGATAAAATTCAATATTGAAAGCAGGCTACTCCTGGTGAAGGAATGGGTCCTCCTTAGTAAGGAAGTTCTTTTCAGCCTACTGGCGATGTCCTGATAAAGGGAAGAGCCATCAGGTATTAGCGACCAGAGCTTAACAACCACCTTGAAATGGTGGATAGAGAAACAACAGGCATCTAACTACAGCTCACCTCTTATCCTGCTTAGATTCACTTTGTTCTAACTAAGTTCACTGCATCCAGGCGCAGTTACTCTAGGATTCTGGAACATCACAACTCATGGGGACAGGTAAGAGAGGATTAATGGGATGAGCTACAGCCCTCACTATTCCAGTTAGTTCTGAGGCCCTAACTGATACCAACATCTCCCTTCTCTACCACCCATTTAAATAACCTAGTATTTAAATGCTTGGTCTAAGAGCCTTGGTTGGTAGACATCCACAGACCCTAATGACCGTGACTTTATCACATTGTGGTTGTTCTACTTGCACACTGAAAATAAGAACTGAGCATGGGATTACCAATAAGCACTGTAGTGTTTCACCTGAGTGCCGAACATACTCTTCCATGTGCGTGTTATACAACTGAAGCAATCCTACCTTCCCATCATGATCAGGATCAATTACATTTGCTGTTTGGGAATTCCTTTCTATGCCTCCTAAATTACTGGCATGAAGATTCCAAATAAACAGATGGCAACTGTAACTATAAGTCCAATGATTCTTATGTCTCCTAGTAGAATGTGAAGCACAAATTCCTAAAGTGATAGTGAGCAGTCTTCTTGTTACCTCTACTCCCGGACCATGGATCCACACATTCTACCCGCTGGGGCCAGTGGCTAATAATGGCCATTAGTCTCAGAATTATACAAAATCATGAAACATCGCTTCCTGTTCAATGTGGATATAATTAAATGTGCATATGGTGGAATCCATTCACCAGCATTCTTAAAGATTTTGTTAGTATCAGTAACCCCTGCTTTTCTTCTGGAATGCTACCTTCTTTTTTAATTTACTACATAGGCCAGGGGCAGTGGTATTGTATTGTGGAAGTTCCAGGGACTTCCATTTGGCTTGTCTAATGGAAAAACCAATGTAAGGGACATAACTGCTAAACATGCCCATTTTGATTTTGATTTAAGTCAGGAAGAATAACCAGTTCTGCTTGCTTGTTTCAGTGAACCTATTGTGAGATGCACCTGAATCAGGGTCCCACTGGCTTTGTGCCAGTTCACGAAAACAGGGATCATGGTGGTGCTTTGGGTTCAAGGATTTGAGCATAAACTCAGACCACATAATCAGTAGTCCCTACAAGCTGTAAGTATTGCCCTTTCCCAGAGTATGGCTATTTTAGAACATGTCCATGATGTTAGGGAGAAGAACAGAAAATACACCCATACACTCACCATGGTATTGCAATGTCTTTCCTCGTGGAGAACTACTATCTTCTTTGGTAGATAAGTTCTATATCTGGGAACTATTCACTGAGAACTGCCTAAAAATATGAATTTCTATTAGATATTTCAACATATTTCTGTGGTTCAACATGCTTTGCAGACATTCTGATCTTGCTGTCCATTACAGTAATTATGCCTACTTTGATTTTGACTCTTAAATACAGTCATTTGGACTTTGCTATGCTAAGACTCCATCATTCTCGTGGCTACAAAAGAGTCCAGTTCAATAAAAAACACCTCCTACTGTCATCTTAAGTCTATAGAGACTTTTTGTTTGAAATTAATTCCTTTGCTGTGGGATTGTAATATCAACCAGTCACATATTTTGAAATACCACATGTTAATGAATACAATGAATACATATATATATATATATATATATATATATATATATATATATATATATATATTTGGCAAGGACACCTTCCTCTTCCGTGAAAAGAAATTTGCATTTCCAACTATCTACTCAATATTTCTACTCGGATATCTAGTAAGCACTTCAAAAAGAGACTATCACATGCTGAAATCATGATATCCTCTACTCTTCAAAATGCTCTGCCCATTCTTAACCATCTCAGTGAATGATAATTTCATCATTTCTTTTTCTCAAATTAAAAGCTTTAGAGTTATCTTTAAAACCTCTCTTTGGGGCGCCTGGGTGGCGCAGTCGGTTAAGCGTCCGACTTCAGCCAGGTCACGATCTCGCGGTCCGTGAGTTCGAGCCCCGCGTCGGGCCCTGGGCTGATGGCTCAGAGCCTGGAGCCTGTTTCCGATTCTGTGTCTCCCTCTCTCTCTGCCCCTCGCCCGTTCATGCTCTGTCTCTCTCTGTCCCAAAAATAAATAAACGTTGAAAAAAAAAAAAAAAAAAAAAAACCTCTCTTTATCTTTTACCTCCATATCATTATCCATTAGAATCTGTTGGGAGAGCATCAAAATATAATGGGAATCAATAACTCACCTTCTCACCTTCTCTACTGCCATTATTATCTTTAATCTGGATTATTTAATACCCTCACAACTGGTCTACTTGCTTCCATATTTAGTCTCCTCCACTTTTCTCAAGTTTACTAAAAAAAAAAAGCCAGGGTGATCCTTAAAATGAAATCCTCTGTGTCACTCATCTACTCAACCCAGTTATAATGTGATAATTAGAATAACTACATTTTCCTATTTGTGTGTAACAATCCTTGTTATATCCAGTTTAGCATTTCCCTTTATTTTTTTAAACAAAACTTATTAACAGCTGTGTTAAAATAAGCCAGAAGGGATTTGATTGATCTCTACTTTGTATTTTTACCTTCTGTTTTGTTCTTGTCTAGTGTTTGAAAATGTTTGTTCATGGAACAGAATTTCTACACCTGATTTAATTTAAAAGACATTCAAGAATAGCATGCCGGGCACTCATCAAACTTTTCTAGATGTAGCATAAGAAACAACTCTCCCACAACAACTCTCCTATAAGAACAGCATTTAGTGAGTTTGCTGATAAAAATAAAATACACTGAGAGAAGAGTATTTATGAAAAGCTAACTTTATATTATCATGAATAGAGGTGGAAGAAATGTTCCCTATTGCTTCAAAGTCCACTTAGCATTAATGAATACATGAGGATACCAATAGCCAGGTTGAGTAGGAATTTATAATTTTATGAAATATATATGAAATAAGTGCACAGAATAGAAGATGAGCAGCTCTTCTATACAGAAAATTGGGAAAGGTGCAAAGGATCATGCTGGAGTGGTTTTGTTATTTCTTTTGTGGTATGTTCAGTGAAACACAACACACACACACACACACACACACACACACACACACACAATCCATTGGCTCAGACTTCATTAAAATGTTTCAACATCACAAATGTTAAGATGAGTGATGTTGTGAAGGGTGGAGTGGGGGGAGTTGAGGAATTTAAGGATTTCATACTGATTAGGAAAATAAAGCAAAGGTCAGTTTGTCCTAAGAATTGCTCACACATTTCATTTATGCCAACATTGGCCTTGAAATAATTGTTCAACTGTCAAATCTTTGTTTTTCAAATATTATATCTTTGTTTTAGATCATACTGTACTTCTATCTACTTTAAGTCACCCAGTAAATGAATGCTTATTTTTCACTTCTTACACACCAAAAATTCTTTTTGATTTATGGGAAATAGAAGGAAACTATACAAAATCCTTGACCTCAAGTAATTTAACCTACATGTAATATTCTGTATGGATATAGAGGTGGTATATTGAACTTACAGAATATTATTTGCCAAGTAGTTTCAACAAGTACTAACCTGACAGCTGTCTGATATAAGTCTAGGGACTGGACAGGCCTACAAAAGAATTGGTGAGCTTCAAGGTAGGTCAATCAAAACTTTCCAAAATGAAATACAAAGAAAAAGAAATAATATTTAAACAGACAATACAGAATTGTGGGAAGATTTAGAAAGGCCTAACATAAGGATGCCTGGGTGGCTCAGTTGGTTGAGTGGCCGACTTTGGCTCAGGTTATCATCTTGCATTCCTGGGTTCATGCCCTGCGTCGGGCTCTCTGCCCGGAGCCTGCTTTGGAGTCTGTGTCTCCCTTTGTGTCTGCCCATCCTCTGCTCACACTCTGTCGCTCTCTGTCTCTCAAAAAAGAAAATAAAACATTAAAAAAATAAAAGTAAAAAAAAAAAAAAAGGAAAGACCCTAACATATATGTAGTAGCATACCAGAAGGAGAAGAAAGAGAGACTGGAAAAAAAAAACATATTTGAAATTACAATGGCTGAGAAGCTTGCGAAATTAATGACATGCATGAAGTCATACATCCAGAAAATTAGGAACTCCAGGAAGGATGAATACCAATAAATAAATTAATTAAATGATGCCTAGACATATCTTAATCAAATTGTACAAAACCAAAGGCAAAGAGAAAATATTGCAAAAAGGTGGGCGGGGGGATACCTCATTTATAGAAGAAAAAATATAGGAATTACAGTGGACTTCTCATCAGAATCATGTCAGCACGGAAAGAGTGTATTCAAATAATTAAAGGTGCAGAAAAATTACCCCACCACACAGGAATTCCATATGCAGAGAAATTACTCTTAAAAATAAAGTGTAGGGGCACCTGGGTGGCTCAGTTGGTTGTGTATCTGACTCTTGATTTCGGCTCAGGTCATAATCCCAGAGTCCTGAGACTGAGCCCTCCAGCCTCCCACCACCCCTGTTCCTGCTCCTTCTCTCTAAAAAAATGAAGTAGAAATAAATGGTATCCCAGGCAATATAAACTGAGGTTATACATCAGTAGCAGACCAGCTCTGCAGGAGGTGTTAAAAGAAGTTCCCCAGGGAGAAGGCACATTATACAGATCATAAAATTAGATGTAAATAAAGAAAAAAAGACCATTGGAGATGGAATACATGAAGATAAAATAAAATGCATATATATTTTATTATTCCTCATTGACCTAAAGTGTAATTGATTTTTTTTTAATTTTTTTAAAATATTTTTTTAACGTTTATTTATTTTTGAGACAGAGAGAGACAGAGCATGAATGGGGGAGAGTCAGAGAGAGGGAGACACAGAATCTGAAACAGGCTCCAGCCTCTGAGCTGTCAGCACAGAGCCCAACGCGGGGCTTGAACTCACTGACCGCGAGATCATGACCTGAGCGGAAGTCGGTCACTTAACCCACTGAGCCACCCAGGCGCCCCAAGTGTAATTGATTTTTGAAGTAATAATTGTAACGGTGTACTGGGTGACTATAGCATGTGAATGTGTTGCATGAATAGCAGTCATGTCAGAAGCATGGGAGGAAGGAATTGGATACCTGCACTAGATGTGAATTAGTGTTATTTAAAGGTAGATTTAGTTAAAATGCATAATGAAAACTCTAGAAAAATAACTGAAAATAATTTCAAGAGAAGAAAAATTAATAAAAGTCTAGCACGGTTTCAGTGTTGAATTAAGACAAACATCTAAGGAAAAGCTGATATTAATTCTCTACCCTCTTCCAGAAAATAAAAATCGGAGAGAAAACTTTTTTACTCATTCTAGAAAGCCAGCAATATCCAAAACCCCATAAAGACTACAGACGAATTTTTTTAATGTTTATTTATTTTTGAGAGACAGAGACACACACACACACAGAGTGTGAGCAGGAGAGGGGCAGAGGGAGAGGGAGACACAGAATCCAAAGCAGGCTCCAGGCTCTGAGCTGTCAGCACAGAGCCAGACGTGGGGCTCGAACCCACGAATTGTGAGATCATGACCTGAGCAGAAGTCAGACACTTAACCAACTGAGTCACCCGGGTGTCCCAAGAGACCAGTGTTTCTTAAGATAGATACAAAACTTCTCAAGAAAGCATTAGCAATGTTAAATCCATGCTAATCCATATATTGGAAAATGCATACCTGAACAAATATGATTCAATCCAGGTTTAAGTTTGGGTTCACATTCAAAAATTAATTTACATAATCTACCAAATCAACTGCCTAGGAAAACATTATTTGATCATGGTATTTGACAAAATCAATATTCATGATTTAATAAAAAATGTTAGCAAGGCAGTAGAGAGGAATCTTCTCAGCATGATGAAAATCATCTTTAAAAAATCATCTTTAAAAAATCCTTTAACTAACATCATACTTTCTATTAAGAAACTAGAGGCATTTCCTCTAAGATGAAGAAAAGAACACCTATTCAATATCAGAATGGAAGTCGTAGCAAGTACAAAAGAGAAACATTAAAAAAAAACATACAACTGGAAAAAAAAGAAATAAAACTATCTGCATTCGTAGAGGACATGATTGTCTATGTTGAAAATTGCAAACCATTGACAAAAATGGCAAAAACATAGAAACAAACAAAAAAACCTGGAACTAATAAGCAGTATTGGTGACCAGTACAGAAAGATCACAGAATATGAGGTTAATAAAAAAGTCAACTGTGTTTACACATAACAATATTGAAGAACTGAAAATTAAAATTTGAAATTCAAAATACCATTTATGATAGTATCAGTAAATGAAATACTTAAGTATAAATGTAACAAAACATGTTATGATCTATAAGCCCAAGCTATAAAACTCAGATAAAAGAAATCAAAGGAAATCTAAATAAGTGGAAAGTCAATGTTCATTAATTGAAACATTCTATATTGTTAAGTGTTTAGTTCCCCATTCGATCTATAGTTTTAACGCAATTCTAGTCAAATTCCAGCAAGCTACTTTTGTAGATGTTGACAAACTTAAGCCAATGGAAAGGCTTAAAACAAGATTAGCCAAAACAACACAAAATAAGAACAAAACTGGAGAACCCACACTCCTTTTTTTCAATCTCAGTTGGTTAAGCATCCAGACACTTAGTATGGCTCAGGTTATGATATCACAGTTTCGTGAGTTCAAGCCCTGCATCAAGCTCTGTGCTGGTAGAGCAGAGCCTGCTTGGGATTCTCCCTCTCCCTGTCTGCCCCTCACCCATTCAAGCTGTCTTCTCCTCAAAATAAATAAACAAAAACTTGGGAAAAAAAAAGCATGGTGCAGATGAAAAACAGATCCATAGACAATGGAACAGAATAGAAAACCCAGATATAGATTCACACAAATATAGTCATAAAGTAGTATTAGATTGTAACCCACACTATAACTAAACATCCATGATAATTTGTTTGCATAAATAAACTATTGAATAAATAAGTGGCAGAGGGAGAAAAAACCAAATCTCTTTGCAGAATATTTCTAAACAATTTATGTAGATACTCCACCCCCAAGGAGATGGATGATAACACTTGGATACTTAAGTATGGGTTGTGCGTAGTGAATTCCTTCCAAAGAGGAGGGAAACGAAAGGAGTGGGGGAGAAGATTGATTTTACAGTCAAGAAACTGACAAACATTACTTCTGCCACATGATTAACAACATCAAAGGTGATAAATTGTAAAAAAAAATCTGACTTTTTTTTTGATGTTTGACCACTAACATCTCTAAAGCCTTAGCTTTCTTTTCCGGGAGAGTTCATAAGAAAAGCTTTGGGGTCCTTCTTTTGTGCCAGGTCGGAGATTTGAACCATGGGAGCCCCTGTGGAAATCCTCACCCTAGCCTCACCCCTTAACCACAATAAATACCTCAGGCAAGTCTGTTTTCCTGCTCCCTCCAGCCTTTTACTGACAACTGTGGACATCCTGCCTTGCTCTCCCCAGAGCCCTCACTTATGTAGGTCTCATCATACTTTCATGTGTGTGAAATCTTCAGCCTGGATATTGGAGCCAATTTTGGGGGTATGTGGTCCATCCTGCTTCTTCAGGGTGCCACAACATAAGTATGATTACTAAAAAACAAAATATGTACAAAAAACAAACCCAAAACATCAGTGTGTTCATGAGAAAAATATCATGCAAATCCTGATTGAAGAACATTCTACAAAATAACTGATCTGTGTTCCTCAAACCTATTTATGATACGATAAACAATGAAAGCTTAAGAAAATGTTACCGCCAGGAGGAACTTGGCTGACATAATGAATATAATACGGTATCTTGGAACAGAAAAAGAACAGCAAGTAAAAACTCAGGAAATTTGGATAAAGTATGGACTTTAATGAATAATAATGTATCAATTTTGGTTAGTTGGATGCATCGATAATAGTAAGACGTTTGCCATATTAATGTAAGATAATAATTCAAGAAATTGGATGTGATATATGGAAACTTTTGCACTATTTTTTAAAAAACGTTTACTCATTTGTTTTTGAGAGGGGGAGGGAGAGGCAGAGAGAGGAAGAGAGAGAGAGAATCTCAAGCAGGCCCAGCACTGTCAGCACAGAGCCTGATGCAGGGCTTGAACTCACCAACCGGGAGATCATGACTTGAGCCCAAATCATGAGTTGGCCACTTAAGCAACTGAGCCACCCAAGTGCCCCAATTTTTGTAATCATTCTATAAAATCTAAAACTTTTCTAAAGTGAAAAGTTCATTTAAAAATAAAACAAAATAAATGAGATGGAATGTGGAACACTTTGTCTGACTTCCATTCTTAGTACGTTGCTTTGCCTCACACAAGTGATAAACATGAACCCATGTTGTAATGATTCAGGAAAACACAATTTTCAGTGGAACTTGTGGGCAGGCAGTGGTGGGAATTTGAATAGGCAGGGTAGCAGCAGTGAGAAATACTAAGCAGGAGAGAAGCAGATGGCTGGAGAATCAGGAGAGGCAGTGTGATGTTGATATCATGGCCACTTCCTAGTTTTCAAGACTCCATTATATGAGAGGGAAACTCAATTATTTAGGAAATACTCTTATCTGTGGAAACTCTGATAACAGATAACCAATGCTTTGATATAGTAGGATGCTTCATTTGTATCTATAATATTGGCATTTTATTTTTCTCACGAACTCTTTCACGTAAATTGGTTTTCATGTAAATTGGCAAAAAGAAAAGAAAATGGTGTGATTCTTAACATTCAACTCATTACTGCTCCATTTAAGCCAATGTTTAAAAGTTTGAAGGTAAATTCAATTAGTTAACTTAAAAACAAATGGAAAAGTACTAACATCCAAATAGAAAAATGGGGCAGGGAGGAATGCATGATCTGTGGGTTCAAAAATTAACAAATTCAGCTCTAATAAACATGCACTGATCTTACCACAAATTTCTGTTTGAAATTCCTGCTTGCAAATGCAAAAATGATGTATCTGTTTTTAACTCTGCCTATTAAAAACTACCAAGCCTGATATTACAAAGTTTTGGAACTCTTTTGGAAAATAGATGCTCTCGTAAACAGCAGGATGTATAAATAATACACATTTTTCCAGAGGGTATGTTTTCCACGTGTACCAAAATCCTTAAAATCATGCATGCTCTATAATACTGAAACCTAAATTATATGAATTTATATTAAGAAAATTATTATAAAGTGAGATTGGATATATACTTAAAATTTTTTAAAAACTCAGCTCTACATCCTTTGGGCATATTAATCATACGGTTTATAGCCATTAAAATGAGGCGTTATGACATGAATTTAAGTAAAAATATGATATTTGGTGAACAGAAAAATATCTGAACATAATGATGATGACAATAGCTCTCATTTGCCGAGTACTGACATTGTGTCAAACACTTTGTAAGTACTTAACATGTATGAAATCAAGCAATTCTCTCTCCCTGCCACCCCCACAGTAAGGCAATTATTTTATGGGGAAGAAAACTGAGTCACAGAAAAATTAAATAACTTCTCCAAGGACACATAGCTAGGAATTGTGGCTGAGGTACTCACTCAAGCGTTTTGACTCTGGATGCCAAGGTCTGAATCACTACACTAATAACTCTCTAGATAGACTGAGGATACTGAAGATGATTCAATTTGTATTTTAGAGTGAACCAACAAATGCAATATATGTCGCTTATGTCCAGGGAACCATTTGTCATAAAAGCAAAAATGGCTATTGTGCATTGGCTACACATCCATAAGAAAAGACTTTCACACTCCAGTCCAAGGAGAAACTTCTTTTGCTCATTGATAATGAAGGCTCTGAAGTCGACCGATGAGATATATTTTATAAAGACAGAACAGGCAATTTTGGGTTCCACTACATCATACATCATATGATTTACTTTGATTTTTGCAATATTTATTTTGTCTCTGGCTAAAAAGAAAATTCCATCTTGTCTACTGTTGTCTAGGAGCAGTATTTGATTGTTAGCGGAACTTCTGGCAGATACTTGCCTTCGACAAAGGAGAAAAAAATGTATTTTTGAAGCAATTGTTTCAGAGTTCAGTTATCTGGGCTCTTAGAGACTTCTGGGCTAGCTTTAAAGAGGTGTTTGGTCTAATAATCAGGACTTTCCCCTTTCTTGGCCATAAAAGCACTTTGTAACTAGACACATGCATTTATAGGGATCAATATTGAACCATTTTTCTTCTTTTTTTTTAACTTTATGGAAGTGTTTGGGTTTTTCACATTTTTATGCACTTGATTATGTTTTGTAATGCAGTGTTGAAATATATTTGAACAAAATCCTAAGTAGAAAATTCTATTTATAAATGAAACCGTACTTTATTTATCTGTTACTACATAACAAACAAACAAAAACAACCCAAAAAACAAACAAACAAACAAAACTATCATAGAAACTGGTGGATTAAAACAAATTGGTTTTGATACATTTGAAGATTTTCTGGGTCAGGATTTTACCTGGGTGATCGCTCAACTCCATGTGGAGTACACTAGAATTCTAAGTAATGTTCAGTCGACAGCCTGTCTGGTCCGGAAAATCTAAGATGGCATCACACACAAAGCCGGGGCCTCTGCTGAATGACCGGAAGTGTAGGCCTCGCTGGGTTCCGCTCTCCTGTCTGACCTGGCATTCCCATGTCAGCTCTCCTTCAGGGTAGTCAGATATTTTACATGACCTTACGTGGTTCCAAGACAGAAACTGGCTGTCCTCTTAAATGCCAGGCCCCGGGACTGGCATAAAGTCAAATGCCACACTATATGACTGATCCAAGCAATCACTGGCCAGTTCCCATTCAAAGGACAGAAGACAGACTCGCTGCTCAATGGGAAAAAATGCCAAGGAACGTGTAAAAATGTCACTGTACCAAAAATAACGTTCTTTCATTCTGTAGTTATTTAATGTTTTCCCTTTTTTGTTTTTATTTTTTATTTATTTATTTATTTGTTTAAAAATTTTTTTTTTCAACGTTTATTTATTTTTGGGACAGAGAGAGACAGAGCATGAACGGGCGAGGGGCAGAGAGAGAGGGAGACACAGAATCGGAAACAGGCTCCAGGCTCTGAGCCATCAGCCCAGAGCCCGACGCGGGGCTCGAACTCACGGAACGCGAGATCGTGACCTGGCTGAAGTCGGACGCTTAACCGACTGCGCCACCCAGGCGCCCCTATTTGTTTTTATTTTTGAGAAAGAGAGTCAGAGTGCTAGCAGGGGAGGGGCAAAGAGAGAGACACACACAGAATCTGAAGCAGCCTTCAGGCTCTGAGCACGGAGCCAGATGCAGGGCTTGAACCCACTAACCCTGAGATCATGACCAGAGCCAAAGTTGGATGCTTAACCCACTGAGCCGCCCAGGCACCCCTCATTCCATAGTTTTTCAAAAACTGGCTGAATGTTTGTTGTTTTCTTGCATGGTACTCTCACATTGACTTAGGAGTTCTTTGATCTAGACACATTTAAATGCACTCAGCTGCTTTTATATTCAACTTAGAGTACAGAGAATATTTTATAATGAAGTTTTCACAGCAGAATAATAAGCTTCAAAGAATAAAGTCTCATCAGTTTTAACTGAAAAACTCACAAAGCCCAAATCATAAGCTAGTGTTATCACTGGATTCCTGTTTTTAACACTAACAGTGAAATAACAGTCTTTTGTAATGATTATTAAAATATAAACCCAGATGTGCCAAACTACTCCCTGTTTCTATTGGAATACTAAAATCATAGTATTTCTTTGTGTTGGCAAGTAGGTAGTAAAAGGCAGTATAATAACTATACACGTTGTTAGAAATATTTACATAATTACTTCACCTGGCAAATTGTGATTATGCTTAGAAAGCACTTACACCAGCAGAACTTATAATTGACCCTTTTGTAATATTTAATTTTAGCTTTATTGCGGCATAATTGACATTTAAATTTGTCAGATATTTAAAGTACATCTTGTGGGGTGCCTGGGTGGCTCAGTCAGGTCACGATCTCATAGTTCATGAGTTCCTTTTCCGTGTCGGGCTCTGTGCTAACAGCTCAGAGCCTGAAGGGAGCCTGCTTTGGATTCTGGCTCCCTCTCTCTCTGCCCCTCCCACAATGGTGCTCTGTCTCTCTGTCTCTCAAAAGAAAAAAAAAAAAAAAAAGCATTAAAAAAATTAAAGTATACATTGTGGTGATTTGATATATGTATATATTGTGAAAAGATTCTCTCATGTAGTTCATTAACACATCCATCACCTCCTATATTGAACTGTGTGTGTGTGTGTGTGTGTGTGTGTGTGTGTGAGAGAGAGAGAGAGAGAGAGAACACAAATTCTAATCTCTTAGCAAATTTCAGTGCACAGTGTACTGTTATCAACTATAGTCACCATGTTTTACATTAGATCCTCAGAACTTATCTTACAGCTGAAATTATAGACCCTGTTACCAACCTCTCCCTATTTCTCCTACTCCCAGTCTCTGGCAACCACATTTCTACTCTCTATTTCATGAATTTGAAGTTTTTTTTTTTGTTTTTTTGTTTTTTTTTTTTTTTTCTGAGTCTGTGTATGAGTGAGGCCATGCAGTATTTACCTTCCTCTGTCTGACGTAGTTCACTTACCATAGTGCCCTCAAGTGCCTCCTGTGTTGTCCCAAACGACAGGGTTTCCTTCTTTCTTATGGCTTATTAAAATTCAACCACACACACACACACACACACACACACACACACACACACACACACTCACACACAACATGTCTTCTTTATCCATTCATTTGCTGATGGAAATTTAGGTCATTTCCATATCTTGGCTGTTGTGAGTGATGCTGCAAAAGCTAGGCATTGTGGCTGAGACACCAATTCAAACAGCTGGGTTCTGGATGCCACTAATTTTCGTGTATTGATTTTGTATTGTGTAACTTTCCTGAATTCATTTACTAAGTCTAACGGCTTTTTGGTGGAGTCTTTAGTATTTCCTACAGTCAATATCATGTCACAGGGAAATCCAGCTGGATTCATATTCAATTTTTAACTTAATCCCTTCACAACAATATGAATTTAGGTGATTAGAGACTGGTGTTGTCTTCCCTGCAACCGTGTGTTTCATCGATGCACACGAGAGAGCTGTAAGCGTTGTGGCCTCATCCTGCAAGGTGCAGAATGAGAGCAGGGGGATCTGGGTGGGCAGTTCGTTCCAAAGCCATTGACGTAGCAACATCTGTTGATGTGACTTTTTGTTGTTAAGATTTGGTGTCTAACATCTTTGTTATTGTAAACAATGCTAGAATGACAGTTATACACCAAAGCGTATTATTAAACATTTTTAATTAAAGTTAACTAATATGATAGGTAAAAACATCATTGCGTTGTTGTTTTCTCAATTCACATCGTTTAATTGTTAGTGACTCTAAACATTTTTCCATGTGTTTTATAACCATATATATATATATATATATATATACACATATGTGTGTGTGTGCGTGTCTGTTTTGTGCACAAGAAATTTTACAAGAAGTTATTTCAATATTTCTTATCATCTTTAGTTCACCTACATTTTCAACAAATTAGCCCTTAGTCTCTTCTATCTGGTTAAATTATTTTCTCAGATTGTCATTTGTATTTCTAATTTTTTAAAATTACTGTTATATTAGTAGTTGTTCTGGTTGGTTGATTTGTAAATATTGCTGTTATTGTCGAGGTGTTAAAATAAAAAATGTATAATAAAATTCATCAATGTTTACATTGAGGATTATAGTGTAATAATTTTCATTTAAAAAAACCGCAGTTTGGGATTACTCATTTTAAAAATGTCCACATACTTATAGGAAAGCAATTTCATTGAAACAATTTTTTTAATGTTTATATATTCTTGAGAGAGAGAGAGAGAGAGAGAGAGAGAGAGTGAGCAGGGGAGGGGTAGAGCGAAAGAGGGACACAGAATCCTAAGCAGGCTCCAGGCTCTGAAGTGTCAGTGGGGCTCCAACTCACAAGCTGTGAGATCATGACCTGAGCCCAAGTCGGACGCTCAACTGACTAAGCCACCCAGGTGCTCCAATTTGATTTTTTTAAACTCTGTTCATCCTGGGATTTGCTGTGATGCAAGTAAAACTCTAAACTCTAAAATAGATTTAGAGTTTATTTTTTATTGATGAAATTGCTCTTAGGCTCACAATTATAGATTCAAACACCTGTGCTTGTATGCTCAGTTTACCATGTTTCACTTCAACACAAAATACAGAACTATAAGTATTGCCATAAATGTTGATACGCTACAAATTGGCATGCTACAGTTAAGCCTTTTTTGATCAATGCTCTGTGATTGCAATTTATCAATTTATCTCAATTGTTTGGTTTTCTAAAATCATATTAATTAATAGTTAATAATTAATCAAATTAATCTTTTATTTTAAATTCTACATTCCAGTGCTTTACTTGTGTTTAACATGGCAGTTTTTCAGTACCAAAATACTTTGCTCATTGGTCATTTTGAATTGTGCTCTTAACTTGTGATAGGAAACAAGGAAGTAAGCAAGCAGGTTACCCCTCAGGGCTAATGCCACAGGCTAATTCTAAATGGTTTTAAAGTGATTAAATTCATTACCTCTATGCAGATATGATTAAATGAAATAATAAGTGATGAGTGTAAACTGTAGATTGTTACTTTGGATGACACGGCATCATGGGACTTTAGCAAACATTAGTAGACCACAAACATTTATTTCAAAAAGTTGAATATTTAAATGTAAAAAACCTTTTAGAAATTAATTTTTTCCTTCAGGTGTTAGACCAATATTCACATTTTAAAAACTTGAAATGTCTGCGTCTTACTTTGTTTATATTCAGGGGGTCCAGTTATTCACCTGTGGATCAATGCCAACGCCATCCCAAATAAAAAATGTTGACTGTCTGATTCATTTCCCGTGATACTTGAAGTGCAATGTTGCATTTGGGTTGGAAGCTCATAAATCTTTGAGGTTGAGTGGAGTGAGATTCCTAAGTGCACTTTGTTCTGAAAGCATTAAAGATGAGATTTGAAGCTCTCCCACTACAGCACTATAGTTTATGTGCAGGTGATACTATTGTAAATGACAGTCTAGTAGTAATCTAATCAATAATTTAAGTGTTCTACCCTGGACTGAACTATCCACAAGGGAAGGAATTCCGAAAATAATACATTTGATGTTTGGATAAAAGAGATTTGGTGTTTCAGAGTAGTGGTTCATCCAAACCGGAGTGCCGTATTTGCAAACCCTCCCACGTTCATTAATGATTTAAAAACATCTACTGTCTTTCAGCAATACGTTTTTTTTTTCCATTATTTATTTCCACCAATGTGGGGATAATTAATTTCACTTTTTCACTCCAGATTGTGATTGAACAAATATACTTTATGGCATGCCCTGCATATCATTGTTCTGGCATACATATATTTCTCACCTGACAGGAGTGTTACAATCGTGGCCATAGAGTTAGTTCATCATGAACTGTTTCTGGTCAATTATATGTAACTTATCAACTAACATCCAATCATTAACATTGAAAGCTCATCAACTTCTAAACTTAGTTTCAACTGAATTATTAACCTAGAATTACAAATCATGAAGTCCTAAGGGAAGAATAAATAAAATATTAAATAAAAGCACATGTGTTAAATTAAAACTTCTATTTAAAAAAGAAACAACACACTGTTTTGTAGTAGTTTTCAGTTTACTTTTTTGATAGAGTATTGCAAACTCTGAGGTGATCACATGTCACGTATTTTATATTTAAAAAATTAATAGGGTTTCCTAAGATCATTTAAAAAAATCAGAGCAATAATAAACTAAATTGCATAAAACTATCAGAAATTTATTTGCACCTATTTAGTTATTGCAATTTGCACTGCAAGTTTTTCAGCTTATGTTAGCTGTCTTTGTTTGCTTGTTTATTTGTTGTTTTTTCTTCTAAGACTAAAAGTAGCAATGTGCCATGTCAGGGAAAAATTTAAGAACAAGTAAACTCTTGTGTAATAACAGGAGCATCATGCAGTCAATTCTGACTTAAATGTAAGAATGATTCACATTGTGGGAAAAATTAATCTTAATAATGTCCTCGCCCATTTGCAAATATACAATTGTGTTTGTGATTTAGAAAAATACAATCCTAAATACTCTTAGAAAATTTTTGTTGGTTTATGGGTCTATCCAATAGAGCAGGTGTTACTGATAAGCACATAAGTGTATTTAGAAATGAATTAGAAGGATGAAGAACAAGTGTGTTTTGGGAAAAGTCTTTTAATATGGTGGGTAACATAATTCATTTTCAAATATTTTTATTAAACTGTAATATGTATGTAGGGAAACACACATGTCTTAAATGTAGTAGTCAACTAATTTTGAATTGACACATATGTAATCAACCCAACATTGAAATTAATATTACCAGTGTTTCAGTGTCACAATTAGTTTAGAACCACGTAACGATTATCCTGACTTTTAATCTGCAAGATTGTTTGTGTGTGTGCTTCTGTACTTGGTGTACATGGAACCAAGTAGAAAATCTCAGAGATTTTTTGCTCAATATAATGCCCGTGAGATTCCTCCATATTGATGCATGTTCTGTACATCCTTTATTATTACTGTTATATATAATTCAATGTGCTGAGTACTGTAAGTTTATGTATTTTTTTTCCGTAGTCATCTGACTCATAAAAAAAGGCACCCTGGACTACTCTTATTTCTCTTTGATTTTTAAGAATCATACTTTGTGGGGAGCCTGGGTGGCTCAGTCAGTTAAGCATCCGACTTTGGCTCAGGTCATGATCTCATGCTCCCTGAGTTCAAGCCCTGTGTCAGGTTCTGTGCTGATAGTTCAGAGTCTGGAGTCTGTTGCAGATTCTGTGTCTCCATCTGTCTCTGCCTCTCCCCTGCTCACGTTTTCTCTCTCTCTCTCAAAAATAAATGAACATTAAAAAAAAGAATCATACTTTGCCCTGGACAAATTTACTTGTGGGAAGATTGTTAAAAACATTCAATTTCTTTTTATTTAATTTTTTAATTTTTAGTTTCTTTCTTTCTTTCTTTCTTTCTTTCTTTCTTTCTTTCTTCTTTCTTTCTTTTTTGAGAGAGAGACAGAGACAGAGCACAAGATGGGGAGGGGAAGAGAGAGAGGGAGACAGAATCAGAAGAAGGCTCTGGGATCTGAGCTGTCAGCACAGAGCCCGACTGGTGGCTCCAGTTCAAGGACGGGGACATCATAACCTGAGTCAAAGTCCAACACTTAACCGACTGAGCCATCCGGATGCCCCCAAAACATTAAATTCCTAATATAGATATAGGAATACTATTTATTTATTCTCTTATTATTTATTTCTTCTATTTATTTAGTTTTCATCTGTCCATTTCATTAAAGGTATCAAATTTATTGTCATAAAGTGGTTCATGTTACTTCCTTACTATCTTTTTAATATTGGTAGATTCTGTAGTGATACCGCCTCTCATTTTTGATTAATTTTTTATAATTTGTGCATTTTTCCTCACCTTTTTTTTTGAATCTTCACAAAAAACGAGTTTATGGCTTTTCTCTTGCTTTTCTTTTCTTTTTGTGGGATTTTTTCAGATATCTTTATTATTTTCTTTGTTCTGTTTACTTTGGGTTTCATTTCTTCTTCTGTTTTGGTTTATTATGTTGGAAGCTAAGAGACATATCTTCTTTTCTACTATGAGCATCCAGAGCTAAAATTATCTAAGAAGAACTACAGTTGCACAACAATTTTTTATGTGCTGCTTTTCATTTTCATGAAGCTCAAAATACTTCGCAGTTTCTCTTTTAATTTATTACTTGATTTATAGGTTATTTGGAATAGATATAGTCATTTTATTACCAAATATTAGGTATTTCCCAGATATGTTCCTGGTACTTATTTCTAATATATATGTATTCGTGATCAGAGAAAGATTATATTATTTGAATTTTCTCACATTTTTTGAGGCTTGTGATATAACCTAGAATATAGTTGATATTATAAACACTCCATGTATATTTGGAGAAAAATGTGTACTAGGCTGCTCTTTTCTCAGCATTTTATAAAAATCAGTTAAGTCATGTTGATTGATAATTTTAATTCCTTTGTATCTTCGTTTCTGTTTTGTTGTTCTATTAAATATTGAGAAAGGGGGTTGAAACATTATACTGCAACTGTCGATCTATTTCTCCTTGAAGTTCTGTCAGTTTTGTTCATATATTTTATTTTTATTTGTGTATTTATTTTTGATGTGGCACAGGAGTCTTTTGTTAGCTTTTCTTTGCTTTTTAAAAATGATTTTAATTCCACTATAGTTAACATACAGTGTTATATTGTCTTCAGGAGTACAATACAGTGCTTCAACAGTCCCGTATTGGACTCAGTGCTCATCAAGATAAACATAGTCTTAATCCCCATCACCTATTTCACTCATCCCCCCACTCACCTCTCCTCTGGTAACTATCAGTTTGTTCTCTATACTTAAGAGTCTGTTTTTTGAGTTTGTCTCTTTTGTTGTTCATATATGTTAAAGCTTTGTTGTAAGGGGCAAAGACGATTAAGATTACTATGTATTTTTTGGGAATTAACTTCTTTTTTCCTTATAAATGACCAATTTTATCCCTGGTTATATTCTTTGCCTAAAATCTCCAGTTTTATTTTGATTATTGTAAGCATTTTATACCTTTTATTTTTATATAATGCCTGCCTTTATATTTAATGTGTGATTTTTGTAGGTAGTATATAGTTGGGTTTTGCTTTTATCCAACATTAAATTTTATATCATTTGTGGTGTCTGGGCCATTTACATTTAGGGTTATTATTGATTTATTTGAAGTTATGCTTAAAATTTTAGGAAAAATATGTTAATACAGAATATACTGAGGACTTCTGAAACTAAAAAAAAAAAAAAGAAACAATTAAATGTTGTTGAAAGTTTTGAAAAGTAACTACAGATGACTTCAAATGAAGAACCAAAAGAAATCCTGGAAAAAAAATATTTAAGATGAACTAATGAAAAAAAATATATCAAAAGGAGGAAAGAATAATTTCTGACACTTACGAACAAAGGATTAACCCAAATTGATATAACCCTCTGGAACATTTGTATCCATAAGAACAGAGTCCTGAAATATGTAAAGTATAAGAGTACATGGAAAACTATCAAAATCTGATTTTAAAGAGGAATATATTCCAGTAACATAAAAAGGTTTGATACTAAATAACATCACTAGCAAGCTTGATTGTATAGACGTAGATATAATTTTGACATAAAAATAAATAAAATATTCGTTGTAAAGCATTCATTGGATGATTATGCATATTGAAAAGCCTCTAGGCCGTAAGTTATCAATAGATTTCAATAAATTATTTGAGAGCAATTTACAACTCGGATATTCCATCTTTAGTGTTGTTTATTAAAAACAATGTCATTCTCCTTCATAACAGCAGTATAACCATCTTCATAACTACAATGTGACCATCATATTTCCATCATATTAGGAAATTAACTTTGACATATTACTATAATCTACTCCACTGATCACATTCAAGAGTCTCCATTGGCACCAATATTGCTCTTCATATAAAAGAATCCAATCAAAGATAATGGGCTCCATTTATATGTCATGTTTCTTTTGTCTTCTTCACATATGAAAAAAATTCCTAAGACTTTCGTTGATTTTTGTAATGTGGTTTTGAAGTTATTGGCAAGTTTTGTTTTACCTAATATTAGTCACATTATATTTAAATTATGCATTTTCTTTCAAGGATATCACTTCATTCTTTCAAGTGGTGTATAATTTTGATTTGTCACATTAGTGATGAACTAATTTGATCACTTCATTTGGTGCAGCCAGCCAAGTTTCTCCAGGGTGAGGTAACTGTTTGCCCCTTTGTATCTAATAAGTGTTTTTTGGTGGGGAGAACCATTTTTAAAATATACAATTTTCCATTTTTCATGGAACTTTCACTCTGAGTTTATGCATCCATTGATATTTTATGTCAAACTCCATCACATTTTGCCATAGCTGCCATATGGTGATTTTCTAATTCCAACATTTCCTTGTTTTTAAATTTCCCTTTTACTAAAAGAAAGTGCACTCTTTTCCCTCCCTATTCATATATATATTTATTAATTTGTCACTATAACTACATATAGCCATTTTTCTTAAGGAACCTTGATTTCTTTTAATGGAGAATGGATGTTGGACACATTATGCTCATTATGCTCTTAATTCTCACTTTTTTAAAGGACATCACTAGAGCACACACACACACACACACACACACACACACACACAGGTTTACATTACATATTTTTTTTTCCCAAATATCTATCATATATCTGCTGAAAACCATGAGTTTGTATTTGTATTTCCAATTCCAATTCCACACCAGGTGGAATATAATCTTCCTCTTCCTTTTTACTTTTGCATTCCCCAACACTGGAGTACTCCAGTGACACTCACTGTTTCCCCAAAGTAATATGTTTCACAAATAAAGACTCCATTTATTTCCAAAAGTTTGAGCTTTTTACCCTCCTGCTGTGGGTTAGTTGTCTAAATAAAACTCACTTAATTTGAAATTTCTTTGCGGTGATCTGTCTCCTAGATCACTTCTGCTATCTAACATCAATTAATTTAATATTTTAGTCAAAACTTGCATTTTGGTCCTCTGTTCCATGTATATTTGCTGCTATGGCAAGACAAATCTTATTTACCCTATATATTGTTATTTTAAAAAAAGATTGAGGTAGAATATCTGAAAAATTTTTAATAAGATTGTTCTATAGCTTAAAATGTTCTAAAAGAGGGTAGTCTGAACTCTGTTAATACACTTACCTACATTAGTAGAATAACATCATATTACTAATATTTTTTTTCACCTTCTTACTCCTACTGTATGATACCATCTTACACAACTCCATGATTTGGATTCACATAGGATCTGAGTTACAATTCCAAACTTCTTACACTAAATTGATAAGGGAAACAGAGCTTATAGTTCTTTTTTACCTGAATAAAAGGTATAGAATGCCAACTATGCAATCACACTAAAGAATTTGCAATTTACATGCCTAATATGTGGGGAAAAGCCCACAGTTGATTATGTTAATTTTTCCCTGAATTAGTAAATGATGAGGAAAATAGCAATAATAATAACTTGCCAGGGCATCTGGGAGGCTCAGTCAGTTGATAGTCAGACTTCAGCTTGGGTCATGATCTCACGGTTCGGGAGTTCGAGCCCCGCATTGGGATCTGTGCTGACAGCTCAGAGCCTGGTGCCTGCTTCGGAATCTGTGTCTCCCTCTCTCTGCATCTCCCGTGCTCATGCTCTGTCTTTCTCTGACTCTCAAAAAATAAATAAATGTTAATAAAAAATTAAAAAAATAACTTGCCAATTCTAAATTGTAATAAAATACCATTAAACAATTTATCACTTTTAAAAATAATTTCCTATTTTCCCAAGCTTTTCAAAAATATTTATCATAACTCATTTTATCTTTTATTAGTATATGTTTCTTTATTTTTCAAACTTTCATATAAATAATACTGAATTTTTGTTTTTTGTTTTTTATTTTTTTGCTATTTTAATAAAAACTTGACCTCTGCAAAACATCCCTAGAAGAGACATCTGAGGAAAATCACAAGATATTCATGCTTTCAAATGGTAATTGGTGTAAAATTTCAAAGCCTATAGCATAGACTGAAAGTTTCATTAAACTATAAATATGGAAAACTTGGGAAAATAAGATAAAAATAGTCAAATAATAAAAGTATACATATACATTTTTACGGTGAACACTGATCCATTCTAATATTTTATCTATGCCTAACTTTCATTATGAAATCAAAATAAATGTTATATAATTCTAAATATTTTGTTCCTGCATTACTCTTGAGAGGTTAGGAAATAAATAACAACTAGGCAAATACTATCTTTTGAATAAGTGCAGGTAACAAAAAAAAAACTTATTAAAATATGCAACAAATAATTTACCATGATCTTTGAAAGCTGTTATTAAAACTATAAATGTGGAGAAAAAAAATGAATGATTTATAATATGATTTCTAAGAACTTTCGTAATTCTAAGATTCCCTAATTCTGTGATTAAATAATTTTAAGTGGTGAATATAGTTTAAATTTAGTCCAAGTTATTTATTACTACTATATAGTTCAAAGTCATAAATGGATTTACAATGCCAGTTCATTTTATGTTTGGGATCTTGTATATTATTTCCCAGTTAATTTACCAAGAGGGATCATAGAGTGGTTTTATCTTGGTGATACCATCATGGATCAGAATCTATTTTGCATTTCTAGAAGTGGTGCATTCTTCCTTCTAAATTAGATTCATAATGACCATATTCATAGGACTTGGTGAAAGAAAAAAAAACAATTAAAATAATACATAGGGCTATATAACAGTTAATATTCAAATGACTTAATGATCAATACATCATGAGCATCAAACAATAAGTGTGGACACCAATATTAGTGTAGTACATGACTAGTAAACCTCACTGAGGGCCTTGAAAACTTGCTTACCAGATCCAATTTATAGTTCTAAAGGGCAAGACAAATTATAAGCATACGCTGTTGGCAAAGAGTAGACTGAGGAAAAGAAGCTGATAATTCAAAAGTCATGAACATCACCAGAAATCAGCTAGTATCCCAGAATCTTTCCTGGGATGGGCCCCACACACATCAGTTCTCTCATAACACCACCTCAACTGACCCCAGGAAAAGTTCTGGTGACTTATTCTGGCATATCTATCTATCTATCTATCTATCTATCTATCATCTATCTATCACTATCTGTCTATCTATGTATCTTTGTCTCTATGTATCTATCTATATAAGTCTAACCAAAGTTATTTTGTAATAATACTGTGGTTTCAAGCCAACTTTCTTCTTCAGAATTTCACAAAACAAAATATGTCATTTGCTTGAGATAAAAAAGAAATTAAGATTATCATATATTAGAAGCTACATAAACGACATCTCAAAATTCAGAAGTTTTACATAGACATGTGATTTCCCAGTTCACAAAAATCCTTGCATACAGGTAATATCAGTATCTTCCCTCCATAAGGTGATTCAGGCACCTAGGCTCCTTCCATCTTGTTGCTCTGCTGTTCACTGGGCCCATGGCCTCCAACTAATGATAAGTGAAAGTGGTTGGACAGATACTCTGTTTCAAGGAACTAATTTGAAAGTGACATGCATAATTTCTTTTCATTCCAAAATAAAGAGAATAACTTATGTGGCTACACCTGGATTAAAAGTTCTAAGAAATGTAGACCCTGGTCAGCCGTTGATATCCATCAACAGCTACATGCTACGGAAGGGAAATCACAAATTTTTGTTGGATAACCAGCCATCTCTGCAACATTTAGGTTATCAATTGCATTTAATATAGCTAAGAATTGTGATTCAAAAGGTTAATTTCTCCAATATTCCACAGCTAGGATATGGTAGAATTGTGATTAGCTAATCTTTCCCTTCACTCCCCACCCCACTCCAAATGCTTGTGTTTCATCTCCTTGACCTTTATTACTAGGACATATAATTATTAACATGTGCAAAGGAAAATATTGGCAATATTTATAAATTGATGCTCATAAAGTTTCCAAATATTCACTCTTTTTCATAGACTGAATTCTCCAAAGAACCAAATATGAAGCAGAGGGCTTTTATATTTATACTTCACTCAGCAGTGCCGAGACAAGGTGGATATACCACCTCACCTAAGGATGGAAGCTGGTTGCCATGAGAACGAACCATATAATCGGAAGATTGGAGATTTCAGATCCACTCCCCTAACCTAGGAGGGGAGAGGGTCTATGAGTTGAATCCATCACCAACAGCCAATGTTTTAATCAATCATGCCTATGTAATGGAGACTTCCTAAAAACCCAAAAGGACAGAATTTGGAGACCTTCTGTGTGTTGAACACATGGATATGGGCAAGAAAACTTTGTAACCCTTTCCTGTATCCTTTCCTAAGTATCTCTTCCATCTAGCTGTTCACGAATTGTATCATTATATATTTTAATAATAAACCAGTAATCTAGTAAGAAAAATGTTCCTGTGAGTTTTGTTAACCACTCTGGCAAATTAATCCAATCAAGGAGGGGTCATTGGAACTTCCAATCTATAGCTGGTTGGTCAGAAGCACAGGTAACAACCTGGCCTTGCAAGTTCACCTGAAGTGTATGTGTATATATGGAGTGGGGGCACTCTTGCGGGACTGAGACCGTAACCTGTGTAATTTACACTATCTCCAGGTAGACAATGTCAGAACTGAGTTGAATTGTAGGATGCCAAGCTGGTGTCAGATAATTGCTTGGTGGTATGGGGAGTCCATGCCCCCAGTCTCCATAAACATGTATACATTGGAATCAGATTTGGAAGTTGAATTATTAAAACTGCACATACATTTTATTTTTTCCAATCTAGTGCCTACATAATTAATCCCTTTAACATACGATGTTTAAGGTGATGAACCAGAGTCATCTCCAGGCATACTGAAGTTAAAAATATAGAAATCATTTAGAAATAGTGCTATAAAATACATACTCCCAGAATATTAATAAAAATTTTAATTACAATAATCACTTTGATTTAGAAGAATTATTTAAAATATCTGTGCTTACCATTTTATAGATTCTTTCATATTTTTGTATATACCATTGTCTTTAAAAAACAGCATAATTTTCGGGGCGCCTGGGTGGCGCAGTCGGTTAAGCGTCCGGCTTCAGCCAGGTCACGATCTCGCGGTCCGTGAGTTTGAGCCCCGCGTCAGGCTCTGGGCTGATGGCTCAGAGCCTGGAGCCTGTTTCCGATTCTGTGTCTCCCTCTCTCTGCCCCTCCCCTGTTCATGCTCTGTCTCTCTCTGTCCCGAAAATAAATAAACGTTGAAAAAAAAATTAAAAAAAAAAACAGCATAATTTTTACTGTTTGAACTCATGATATTTGAATTATATATATTATATATATATATTATATATAATATATATTATATATATATATATATTGTGTATATATAATATATATACACAAATGTATCTTGGACATTTTTGAATCAACATGTAAGAGTAAGAAAAAACAAATAAAAATAAATAAATCTATATTCAAGTAGTCTTATTTCTAGGATTGGAATATTTTATTCAAGGATCCATAAGGAATGTTTGGATTTCCCATTAATTGTCACATATATGGAATATATAACATACATAACACCTTCCAATTTTTAAGTTGTAGACAAAATTGTATTGCTTATTCTATTTAATAGAGCTTATGTGGTACCAGACACATGATTGTCACCAGTTTGACTGAGCTATTTGTTCCCTAGCAGACACTGTTAATAGAAAGCTTCCTAGTATATGTTAAATAAAGCCTTAGTGAAGATTGACTTTTGGATAATGGAGAGAGGACCTGATTAAAATTCATAATAGACAATGACAGCCACTCTTCTTACATTCAATGACAAACTCTCCCTCAAGGATAGTTTTGAGAAGTCACCGAGGAACACGTATGCCTGGTTTACAAGAGCTATTTTCTTCCCTTTAATTTTGATTAGACTGCAACATTGTTAAAGACTACAGACGAGTTCAAGTGGAAATTTTACCTTTGCTGGTGTTGTTTATGTAGTTAAAATGTCTCTTCAGTTTAGCAGTGGCCAGGAGAATGTGAACAAGAATCTCCCAGATGCAGAAATCCAAGACAAGAATAGCATAATAACACCCAAAGAGCCTTCTGGCTGGTAGTATTAATAATGTCCCTTCTCTGATTTACTGAACTTCCATGTGCCCCAATGCATAATCCATAAAGCTTCCTGATAAGCCTTACTGCCCCTATGAAAATGGACTATAAACCTCCAAGTTCAGGTGATTTTATGTAGAAAGATAAAAGAGCCTTTCAATAACCTGTTGTGTCTTTTCAACCAGACCAGAAGTAAGTGACACTATTGAGACTGCATCCCCATCAAAAAGGGGGGGGGGCACGAATGGCAGACACCTGTGGCTCTCTGATGCCTTTTTTCTGGGCATGTGCACATGTATCCCTTGCTCCAGTCAAGTTCAGAGTATCATCCAGTTAATGGCCTGAGTCATGTAGGAGCTCCCAACCAACTGTAGAGAGAGTGGTGGCTTACTTGCCCACAGGAGGTCTGTGCCACCTCTGTCTGAGCTTGGTAATGTGACCAAGTCTCATTCATCTACAGCAATAACCTGCTTCAAAAGGCACACTTCATTGGCCGTCTTCCTATATGATCTCATTCTTCACTCTCTTCTCTTGCTACTATATGTTTGCCAATGAAGTTACTTATACTCCAATCATTATCACAGTATCTACTTCTGGAGAAAACACAGACTGAGAAACATAAATCCTTCTTAAATGGTTCCACTGTTTTCTCCAATGCAATTTGTCCTCAGGTGCCCATAACTTGACTGAACATTAGATGTACCTCCACTCATTAAGTCCAATATATGTTTTTTTTTTTTTTTTTCCTGTAGCATTTAGGAAAGATCATTTAATTCTTGAGTTGAACATTAGAGGAACAAATTGACTAATCGACTTTTCATTGGAGAGCTATGTTATAGAAAAGACGTGTCTTCCAAACCTAAGATCCTATGTAGCATGATGAAATGCTCACACTATTCGTGATATTTATGAAATGAGGCAGAGGGAGGGAACACAATATTACAGTGAGCTTCTCATACTCAATCCATATGATCTTTGAGCGACATGGCAGTTTGAACTCTCTCCCCCACTCCATTTTCCTGTCTTTTGTAGTCCTATCAGTGGAACAAAGTGTTGGTTATTTGATTTGATCGAGACGAAAAATTAAAGGTTATTTTCTTAATAGCTTCTTCAACAGTAGGGGGACCTTTTAGCTTGTGTGGATGAGAAGAGTATTTTGAATTTATTTCCTGGTAGAGAAAATCAGAGAAATGAAACATGGTTCTTTCAAAATAGGTTTTAAAAGAATTAAGCAGTTTCAGTTTCCATTTCATGAATGACATATCTTTTATTTATTTATTTATTTTTTTAAATTTTTTTTCAACGTTTTTTATTTATTTTTGGGACAGAGAGAGACAGAGCATGAACGGGGGAGGGGCAGAGAGAGAGGGAGACACAGAATTGGAAACAGGCTCCAGGCTCGGAGCCATCAGCCCAGAGCCCGACGCGGGGCTCGAACTCACGGACCGCGAGATCGTGACCTGGCTGAAGTCGGACGCTTAACCGACTGCGCCACCCAGGCGCCCCGACATATCTTTTAATTTGTTACACGTTTAAAGAACACAATAGAAAAAAAACAAGTATTGCTTCTTACTGACTTTACCAATGTGATCTTATCTCATTATTGGATTACTAAATGTGGTGTTTATCCTGGAACAGTCTGAGAATATTCTAGAGGTTTTGGAATCATGTTAGAATTGTCAAATTCTCATTTCCTAAGGAAATAGAGTTTGGGCAAATGGTAGGAAGGAAGCATACAGTGACCAAATGTATTATTCAATGAATGGATACTTGGCTGGATGAGAAAAGCAAGTGTGACTCACCTTAAACTTCAAAGGCTGAGGACAATAATCACATGAATACATGCTTCTGTATATATTCTGAATTCAAAAACCTTCTGAATAAATAGTCCATTAACTAGAAGAAAAAGACAAGTTCTTATATCAAACTTTTTCTCATTTCCAAGTTGCTTTAATGCAGAATAGGAATACATATTGCTTTTTCCTTTCAGCTAAATAATTTATGGTCTCATTAACTACCTAGACTTGAAATTGTGTGTGAACACAGTCACTAAAATCATACTCAATGACCTGATATTACAAAAATGCAGACCAGAGAAGGAGAAAAGGCTACAGGGGAATTGTTTTCGTATAGGAAGCCACGTTCTCACCTTGACTATTTTTGTGATATGAATCACAGGATCCTTTGTTTAGAATTCTTCTGACACAGCATTCCTTTCTGTCACTATTTAAAGAGGCAGGGTGGCATGGGGAAAGTGCCACAGCTTTGCAGTCATAAGACCCAGGTTCACAAGGAAAGGATATGAACATTTATTACATATAGACTGTGTCTTAGATTCCGTGTCAGGTGTGTTTCATTGTTATACAGGTTTTTTTTTTTATTTTTTTCTTTAATGTTTACTTATTTTTGAGAGATATAGACAGAGACAGAGACAGAGAGACAGAGCGCAAGTAGGGGAGGGGCAGACAGCAAAGGGGACACAGAATCCGAAGCAGCCTCAGAACCGTCAGCATGGAGCCCAGTGCAGGGCTGGAACTCACAAACCGTGGAATCATGACCTGAGCCGAAGTTAGGGGCTTAACCAACTGAACCACCCAGGTGCCCCAATTGTTATCCAGTTTAATTTGGCCCTCAGAACATTGTGCTACGCCATAAACCATGAGTCCATGCATGCTTTGGAAGCAGTTTCTGGATTAGAATCCAAACTCTTCCACTTCTAGGTTGTGTAATCTTGGGAAAGTCACTTAACTTCTCTGTGCTTCAGTTGTAAAACTGTAAAACGAAAAAAAAATGATGATAATAATGATAGTAACTCCATTACAGAGTTATTATGGGGATTAAATCTGTTCTTATTTCTAAAATGCTTAGATTATTATTGGGCAAATCATGAGAACTAAATAGCATGGGTTTCTTTAGTCCACAATTTTAAAATTAAAAGATTCTTAGAGGGATAATGGCAATTGTGTAAATGAGATATTCTTCTAATGAGTGAATCATGCATTAGTCGGGATTTGCGTCTGGATCGGTTTGAGTAGGTAGGTATCCCTTCTCTTCTATGATGAAATCATGAGGCAGTAAAGGACCCAATATTCTAAAGACACAAAGAGGCAAAATGAGAATTGAAGCTCAGTGCTTGTGACAAGGAAGACAGCGACTGTATATTTGCATGGAAGATGAATGGATAAGTAAGTTAATAACCTGTCTGAGTTCTGACTCTTTCCATTATCTCAGGTTGCTTCTAGCTCAGGCAGTATGCGTATCAACTGAAGAAAAGCCTTTGATCTCCTGTGATACGTCAGATGAGTGGTATCATCTATCCTGTCAACCACAACCCTATTATGGGTCTCTCACATGACAAATGAGGTGGGTTACGAGAAAACATTTTAAAAACTGTAAAACACCATTTAGGTGTATGCTGTTCTTTGGCAGGGGATATGGTGTGTGTTAAAAAACAAATCCGGATTTGTATCTCACTAGGCCTGTGACTTTGGTAAGTCCCCAACCTTTCTAAACCTCAGATAAGTCAAGGGTAATAACTGTAATAGTTTTTAATTTACACTGAGAAGTAAATCTGGCAGATAATACATGGGACGTACTTAGCTTAATCCTTATTGTAGTGCTTATCAATACTGTAAGTATTCAGTATCAGCTTGTTGTGGCTATCCAAATATTGATACACATACTACTACATATACTACAAAAAACTGTGGCAATTATTATTGTTTAGCAAGACCCATTCTTAGCATTTCTTTAGAGAAATGGCAAATGTGTGATGTACTTGCTATCATGTCCCCATTCTATGACCATGGCAGATGTTGCTGTACTCACTATGTCCTCTTTTCTTGTTGCGGGAGACAACCACTACTGATTGGAATGGTAAGTGGGATGCAAATTATTTGCCATCTTTCTCTTTTGAGCTTATTTGCATGGATTTTCCAAATGTGGAAAATTAAGATAAAGAATAATTGAAATGCAATTTTTAAAAATTTTTTTTCAAGTTTATTTTTTTATTTTGAGAGAGAGAGAGCACGAGCAAGGGAGAGGCAGAGAGAGAGAGAGAGAGGGAGACACAGAATCCGAAGCAGGCTCCAGGGTCTGAGCTGTCAGCACAGAACCTGACAGGGAGCTTGAACTCACGAACCGTGAGATCATGACCTGAGCCAAAGTCAGATGTTTGACCGACTGAGCCACCCAAGTGCCCCTGCAATTTTCTAGGTAAAAAGCCGTGGGAACAAGATGGTGGCCTGGGAAGCCTCAGCCCTCTCTCCTCAGAAGCATTAATTGAACAATAATCTAACAGACCGAAATACCTTTTGGAGAAAGTCAGATTCCTGTCAACAGGTTGCAGGACCCACAATGAGCACAAAATTGTGAACAGTCACACTGAAAAAAGGTAAGGATAACAGCTTCATTTTACCTATTAGTCCCTACCACAAGCTGGCACAATTCAGTACTGAGACAAGTCACTTTGGCCTGGGACTTCTTCCTTGAGGAGAGAGTGGAGCTTAATTCCAGTGTCGCAGGGCTTTAGTTTCTGTCTCGTTTCACCCAGAGAGCTGACAAAACTGACAGAGTTTGGATGCCTGGGGGAGCTGAGAACGAAAGAAAGCAGAGGACGTTTGCTGCAGCTCGCACAGATCTTAGACATTGGGAAGAGCTGTAGAACCTGAAGATGCTGTCCCAAGAGGGAGAGAAAGGAACGGATTGTCCTCCAACATCCAAGCTTGTGGTAGGTCACAAACGAGAGAGAGAAAGCAATTACGGACGGTTGAAAAAACAATCGGTCTAATTAGTACGCCAGAGACACAAGACCAGAGAAGACAAAGTGATGGTTATGTTTATATTACACAAAATAGACTTTAAGTAAAAAATTGTCACAAAAGAGGTGGCGCCTGGGTGGCTCAGTCGATTAAGATTAAGCCTCTGACTTGGGCTCAGGTCATGATCTCCCGGTTTGTGGGTTCAAGCCCTGTGTTGGGCCCAGTGCTGACGTCGCAGAGCCTGGAGCCCGCTTTGGATTCTGTGCCTCCCTCTCTCTCTCTGCCCCTCCCCTGCTTGTTCTCTGTCTCTCTCTGTCTCCCAAAAATAAATAAACATTAAAGAAATTTAAAAATTGTCACAAAAGACAAAGTGATTATAAAACGACAAAAGTTCTATTTCATCAGGTAAATATAACAATTGTACATACATATGCACCCAGTATTAGTGCGCTCAAACACATGAAATGATCACTGACAGAACTGAAAGGAGGAATTGATAGCAATACAATAATAACAGGAGCCTTCGATACCCCCAAGTTCAATAATGGAGAAAACATACAGACAGAAAGTTAATAAGGAAACAGTGGTCTCGAAAAATACTATAGACCAAATGGTATATGCAGAAAATTTTATACCTAACAGGTATATGCTGAACATTTCACTCAGCAGCAGAATACATATTCTTTTCACATGCACAGAGAACATTCTCCAGAATAGAGCACATGTGAAGTCACAAAACAAATCTTAACACATTTAAGTAGATTAAAATCATAGTGAGCATCCTCTTGGGCCACAATGGAATGAAACAACAGAAAAGCTGGAAAAATTTACAAATGTGGAAATTAAATAAAACATTCTTGAACAACCAGTGGGCAAAAGTGGAAGTCCAAGGAGATATTAGAAATATATTGAGACGAATGAAAACAAATGTGGCACACCAAATCTTACAGGATTCAACAAAAGTAGTACAAAGAGGGAAGATTACAGTAATAAATGTCTACATTTAAAAATCTCAAGTAAACAACCTAACTTTGCACGTCAAGGAACTAACAAAATAAGAAGAAACAAAATTCAAAGTTAGCAGATGGAAGGAAACAAAGATTAAAGGAGAAATAAAACAGAGAATAGAAAAACAATAAAAATCAATAAAATTTAGATCTGGATATTTGAAAAGATGAAAAAAATGGGCTAATCTTCAGCTAGATTAAACAAGAAAAAAGAGAGAAGACTCAGATATATAAAATCAGAAATAAAGGAAGAAATACTACAACTGACTCCACGGAAATAAAGGGATAAATTCCTAAAAATATGTAACCATGCAGAAACAGAAAATCAGAACAAACTTGTAACTAATAAAAAGATTGAATCAGTAAACAAAAACCTAACAACAACAACAACAACAACAACAAATCCAGGACCAGAGTACTTCACTAGTGAATTCTACCAAACATGTAAGCATGAATTAACACCAACCCTTCTCAAACTCTTCCAAAAAATTGAAGAAGAGGGAACACTCTAAAACACATTTTATATAGACAACATGACTCTGATTCCAAAGTCAGAAAAAGTCACTATAATAAAAGAAAATTATAGGCTAATGTCCCAAATAAACAATCGTGCAAAAATCCTCCACATAATACCAGTACATTAATTCAACGACACATTAAAAGGATCAAACATTGTGACCAACTGGGATTTATCCCTGAAATGCAAGCATATTTCACATCAAAAAAAAAAAATCAAAGAATGCCATACAACATATTAAAAAAATAAATTTTTAAAATCTCATGATTTTCTCGTTAAGGTGCAGAAGTATTTAAAAGAAGTCCACACCCTGTAATAATAAATGCATTCAACAAACTAAAAGATTAGAAAGAAATTGCCTCCTTATAATTATTATTTTTTTTTAATTTTTTTAACGTTTATTTATTTTTGAGACAGAGAGAGACACAGCATGAACGGGGGAGGGGCAGAGAGAGAGGGAGACACAGAATGAGAAGCAGGCTCCAGGCTCTGAGCCATCAGCCCAGAGCCCGACGCGGGGCTCGAACTCACGGACCGCGAGATTGTGACCTGAGCTGAAGTCGGGCGCTCAACCGACTAAGCCACCCAGGCGCCCCGACCTCCTTATAATTAAATCCACATACGAACAGTTCACAGTCAACATTATACTAACAGTAAAAAGTTGAAAGCTTTTCTTCTAACATTAGGAACAAAACAAGGATGCCTTTCTCACCACTTATATCCAAACATAGTTCTAGGAGTACTAGTTAAAATAAGGTAAGAAAAAGAAATAAAAGTCACCCTAAACTAAAAGAAGTAAAATTATCTGTTTACAGATGACATGAGCTTATATGTAGAAAACCCTAAATATTACACACACATACACAAACACTTAAAAACAATAATCAAGTTCAGCAAAATTGCAAGTCACTAAAATCAACATACAAAAATCGGTGTTTCTATACACTAATACAAATTATCCAAAAAGGGAAATGGGAAAAAAATCCCACTTGCAGTACCAAAGAAAGAATAAAATGCTTAAGAATACACTTAACCAAGGAGGTGAAAAACGTACACTAAAAACTACGAAACATTTATGAAAGAAGTTAAAGGAGACATAAATAAATGGAAATACATCCTATCTTCATGGATTGGAAGACTCAATATAGTTAAAATATTCATACTACCCAAAGCCATCTACAGATTCAAAGCAATATCTATCAAAATCCAAATGGCATTTTTTACAGAAATTGAAAAACAAATCCTAAAATTATATGAAATCACAAGGGACACGGAATAAGCAAAACAATTTTGAGAAAGAAGAATAAAGAGGGAGCCTCCTCATACTTCCTGATTTCCAAACATATTACAAAACGACAACAATCAAAACAGTATGGCATGGCCGTAGAGTCACACAGACCAAATGGAACAAAATGAAAAGCTGAGAAAACCACACATAAATGTCAAATCATCTTCAGCAGCTATGTTAAGACTACACAATGAGGAGAAGATAATCTCTTTGGCACATGGTGATGGGAAAATTGGATAGTTGCATGCAGAAGAAGGAGTCCCTCATTATTTTCCACCATACATAAAAATAAAATCAAAATGGATTAATGATTTAAATGTAAAATGAAAAACTCTATGACTCCTAGAAAACATAGTTGAAAGCTTCATAACATTCGTCTTGGCAATAATTTCTTGGATATGACACTATAAACAACAGAAAACAAAAGTGAAAATAGACAAATGGGATTATATCAAAATAAATCTTCTACTTAGCAAAGGAAACAACAAAATGAAAAAGTAATGTATCATATGGGAAATGTATTTTTATTTTATTTTTAATGTTTTTAGTATTTATTTATTTTTGAAAGAGAGAGAGAGACAGAGCATGAGCAGGGAGGAGCAGAGAGAGAGGGAGGCATAGAATTTGAAGCAGCTTCCAGGCTCTGAGCTTTCAGCACAAAGCCCGAAGCAGGGACCGAACTCACAGACCATGAGATCATGACCTGAGCTGAAGTCAGATGCTCAACCAACTGAGCCACCCAGGCACCCTGGAAAATTTATTTTTAAACCATATATCTGACAAGGAATTAGTATTGAAGATAGCTCAGAAACTCCTACAACTTAGCAGCAAAAAGGCAAATAACTTGATTACAAAGCAGGCAAAAATTTGAACAGACATTTCTCCAAAAAGCATACATATGAAAATAATTTAACATCACAAGTCATCAGAAAAATGCAGATCAAGACCACAGTGGGGCATCCCCTCATTTCTGTCAGAGCTGCTAAAACAAAAAGAAAAATATTTCCAGTGTTAGTGAAAATGCGGAGAAACTGGAACCATTCTACACTTGGGTGTAGCCACTGTGGAAAAGAGTATGGCGGTTTCTCAAAAAATAAATATATCATTTGATCCAGCAATTCTTACTTCTGGGTACATGACCCCAAAGAATGCAAATCAGGGTCTCAAAAAATACATTCACACCCTCAGTGTGTTGTAGTATTAGCATAATAATCAAAACATGGAAACAACTGAAATGTCCATTACTGATGAATGGATAAACAAATGTAGTTTATTATTCAGACTTAAAAAGAAGAAAATCCTACCATGCCATACCACAGATGAACTTGGAAGGCATTATGTTAAGTAAAATAAGCCAGTCACAGGAAAACAAATGCTATTCGATTCCATATAGATGTGTTGTCAAAAATAGTCAAACTCATAGAAATAGAGAGGAGAGTGATAGGTACCAAGGGCTGGAGGGGACAGAAATGAGGAGAAGCTGTTCAGTGAGTATACGCCCGAGAAGTAAGTTCTAGATATCTGCTGTACAGCATTGCACCTATGGTTAACGATACTGTATTTTGCACCTAAATATTTTTTTTAATTTTGTTTTAACGTTTTATTTATTTTTGAGACAGGGAGAGGCAGAGCATGAACGGAGGACGGTCAGAGAGAGAGGGAGACACAAAATCTGAAGCAGGCTCCAGGTTCTGAGCAGTAAGCACAGAGCCCGACGCGGGGCTCGAACTCATGGACAGTGAGATCATGACCTGAGCCGAAGTCGGACGCTTAACCGACTGAGCCACCCAGGCGCCCCGGCACCTAAATATTTAAGAAGGTGTGTCTGCCATTGTGTTCTTACTACAAAGAAAAAAAGTAGTATATGTTGATTGACCTGAATAGTCACAAACATGCTAAATAAATGACCAAATTAAAAAAAATTCAATGCTTAGACATTCGTAATTTCTTTAATAATCTTAAAGGTACATTTTTCATGCAGAAGTCATTCCACCCGTAATTGTCAGAAAGTGATAATTTTAAAAGGTTATCACACTTAATGCTCATTTGTATCCAGAATTTTTTTTTTTTTTGAGACTAGGAACATGATGTTTGGAAATGTCAGTAACACATTCAAGATCATAGGACAATTAAATATTGGAACCAGTGACCCGAGCCTCATAAGCAGTAACCACAAAGTAGCAAGTCCTCATGTAAACTCAGGATTCCCAGAGAAGATGTAGAAAGTCATGGCTATTCACTAAGACTTGAAAACCCAACTCAAACCTGGTCTCCTTGTCTGTAGCCTTGTCTACATAGTTCGAGGTTTTACTCTCCTTTCAATATTTTCTCATTTTGATAATAATTTAATAACAATTTAAATAACTACTATGGATCACCTTAAGTCAGAATCTAATGATGAGATAAGATTTATATTCTAATGATTATAACGTAAGGAAATGACACAAATAGAGATAGCTATGTTAAAATATTTGAGAAGAACTAATTCAGAGGCACGAAAGGCCATTTCAACGTCTCTGATCAGAAATAGCTTCTTACATAAAGTGATATCCAAGCTGAGCTCAAAAGGTGTCAAAGACAGGAAAGAAAAAAAGGATTATGAAACAATGTAGCGTATTATGGTTTTACTAGAATACTTGCATTCACACTGAGGAGTTCCAGGAAATGAAACTATATAAATGTAATAAGGAGATATTGGACATGGTTTTGAATCCCATGCCTAGATTGTGGATTTTGCTGTTGGAGTTGACATTTTCTTGTTCAGACTCACCCTTAGGAATGAGAATTAAGTTTCCTCCTGCTTGGGATGTTGATGGCAGGTAGCACCCTTCCATCAGGCTCCTTCCTGGGGCAGCCTTTATCTGATGGTTGTAAAGATTTGGCCCCTTACTGCAATTCAGGATAATGCTGATGACTTAGCTCATCTGTTGTGAATCATCACAGCCTAACTTTTCCTAGTCTTTCACTTCTCTCACAGCTGTTGTCTGGGAGGATTCCTTAATAGCTGCAGTCGATAGAAAACCAGGGGATTAAAGAGTGTTTAAAACCAGAAAGCACGTTGGAGAGTTTAGTACAATTGCTAATCTTTCAAAATGGCTAATTGAGTTCAAGCTTTTGCTCTGCTTTTTTCCAAAGCACCAATAAAATTATATCAAAGAATAATCTTATAACAGGAAAAGGAAAAAAGGAAAAAGAAACCCTCAGTTAAAAAAAAAGATGTTTCTATAAACTTCTGCAAAACAGAAAGCCTATGAGAACCAGTACTCATGAAAAAGAAAACAATAAAAAAGAGGTATTCCAAGATAAAAGAGGAAGGGACTGCAGTAGGAGAAAAGGCAAAGGGTTGTTAAAACAGGAGGTAGAAATTCTTCCTCAAATACAATGTATATTATAAATGTGAAGTGTATTCATTAAAATGATTAAAATAATAATTTTCATTGAATGAGAAGAGGGAAAGAGATGAAGGTTTATGTCTGTAAGTTAAATCCTCACCTTTCATAGAAGAACATCAAGATAATATGTTAAATTGATAATTTGGAAAATACTATTTAGGTGTGTAATTTCCAAATAAGGAGCTATGTCCCAACAGATATAGTTGAGTCTGAACAATTGGATTGGGAACAGACCATAGAGGAAAAATAGACTCTCTTTTAGCATAAGGTCCCCTGAACTATTTTATATATATATTTTTTATTTTATGCCTTCATTGCTATGATGATATTTAAAGCATAGGACATATTAACCCAATAGCTGTAACTAGTACAAATAGAACACCTGAGTGGGGAAAGGATACAAATATCTTAAAGAATTAAGAAATCACTAAAAGTTCAGCCAACTAATTATGATGGCAATAGGAATTGAAAATATCACTATCATTTTTGAAGATCAGGTGACTGAGACAATAGGAGTAAAAGTGGGGCACCTGGATGGTTCAATCCATCAAGCTCCTGACTCTTGAACTAGGCTCATGTTGTGATCTCATTGATTCGTGACTTAGAGCCCCACATCTGGCTATGCACTGTCCATGCGGAGACTGCTTGGGATTCTTTTTTTTTTTTAATGTTTATTTATCTGAGAGACAGAGAGAGAGAGAGAGCATGATCATGTGGGGGAGGGACAGAAAGAGAGGGAGACACAGAATTTGAAGCAGGCTCCAGGCTCCAAGCTGACAGCACAGAGGTCAATGTGGGGCTCAAACTCATGAACCAGGAGATCATGACCTGAGTTGAAGTCAGAAGCCCAACTGACTGAGCCACCCAGGCGCCTCAGAGCCTGCTTGGGATTCTTTCTCTTTCTCTTTCTCTTTCTCTTTCTCTTTCTCTTTCTCTTTCTCTTTCTCTTTCTCTTTCTTCTCTTTCTCTCTTTCTCTTTCTCTTTCTCTCTTTCTCTTTCTCTTTCTCTTTCTCTTTCTCTTTCTCTTTCTCTTTCTCTTTCTCTTTCTCTTCTCTTTCTCTACCCTGTCCATGCTCATTCGCTTTCTCTCTCTTTCTCAGAATAAAGAAACAAAAATTTCAAAAAAATAACAATAAAAAAAGGAATTAAAATAAGGGGAAATAGTGGTCAGTAAAAGTAGCAGGTTTTAAGGATAAACTCTTTTTGGTTTATGTGTATGTACAACAGGTGCTAAAATATGATCAGCAGCCCCCTGGAAATGTGAGAATGAAGTAGGGGAAATAGTTAAGCTGCAGATCCTATTATGTTACTTTCAAGAGAAAATGATCTTGAAATATTAATCATTGTGCTTTGTATACCTCCTGCTCCTTCCCTTTCCATTTGAACGGTTTGAAGCACCTTGAAAATGCCTAGATCATCATAGCGGAAATGCAAAGGAAAAGGCACAACTCCTATTTTTTAAAATATGTAACCAGAATCTTCATGTCTAAATAATACAGAGGGGATACGAATATCCAATTAATCTGCTAGAATACTTTAGAAAAGATGATGGAGAGGAAATAAAGAAACCACCAGAGGCCCATGTAAGAGTAAAGGAGAATCACATAGAATCCGAATGGGGTAGAGAAGGTGATGGGTCACGGCCTTGAAGGGAGCCCGGTGTCCAAACTGAAGGATATAACCTGAGGCCTGTGGATGAGAGCCTCAAAGGACAGCAGAACCGTATGTAGTCGCACAAGTGGGAGACAAATTAACAGCTTGGCAATGTTAGCTCCCCATTTGAGCAAGCAGCTTACCTCCCCTCTGGGCTTCACCTTCTTACAGAAAAAAATGTTTCCCATCAACTGTTTCCTGTACATCAGCAGAGACTTTTTCAATAGAAAGATGTCCTCCCATGCACTGTTTTTGTTTGTTTGTTTGTTTGTTTCTGCCTTGTATGAGTAAATGCCTCTTTGCCACAGCCAAAACATTTGTAAGAATCACCAAAGCAGAGCCCTTGATGTCATCAGAGGGAACTGTGGTAAAAGGAACGTTGGAAAGTAGAGGGGCTTGGCCTGGGGAAACAAACTCATTATATTACACAATTCGGTGATTAATCTTATAGTGAAATATTGCCACTTAATTGCCCAATCTCTGCAAGTGCTGTCTTTCTCAAATTTAGTACAGTCTGAGTGAAACAGAACAATTCTTTTTTCTTTTTTTTTTTAATGTTTATTTATTATTGAGAGACAGAGAGAGACAGAGCATGAGCATGGGAGGGGCAGAGAGAGAGAGGGAGACACAGAATCCAAAGTAGGCTCCAGGCTCTGAACTGTCGGCACAGAGCCTGATGCGGGGCTCGATGCGGGGCTCGCCCTCACAAACCGCGAGATCCTGACCTGAACCGAAGTTGGATGCCCAACGGACTGAGCCACCCAGGCGCCCCGGAACAGAACAATTCTTATGTAACAACCTCCTGTCCTCACATAGAATGAGATCTATAATGGATACTTAATCACAATTATTGACTTAAAGTTGTAGGTGTAGAAACAAGGAGAAATGTTAGTCAAAAGGTACAAACTTTCAGTTATATAAGATAAATAAGTTCTGATATTTTAATGTGCAGCATAGTTATTAATACTTTATTGTATCCTTGAAATTTGCTGAGAGTAAATCTTAGATGGACTCACCACGAACATAAAAAAGGGGAATTATTTGTAGTGATATGAGTGTTAACTAACTTTATTGTGGCAATCATCACTGTATGTATTATCATCAGTTTGTAGCCTTAAACTTACACAATGTTACATGTTAATTATATTTCAATAAATCTGGGGAAAAAACCCTTGTAAATTAGAAATGTTCCAATATATTCTTTGAAAATTAAAAAAAATCCTATATAGATTTATACGCCATTCTGAAAAAGACTGACTTAAAAAGGAAGTACAAATACATGAAAAAAGTATTAGTATAAAAAGGACTGTTCCCTCCTTTCTTCCTCTTTTCCACTTACTTTGCTTAGCAGCTCTCTCTGTGAGACCAGGAAATTGTCTTCAAACACAAAAAAAAAAAATACTCAAAGCAAGAGAGTATATAAACCAGCTTGAGTTAGCCTCTGAAATATTTCAAAATCTATGCTCATCTTTTTTTTTTTTTTTTTTGTCTTTTTTTTCTTCTTCCTTCTTCTTTAGGTATTCACTTCCTTGGTACTTCATTTTTCGGTCTTTCTTTGATTTATATTTAAAAGCCAGGGTAAAAGATGAATGCATTTGGAACTTAAATATTTTTAAGAAAAACTTGGCTAGCAGAGGGATGCCTAGGGATCAGTAGGGGGAAAGCTGCAATGTTTGCTCACACAGTTTTAGGAGCTGGTCTTTCACCACCTCGAGGTGACCAATTTAGTAACCCCCACTGTGCGGTGATAGCTGATGGAAGTGTGCTTTGCGTGTGAATCTCATGCCTCAGAACTGGTATCAGGAAATGTTTGAGAATGTTTTGTTTGACCTTTGAATTTTTGACTAATGGATAAAAAATATGCTTCTCTCTCTCTCTCTCTCTCAGTTTAGGAAATGTTGGTCTCAGGGACTTCTTATTGTATTTCTAAAACAAGAAAGCAAATGTCAGTATGTTCTTACACCAAATTGAGACCTATCTGCCCTTTTATTCAATCTCTTTGGGAAATCAAAAGAAGCCTCTGAGATTAATAACTTATACTAATATCTTGTTATGGTGTTTAGATTATGGGTTCTGAATTTAGATTGAGTGAAATTTCTATCTGCGTCCTGCTAAGTTTGTGAATTTTGTTTGTTTCCTCTTCCAAAAAAATGTGATGGATAGTAGCAGTGCCAACGATAACATAGGGTTTTCAAAAATGAGACAATTTATTTAAGGCTCTAATTTATATTCTAACATATGTAAGCACTCAAAAATCTTGGTTTTGGTACAATTATTATTTTAATTTTTTTTTAATGTTTATTGATTTTTGACAGAGAGAGAGAGAGAGAGAGACAGAGCATGAGCAGGGGAGGGGCAGAGAAAGAGAGGGAGACACAGAATGGGAAGCAGGCTCTAGGCTCTGAGCTGTCAGCACAGAGCCCGATGAAGGACTGGAGCTCACAGACCACAAGATCATGACCTGAGCTGAAGTCAGTCGCTCAACCGACTGAGCCACCCAGGTGCCCCTGTACAATTATTATTTTAAAATGAAAATGAAGGTTGGAGGAATGAAGACATTTATGAAGTTTCAAACGACTATCACATCCAGTTGTGTTTCAATGTCATCCTTTAGGTTTTGAATTTACCTTCAAAGCTTTTATTTTATACTCCTTAACTCAGAAAACCCCACATCTATTTTTAAAAATCAAATTCATTCTTCTCAAAATATGATTTACTATTTAAAAATTGTCATAAATAGGGGCTCCTGGGTGGTTCAGTTGCTGGAGAGTCTGACTTCAGCTCAGGTCATGATCTCATGGTTCTTGAGTTCGAGCCCCATGTTGGGCTTTCTATCGATGGCATAGAGTCCACTTCAGATCCTAGGTCTTCCTCTCTCTCTGCCCCTGCCCCTGCTCGTGCTCTCTCTCTCTCTCTCAAAAATAAACAAACATTTAAAAACCATTGTCATAAATAATATATTGATAATCAACAGGACGTAATACAACTCTATAATCCTGGGTAGAATTAATCAATGTTTGTAACCCTGATATTTTGGATTAAAAGACAGAAGCCTAGCTATAAACGTGAAAATATTTAGACTTTTCTATGAGTTGGATTTTAAAGTCCTTGAGGATGGTGCTGTGTCACCAATACCAACACAGGCCATGGCATATATTACGAATTCAATAAATACTGCAAAATAGATTTGACCTCAGACAATATGCTAGTTTTGGTTATCTAATGATTTCTGTGTATTGCTACACCATTAGATTGATGATGGACATTAGCAAGATCAGTATCATAGTTAAAATTGACAAAGTATCTTCTCTGTAATAATTTCATCAACTTTGAATTATTCTTAAATGAATTATTTAACGTCTAAAAATTACTGAAGCAAAAGATTTTCAGGAGAATGTATGATGTGGATAACCATGAACTGAATAATGAGAAAGTTATCTCCCATGTACCCAATCCTGTATTTCAGAAAAAGGATGTATATGAAGAGGTAAATATGCAACTTTTTTGTTCAAGTAGTGGTTAGCATGAAGTGGAAAATAATGTTACTCCATTGTAACTAGCACGGCAACCTAAAATTAAAGATTAATAGCTGTCCTTTTTCCCCCTCTTAAAAATAGCTTTGCTGTAACTATTACCCAAAATGAGGAACATCAAATACTTTATATTGACTGATCCTATTTATTATTTATAGTGATGTTTAGCAATAAAATTTGTGATTATCTTAAGATATTAGCAAAAATGTTGACTTATAGTAAGACTTATTTATTTGGAAGTGATTGTAATTATCTTATGTGGTGTTTTTAGATAGATTATATCGTTTCCTCTTAAAAATATTCTAGTTCATTTTTGATATGTGGACAAGAAAATATCATACAGCAACATAACTAAGTATGTAGTTTCACGGACAAATAACAGTGTAAATTAAAATAATTGAGGAACAGAATGGGAAGAATGTGTCAAAAAACACTTCCTCTAAGACTATCCTATCTACTCAGTTGTGTAAGTCTCACAAAGTACGTGGGGTTTTATCTTCAAAATCTCTCTCCAGTGCATGTGTTTCTATAGTATAAAAACAGAACAGTTTAAAATATTTCTTGGGTGAACAGATTCCAAATCCACTTTTTTATACTTCCAATATCTTTAATGAATCCCAAGTGATATTTTTAAATAGGAATATTAATATTTCATATCATACTTTGGGTCAAAAAGATCAGCTTCATTTATTCATCAGAAAAAATTCATCAGCTCCCTGCTGGTCTTAGGTAAACATTCAAAAAATTTACCATGGTCTATGAGGTCTTATAATCTGACCCCCACTCTCAGTTCCAGCCCATACAATTCTCTTTCATCTCTCTTTTCTCTCTTTTGGAAATTTCCTTCGAACAGACATGATCCCTGTCAGTACAAAATATTTGCAGATAATATTCCATTTCTCTTAAATATTCCTCCTTCCTTCCTTCCTTCCTTCCTTCCTTCCTTCCTTCCTTCCTTCCTTCTTCCTTCCTTCTTTCCTTCCTTCCTTCCTTCCTTCCTTCCTTCCTTCCTTCCTTCTCCCTTCTTTCCTTCCTCTTTCTTTCTTTCTTTCTTTCTTTCTTTCTTTCTTTCTTTCTTTCTTTCGACACAACATTTTTGGCTACATAACATCATGTAGCATCATATACGTATACATAACATCATGTAAACTTCTCAGCTCATTTGACATTTCCTTTGTGATGATTTTTTGAATTCCAAAATTAGATCATTTAACTCATAACATCTACTATTTTCCTTTAATTATACTTAAAAATTATTTACTTATAAGTGTGTTTGTTCAATTGTTTAGTTAGTATCACTAACTGCCCCACTGGACTTGTGGCTCGATGAAAAAAGGCAGCATGCTTATTTTTCTCACTATTGTATCTTTAATGCTTTGTATTGTGCCAACAACATAATCAGCTCTTAGTGTATATGTATATGTAGTATATGTATACATATATTACATATACATGTGTATATTTACTACATATAGTATATATGTATTTGGATATATATGTGTATGTATATATGTATGGATAATAGAATGAATGGATGAATAAACTAACGGAGTAGAATGAAGTTTCCTTGCAAATTACTAATTTACCTTTTGTCATAAGGCTTGCTGTGAGTAAGAAAATAGGGTGGATAGAACATCATGCTTGGTCCAGGACGACACGCGATATTTTGGCTTACTCTTTTGTGCTCTAAAACCTGCCATGAGAAAAGATAATGCAGGTATTCATGATCCCAGAATGTGGTTGAGGACTTGAACCCAAACCTATAAAGAGGACTTGAACCCAAACCAGAGCTTAGCATCAAGTAGCTGTGCTGAGTTGAGCTCATCAGACCCAGAGCTGACCCCCGCATACCTAAGTGAGGAACAAATTCTTTGTATAAGCTACTCAGTGTTCAGATTGTATTCGGTAATAGCTGAATAATTTATAATTTCTAGTAATTTGTGATTATAGTAATAATTTATAGTGGGAAACAAGGCCATTTATTGAAATTAGACAATATATTTTCACATATTTTAGCTTTATATATAACATTTATATATAAGGATGCTCTATTATTATATTTATATAATAAATATAAATCATTATTATATAATATATAAACGAATTACTTCTTGCTATCTACATAAGAACAATATTCTGACACTCATTGAAATAACTTAATAAAAACTTATAAAGAATGAGTTGAATTCTTTTTACACTTGTCAAGAAGACTGTTTTCCTGATTTTACTTTCTTACTTCTTTCAAATTACAGCCGTATTAAACTGAGTATTGTTGTATTCTTCGTAGCTAAATACATGCAATGGAAGAAGTTGAACCTTGTGGATTCCTTTAAATTCTTGCTTTCATCTTCTGAACCATATAACTCTGTTTGGTAGAGGAACATCTTTAAAACATGAACTAAGGCTAGGTTTTATTTTCCCTTGCTCCCTTCCAAGAATTGAAGAGTAATTGGAACAATAAGCTTATGTTCTTCAGCTCTCACTGTACTGCTTTAGCGAATTGCTATTACTTCTCATAAGAAGGCAGACAGTACAATGGCTACCCACAGGGCATGTGTTTCTGATGAATGACAAGTGTGGGATGCCTCAGTCATTAAAAACTCCAGGCAGAATCTATTCCTAGAAACACATGCTGATGCTCACAGGCAGTGGTGCATAATAGCAAGAAATGAATAAGAATTATCCTTTTTTTTTTTTCCTATGGCACATTCATTTCCAGTTTTCCATAAGGGTATATTTTAGGTTCACTGGTTTCTAAATGCTGTATCATATCAACATCTAGTTTATGAGTCTCTTTTTGGACTCCTTTGAACTGCAAGAAACTTAAATGGCATCTAATTCACTTTCATAAAATGTTTGGGGGCTTTAAAATATACTGATCTTGGGGCACCTGGGTGCCTCGAGTTCGACTTACTTCGACTTAGGTCATAATCTCACAGTTCATAGGTTCGAGCCCTGCATCAGGCTCGCTGCTGTCAGGGTGGAGGGATCCCGGAGACTACTTCAGATTCTGTCTCCCTCTCTCTCTGTTCCTCCCCCACTCACACCCTGTCTCTCTCTCAAAAATAAATAAACACTATTTTTTTTTTTAATTCTACTGATGCTCAAACCCACTCCAGGCAAACTCTAGTCATTGAACTTGAGCAGGAATATATTTTTCAAAACTCTCAGATTAATTTTCATATGCATTCAAGTTTGAGAGCCTTGATTCTAGTCTAATCCCTTTATTTCATTGAAGGGGAAACCGAGGCCCAGAAAAGAAGTATGGTTTACCCAGGATGACCAAGGAAATCAGTATGAATGTTAGTAAGACCTCCTAGTCCCATAGAATACTGTTTCTTCAAATATAAGTAAAGAAAGCATCCTCTTAAACAGCATCATTTTATCTATGACTGTTTTCATCCATTTCAGCAAATATTAATTCAAAGTTTATTCTTTTAAGTTTATTTATTCATTTTGAGGGGGACAGAGAGCAAGCAGGGGAGGGGCGTAGAGAGAGGGACTGGGGATGCAAAGTGGACTCTGGGCTGATAGCAGAGAGCCAGATGTGGGCTCACACACACAAACCATGAGATACATACCTGTAATTTGAGTTAGTAAATATATTTCAGAAACACCAAGTTCAAAATGAAAATTATTTCCTGTTTAAATGTAATGTGAAGCTCCTTATGATGTAATACGTATTCCTTTTTTGCTTTAGATATAATCCGGGATTTGACTCAAGTTTATTGAGCACAACGCATCCCACATAACTGAGAAAGTTCTTAAGTAGATCTGTGGCACTTGTTTTAATTATGGTGAAGACTATGGAGAGAAAAAGTGAAAATAGCAGAAAGCAAAAAAAAAAAAAAAAAGGTGAAGAGGATTGTTTATGTAAGTGAAGTAACAATAAAAATTGTGTGATTTTGAATTAAATACATATATACATGACTGGAAAATATGTCTAAGTAAACATTGAAAAGAAGTCTGAAGAATATATATAGTCTTTGTAAACTGACCTCTTCTAGATTAACAGAGCTATAACTGGTGGTGAATTAAAGTATTTTTAATAGATTTTACCAAATCTTGCTGTAGTCATGCTTCTTTCTATAGAATTACAATGTAAGTAAAGCAAAAAACTGAAAATAATTTATATATTTGATCCATGGAAAAACAAGAAAACAAAGAGGCCTAAAAACAAGCCTCCCCAATGAACTGAATGAACTGACATTTTCAAAATTTCTCTTTTAAAAGAAGAATGTACTATAATTGAATATCGTATAACTCAGCATCTCATATTATCATGGAATTTTCTGTTTTTCACAAATTCTATCAATCCACTTATTTAGTCACAAAGAATGCAGACAATGACATCACAGGATAGTGAATCTCACCACTATCACTAAGCACTCCCTGGGGAAAAGCAATGATTTGCATTATTGAACAAATCTTATTAACGATGATAGTGTTAATAACACTATCAGAATCCAATGTTATCTAAGTCAGATGACTGGAAAATTCAGAAGTGTCCGAAAGAGCCCTTCGTTTTTCGCTATGTTTCTAAATGTATCTCTCAGAGGGCTGGGGCTGTCCAATGCCCCTTTCACTGCAACAAGGTCATTTTTAATGAACAAAAGTTAATTAGGCCCAAATGTATCTCTTTTGGTGTAGCTGGTGCTATCACAATTTGAATAGTCTCAGACTGTGGGCATAGGGAGGAAAAATTAGAAGTGTATCTCACTAGCAATGTCAATCTAGTATTTTTAATGAAAGAGATTCCACTGGGAGCGTAAGGAAAGGAATATGAAAGGCCTAGAAATTATTTAAGGGGAAAGAGGACAGGAAATTGGCAGAATGAATATAAAGGGACTATACAGTGGAATAGAATATATACTAAAAAATGATTATGGAAGGCAGTTGAATGTGAATGTTAAACACAGATTCTAAAGCATTGCTGAGAGCAATTCTTGATGTCCTGATTAAACACACACGCACGCACACACATGTACACACGATGTTGAAATAGGAGCACTTTGACAGTCTCGGTTAATCCGTATGTCAGCATAACCTTGATCAGCTTCAATTGAGTTTATTTGTTCACTTATTACCACAATATGTTAACAAGATTGCCTTTTCTGTTTCTTCTAAACATTAGTCATATGAGTTTTCAGCTGTCTCTTCAGAATGGCTTACCAGTTATTTGCCATGGGAATATGATTATCTATTAATAAGAAATAGGGAATGAGACAGAGAATGAAGACGAATTTTTATGAAATAATAGATGTGGAAATATGAACTGGTATACTACAACAGATCAAACCATGTAAAACTGCTCTTTTTTGGATACAAATTGTCAATTACCAGCAATTCTGTGTGATTCAGCACAGGAAGAGGGACAACTGTATTTGGGAATGATAGAAATACACAAAGACGTACCTAAATCATGGGATTTAATTCTATAAGAAAGACATATCAGCACATGCCTTCACAGAAATCATTTCATAATAAGCTTCCTTTCAAAGAAGTTCTAAGAAGCCCCTCTCATCATCTCAATTCTGCTGACTATGACATCAAATTGTAAGTGTTATCCAGATCCTTTGAATCAGCACCTGGTTTACTGACTTCCTCCTCTTATCCTCTGCCCTCTAGAGTCATTGAAAAATGATTCTTCAGCAGCCTGCTCTCAAGATCTGTTTGCCTTCAAGCACAGCCTCGTTTTTACTTTTATTATTTCACTGAGAAACGTTGTCCGTGTATTCCTGAACTCTGGTGTTTCTTATATCCACAGCAAAAGAGATATGAAGAAGTCTACTTTTAAAACAAAGCAAAAATTTAGAAAAAATCAAATGTACTCAATTGCAATATATTTTCTTAAAAATGTGAACTTAGAGATTTGAAATAAAACTTTAAGAATCACTATTAATCCTGTGGTTCGTTTTTCAGCACCGTTTAGAATTGGTGTGGAAGTTGAAGGTGAGGCCATCATAGAAAATGGAGGGTAGATTGGATGAAATCGATTTTTTTTAACATTTGAAGAAGATGCATAGAAAGTGTAACATTTTGAACAAGCAGGGAGTCAAATTTCTAAATGATTCAATTTTACTAAACATGCATAATTCTTTTCTGTTTTTAATATTAGTGAGAAAAAAATAAAAATTATAGATAGAATACAGGAAAAACCATGAAGCATATAATACGGCATTTTCCTAGTATGCTTAATGTGGGAGGATTAACATTATTTAGTTTCTATAAGTGATGGCTTTATTTCAGTATCTATCTTTAAATAAATTATTACTCACAAAATCTTAATAATGATATAATCTCAATGATCTATTGTGGCTCTGAAATGTACCAGGAGTGTATCTAATTAGTCTTTACTAAGCTTTATCATTGTAAATATTTTTAAACTATACCATGCTATGATTAATTGGAAAGAAAATTAAAAAAGAATATTGTAGTATATTAAGACTACTGAATAATTTCAAATCTGATTTAGAATTGGGGAAAGTAGTGAGGTCTGATAATAGAATACCAGATGTTATTTCTAAACTAGAATTGCTCTGCCTATTTTAGTTTCTGTTGGTAAATTTGAGCATATTACTTAACCACTCAGTTATTGGATTTCTTGTGTTTAAAGTGAAGAGGTCAAAAATTCACGACTCCCTTAACAGTTCATAAATTTTGACTATTTTTCCAAGTTACATAAACAAGACATTTTAAATTACACACTGTCATTATTTTAACCAAGCATACTTTTTATTGATGTAAATTTGTTAGGAAATTCTAGCTGTATTAAATAAGAAACTTTATTATTTTCCATTGAGTATTCCCAAAAGGCTAACATGTTGCATTTCTCAGAAAAACTCAATATTAATAGCACATCAAGAAAGAAAATAATCAGTGTAAATTTATCTTGAAAGTTGCTGTCTGTAAAGGTGTGATTATTTGTTGCTCCACAAAATAACAGGCTGACATTTATGGTTCCTAAATCAATCCAATGTTGGAAAATAATGTTCTTTGTAAATCCAGGTAGAGAACAGTGCTGAATTCTCAAATGTATATTAAGGCTTTTATATACTTTATCTAGCTATTTATTTTCTGTTTACAACAACAGATGGAGTGTAGTTGTCAAAAATATTTTGTGTAGATTTTATAACTTGTTTTAATACATGTGAATTCACGAATCCATACATTTTTATTGAAGAGCCTTATGTCTAAGACTTTGCACTTGACATTTTGGTGATATGACATACATTCTATTCTTATGTGACAGTAAGAAACACCAGAAATATAATTGCATTCCAGTAAAAGATAGCATTAGCCTGATAATAAGGGACTACTATGGACAGTAAATAAAATGTAAAGGAGAAATGGGAACACCACAAGCACAAGTAACACGACTGGACTTGAGAAAGATTACTGAGCTTGGTCTTTAAGAACAGATAGGCCCAAATAGAGAATAATGAGCAAAGAGTGCATGTTACATGTAGGATGCACTGAGACAGACAAATAAGCAATCTGGAAAAAAAAAAAAAAAAACAACAACAAACAACAACAACAAAACTATGTGGGTGGTGATGTGATGCAGTTAGGACAGACTTGACTTAGTTAGGTATCTAGGTTCAAATCATCACTCCAATCTGAATGGTATGGCATCGAGCCATTTTTTGTTTTTAACTTCAGTTGTCTCATGTCTCAATTTATCTCATTTGGTGATAATCGTGAGACAGATAAATTCAATCCTATTATAGATATAAAGTGATTGGATAGTGCCTGGCATTAATTAATAATGAATTACCATTAACTATCATAACCATTTGGTGGAACAACTCAGAAGACATTTGCTTGTGAAAATGTTGAAATACTCGCTAAATGGTTTGGTATCATCACAATTGTCTAGAGAATGACATTTTAAAAATTTTTAATTAGAAATTTTAATTCATGGCATTGTATATTAGTCATTAAGGCTGATTATAGCAGAATGGGTAAAGGAAATAAATAGCAAAAAAAAAAAAAAAAAGTTGAGCAGTGCTGGTGAACAAGGATCCATAGGTCTAGGCACCTGAATACGGAAATTGATGAGAGCTTAGAGTCAGGGTGGACTCCAAAATTTAGAAGGAGAATGACTGAAGGGAAAGATCCTTGACAGAAGTGAGAAAATCATAATGAGAAGCTGGTTTTAGCAGAAAGGCAAAGATTTTAGCTTGATATATTTTATGTTTGAGATGACATCTAATGTCAGCGTATCTGCCAATTTAAGTTAGAGATGTGTTTTCATTGTGTCAGGTAACTTTCACCATGTTTTTGGAGCCTCATGATAGACATGGGACACTATACAAACAAAACCTGGAAAAAAAATCTTTTTTACAGATGGTAAGTTAAGGAAATTGAGACCCAGTGAGTTGAATTACCCACAGAGTCAGGTCCCCTAACTCCCAGGACACTATCTTTCTATTCTATCTAGTGATTATATGGAGGACGATATTAGGATATGAGAATAATCGCAAATATTAGGAAACATGACCGCTGTCCAATATAAGGAAACCTCCTTGTGGAGTGTGGCTACTACTTGAAGGAGAATTTTTAAAGAGAAATTTTTAAAGTGTGACTACTACTTTAAGGAAATTTTTTAAAGAGAAAATCCAAACATCATTATTTAACAATTTATATAAAACTTTGCATTTTCTCTATATTAGAAGAAACCCATTTAGTAAATACTTAGGAACAATTTGCAATCAGAGTAAGTCTATTAAATGACAAAGAGTTTGTTAGCTTAAATAAGGAAGTAAACTGAGGCAATCTCATATTATTGGAAATTGATTTATCTTGGAGTAGCAGAATTGCAATTCAGGATAAGCATGCTATAGCAAGCTACAGGCAAGTTTGTTGAGGGTTTGGGGAGGGTTGTATTTATTGGCAAATAGTGTAAAGATACAGAAGGCCAGCCAGAGTCCAAGCAGGAAATTCACTGGCTTGAGGATGGGGAGAAATTCTTAGCAGAGGTCAGGAGACCTTAGCATTGGTCAGGAGATAAGTCTCAGTCTTCTGTAAATGATGCATTTAGGAGAAATCAGTCTCTCAGTTCTTAAGTTCTGTTCTTCTGAAGGCACATGCATGCAATTCTCCATTTCATATTTTCAGGTTCCATTTTAAATTGAAATCTGTTCACGGGTTAAAAATGTCACACTTCCAAAAGCTGGATTTGTATGTGAAAAAAAAGGTAGTGCCATATTGTTGAAACAATAGGGATGCTCATTCAGGAGTTCTGTGTTTAGGTGCATTCATGCATATTTTTAAGATGTTCTGCAAGTGATTCTTACTCACCAAGAATATTGAGAAGCACTGTAGTCTGGAAAGATGGAAACCACCCAAATAACATAAATGCTCATTCATTCATCATGAATGTTTCAGGGGGAAAACAAAATATCCTCTTCCTCAAAGTATACAGTTCAGCACCAAAGGACAATGGTTCAAACGGTTACCAAGGTTACCTTAGAATTTTTTTGGAACAACTAAACTCTCATAATTATCCCACAAGATGCTAAGCTCAATAAGTTTCAGCCCTACCTAGAAACTTACTCATGACTCTCTGGAATCTTATCATAGATTTTATTTTGCCAGGCATTCTGTATGACCATACTTAGGGTAATGAAAACTCCTCACTAACTTTGTGCCCTAAGTATTCACAGGATCCACTCGTCCACACTTCCTTCCTCAAATGTTTCCACTCTTTCCTCTGACATCTTGGTAAAGTGATAAATATGTGATTCCTTTCATCTAGTGCTTCCTTCTGAATATCCTGGGAACTCTAAAATGAAGAAGCCTTTGATAGACTGAATGTTTATATCTCTAAAAATTCATATGTTGAAATCCTAACCCTCTGTGTGATGGTATGAGGAAGTGAGGACTTTGGAAGATCATTAGGTCATGAGTGTGGAACCCTCATGAATGGGATTAGTGCCATTATAGATGGAAACCCAGAGAGTTCTCTCTCCTCTTCCACCACATTGAAGACACAACCAGAAGTTAGCAATCTGCAACCCAAAAGAAAGCTCTTACTAAAATGTGACCATACTGGCACCGTAATCTCAGACTTTCAGCATCTACAACTGAGAAATAAATTTCTGTTGTTTACAAGCCTCCTCATCAGTGGTATTCTGTTATAACAGCCCAATTTGACTAAGATAGAGCCTACAGAGAATAGGCTGATATTGTCCAAGGGCAGTCACTCTTGAAGGATCTCACTAGCACTCCGTAGAAGGAGAATTATTGTAAGTACTATGTGTAGGCCATATGTGTCAGAGGTCCATCTGACAGTCTTACAAGTACTTCTTTAGTGCCCACATGTTCCCAGGCTCTGGAGAAGAGTGGTGGTCAGTTTCTAAGCAAGTTACTAGAGAAGGGCATTTCAGGAGAGGGTAAAAGTATAAGGCTTGGATACCAACCATGCAGAATAAACAGTAAGTGTGCTTAGAGTAGATTCCAGTGGGATGTCAACACCACAGGAAGGTACACAGACATGTAAAATCATGGAGTAAAATCCTGAATAAGAAACTGAACTTGAGCACGAGCATTCTAGGTCAAGCATTTTTTGGAGGAGGACACGTGAGCCCAAGACCCACAAAGTTCATAAGTCAGCAGGATTTAGTGGTTTCACATGTACTTACAGCAACACCAAATTGTCATATAACATGCTAAAATGTCTAGGTAATTAGAGCAAAAAACATAACTTTCTGGTAGATGGGCTCTTGTAAGATGGGCATAGCTAAGCTTTACTGGCCTATGTAAAAATTTGGTAAGAATGAGAAATAATAACGTTTCTTTTTGGGGTTTAACAGTTTTAATTTAAACACATTATTATGAAAAACTTAAAAAATTCTCTGTGTTATGTTGTTTGGCCCTTTTTTAAAATCATTTAAATCTAAAGTAACAAGGCCAAGTATTCTCTTGTGATTAAGCCAGGACCCTCAGGATCCAACACAAATCCTTCAACTCTCTCCAGGGCTTCTGACAAGATAGTCAGGCTGTCTTCAGACAGTCTGTTCATATTGGCTAAAGGGAAACACACCAGCTTTGGATTGAGGAGTGGACTTAAAGAAACCACAAATGGGAAAAGAATGAAACATGAGAACAGTCCCAGTTAGAAGGGGGGTATGCACAGGTGGAAAGATAAAGTTACCCTTTTGTTATTTCCAGTTACCTTTGTCCAGGATATGTTGGTATCATTTCTGAGTAATAAAGGATTTTAGGTAGAGGGAAAGACATGTGAGACAGAAGGACAAAGCAAAACCCTAAAGTCTTAGGTGGTTTAAGGTGTAATTTGTTCTATCACCTGATTCTAGGTTTTGTCATTGTGGCAATTACAATATTAAACACTGCTTAAATTGCATTTACAATATTTGAAACGATTCCAGACACATTTTTGTCACCTTTATAACCCCTGAGGTTTTCAGTGGAGGAAATATAAGGCATTAGTTAGCACTAATGGAGAACTCATTTGAGTGGAGACGTGAAGACATGTGCATTTTGTTAACCAGCATGGTTAGACATTATTTAAAAGTTAAGTAATACTTCAATCAAATGTTCATAGAATAAAGCTATACATTATCACCATAAAAGATTACATATATACACATACTCACTTTTACTTGCAAGGCTCATGTTGTGTATACAGGCCTTGAATTGTTGATTTTGGCAACTTCCTTAGCATGGCTGCTAATTTCTGTGACCCTTTACCTGTGTAGATCTTACATATCTGCTAACTCTAATTAACGTTAAAACAGGAGTATTATTGGGGCGCCTGGGTGGCGCAGTCGGTTAAGCGTCCAACTTCAGCCAGGTCACGATCTCGCAGTCCGTGAGTTCGAGCCCCGCGTCGGGCTCTGGGCTGATGGCTCAGAGCCTGGAGCCTGTTTCCGATTCTGTGTCTCCCTCTCTCTCTGCCCCTCCCCCGTTCATGCTCTGTCTCTCTCTGTCCCAAAAATAAATAAACGTTGAAAAAAAAAAAAAAAAAAAAAAAAAAAAAGGAGTATTATTGATTGCATCTCACGTATAATTTAGTATCTGGCATACGGTAGGTAAAACATGTATATTTTTACATAAAAATTAGTAAACAATGTGTTTATTAGTTGAAGGATGTCTGGCAAAAACAAAAACATATTTAACCCAAGTAAATTAAAGAATCACACACTTTCTAATTTATACCTTATGGGAAATTTTATATATGCATGGCAAAACAAAATGTTAAAAAACTAAACTTTTCTAAATGCTGTGTATATATTTTTTAATTTAATTTATATCCACCTTACATAATTTTTATTTTTTTTAAAAAAAAGTTCATTTATTTGGGGGCACCTGGGTGGTTCAGCCAGTTGAGCGTTCAACTTTGACTCAGGTCAAGATCTCAAGGTTTGTGAGTTCGAGCCCCGCATTGGACTCTGTGCTGACAGCTCAGAGCCTGGAGCCTGCTTCGGATTCTGTGTCTCCCTCTCTCTCTGCCCCTCGCCCCCTCAAAAATAAAGTAAAACATAAAAAAAATTTTTTTAAAGTTCATTTTGAGAAGAAGAGACACAGAGTGAGAGCAGGGGAGTGGCAGAGACAGAAGGAGACACAGAATCTGAAGCAGGCTCTAGGCTCTGAGTTGTTAGCAAAGAGCCTGATGCAGGGCTCAAACTCACAAACCGTGAGATCATGACCTGAGCTGAAGTCGGTTGCTTAACAGACAGAGCCCCCCAGCTGCCCCTACCTTATAGAATATTAACAAAATATTATTTAATAATATTCAGGTTAACAAAACCTTGTGCAGTTTCTGTAACTCCATGATGTGAGAAGGTAGGAGTAAATAAAACATAGTCTGTGTTCAAAGCCCTGATAGGCCATGAAGGCAACAGACAATATTCAAACTATTATAAATTTGTCACATCAAAGATACATTGATAGAGATATAAATATACACACATATAGATGTTTATATACTCATGTAAATATATTTATTGGATAATCAAATTATATAAACTGTTGTTAGTTTCCTAATACATAATCACACACAACATAATAGAATCTAATGTCCCATGTTTGCTATTTTTATCTTTGAACTATCAGCTCTTGGACTTGTTATCTAGGAGATAACTGCTTGTGTTTTCCTTAATTTACATATATCATCATTTTCTCAAGAAGAGGCATTTTGGTTGCAAAATGATACTGAATTCATTATCACCAGCATTTGATATATTTAAGTAATCTTTTCCTTGACATTACTAAAACCATTTTAGAATTATACCTTTTGACAGAAGTTCTCAACATTTTGAAAATTTCTACTCACTGAAAACAACTGAATTGCTCAAAGCATTTATATTACCTCCGTGTGATCTCAGCCTTCATGCTAACCACTTAGCGGTTTATGATTTTTAAACAGGCATTGCATTCCATGTAGACACTTTGATTTGTTTTTCCTTTCTTATTGACTGTTTAAAATTAAAAAAAAAAAAAAAAAAAAAAAAAACAGTTCAGTGCTTTGGCCCTGCCTTGCTGACAAAGTTTGGATAGTTAAGGGGCAGCATTCATACAACATAATGATAATATTCTACTTTTATGGAGATGACATTCCTAATTTATGTAAAAAAATGTCTTATTTTAATGCTTTTTCCAGTAGTCGGTTTGTGTGGCAGCAAAAGTTTCCCCACCACTTTACCAGTTTCCTTTGTAAGTGTATAAACAAAATAAATTTGGAACGTAAACCTGTGCCTGTGAAGAACTTTGTCTGTCTTAATATTGATCTGTCTTACACACAGATTAAACTCAATTTGGGCAGTAATATATTTTATGGAATTCACTTGTGATAGTATCATTGTCTTAAGAACCATTTCGTCAGTATATCCGGTTTTTTTTTAGGACTTACACATCCTAAGGATTCTCTCAGTCTCCACTTCTCCATTTGTCAGAAGATCTTAATTAAACATTTTACATAAACATTCACTTTATGAAGTGTGTCAGAAAGGAAGAAAGATAGAGGTAGTACAGCCAATCAGAAGGTAATTGTGATAATCTGGACAGGAAATGCCAAGATGTTTCTTATTTAAAACAGTAGAAATTGGGGCTCCTGGGAGGCTCAGTCAATTGAGTGTCCAACTCTTGATTTCAGCTCAGGTCATGATCCCAGAGATAGTGGGATTGAGCCCCACATTGGGCTCTGTGCTGAGCATGGTGTCTGGTTAAGAGTCTCTCTCTCATTCCCTCTGCCCCTTTCCCCCACTCATGCTCTTTGTCTAAAATTAAAAAATAAATAAATAAAACAGAAGAGATCCATTCAACAAAAACTTATCCACTGCCTGTATGCTGAGTACTGCTCTCAGTTTTGAGGATCCCCAAGTTGAATACAAACAGAAAGCATAAAAAGGCAATTGCTATTTTCAGAATGCTTACTTTCCAGTAAAAGTTTACACCCAAAACATGTAACAAGTTAGTTCTACAATATATTAGGAGATGATTAGTGCTGGAGGGGAAAGGAAAACGTGAGGAAGAGGTTTACAATACTCAAAAGTCTAGTCAGAGATAGTGACCTTAGAAGGAGGTAAGAGAGTGAACCCTACTCATACCTGAAGGGGAGGAGTAGTGTTCAGGCAGAGGGAAGTGCAAATGCCGACTTCAGAGCCGGAAACAGATCTCTGGAAAGCAAGATGGCAAAATGGCTGACACAGAGAGGAGTTAGTCAGAGGTTAGTTCAGGGAATTGGGACAAGTGGAGAGTCAGTCTATTTTGGGTCTTGTAATCTCCTGATTTGAAAGACTTTAAATTCAATCTGAGTGAAAAGCCACTGAAGTTTGGAGCACAGACCTGAAAGGTTGGCACTGATGTGGTTGTTTGTACGTTAAAAAATTTACAAAAATATATGACAGTCTTGCAATGCTTTGGAAAGAGGTGAACAGTGACCCTGAAAGCCTTTGTTCCCATTGAGGTTTCCTGGTTCTCTTACCAGCAATACAGTGAAGAGATTTAGACTTCATGTTTAATATATAATAGCAACACACAAGCCATTACCTGCCACTGGAGAAGAGCTTGATCTTCCTCCTGTGGTGAAAAGCAGAAATGTCTAGAAAAGTATGTGGCAATAACGTGAAGTGCAATTCTTTCTCAGCAAATGCTGCTTTAAAAGTAATTGAAAATATTGCTGCAGCTTTGAAGGGAAGAGCATTAAAACAAATTAGTCTGTGTGGGTGATTTGCTCTATACCAGATGAGAGTACAGATATTTCTAAGATGAATCAGCTGAAAGTATCTGCTGGATTCTCCGTCACTAAGGAAATAAATGAAGAGTTACTTTTTCTATGGGGCTCTAAAAGAAAGATATATCAGAGACATATATAATCTCAACAGTAAATGACTTCTTCAATAAAAACTGTATTTTAGGAGAAAATTGTATACATATAACCAGTGATTGAGTACCTACGTGGCATGAATTTTTAAAAAGAAAGATATATTGGGCAAATATTGTATGCAATAAGAAGCTATTACTTTCCTACTTAGTACTAGAGACTGTCTGTATATTTTGTAGGTGAAATATATAGATATATATGACTTTTTATTTAATAAGAGTCATTCTTTGGATAATATCCTATAAGCAGACATTATATCTAAGTTTAACAAGGAAAGTCTTTTATGTTAGCTGATGGGTTTTACTTATTAGACCATGCTATGTAAAATGTTAAAATAATAGATCTATCACTATGCCTTGAGGGTCAGTAATTCTGACTCAGTAGGACAAATGGAGGGATAATACTACAGAGCTAAGAATACTCTGTGGGACACCCTACATTTTTCATTTTCTTAGATCCAGCTGGTATTGGTACAGCCTCTGTGATAGAGAAATAAAAGAATTATTTAGACATGTTCCTGAAGATGACATATGAGTACTTTGAAGGATTCCTTATGGCCACATGGAATCAAATGTGGTCATTTGAATTTTCCCTTTCAAAATAGGTATAACTTCTGCTATTCTGCATTTTTATTTTTAACAATTCATTGATAAATATTACTTTTTTTATGCTATAGGAATCTGAGCTTGACTTGCTTCCTTTCTTCCTTCTTTTTATCTTTCCTTCCTTCCCATGATCTTTTCTTTGCTCATTCCCTATCTACCTACTTCATTTTCCTTTTACTGTCCAGTCTAAAAGAAATCATTCTAAAAAGATCCAGATGGAAATTTCTGCAGTGTGTGCTAGGCTGTATGACATCCCTCACCGCCTCAAAATTGCCAGCTCTGAAACATGCCGAAACATATATTTACATTCTATACCAAAAGGGACTTGGCAGATGTGATTAAGGTAAGGATTATGAGATGAGACCATTGATATCCCAGAATATCACTGTAGACCCAATGTAGTCACAGCAGTCGTATAAGAAGGAGGAAAAAAGATCAAGTCAGAGAGAAAGAGATGTGAAGGCAGAAGCAGAGGTTAGAGCCTTCGGAGGAAGCTCCATAAACCAAAGCACACGGAAGGCCTCCAGAAGCTGGAAAAGGCAAGGAATCACATTCTTTTCTAGAACCTCTAGGAGGGACTCAATTTTGCACCAACACCTGCATTCTAAGACTTCTGACATCCAGAATTATAGCACAATAAATATGTGTTGTTTTAAGCTACAAAATTTGTGTTAACTTGTTACAGCAGCGAGAGGAAACTATTACAGATAGTTCTGTATACAGAGAAAATGCATGAAAGTTTAAGACCTTAGTAATACCAGGACATGCTAAGAAATTTACCATAGCTAGTGTGTTGGATGCATGCAGAAAAATAACACGTTATTAGCCTTAATTTGTATATTGCTTGATCTGGCCCAGTGACTCTCCTTTGGATTCTCACACACAATTTTTACACCTTATTTTATTTAATTGGTTCTTTTTCAATACTCTCTGATCTGCCATGAACTCACTGTGGATGAACCACGCTGTTTGCTCACTATTAAACACCCTAGCCCACAGCACAGGGCTTTAATTAAGATGTTCTTTAACGACACTGAAATGACTTTAAATAGTTTGATCTTGGAGTTAGGTCAAAATATTTATACTGTATGTCAGAAGTACCAAAAAATGTGCTATTTTCAATAATAAATATCTTTTTTCAGTGACAGTGAGTACATTTGCTCATGCTAATGAAAAAATTTATTAGGTTGTGAATTATTTGATGCTTCATGGTTTCTTACCTCTTGGGAGTCCTTCTCTTGTGATCTACTTTTCCAAAATGGCATCAGGATCTCTGGGTTTTCTCATATCACTAGGAAGTGCTACACTGTCCTATGCTGGTCCCAGGACTTCCCTAAGGTCACAGAAGCGGGGATAGGTTTTTATCACAGGAAGTTTGCTTGTGGGTCATGACCAATGAATGCCTAACAATTCCCTGGTGGTGACTCAATATAGTTGTCATGAGTGTGCCTGTGTTTCCACAACCTAGTGGTGGCCTTTTCTTGTCCATGTCTATCTACTCATCCCACTTTTCCTAGTGGACTTTTCTTTTTTAAATTTTTTTTTTCAACGTTTATTTATTTTTGGGACAGAGAGAGACAGAGCATGAACGGGCGAGGGGCAGAGAGAGAGGGAGACACAGAATCGGAAACAGGCTCCAGGCTCTGAGCCATCAGCCCAGAACCCGATGAGGGTCTCGAACTCACGGACCGCGAGATCGTGACCTGGCTGAAGTCGGACGCTTAACCGACTGCGCCACCCAGGCGCCCCCCTAGTGGACTTTTCTTAATCTCTTCTATTCAGCCTTCTCAGCTCCATAATCTTTGCCCCAAGGGGGCACAAGGGACAGTTTTGATAGTTTATTTGTTGTGTGTTGTCTAAGGAGGAAGAGGGGACCTATTTCAGGCCCATGTATATAAGTCCATTCCTCAGGATCAATATTCTTATGCTAAGACATCATGTTAGATAGAATTCCTGTTAGGGCAACCATAGGATTCTTTTAGAAGAGCACCATCTTTCAGCATTGTAGGGGTGAGCAAGAGAAATCAGCATTTTAGTTCTATAACCAATTGATTTTCTTTCTCTTTTCTTAATTTAATTTTATTTAAATTTACATCCAAGTTAGTTAGCATATAGTGCAACAATGATTTCAGGAGTAGATTCCTTAATGCCTCATACCCATTTAGTCCACCCCCCCTTCTACACCCCCTCCAGTAACCCTCTGTTTGTTCCCCATATTTAAGAGTCTCTTATGCTTTGGCCCCTTCCTGTTTTTATATTATTTTTGCTTCCATTCCCTTATGTTCATCTGTTTTGTCTCTTAAAGTCCTCATGTGAGTGAAATCATATGCTATTTGTATTTCTCTGACTGACTAATTTCACTTAGCATAATACCCTCTAGTTCCATCCACAAAGCTGCAAATGGAAAGATGTCATTCTTTTTGGTTGCCGAGTAATACTCCATTGTATATATATACCACATAATCTTTATCCATTCATCCATCGATGGACATTTGAGCTCTTTTCATACTTTGGCTATTGTTGATAGTGCTGCTATAAACATGGGGGTGCATTTGTCCCTTTGAAACAGCACAGCTGTATCCCTTGGAAAAATGCCTAGTAGTGCAATTTCTTGGTCATAGGATAGTTCGATTTTTAGTTTTTTGAGGAACCTCATACTGTTTTCCAGAGTGGCTGCACCGGCTTGCATTGCCACCAACAATGCAAAAGAGATCCTCTTTCTCCATATCCTAGCCAACATCTGTTGTTGCTTGAGTTATTAATGTTAGCCATTCCGACAGGTATAAGGTGGTACCTCATTGTGGTTTTGATTTGTATTTCCCTGATGATGAGTGTTGTTGAGCATTTTTTCATGTGTCTGTTGTCCATCTGGATGTCTTCTTTAGAGAAGTGACTAATCATGTCTTTTGCCCATTTATTCACTGGATTATTTGTTTTTTGAGTGTTTAGTTTTGTCAGTTCATTATAGATTTTGGATACAAACCCTTATCTGATATGTCGTTTGAAAATATCTTCTCCCATCCTGTTTGTTGCCTTTTAGCTTTGCTGATTGTTTCCTTCACTGTGAAGAAGTTTTGATTTTGATGAGGACCCAGTATTTCATTTTTCCTTTGCCTCTGGAAATGTTTTGAGTTAGAAGTTGCAGTGGCCAAGATCAAAGAGGTTTTTTCCTGCTTTCTCCTCGAGGATTTTGATGGCTTCCTGTCCTACATTGAGGTCTTTCATCCATTTTGAGTTTATTTTTGTCTATGGTGTAAGAAAGTGGTCCAAGTTCATTCTTCTGCATGTCGCTCTCCAGTGTTCCCAGCACCACTTGCTAAAGAGACTGTCTTTATTCCATTGCATATTATTTTCTGCTTTGTTAAAGATTAGTTGGCCATACATTTGTGGGTTCATTTCTGGGTTCTCTATTCTGTTCCATTGATCTGAGTGTCTGTTCTTGTGCCAGTGCCATACTGTCTTGATGATTACAGCTTTGTAGTATAGCTTGAAGTCTGGGATTGTGATGCCTCCTGCTTTGGTTTTCTTTTTCAAGATTGCTTTGGCTATTCAGGGTCTTTTCTGGTTTCATACAAATTTTAGGATTACTTGTTCTAGCTCTGTGAAGCATGCTGGTGTTATTTTGATAGGGATTGCATTGAATATGTAGATTGCTTGGGGTAGTATCGACATTTTGACAATATTTGTTCTTCCTATTCAGGAGCATGGAATCATTTTCCATTTTTCTTGTGCCTTCTTCAATTTCTTTCATATGCTTTCTGTAGTTTTCAGTGTATAGATTTTTCATCTCTTTGGTTAGATTTATTCCTAGGTATTTTACGGTTTTTGGAGCAACTGTAAATGAGACCGATTCCTTGATTTCTCTTTCTGTCACTTCATTGTTGGTGAATAGGAATGCAACCTGTTTCTCTTGCGTGGATTTTATATCCTGCAACTTTGCTGAATTCATGAATCAGTTCTAGAAGTTTTTTGGTGGAATCTTTTGGGTTTTCCATATAGAGTATCATGTCATCTGTGAAGAGTGAAAGTTTGACCTCCTCCTGGCTGATTTGGATGCCTTTTATTTCTTTGTGTTGTCTGATTGCAGAGGCTAAGTCTTCTAATACTATGTTGAATAATAGTGGCAAGAGTAGACATCCCTGTCTTGTTCCTGACCTTAGAGGGAAAGCTCTCAGGTTTTCCCCATTGAGGATGATATTAGCATTGGGTCGTTCATATATGGCTTTTATGATCTCGAGGTATGACCCTTTGATCCCTACTTTCTTGAAGGTTTTTATCAATAAAGGATGCTGTATTTTGTCAAATGTTTTCTCTGCGTCTGTTGAGAGGATCATATGGTTCTTGCCCTTTGGTTTATTGATGTGATGAATCACATTAATTGTTTTGTAGATATTGAACCAACCTGCATCCCAGATATGAATCCCACTTGGTCGTGGTGAATATTTTTTTAAATGCATTGTTTGATCTGGTGGGCTAATATCTTGTTGAGGATTTTAGCATCCATGTTCATCAGGGAAATTGGTATATAGTTCTCCTTTTTAGTGTGGTCTCCATCTGGTTTTGGAATCAAGGTAATGCTGGCCTCATAGAAAGAGTTTGAAAGTTTTCCTTCCATTTCTATTTTTTGGAACAGTTTCAAGAGAATATGTGTTAACTCTTCCTTAAATGTTTTGTAGAATTACCCTGGAAAGTCATCTGGCCCTGGACTCTTGTGTTTGGGGAGATATTTGATTACTAACTCGATTCCTTTACTGGTTATGGGTCTGTTCAAATTTTCTATTTCTTCCTGTTTATGTTTTGGTAGTATATATGTTTCTAGGAATTTGTCCATTTCTTCCAGTTGCCCATTTTATTGACATATAATTGCTCATAATAGACTTTTATTATTGTTTTTATTTCTGCTGTGTTGGTTGTGATCTCTCCTCTTTCATTCTTGGTTTTATTTATTTGGGTGTTTTCCTTTTTCTTTTTGATCAAACTGGCTAGTGGTATATCAATTTTGTTAATTCTTCCAAAGAACCAGCTTCTGGTTTCATTGATCTGTTCTACTGTTTTTTGTTATTTTTTTTTATTTATTTATTTTTTTGGTTTCAATAGCATTAATTTCTGCTCTAGTCTTTATTATTTCCTGCCTTCTGCTGTTTTTGGGTTTTATTTGCTGTTCTTTTTCCAGGGCTTTAAGGCATAAGGTTAGGTTGTGTATCTGAGATCTTTCTTCCTTCTCTAGGAAGCCTGGATTGCTATATACTTTCCTCTTATGACCCACCTTTCCTGCTTCCCAGATGTTTTGTGTTGTGGTCTTATCATTTTCATTGACTTCCATGAACTTTTTAATTTCCTCTTTAACTTCATGGTTACCCATTCATTCTTCAGTAGGATGGTCTTTAGTCTCCAAGTATTTGTTACCTTTCCAAATTTTTTCTTGTGGTTTATTTCGAGTTTCATAGCGTTGTGGTCTGAGAATGTGCACGGTATGACTCGATCTTTTTGTGCTTGTTGAGGGATGATTTGTGTCCCAGTATGTGGTCTGTTCTGGAGAACATTCCATGTGCACTGGAGAAGAATGTATATTCTGCTGCTTTAGGATGAAATGTTCTGAATATACCTGTTACGTCCATCTGGCCCAGTGTGTCATTCAAAGCCATTGTTTCCTTGTTGATGTTTGATTAGATTATCTGTCCATTGCTACAAGTGGGGTGTTGATGTCTGCTACTATTATGGTATTACTATTTATGAGTTTCTTTATGTTTGTGGTTAATTGATTTATATATTTGGGTGGTTCACATTTGGTGCATAAATATTTACAATTGTTAGGTCTTCTTGGTGAATATACCCCTTAATTATGATATAATGCCCTTCTGCATCTCTTGATACAGTCTTTATTTTAAAGTCTAGATTGTCTGATATAAGTATGGCTACTCCAGCTTTCTTTTGTTGACCATTAGCATGATGAATGGTTCCCCCTCCCCTTATTTTCAATCTGAAGGTGTCTTTAGGTCTAAAGTGGGTCTCTTGTAAACAGCATATAGATGGATCTTGCTTTCTTATCCATTCTGTTACCCTATGTCTTTTGATTGGAGCTTTTAATCCATTGACATTTAGCATGAGTAGTGAAAGTTATGAATTTATTGACATTATGTTGTTTATGGAGTTGGAGTTTCTGGTGGTGTTCTCTGGTCCTTTCAAGTTTTTGTTGCTTTCAGTTTTTTTTTTAATTAATTAATTAATTTATTTATTTATTTATGTTTTCATCTTTTCTCCCCTCAGAAAATCCTCCTTAAAATTTCTCGCAGGGCTGGTTTAGTGTTCACAAACTCCTTTAATTTTTGTCTGGGAAACTTTTTATTGGTCCTTCTATTTTGAATGACAGCCTTGCTGGATAAAGAATTCTTGGTTGCATATTTTTCTAATTCAGCACATTGAATATATCCTGCCACTCCTTTTTGGCCTGCCAAGTTTCTGTGGATAGATCTGCTGCAAACCTTATCTGTTTTCCCTTGTAGGTGAAGGACTTTTTTTTCCCTTTCTGCTTTCATGATTCTCTCCTTGCCTCAGTATTTGTGAATTTGACTATGATATGCCATGTTGGTGGTAGGTTTTTGTTGAATCTAATGGGAGTCCTCTGTGCTTCCTGGATTTTGATATCTGTGTCTTTCCCCAGGTTAGGAAAGTTTTCTGTTATGATTTGTTCACATAATCCTTCTACCCTTATTTCTCTTTCTTCTTCTTTTTTTTTTTTTTAATTTTTTTTTTTCAACGTTTATTTATTTTGGGGACAGAGAGAGACAGAGCATGAACGGGGGAGGGGCAGAGAGAGAGGGAGACACAGAATCGGAAACAGGCTCCAGGCTCTGAGCCATCAGCCCAGAGCCCGACGCGGGGCCTGAACTCACGGACCGCAAGATTGTGACCTGGCTGAAGTCGGACGCTTAACCGACTGCGCCACCCAGGTGCCCCTTTTCTTCTTCTAGGACCCCTATGATTCTGATGTTGTTCCTTTTTAATGAGTCACTGATTTCTCTAATTCTTAAATCGTGCTCTTTTTTCCATAATCTGCCTCTTTTTTTTTCCTGCTTCATTATTCTCTGTAAGTATGTCCTCTATATTGCTGATTCTCTGTTCTCCTCATCCATCCTTGCTGCCATGGCATCCATTCGAGATTGCAGCTCAGTTATAGTATTTTTTTTATTTCATCCTGACTAGCTTTTACTTCTTTTATCTCCACAGAAAGTGATTCTAATCTACTTTTGACTCCAGCTAGTATTCTTATTACCATGATTCTAAATTCTGGTTCAGACTTCTTGTTTGTATCTGTGTTGGTTAAGGCCCTGGCTGTTATTTCTTCCTGCTCTTTCTTTTGGGATGAATTCCTTCATTTCGTCATTTTGAGGGAGAAAAGGAATTAATGAGGTACAAAAAATTAAAATTAAAAAATTAAATTTAAACAATATTAAAATTAAAAAATTAAACACACACACACAAATCGAATAAATGATGTAGATCCTAAGTGTGTTTTGGACTTGGTGTTGAAAGTGGGTTGATAGATTAGAGGAAAAAGGGGGAAAAAGAAATCATTTGAAAATTTGAAAAAATGAATACACTGAAGTAGACTAAAATGAAACGATAGATGTAAATAGAACTTGAAAAAAATTTATACAAAAGTAAAAAATATTGTAGAAAAAATTAAATAAAATTATTTTTAATAAAAATTGAAAATAAAAATGATTTTTTTAACTTCAAGCATTCAAGAAAAAAGAAAAGAAACGAAAAAAAGAGAAAAAAAAGAAAGAGAAAATTGAATAGGTGGACCCGGTAGCAGACTGAAATATGAGTGAAATTACTTTGTTTTCCCCTAGAATTCATACTATGAAGCCCTTTATAGTCCATAAACTAAGTAGGTGGTGAGACTTGCGTTCTTGAAGAGCGAGGTTGGCCCAGTTTGGCGCGGCTTATTGTAACGGCTCTGTTCTCCACTAGGTGCCACTGCTAGCCTACTGGGGTGTACTGTTGTGGCGCTTGTAGGCACTTGTAGATGTGTATCCACATGCGAGGGAGTGGTGAAAATGGCATCACCCAGCTACCCAGTCTCTAGTATCGGAACTCTGTTTTCCCTGATCAACAATTATGCACCCGTCCTTTCTCTTCGGCTTCTTTCCACTTCCCACTTCCACACTGTCCGTGACCAAGCCCCAGGCATCACCTCCCTCACGAGTTTTGTCTCAGATGCAGCTGTCTTCCCCAGCCCCCCACCTCTGAGGTACTGTGGCATTGGCCTCTTATGCCCCTCTCCAGAGAGTCTCACCGAGCAATGGATGGGTGTTGACTGCACCCAGGAATGCCCACTGGACCCTGCTGTTGCCAGTGCCCCAAGACTGCAGCCAGGTGCCAGCCCGCCCCCCACAAAAATCACGAGACAGTGTAGCCTCAGCGTTTCAGGGACCATGGAAAATTGCAACACACATCTGGCACCAGGGTTCACCCTTAATGAGCTTGTTCCAGCACCAACGAATATGGCCGTTTTCTGGGGTCTGCTGGACCAGGCGGCTTCAACAGTCTCTACCAAATGTCCTTCCAGCAGTGGAACTGCTTTTCCCCGTGTAGCCCAAGAACCTCCCAGACCCCCTCTGCTCCTGGGGATTTGCCCTTACCACCAGAGCACCACCAGGTATTGAGCTGCAGAGTTTCAGACTCTGGACTCCCCCTGTTTACAGTCTTAATGGAATTTAAACCCTCTCCTTCTCCTTTCTCCTTTTTAGTTCTGTCCCTATGGCTGTTTCCAATTTTTTACCTTCTCTCCAGCTGCTTTTGGGGAAGGGTGCTTTTCCTGTATTCTCCCCCCACCACCCCTGCCCCTCTCTCCCTCCTCTCTGTATGCAAAAGTGGCTCTCTACCTTCCGCGGCTTCTCTCTCGCCAAATTCAACTCTCCACGCCATGTACCTGCTGAATTCTGTGGTTCAGGTTGTACAGATTGTTGTGTTAATCCTCAGATCAGTTTTCTAGGTGTGCAGAATCATTTAGTGTTGGTCTGGCTGTATTTCATGGATGTGAGACACACAAAAAACTTCCATGCTGTTCTGCCATCTTGGTTCCTTCCTGCAACCAATTGATTTTAACCAAACATTTGGCTCAATCTGGGATTAAATACAGAATATATATCTAAACTTTTGTCTTTTCTTTTTCTCTCCTTACCCCATCATCTTTTAGAAATGAAAGTCCTTTCTGTTTATCTCTCTTCTTTCAGGTTAAAGCTGTATAGTTTTCTAGCTGCCTTATAGACTTAAGAAGCAATGAAAAACAAAACAAAACAAAACTCTATGGTCTGAGACAACTATGTTTTTATCCAAACATACAAAAAACTCCACCTTGGAAATTCTGAGATATCTTCCTCTTCTCTCCCCAAAAAATACCTGAAACATCAAGTGCATTTACTTTTAGGGTATTTTCTTGCCTAAATTTTAGTATGCCACTCTGACGCTATCTTGATACTTGTAACAAAGCAACGACTTCCCCATTATCAGACAAACTCTGCCCTCCTCCTAGAACATGGGATGCCTTTTATTTTATAGCTAATGAAGCCTTAAATCATGTAGGATCTGGAAATTCCTAGAACAAAAATATTTTGGTTTAACATCTTCCTTCTATACACACTTCATCTTGAAGGTGGTTAAAAGGTTTTGAAAGATATTGAGCAAAGGACTTGCCATCAAGGCCTACTGCAGTTTCAGAAATTAGTGTGAGTATGAAATATGTTACTGGATCAGGATAATCCATTGAATGCTAGATCAGTGATCCAGGTGGGACTTAAGATGGCTATAACCTTAGAGTATGATGCTTCAGATGGAGAAGGAAAGTAAACTTGAGCTGTAAGTCAGAGGTAAAGCAGTGACTCCTTGGATATGGCAGAAAAAGGGCAGGGAAGTGTTTCTGATAATTCCTTGGCTTTATGTCATTTTTTTGATATAGGAACTGGAGAAAGAAGAGTAAATTAAAAATAAGTTAATTATCAAGAAGCCTTTAGATATTTGGTTTATCAATGTGGGAACTGAAATCCCTGTGTAGACTGAAAAATGTAATTTCAGCAGAAAATGTGAAGAGTTAAAAAACATAAATGTATGAAAAAACAACTTTAAATTCAAGGAAATAATTCATAGCAAAAATTGTTTTTTTATACTGTTATGGAGAAAATCAATTTCCTTCTTTTTTATGACATGAACACCAGTTCCTAAGAGGCAGAAGTCAATAAGCAGACATATTTGACATATATTCACTGTGCTATAAATTCCTTTTATAGTGCACAATTATGGGAACGATTTTTTTTTTTGCATCTTCTTATATCTCTATTCTCCTTTGCATAGTTTTCCTAACTCTATTATTTCCCTCTGCACTTACCCCTTAACCTTTCCCACTTAACCACTCTTTATGACACGGCCTATGGTAATTGCCAGGTTAGAAACTATTATGATCCACCTGACAATCTCCCCACCCGGTACAGAAACATACATCTCTAGGTTTACAGACATGACTACAATTTGTAGGCCAAATAGCTGTACAGAAATCTGGGAAACTAGTTCATTTCATGTGAATATTTTCCCCTCATTTTTTTTTGTGCAACCTGGATTGTTTGAAGTGACACTGGTTATCAAGTCCTTCATAAAAGACAGCTGAAGAAATTTCTTGGAAAAATAAGCATGTCTCAAAGTCTTGCAAAATGGCCAAGTTCACTGAAAGTATCATCCTAAATAATAAACATTCATCTATGAATATGAAAGCAAACACTTTAAATGTGATATACAGAAGAAAAAGAAGTGGTTATTTCTAAATTTGAACCAAATTATTTCTTAATTTTATTCTGCATTCATAGCCAAAAATTAAAGAAAGGGCAATGTTTTTTAACATTTAATATTTGTGGCATTTACTTTAATATTGAACAAGTTTAGTAATTGAATATTGTAATTGAATGAATGTAATATTCTGCCACTGCAACACAATCACTATAATTTCTGACAATGATTTAAATAGGTGTCTTTATTATAAGAATTGATCAAAGAAAATAAGAAACAGATCACATATGCTTTATTAGTCAAAAAGTTGGAAGGGCGTTTTATATTTTAGCTTTAGACAAGGCATAATTTGATGACATTTGAATGTTCCCTCTATTTAGGACTTTGTCATGAAAATTGCCCTATTTTCTATGCACATTAAATGTTCTTTCAGAGAAAACATAAAATATTCCTGGATAAGTTCCCAGGTGCTGTTAAATAAGTCCATTCTGCCTTGTAATTTGTACATCGTTGTCTCACATTGTGTTATTTGTGTTATTGATGGACCCATTCATTCTCAGTTGTAGGCTTCCTGTCTTTGTAAATTCTTTAGATGATCCTGCTTATAATTACCCTTATGCTGAGCCCTTTCACTGTTATTTGAAGAAAGTTTTATAAATCACATTATGCATACACAACAGCATTGCTGTGTATGGATTCTATTCTGTTCCATGTCTGAAGCCTCATCTGAATGTTGAAAAGAGGAATAAGAAATAGCTAGTGGCCAATTCATCTCCATATCTTTCCTGTGAAGGTGATTTCAGGGAATCTTTTCTGTCCTACTTAATAACCTCCTTGGAACAACCTTATTGCTTAGGGGCACATTCGTCCCTGTCTAATTTGCCCTAAATATTATGATTAGTCATCCAAAACTGTATATGTGTATCACTGACATTTCTAGATTTACTGTATTTGGAATAACGAGTTTCACATGTGTGTTTTTCTCTCTGTTTAACAGAGCTTTTAACTGTCTAGAACTTTTATAATCTGCTGAAATACTTTGTTTTAAGAATTTTATTTAGTACTTTTAATTTCTTTATTAACTTCATATACTTGCAACATAAAAATTAATTATTTTTTCTGTCAGAAGGGTAACCAAATGATTAATTGTTTTGTGTAAATCATTATTCATTTTTTAATATCTTTATAGTTCAGGTTACCACAGATCTAACATGCTTTAGCTGATACACCTTGAAAGAACTTCATCGTTCATTCATTCTTCTGGGATGCTGTGGGACGTGGGCATGTACAGAATTTTTAGAAGTATATTTCTTACCTTTTTCAAAGTCTATTGAAAAACTAAATTAAAGAATAATTAAAACAGAAGAAGCTGTCTTTCATTAACCACCTTGATCAATTACAATATTTTAGATATGGGAGTGATTTTTGATAAGATTTCATTCAACATTTTCTTAGGTATTTTAAAGAAGATTGACTTTACTAGATATCATTAGTAGAAGATACAAGGAAAAAAAGTCTTTCTCAGTTGCATATATTTCAAATACTGTCATTAACGAAGAAATATATACTTTAAAAATATTTTATGACTTTTAGATTCTCTAAAAAAATAAACATATTGTGAATCCTCAATATAGGAAATGAGATAGGAAATATTTCCCAAAGCTTGTTTTTTTAAAGAGACTAATAAGTCATCTGGAAAAGAACCAGCAATATATAACAATACCCAGCTTTATATAAGAAAAAAGCTAAGCCTGAAGATATTCAGTAACGTATATGCATTACCTAACTCATTACTAGTGGAATTATCATGGTAACCAAGGTTCTTGAATCCAGTGTTCCAGACTGTTGCCTGTGTCTCTTTATTCTTAACATATTTGATAATTCATTTACTGAAACACGCATAATGCCTTCAAGTTTCATCCATGTTGCTGCAAATGGCAGGATTATCTTTTTTCTCTTGGCTGAATTAAATTCCATTGTATATAATTACCACACACATCATTTTTATCCATTCGTCTGTTGAGGAACACTTATATTGTTTCTCTACCTTGGCTATTGTGACTAACACTGCAATAAACATGGCAGTTTAGATATTTCTCTAGATAGTTAATTTCCTCAAGATAATGTGTCTATATTTTTTCAAGTGCAACATGATTTATTCTCCTCAGTATTTCTCATAGTACCTATTACAGTGTTTTAGAAATAGGAAATGGCCAATAAAGATTGGTGCCATTAATTAAATAAAAATATATAGGTTTATTATTGATATACACTAAAATTTATAATTTTCAAGCAATTAACAACAACTAAATGAGTTGTAGCAAAGTAAAATGAATCAGAAAAATTGCTACAAAAATTGCTATGGAACACAAAAGAAAAAAAACAAATATCATTAAATTAGATCAGCAATAAAATGATCAAAAACAAGTTTCAGAGGTTTTTATAAAGCCCCTATCAATGATTAAGTGTTAACAAAATATATCGAAATGTCTTAGAATCCAGGTTCACCATCAGATGAGCATCCACAGCAGGGTGGCCTTGTAAGGTTTAGGGGAGGAGATTTGAGGCTTGACTAATGCAGAGTATTCAACAGTTGGCTCCAACCAGATTTGGGAACGACATAAGAGGATGAGTGAATCAAAGCCATTCTATAATAGGCTCGTTAACCCAAGGGGATAAACGGAGAATAGAAACGAAAGTAACAAGGAACAAGATGGTGATCTATAAAACTCAGAAAGCAAAGAATTGAATGCATGCAAAATTAAGGTGGGTTTACACATGGGCAGTTGGTGTCCATGTTGTTGATGCTCACGTCCACTTTGCAGATGTGCCTAAAGCCCATGTTGGACAAGATGAAAGGAATGAAGTTTGAAGAGAGACTTTCTCTGTCCTTCGCCAATACCAACCGCTACAGGAGCGGATGGAACGAGATTGATAACGAAGTTTGTTGAATTCTCAGAAAGTTTTCCGACAAAATTGAAAGTTTATGTATATCTAGTACAAATATTAACCACAGAGTAGTTGATTTTAGGACATGGAGTCATAAGTATAATTGGCCAGATAACCTGAATATTTGTGTGGATATAAGCTGAAAATTTATCACGTGACCACAGACAAAAAGAGACAAATCATTCCATTAATTTGAATGTTTACACAACATATATATTGTATTGCTTAAAACATTCAGCACAAGTGGCACAAAATTATAAAGTTGGGTGACATACTTGTTTTCAATATACATTAATATCAAGGAGTTTAATATCCTAAGACCGAATTTCATTCAATCACCAAAATTACCAAACCTGATTTGATCTTCAGTATCTTTATAAATACTTCTATGAGCAGGACACATTTCCCCATAAATATTTACTTAGTGGCAATTATTTGTGTGTGTAGAGAATTTCACATACCCCTACACGAAAACTAGTCTATGCTTTTATTTACATGCAAATCTAGAAGGGGTGGTACGTAGTAGCCAGTTGTAAATTTTTTTAATACAATGAAAAAAGGCATTATGGGAGTAAAAGAATAAATATCTTTTCCAGATTAGCAAAATCTTTTAAATGGAGTTGATTCTTTGTAATTTCAGTTAAAAAGAATAACTTTCACTCTTGTGGAATTACTTTGATGAGAATTCATACATTATCTCCCTTTTGTTTAGTTTTAATGTGTTCAATATAGTACATTGACCCTACAGACATCTTTTTTTTTTTTTTAATTTACTTCCAAGTTATTTAGCATATAGTGCAACAATGATTTCAGGGATAGATTCCTTAATGTCCCTTACCCATTTAGCCCTTTCTCTCTCCCACAATGCCTCCAGTAACCCTGTTTGTTCTCCACATTTAAGAGTCTCTTATGTTTTGCCCCCCTTCCTGTTTTTATATTATTTTTGCTTCCCTTCCCCTGTGTTCATCTGTTCTGTGTCTTAAAGTCCTCATATGAATGAAGTCTTAAGTTATTTGTCTTTCTCTGACTAATTTCGCTTAACACAATGCCCTTTAGTTCCATCCACATAGTTGCAAATGGTAAGATCTCATTCTTTTTGATTGCTGAGTAATACTCAATTTTGTATAAGTATACATACCATATCTTCTTTATCCTTTCATCCATCAATGGACATTTGGGCTCTTTCCATACTTTGGCTATTGTTGATAGTGCTGCTATAAACATTGGGGTGCATGTGTCCCTTCAAAACAGTGTACCTGTATCCCTTGGATAAATACCTAGCAGTGCAATTGCTGGGTTATAGGGCAGTTCTATTTTTAATTTTTTGAGGAACCTCCATACTGTTTTCCAGAATGGCTGCACCAGCTTGCATTGCCACCAACAACGTAAAAGAGATCCTCTTTCTCCGCATCCTCGCCAACATCTGTTGTTGCCTGAGTTGTTAACGTTAGCCATTCTGACAGGTGTGAGGTGGTATTTCATTGTGGTTTTGATTTGTATTTCCCTGATGATGAGTGATGTTGAGCGTTTTTTCATGTGCCAGTTGGCCATCTGGATGTCTTCTTTAGAAAGTGTCTATTCATGTCTTTTGTCCATTTATTCACTGGATTATTTGTTTTTTGGGTGTTGAATTTAATCAATTCTTTATAGATTTTGGATACTAACCCTTTATCTGACATGTCGTTTGCAAATATCTTTTCCCATTCTGTCGGTTGCCTTTTAAAGTGTCCTCTGTAGGTTTCAGTTTTTGCACACCACACGTGCACACACTCACACACACACAAATCATTAACACATAAATGTACACACTTCCTAGTATGTACGCTTTATAATTTTCATTGTTCTTATTAGTATCATCTCCCTTACTCCTCAGAATAAGCTCCTTGGATGGATAGGAATTATAAAACGGGGATCCATACACCTAAAGCACAAAGAGGAATACAATACATAGTTTATTTTATAATGAGAAAATGCAATGACATCATAGGGATTTTATATCACTAATGAGCTGTGATTTACTACTTTATGAGAGTAAAGAAATAGAAAAAGCATATTTGTACACATTCAATTGCCACCCAAATAATGTGTGCAAATAAAAGAAGTGAGAAAGCAATTCACATTCAGTAAACTGGTGTTAAAAGGAAAATTCAAAACCTCGCTAAGAAAACAAATGACTTAAAATACCAGTAAATATAAATAGGCAGATCATAGCTACTAAAAATCACGTGGTCTAATATTCATCGTTTGCCAGGATTTGCAACAGTGTATATAATTAGTTATTTGCAAAAAAAAAAAGTAGATCACCAGCTGAGGAAACACAGATTATATTTAAACAAATTCAGGCTTGGTGAAGTATAATCAGTGGCATCAGAAGGGACAAAACAAATATCTGTAATTCTATTCTCCTAAAAATACAAACAGTTATAACTGTTAAATCTGTGAGCCATCGTACCAAACAGGGTTTGCCAGCTGATTAGTTCTAGAAGTTCTAGTACAGCTGTCAGCCAAGAGTTCACTTGATAATGGGGGTCTTAATACTTTGCATGATAAACTGACGTGTTAGAATTGACCTGGAAATATATCTGATACATCTAAACAGGTTTCATTTCAAGAAATCATATATGTCAAAGAAGGTCCAAGTATTAACACTAGTATCTAAAGAAAACATATCAGGAACTTGAAAACTACAGTTGGGGTGGAGGGAACCAAAAAGGATCTTTTTTTTCCTCCATAATTGGAAAGGAATAATCTGAGGTTAAAAAAAACTATCTAGATACATCTTTTGGAGAATAAAACATAAAGCCTTGAGACCATGGTTGGAAGCAGACAAGACAATAGAGAAACCTCAACTATTCTGTGTAATCAATTGATAGAAATTTGGGACTGTAGAGGACAAAGACAAATAGATACAGTATATCAGGTAAGGCAGCTGACCTTAAAAGAACAACAGGTAAGAGACTGTTGCCAGGCAGATAACCAAAGGACGATCAAACGTATATATTTTTTTTAAAAAATTTTTTTTTCAACGTTTATTTATTTTTGGGACAGAGAGAGACAGAGCATGAACGGGGGAGGGGCAGAGAGAGAGGGAGACACAGAATCGGAAACAGGCTCCAGGCTCTGAGCCATCAGCCCAGAGCCCGATGCGGGGCTCAAACTCACAGACCGTGAGATCGTGACCTGGCTGAAGTCGGACGCTTAACCGACTGTGCCACCCAGGCGCCCCTCAAACGTATATTTTAAATATTTTGCACTGCTGTGATGCGAAGGCCTTGTACAGCCTCAGACTTTCATTCTTATTTATCACATACATTGATGTCTTCAATAGTGGTTAACATAATAATAATAATAATAATAATGAAATGAGGAAAAATTAATTTTGTTTGGGTCAGCTTGGGACAGAAGGAGAGAGGTGGGAAGTGAGAATAACTACCTCATTCTACCAAGGGATTTACAATGATCTAAAAATAATCTTGTTTTTAAAATAAAATACTGTATTTTACCATAATACTTTATCATTTTTCTAAAACGCTCTATTTCTGGAAATTGTCTGGCATCATCCAGTGCCTAAAAGGGTATGCATGTTAGACTTTCTCCTTTCTTTACATACATTTCTTATAAATCACGTCCTACAATTTGATTTTCTAACATTTTCTGAAATTCAAATTTTTTGCTTCTGCCGTAATTTCCTGATTTCATTACATATATCATAATTTATGAATGGATTAATGAAATGACTTTCAAAACAGTTTTCTTGTACGTAGCCTTCTCAAATTCGTCCTTCACACTAAGTGATATTTCTTGAGCAGACAGCTACCCACCACACTTTTGATTAGAATACTTTCGGGGCTTATCCTTTACAACTGCTCTTTTCAAAATCTGGTCTAGGGTCTCCTACTAGTTGAGTAAAAGAGGGGAAAATCCATCCAGGCAGATGTTTCATTTTAATTTGGGTTTTAAAAGAAATTTAAGTATGTTTTTAGATTGTGTCTTAGGAGATATAATATGGCCATGTGAATGGTCTGTCTGTAAAAACATAGATTTGGAAGAAATTCTTTCCCATGATTATTTAGTTCATTGAACCCCTCCTTCCCTTTTCTGTTTCACCCTCAGCTAATATCTTATAGAATCCTACTTAAATGAACACTGTGGAAATATACCTTGGCCTAAAGTAGAAATTCAAAGTTACTTAGAATGATATAAAAGGGCATAATCTTGCCTTTGGCTAAAAATCCAATTACATATCCCTTTACTCATAACCTTATGATTTATGTTTTATTAATGAAAAATGTATTTAATTCTCTGCAGAAAAAAATTCCGTTTCATGAACGCTAGAGTGGAAAAACCCTTATCCCCCTTCTCTGCCCCTTTTCTCTTCTTAAACTAGCTTAACACCGTCTAATTGAACTTTCTGCAAGAAAAAAAAATGTTTTATATTTGCACAATTCACCATGGTAGTCATGAGCTGCATGTAGTTATTGAGCTCTAAAAGTATAGATAACAAATCTCAGGGACTGAAATTTTAAGTTTTTTTTTTTTTTTATATTTTAGTTAATATAAATTAAAATAGTCATGTAGGTCTAGTGGCTCCTAAATTAGACAGTGTGGTTCAAGCTATTTAAGTAAGATTGTTGATGAATCCTCTTATGACAACCTGCACCAGCTTCCAAGCGGAAGATGACCCTTTTCTCCAATATTTCTCTTTCCTCAGTGCATCTAAACACCTCCTCTTTCTGTGTGTGTGTGTGGGTGTGTGCGTGTGCGCGCCCGCTTGTTTAATGTTTATTTAGTTTTGAGAGAGAGCACAAGGAAGGGAGGGGTGGGGGGGCAGAGAAAAAGGGTAACAGAGGGTCCAAAGCAGGCTCTGTGCTGACAGCAGACAGCCCAATGAGGGGTGCAGACTCAAAAACCCTAAGACCAAGACCTGAGCAGAAGTTGGACGCTCAATGGGCTGAGCCGCCCAGGCGCCCCTCCTTCCGTGTTCTTTAATCTTCTAGTGCCTGACGTCATTTTCATTTTTTTTTAAGTTCTTTCCTTTCTTAGAAGAAAAGAATTTAATCCTTAGCCTTCTTGAGACTTAGCTGTTTTAGATTTGGTTGATGGAAATGGAATTCTTAGTCTCTGCCAACCTTGGCAGGGAATAAAAAGATGGCCAGGTCAGGGGCCCCTGGATGATGCAGTTGGTTAAGTGACTCTTGATTTCAGCTCAGGTCATGAGTTAGAGCTGCTGTGTTGGGCTCTGCACTGCCAACGCAGAGCCTGCTTGGGACTCTCTATCTCCCGCCGGCTCTCCCCTCTCTCTGTCCCTCCCACGTTCATGCTAGCACACACATACACACTCTGTCTCAAAAAACAAACAAACAAACAAACAAACAAACAAACAAACAAACAAAAAAGATGGTCATGGCCATTTAATGGTCACTGGGGTGATTTTCCTTATTCATGAATGTAAAGGTAGCATTTTAAACTCTTATCTCAGACTCATCTCAACAACAAAAAAATTATTTTCCTATACAATACACTCTACTTTCATTTTGAAACTTCTGATTCAGAAAAAAACACTGGAATTATTATTTGTAGAACTTGATACTTCAGTAACTAGGCTTACTTTGTGTGAATCAGCTCCTTAATTCCAGGAGCTCTACCCAGGCATAGGGAATAGTTGGTATCTTTGGTCTTTAAGTTTCTTGTTGACAGAAAGGTGGATAAATATTATACTGAGTGTTTATGAGGAAGAGGTGTCTTGGTTCCTTACATTAGAAATAAACACAATGCTGCTTTGGAAAGAAATACAATCAACCTCAGACTAGTTCTTGGTATCATTATCATACTGGGGAAAAATGAAAGGGTGTTTCATTTCTAAACTCACATGTTGCGTACAGAAAAAGAAAGGTGCTCATTAAAATATTTTATGGAGTGAAAATGAAAGTAAAATCAAGTGTCTAAACAGACAAGAGGAAACAATTGTATGACATCTTACACAAAATAACATTTGTTAATATTCAAAGTATTCCTTTTGTTTGATTTTTTGTTTACTATCTCCACAAAAACATAAGTATCACGAGGAAGGCAATTTTCTCTCTTATTAGCTTCTATGTAACCTATGCTGACAATATTGCTTTTTCACCTATGAAAGAAGAGTGAACTCAGGTGTTTGTTTGTAGTACAGAAAAGCATTATTTATGACTAAATAATTCCTAGAATAATGTAATTTAAGTAAACCCAAATTTGACTAAACTAAAATAATTATAGAATTATAGACATCTGGGAATATTTTAACCTAGAGTCACATTGTTGGCTTTAAAAATAACACATGAAAATACAATCAATTTAACAATATTGTATTTTTGATGATTCAGGGAAAAAATCTATGATTGAATGTGAACTTTCTGGAGACCAAAAAATAGTACCAATATTGATAAGAGAAAAACATTATGCAATGTCTTAGTAACTGTACTTTACCTCCAATGATCAAAATAAAATAGGTTTCGTGGGCGGGGTGGGGAGGTGGAATCTTTAAAGGCAGGGTTTCTGGCCAATGATCTGTGACCTGAAGATACACAAAAGGACTGAAGCAAAGTAAATGTTCTATCAATGATTTCTAAGCCAGTGATAGAAATTATGATTGAGAACTAAATGCAGAGACAGTAAAGTTCTTTCCCAGCTGTACTGTTGCATGCTGTTACGATCTGGGCAAACCACTTTAACTTTTTTGCCTAAACTTCTTTATAATTAAGGGACATTTCCTGGTCTGAAAAAAAAAATGTCTTTGTGTACTGTTTTGTTTCGATTCTTGTAACACTCCTGAGGAGGGACAAAATGGGAGTCATTACAGTTTTACAAAAAATTTGCTCAGATTTCTGGTATTCAACTTCATTTCTGCTGCTATGTGACTTTTTAAAGTCACTTCAGGGGCGCCTGGGTGGCGCAGTCGGTTAAGCGTCCGACTTCAGCCAGGTCATGATCTCGCGGTCCGTGAGTTCGAGCCCCACGTCGGGCTCTGGGCTGATGGCTCAGAGCCTGGAGCCTGTTTCCGATTCTGTGTCTCCCTCTCTCTCTGCCCCTCCCCCGTTCATGCTCTGTCTCTCTCTGTCCCAAAAATAAATAAATGTTGAAAAAAAAATTTAAAAAAAAAAAGTCACTTCAAACCTTTCTACAATTTCCTTGCATTTAGTATTGTAAGTCCTATCCATTCTTATACTAAAAGTTAGTGATTTGTAGGCAATAATCTGAATCCGAAGCATACACGGCTGATGAGGATGCTATAACATCACCAAACATCTCTTTATAAGACTTTTGAGGGGTGCTTGGGTGGTTCAGCAGGTTAAGCGCCTGACTCTTGATATCTGCTCAGGTTACAATCTCGTGGTCATGATCTTAAGGTCAAGGTATCACGCCCTGCATCAGGCTTCCGGCTGAGCATGGAGCCTGCTTGGGATTCTCTCCCTCCATCTCTCTCTCTCTCTCTCTCTCTCTCTCTCTGCCCCTCTCCTGCTCATGCACACACTCTCAAAAATAAATAAAGTTAGGGGCAGCTGGGTGGCTCAGTCAGTTAAACTTCTGACTTTTGCTCAGATCATGATCTCTCAGCTCGTGGGTTCAAGCCCAGCATTGGGCTTGGTGCTGACAGCTCAGAGTCTGGAGCCTGCTTTGGATTGTGTCTCCCAAATTCTCTCTGCTCCTCCTCAGCTCGTGCTCTGTCTCTCTCTCTCTGTCTCTCTCAAAAATAAACACTTAAAAAAACTAATAAAAATAAATAAACTTAAAAAATGACCTTTGAACTGCTGGTAGAATGTTGTTGAGTAAGGGACACAGACCACTGATGTACATATTTCAAAATGTTTGCTGTTTGCTGTTCTTTTGACGAGGGCAACACGTAACAACCTATTTAGCAACAAGTGGCTGATATTGAGAACTGTCAGGTCTGAAGAAGGTCAGGCATTTTTTAAGAATCTCCACAATGATATTATTGACTTCATCAAATTCTGCTGGAGCTCAGTCAGAAATTCACACAGCTGAGAACCTCTGATATTCTGATATTACTTGCTATCTAAAAGCTTCATCTCTCTCCACTGGTGTTTCAGAAGATTAAGTCTTAATGGTATGAATTGTATTACTCACATTCCTATAAAGATATGAAATTTTGAAGAGTAATTTCACTGTCAATTTAATTACTTCTTCGAAGCTCATGCATTTCCAAGCAATTAAATTTAATTTTTAAAGATCTGTTTCCTTGGTCACTTTCTATGTAATGTGAAATCCCTGGAAAATCTTGGTAAATTTAAAGCTGAGCTCTGTTATTTTCTTAGATTTTTAAGAAATAGTTTATTCTCAGAATAAACAAAGTAGAAACTAAAATAATTTGTCTCAGAATTATTGCTTGTCATATTTATTCTAAACTGAAGAAGCTATAGATATACTTATTGTTGCCTTTTCTGTAACAAAACAAAATAGACCATATTTCTGTCTTTGTTTTCTTTTTCCTGTTATTCCATAAAATATTGTTTGGTCGTATTTATTTGCCTGTTCTTAACATAGGAATTTATAGACACAGAATAAAATTACTATAATTTTCTGAGCATCCTCGTAATCCTATTATTGAATTCTGTCTCCTCAAGTGTTTTATGCAACGGGAAAAGCCAGTAATTATTACTGTCATTAATTATTAGTTGCTTTCCTAAAAATAGAACCTAAGAACCTGAAATTTATTGGCTTAGGTTAAAACCTTCAGGGACTAATTTAGTTTGTTCCCTCACATAAGGAGGTCAGAAAAATTTACAGTAAAACCTTGGTTTCCAAGCATAATTCATTCCGGAAACATGCTTGTAATCCAAAGCCCTTGTATGTCAAAGTGAATTTCAAGAACCATTGGCTCAGTTGTGATCATGTGATGTGTGGCGTCAATTACTACTCATACTGCAAGACATCGCTCTTTAATCAAGTTAAAAGTTATTATGAGGGGCGCCTGGGTGGCGCAGTCGGTTAAGCGTCCAACTTCAGCCAGGTCACGATCTCACGGTCCGTGAGTTCGAGCCCCGTGTCAGGCTCTGGGCTGATGGCTCAGAGCCTGGAGCCTGTTTCTGATTCTGTGTCTCCCTCTCACTCTGCTCCTCCCCCGTTCATGCTCTGTCTCTCTCTGTCCCAAAAATAAATAAACGTTGGAAAAAAAAAAGTTATTATGAATGTTTGCTTGTCTTGGGGAATACTCACAGAATAAGTTACTTGCAACCCAAGGTTTTAGTGTACTAGAAAAATTTGGAACCAGATGAATATACTAAACCTGCCTCACGGCTATTAAATACATATGGACAGTAAGCAATATACACAAAAGCCCTGATATGTGAATATAGTTTGAGAACTAGACCCCAGATGCAGTCACATGGAAGGTTAGGGCTTCTGCATATATATTTGAGTGGGACACAATGCAGTCCATTACAGGACACACTCAAGAGAGTGAAAAGACATTCTACAGAAGGAGACAAAAAGTAAATCATCTGTATAATAAAGGTCTGGTATCGAAAATATATGAAGAATGTTTACAATTCAACAACGTAAAGACAACACAATTAAAATTTTTATGAATTATATCAAGTAGAAATTATAAATTCTATTAATTCCATTGTCATTTTTCCATGTGCCTACCTTCTTGTGAAGAAATCGGTCATCTAAAGGTCGGGAGAGTGGCTTTTGTGATAGAAAGCAGCAATCTCTATTATGACCTCTCCTTTTGGTTACTAACATATAGATAGATATTAGTCTTTCTGAGTATATAATGCATTCATCCTTTCCCAAAGGGAAAGAAACCTAATGTCATCCATTTACTCACATCCATTAGTAGCTAAACATTCAAGATCTATGAGTGACATGGAATTCTTCCCAACAGATACAAATAAGGCCCAGAGTGATCCTGAAATCTACAAATTGAAATACTAGATACATGCCCATGTACATCCAATAACCCGATGATAAGAGAATAGATATTACATTAAGAGAAGTAAAGTATGAGAAATACATTAGCTAATAGCCAATGAGGCTTAGAAAATAATGTTCACCATGACTAATAAAGACTGTTCTGACAATAAGAGCAAGTTTATTAGCTAGCTTACAGCATAATAGCATGATTCTTCTCTTTGGGAAGACCTTTTTTCCCCATTGCCCATTGTGACCCCCTGGATTTGTCTTTGGGGACATAGGAGAGAGGAGAGAGATGTGTGCTTATTCAGTAGCTCTCCAGGGCTGCCATATCTCAGATGTGCCTTGCAGAGATGGCCATCGTGAAGGTTTGTAGCCCATTTCCTGTTGGTATCATCTGGCCATGGGGATTGTTTAAAGCTTTTAATTATATGTCAGATTAAGGGTTTTTTTTAACAATAAAATTCCCTGAAAAATATGGTAAGATCTTATTTGCCTCCAGTCAATTGTATATGCCAATGATCACAATCAAAGCCTCCATCCAGACACAATTTTTAAAGTGTGAGTGAGACCTCTTGTTTTCTTTTTTCTAGCCTCTGGGTTCTGTCCATTTTCCTTGTGATATAGCATCCAACATCTTTGTCACTAAGATCATGGTCTTTGTAGGGAAGGGCACAAATCTACTAACTTATGTAGAGTCCTTCCTAAGTTTCAGTTTGAAATAAAGGTGATGCCAGAGGGACACCTGGGTGGTTTAGTCGGTTAAGAAACTGTTTCTAGATTTCAACTCAGGTCATGGTCTGAAGGTTCATGAGTTTGAGACCCACATCTGGCTCTGCGCTGACAGTGTGGAGTCTGTTTGGGATTCTCTCTCTCTCTCTCTCTCTCTCTCTCTCTCTCTCTCTTTCTCCTCTTTCTCTCTCTCTCTCTCTCTCTCCCTCTTTTTGAAAATAAATAAATAAACTTTAAAAAAGAAAGAGGTGATGCCAGATATTTCAAACTTGGAAGTGTGGTTAGCTGCTGTTTGTAGATTCCAGATAGAGAAAGTCTCCTTTATCAAGCTCTGTCTTCTTTCTCTCTCTGTACTGAATCCACCCCAACCCTAAATTAATCTATCTTTTGTAGGACCTTTCTGAAAATTTTAAAAACAGTCAACACAATGCAAATTATAAAAATAATGTCAACTTTTCCCCAGTATTTTACCTGAAAAAATTTATGATTGTCTTTTAAGGTAAAGCAGATAACTTATTCACTCAAACCTGGAATGTTCACCAGCTTTCCAGCCTGTGATATGTATGTTTCCACCTCTCACTGCCCTGCTAATTCCCCAAGCCAAATCATAATTTGTATTTTGTTTTTTTGAAAAGAAGCATTCCTGGTACCATCTCCTATATCTGTGCAGATAATGTTTGGCTTTGAATTACAGAGACATAAAAATAATGGCTTAACATGTAGAAGTTGAGTTCACAGTGACAGTAAAAGTCACATGTAGTTATTTAAGTTGGCCGTGAACCAGGCTGTTTCCCAATTCCTTTCTTACCACACTCTTTATAGCTCCTATCCTCATAGTCCAACATGAAACTGTAGCCATCTTATGGCTAATTCCAAAGAGCAATGAAGAAGCTGCAAAAATGGATCTCAGAAGCCCTATAGAACATTTCTCAGGATGGGTTGTTATTTTATATTTTGGCTTTTATTCCCTTGGTCACGTGCTGCTCCTGAACTCAAAGTTACATGAGAAATGTATCTTCTATTTCAGTTGGCCTTGATGTCAGTTAAAAATTAGAGGTGCTGTATGGAGGACAAGGCCATAAGGGAGACAACAAGCAGTCTCCGCATGGAATATCTCGTTCTTTAAGTCTGCCACATTTTACGATCATCTTAACAATTAGTGGAATAACCTTTACATGATATTAAAAGTCTGTAAAGGGGGCATGACCCCCCTGGCTTTGTGCTTTTTAAAATTTATTTTTCTTTTATAACTTTTACCTATCATTGTGCCTTCTTTCTTTTGATATTTCGTGAGTCTGACCTCAAATATAAGAAGAATATTAAATTAGTGGCCTTGACTATTCAGTTGGCAGATATTTTAAAGGCAAAGGTAACATGGATTGAAGAAAATGAATTCTGTATGGAAAAAAAAAGGAAACCAAGTTGTTTGACCAGTTCTTTGAGTATGGGATGATGATTCAATCTGTTAGATTAATTTTAAGTCATAAACAAAACAAAGGTAAAAACAATGTTGAATATACAATTTAGCTATTTTTTACTTAGCTTGTAAGAAATTAAAATTTATTTATACACATAAATGAAAATTGATATTTTTCTGTGTTTTTTAAGAATATGTATGCTATAAAGTATACGAAGATAAACCCCGACTTTATCTCAGTCAATCAAGCAATTATTGCGTATACAATCTGCAACAGGTGAAATGAGAGATTACGTGATAGTGAACATGTCCAGGTACCTGCTTTTAGGACCACATTTACTTGTGATTCAAGGTGCACTTTTTTGATTGTATGTCCTCAACATTCTGCCTCCAAACAGTCTTAAAATATTTTCTTACTATTAAAGTGCATGAACTCTTTAGAACTTCACATCATGTCTAAGTGAAGGATTTCCTTCCTGGCATTTCTGAGAAATTGATTTTTTCCCCAAATTTTAAAAATTTATTTATTTTAATGTTGATTTATTTTTGAGAAAGACAGAGGGAGAGAGAGAGAGACCACAAGCAGGGGAGGAGCAAAGAGACAGGAGGACAGAGGATAAGAAGCAGGCTCTGTGCTGACAGCAGAGAGCCCGATGCAGGGCTGGAACTAATGAACTATGAGATCATGATCTGAGTCAAAGTCTGACACTTATCCAATTCACCCAGATGCTCCTTTTTCTAAATTTTTAACCCTGAGAAGAATCAATACAGAATTTTGGAGTATTATTTATTATTCTTTAGGAAACATAATTATTCTTTAGGAATTGAAGCTTAATGATCAATGCAGAAAAGTTTTTAGATCAAGGGTTTCACTGACATTAAGTAGAAAAAAAGAACAGAAAACCTGACAAGCAGAGCTGAAGGTTAAGAGAGTAACACATGAGAGAGAAGCAGTCACCAATGAGAAAAGTGCAAATGAAGGTCTAGAAAATATAATTGAAATTATATTATTGAAAAAAAGGCAAATTAATATATATTAAAAGTCTATACATTATTGAGAAAAAGAATAAATAATGCAACACATGATTGTTGAAGAATACGAAGACTTTAGGGAAAAAATAAGTGGATATTTAGCATATATCAAGATCCTTATGATCACTTCTTGCAAAATAGATGAAAATTAAAACTAACATGATACAGTTCTTTTAGAAACTAAGTGATGACAAGTAGTCAAAAATTTGATAACAGATAATAAAGTATAAACCAATTAAAAATTACAAACCTTCCCTCAAACACTATCCACATATTCATTAAAAAGTTAAATTTACTCCATAGCATTATCAATATCTAACACACTGTATATTATATTTTATATAAAATGCACATATATTTTATTTATATTTTAAATAAACTGTACATAGGCTATATGAACACAGTTCTTTCAACTTCTAGGTTCAACTTTTTTTCTTGATCACCAATCCAATCTTTGAGGCCAGTAGAAAAAGTGCTTCTGGACAAATCTTTTTTCTCCATTTCCCACCCCCGCCCCTGCCTTCCACCTCCTTTTCTTTGTCTTCCTGTTCATCTTATATCCAACTTCATCTTTTTCTTCCTCAGGTTGGCCTGGCACAGAACTTCTCTTTCAATCACTGGGGAAACATAGCTTCAGCACAAAAAATATCTGAGGAAATTCAAAGCTCACTGATGTTGTAAAGAGCTAAATTCTAAAACTCTGTGTTGCATTGGGACACAGATCTTCAGAATTTCCTTTTGTTGCTGTTTTATAGGGTAAAATATTTTTTATCAGGGGAAAAAAAAAGATGGATGGCTATTGTAGTTGAGCTCTGTATAACCTTCACTAAACCTCAATAACTTATAAAATGCAAGATTAATTTAGAAACAACATTCTCACTAGGACTAATAGTCACTTTGATCATTTTAATGAACATGGAGTTGAGGCAGGAAACAAATCTATGACGGTTGTGTTTGCAAACCATGATCGTTCAGAACTGTTCTTTTATTTGTAAATGAACAGTAATATCAACTAGAAATTAAAATCAAACTGTGTATAGTGAAGGTTTTGCCAGTTTCTATGACCAATGATATTCTCATCATTGACCATACGTCTTCAGTGATCTGTGAGAACATTTTAATTTTAGAGGAAATGGCCAGAAGTGTTGGCAAGTGTTTGGGGAATAAAGAAGATCTGGGTAAGCAGTCTCTGGAGTGTAAGCGGAATGCAGTAATTTCAGACAAGTTGGTCAAGATGGGCATCGCTGTGGTCTGTTATATAAATATGTAATACTTAGCAGAAGATCCACTACCTCATAAGCAATGGTAACTTTTAATTACTATTTAAGGGTTTATTCAACTGGAAAATATTTTAAAGTGTTTTTGAAATTGATGTGATATGCATAGACTTACACGTTAGAAATGAAGCATTTTAACACAACAAAATTTTATTTTTATTTTAACTAGTTTGAAGCAGTCTTTGAGGACAATAGAGTTAAGAAAGAAATCGTGTGATAGTGCCACACAAAAATAAGCTAAGCAACCATGAAACTCATGAGAGATAGTTTGTGTGTCAATGGACAAGGTTTCATTTCAAACCAAGTATCTTGTGTGTGTGTGTGTGTGTGTGTGTGTGTGTGTGTGTGTGTGTTTGTGTTCCTCTGTCTCAAAACCTTTCTAGCTGCTGTCTGGTTTTCAAAATCTCATCTCAAATATCCTCAAATATGAAATCTAATATCAAAAGAGGACTAACTTGCAAAAGAATATACACTGTGTTCAGTTGGTGATAGCTTTCTGTCCTTAGAGTGGAACATATGGAAATAAACTTAGACTCTAGGACCCAGAGATCCTTCAGAAACCACCATTGTTCATCCTCACAATTTACACACCATGACAGTGACACCCTGGAGGCTCTATTTTTCCCTAGGGCACTTGATGACTTAATTTTGCTAAATCTTACCTTTTTTTCTACTTCAGATATAGTATTTTGTCTTTGGTAAGAAAAAAATGTTATTATCATGTATCCTTTGCATCAATGCTTCCCTGCCTAAAAAAAAAAAAAAAAAAAAAAAAGCCTGCTAATTTCAAACATAAAAGTAATGTAGCCCACTAAATTATGGAATACCATAGAAAGGGAGTATCATCTTGTCAGTCTCACTATTGTATATGCATTTTAGAAGAAAGCAATCTTTTCTGTCTCAGTTATGTTCCCTTTATTGCACTGTTTTCATACTAGAGCACACTGCAGGGTTAACAGTTTTTAAAGTAACTCATAATTTTGTGCACATCTCTGCCATATTATTACAATCTGCATTCTGTTTAAGGTTTAATTTTAAAAATAATTGCCTCTTATTAAAATCCCCCACATTACATTATTGCTGGTCATGCAGAAAATTACTTTGCTGCAGGAAACAAAACCATCCAATATAATCTTTTCTCCTTACAGCAGAGGAGATAATTGGATTAATCACAAGTCAAAATCTTGGAAGTAAAGTACTTTGTTGGCTAAACTGAGCCATGCCTGTCATTTACAGATGACAGACAATAGAGCTTCAGTGATGCTAGATAATCAAGTGCAACTAGTCACCATAATAATGAGTATTTGGAAAATATTAAAATGTATTAATTATCCACTAAGTAGGTAAAGCTGGACTAGCCCCATGGGGAAGTAGTTGCCTTGTTAAGACATCATCATATAGCCATGACCACTTAGGCAACTTTCTCCTCAGCCTACCTGATACTATATTGTAAATGTTAAAAAGCACTTGATAAAGAAGAAGAGGTCTTTTATGCTGTGAATTTTTCAATGATTGGGCTTACTGCATGGCTTTGAGAATAATATTGGATCCTAACTGTGCACATTGGCTTGATTCATCAGTGATTCTGTATGTATTTTTTAGAATTAATGATTTTAAAATACACTCAAAAATGGTTTTTTAATATTTATTTATTTTTGAGAGAGAGAAAGAGAGACAGAGACAGAGCCTGAGCGTAAGCGGGGGAGGGGCAGAGAGACAGGAGACACAGAATCCAAATCAGGCTACAGGTTCTGAGCCATCAGCACAGAGCCAGATGCAGGACTCAAACTCACGAGCTGATATTATGACCTGGGCCGAAGTGGGGTGGTCAACCAAACGAGCCACCCAGGCGCCCCTTAAAATATATATTTTAGGGGCGCCTGGGTGGCGCAGTCGGTTAAGCGTCCGACTTCAGCCAGGTCACGATCTCACGGTCCGTGAGTTCGAGCCCCGCGTCAGGCTCTGGGCGGATGGCTCGGAGCCTGGAGCCTGTTTCCGATTCTGTGTCTCCCTCTCTCTCTGCCCCTCCCCCGTTCATGCTCTGTCTCTGTCTGTCCCATAAATAAATAAAAACGTTGAAAAGAAAAAAATTTAAAAAAATATATATTTTAGAGCAATTCCCATATTTTTAAGAATTCAATAAGAAATATGAATTTTAGCGAGGACTTTTATTTGAGAATATTTAGGCATATGTTATTTTGAAATTTTAGATATGAAAGGAACTTTAAATTATTTAATATTATCAGCAACAAAAATAAAATACAGAGAGGCTGCATTCCTTGTGGAAAAATACACCGTTAGTGAAAATGTTAGAATGAGAATTCACATCAACATGCTCAGTAAAATACTCATTGTACTACTACTCAAGGTTACTTAGAATAATTGTAAAATTAATCACTTAGTATATTTAGGCAATTATAGGAGAAACTTCCTGAAAATTTAAATGTAGCACAAATTCACAAATCTCAAATGTACAACACAAAATGGAGACACCCTGATGACTACCACCTAGGGTAAGAAATAGAATATCACCAACAAGGCCCTCTCATGCTCCTCCTGATCTCTAATCTCTCTTCTCCCCAAAGAAAATGACTGTCATGACTTCTAAAGCCATGAGTTAATGTTATGTATGCAGCATTAATTCTTTTATGCCTTGCATAATTTGCTCAAAATTATGTTAGAAATATTCATTACATGTGACAGGAAATTTTTTTAATGTTCAAGTGTAGAGTTTTAGTTCATCTAGTTTTACAATTGTATAATAAATCATCATATAAAGTATTCCACGAAATAGTTATTGATTATTTATATTATTTACACACTGTGGTTAATGTGGTTATAAACATTTTAATGCAAATTATTTTGGTTCAATAGTCATGCTTTTGATTATATACCAATTAGTGAAATTGTTGAGTCATAGAGAATGTTTAGGTGCAAATCATGTAGAAAATGCCCAAATGTTTATCCAATGTAGTTATACCAATTTGCAGTCTAATCGCAAGTATGTAATAGTTGTCTTTCCTTAAAATCCTTGCTGAACACTAGTATTGATAGTCTTTTCAATCTTAACCATTTGAATGGTAGGTAATTACTAAGTTTTCAATAATTTGATAAGTTCTCACAGATTATTTACCAAGATAGACCACATTCTAGACCATTAAATATGCCATAACAAATTATAATAAACAGAAACAATTACATTGGTCTTTTAATTAATTTATTTATATAATTCTATTTAAAGTGATTATCAATATAGTTGGTTTAAAATCTACCATGGTGGTACCTGTTTTCTGTTCAATGCACTTGTCCTTTGATTCTTGTTTGGTCCTCTTTTGCTGCCTTCTTGGTTTTAATTGAAGTTATTATTGATTCCATTTTATCTCTTATTAATATATTAGCTATATTTCTTTGGTAAACAAAATTACTGCTTGCCCTTGTTTTTACAACATACTTTTTAAAATTACATTTTATATAAACACTTTTAAAAATATCATTTGTTGGGGTGCTTGGGTGACTCAGTCAGTTGAGCCTCCGACTTTGGCTCAGGTCATGATCTTGAGGTCTGTGAGTTCGAGCCCTGCGTTGGGCTCTGTGCTGAAAGCTTGGAGTCTACAGCCTGCTTTGGATTCTGTCTCCGTCTCTCTCTGCCCCTCTCCCACTCATGCTCTAGCTCTCTTCCTCTCAAAAACAAACAAAAAAAATTTAAAAATATCATTTGCCTTTCAATACAAATATCTTATAATGAGCGTAACCAATTTCTTCCTCTTGCATCATGTGAGCTTGCTGTTATTCATTTTATTTATTTTTCTGCTATAATTATCCAATATATTGTTAACAATATTATTTAAACTGTTATCACTTAAATCAGTTAAGAATAAAAATAAAATATTTTATTTCACCTTCATTTATTTTTGGTGAATTTCTCCTTCTTTACTTATGTAGAGCCAAGAAAGCAGATCTCAGATGCTGTATCTGTGGATGCACTTTCATTCAGATTTCAGATAAGTTGGTATACTGTGAACTCTTAGTTTTCACATGGGTTAAGAAAAGTTGATAATTTTCGGTTTATTCAAATTTTTCTTATTATGATGAGAGTGATGATTTCCAAACTTAATATAATGGAGGCAAATCCAGAAATATTCTAAAATTCAGTTTTATATTTGGTCTTCTAGTCAGCAATTTACTATAGTCACTTAATACTGATAGTTTATACTTAGATTATTTTAGATTTTCTACATATGCAGTTATGCATCTGTGAGTAGCCACAGTTTTATTTCCCACTATTCAGTCTGTGTGTCTTCCTTTTTTTCCTTTCTTTCCTCCCTCATCCTAATTCTTTCATTTCTTTACTGGCTAGGACCTTCAGCCCAGCATTTAATATAATCAAAAGAAAAATTAGAAAAGATTTTAACTGAATAAAACCTTTGAAAGTATGTGATGCAGGCAAAAGAGTGGTTATATGAAAATCCAAAACTATAGTTGATAATAATATAAAGGATTTCAGTGTCTATGATAAAAAAAAACAGGAAAAGAAGAGTTTACATAGTAAGTAAAATGAAGAAAACAATGATTAGAGCAGGTATCTTTGAAAGAGAAAATTAATGAACGTAAGGGAAATCAATAAAACTAAGAACTGTTATTTTATTTATTTATTTATATATATTTTAATGTTTTTATTTATTTTTGAGAGAGAGAAGACAGAACATGAGCGGGGGAGGGGCAGAGAGAGAGGGAGACACAGCTGAAGCAGGCTTCAGGCTCTGAGTTGTCAGCACAGAGCCTGATGCAGGGCTTGAATTCATGAGCTGTGAGATCATGACCTGAGTCAAAGTCAGACGCTTAACCAACTGAGCCACCAGGTGTCCCCCCCACCAAAGCTATTATTTTAAACAAATTACTAAATTTGATTAAAAAATAACTGGCTTGTAAGAAAAAGTAATGAAAATATAGTCCCCTAAATATCTAAGAAATAGTGGGTATCAAGGTAATATATTGAACAACTTTATGCTACCAAAGCGAAAACATATAGATGAAATTGGCAATGTCTTAAAAGACACAAATGATTAAAACTGATCTAAGAAGAAATAGAAAACCTTAATAGTCCTACTTCTTGAAAAAAGACATAATTGTTACTTAAAAACTTTTCTATAAATAAAAGTCCAAGCTTACATAAATATACTGGTAAATTCAATTAAATATTAAGGAATGAATAATATAAATCCTATTTGAGAAAACATAGTAAATGTTTTCTTATTTCATTTAATGAAAATGAGGCAATTTCATTTAATGAGGCAAAAATTACCATGATACCTAAATCAGAAAAAGTACTAAAAATATATCCTTTGTATAGTAAATATGTATCTATTTCCACAATGGAAAGATATAAACATTGATGCTTGAATAGATGAAAATACATAGATACAAAAATCTTTAGCAAAATATTAGCCAGCAGCAACTAAAATATATAAAGAATTAATTTATTTTAACCAAGTGGTGTTTCACTGGTATACAATATTGGGTCAAAATTAGAACATCAATAAATGTAATTCACCACAATACTAGAAGTCCTAAAATGTGTATTAGAACATGAAAAATTGAAAAGCATATAGATTAAAAGTGAGGCAGTAAAACGCAATTTTCACCTGACAAGACTCATTATGGAGAAAATCCAAGGAATCTATAAAAATATTAACAATTAGACAATTTCATAGGCTTATAGGAAACATGATCAACATGCAAAACTAATTGTATTATATTTCTATATAGTAGAAAGAACTAGAATATGGAATAAAGTATAATTTAGAACAATATTCAATACATAAAATACATAGAGATACAATTAATATAACATGTATAATACCTCAAAACTGAACACTCCCACAGAGTCCTGAGAGAAATACAAGAAAATGTAAAAAAAATGGTCCTATACAATTTTCACTGAATTTAAGATTTAATATTGTTAATCTGTAGATTTATGAATCTGGGACTGGAATCCCCTGAATTTTTCATGCAGATTACCAAGATGATTCTAAAATTTAGGGGTGCCTGGGTGGCTCAGTAGGTTAAGCATCTGACTTCAGCTCAGGTCATGATCTTGTGGTTCCTGAGTTGGAGCCCCCCATTGGTCTCTGTGTTGACAGCTCGGAGCATGGAGCCTGCTTCGGATTTTGTGACTCCCTCTCTCTGCCCCTCCCTTGCTTTCACTCTGTCTCTTTCTCTCAAAAATAAATAAAACATTAAAATTTATATGGGAATTCAAAGACTAAGAACCAAAACAATGAGCAGGAAGAAGAGGATTAGATGACTTTTACTATTTATTGCAAGTCTTACAGTAAAGTTACAAGAAAAAGATAGGGTGGTATATCTGTTAGGACAGACATAGAAATAAATGGAACCATATAGGGAGACCAGGAATAAGTCCACAGATATTTGATCAATTGATTTTTTTTTTTAATTTTTTTTTTTAACGTTTTTTATTTTTGGGACAGAGAGAGACAGAGCATGAACGGGGGAGGGGCAGAGAGAGAGGGAGACACAGAATCGGAAACAGGCTCCAGGCTCTGAGCCATCAGCCCAGAGCCCGACGCGGGGCTGGAACTCACGGACCGCGAGATCGTGACCTGGCTGAAGTCGGACGCTTAACCGACTGCGCCACCCAGGCGCCCCTCAGTTGATTTTTTTAAGTAGGCTCTAGGCCCAATGTGGGGCTCAAAACCCACAACCTGGAGATCAAGAGTCCCATGCTCCACCAACTGAGCCAACCAGTCACCCCAATAATTTGAATTTTAGTAAAGATGCCAGGCAGGCCAAAGGGGGAAAGGAATGTCTTTGCCAAAAATGATGTTGGGACAACTGTTTTTGAAAAAAAAAAAATAGCCTTGAAATTCATGATGAACACAGAATTACTGAAAAGGACTCATAGACTAAATCTAGATGTTACAATTATAAAACTCTGGGTGGAAAAAAAAAAACAAAGAGAAATTCCTTGATACTTTGGAATATGCAAAGATTTCTTATACAGTTATTACAAACATAAAAGAAAAAAATAAACTTTATTAAAGTCATATGTAAAGTATACTAAAAGGTGATTTTTAAAAAAGGAGCCATTGATATTACTGAAAATTACTGGAGAAAAAAATATGGACAGTACGACTGAAGAATCCAAATAGGAAAATGATGATGTATCCTTGTCAGAAGTTCTGGAACAAAGCGTGTATTACAAAGACAACCACCCAATGGGAAAAGTAAGCAAATCAATGAGATTGAGGGCAGAAATTTGAAAAGCCTTTAAAATTAATGAGATAAAAACAATGCAGGACATTGGCATAGTGTTAGCAGCAATTTCATATTATGTTTAGTTTTCTTAAAAACAAAACAAAACAAAACTTACATATGTGAATAATTTGTGGAACAGATCCATCAAAGAATTTTGCTTATAAAGAAGTAAGGTATGACCTGGTTAATAACTTTTCCTAAAGATTAAGTCTGGAGCAAAATTAGCTTAACTCTAAACAAAATGGATTAGCGATAGAGCTGGTAATGAACCATTTTTAGTTCAACATCGTTTATAATTCAAATTATCCTACCATTTGTGACCAATGGGCCCATGAGTGACTCTCTCAGGGAGATAACAGCAAAGTTTGATTAACAAAATTAACAAGACAGTTTTGCTAAGGTTTCTGTGTAAGGCACTGAAGCATTGATAAACTTGCTTAATAGAATATGCACAAAAGAGAACGAAAATTACTTCCTATTCTTGATTATTTTTGAGCCCATTGAAACATGGGACTAACATGGAGGTTGGCCCTTCTTAGTGAATCAAGACAGTTTACACGTTCAAGACTTGAATTACTTCTTTGAATTTTAAAGATTATTTGGCAATATTTTCAGGGGTAAGATTTCCTAATAAGTAGACTGAAATACCCTCAAAGAATTTCTGTTTTCCTTATGTGACTTTGGACATGAATATTCCAGGCTATAATAAAGAAATCGGTAATGATTAGGAATACTTCACGAAATTATTTATAACCGTGATAAGTTTTATTGGAGTCCAAAAATAAATCTAAATTAAGCAAAGTTAATATTTTTATTTCTCATAAGGAAAATTTTGGTGGCAAATCATGCTTATGAACCTATGTCCTTCTTATAGCCATGTAAGAAGTAGTAGCACAACGGCATTTCAAATGATTCATTATATGCTAGCATAAATTTGCATAGGGAGTTTTTGCAGGTGTATATCCGCTGGAAAGTGTGCTAAAGAAAATCTCCACATGGTCCTTCTCACCCACATCCACTTATTTCCATTAATGACAATCTGTACCCAATGTGTGGACAACATATTGCTCATAAAGTCAGTTTCACGTCCAGCAGCAGATGAATATATATAGGCTGATTTTCCTTTTACTTTGGTGCAAAATCAGAGCAGATGGGTAGGAACAAAAATGTTTCTCTGCTTAGCTAGAATAGAAGGTTCATAATGGTATTTTCAAATATTGAGATAAGTAAATTACAATTGGAATCTCATGCTTTATGCATCTTCTGTTCAACTAAATCCATCAATTTATCTTAAAGATTGACATTGTTATCTATGAAAAAACATTTTTTCAGTTATGATGTTTACCAGTTATCTTTAAACAGTAAGAAGAGATTGTAATACAGATGTCATAGTAACAACAAAACATAAATCTTGTCCCTATAAAATAGTATGGAAATAAGGACTATTTCAAAAACCACTTTCCTGGGTTGAAATTAAATATCAGTAGGTTGGAGATACTCTTATTTTATTTTTTCAATTTAATTTATGTTGAATTTTTGTGGTTACTTTGTATAAAGAATATAAATCTTAATAGTATTTTTCATGAATTCTTTAAAGTGAAGAAGCATTATTTTTTTTTTTTTCAAAATTTTTTTTTCAACGTTTATTTATTTTTGGGACAGAGAGAGACAGAGCATGAACGGGGGAGGGGCAGAGAGAGAGGGAGACACAGAATCGGAAGCAGGCTCCAGGCTCTGAGCCATCAGCCCAGAGCCTGACGCGGGGCTCGAACTCACGGACCGCGAGATCGTGACCTGGCTGAAGTCGGACGCTTAACCGACTGCGCCACCCAGGCGCCCCAGCATTATTTTTTTTTTACTAGTAACTTCATCTGAATGTCAGAAACTCAAACAAATGCAGAAATTTTTAAAGATTTGCTAAGGTTTAATTAAAATTATATTTTACATTAGAATACTGCTATGAAAATTCCATATGAATGAAAATAGCTATAAGCATAAATATGTTATATCTTAAAAGTGAATCAATTTTCCATCCACTAATATTTATGTATTTTGTTATATGAGTAAGTTTACATGTAGAAATTCATAGATAAAATCAGAAAAAAATAGGCTAATGTGTTGATAATGACTTTTTAAGTAAATTAACCTTAAGAATTTAGGATAATATCTGCCAAGAATGTTGAATTTTATTTGCATGCACTGCTTATTTATATCTTTGTTCCAAAAATATATTTTAAGTTGCTTTCTGTCATTACATAGTAATAATAGCCAAAAAACAACAGAAGTATTAATAGTCAGTTATTATTACAATGTAGTAAACATATATTGTCCAATAACACCAAATATTTATTTACTACTTCAGTCTCACAATAAACAAATGATACAGTTAGTATAATTATCCATTCTTTCCTAAGGACCATAGATACTTAGTGATGACCCTAGCGTTAGGCAGCTGGACATCATCACTTTTAAAACAAATATGCACTATACATGTGTGTAATCAGGTGCCATTTACGTAAGTACTAGGAAGTTTCAGCTTATCCTAAGTACTGCACTGTGCCTTAACATTGCCAGGTACCAAACACAATTGCTAATTTTCATGCAATGATCCTTTTTCTATTAATTAAGCTCCTCAAAATTAAAAAAAAAAAATCCATTATGTTTAGAATGACACTTCTCCTCTATCCCTCTATAGATCAGTCAGCTTTGACCCAAAGAATGTACTCACCTGCTCCTTTTCTTTACCTGACCCTTTCTTTGTCTACAGATTCCTAAGCTCTGCATGTGTTGGAGTTTCCTCTATCTTTTGCTTCATCACCAACACAGTTTTTCTCTGTGTATTCAGTTATAAGTTTGCATGTAACTATTCTCAGAGTGTGCTTAGTAAACCGGTCCACCAGAAAACGTCCATAAGTGGTCATCTATGGTGTGAATATATATTAATATACATTACTGTAATTAGGCTACCTTATTTGGGGAATAAAACGCATCTTTGAAATAAGCATTTTACCAGTTAGTTTTGTTCAGCGTAATTCTATGGAGGTTGTCAGATCTGGGACAAATGTAATATATTGGCTGTTCTGTGCGTTTTATAGAACCACTGGAGGTCGTTCTCTAACTGTAGCCTCAGTGGCTTATGTTCTTTTCAAGAGAAAATCCAGACTTTAAGTCCCATTGCTGCAGACGCTGATTTGTAAAAGTATTCTGAGACTGTACAGAAGAGGCAAAGGCAATACAAAATACAACTCCCACTCTATGTTTCTATATTTCTTTTTTATTCCCCTTGGAATTGCATTTGCAGAATTTCTTGGCTGGTTGCCAGTCCTATCCTAAGACACTTTAGAGTGCTCTTGACAATGCTGTTCATTCATTATATGAATACAAAAACCGTGAGCAAAGGAAGCCTGAAACTTAGCTCACTGATAATTGCTTCTTTATTTTCCTGAATGTTTCTTTGCAAGCATAGCCAAATTTAACATCCTGGTTTCTCTTTAGCTGGTGAGAGTCTAAATCTTCCCTGAACAGTATCTTTCTAGTGGATATAGGGTATGTCCACTCTGCTAGCTTGACCCCATCATTTCAGCATGGCTATGCATGGATATTTTAGTTTTGAAGTTTTTGTTGTGATGATTTTCACTCTTGCTTTATGAAATCAAATATTTCTAATATTTTGTATAGATTTGATGGTTCTTCATAGAAAATATACTTTTTGGAGAAAACTCCATTGCATCAGTTTAATGGTTCCATCTATTATTAGTACATTGTATTTAAACTATTACTATTTAATTGTCCTATTTCATTTATATTTTGAATATAAGTATTTTCATCAGGATATTGAAACTTTTACAACTATTATTTGATTCATTTATTTGCTTTATTCCATCTGAAAATTTTGGCAATTATACTTAATTGTGATGGGTTTGCTATCCTGGATGTTATGATATCAGGGCTAATTGTCACAGGTTAAAAACATTGGCAGATTTATAATTCAAAAATACATTTTATTCTATCATTATTTTTGAATAATCACTCTTGTTTTCAAATGTTATTTTAAGTAATTTTATGTGTGTGTGTGTGTGTGTGTGTGTGTGGTGATAACATTTAAGATCTACTCTTTTAGCAACTTTCAGGTATATAATGCAGTATGATTAACTGTAATGACCATGCTGAATATTAGATCCCCAGAACTTATCAATCTCATTGGCTATTTTCATATTTGTAGTTCATATTTGGAAAAAAAATGCTTCTCAGTGACTTGAATAAGAAAAACATGTTGTAGGGGCGCCTGGGTGGCGCAGTCGGTTAAGCGTCCGACTTCAGCCAGGTCACGATCTCGCGGTCCGTGAGTTCGAGCCCTGCGTCGGGCTCTGGGCTGATGGCTCGGAGCCTGGAGCCTGTTTCCGATTCTGTGTCTCCCTCTCTCTCTGCCCCTCCCCCGTTCATGCTCTGTCTCTCTCTGTCCCAAAAATAAATAAACGTTGAAAAAAAAAAAATTAAAAAAAAAAAAAAGAAAAACATGTTGTAATTATATACCATCACTGTCTGTAATTTCTGCCCAAGTGGAAGTGATTAAAAATAGAACACTTCTTTCCTTGGAAATCATCCTCATATTTGCTTCCCTGGATGGAGGATGTCTTTTACTTGAGTACCATGACTCAAATCTATGGGTATATGATGTTCCTTGAATTTAAAGTCTTCTATTTTATATAGAGTTCTCTTCTTATTAACCAGTCCCCTCATTATTCCAATCCCCTGTGATCATTAAACTTAAAAAAAATAATGTTTATTTATTTTTGAGAGAGAGAGAGAGAGAGAACACGAGTGAGGTGGTGGTGGGGTACAAAGAAAGAGGGAGACACAGAATCTGAATCAGGCTCCAGGCTCTGCACTGTCAGCACAGAGCCCGATGGGGGGTTCGAACTTGTGAGCCCCGAGATCATGACCTGAGCTGAAGCTGGACACTCCACTGACTGAGCCCCCCAGGAGCCCCTAAACTCTTTACATAAAACTCTTCCTATGCAAATTATCCTGTGGTTTCACTCTCCTCATTGGACCTTTATTGCTACAATAGAATATCATGATTTACTGAAAGTAAGAGCTTAGAATTCGTGGCAATATTGAATGGTGGGCAGTTGATACAAAGATAAGTCATGTCCATATACGGCTGCTAACAATTCCTTCTAATCTATTTGCACATACTACTGCTCACATATGGGATAAATCTATTCATATTCCCAAAGTTCGGACCAGAACTGATGGATAATATGTGACAGCAGGGATGCTTTATTGTGGGACCCAGTAGGCATGCCGTATGGCAGTCATGCTAGGCTGCTGAATAAATAAAGACCATGTGGAAAGTGTACTGGAAAATAAAAGTCCGTCTCCCATTCGCTGAGCTGAATGCAGCTTTGCGGAGACCCTAAGTGAGACTACCAGAATAACAGCATAGCTGAGCTTGGGAAAACTCACAGAATTGTGAGTAATAATAAATTGCGGTTTTTGGATTGGTTTGGGAAGGAGAAACAAAGAACTAAATCAGCAGTTTGGGAACCACGGCCGCACTTCGATAGTGTATTGTTAGAGGCCTGAGTAGGCCGGGATACATCAGCCAGGCTTCTCACAGCCCTGACCCTTATTTATCTCTCTTCTTCAAAGAACTTTTGTCTCAGGCAGACTTTGTTTAAAAGTCCTATATAAACGTTCAGAATCCTACAATAATTCTTATTACTCACCCGGTTCACCTGGTAATACCAGTAATTAGTTGAAACATGGTGTCTATTTCTTGTAGGCATGGCAGGTGTCATGGTAACCTGGTGATTATAAAATTAAACAAGATACACAGATAAGCTGCATAGAGATAAATTAGATACTTTGGAAGACGTCGGTGCAAATGACCTGATCCTGCAATACAACTTCCTAATAGATTAGATATACGTGGATGATAAAGCACATAGAAAAATAGGTAGATTACAATGCCCCAACTTGTGAGTGTGTAAGTAATGATGCCCTACCTGTGGAAAATGTTTAAGATGAAAGTTCAGGAAACCAGTGAAGAGAATCTTCATGTTTAAATTAATCACTTCGATCAGATTTAAAAAAAAAAAACAAAAACTTTTTTAATGTTTATTTATTTTTGAGAGACAGACTGTGAACAGGGGAGGGGCAGAGAGAGAGGGAGACACAGAATCTGATGCAGGCTTCAGTCTCTGAGTTGTCAACATAGAGCACTGCGCGGGGCTCAGACCCACCGACTGCGATCATAACCTGAGCCGAGGCTTAACTGATTGAGCCACCAGGCGCTATACTTTGATCAGATTAAACACTTGACAAAATGACTTATTTCTCATTGAGGTTTAAGTAAACTTGCTTTTTTAATTATTTTTTTTTAAAACACATTATACCTCGCTGGCAACTTTTAACCCAAGATGGGCAAAAGCTGAAGTACATAGAATGAGTAATGAAGAGTTCACTCAACCAAAACGACAATTACCTACTGTAGGTGGAGACAAATGTCTTCTCAGGGCTCATTAATGTTGGAACTCCAAGAGTCCAAGGTCTTGGTTAGTTGACGTGATCACTTCTGTTTGAAGCTGCTGCAGGAGTCGAGTTTCTCACAATGGCAGCCGTGGCAACATTGGCAAGAAGCCCTTTCAAACACAAGAGGCCAAATAGAGGAAAACAAAAGAAACAAGTTGCTATGAATTGAATTGTGTTCATCAAAAAAAGATATTTTGAATTTCCCAATACCTTAGAATACTTAGCATATGACCTTATTTGGAAATAAGGTCATTGCAAACATAATTAATAAAATTAAGAGGAGATCATTCTACCAGTTGGATGGACTCTTAATTCCGTAAAACAGGTGTCTTTATGAGAATATGATCAGATAAGGCTGAAACACAGGAAAGTGCCATGTGAATGAAGTCTGAGAATTGGAGAAGTATATCTGAAAAGCAAGTAACAGCAGAGATTCCTGGCAGACCTCCAGGAGCCAGAAGAGGCAAGGAAGAATTTTCGTACAGATTCCAAGGGAGCACAGCACTGCAGGCACCATGATTTTAGACTTCTGGTATCTAGAACCGTGAACCAATAAATATCTTTTGTTTTAAGCCATGTTGTATGTGGTACTTCACTACTGCCCCCCTCCCCCCAGGGAATTAGTAACAAAGGTCAATTGCTACCTGTTGACAATACCAACAATAGAATTGTTTCAGTGCTCCTCATTGGATTTATTCCTTTATTCCTGCAGATCCATGACCCAAATTCTCTTAATAGAGATCATGAATTCTATGCCTAAATCCAAATGTTTCTTTCTTTTCTAAAAAAATTTTTAACGTTTATTTATTTTTGAGAGAGAGACACACACAGAGCCCAAGCAGGGAAAGGACAGAAGAGAGAGAGAGAGAGAGAGAGAGAGAGAGAGAGAGGGAGGGAGAGAGAGAGAGAGAGAAAGAGACAGAATCTGAAGTAGGTTCCAGGCTCTGAGCTGTCAGCACAGACATGACATGGGGCTCGAACCCATGAACTGTAAGATCATGACCTGAGCCGAAGCCCAACGCTCAACTGAGGTACCAGACGCCCCAAATCCAAATGTTTCTGATGAGTATTGACCTTCAAAAAATATCGGGGAGTTTAGGGAACCAGATTACTATTAATGATGAGGGATGTTGAAGAGATAGAGTCTGAGACATCTGAACTTTCTAAGGGTCCATATTGGACATAGAGAACCAAGTGATTTTCTGTAGAGGATTTCACATTCTTTCAGCTGTTAATGGGATTGGTTTGTTGTAATTCTAGGGGAGAAAAAGGGTTCTTACCTGAAAGAAGCAGAGAAAGAATGCAGGGACTTCTTTGCACATGCAAAATGTCAGTCCTCAAAGTATTCCTGCCACAATAAAATCATAAATATTAAATCATTAGTGCCATATTTCAGAGCAGATAAGTACCATTTTAATTCTAATATAGAAATCATAAGGGTAGGTTATGCCCAATGGCAACATCATTCCAATGGTGACCTCAATTTGGCTGTTACAAACATCAGATGAGTTGTGGCCATAATGTATGGAATACAATTAGAGTTAAAGGTTTTTTAAAACATTTTTTAAATGTTTATTTATTTATTTTAAGAGAGAGAGAGAGAGAGAGAGAGAGAGAGAGAGAGAGAGAGGTACATAGACAAAGGGAGAGAAAATACCAGGCAGGCTCTGTGCTGTCAGAGGTAAACCCGATCTGGGTTCCCATCCAGCACACTGTGAGATCATGACCTGAGCTGAAACCAAGAGTCGGATGCTTAACTGAATGAACCATCCAGGCGCCCCTGATTTAAAGATTTTTAAAAGGGGGCACCTGGGTGGCTCAGTGGGTTAAGCGTCTGACTTCAGCTCAGGCCATGATCTTATGGTTAGTGGGTTCGAGACCCATGTCAGGCTCTGTGCTGACAGCTCAGAGCCTGGAGCCTGCTTCGGATTCTGTGTCTCCCTCTCTCTCTGACCCTCCCCCACTTGCACTCTGTCTCTCTCTGTCTCTTGAAAATAAATAAGTGTTAAAAAAATATTTTTTTTTAAAAAAGGTGGTGGTAATTATATAAGAACTGTCACCACATTTTTACATTGAAAGATGATTCTTAATCACATCTGATTGGTATGCAGTCATTGATTTGGCTTATGTGATCTTATGCATCTCTGTTAATGCTGGATATCAAGAGCAATTTTCTTTTTTCTTGCAGGGCCAGCAGTTTGATTTACTGTTCGTTCAGCCACCTGGGTATTTAAATAATCTGGCACGATATCATAATTGAGTAAGGCGGGCTTTAAACAGGTGGTCTAAACCTAATTCGAATGCTAAAGTTACTCATTTTATTGAGGCCATATTAACTGAAAGTAATTGTTAAATAATTGTGTTTGAGACCCTGTCTTTATTTATTTTGTTGGAGAAAAGGATGAGATATTAAGTAGAAAATAAGTTGTAGGCCCTCCCAAACAATATAGCCCCAGTGACCCAGGCCAAATGTACTCCAGATCTGACAAAATCTTTTATTTTTTTGTCCCTTAAGCATTTTAATAATGCTTAAAAAACAATTTGTTTATTTTACTTCTGAACATGGCATATCTCATATCTAATGTGATTGTTTCTTTCATCATATGAATAAAATGTGTAAAAAGAAACGTATTTTTTAAGGTTTATTTATTTAAAAAAATTTTTCTATAACGTTTATTTATTTTTGAGACAGAGAGAGACAGAGCATGAACGGGGGAGGGTCAGAGAGAGAGAGGGAAACACAGAATTGGAAGCAGGCTCCAGGCTCTGAGCTGTCAGCACAGAGCCCGATGCGGGGCTCGAACTTAACAGACTGCAAGATCATGACCTGAGCCAAAGTCGGACGCTTAACCGACAGAGCCACCCAGGAGCCCCAAGGTTTATTTATTTTTGAAGTAGAGAGAGAGCCAATGAGGGAGGCACACAGAGAGAGGAAGACAGAGAATCTAAAGGAGGCTCCATGCTGAAAGCAGAGAAACCAGTGTGCAGCTCGAACTCATGAACTGTGAGACATAACCCAAGCTGAAATCAAGAGTCAGACACTTCACTGACTGAGCCACTTAGGTGCCCAGAAACATAAGTCTTGAACAATGTGGTGTCAAAGTCCACAAGCATGTGTTCCATCTTCTGGCCTCATGTATCCACTTATTCAATGGATACTAGACACTGAATACTGTTCTAGAAACCAATGTCATAATCACAATTACAATATCCTCGAGGCGATTATATTCTAAGCAAAGACAAACAATACATTTTTTAAAAGTATAAATACATCATTAACAGATGTTAATAAATACTAGAGGGAAAAATTAAGCACAGTAATTAATTAGAGAGTAATAGAATAAAGATACTTTTTAAAATATATAGGGTGGTCAGGAATGGTCGCACCATCAAGGTTATACTTAAGGGAGATATTGCAGTGGCCAGAGAGGCTACACTGAAGAGAATGGAGGTGACCAGAAAGTGAAAACTTTAATTTTAATAGGTATGGCACATACAGGATCCAACACTTTGACAGTACTTCTTACATCAGCTAGTCTCCCAGTATAGCTAGAAAGGGTCATGAGTTACTATTTCTGGATAGTCTAAAAACTTTGCAGTCATTCCTTAAAAATGTTGTCAAGCTTATGGACTGTTTTACTAGCATTGCTTCTCAGATCTTAGGAGATGATGAATCGGGGCATTATAGGAGACGATAGAATTAAAAATAGTTTTCATAACATGTATATACATTCAAAAGTATTCCTCAATAACATTTATTGACATATATTCTTAGATTATGGTAAGAGATTGTCCAATTGTTCATGCCATTGGCCTTTTAATAATTGGAATGATTGATAGACACAAATTTCTGTGAACCAACCATTATAGGCTGACTTGGTTGTGATTAAGACAAAGTTGAAACCTTTGTTTCCTATGTCGATTCTCATGTAGGCTTTGTTAAACTTCATATTAAATAAATATTTATTGATGCTCTGACAATACCAAAAGCCTTTTTGAACAGCCCAAAACTCAGACACAATCCATAGTGTATGCCAATGCACTACGGTTGGAGGAAGAATTACTGTCCATTATCTTTAAATTCAATTTAGAAATTTTTGACTTAGCAATAAACATACTTCTAGGAGACTACAGAAAATGCTACAGAGAAAAAATTATCTTGTAAGATCCATGGTTGGTTGAGTTGCCTGGGTTGAGTTGCCCACATCTCTATAGAGGCCTGAATATTTAGGAAAATAATTAATCTTACATAAATATTTAGAATTTTCTAGTTGGTCTTTCTTTTTCCAATTTAAGTCTGGTGTATCAAATAGCTTGCTGCCACTTCTCAAAATTAAAATTACAAATTATAGATGTGCCTAACCCAAATAGCCCTCACCATCAGGATATTGGAGAAAAGCAACAAAATATACTGAAATTTTATGGGAAAATGACAAAATTTACTGTTCATCTGGTAACCCCGAATTCAACCATATAATATCAATTGTATGCATGCTGGCTCTCTAAAGAGATGGAATATAAGTAACTATAGTCCTGGATCTACTTTGATTTATATTTTATGTTACTTGGACCAAACCAAATGGTCACTGAGAATGTTCATTGGCATCTAGGTAACCATGAACTCAGCAAATACTTAATAGATCTTTCACTACGAATAAGAAGGGTAGACTCAATTTTGGAGGATAATTAGAAGTATCATTCTGTTTTCAGTTAAAATGTATATATCATAAGGAAGATATAGAGTTGAAATTATATGTGTCCGGGGCGCCTGGGTGGCGCAGTCGGTTGAGCTTCCGACTTCAGCCAGGTCACGATCTCGCGCTCCGTGAGTTCGAGCCCCGCATCAGGCTCTGGGCTGATGGCTCAGAGCCTGGAGCCTGTTTCCGATTCTGTGTCTCCCTCTCTCTCTGCCCTTCCCCCATTCATGCTCTGTCTCTCTCTGTCCCCCAAAAAATAAATAAAAGTTGAAAAAAAAATTTAAAAAAAAATTATATGTGTCCAACAGTGATATATATATATATATATATATATATATATATATATATATATATTTCATCTTAATTTCTATGGACATACAAAGGTATGATCTGTGACAAAGCTCAGAATCCATCTGTTTCTAAAATATAGAAATAATTGGGGGAAATGATGTTCTAGGAAAATTGACCCTCTCACTTTAGCTTGAGGAGTTTTGAATTTTCAAATGTAAAAATTCTGCTGTCTTCGATAAAGGTTGGGGTTAAAGTACTTGAACCAGTAATTCTCAAATTAGCCCCTGTCCACACAGGAAAAGAAGAGATGGAAGTAAGAAGCAGGCCGATCCAGATTGGTAGGTGGAAGTTTTAATAAGCAAGGAACCTTATGGACCAAGCTTATCTTGGGTGGTCACAAGATGGATCGATCTCCACACCTGATGTCAGAATCTTTAAAGTTCATAGAGAGGCCTTAACCAGCTACAGTTACGTATGCCGTCCAGATGATCTCAACACCTTACTCTCTCAAGGCTGTGTCCTTGAAAGGGCTCCTGTTATGGGAACAGTGGGTAGAAAACCTATGCTTGAAGGACTGGGAGGGTGAGGAGCCTCAGATTGCCTGAGTCCAGCTCGAGGGTCAAGTGGTAGTCACTTCCCCTTGTTTACCTGACGTTTTAAAGGCACATTAATTAAAAGGGCATTTACATTTCTTTTCAATGCCCTTTGCTGAAGACAATTATTTAACTTACAGAGTAAATCAAACAAGATTACTCTGTTAAATGAAATATTTTACCCAAATGTGCTTATAAAGAATTAAAGAAAATTAAAGTGAAACATGTAAATTAATTTTAAAGAAACTTGAATGAAAACTTAAATTATCTGTAGACAGAGATGAAACATGAATGAGATGGAGTAGAGCATTAATTTTTTTTTTCCAACCTCCAAACTGAGCAATTCATTGGAAAGTACCAGGAGGATTATCTTCTAACAAGGCACTGGAATTGTGTGTGTGTGTGTGTGTGTGTGTGTGTGTGTGTGTTGTTATTTTTGTGAAGATTATGGACAATGCCTGATATTTAGCATTTTTGTTCATCTGGGGAATATGGCCAACAAGTTTAAAATGAGTTTGTCTTTCACATCTGGAGAAAAAAAATCATTAATATAAACCCAGTTCATTTGCTGGATCATGGAGAACTTGCCTTCTTTTACCAATTTTAGGGAGTGACAGGTAAAAAGCACTCAGTTCATAAACCAATGCATCCAGATTCAACTCTTCTCTTATGCAGTCGCTTGCTTTGTTTTGGTTTCCCATAACTTCCACTCTCCCTTCTTGTCTTAAACTTTATCTCTAATGGGACCATTGTCCTGAGTATATTGGATTTTTCTGGCACAAATCCTAATTCCATATATTTAAAAATGACAAATTAAAATAAGTTCTCAAATTCACCTCAGTATGTGTCACTAGTCTCGAAATTTGCATTCTCTTTATGGAAAAATCATATGTAGTAAGTTGTTTTTTTGATGTTTAAAACAGTTTGTAAGAGGAGTAAAATGACATTATAAAACATCTAACTTTCATTTATTGGAATAATTGACATTCCATAGTAACTATTTTCAGATGCTGTTTGTAGGAAACATGCTTTCAAGAAATAGCCTTTTCATTTCTCATTTTGATATTTTACTAAAGATACTGATTTTTAAGTGACAACTGCAATTTTCAACTTTAGTTCTAAAAAGCAGTTTTTATAATCCATTTTCTAAGCTGTATCTGAAGCATGATCTCAGTTTTAATTTGGCCTATGTATTAAGTATAAGAAGCTTGCTTTTACTTGCTAAGAAAATTTAAAGTAAATTAAATAGTATGAAACAAATATTAATTGGAAAAATACTTATATTTTCTTAAATATTCTTCCAGTATTATATTGTAGAATTAAAAAAAACATATGCATTATTACATTTTAGATTAAAAAATGCATTTTGCAAGATGCTAATATAAAATGTTCTAAAATAACTTTATATTATATTTCATGTAAAAATGGTGAAAAAATATTTAAAAATTCAGTTATAAAATTAAAAAGTCACAGAGATGAAAAACATATCATGGGGATATAATCATTAATATTGTAATAATGTTGTATGGTGACAGATGGTGACTGTATTTATTGTGGTGAGCACTAAGGTATAGCATTTTCAAATCATGAGATTGTACACCTGAAATGAATATAACTTTGTATTTCAACTATACTTTAACAATAATAAAAAAACTTGTAAGAAATTTTATAAGATTATTTACCTATAATAAAAAATTATTATAGTTTTGCTATGAGACTATGATACTGAATGTTTTAAAAAATTTACAGGTTAGGGGCGCCTGGGTGGCGCAGTCGGTTAAGCGTCCAACTTCAGCCGGGTCACGATCTCGCGGTCCGTGAGTTCGAGCCCCGCGTCAGGCTCTGGACTGATGGCTCAGAGCCTGGAGCCTGTTTCCGATTCTGTGTCTCCCTCTCTCTCTGCCCTTCCCCCGTTCATGCTCTGTCTCTCTCTGTCCCAAAAATAAATAAACGTTGAAAAAAAATTTTTTTTTAAATTTACAGGTTAGAAAAATCTCTCAACCCCAGTACATTTGTGGATGAGTCTCTAGGAGACCAGGAATGTATGTCATTTTTGAGGTTAGATACAATATAAACCTGAATGAAGATACTGCACGGACAGTGGTTTTAGAAAACCCAAGGACAATGGGCTCAGTATATAACTCCTTTTTAAAGAACACCTATTTATTTATTTTGAGAAAAAGAGAGAGTGAACAGGGTAGAGGCAGAGAGAGAGAGATACAGAGAATCTCAAGCAGGCTCTGCACTGCCAGACTAGAGCCATCATGGGGCTCAAACTCACGAACCATTTATCATGACCTAAACCGAAATCAAGAGTCAGATGTTTGGCCAACTGAGCCACCCAGGTGCCGCTCAGTATATCTCTTTCAAAAAAACTCCTTAAAAAGACAGAATCTTTACTATCACAGTGATGGCTGGATATAAATTTAGGGAAAAATCTAGAATGACTCTCATATTTTTCATTCGACTGAGTTCATTGTATTTGCATTCACCCAAATACCCCACCATTTGGGATATTTAAGAGGAACAAATATCATTGCAGAAGGGAGGGAAGGGGAGAGCTAGAGATAGCTCTATGGGGATAGAGAACTGAAGTTAGGGTGGTAATTAGCATTCATCGTCCTCTGGATGCCTTGCTGTGCTAATGACTTTACATACATTGTTTCTCTTAATCTTCCAAAAAATCTCATATTACATTCTGAAATCCTATTTTTTGAATTAACTAATTAATTAATTTTTAAAGATTTTATTTTTAAGTAATCTCTATGCCCAACGTGGGGCTCGAACTTACAACCAAGATCAAGAGTCGCATGGTCTACTGACTAAGCCAGCAGGGGGCCCTCTAATATCCCATTTCAGAAATGATCTCTCAGAGGAGCATAAAGGCCACTTCCCAAATTTTTCTACAGAATTAAAAAATGAAGTAGTAAATGGCAAAACTTCAACTCCAGCGCAGGTCCTTCTGCAAATCCTGGGAGGGTCCCCTGAAATGTACTGTTTCCTTTCAGTGGCCAGGAGAAATCGAGCAGCTGAGATAGAGCTCTGGGAAACACTCACTTTAGAAATGCAGAAAGGAGGGGCACCTGGGTGGCTCCGTTGGTTAAGCATCTGCCTTTGGCTCTGGTCATTGTCTCACCGCTGGGTTAGTGAGTGAGCCTCCATCAGACTTTCGACTGTCAGCACACAGCCAGCTTCGGATCCTCTGTCCCCTCTCACTCTGCCCCTTCCCCGCTCGTGCGCTCTCTCTCTCTCTCTCTCTCAAATAAAATTAAAAATTAAAAAAAAAAAAAAATTAAAAAGCGCAGAAAGGAAAACATCCAAAGGAAACAGTTGAAGAGTAATTCCAAGAAAAGGAGGAGTCTCAAGAAAAAGTGGAATGGAAAATACATACTATTTTTCAGTGAGTTTGATTTTGAAAAAGAAGAAAATTTGAACGTATTATGTAGGACAAATACTATGACCATGGAAGGCTGTGCCACAAGTTTGTAAAAAGAGTAGAGTCTCCAAGGTTTGAGATAAGGGAGGTAGAAGATGGTCAAAAATGTTTTACTCTCTCAGGATAGTTGCACATGTCGTACTGGGAAAACATGGTTTTAGCCATGTCAGAGCAGCAAATGCTCCACAAGATTATCTTTAAATTTAGGCAACAAGCCAAGCTTCCTGATAGTGATGGACTAGCATTTAATTAAAGTGAATTAATTCTGGTTTTTAATAACAGAGGACAGAAATAAACATTGGTGAAAACAACTTCATTCTAAATGTGCTAATGTTTATTCAAAAGATGGTCAAAAGGCTTAGAAATATAATTATGTCTATGATAGAATAGCATGTTAGAGATTGATTAAAAATAAATCTGTGGCAAATGGGATAATATTAATACTATTATTGGGGAGAATATATTATGATCAAGACTCAACTATAATATCTAATTTTAGTAATTGCACAATTTGATAGCATTATTTCTGTTTTAGCATAAGCAACTAATCTCATAGTTGCTAAATTATTAGTTGGATTCTCTTAGCTGGGAAATTGGAGAGCTGGAATTCTAATCTGGTTTAGCTGAAAGACCCACTTTTTCTTTTCTTTTTTTTTTAATGTTTTATTTATTTGAGGGAGAGAGAGAGAGAGAGAGAGAGAGAAAGAGAGAGAGAGAGAACAAGCAGGGGAGGGTCAGAGAAAGAGGCAGACACAGAATCCAAAGCAGGCTCCAGGCTCTGAGCTGTCAGCACAGAACCCAATGCAGGGCTCCAACACACTGTTGGATTCAATATGCTAGTATTTTGTTGAGAATTTTGCAACCATGTTCATTAGGGATATTGGCCTGTAATTCTCCTTTTTAGCAGGGTCTTTGGTTTTGGACAACTTCATAAACGAGTTTTAAAGTTTTCCTTCTATTTCTAATGTTTGAAACAGTTTGAGAATAGGTATTAACTCTTCTTTAAATGTCTGGTAGAATTCCCCTGGAAAGCCATCTGGCCCAGAACTCTTGTTTGTTCTGAGATTTTTGATTACTGATTCAATGCCTTTACTAGTTAGGGGTCTGTTCAAATTTTCTATTCTTCCTCTTTCAGCTTTGGTAGTTTGCTAGTTTCTAGGAATTTGTCCATTTCTTCCAGATTACCCAGTTTGTTGGCATGTAATTTTAACCAGTGAGAACCACTGAGACTTCTGACTGCAAAAAATGCAAGATAAGAAATTGATGTTATTGTAAGCTACTAATTTTGTGGCACTATTTTGCAGGATCAATAAAAAAAAATTAACATAGCCACTTAAAGGCCTGTTATTATCATTACGTGGCTCTTATAAGTCCCAGAGTCTACCTTTCTTCTTCTTTCAAGGAGTCCTTTGAATTTAGAAAAAAGGTTCTTGAGGCTGATGTTTGATAGCTCCGCCTCAAATGTTTCTATAGGTTAGACCACAGCCTCAGCCACTCTGTCATTTCTTGTCTTCAGGGACTCAGAGATTCATTCCTCTTACCAGATAATCTCCCTGCCACACACCCCAGTTGAGGCATGCATTTGATGATCATATTTATCTTTACAGCACTGTCACTACTCAGTTCTTATAATACTGCAGCAGATTGTGTGTTGGTAACTTTTACTTAAGATATTGTAGAAAGTATAGGGAAGGTAATGCCATGTAGAGCAGGGGGCACCTTAATAGACCATATTAGTATCACTATTTCTGAAAACCCTTCTGCCGTTGTACAACTTGAAATGTGTGATAAATATTTTTGCCTTTTTTCCTCAGATACCAAACCCAACCCTCAACTTCTCTTACTCGTTCAGTCATTCAAGAGAAAGCCATTTAGTTGTCTTCTTGCAGCCTCTACTTAAGTTTTCCATAATTAATTTAAGGGGTTCTTGTAAATCAGAGCACTGTATATTATACATTATATATTAATATATTAATTATATATAAAATGATATATAATTATATGATAATATTTTATGTATGTGTACATTCCCTTCCAGGGAGTGTTCTAAAGTTTGAGTTCTATTTTCTCTAAATTTCAAAAATAACACTGGAACCTACAGGAGAGTTTTAAAACTGAAATTGGGAATGCCTCATGCTCAGCAGTATTCACACTTCTCTCCCTTTCTCCATTGCATTCTTTCCCATCTTTCCTCCTTTTACTTATTTGAACTTGATAATATATACCCTTTGATAATCTTTGCTCTTACATTTTAGCCATGTTGATGATTCCTGAGGAAAGACAGAATTTGAAAAAAAAATAACATTTGCATCCTAGAATGGGAGAGGACCATTTCTGTTTTCTTCCTTTTTTTTTTTCATGATTGTTTATTTTTGAGAGTGAGAGACACAGAGCATGAATGGGAGAGGGGCAGAGAGAGAAGACACAGGATCCCAAGCAGACTCCAGACTCTGAGCCTGGTCAGCACAGAGCCTGATGTGGGGCTTGAACTCACGGACCGAGAGATCATGACCTGACCCAAGATCAGATGCTTAACTGACTGAGCCACCCAGGTGCCCCAGAAGGGGGCCATTTCTAAAAGCAAGATGTAGTTGCTCCCAATTCCAAGAGTATACAAAGACAAGAAATCAATCATATTTCTATTTTGATACTTGAAATTGTCCATGGGTGTAAAAAGAGTTTGTTAATGGCATGGAGGTCATTGTTATTACAGTTCCCAGGGAGGTGATATCTAATCTCGTTGGGAGGGAGTCAGAAAGGTTTTTTGAAGAAAATCAATTACATATCTGTAGATAAGATCCGATCTTTGGACATAAGTGAGAGTGCATTACAGATATAAGAAACAGTGGCACCAATGGAAATAAGAGATGAGAAAACAAGCAACCTATATGTAATACAAAGTAGTATCCAAATTTATACAGAGGTTAAAGGTTGACAAATCCATGACAAATCTTTTTCTTACAACTCTTGTGGCTAATCCAAACCTTTGCCATGACTCTCCTTTCCTTTTCTGCTTTATCCTTATGTTTAGCAAAAGGACTTCTTTCTTTACAGTTCATGGAGAAAATTATGACCATCAGGAAATAGTTCCTTCAGCCTCCTAGTCCTCTACCTATAGAATTATCAGCATAACTACTCCATTGTCCACACTGTAGCAAATGTTACTTTCTAATTGTCAAATCCAGTATATACAATTCTGTTTTACTTGCCAAATGCCTCTATTCTTTAGAAACTATTTCTTTCTGGAAGATATCTGCTCCTTGGATTTCTCTGACTACATACTCTAGTTTTCTTCTAAATTTCTAGCAATTTTTTTCTTCCAGTTCTCTTTCTTGTGTTTGCTTTTACAACTGGGAATTCACCAAAGTTCTAATCTTGAGATGCATCTCTTCTTGCATTAAATATTCTTCCATGGACTATTGCATAAAACTGATATTCTAACCTGACATTAAAATCCAATAATGTCCAAATGTACACCCCACTGCAGACAGTTCTTTGGGGCTCTATATCTATATGTAGTATATTCAGCTCCCCAAGGATATATAGTACTATGTATATATATATATATAGTATATATACTATAGTGTGTGTGTATATATACATATATATACATATATATATGTATGTGTAAATATATATATATACACATATACTATATAATATAGTATATCCCTTCCCCAAGGATCTAATGACATTCTAGTCAATTTTCAGGAGCCATCATTGATGAAGCTAAATCTGGTTAATATAATCATAGCCTTTAAACTTTTCTTGCTAATTTTCTTCTTTGTGGTACAAGAAGAAAGAGGTAAACTTGTTGTTAGCTAATAATATCCCACATTATTATGATACAATTTCTAGAGTAGGAGACAATTTTTGACCTGATAGATTATGTGAAACCATATAATATATCACTACATATTAAGTATTATAACTGTCCTAGAAGTGTGGTAGTGAGGGAAAAATCAATTAGAAGACTTTCTGTATCATGTTCATAATTGGTTACTCTAAAGATAATAATATGTAGTATATATGTTTTGCCTTCACACAACTCCATTTTAGTGGCACCAGTGAGAGTGGCTTGAAGCATATCAGTTTCAATGAGTCCCACTTAAACCTAGTTGGAGAAGACAGAATACAAAAAAAAACACCTAATTTCCTTTTTATGCTTCCAACATCATGTATATTTATAATTGTTAAACTTAAAAACAACCAAATCATGTAAAACCATGTAAAGTATACTTATAAATATGCAGAACTAAAGGTCATTAATAGTGATTTGTGAAGAAATAATACTTTTTAATGTAATATGCCAATATTTGTTAAAGTTGCAAAATTATTAATTCATTTAGTGTTTATTAATCTTATACATTGGATATTTAATTAATATACGTTGACCAAGTACATTCTGAAGTCCATTATTGCTTTATATTAAAAAAAAATACCTTGAAATTATGTGGTCATTCTGTTCCAAAATTTCACCTTAGAAGTCCTTAAAAGTTCCTATATGACAGTCATCAACCTGGATCTGTGCAGTTAGAAATAAAAAGTAATAATAAAAAAAAGTTTGTTGCTGACCAGATGGTATGTATTCTCTCATTTTTGTCAGTCTATTGAAGTTTCAAACATTGCAGGGTTTGATGACACTATAAGATATCACCAGTGGGAAAAGCAGAGGAGGGCAATTGGGCGGTTTATACAGGTAGAACTAAAAATAAAATGAAATATTTCTCTCCCCTTATGTGTTCAAAGATTACATGAGTGAAAATTACCAATTTTATTGATTCAAGTTTCTTACCCAAAGACTCTCAGGACTTGCACTTTTGATGTAGTAGAACTTGTTTGAAATGGGGAAAAAAAGTTTCAAAAGTAGAGACAAATGATATTAGAAACTGACTTATTGCACCCTAACTTGCACACAGGCTGGATCTCTTACTTATGGTGCCTGGCCTTTTCTCCTCAAATTAACTTTGATAAAATTTAAGTGGCTTCCATTTGAATTTTAACAACAAACTTGCTAAACGTCTTCAAATTCTTCATTTAAAAATGTGTTTTTGGTATTATATTTAAAAACCTAACAGGCATCTGAATTTAGAAACACTGAAATCACTTCAAAAAAAAACAGTCTTTCATTTAAAACATGCTTATAAAGAAAACTTTATGTCTAGAGAGTTTCCCAGTTATACTCTTCTGAACTAGTGGGGAATTAATTACCCAAGATTACAAAATCAAATCAGAAAAAGGAAACACTTTCTGATTAGTTGTCTGAGATTTGTTATCCAAATTTAACAAGTGTATCCAAAAAATAATATCTACAGGTCCATCTTTCTAATGAATGTGAATATAAAAATTATAGTCAGAAAATGGCATGTTGAACCAAAGATACATACAAATGATAATACATCATGATTATGGTAAATTTATTTCAGGAATGCTTGGATGATAAAACATGTAAAATTAATCTATGCAATTTATACCAGTGACAGGATAGGAAAGAATATAATGATTATATCTCAATAAATTTTGGAAAAATTAAATGCCCATTAATCACAATTAAAAAAAAAAAACAAAATCCAAAACTTTCAGCAAAACAAGGCAAAATTTTCTCAATCTGTTAAAAATAAACAAAAAATAAACTACAACAAATAGCTTTTTTGTTTGTAATTCTGAAAATCCCTAATATTTTGAATGAGATAAGAATATTCTCCAAACTTGTCATGAGTGTACTACAGATTCTAGTTGGTGCAATTATATAAAGAAAACCGATAAATCTTGCAAGGATTAGAACTAAAGAATAGTCATTATTGTTACATTCTTTATTTTAATTAATTATCAACACTACCATTATTTTGTTTCAATTTTACCTTTATGCATATTGTTATTTTAGAAATAAACACTAAGAGGATCTTTTTCAAAATATTCACTATTTCAAATTTTTTTCTATTCTCTTTTAAAAGGACACAAGATGTGTTTTATACAACTCATTTTGTATGTTGCCTCGCCTTTTTGTTCTGTGGTTTAAATAATTTTTGATACCAAAATTAACAACAATATCAAATGTTCAGTGAGCACCTTCTCTGGGTCAGCCGCTGCTCAGTGTAGAGTTAGCCCAAACCAACAAAAATCCTTGCTTCCATGAAAATTGTTTTGTTGTCATGGTTTTGTTTGTTTATTTTTGGTGTTGTTTTTGTTGTTGTTTTCCATTGTAGGACACAGAAAATAAATGACATGCACAGTAAAGAACAGAATATGTTTGATCATCACAAAAAATAAATGGAAAAAAAAATAAAACTGGGCGAGGAAATAGAAAATGTCTATTACAGACATGGAGCCCACAGATTTAAGTAGAGTGGCTAAGACACTGCACTGGAAAGATGATATTTAAGGAAAGCCCTGTGAGGGCTAAGACAGGAGACCTCTGACATCCTGTGCCCAACATAATGGCATGAAGAGAGCAAAGGCCTTGAACCATGAGCAAGCCTGAAGTGGAATACGGGCCCAGTTAGCTTCTTTGGTGCTTCCCTTGAGTTTTTGTTGGGAGCTCTTTAAGGATGAACGTGGCTAGCTCAGTAGTAGCATCCACACCAATGAGGATTTGAGATTCCGTCCCCTCAAAATTATCCAGGTGTTCTAACTGTAACTGCCAGATAGTTCTGTGAGCTATGTGGGCTCAGGTCTTATTCATCACACTAGCTTTCAAAATCTTCTCTACTATCTGGGTTTTCTCCTTCTCTTCTCTTGACTTAGCATACACATTTACTTTGTTTCGTGCCAGATTTCAAGATGTTTGACAAAACATGATCAATTCAATTAATTACATTAACTATAAATTTATAGTAACATTTTCTACTTAGCAATATTAAAAAAATAAACATCTTTCTTTCTTTCTTTCTTTCTTTCTTTCTTTCTTTCTTTCTTCTTTCTTTCTTTATTCTAAGAGTTGGGAGGGGTAGAGGAAGAAGGAGGGAGAGAATCCCAAGAAGGATCTGCTGTCAGTGCAGAGCCTGATGAGGGGCTTGGACCCACAAACAATGAGTTCACTATCTGAGCCTAAATTGAGTTGGATGCTTAACCAACTGAGCCACCCAGGTGTCCCTTAAAATATAGTTTTAATAAGTACAAATTAACCTATCATAGACAAATCAAAAGTTACTTAAACTGTCATTCACCTAGTATTATGTGTCCATAATTTGGATGTGAGGAAATTAAATCAACTAGTATCGAGGTGTGTTGGATTTTTAAGGGCCCAATAATATATTAACCTATCTGAGACAGGAACCAGGAGTTCTACTAGTAAAGAAAACATGGTTATTTTCACTTATCAAATGAATACTGTAGAAAATGGTTTACTTTAGGACCACATAATTTTTACCTGAAAAGTAAGGTCTTACACGTAGTTCATGACTAAGACCTGACTGAAACACATTCTCTCCGCAGGTTAACAGATCTCCAAAGAAATGAGAAGAGGCTACTAACTCACACATCTTAATTCTGTTTTCTTACATCAACCACTAGAAAAGGTAATGGAGCATAAAACTGGAAGTGATTCTCTAGGGAAGTTCCATCTACAAAGAGATATGAAGCTGGTCAAAAGAACCTCCCTCCAATCCAGAGCCAATTGTTCAGGAATTATGAAAGATACTTTATTAAAAATGTCCCTATGCTTTCCTATACGGTAGTGGATTATGCTATATCAAGAGTAGTTTTTGTTCTGGCTATCATTCACATACCAATTTATAGGATTGGAACACTTCACTTGTAATTTAACATTAACCCTCAGAGTAATAGCAATTCTTACAATTTCCTCAAGTACAATGACTAAATATTTGAGTTTTGAATAGATACCATTTAACACGGATCAGAAGGAATAAAAAGAATGATTTCAGATATATATTTTTTTTCTTTTCAGAGAGAAAAAATTGCTATAGTTTCGTGAGAACATTTTTTTCCAGTGTCTATTCGTCAAGGCTTCCAAAATCTCAGTTATCACTTCCAGTCACTGAATAAATGTAGATGAAGAGCGAAATTCTTCTCTGACCCCTTACACTAATCAAATAATTGCTATATGCTAGACACTGTTACTATACATGAATCACCTCACAAATGATGTACATAATAGAGTTTTTTTCCATTCTGTAAATGTAAGAAAATTTTTTTATTTTTTTAAGTTTATTTATTTTTTGAGAGAGAGAGAAAGAGGGAGAAAACAAGTGTGGGAGGGGCAGAGAGAGGGAGAGAGAGAGAATCCCAAGCCAGCCTGCACTGTCAGCTTGGAGCCCAATGTGGGGCTTGAACTCAAACCATGAGATCATGACCTGAGCAGAAACCAAGAGTTGGATGCTTAACTAATTGAGCCACCCAAGTGCCCCAAAGGCCAAACACATTTAAAAAGTCACAGGAAGTCAGAGGGCTGGTGAGAACTCAAGCCAAGCAGTTGTGCTCTCAGCCGAAGAGTTGAGAAGCCAATCCATGCACAGCACATGTAATATACTGTTATAACATTCTAGTGCTTATTGGAAAGAACAGAAGAGGGCTCACATCCAGGGTCTCCTACTTATGGAATTCAGGGCATTGAATTAGCCTCAATTTCTTCACTAGCAATAGAAATTTAAAAACAGTGTTCAGTACCTTCAATACCTTACAGTATTATTTGGAGAACTAGAAAACACAGGCCCATGCCCATTAACTGAGCCTGATACATACAATTTAGCAGCTACTATTATCACTATAATATGACCTTGTCATCCTCCAGGGGAAGAGCTTTGAAAGTAACCATTTACTCAAAAATATTTCATCTCTAGTATTGAGTATGCAACACAAAAAGTGTTCATTACCTGTCTGAAGGGTTTTAGCCTTCACTACTTTTAACTGTAAGAGGAAAAAGTCCAGGGGTGCCTGGGTGGCTCAGTTGCTTAAGCATCCAACTTCAGCTCAGATCATGATCTCATGGTTTGCGAGTTCAAGCCCCGTGTTGGGCTCTGTGCTGACAGCTCAGAGCCTGGAGCCTGCTTCGGATTCTGTGTCTCCCTCTCTTTCTGTCCCTCCTCCACTCACACTCTGTCTGTCTCTCTTTCAAAAATAAATAAAAACATTTAAAAAAAAAGAGGGAAAAGTCCCCTGAAATACATGGCCTCCAGCAGCTATTTTTATGCAGCGAATATCCAAATCCCTCTTACAGATTATTTTATGGAATTTTCACAACAAAGAGCTTTTCTTTAAAAAAAAAAAAAAACAACTGCCATGTAAAGATAATTTTACTAATATCACATTTTCATGTTTATCAACTCTAACTTGTAGGAAGTTTTAACAGTTTGGGTCAAAGACCATTTCTGTTTTTTTTTTTAATTTTAGTTTTTATTTTTTAAAATGTACATCCAAATTAGTTGGCATATAGGTGCCACAATGATTTCAGGAGTAGATTCCTTAGTGCCCCTTAACCATTTAGCCCATCCCCCCTCCCACAACCCCTCCAGTAACCCTCAGTTTGTTCTCCATATTTATGAGTCTCTTCTTATTTGTCCACCTCCCTGGTTTTATATTATTTTGGTTTCCCTTCCCTAATGTTCATCTGTTTCTTAATGATTTTGTTCTCGTTTTGGTGGCTATGAAAACTCTCTGGTCCATGCCATCATAAAGCTTGTCATTTCCCTTCCTTCTTTAGGCTGAATAATCTGTTTCTTTAAGAATTTCACATATATTGAATTTTCTAATAATTCTGGTCACTTTTAGGATTACTACCTCTACTAAATAGCTTTTATATTGGATTAAGTATTATAAACTATATTGAAAGTTGCCTTAGACATATTTATAGTCTTTAAAATCACAACATGGACCTATCCGGCTTCCAAGTCCACCTCGAATATACCACCTCCATTCTCCATTGTGTCCTACCTCTCATACATTTTGTTGAAAAGTTGAAAGAAATACCCTCCTCTTCACTGATAGGAAGGTACAAGTAAGTCAGTTTTTAAGATATCGAGACAGAATGCCAATACTATAGACAAAGGCTAATCAGCACTATATATACTGCTATGTATATTAATGAAAATCATAAGATGATAATAGTAAATACTAAGAACTGAATATATATGAAGTGATTTAAAATTCAGTCATTCAATAAATATTTAATTAACTCAACAAACGTATTGAACTTCTCCTATTCCTAAGCATTTTTTTCTAGGTAGTGTGAATAAAGCAACGAACAATACAAATATTCCTAACTTTGAGGGACTTTAATAGCAAAGCATAAAAAAAAGAGCTAAGAAGAGAGAGATTACGTATTTTTATACAGTGTATCATTATTGGTGTCTTTTCACGACTCTAGTCCCTTATTTTTATGTGCCTTCTAATTAGAGCTGTAGGATATAGCAAATAATGATCCAAGATGCTGAGTTAAATTTGAAGTTGGATACACAATTTTAAAATATAAGTATGTCCCCTTGGGGCGCCTGGGTGGCGCAGTCGGTTAAGCGTCCGACTTCAGCCAGGTCACGATCTCGCGGTCCGTGAGTTCAAGCCCCGCGTCAGGCTCTGGGCTGATGGCTCAGAGCCTGGAGCCTGTTTCCGATTCTGTGTCTCCCTCTCTCTCTGCCCCTTCCCCGTTCATGCTCTGTCTCTCTCTGTCCCAAAAATAAATAAACGTTGAAAAAAAAAATTTATAAAAAAAAATATAAGTATGTCCCCAATATTGGGATTAATATTCACATAAGGCATGAATCCTTATTTAGTGTTAGTATGTCATTGTTTACTACCATATTTGTAGTAAACTATAAGAAGTATATTATTTAATCAATATTCAAGTTACCTGAACATTCCAGATTGTATCCACCAACTTGAAATGGTCCACCATTCACTCGTAATGATTTAGAATTGCACATGGAAATTAACAACTTTGTTAGACCAGTTTCGAATAAAGTCAATTTTAAAATAACTTTTAAAACAATTTTAATTGTTTAATTGTTTAATTGGAACTTTTAATAGCCTATGTCTGTATTTCCTTATTACATTTTTAATCAATGTTGTTCTAGGTTCTCAAAAATTTCCTTAGTGTCTACTTTGAGCATGCCACTGCTTCTGCTGAGTCTACTTTGCTAAGGTTTTAGTGTTTTCAAGGAAAAATAAACCCAGGAATCTCAGTTGAACCTTACCTGCAAGTTAACTAATGTGTAACACAAAATGTCCCATTATTGTATATGACATAATGGTAGATGAACAGAGACGGCTTCAGCTCCACTAATAGAGTGAAAATATACTGTTATTAATGACTATTTTCTCTTTATAGTTGTGCAAATGTTTCCAGTCTACTCAGTAAAATATTTTTCGATAGATAAATGTTTGTTCACAAAAATTTTATTTTCCGGGGCGCCTGGGTGGCGCAGTCGGTTAAGCGGCCGACTTCAGCCAGGTCACGATCTCGCGGTCCGTGAGTTCGAGCCCCGCGTGGGGCTCTGGGCTGACGGCTCAGAGCCTGGAGCCTGTTTCCGATTCTGTGTCTCCCTCTCTCTCTGCCCCTCCCCCGTTCATGCTCTGTCTCTCTCTGTCCCAAAAATAAATAAAAAACGTTGAAAAAAAAATTTAAAAAAAAAAAAAAATTTTATTTTCCTAGGATACGTATTAGCAAATTTTGCTATAATTGTTACAATATATTAAATAACCTTGCTAATACATAGAAAACAAAAATAAACAGGTAAATTTAGTTTCAAGCTGGGGCTCCTGGGTGGCTCAGTCAGTTAAGCATCTGACATTGACTCAGGTCATGATCTCACCGTTCGTGGGTTTGAGCCCCACTTTGGGGTCTGTGCTGACAGTTCAGAGCCTGCAGCCTGCTTCAGATTCTGTGACTCTCTCTCTCTCTGCCATTCACCCACTCACACTCTGTCTTTCTCTCTCTCTCTCAAAACAAATATTAAAAAAAATTTGGTCTCAAGGGTTTCTTTACAACTCTAAATACAAGAGCCTTTAGTATACAAAAAAGAACAATACTAAAAAGAGGAACATAATGATATACTGTAGGATCTGGTATAAATTATTGTGAAATATTTACCATACTTTCTGTACCTTTCTACTATTATAAAAATATGAAAATGTAATATTATATCTAGATTATATTGATTTTAACAGGTATTTTGAAAATAATGTTTCTTTAAAGTTGACCTTAAGAGCTGGTAATAGATGCTAAATTTGTAGGGCTTATTTTAGTTCATTTAGATAATTTAAAAACACTTTTGTACTTTGGGGTAGATCCTCGTATATTATATAACATATTGTTCTTTTTAAAAAAAATTATGTTTATTTGTTTTTGAGAGAGACACTTAACCAACTTAGACACCCAGGCGCCCCTATAACATATTTTTCTATTAATAGAAAAGAATATATATATATATATATATATATATATATATATATATTCTATGTATGCATATAATATGTGTGAAATTCAATTTTTATATTCATAAGATAACTTTATTGGAAATTTATGAGGAAATAAATTTGTTCGTTCATTGGTAAGAGTCATCCATTAAGCTGATTGTTTTGAACGACCTTAGATATACATAGATTCAAGACATCTAAGCATCTGTGGTGCATATATTTTATTTCACTTTATTTTTATTTATTTATTTTTTTTTTTTAATTTTTTTTTTCAACGTTTATTTATTTTTGGGACAGAGAGAGACAGAGCATGAACGGGGGAGGGGCAGAGAGAGAGAGGGAGACACAGAATCGGAAACAGGCTCCAGGCTCTGAGCCATCAGCCCAGAGCCCGACGCGGGGCTCGAACTCACGGACCGCGAGATCGTGACCTGGCTGAAGTCGGACGCTTAACCGACTGCGCTACCCAGGCGCCCCTATTTCACTTTATTTTTAATAATAATAATTCCTTCCCTGAGTTTTCAACTTCCAGGCAACACATGTGGGTATGTTTTAATGATCTGTTCATAAGTTTATGAAGAATAAATAACTCACTGGGGCGCCTGGGTGGCTCAGTCGGTTGAGCGTCCGACTTTGGCTCAGGTCATGATCTCACGGTCCGTGAGTTCGAGCCCCGCGTCAGGCTCTGTGCTGATAGCACAGAGCCTGGAGTCTGTTTCAGATTCTGTGTCTCCCTCTCTCTCTGACCCTCCCCTATTCACGCTCTGTCTCTCTCTGTCTCAAAATAAATGTTAAAAAAAAATTAAAAAAAAAAATAACTCAGGAAACAAGTGACCTAACAGAGACATGGAAAGGTTGCATGGGTCATAGATGAGATACAGAGTTGCTTGCCTTGTATTTTCAAAATTTAGTTTGTCAGTGATACACTTTGCAATTGTTGATGCCTGAATGTATTTTCCTTTGAATGTAAGGCTCATAGTCAATAAATAGCCAACCAATGAATAAATAATGAAGGGGAAATACTCTTTCCCAAACATAGACTATTTCCTTTAAAATTCCTTCATTTTTGTGAGGCCACTATAGGCACTTAGGTCTGTCAGGCCCCTGGGCATTCTGGACCACTTTTAAAACACTCTTTGGTTAGAATTTTCTTATTTCTGTAAATAACAGCTTGAGGAAATTCAATTCAGCTCACCATGTCTCTTATCACCAGAAAAGGAAATTTAAAGTATTTTTAGCTGAGGTTTTTTTTTTTTCTTTTTAAAGAAGTTTTGCTTACCAAATATAACATGCGAATTAGCTCTAATTATTCATTTTGTTCATGGGGCTCAGTAATTAAAGTAATTACCCAATTAACCATGTCAAAGCATTCATTTCCACCCCTTGAATCAGAGTTTTCATATCTTTAGAGTCGCATTCAATGAAGTAACTAATGTCTCACATACATTTCTCCCTCTGAAGCAGTGCAGTGAACACATAGTTAATGTCATCAAGGGAGTTTATTATCTAGAAAGAATGACGACTTACAATCAGCAACCTTAAATAATCTAATGTAGTAATAAAAACCATGCCCAATACAGTTATCCTTGCAAATTAAATGCAGTTCAGAGCCAGAAAGTGATACTTGATTAAATGAGGGAATGATTTATCATGAGCCATGCTGACATTAGAGAAGTGTACTCTTCTTTACTCATCGTCCCCTACTTGGACAAGGCACACGCTAAAACGAGGAAGAACTAAAATTTATCTTCAACTTTACAATGTCTAAAGGTAACGTAGAAAATGCTAAGAATTTTCTAATTGCCTTATGCAGTTACATGGATTGTATGGCGTTCAAATTTATTTAATTTGACAACGCACAGTTATTAGCATTTTGTGCACTTTGTGCCGACATTCTACGTTTACTCTGCATCAAATAAAACTCAAGGAACACACCCAGAAGTTGAGAAATTTACTCCTGGTCATACAATTACAACTACAGAACGTATTAGTAGTATTAGTTGTATTAGTAGAATCTCCTCATAAAACATTAACTAACATCAGAAAAATCACCATGTGCTGAACATGTTATATTTTTGGTTGCAAGATCTTAAGAAATCATTGAAAAATTTCCACCCCTGGGCAGGTTAGACATATTAACATATACATATATTTATACTAGTATTCTATGATACTTTTGACAAAGAAAGATTACTGCACTCTTATACTAAATGAGAGTTTTACATATCCTTCAAAGAAGAAAAAAGAAATATATGGAACCAACATGTTTCAAAAGTAATTATATGTAATCTTTACTAAACAATGTGTTGTATGATTATACGAGTAACTGTGGCCTGTTTATTTATAAAAGGTATATAAGCTTATTATTTCCTGGGCTGGAATGAATTAGAAACGTATTTTACAACTTACGTTGTCTTCATCCAACAGAAAGGAGAGGATAATTAAAATTTTAAGAGAATATTGTTTTGATGTTTAATAATTAACTATTTAATGGATATAACTCAGGCAGTATATACCGCAATTGAATAAACAATAGTTTAGAGTAATTCCCATGGAATGTATTTTTATTTGCAATTCTAAAGTATTCAGTATGGCTCTAATTCCATTTAAACATTTGCCTTTGAATTAAAACTTAAAAGAATGCATTTGGAAAGTGGATAATTCTATTTTCAGATGAGTAATTCAATATATGATTCCACAGTCATGTTACAGTATGCTGTGCTTTAAGGAAATGTGATTTTGACATTAACTAGATATATTGTTCAGTTCGTATTTTTCTATGTATTTCAAAATTAAATGTCAATGGGAATACCTTTAAGATGTTTATTTTGCTAAATCTAAACAGATCATTTTATTGCTTATAATCAGTACCTCACTTAACTAAATTATCTATAATTCTGTGAGAATTCTCATAAGACCAGTCTGGTTATGAGAAAATCTTAAAGATTTATTGAACATTTTAGAAAAATTTTGCAAATATAAATAAGTAAATAGTTTAAAATTGCAGTGGATAATTAGTTTAACTCATTTATATAGGCATAGACATTTATCACAAAATGGTAATGAGAAGAACTTTGATAGTTAATCATAAATACAACACCCACCTTTGAAGAGCTCAAAAAGAAAGTAGGACTATATTTCACTTACCATGCTTATTAGTAGGCTTTCTAGTTGGTTTTGACTTTTTGTTCTTTTCATTAGAAAACAGTGCTCTATTGCAATGTAGTAGAATTAATTTGATATTCTAATCATCTTGAATTAATAGAGTACAAAATTAATTATATTAATATTCTGTAGCTTTAAGAAATGTTTGAAAGTGACTTTTTCAATGGTGCAGTTTCAGTGCCTAGGAAAGCACTCTGTAATCCACTGATATTTATTTTGAATTAATTGTAAATATCTTAAGGTTTCCTTGAGGATAGTTCTTCCTTTATATTAGGTACAATTTCTTGTGCAGAACATAACATAATATTATATGTTTGCAAAATGTCCGGAAGTGCTCAATTGTTCCCAATAAAAGGGAATTAAAAAAAAATTCCAGTATAGTTAACATACAATGTAATACTAATTTCAGGTGTACAATATAGTGTTTCAACGATTCAATTCATTACCAGGTGTTCATTACAGTAAGTGCACTCCTTAATCTCAATCACCTATTTCACCCATCCCCCCCAACCACCTTCCTTCAGGCAAACATCAGTTTTTTCTCTATCGGTAAGAGTCTGTTTTATGATTTGCCTTATTCTCCCCGCCATGTTCATCTGCTTTGTTTCTTAAATTCCACATATGAGTGAAATAATATGGTATTTGTCTTTCTCTGACTGATTACTCTGCTTAGCATTAGCTAAGCTCCATCCATGTCATTACAAATAGCAAGATTTAAGGAGTTACTAGGAAGATGGTGGCATAGGAGGATGCTGGGCTCACCGTGCGTCCTGCTGATCACTTAGATTCCACCCACACCTGCCTAAATAACCCAGAAAACCACCAGAAGACTAGCAGAATGGAGTCTCTGGAGCCAAGCTCAGAGGAGAGGCCCACGGGAAGAGGGTAGGAAGGGCAGAGAGGCAGTGCGTGCTCCACGAACTGGCAGGAGGGAGCCGGGGCGGGGGGGGGGGGGGGGCGGCCCGCCTGCCAAGCAGAGCCCCCGAGTGTGGCTGGCAAAAGTCGAGGGGCTGGAGGAAGTTTGTTCCCACAGCAAGTGGGACTTGACATCGGGAAGGTTGTAAGCTAACAGCTCTGCTCAGAGAACAGGAGGGCTGGAGGACAACAGGAGGGAGAGTTGTTGAGCCCCCGATGACAGAGCTCAGCTTGGCGGGAACAAAGGCGCTGGCCAGCGCCATCTCCCTCGCCCATCCCCCAGCCAAAATCCCAAAGGGAACCGGTTCTTGCCAGGGAACACCCGATGCTGTGCTTCTGCAGAGCCACCCTTCCGGCAGTGGGTCTGACTCCCTCCTGCTGCCACAGGGCCCCTCCTGAAGTGGATCACCTAAGGAGAAGTGAGCTAAGCCTGCCCCTCCTGCCCCCGTGCACCTTCCCTACCCACCCCAGCTAACAGGCCAGATTCCCAGCACCACAAGCCTGGCAGGGTGCAAGTAGCCCAGACGGGCCAAGCCACCCCACAGTGAATCCCGCCCCTAGGAGAGGGGAAGAGAAAGCACACACCAGTCTCACTGTGGCCCCAGCGGTGGGCTGGGGGCAGACATCGGGTCGGACTGCGACTCTGCCCACCAACTCCAGTTATTCAAGACAGCACAAGGGAAGTGCCCCACAGTCCCGCACCACTCCAGGGACTAGCCAAAATGACAAAACAGAAGAATTCCCCTCAAAAGAATCTCCAGGAAATAACGACAGCTAACAAACTGATCAAAAAGGATTTAAATAATATCACAGAAAGTGAATTTAGAATAATAGTCATAAAATTAACCGCTGGGCTTGAAAACAGTATAGAGGACAGCAGAGAATCTATGCTACAGAGATCAAGGGACTAAGGAACAGTCAGGAGGAGCTGAAAAACGCTATAAACGAGATACAAAATAAAATGAAAATGACCACGGCTCGGATTGAAGAGGCGGAGGAGAGAATAGGTGAACTAGAAGATAAAATTATGGAAAAAGAGGAAGCTGAGAAAAAGATAAAAAAATCCAGGAGTATGAGGGGAAAATTAGAGAACTAAGTGATGCACTAAAAAGAAATAATATATGCATAATTGGTATCCCAGAGGAGGAAGAGAGAGGGAAACATGCTGAAGGTGTACTTGAAGAAATAATAGCTGAGAACTTCCCTGCACTGGGGAAGGAAAAAGGCATTGAAATCCAAGAGGCACAGAGAACTCCCTTCAGATGTAACTTGAATCGATCTTCTGCACGACATATCTTAGTGAAACTGGCAAAATACAAGGATAAAGAGAAAATTCTGAAAGCAGCGACTGATAAACGTACCCTAACATATAAAGGGAGACCTATAAGACTCATGACAGATCTGTCTTCTGAAACTTGGCAGGCCAGAGGATTGGCAGGAGATCTTCCATGTGATGAATAGAAAAAATATGCAGCCGAGAATCCTTTATCCAGCAAGTCTGTCATTTAGAATAGAAGGAGAGATAAAGGTCTTCCCAAACAAACAAAAACTGAAGGAATTCGTCACCACTAAACCAGCCCTACAAGAGATCCTAAGGGGAATCCTGTGAGACAAAGTACCAGAGACATCGTTATAAGCATGAAACATACAGACATCACAATGACTCTAAACCCGTATCTTTCTATAATAACACTGAATGTAAATGGACTAAATGCACCAACCAAAAGACATAGGGTATCAGAATGGATAAAAAACAAGACCCATCTATTTGCTGTCTACAAGAGACTCATTTTAGACCTGAGGACACCTTTAGATTGAGAGTGAGGGAATGGAGAACTATTTATCATGCTACTGGAAGCCAAAAGAGAGCTGGAGTAGCCATACTTATATCAGACAAACTAGACTTTAAATTAAAGGCTGTAACAAGAGATGAAGAAGGGCATTATATAATAATTAAAGGGTCTATCCTTCAGGAAGAGCTAACAATTATAAATGTCTATGCGCCAAATACCGGAGCCCCCAAATATATAAAACAATTACTCATAAACATAAGCAACCTTATTGATAAGAATGTAGTCATTGCAGGGGACTTTAACACCCCACTTACAGAAATGGATAGATCATCTAGACACACAATCAATAAAGAAACAAGGGCCCTGAATGATACGTTGGATCAGATGGACTTGACAGATATATTTAGAACTCTGCATCCCAAAGCAACAGAAGATACTTTCTTCTCGAGTGCACATGGAACATTCTCCAAGATAGATCATATACTGGGTCACAAAACAGCCCTTCATAAGTATACAAGAATTGAAATTATACGATGCATACTTTCAGACCACAATGCTATGAAGCTTGAAATCAACCACAGGAAAAAGTCTGGAAAACCTCCAAAAGCATGGAGGTTAAAGAACACCCTACTAAGGAATGAATGGGTCAACCAGGCAATTAGAGAAGAAATCAAAAAATATATGGAAACAAACAAAAATGAAAATACAACAATCCAAACACTTTGGGATGCAGTGAAGGCAGTCCTGAGAGGAAAATACATTGCAATCCAGGCCTATCTCAAGAAACAAGAAAAATCCCAAATACAAAATCTAACAGCACACCTAAAGGAAATAGAAGCAGAACAGCAAAGGCAGCCTAAACCCAGCAGAAGAAGAGAAATAATAAAGATTAGAGCAGAAATAAACAATATAGAATCTAAAAAAACTGTAGAGCAGATCAATGAAACCAAGAGTTGGTTTTTTGAAAAAATAAACAAAATTGACAAACCTCTAGTCAGGCTTCTCAAAAAGCAAAGGGAGATGACCAAATAGATAAAATCATGAATGAAAATGGAATTATTACAACCAATCCCTCAGAGATACAAACAGTTACCAGGGAATACCATGAAAAATTATATACCAATAAATTGGACAACCTGGAAGAAATGGACAAATTCCTAAACACCCACACTCTTCCAAAACTCAACCAGGAGGAAATAGAAAGCTTGAACAGACCCATAACCAGCGAAGAAATTGAATCGGTTATCAAAAATCTCCCAAAAAATAAGAGTCCAGGACCAGATGGCTTCCCAGGGGAGTTCTACAAGATGTTTAAAGCAGAGATAATACCTATTCTTCTCAAGCTATTCCAAGAAATAGAAAGGGAAGGAAAACTTCCAGACTCATTCTATGAAGCCAGTATTACTTTGATTCCTAAACCAGACAGATACCCAGTAAAAAAGAGAACTACAAGCCAATATCTCTGATGAATATGGATGCAAAAATTCTCAATAAGATACTAGCAAATTGAATTCAACGGCATATAAAAAGAATTATTCACCATGATCAAGTAGGATTCATTCCTGGGATGCAGGGCTGGTTCAACATTCGCAAATCAATCAACGTGATACATTGCATTAACAAAAGAAAAGACAAGATCCATATGATCCTGTCAATCGATGCAGAAAAGGCCTTTGACAAAATTCAGCACCCTTTCTTAATAAAAACCCTTGAGAAAGTCGGGATAGAAGGAACATACTTAAAGATCATAAAAGCCATTTATAAAAAGCCCACAGCTAACATCATCCTCAATGGGGAAAACTGAGAGCTTTTTCCCTGAGACCAGGAACATGACAGGGATGCCCACTCTCCCGCTGTTGTTTAACATAGTGTTGGAAGTTCTAGCATCAGCAATCAGACAACAAAAGGAAATCAAAGGTTCAAAATTGGCAGATAAAGTCAAGCTTTCATTTTTTGCAGATGACATGATACTATACATGGAAAATCCGATAGACTCCACCAAAAGTCTGCTAGAACTGATACATGAATTCAGCAAAGTTGCAGGATACAAAATCAATGTACAGAAATCAGTCGCATTCTTATACACTAACAATGAAGCAACAGAAAGACAAATAAAGAAACTGATCCCATTCACAATTGCACCAAGAAGCATAAAATACCTAGGAATAAATCTAACCAAAGATGTAAAGGATCTGTATGCTGAAAACTATAGAAAGCTTATGAAGGTAATTGAAGAAGATATAAAGAAATGGAAAGACATTCTCTGCTCATGGATTGGAAGAATAAATATTGTCAAAATGTCAATACTACCCAAAGCTATCTACACATTCAATGCAATCCCAATCAAAATTGCACCAGCATTCTTCTCGAAACTAGAACAAGCAATCCTAAAATTCATATGGAACCACAAAAGGCCCCGAATAGCCAAAGGAATTTTGAAGAAGAAGACCAAAGCAGGAGGCATCACAATCCCAGACTTTAGCCTCTACTACAAAGCTGTCATCATCAAGACAGCATGGTATTGGCACAAAAACAGACACAGAGACCAATGGAATAGAATAGAAACCCCAGAACTAGACCCACAAACGTATGGCCAACTCATCTTTGACAAAGCAGGAAAGAACATCCAATGGAAAAAAGACAGTCTCTTTAACAAATGGTGCTGGGAGAACTGGACAGCAACATGCAGAAGGTTGAAACTAGACCACTTTCTCACACCATTCACAAAAATAAACTCAAAATGGATAAAGGACCTGAATGTGAGACAAGAAACCATCAAAACCCTAGAGGAGAAAGCAGGAAAAGACCTCTCTGACCTCAGCCGTAGCAATCTCTTACTTGACACATCCCCAAAGGCAAGGGAATTAAAAGCAAAAATGAACTACTGGGACCTTATGAAGATAAAAAGCTTCTGCACAGCAAAGGAAACAACCAACAAAACTAAAAGGCAACCAACGGAATGGGAAAAGATATTTGCAAATGACATATCAGACAAATGGCTAGTATCCAAAATCTATAAAGAGCTCACCAAATTCCACACCCGAAAAACAAATAACCCAGTGAACAAATGGGCAGAAAACATGAATAGACACTTCTCTAAAGAAGACATCCGGATGGCCAACAGGCACATGAAAATATGCTCAACGTCGCTCCTCATCAGGGAAATACAAATCAAAACCACACTCAGATATCACCTCACGCCAGTCAGAGTGGCCAAAATGAACAAATCAGGAGACTATGGATGCTAGAGAGGATGTGGAGAAACGGGAACCCTCTTGCACTGTTGGTGCGAATGCAAATTGGTGCAGCCACTCTGGAAAACAGTGTGGAGGTTCCTCAGAAAATTAAAAATAGACCTACCCTATGACCCAGCAATAACACTGCTAGGAATTTACCCAAGGGATACAGGAGTACTGATGCATAGGGGCACTTGTACCCCAATGTTTATAGCAGCACTCTCAACAATAGCCAAAGTATGGAAAGAGCCTAAATGTCCATCAACTGATGAATGGATACAGAAATTGTGGTTTATATACACAATGGAGTACTACGTGGCAATGAGAAAGAATGAAATATGGCCCTTTGTAGCAACGTGGATGGAACTGGAGAGTGTGATGCTAATGAACTAAGCCATACAGAGAAAGACAGATACCATATGTTTTCACTCTTATGTGGATCCTGAGAAACTTAACAGAAACCCATGGGGGAGGGGAAGGAAAAAAAAAAAAAAAAAAAGATGTTAGAGTGGGAGAGAGCCAAAGCATAAGAGACTCTTAAAAACTGAGAACAAACTGAGGGTTGATGGGGGATGGGAGGGAGGGGAGGGTGGGTGATGGGTATTGAGGAGGGCACCTTGTGGGATGAGCACTGGGTGTTGTATGGAAACCATTTTGACAATAAATTTCATATATTGAAAATAAATAAATAAATAAAATTTCAAAACATCCAAAAAAAAAAAAAAAAAACAAATAGCAAGATTTAATTTGGTTTTTATGCTAACTAATTTTCCATTGTGGAAATATATATATATATATATATATATATATATATATACACATATATATATATGTATATATATATATACACACACACATATATATATACACACACACACATATATATATACATATATATGTGTATATATATATATATGTATATATATATATATATATATAACTTCGTTATTCGTAAGTCAATGGGCATTTGGGCTCTTTCCATAAATTGGCTCTTGTTGATAATGCTGCTATAAACGTCGCGGTGCATGTGTCCCTTTGAATCAGTATTGTTGTATCCTTTGGGTAAATACCTACTAGAGCAATTGCTGTATCACAGGGTAGTTCTACTTTGAACTTTTCGAGGAAGCTCCATACTGTTTTCTAGAGTGGCTGCACCAGTTTTCATTCCCACCAACAGTAGGAGACGGTTCCCCTTTCTCCACATCCTCTCCAGCATCTGTTGTTTTTTGTGTTATTAAAATTCAGCCATTCTGACAACTGTGAGGTGATACTTCATCTTTAAAATTTGACTTTATTCCTGCTGTTCTCAAAGATGATCATATTCATGATACATAGATTGTGGCATAAAGCCCACAGAAATTCTGACTTGGAATGTAGATGTGGAAATGTGGGTAAAAGTGATCCGTCCTGCTACAAAAAATAAAACTGGTATTTATATTAATGCTATTGTTTTCCTTCGTACATGTTTTCTTTTAACTGACTAGGATATTTATAGAAGTAGCAAGCACATTCTATCTCTAGTGATACTAAAAGTAAGTAGAATTGAGAGAGAGATTTCTCATAAAAGACATCGTAATGTAAGCTCTGAGACTGCTTTATCTTTTCTGTAAAACATGTAAAAGACAGATAATAATCTCTAGACAAATTAACTAATACACACTAAATATTAAATAGCAGATATGATAACTAGGATTGTTTTGTTTTGCTTTTTAGATTACTAAATTCAAATGGGCTTAAACAATCAGGAAAAATGTTACCTCTTGAAAAAAGAAGTCCAGAGATCGTCTAAGCAAATGATTTGTCTGCTTAAGGTCCTCACTGTTTTCCTCAATCTGGCTTCTAATTTGTCTTATTTTACTACTCTCTATTTACAGAGGAAAATTTGTGCTTCACAGAAGAACACCTAGTTTATTGTGACTCTTGGTTAAAAGTGAGATACTGCTTGGGGCACGTGGGTGGCTCAGGCAGTTAAGTGTCTGACCCTTAGTTTTGGCTCAGATTTTGAACTCAGGGTTTGTGAGTCTGAGCCTTGCCTCAGCCTCCAAGCTGACAGTACGGAGCCTGTTTGGGATTCCCCCTCTCTCCTTCTCTCTCTGCCTCTCACCTGCTTGTGCTCTCTCTTTCAAAAATAAATAAATAAATAAATAAATAAATAAATAAATAAAGAGTGAACTGATTTTAGGGTAATGGATCAGAGAGCCAGAGCACTGAAGAGATGAGAGAAATCTCTTGCTTATGTAATACATTATTTGGATATACAACATAGCATATTCTGAAATGTCCACATGGAATTTTTCAAGAGTTTAAATACTTTAAAAATAGACCTGAAAGGTATGAAGTAAGGTTGTTATAACTGTAAGCAGAACAATCTCACCCAAATTTCCAGGAATAAAAGACACTCCAGAAGTGAAACATATTAATCACATGGAATGTTAGAAACTGGATGTGTAAAAGTACAACTGTGAAATAAGCATGCAATTAACTACATGCTTTAAAGCTGAGGGAGCCTAATAAAAGTAAATGGACTTATCATCATCATTCTGCATTATATTTCTGGGAAAACAAATATTTCCCCAGTTCTTTGCAATAAAATGTAACTAGAGAATAATATATATTTACAATCTAGTTGAATATTTTAACTTAACTCTTATCCAATCAAAGTAAATAATTATAGATTAGTAGAATAGATTGCAAGTTTAGTGCCATTCATTCATGCCAATGGTAAATGTTAATACTTGGTTAGTTTTTGCGTGAACCCTGTCAAGGATATTCAACAACAATTGCATGCATGTAAACACACACAAACTTATTTAGTTTAAATTTCAGTTGAATCTATATTACAATGAAAAATTCACATGAGGTTATTTGATCTTTGAAATGTATCACTCATACACCAAAAACCAAAGAGGGTATATTCTTGCTTTTTAAAGATCTCACAAATCTCCAATGATTTTGTCATCTAAAAATTAATATAAATGTGTATTTATATTAAGGATGTTATTTGAAATCAACGAAGCCCATGAAATCAACTGGGAAAGGTAGGCCACTAGCTTAAGACCTAAAACTTAACATTAATATTTCATAAAAATATGTGTTTTTAAGTTTATTTTTATTTATTTTGAGAGAGAGATAATGAGCAAGTGGGGAAGGGGCAGAAAGAGAGGGGGACAGAATCTCAAGCAGGCTCTGTGCTGTGTTTTCAGTGCAGAGACCCATGAGGGGCTTGAACTCACAAACCGTGAGATCATGACCTGAGCCGAGATCAAGAGCCAGGCGCTTAACCAATTGAGCCACCCAGGAGCCCCCAAATATTTATTTTATGGGGCTTATATATATAATGTGGCTGCTGTATGCAATTGAAGAAAATGAATTTTGTTGGCAGTATTAATAATTGACAATAAGTTTTTAAAATATTACTCTTACACGTCTATATGGATTTTAGAGAAAATTAGCACTTAGCATCTCTGATTGAATAGAAGAACTCTATCCTATCAGAGAAAATTACTTGCTCATATTATTGTATTGAGTCAAAGTTTAATTTAATTAGTCATAAGTAAAACTTAAAATTCTTCTTATATGTTTATCTGATAATCTCAACTCAAGATAACTTTTCCAAATATTGGATTTTAATAGACTACAAGGTGAAAAACCTTGTTTATGGCTCCATAGGACTGCAGTGAGCAGATAAAAAGTATTTTAAGATTGATTTAAATGCAATGGTAGAATAATCTGTTTTTCTATCAAAGTTTATTGGGCATCCAAAGAATAAGATATACTCTAAGTGCATCCAATAAATTTGCCAACCTAGCAATGCTTTATACGTCAAATATTGAAATAGAGAGGGGAGTTCATTTTTAGTTATGGAAAATCTTACATTTTGAACTCTTAATAATTAGTTCAAATTAAATTGAAGTTATGTACAACACATTTAACTATCTTTATTGAGTCAAATTCATTACAGTTTAAAAATGTTTTAACTTAACTGTTTACATCATAATACCTCTTATCTCAACCTAGAGAACCATCATTTTAAATTAAAAATATATAGGAATTTTTAGACCTCCTTTTTACTATAGAGTAACTTCTGAATTAAAATATTGTAATGTTAACTCCTCTTAATATAACGTCAACTTGCAAATTCATAGATGTTAAATTTTCTCTTCTTAATTTGATGTGTGTCCAAGAGACAATACTTAGCAACAGAATTTAAATGTGCCTTATTAAATGCTGCTACAAAATTTGTGGAGGCATTATTCACACTTGATTGTGCCTTGAATGTACTTTACTGGAAATACAACAGAACTGTTCAGATATGCTGAAACTCCCAATATTGATTTAGTTCAACATTTGCAGTAACTTTAGAAGAAATAGAAGCTTTAAATAAAATCAATTTAGTGAGTTTGAGTGGAAAGGTTCACCTTAGGAAATTGCCTTGTTGAGGATTAGACACCCAAGGCAGTATCTTCTTGTAATAATTTCGGTAACTCTTTCATAAAATCTTCACTCTTCTAGGTTATGGCTTAATTTTCTTGTTCTAATATTGGGTATTCTTAAAATTTGGATTCTCTACAAAGCAAATCCCAAGGCAGAAGCCTTTTGAGCTAATAATTTATTAGGGATAACAACATTTATTCACAAGAGTGAGAAATAAGAGTGCCTTAAGATACCAACAGTTATATATACAGGTGCTCACCATCACTCATCCCCAGGAAAATGTAAATCAAAAATACAGTGAGGTAACCCCTCACACCTGTTAAGATGACTATTATCAAAAAGATAATAGACAGAAAGTACTGGCAAGGCTGTAGAGGAAAGGGAACCTTTGCCCATTGTTGGTGGGAATATAAATTGGTGCAACCACTATGGAAGACATTTGTAGTTTCCTCAAAAAAATTAAAAGTAAATATCAAAATAGAGCTACCATATGACCCAGCAATCCCATTTCTGGAATTATATCCAACAGTAATTACATCAAGATCTTGAAGAATTATATGCACTCCATGTTTACTGCAGGATTATTCACAATAGCTGAGATACAGGAACACTTACGTGTCCCTCTACTGATGAGTGGATAAAGGAGATGTAGTGTCATGACATTTGTGATAGCACAGATGCACACTGAGGGCATTGTGCTAGAGTGAAGCAGGTCAGACAAAGGAAGAAAATATTGTATGATTTCACTTATATGTGGAAACCCCCCAAAATAATAACTTGTAAACACAGAGAGTGTAATGGTGATGGCTAGGGGCTGGGAGGTGGGGGAAATGGGGAGATGTTGATCAAAGGGTCCGGACTTCTAGTTATAAGATGAGTTAAGTTCCAGAGACCTAATGCACAGCATGACTATAGGCAACAATACTGTATTATGTACTTGAAAGTTGCTGAGAGAGTAGATATTACATATTCTCATCACACATCATATAAGATGATGATGGTGTCAACCAAACCTATTATGGTAATAATTTCATGATATATACATAGTATATGTAATCATGATCTTATACAATGTCATATACCAATTCTACCTCAATAAAGTTGGGAAAAAAAGAGTTTGGCTTTCTTTACGAAAACTAAGTAATTATATCATGTAAATATGATATAACACATGGGCTTTAAATGAATAAACGTTGGGGTGCAAGCCTGGCTCAGTCAGAGGAGTGTGTGACTCTTGATCTCGGGGTTGTGAGTCCAATCCCATGTTAGATGCAGAGATTATGTAGATAAACTTAAAAAAATGAAATAAACATTTGAAGTGTGAAAAAAATATAGTGTTAGAGAAAAATAATTAAAGAAATCCAGAAGATTCAGCAACAGATAGCCCAACTTCATAAAAATAACTATAAAATCAATGTTTAAAGATTTTAAAATCAGGCAAAAATTGAAAATATGTAAATTTAATAAATTATTTTTCAAAAATATATTTAAAGACTTTTATCTCACAAAGAAAATCAGCAACACAAAAAATAAGAAAGTAGATAGATAGCTTAAATGTTCCTAATTGTGTAGATTTTTGACAGAAAATGAAGAATAATATGCACTAGTCTACATACATGTTTCAAAGTGTAGATTAAATGAAAGATTATTAGGAAAATGTAAGATTTTCTAATAATAAAGGGCAAATATTAGCAAGAAAAATTTTGAAATTCAAAAATTAACTTTAGAAGTGTCATCAACATCAAAGAGCTTTAGAGTCTAGACCAGCAATTTTTATATGTATTTATATATTATGTGTATATATATTTACATTTCATGTATCATTACATGTGTTATATAGTTTTATGTATTTAGATTTTATCATTCTCATTATTATACATAATATACCATAAACATAAAGCTGATTAAAGGCTTTTTATCTTATTTAGTAATCTGGAATAACTGCATGACCTAAGTCTAGTAATACTAATGCGACAAAGGATACTCCAGATGAACTCTCATGAGGAATATAGTCGCGAAACTTCTGAATGAAAGCTCTAGGATTGTAAGTACTTATTAAGGAATGCTGAAATGTGATCAATTTACCTCGCTTTGGAAGAGACATTGGAGAGACTTTTAAAATTCATCATATCACACAACTCTGTTAGAACTTTTGAAAGGCCAGGGGAAACATGAGTTTTCTAAAAATGTGAGTTACCATAACCCACTAATGAAGGCTGAATTTCGTCTCTCTCAATATTCCCCTCAAGTAAGTTCCTTGGGTCATGAAAGAGTGGAAGACGTCCTGCAAACCCTCAGTATGTGCTTGTGCGATGAGTTAGTAAATGAATGAGTAGAATAATACATGAAAAATAACTAAAGAAACACGGCTTATAGAACAGAAGACAGTTCTTTCAACTTAATGGCTTTCAGACCAAAGTATTTTAAGAATTTTTTGCCTTCACCAATTTTACAATGTGTTTGACTTCTTTCAAGCCCATACGGTCAGTCAGTTTTTATTATTTACTCCTTTTGTTCATATGGACTCTAATTATGAGGGGAAAACCCAATAATATATGTTCTGTTCAGTTTTATAATTATCCATTTCTTTCCTACATTAACCATGAAGGTATAGCTTTCTAGCGTCCAACCTGTACCAACTTTAAAAATATATATAGTATTCCAATGTTTGTGTTTAAAAATATTTTCCTGGGATTTATTTTATTCTGGCTCATGAAGCAACAATGTATCATTAATCATTAAAAACATCCTTAGGAATAATCCAAGATTAATAAATATTCTATCAAATCTGGTGCTTTCATGATATTTTGTGAAATTGTAGTGTCCTTTAGTGCCTACTAATACTGTATATGAATATATTATTAGACACTAGTCACACACATGGGAGAAGATATGTATTTGCTACCTAAAAGATTCAGTCTTACAGGTTGTACATATTACCTTCAGGGGCAATAAATATCTTGGTTAAATATCTTACCCTTGTTAAGACATTGGATGTCAGGCTGCACCACGCTTATAGTACTGTATATATTCCATCACCAACCCCGGAAGTAATTATTTGTAATTTTAATGTGCATCTTCATTGATTTTTAAAACTGCGCATCACCTGGGTGGCTCATTTTGTTGAGTGTCTGAGCTCAGGTATGATGTCACAGTTTGTGAGTTGGAGTTCCACCTGGGGTTTTGTGTTGACAGTGTGGAGCCTGCTTCAGATTCTCTGTCTCCCTCTCTCTGTGCCCCTCCCCTGCTCCCCTCTCTCTCTCTCTCTCTCTCTCAAAATAAACAAATGTTAAAAAAATATTTAAACTGTGTTTGTATTTCTATACAGGTACCTCTTGGAAATATATAGTACTATTTTTCTATTATTCTGTTTATAAAAGTATTATCTTCTTTTCAACATAAATAATACGGTTTCTAAGGAAAAACATGTTTTAGCATATAAATTCAGCAACCTGTGTTTTTTCAATCACCCGTTTTCTCAGAGAATGTTACCTCCCAGAAGAATGAGGTGCTTCATTCTTTGTGGTATGTATTATTTTTAAAGCAGCTCTCTGCACACATTCATTAGATTTTCTAGTCTTTCAGCTTTATATATATATATTTACTAAATAATTTGAATTTATATAGTGTCATTGCACTCCAAACTTGAAGTGATATTTTCTGTGCTTACTTTTAAGAAAACATCTCAGTTTGGGGCGCCTGGGTGGCGCAGTCGGTTAAGCGTCCGACTTCAGCCAGGTCACGATCTCGCGGTCCGTGAGTTCGAGCCCCGCGTCGGGCTCTGGGCTGATGGCTCAGAGCCTGGAGCCTGTTTCCGATTCTGTGTCTCCCTCTCTCTCTGCCCCTCGCCCGTTCATGCTCTGTCTCTCTCTGTCCCAAAAATAAATAAACGTTGAAAAAAAAAAAAAAAACATCTCAGTTTGAATATTTAAATTTTTAGTTACTGAAAGATAGTTATAAAACACTGATCATCCTTCATTGATTATAGACTCTTCTTCAGGTATTATAGAATGGGGATAAGCATGTATAATTTTATTTGACAAACAGTAAGAAGTCTGAGACATAAAAAAAGCTACTCCTATCTCAATATTGTAGAGGAGAAAACTGAGGGTCAGAGATTACTACCACGACGTGTGCGTGGTCACAGAACTCCTGAGCTACACAAGAGTCTGTAAGTCCAGGCCTCCTGATCCAAGGTCCCTATGGTTAAATATCACACTATTCGTCTCAAATGCTGAAACCTAACATTGTTGTCTAAAAACTTGGTTGAATTTTTCTTTTTATATTACCATTTTGTCTTGTAAAAGTGTCAGCCTTGCCTGAAGCATGGGCTTATGCAGAGCTCTGGGCTTCTAGAACAGTATTATTCAATATTTCTGAGTCCTAAAACAGAATATTGTCTTGGTAGTTTCCATGTATTATCTGCTAAGGGAATATCAACAGACAGTTGAGTCATTTCTTTTGGATATATTACATTTGATATATGATGTATTTTGATATAATATGCTAACTAGGCTTTGTTGAAAAGCCTGTAGCAATATTCTTTAATAGAGACTAATGTGTATGATCACAAGAGAATGAAAATGTAAGGGCAACATGCAAAGGAATATATGGCCATCAGTAGCATTTAGTAACCAGTTAATATTCCAAGGAAAGCGCTCTTATATTGCACTGGCATTGATCAGCACGTAATAGATTAGACGGAGGTTCAGTCATCAACTTGGAAGATCATTAAATAAAGGGGTTGGGATATGCAACCTGAAGTTCAACTTACCTTCGGTGGATAGAATTGGTTAGCACCACAAAGAGCAACATTCAGTGCAATACTCAAAGGCATAAGATGTTCCAATTTCCAGATTCTTTAGTGACATACAGAGAGCACATTGGCAATTAACCCAATTTGCTTTCAGTTTTCAAAAGATAACTGGCAGCAGTGAAATATATCTTCATAATCTTTTTAAAAATTCTTTTTATATATCTCTTAAAGCATCCTTTCTCTACTTCAACCTAAATTTCCCAACATTTTATTATGAAAATGCTCAAACATACAGAAAATGTGATAGAATTTTACAGAGAACGTCCATAAACCTGCCACCTCGACATGACCTTTGTCCCATATCTGCTTTCTCTGTCTGCCTTTCTGCCCTTCTGCCTGTCAATCCTCATTTCTTAATTGTGGATGCCATTCAGAGTAAGTTGCAGCATCAGTATACTTCCTCCTACATATGTCAACCCAGGATATATTTTTATGTGGAAAAACAGAAAGCGCTACTTTGTTTACTTTTGTTTCTTTCAGAAATAAGAATTTTTAAAACTTAAACAGTTTCTGTACCGTTATCTGTTCATCCCTTCAAATTAATGCAGCTCCACCACAGCCGTGATGTATAAGTAATAAGGCTTGTAAAAGGAAATGGCTGTTGTTGTTTCTGACCATGCATAACATGTCTAAATTAAAAACACGGTTGTAAACTGGGGATGCTGTCACCTTAGCTGCAGCTCAGCAGGCAACTGTAATTCATAAATCCTTCCGCAGTGCAGCCTAAGACCTCATCTCAGAGCACGCACAGCCTCGTCATGGAAACCTTTTAATTGCCTTCTTCAACCGCAAGTGAGATGTCTAGGGCAGCAGGCAGAAGTATACATCAGGGGTCTGCAGTGTCATTTTGGCGACCTTTCCGGGAACAGCACAGCAATCCGAGCTGCTGATAATCTCAGACACTTAGGGTTTTAATCCAACAACTTTCCTGGAGGCAGCAGTTAAATCAAACGTTGCTGAACATGCCAGATCGGAATTATTTCTGTCTAAAAAAGACTATAGTTGAACTAGTAAGACCATGCTTTTGTATGGACGTTGTGTTCATTTTGAGAAAACTTACTATTGCTTGGGTTTCTCGTTTCTTTATTTTTAAAATCTGTGTCCTAATTTTAGCTACTTTTTTTTGCCTTCTCATCCATCTATTTCTACTGAGGCTTAAAAATGCTAAGACCCATTCATTCATTTATAAATGACTGAGTTATAAATGGATTTGCCCCTTGTGCAAATCAACATGGTGGCCACAGAGAAGACAAAAATAAACTGTCCTTGAGGAATTTATACTTTTTAAACTAAATACGTAAGCAGTGGTATATAAAATCTTTAGTTAAAATTTATCCTTGCAATAATTAGCAACTAGGCATTATAAGATAAATAATAACAATGCCTGCATATAGAAAATTTTATTATTCTTGATTAGATAGGGATGATTTTTATTTATTTACTTATCTATTTACTGATTGATTGGTGTTTATTTATTTATTTTGAGAGACAGTGAGAGAGAGCGAGTGGGGAGGGGCAGACAGACCGGGAGAGACAGAATCCCAAACAGGCTCTGGACTGTCAGCACAGAGCCTGACATGGGACTTGAATTCATGATCCGAGATCATGACGTGAGCCAAAATCAAGAGTTGGATGTTCAACCGCCCGAGTCACCCAAACACCCCAATATGAATGGGTTTTGAGAAATCCAGTATTCACATTTGAAAAAAAGAAAAATTTGTCTTCACTTTATTTTGTTTTGCCTTCTAGAAACTTTCTAATTAATTATAAAATAATGATATGATAAATAATAATGGTGTGATAACAACATAATAAAATGATGAAATAAATAGTAAATAATAAAATAGTAGTAATGATAATTTCATGTGTGATGTTGTAGATTAGCCTCGAGAAGGTGAAATAAACTTTAGGTAGCTAAATCACTAATTTGACTTTGGGATTTCTGGTTGTTCATAGAAAATAGGAAGAGATCAGGAATGTGATTTCTAACATATACAATTCAAGAAAAGCTGAATAAGAGACAGAATTGCAATTCCAGAGTCATTTAATGATATCTCCCATAATTCTTAAGAAGTAAAATGCTGTAAATTAACTATTAAATTATATACAGCAAATTAGTAAGGTCAATAACATTTCATAAATAAACACCAGAATTACAGAGCTATTTTTTTTAATCTCTCAAATTTGGCACATGTCACTGAACTAATTATAGATCAATAAAAACAATTCTATGTTAGGCAAAACAATGTGTTTGAAATTATATGTAATTTAAATTAAATCTGACTTCACATGAAGCTGATTATCACCATGGTGTTACATTAATAAAAAGATCAATCCAAAACCATAGAAGATGAAAAAATACTAAAGTCCCCTGAAGAAAATTAAAGTAAATACAAATTATAACACTCAGTCCTAGTTTTTTAGGTCTCCTTTTCTCCCAGGTGCATGCTGGACTATAGTATTCTAGAAATTCTTGAGTTCCATTCCTCACAATTAAAAAAATATATTTGAAATTTATCTATTTATTTTGAGAGAGACAGAGACAACACACGAGCAATTAAGGGACAGAGAGAAAAGAAAAGAGAGATAACCCTAAACAGGCTCCACGCTATCAGCACAGAGCCTGACATGGGGCTCAAACTCATGGAACTGTGAGATCATAACCTGGGCTAAAACCAAGGGTTGGAAGCATAACCGACTGAGCCACCCAGGCAGCACACCATTCTTTGCAATTTTATCATCTCTACCTTCATTTCCTCACACATATCAAAAAACATCACCAATAATAGTATCTGTAAGACCTTGCAACCTCCACGATCTATCCCACTCATGTTGAGACTGCTAAACATCAATGCATGTCTGTAACATATGATACCTATGATAATGTTTTCATCTGATCTCTGGGATTCCTTGAACTATAGTTTTACCTTTTCAAGATACCAATAATGATTAGCCTCCACCCACACAGAGAGCTTCCAGAATTTATATAATCAAAAGCCCCATTATGAGATTCATTTCTGAGGAAATCTAGTTTCCATCTACTGGGCAAATCTGAATCCTTGGCATGCTCCCACCATTTGGAGTGATAGCTGCCATCTGCTACTACTATCCTTAGCCTGGTTGTAATAAAAACGTTAGATTCTTCTGGAGAACTATTCCTCTCAAAGTTAAGTCCCAGTTGGCTAAGTCTGTAACCATAAGCCACACCCCTTACCAAAGTGATTGTTACAACAATGAACAAGTAAAATGCTGACCTAGGGAAAAGAGAAATGTTATGGTCATATGTCAACTGCATTCTACTCACGTGCTATGTTGTGGGACTTGTACAGATGAATAGAGACCCTTAATGCAAACACACACACACACACACACACACACACACACACACACACATACACACACACACACAGACTTTAGACTGGTTTGGAAAAGTCCACAAACATAGTTCAATATACATTTCCAATTTGAAGTCAGGAGAGTTTTTGGACTTTCCAATTTATTGGCTTTCTCTAATACCACAAAAGTCTGATTGTCCACTTGAAATATTGATTATAAATTGTATATTATCTCTCAAAATGCAGGTTATATGTCAAGGCATTGCTTTAAGATCATACTGACTTTGTAATTGATTTCAAGAATCCCAATATCTCATGTGTAATTGCCCCTCATGTCTTTAAAATTTTGAATACAATTCTTGGGCAGTGATAGTGGAAATTAACTTTTTATTCAGGTCAGGGATGATGATTCTTCAAATTGTTTTTAAAATTTATTTATTTTTGAGAGACAGAGACAGAGTGCAAGCCGGGAGGAACAGAGAGGAGACAGAATCCAAAGCAAGTTCCAGGCTCTGAGCTGTCAGCACAGAGCCTGATGCAGGGCTCGTACCCACGAAATGCAAGATCATGACCTGAGCTGAAGTCAGATCCTCAACCAACTGATCCACCCAGGTGCCCCTAGGATTCTTTATCACAGGCACAATGGAGTATTCATAAGGTGCAATTTAAGCTTCCATCTTAGAGGTTGGGCTACAAAGTGAATCACATATAAACTTTTGCAAAAGTAATAGTCCAGTCAAAAAATAAGGATTACAGCTTTTACTGGCATCTCTTACAAACAAACAGACACACAAAAATCAGTTGGTTTTCCCTTCCTTTAGCCACTCCATTCTCACACCTGGTCTTTCCATACTCCTTCATACTATACAGATAAAAGACAGAAACAAGAGCAAAAATCATAAACATGAGAAAACTCCACCCTTCTTAGCCCCTCAACACCCAAATCACAGCACTGGGAGGGGAATGCCAGGGCATCCTTGACTGACATAGTTTTCTTTTGCTTTAATTCCATTTTCTATTGGATTTTCTCAGTATCCAAACACCCTTCAGTCCTTTTGGTTATTACTTGTCCCAATCAAGGTTTTTAAGGTTATTGAGAAACACTGAGCACAAAGTAAATATTATTTTTTCTAAGTATGTATTTATTTTGAGAGAAAGAATGCATGAAAACAGGGGAGGGGCAGAGAGAGAGGGAGAGAGAGAATCCCAAGCAGTCTCCAGGCTCAGCACAGAGCCCAGCCCGGGTTTCCATCTCATGACTGTGAGATTGTGACCTGAGCCGAAAATGACTCCAATGCTTAACTGACACAACCAGCCAGGCTTCCCAAAGTAAATATTCTTATCAAATACTTAGAGTGTGGATATTCTGTTTTCAGAAGAACTGTAGACCAATACGGTACTAGCTGACAGAACAGGCAGGAAATACTCTGGTGACATTTATGAAATGATTCAGACAATTAATATTTCACTTAATGAACTAAATGACTCAGTCCTTAAAACTGAATATTTTGGCTATAGGTATATAGAAATGTACGCACATAGCTGTATCTATTATATCTATTATCAAGTGGCATTGAGGGATGATTCTAGCTGTGTAGTAGCTACATAAAGGGCATCTGGCAGGGTGAGAGCAAATGTCTCAGTCTGCTGAAGAGTCTGGTTTGGGATGAAGGAATCCCTCCCAGTGGCTTTCTCCAGCTCAGCCAAATATGTGCCCATAAAATTTGTTTGAACAATGGATAATTTTGCAGTTCCAGAAATCACTGATTAAGGAATACTTAGAATAATGAGTAACCTACTCACATATGTTAGAGAATGATGGATAGTGACAACATCAGGTTAAATTGTACTATGCGAGCTGAGTCCGCAAGGATAAGAGAGGAACCAGCCAGGGAGGGAGGAAGAATGATGTAACACACAGCAAAACTACATAGCAAAGAAAATAAACCACAAGGAAATATGGAAAGCATGGAGTATTAAAATCTGAGAATAGACGCCGCCTCAGCACAAAGCCCTGAAATTGGTCTTCGTCTGAACTGAGTCAGAAGCAACAACAGGAGCATCCGTTCTCGAGAGTGTCAAAGATCCTTTTCAGCCCAAATAAGGTTGAGGTGATGGGGACAATGTCCTGGGAAGGCCCATCTCCCGACAGAAACAGAATTGAGTCATAGACCTGAAAATGGATACCTGTAAGTGAGTTCTGTGCTATCGCAAGGAACACTCATACTTAGTTTAATGATGGGATGTTTTAAACAAGCAACACAAAGGGGAATTGAAAATTAAGAGGATTGAAATTCATAAATAGAAAAGTGCCCTCAAGTTTATTATGATGGCTGATTTCTCAACTTTGCAAGAAGACAGAAATTTCTCATATGTCATTTTTTAAAGTTTATTTATTTATTTATTTGTTTATTTATTTATTTATTTATTGTGTGTGTGTGTGTGTGTGTGTGTGTGTGTGTGTGTGTGTGTGAGAGAGAGAGAGAGAGAGAGAGAGATCACAAGGAAGGGACAGAGAGAGAGAAGAGAGAGAGAATTCCCATCCCTCCTGTCAGCACAGAGCCCAACATGGTGCTCAATTTCACTAACTGCCAAGATCGTGACCTGAGGCGAAACCGAGTCAGGTGCTTATCCTACATTCCCTTATAAGATTTCATTTCTTAACATCACTCCTTTTTTTTTTTTTAATTTTTTAATGTTTATTTTTGAGAGAGACAGACAGATGGCATGAGAGGCAGGGGGGCAGAGAGAGAAGGAGACTCAGAATCTGAAGCAGGCTCCAGGCTCTGAGCTGTCAGCACAGAGCCCGACTGTGGGGCTCAAACTCACGGAGTGCAAGATCATGACCTGAGCTGAAGTCAGAGGCTTAACCGACTGAGCCACCCAGGCGCCCCAACGTCACTCCTTTGAAATGAAACCTCTAGCTATGATAATCATAATTCCACCATGCCATGGTAAATTTCTCTTAAGATTAAGTTCAAAGTAACGAACTCTTGACAACAGCAGAGGTGGGATGTTACCTTGGCAAATGTGTGATCATGATGTTTTCCATTAATCCTTTTTCCCTCAGCTGCAGCAGAACCTCTGTTGTCTTCTTTGGTACCTGTAGGTACTTAAACTTGAGAAAGCTTGAAATGACTGCTTTCACTTGGTATTGGCTAGTTTATAAATATGGTGGCTGTAGGCACATTTTCATGTTATGTATGTGCTATTACTACTTTGGACTCTTTAAAAGCATGAGATATTGGAGATTCTTGTCATTGAAAGAAGAGCATGTCTGGGGGCCTGGTTGCAATGTACTTCTTCCCATGCAAGACAGTCTAGGCCATCTGGAAGAAACAAATCTACCTAGACACAGAGAACCCTCTAGCTTGGCCTAACCAGATTAAAACTCTGAGAAGAACTGGTTTTGAAGACTCCTTCCTTTGGCCTGTAATTAAAAAGGCAAATAATTTCATTTTGCACTTTAATATTTTGCATATTTCTATTTAAAACTTTGTATCTTAATTTTTTTATATTTTAGCTCTCAAGAGGAATTTTATATTAATTTCACCTTGGCAATTTGATAATGGGATGGAAATTATACTCAAATTCAGAATACCTGAATGTTGGTCTTTTATTATTGCACTATTTAGATATTAACATTGGATCTCATTGTAGTTCTTCTTTAAGCTATGTTGGACAATAAGACTCAGAATAATTCATAATGAGGATACTCTGGAAAATATTTAGACTTGATTACAGAGTAACATGGGAATTAATTTAATTATACATTTCTGATTCATTTCAGAACTTTCTGGCACGCAAAAAGGGGTACTCAGCCTTCTAGGTTCTAAGATGTTTCCAAAGGAGGAGTATTTGGAACAAAATTACGAGGTGAGAGCAGAACTCTTTTGATAAAATGCTCATTCTTCCAAGGGATAGTCACAGTGCACTTGAGCATAATATTTATGTTTATAAATTTTGATTTGAAAACAGTAGCAACAAAAAGTGCATTTTTTTTGTTTGTCTGGTAATAAAGATGTTTCTTGTCTACCTCTGATAGTCTTTTTCCCCTGAAGGAGGGAATTCTACTAGTATAACACTCCTGTTATGGATTGAATCATATCCCCCAAATTCATGTTGAAGCTCTTAATCCCCAATGTGACTATATTTGGAAATAAATTCTTTAGGGAGGCAATTAAGGTTAAACAGAGTCATAAGGGGGACCCCAATCTGATAGCTCTAATGTCTTTATGAGAATAGGAAAAGATATCAAATACCCCCTACCACCATCCCCACCCCCCAAACACACACACACACACACACACACACACACGCACATGCACACGCACACACACACGCACACACAGAGAGAGAAAAGACCATGTGTGAATACAGCAAGAAATGCCATATTAAACCCAAGAACTCATCAGAAACCAACCCTAGTGACACTTAGATTTTTGGACTTCTGGCCTCCAGAACTGTAAGAAAATAAACTTGTGTTATTTAAGCCATCCAGCCTATGGTATTCTATTATGGCAGCCAGAGCAGACTAATATACTTACTGACCTGTAATGTGTTTCCTCAAAGACCTTAACAATGGGCTGCACAAATGCCAACTAATGAGATAATTGTACAGAACTCTCAGGTTTTCTATCCAAAGCTTATAAACGGTAAAAAATGGAGTATTGATACCTTATTTACAAGAATGTGTCAAGGTTCTGTTGACCAAAAAAACTATATCTCCTGCCTCAGAATAAAGTCAATTTTGAAAATGTGTGTGTGTGTGTGTGTGTGTGTGTGTGTGTGTGTGTGTGTTACTGCCTTATCCATCTGTGATATGAGGCTGTTTAGAGTTACATGGTTTCAGAAACCAACTGAACAATATTTACCAGTTTGAGGGGTCCACAGTGACTTGCATCTATAGCTTTCTTTAACAACCTTTAAAAATCTACCTGATCTAAGGTAAAGTACAGACTTTGGGTGATTTATGACATGTCAGTGTAAGTTTATCAATTATAACAAATGTATCCCTCTGGTGGGAGATACGCATGATGGGGAGGCTAAGCATATGGGAGTCAAAAGGTCTATGGAAAGGCTCTGTACCTTCTGCTTAGCTTTGCTGCTCTGAAAACTGTTAAAAAACAAGCTACTCCCACATATTACTAGCCTCACATAAAAAAATGCATATTTTATGCTCAAAAATTTTAGGTTGCATCCCAGGACAATGGTCTTTTGGGAAGTGAGTCAGTGACCCATCCTGTTTTGATTTTGCCACAGTGTCATCTAATAATGAGAATCTGTTTAATTACCACAGCATGACAAGAGACATATGGAAGGTTTCTCACATAAGTTGATGCTTTGCTTCAAACATGAAATACATAACTTTCAGTCAGAACTTATTGGAGAGAACAAGCCAAACACATCCCCCCTCCCCAATCAGGAAAAGAAAGCAAGATATGAGTGAGCAGTGGGTATTATTTGGTCATCCCATTGGTTGAATTACTATTTTTTGTCCTACATTAATAAGCTCAAACTGTAGATTAAACAATGCTCATGTATCCTTGAACCTGTAGTTGTTGGTGATTATTCTCTATGTGTCTTTCCTCCAAAATTGAATAAAATAGTGTTGGAGACCCTTTGATTTACCTTTAAAAGTGTTTATCTGTATCCTTAAGTTTGGACAAAACTCATTCTGCTGTGCGATGTCACATGGCAGACAATGCCACAAATTCATAAATCATTAGAAAGAAGTGTTTCTAATTGCATCTACAGAAAGAGAGTCCCAGGAAAATACTTGAGCCTGAAGCAAGTATACCTTCTTCACATACCTCTTCTTCATAAGACAGGTCCACTCACTTGCTAACTGCTACTGCGGCCAACTAGGTACCTTGAACTGCAAAAGGCATTAGGGAATTTCGATGTAATGCCTTTTCTCACAATGAACTTTTGTGAAAATTTCCCTAATTTAGCCCAGTGCTTCTTACTTGTCTCATGCAAAATACTAAACCAACATCAATATTTTAATTTGGTTTAAATAGCTCTGTGTATTTCAAAGCCTAGTATAACAGACTTTCTGCCCATTCTAGATTTACCTACCCCTTGAATAATGTGACTGAATTAAATAAATATTATTACCTAGGATTAGGCTCAGTTTCTCCCTCTCCCACCCACCACCCCCCCCCCCCCGAGGAAATTTAAAGTCTCATTCATTTAAAGGCACAGTACTTTATTCTTTCACATAAAAGCCATGTGGAGAGAAGTAGTCTAGGGCAGGTATGAAGATTCCAAAAATTCATTATTTGTTTTAGAAATTCCAGTTATCCTCACTCTCTTCCTTATATAGTAAACCGTATCCCCAGGGACTAAGACTGCAATGGGAATGGAAGCCAGGGCGTCTGCATTCTAGGCCAACCTTGAGTTAAAGATAGGACACACCCTGTCCATTTAAAGAAACATCTCACTGATTATAACAGTAGTTATATGGATATAATTGCCAACAAGGCAGCGTATACAGCTGAATATTTGGGTTTCTCTTATTGAGGAGGTAAAGAATAGATATGTCGGTAGACAACCAAAAGTCTGCCACAGAGACCAGTTAGAAGTTATGAAATTTTATTTGCATTATTTTTTGTTTTCTTTTTTTTTTTTTTAGTGATTGGGAATGCTGAACATACTATTCTAAAAATTTTAGCTAACCATGATCTTTATAATTGCATAAGAATCATAATGAATTTATGTAGGTAAATAAACTTGTAACTGTCTATATGGAACGTATCCGAGACCCACATATTCCTTGATGTTGTGCTATTACTTTTGCCTCAAATAATGATTTAATCTCTTACATTTATATAACAAAAACAATCCACACAACATGTTCTATGGAAGATAACTGAAATACATTGATAGATCACAGATGTGGAGAAGACAGAATATGTTTTCATTTCATGTAAGCATTTAGATACAAAAAGACGACACTATATCTTTCTGCCCTGTATAAAGGTATAGATACCTTTCAAACAATTGTTTTAAAGTGATTATCTTGCACAGATCTGCTCTAAATATATCAGGATGCACAATATAATAGGTGGAGTTTAAACCTGGTAGTAAATGCTTGTTAAACAAATCTTCAGAATATTATTGTCAGATTCATATTCTTTTCTTTGTGGGAAAATGTGTCTATCTCTAAACATAGAACACATAAGGGAATAAGTTAATGATATATTTGTAGACGCACTTGAGCCATGATATAATGTCCATCTTAAGGATTTCAATACACTGCATAATTATCCCCAAAGTTCACCCTAGCCTCACCCTCTTAGCTGTTTGCTTGCATAGAATGCTGGAATTGCACCTTGGCAAACTCTTTCACCTTCTTTAAAGCTTTGCTTAAATGTCATTTCTAAATTTGGTCAATCTTAGCCATCATGTTTCATACTGCCACCAACCCCCCATCATCTCATTCATACATTTCTAACCTCCTATGGTGTACATTTTCTCTTTCCATACCACGTATCATGTTCTGGTACACCAAATATTTACTTACTTATCATCTTAATTATTATTTGCATATTTGCCTGTATAGGTCAGCTTTATGAAAATGCAGATCTTTGTCTTCCCTTTATTTCTCTAGTATAAACCAAATACCTAGAAGAATACAGCACGGGTATCCAATACATATTTGTCAACTGAACTAATAGTATAGATATTTGCATGCCAGGCAGAGTTCAATTCTTCATGGGATCATAACAAAGACACATAATGTGATTGCTCTCTCATTCTCCAGATGCATCTCTCCCCAAGCTCTCCTAACAAATTTGTGTCCCATCAACAGCACATCCACAAAATGGATCCACAAAATGCTTTTTTGTTCCTGCTCCAGCCAGACTGACAATGGTTTGGGAATTTTTATTTTGAACCAGAGGCTGACCTGCAAAGTGAACTGTGGCTTAGACCTGGTACCCCATTAATCAACGAATAAAGTTTTATTTATCTGGAAGTATCACGTGCTCGAAAAGACTTGACTCTATTTCTTCACGTTCACAGGACAGGTTGGAGGTTTCTCCTCTTTGCTTTGTGCTTCTTCTGTTTTTGCATTTTCCATATCATATTATTATTTACTTACTTTTAGGTCTCCACAATTAGTTTGTGAGTTCTTTGAAGACAAAGATTTTCATTTATTTTGTTGGAATTCCTGCACCCAGTGGAGAGCATAATGCAGAGAAATTATCCTTTAAATATTTATACAATGGAGTAAAGATGCATTCAGGTAAACTCTTCATTTTCCCCATAGAGTAATATCTAAGAATTTTAAATATAACTTGCCAGTATTCACTGTTAACCCATAATGGTGTGTTTACTACTTTCTGGTATTTTTCTATTTCCCCTCTCTTCTTTTAAAGACTAAAATTGTATTTTCTTTCATGATATCAGTTTAAATCATTACCATATCTTCAAATTTAGTACCTTGATTCTTTCTCATTTGTGAGGAGGAAGGTCCATGCATAACCAGGAATATAAATGACATATGAATAAATTCTAGTCTGATGGTTCACAAACCTTTATTTCTGTTGGCCTCTTCTTGGTACCATTAATATGTATAGCAAAAATGTGGTTGTTTTCATAGTCAAGTGGAGAGAGAAGGAACTGTTTGAAATTATTTACAGAGTAAACCCTGTTAGCTGATCTGATATAGGGAAAAGTTGAATGAGGGAAATTAATATTTCATATTTGGTGCATATTGTGAGAACATGTCTAGAAATGGTAACATCAGACTAAGTGGAGAATATCTTTAAGGAAAGGGTGTATTAAAGTGAAACTAAATTTATATGATGACAGTGCATAAAATACTAAGACTTTATTTTGTAAGTAACTGAAAGAGACAGAGGAATAAGCTCACGTACAACACTTTAGCACCCATAACATCATTGAACTTACTCGTAGCCATGAGCGACTGCCCACATGGCCATTTCTAAACTGCCCGAAGTCAGTGATGTTGCTAGGATGATTCTGAAAACTCCACATGTCCTATCCTCACAAGTTGAAGCAAATCTAGAGACAGTCTTTAAGCTATCTTATTTGCAAAAAACAAAACAAAACAAAACAAAACAAAACAAAAAAAACTATCTTATTTGCCTCAAAAACAAAAATAAATTAAAAATTCAATTGGATCTAAATACAAAAATTTGACCATTCAGCATTATTTATTAATTAGTTTATGCTTTTACAGATCAGTGTAGAAAAAGGATCACAATTTCCTAGTTCATTACTGTAAAATATATTAAATGGATGATGTTGAGCAGATAAGTTTAATAATACCAGAGTTACTAATTTTTCTGAGCCCCTTCATAAAAAGAGAGCAAGTACAACCTGAAAGCAAAAGCTGATGGAAAATTTTTCAACAAAATTAAGTAATAAAGTATCCCCACAGACTTCAAAATAAAAGTGGGTGGGGGCAAATCACTGAAAGTCAAAAAAATGCTGCATGTTACAGAACTCTATATGAGGAAAACCTATGGGAAGTAAAGGGATGGCTGATAAACCCAAAAATAGGAGATCCCTAAAATAGCCATCTGGAATTAACTGGGCAGCCCTAGGCCAAACTGAGAACAGCAGCTGACACAGGAAGTGATTTTATACAGCTAAAAGGAGTTGAATGCAGGAGGACAATAGTGCTTCTCAAGGGACTGGTTGTGATTAGCTGATGAACCCTTTTAGAAAGTGAGCCGTTGGACATTTCTTCAAAACAGGACCCCCAACTGAGAAGAAATTCCTGGGAGTGGAGTAAAAATATGAAGAATCATAGAAAAGAAAGAAAGAGAAGGTCCATATGAAGGTGATTGTAGGGGGGCATCCGGGTAGTTCAGTGGCTTAAACATGTGAATTTAGCTCAGATAATCATCTCACAGTTCTAGCCCTGCATCAGGCTCTGTGCTGACAGCTCAGAGCCTAGAGGCTGCTTCAGATTCTGCATCTCCTTCTCTCTCTGTCCCTCCCCTGCTTGTTCCCTGTCTCTCTCTGTCTCTCAAAAATAAACATTAAAAAATTAGAAATAAAATAAATAAGTAAATAAATAAATAAAACATTAAAAAGATTAAAAGAAAAAGTCATTGTCGGGACCATTACCAGTAAGTCTTGGAAATTTAGTTTTCATATTTTAAACACCAGATGCACACATACACATACACGCAATCACACATGAAAAAAAATTGTCTGAGTTTAGAAGATACTATAATGACAACATACTTCAACAAGTTTGAGTAAACTGATCTGATATAAAAATGACCAACTGAGTGTAAAAGGAAGAAAAAAAAAGAGTAACATGCTGAAGAACATGCCTACATACAATGAAAATTCATCACAGTTATGGCCACAGAATGAAGGGTGCCTTTTATTCTAATGCAAGGGAAGACATTAATAAAGCACTACTAAACACAATCTAACAACATAGCAAAGTTTGAAAAACTCAGAAATATGTTGATAAAATTGAGGAAATAATTTTAGAAATACAAGAAAAATAATTTCAGCCAAGGCCACGAAACTTGAAGCAACACAATTGTGAATAAGTGGAATAGAGAATGCCTTACCAGAAACACGTTAAATGGGAAAAATTTAAAAACCCAAGGAAATGAAGAAAAATTAAGAAAATTGAAATATAACAGCTATTGTCAACAGGGAAAGATTCAACATACAGTGAATATACATCTTTAAAGATAAAATGAATACGTGGTTGCAGAATATAGACTAAAATCTCTAGCTCAAAAAAGTTCCTGGTTTTTACAAAAGGTTACAAAACATTATAAACAGATTAAATTATGAAAAACGTGCACCATATACCTGAGAATACAAAACCGACGTGAAGAATTCTGATGCAGGTTGTAATGAAATTACTATAGTTTAAATTAAAAAAAAATCCTCTGGACCTATAGACAAAAGTACCAAAGGGAAAAGTAGATTATCCTCAGATTTTTTAAAGCAGCACTTTACAAATGATAAGATTGAATAATGTCATTAATATATCAAGAAAAGAATATTTAAACAAAGAAGTGCATATCCATCAAAACTGATACTCAAGGCAAAATGTAGAATCAGACTTTTTTTTTAAATTTTTTTAACGTTTATTCATTTTTGAGAGACAGTGAGAGACACATTGTGAGTGGGGGAGGGGCACAGAGGGGGAGGGACAGAATCCAAATCAGGTATCAGGCTCCGAGCTGTCAGTACAGAGCCCCACGTGGGGCTCCAACCCACAAACCATGAGATTATGACCTGAGCCGAAGTCAGATGCTCAAACTACTGAGCCACTCAGGTGCCCCGTAGAATCAGACTATTAACAGCAAACAATTATGAGAATACTTATAACATGATTTTTTTTACATTTTTTTGATTTTTTTTTTATTTTTGAGAGGGAATGGACATAAGGGAGGGGCAGAGAAAGAGGGGGACAGAAGATCCGAAGAAGGCTTTATGCTGACAGCAGTGAGCCCAATGTGGGGCTTGAACCCATGGACGAGACCCTGAGCTGAAGTCAGAGGCTTCACTGACTGAGTCCCCTAGGAGCCCCAACAAGAACTTTTCTTGAAGTATTCATTCAAGAGTAGACTTCAGGGGAGCCTGGGTGCCTCAGTCGGTTGAGCGTCGGACTTCAGCTCAGGTCATGATCTCCCGGTTGGTGAGTTTGGGCCCCACATCAGGCTCTGTGTTGCCAGCTCAGAGCCTGGAGCCTGCTTTCGATTCTGTGTCTCCCTGTCTCTCTTCCCCTCCCCACCCCCGTCCTCTGTCTCTCTCTGTCTCAAAAATAAAGAAATGTAAAACAAACAAACAAACAAACAAACAAACAAAAAAAAACAAAACGTAGACTTCAGATATGAGCATAAATACTGGTGGTAAGTTTTAAACATATAATAACTTAAAAGCTAAAAGGGAAAAGGTATGAGCATAATGGTATATGTGCATTCAGTGTAGATATAGTAACATTGTAAAATATATGGAGAAGGCAGAGAATATATGCATTTTTAAAATTGCTTTCCCAGTGGTTATGTAGGTTGTGGTGTTGGTTTTATTAATGTAATTCTTAAACGATTATGTGTGTCATGTGGATAAAGTATTAATTATGATGCATTCTATTTCTATCATCCCTTGTGTCCTTGAAAACCAGTTATCTCGGTATGGAAGAAAGGAAATACAGATGTAATCTAGATAATATTAACTAAAGCCTGGTTGTACTGAATTTAAATTGGAAGATTCAATATGAATGCATGAGAAATTTTGTCTCTAAAAAAACTTTAAAAACTTTACACACAGATATGAAATACACAGAGACATATTTTTATAGTTCTGTTCCCTAAAGAAGCCTAGCCTGAAACTAATGACCAGTTCAGAAGCAGTGAACATCTCCAGTGGTAATAGTTTTAAAGTGCCATACCCTTTTAAAGTAAAGCAGGGGCGCCTGGGTGGCGCAGTCGGTTGAGCGTCCGACTTCAGCCAGGTCACGATCTCGCGGTCCGTGAGTTCGAGCCCCGCGTCGGGCTCTGGGCTGATGGCTCAGAGCCTGGAGCCTGTTTCCGATTCTGTGTCTCCCTCTCTCTCTGCCCCTCACCCGTTCATGCTCTGTCTCTCTCTGTCCGAAAAATAAATAAATGTTGAAAAAAAAAATTTAAAAAAAAATAAAGTAAAGCAGATCTTGGGGGGAAAAAGAATGGAATGCAAGTGGGATTTGGAATGTGAAAAAAAAAAAAAAACAGGATAAAACTGGAACATCTGGTTAACAAAATGGTGGATAAGACATTAAAAAAAATTGCTGGGGTCATGTCAAAAGTACTTATGAGCCAATGACTCACTCACTAAATTGACACAATTTTAGTTACAAATAAAATAATAATTAATACATTAAATAAATATAAAACCATAAATTCATGATTAAATCATATAAAAGAAACTTAGTGGTTGAACTTTGGAAAATTACAGAGAACTAATCCATTATCCTGAAAACTGGGAAAAGAGAGAATATGAAACAAACATTTATTCTGAATTTCTTGTATGAACTACATCACTGCATACCCAAATTCTAGAAGTAGTGTCTTTTTAGAAAAAAAAAATGCAAGTAATTAATTTAAAAGAAGAGATATTTAAAACATCAACAGTTTGCAATTTTCAAACACAAGTGTATGTAGGCAATAACAAACATACCAAAAAAAAAAGGAAAGAAATAATAGATATTATATTTTTCCTAATGAAATAGCAATCGACAAAATCTAACCTACAGAAAAATCTGCAAGTTAAAAATCCCAGATTATTTTACAGGAAAAATATATATATAAGAAAAAAGATGGAGGGAGAAATCTATAGGTTAAAGTAGATTTATTTTTCTTTTAATTAACCATCCCAACAAGTTATTTTGTGGATTGCAATAACTTATTGAAAAGTTTATATGGAGAGACAAATGACCCAGAATAGCCAATACAATACTGAAGGAGAACAAAGTGGGAATTCACACTACCCAACTTCAAAAACTACTATAAAGCTATAGTAATAGAGGCAGTATTTCAGTATTTCAGAAAGCCCTGAAATACACCCACATGAATATGGTCAACCAATCTTTGACAAAGGAGAAAACACAATACAGAAGAACAAAGTCAGTCTCTCCCACAAATGGTGCTGTACCAACTGGACGTCCACATACAAACAAATGAGCCATAGATCCTCCACAAAAATTAATTCATTGCTGGTGGGAATGCAGATGATACACTTTGGAAAAGTCTGTCAGTTTTAGACAAAGCTAAACATACTCTTGTCATATAGTCCAGCAATCATTATTATGTCCACAAAAAACCTATACACAGATGTCTATAAGAACTGTATTGATAATTGCCAGAATGTGGAAGCAACCAAGTTGGTCTTCCATTTGTGAATGGATAAATAAACTATGGTCCATCTGAACAATGAAATATTTTTCATTGCTGAAGAGAAATGAGCTATCAAGCCATGAAAATAAATGGAGGAACCTTAAGTGAATATTATTACTGAGTGAAAGAAGCCTGACTTCAACCATAAGACTCCATGAAAATGTCAAAACTATGGAGGCCGTAAAGATCAATGTTTTCCGGGGAAATGGGAGAATGGGTTATGGATAGGGGAAGCACAGAGAATTTTTAGAGCAGTGAAAATACTCAGTAGGACACTATAATAATGGATAGTTATGGTTCCTTATTTGTCCAAAGCCACTGAATTCATATCACCGAGAGTGAACCCTAAAGTAAACTCTGGACTTTGGATGATAATGATGTGTCAATGTAGGTTTATCAGATGTAACAAATGTATCAGTAGTGGAAGAATTTGATAATGAGAGAGGTTCTGTCTGTGTAAATGTAGGTGTTATATGGGAAATCTCTATCTTCCCTTCAAATTTGCTGTGACCCTAAAACTACTCTAAAAATATATTGAAAAGAAATTAGAATAAAAAAAAATAAATGGACCAGACTAAACACAAATGTGTGGGGATGATCATTTAGGAAACAAAACTATAAAGAAATGCAAAGAAGTTATTACTGCAAACGTTAGGCAAATTTTATTTTGGAGGGTAGGAGAGACCTAGGATGGGGTCAAAGTGCTTGATGGACTTCTGGCATGGCTGGTAAAGATAAATTTATTGGCATGGGTGGTGGTGCAGGATATTTTTCTTAGAATAACTCACTAATGTATATCTTGAGGCATGGAGTACAGCAGATTAGGGATGATTTTCTTTTTTTTTTTTTTTTTTTTTATTTTTTTTTTTTTTAATTTTTTTTTTTTTTTTTTCAACGTTTATTTATTTTTGCGACAGAGAGAGACAGAGCATGAACGGGGGAGGGGCAGAGAGAGAGGGAGACACAGAATCGGAAACAGGCTCCAGGCTCCGAGCCATCAGCCCAGAGCCCGACGCGGGGCTCGAACTCGCGGACGGCAAGATCGTGACCTGGCTGAAGTCGGACGCTTAACCGACTGCGCCACCCAGGCGCCCCGGGATGATTTTCTTAAAGTGAGTGGTGGGTCAAATTAGAGGAACTGAGCAAAGCAAAAGAAAGTTACAAGGAACTCTGGAAACTTGGTGATTTTATTATATTTTTAAAAATCTGTTACCATTTATTTAGTTTTGAAAGAGAGTGCAAGTGGGGGAGGGGCAGAGAGCGGGAGACAGAGGATTAAAAGGAAGCTCTTAGCTGTGAGCTCAGTGCCTGATGGGGGCCTTGAACACAGGAACTGTGAGATCATGACCTGCGCCGAAATCAGAGTCGACTGCTAAACCGACTGAGCCCCCCAGGCACCCCAGGAAATTTGGTGATTTTAAAAATATAATTGTGAATTAACTGCACATTCTGAATGATGAAAGCTCGCAAAAAATCATGGCTAACTTCAAATTTGTGAAAAAAAAAATTCTACATGAAAGGTGCATGAGTAATCAGTTTTACTTTATGATGCATCTTGTGGTAAGACATATTTTCCTTAACACCTATGACAGAAATTTTTTAAAATTATAATGGTTAATAAGGGTGCCTGGGTGGCCCAGTCACTTAAACATCCGACTTCAGCTCAGGTCATGATTTCAAGGTTCATGAGCTCCAGCCCTGGGTCGGGCTAGGTGCTGACAGTTCAGAGCCTGGAGCCTGCTTCGGATTTTGTGTCTCCCTCTCTCTCTGCCTTCCCCTGATTGTGATTTCTCTCTCTCTCTCTCTCTCTCAATCAAAAATAAATAAACATTAAAATAATTTAAAAATTATAATGGTTAATAGATACATCAGTTAAAAAATATTTACAATTGAATGGTGTATTTAATAACAGAATTCCTGGTTTCTGATGTTAACTAAATTAATTCCTGATTTCTGAGGTCAACTGTATTAAGAATGTACACTACAAATGTGTTTTAAGTTAAATTATGTGAAGTAATTATAAGTATGCCAGTCTTCAATGAATATCTTAGAAAGCAATTCACTCCTGTGTTTAGTATTAATGGAAAAAATTAAGAATATATTGAATATATAGTTCAATATGATCTTAGCTAAAAACTATTCTAAACAAATAAATGGATTTTATGAAATATTTTTTGTATAACAGATGCTAATGTTAGTCTAGCAAAGTAGCATTTATGCTCTGTAGAGAGCTAATCAATTTATAGTAATCACTTTGATCCTTATTATTGAATTTATATGCTAAGCAGATGAACTGAATTAATGATTATTACCAAACTGTTTCTTGTTATTAAAATTTTCCTTGCTTTCAGATAGTCATATATGACATGTAATCCATTGTTCTTAAATAGACAAATGCTAGCTTTAAATACGCACTATGAGAATCTAATATGAAGCATACCATACGTATCTACCATTTTGTGAAATGATCACATGAGGATAAAATTATATTAACTCGATTCATTTATAATATTTACTGTGGTAAGCTTCTATAAACTCCAAAGTAAATAGCAAGTGTTGACATAAGAAAAAGTGGAAGGATAATTTTTAATGTTGATTTTATTAAATAAATGATTAGTCGATAATAGCATGCTATTTTAGACAGAATGTTTAGGGTAGTGTTAGTTCCATTTTGTAGTAGCCTCTACAAATAGCCATTAGTTACAAATGTCTGTGTTGAAAACGGGGCGGGAAACAAACATTTACGAAGCAGCATCTATGGGTGTGGCTTTCAAGGGAACTTGAAATGTCAAGCTTGTCGTGAGTAGTGCTAGTTATAATTACCTAAAGTCATGTTAAGCATGGTTTTCAACATATGTAGTAGTTAGAAGAAATACATTCAATTGTTGATAGAGGTCATGATTGGCAGATGTGGGGGTTGTTCCCATTCTTTGTCATTACTCCATCAGTTTACATTTTCTTTGAAATCGAGTATGTAAATAAACGACAAAACAACAAAACTCTAACTCTATATGCTAGTCCTCAGCCAGCATATTTTGCTGGATCGGGGAATTTAGGCATAATCTGCATTACACTTTAGTAATAAACATGTACTGGGAACTGATGAGTTTACCTTGGTATGGGAAGTTATTTATTTTTCTGCTGCTGCTACTCTTGGGTCCTTGTGAGAACTTAAGATTTACCAAATCAAGGTTTACTTAAAATCACTAATAATTGTTCTATGTCACTGAGATTGTTTTGAAGTACGTCAGACACGTTTCCATGAAGATCTGCCCCAAACAGTGACTTTTTAGTATTTTTGGCGAGGGGTAATTAGGCACCTTTGTCTCCTGTCACCAAAATTTCTTTAGACACTGTATGAAGGAGATTGTCTTTCTAGATACATATAATAATTGAAGGGCTCAGTAAACAGAGCTAACCATAATTTGGGTAGGGCACTGTTAATGTGATGGATGAATGACTGAAGTTTAACTGAATTCTTGTTGCTTGAGTTTTTTGTCATCTAGTTTTTTCATATAAATCAATCACCAAAAAGATATCTGTTTAGTCTTCTGTACACATTTCTTTCCTCACTTTGTTACTTTTATTAACTATTGAAAATAAATTAGAATAGTAATTTGGGGGTGCGTGGGTGGTCTCAGTTGCGGTTAAGCGTTCCACTCTTGATATCGCTCAGGTCATGAGTTGGAGCCCCACATTGGGCTCTGCACTGAGAGTGTGGAACCTGCTTGGGATTCTCTCTCTCTCCCTCCCCCATATTCTCTCTCTGTTTTTCTCTCTCAAAAACAAAAACAAAATTAGGAAAAAAAGAATATTAATTTGACTAAATTCATTTTTATTCAATCGCCTACTTGCCCTTATTATGTTAAAAGTTTGAAAGGTTGGTGTCACACTTTAAATATGGCAAAATCACATGAACCTTCCCTTAACAAAGCTTTCTTGATCATTCACTCACCAGTGCTTAGTCTGTCTATGCATCTTCTATGCTTCTTTTCCCCAGTGGTCACAAAATGTAATTTTCTCACATCAGCTGTTTGAGGCTTGCAATGTCTACTGATGATAAAACATTATACTGAGACCCTATCTAACATTTAAATATATACCACTCTTCTCTTTTTCCTAGGTTTACCATGGGAAATAAAACCTTAACTGGAAACCATTGTAAGAACTCGGGCCAATTTAAAATTGTATTGTGATCAGTGAAATCATAAACAGAGAATTCTTGCATATAATCATTTTCATATATCCAGGTGCTTAGTTGTCATCTGGCAATCCGTTAAAAATTACAAATTTATCAGTTCCAAAGCCATTAGATTCACTCTGCTCCTAAACTCAGTTCCTACATTTTGCCCCCCCCCACCCCCATCTCAGTAAATGGCAGCTACATTCTTTCAGTTACTCAACCCAAAAGATCCACCTTTAATTTATTTTCTTTCACTTTATGCCCAATCTCTCAGCAAATCTATTAGCTCTATGTTCAAACTATATTCAGGATTCCATTGTATATGTCCATTTTCACCCTCATTCAATCCACTGTTCATTCACTTGACAATATTTACTGAGTGACTAAAACATCTCTAATACAGCTCTGTTGTGGATTGACAACAGTTGAAAAACAACAACAAAATCCCTGCCCTCCTGGGTCTTACAGTCATGTAATTTTAATCTTATTGAAATAGCCACCACATAGATCATATGGGATTCCTTCTCTTATTTGCATACTTTCTATACGTTAGTCTTTTAAAAAAACTGGACCAGGCACTTATTAAAAATCCTTAGAGGGGCACCTGGGTGGCTCAGTCAGTTAAGCGTCCAACTTCGGCTCAGGTCATGATCTCACAGTCTGAGTTCGAGCCCCACATTGGGCTCTGTGCTGACAGCTCAGATCCTGGAGCCTGCTTCAGACTCTGTGTCTCCCTCTTTCTCTGCCCTCTTCCACTCATGCTCTCTTTCTCTCAAAAATACACATTAAAAAAATAAAGAAAAAATCCTTAGATGGGTTTGCATTTCAGTAAGAATAAATCACAAAGCCCCTAAGAAGCCCCATAAAATACCCAATCTCCTTGGACTGTTCACTCGCCCTGCTTCTAAATATTGGTTTGTCTACTGTTCTTGAACATACCAGGGACATTCCCCAATTCTTGGCCTTAGCAGATATTTTTCCCTGTTTAAGAAGTTGTCTTTCCACATATTTTCACACCCTCTAAACCATACTCATGCTTCTTATTTCATGGAAATTATTGTCACATGTCTACTTCTTTTCTCTATAGTCTTCCAGTTGGATTATAACAATCTGAAGGAAAAACTGGTTTCCTGTTTTATACCTGATACACCAAACAGAAGCTGAAATGACATATTGAATATGTATATAAATGGATGAGTGTATGCAATATTAATTTAGCACTCAAATAAAGTATTGAACTAAAAATCTCCTTAGATATTATATGTGTATACTTTCTAAAGTATACAATTATAAGCATATTTATATGCCTACTGTATGTTTATGTATCATTTTTCATTTATAATGTAAATGAGTTTCATATTTTCCCCAAATAACAGCAAGATATTTCTCCATAATGAATTTTACAAGTAGACTCTATTAATTACGCAAATTATGTTGAACCATTTACAGGGTTTGCATCAATTAGGTGAAGAATGTTAGAAACTGCAACTTGGGCAGATAAAACATTTCCTAGAATTTTTACTTCCTGGTGTTTGAGATCTAGATATAGATTCCTTCTGAATTGCTACCACCAAGATACGAATTAAATTTTGTTTGGCCTTGTAGAGTACTCCTGAATAAGTGCCTATCAACTTTTGTATCAATCAAATACAAATTTCAATAGAAAAAAATAATTGATGGATGAACTCCATCAGGCCACTGGGTTGACAATAAGGCCAAGAAATTAGGGTTCCATAGTTGCGAATTTTGACATCCTTTGCCATACACAAAAGTGAAAGGAGATATAGATAACATCTGCTTTCTTGTATGGGGACAACCCAACCAAATTCAGACAGAAGTCAAAAACAGGAAAGTTGCACAGAATGATGCTGCTGTAGTGAAAGGCAGCCGTAAACCACTCAGCTGAGTTTAGATTTCAAGGTGCTTTTTCTGGCCACAAATGATTCCTGTACAATGTCTGCTGTTTGTCATCACCTCCAAAATGGCACTGAGGGCATCCGATAAAGCACAGGAGACAACGGGGCATTCGGCAAAATATGAGTGAATGGATTTAGAAGTCAAAGCACAAGGATATATGTGACACCATCTGAGATGGGTTCAGGAGTCCGCCAAGGAAGAAAGCTCTCCAAGATGGAGATGGGGTTCATTAGGAATATAAACTCTGCCGCGACCAGCTCTATGTCAAATTGCATTAAAGACTCCTTGCAATCTAGAGTATTTATCCAACTAGGAGTATAACATTTGCTTAGATTTTAAACCTTATGTTTAATACATGATAATCATGGGTAATAAATTTTTCACAAATTATATTTCATTTGACAGCCAGGATGATTTATTAGGTTTGTGAATTCATTTAAAATTCAATACCTTTGGGTGCTGCATCACTGAACTTAATGAGCCAGATTCTCCCACTGAGTAAGTTGCTTTCAGGCTTCTGGGGTCCTATTAAATTAAGTTCTTCAGTACATTAAATACTTCCCTAGTGTTTTAAAGAGTTAATATATCCTACAATAGGGAAGTTACCAAATGAATTAAACACAAAATAACAATGTGTCATTTTACCATTGAAAAAGTAGTCTCTTTACTTGTGTATAGTCTTGTTTCTTTAGATGTATAAGGTTATTTAATAAACAGAGGTTATTTCCAGGCACGTGAAATAGGTGAATTATTTTGGTTCTATCATTCATAGAGAAATTGTTTTACAAACACCCTTCCCCTTGTCTATTTCCATCTTTCCTGTCTTCGGGATAACTTTGCCTCCCGCAATTGTAGAATCAAGTGAACACAAAACAAAGACTACGTTTCATTTGTTTCCAAGGAACACGGAGCCTCTAGTGAGCAGTTAGTCTCCCGCAAATGCGCTCCCACTCTGATTCTAGTTGTAAACATTGGGTCCGTTAGCAGAAACAGATGGGTAGTAGTCAATAATCTTTTTTTATGCTTATATTCATATAATTTTGCTTTTCTAGAAAAACAGAAATAATGGAAATTGGTTTCAATTTGTCTTAAGTATTACACTATTTGACGTTGTTACACACATGAAGAAATACATGACACATTAGTTACAGTTAATATACTTTTTCTGGTAAGAAATATTTATTCACACAATAAAGGGCCTTAAGAAATAATGAGTGAAGAAATAAGCAAGACACCTCCTAATTACAACATAGTCATACAAAGACAAGCACACACCTCTTTTAATAGAGTTAAAATCATATAGTACAGATTTTATGGCAATTATGGAAGAAGCACAATATAATATGAAATAATTCACTATAAGTAGCAGGATAGGCATGCCTGTGTGGCTCAGTTGGTTAAGCATCAACTCTTGGTTTTGGTTCAGGTCATGATCTCATGGTTGGTGAGTTCAAGCCCTGGGCTCCATGCTGGCAGTGTGGAGCATGCTCAGGATTCTCTCTCTCTCTCTCTCTCTCTCTCTCTCTCATTTTCTCTTTCTCTCTCTTAAAAAAATGAACTTAAAAAAAATAAAAATGAACTTAAAATAAATGAAAATAAAGAAATAGGGCTATCATACTATCCTGCAAGGCATACTATATATATATATATATATATATATATATATATATATATATATATATATATTAATTCTTGAATATTAGTTGAATAAAATTAGTGAGATATCCTGAATTCTTTTTTAAGAGGGTTTTTAAAATTTTGTTAAGTTTATTTTTTGAGAGAGAGAGAGAGAGAAAGCATGCATGTGCCTGTGCAAGCTGCAGAGGGCCAGCGAGAGAGAGAGAGAAAGAGAGAGAATCCCAAGCAGGCTCAGTGCTGTCAGTGCAGAGCCTGATGCAGGATTCCGTCTTATGAACGATGAGATCATGACTTGAGCTGAAATCAAGAGTCAGACACTTAACCAACTGAACCATTCTGGGGCCCCAAGATGTCCTGAGTTATGAGTAATATATTCTTTGAAGGAAATTCTTCTAACCTTCTTTCGGCTGCATGTGTGTCTTCTATTCTCTTATTGATGAAACGCATATTCACCACTTCTAGTATTTTTTCCTTGAAGGCTTGTGTAATTGTATGATTCTCCTTTCTAATTTCTCCCTTTCTCTTGAACCCACATTAACTACTTCTACGTTTTATATCCTACTTTAAACTTTATTTACTTAGAGGCCTTTCTGGCCTCATAGATCCTGCTTCTGTGTTCCCCTAACACCAGTAGATCAGAATATTCATCACACTTAAAGACGGTTACATGTTTAGAAATATGTTTCCACCCTTTGATGTAAATGAAAGCATGATTATTAACAAATAATTACTTTGTATTAATACCATAGAGCTGAATAATTAACATTTACATAACTAACCATGCTTTAGAATAGTAGGCTTCTAGGGGCGCCTGGGTGGCGCAGTCGGTTAAGCGTCCGACTTCAGCCAGGTCACGATCTCGCAGTCCGGGAGTTCGAGCCCCGCGTCGGGCTCTGGGCTGATGGCTCAGAGCCTGAAGCCTGTTTCCGATTCTGTGTCTCCCTCTCTCTCTGCCCCTCCCCCGTTCATGCTCTGTCTCTCTCTGTCCCAAAAATAAATAAACGTTGAAAAAAAAAAAAAAAAAGAATAGTAGGCTTCTATAATGTCAAACAGCAGAATTAGCAAATTATCCAATGTATAAGTTTAACTTAAAAAATAACAGATTGCGTTTACTTATATTCCTTTTTACTCTCAATCAGTATTAGAATTTGAGCAAGTGCAGTAGGTATTAGGCTAATAGTCAGTAAACCAAAAATAATATGTTACTAATAGGCATTGCTGATTTTTATGAATGTTAAATTCTTAAATTGGCTTTATTGTTAGGCTTTTATTTTTTTAATGTTTATTTATTTTTGAGAGAGAGAGAGAGAGAGAGAGAGAGACAGATAGTAAGTCGGGGAGGAGCAGAAAGAGAGGAAGACACAGAATCCAAAACAGGCTCCAGGCTCTGAGCCGTCACCATGGAGCCTGATGTGGGACTCGAATTCATGACCATGAGATCATGCCCTGAGCCAAAGTCAGATGCTTAACTGAGTGAGCCACCCAGGTGCCCTGTTATGCTTTTCTTTAAAAAACCAGTGTATGTTCACAGTAGGAAACTTAGAAAAACAAATAAACCCGTGGTCAAGGCTTTCCAGCAGTGCTGTCCCCTTGGCTGCCTCGGGAGCACACGGAGGCAGGCCTTGGTCAATCCAGAAATCCAGGAGGTAGAACCAGTGGCAGGGGCAATGGAGAGACCTTCTTCTTCTGAGGAGATGGATATGGTGTCCCAGTTCACCGTCGAGGAAAGCTGGGAAGCAGTGGACCTTTGGGAAGACAACTACACTACCCTTTTATTTACACACAATAAAGTTTTCTATTTCTCTAAAAGAGAAAAAGAAAAAAAAAAGAAAAAGAAAAACAAAAAAAAATAAAAAGCAATACACTATAGTATGAGTACTCAGAAATAATTGCTGTTCATATCCTGCTGTATGTTCCTTCAAATGTTTTCCTTATTTTAATTTTTTTAATGTTTATTTATTTTTGAGAGAGAGAGACAGGGAGAGAGAGTCAGAGAGAGTGGGGGAGGGGTAGAGAGAGACGGAGACACAGAATCTGAAGCAGGCTCCAGGCTCTGAGCTGTCAGCACAGAGCCGGACGCAGGTCTTGAACTTACGAGCAATGAGATCATGACTGGAGCCGAAGTCAGATGCTTAACCAACTGAGCCACATAGGTGCTCCAAATGTTTTCCTAATCATAAACTTACATGGAAATAACAAAGTTCTTTTGGGCTTAATTTTTTTTTTATTTTATTATTTTTATTTTTTTTTTTTAACGTTTATTTATTTTTTGGGGACAGAGAGAGACAGAGCATGAATGGGGGAGGGGCAGAGAGAGAGGGAGACACAGAATCGGAAACAGGCTCCAGGCTCTGAGCCATCAGCCCAGAGCCCGACTCGGGGCTCGAACCCACGGACCGGGAGATCGTGACCTGGCTGAAGTCGGATGCTTAACCGACTGCGCCACCCAGGCGCCCCTGGGCTTAAAATTTTAAACATTTATTAGCATGGAAGATGAATTGGTATGTCAGGAATATAAGTATTTATTTCCCTGAGATGCTTTATAACAAGATGAGAGAGAGAGAGAGACAGAGAGAGAGAGAGAGAGAGAGAGAGAGAGACAGAGAGACAGAGAGACAGAGAGAGAGCTGAGAACAGTATAATACAGGCTATATATTGTCTTTTTTCTACTTGGACTAATGAACTTGACTGTAAAGTTTATATGGACAATGGCAGCAAGAAGCAGGCATCAACATGGATTCCAATAATAGAAGACACTAGAAAACCTTCTCATGAGACACTTTAAAAGAGGTGGAGGATAGTATTACATATTATTTATGCAAGTGGCAGAACAAGGCAATGGCATTTAAATATTCTTTATGTAATTTTATTTTTATTTGCAAACCGTGGAGTACGCATTCACATATTACCATCTGCATAGATGCTTCACACTAAAGTTAATATTTTAAAACACGTTTTTTTTTATTTATGACTTTCCATGCCAATATATTCTATCACATTGTTTCATATTTAATGGCTGCATAGAATTTCATTATCATATGCCTCTTTAAAAACACGTTTTTATGCAACAATTTTGTACAAAATCACAAATTGCAATGGTATAGCAATTTAGAAACTTAAAGTGACTGAAAATGTGTCCAATTTCTCTTTGAGTACAATTCAACAGGACCAGAGATTGGTCTTCTATTGAACATATTCGGCATTCTAAATTTAAGCCTCTGGAATTCTATTTAAATATCATCCTATTTAACCTTTTGATATACAAGATTTGCCTTTCAATGGGAGGTTGGCATCCCATCATAAAATGAAACCAAATGTACTTTGAAGTAATTATTGCCTACAGCAGCAAGCTTTTATTTGTGCCTTATGGGTTCTGTATAATAAAGATATAGATTCAGCCTAATTTATTTTGCCAATGAAAGATGGAAAAAAATCAAGTGAGAAACAAAACCCAAAACACAGACTTTACTTGAGTTTAGTAATGAACCAACATATATATAAGTTATGACAAATGTTTCATTCTTTTCTATGAATAAATGCTTACATAACATTAAACTTGACAAAGATGACATCACAAGCCTTTCTAGACAAAACAGCTAATGGATGAAAAAGTAAAGCGTGCAAAAGTAAATAGAAAGATATTCATGTTATTCTGCAAATGGTTATTTGAAGGTCAGTGTCCTGAGAGACTGAAGGCAGGTGCCTGCGGTTTTATTTTCGTATATGATGAGTGGGAACAATTCCTGAGAGTCAAGGGTGATCAATACACATATGTGGAATGAAGTAGAGAAGGAAAGAAGAGGAGAAAGAGAATGGGAAGGAGGGAGGGAGGCAAAGGCAAATCTGGGAGAAGCAACTGAAGAACAAAGGAGAAAAACTCTCTTAGGTGCTGTGCTTTGGGTACGATTTCTATTGAAAACAGCAACAAACACCCACAAAAACAAACAACTCTGATTCAAATACAATGTTTTCCGGATGACGGTCTGGAGCAGTTTAGAGTTCACACTTTTGAGTTGAAAGACTAAAGTTAATTGCTTTCTTACTTATGTAATGCTAAAGTTGAGGAAAGGCCTTTTTTTAAAAAAATTATCTGATCGCAGAAGACTGCTAAAATTTTATGGTTTATCAATCATTGACAGGTTAGCAACATAGTTATTCTTTTACGTTGGTTTTTATGACATTGGTATAAAAAAGATTGTTTGCCAACTTGGGTTTACTTTAGGTTATTTAATTTGTTAAGTGACATCATGGAAAAGAAAAGAAAATAGCTCTTAACGTATGACTCACACTATTGTATAACAACAACAACTTTTCAAGGATTTCTTTTCTGTTTGAAGCTTATCCTGTGAATCCTTAGAACAGGTAACATTTTCATGTTCTTGAATGCACCATTTAGTAATTAGTAAAAACAAGTGAACTGGACACTTTTTACCCCATGTTTTTCCTTTTTCCAACTTTGAGATAGGAATATTAAATTATATTATAAATTATTCTGAAAATATTAAATAATTTGGATGCCACAACAATTTTTAGAAAAGGACATAGCTTGTGTTTGAATGTCTTCTATAACCAATCAGTTTCCCTTCTTTTGTACACCATGGCTGACTTCCTTAGCAACAGGAAACTCACTATGTCTAAAATTAGCCATTGTAATCTTTAGATATATGTCATGGTTTTAGTTGCTTCTTCTTCAATGTAACCCAAATGTCTCCTTCTATCTTCCATAATGTGAAACTTGTTCTTTCTGATCACCAAGTCTCCTCCTGAAATACGGGAGAAGGTCAAGAACACAACAAGGGAGTTTGTTGCAAAATTGTCCATCTAAGGAAGAAAATGGTTGGTTCGAGTCCCAAAGCACAGACACTATACAGTGTATTATACAGACACCTTGCAGACAACACACTGTTGCCCTGTTATTTGGTTTTAAGCTATCATGGCTGATTTGAAGAAAGGCCAGACTCAGAATCTTGAAAGAAATCGTAGAAGATAAAGAGATGCAGAGCAATTGGGGCAAAAACATAGTTGTCTTACGGGGTCCACTACCCATGTAATTTATATTAAAATATCATACTTTTTCATGCTTTTCTATGCCTAGGATGTTTTGTTGAATAGCCAAAACTCTATTGGCACGCTTTTTACACTTATGAGCAATCTCAGCATTTTACAAACAGTGTTTTGTATATTTTGGACTTCGGCTGTCATGAACTATTATTCATTATATGCTTTTTCTTTGAAGAGTATTGTTTTTTAAGGAAAAGTTAGCATTTTTGACAATTACGTTTGCAAACGTAACTTTTGCCTCTGGCATTTGCCTCTGGCAATGTTTGGCCGTACTGGGAAAGTGTCTTGCTTTCCCTTGGCACTGAAATTAATAAGAAATCATAAATTAATGAGGAATTAACAGAAAACCTACAATGGGTGTCTGTCATTTAGTCTTCTATTTTTGTTCAATTATGATTAAATAATTGATGTTTGGTCTAGCCCTGACATATGAAACAGCCTGAAGTTTGGTTCACCTTTAATAAATAGAAATGAATCATATTTTTCTATTAAGATGTTGGAATGTAATCAGATTTCACATGTAACTTCCACTCTAAATTGATGGCAATTTTAGAAAAATGTAAAAATAAAAAAATCACAATCATGTAGGGAAAAAATAAAAAAACATTTTTGATGCCCATGCATGCACGCGTGCACACACACACACACACACGCACAGAGTTATGCATATATGTAAGCTATGGCATCCCAAGAACATCAATGATAATAAGTAGGTTGCCTTCTACAATATAACAAGAACTAAAATGTCTCCACATCAGTCATATCTTGGAACCAGGGTCATTATTGAAGCTAGAGTCTAGTGTTGAGTTTCCCTGGATTCAAATGTGTGTAAGGGGGAAGAAGAGCCATTGAGGATCCAAAACTTGGTTTAAGATCTGAGCCATACCATCTAGGACTCATTGAATATATCTCTAACCACTCCATTATGTCTAGGGAAAGGAACTTTGAAGCATATTATCAAACTGTGTGTTCTACTAAGTTTGGGTGTTATTTATGCGAGCAACCCTGAAACAATTTGATAAGCAGGGATGACCACAGAGTGAAAAGGAAATTAAAATACTAAAAACATACACAAAATATACTACTATTCAAAATAAGTCTGCACATATAAATTCTTCCTGTGAAAATATACAATTAAAATGATAACCATCAAAATTCACAAGAGGACTGTGAATTACACTGGTTGAAATTATCTTTATAAAATTATATGAATGATTTAAAAATTAGCATATTTGTAATATTCAAGGAAAAAAGACATTAATTCAAATTATAAACAAAAGAGAAAAACTAGGAAATACATGCCAATATGAAATAAGAAAAAGTATAAAAATTAACTAAATTGTTACATTGAAATTTAATATATTTAATTTTAAAATTATTCAAAAAGTCAGACATATTTTTAATTTTCAATTATCCAAAATTGTTGTGAAGCCACAAAAACTCTAAACAGACAAAATAATCATGAGAAAGAAGAACAAACCTGATTTCCTGATTTCAACCTACACTACAAAGCTATAGTAAACCAAACAGTATGACACTGGCATTAAAATAGACACACAGACCAATAGAGCACAACAGAGAGCACAGAATTAAACCCCTACACACATGGTCAACTAATATGAGACAAGGAGCCAAGAGCACCCAGTGGGGAAAGAAAAGTGTCTTCAACAAATGGTGCTGGGAAAACAGGATAAACACCTGCAGAAAAAAATGAAATTCAACCCCTATCTTATAGTGCTCACAGAAATGAACTCAAATGGATCAAAGACTTAAAAATAATATCTGATATTGTAGAACTCCTAGAAGAAAACAGGGAAAAAGTTCCTTGACATTGATCTTGGCAATATTTATTTGGATATGACACCAAAAACATAAGCAAAAAAAAAAAAATAAAGCAAAAATCGGTAAGTGGGACTACATCAAACTTAAATGTTCTGCACAGCAAATGAAACAGTCAACAAAATGCAACAGGAACCTACACAATGGGAGAAAATATTTGCAAACCATATATCAGATAAGGAATTAACCTCCAAAATGTACAAAGAACTCATAAAACTCAATAGCAAATAATCCCCCAAAAATCCAATTAAAAATGGGCAAAGGAACTAAATACACATTTTCCCGAAGAAATTATATAAATGGCCAACAGAAACATGAAAGATGCTCAACATTGCTAATCATCAACAACGTTTTGTGAATCAAAACGATATTGAAGGAATCACATCACACCTGTTGGAATGCCTATCATCAGGAAGACAAGACTTAACGGGGAGCCTGGGTGGCTCAGTTGGTTAAATGTGTGACCCCCGCTCCTGCTCATGGTCTCTCTCTTTCAAAATAAATAAATAAACCTAAAAAAAAAAAAGAGAGAGAGAGAGAGATGACAAGACTTACATGTTGGCAAGGAAGTGGAGAAAAAGAACCCTTGTACATTGCTGGTGGGAAACAAATTGGTTCAGCCACTATGGAATATAATATGAGATTTCTCAAAAAATTACGATTATTTTCTTAATTATATAGTTACAATGGAATATTATTCAGCCATGAGAAAGTAGGAAATCCTGCCATTTATAAAATGGATCAACCTTGAGGACATTATGTTGAGTGAGGTAAGTCAAACGGTGATATACAAATACCATGATACCATTTCCACGAGGAATCTGCAAAAAGCTGAAGTCTTAAAAAATAAAGTAAAATTGCAGTTATAAGAGGCTGGGGGTAGGAGGATAGGAGAGATGAGGTTCAAGGGTGCAAAGGTGCAACTAGTAGAAAACTCCTGGAAATAATGCACAGTGTAGTGACTATACACATTATTGTATTATAAATATCAAATTGGCTAACAGACTAGGTCTTAGTTATTCTCACCACACAAAAATGATAATAATTGTGTGACATAAGGGAGAAGGGAGTTATCGCTACAGTTGCAACTGTAGGAAAATATATAAATGTATCAAATCAATATGTTGTACATCTTAAACTTACACAGTGTTGTATGTAAAATGTATTTCAATAAAAAGATTACATAAATGAATAAAATAGTTCTAATTTTAGTGGTTTTATGATTGGTAAAAAAATAATTCCACGTATGTTAAAGGTGTAGATATGAAAGGTCAAATTTTATAATTTTTTTTTTATTTTTAGAGAGAGAAAAAGAGAGAGAGTGGAGGAGGGGCAGAGAGAGAGAGAGAGAGAGAGAGAGAGAATCCACAGCAGGAGCCTGATGTGGGGCTGGATCCCATAACCCTGGGATCATGACCTGAGCTGAAATCAAGAGTCAGATGCTGAACCAACTGAGCCACCCAGGCGCGACTGAACATTTTAGATATATAACAGAATGCTTCTGTGAACACAGGGTAGAAAATATTTATTTAAAAAAACAAACACTCAAGAGGGGTACCTGGTGGCTCAGTTGGTTAAGCCTCTGACTCTTGATTTCAGCTCAAGTCATGATCTTATGGTTCCTGGGATCGAGCCTGTTTGGGATTCTCTTCTCACTCTCTTTGTCCCTCCCTCCTCTCTCAAAATAAATATAAATATGGGAAAAAAAAAAAACACTTAAGAAAGAACAAACAAGAAAAGTGTCATAAATTTGACAAATTTATCTTTAACATCTTTGGGTCAGAAATCACCTCACCAACAAAGTGATAAAAGTGACAGGGAGAAAATATTTGCCACGTAACTAGGATTACATTTCTACTGGTCTCTTTCGCAATCATTCTATTTCTCCTGCCATACATTCAAGAGAAATGTCTTTCCGAGTCTACTGCCTACTAAAAGCTTGTGTGGCCACTGCTTTGATCAATGAAGTCTGAATCAAAGTGTCATTTCTGGGTCAGAGCTTTAAAAGCCAATCTTCTACTTGCTTCCTTTCTCTTCTCTTTACCTCTGGGGACCAGAAGTGTCCTACATCAGAGAGATGTTGTTCAGCAATGGATCCCAGAGTAAGGATGGTGAAAAACAAAGGCCCAGCTGACTCACGGTGAATTTGTGTAGTTAATGAGATATAAATCTGCTTGTCCATTTCGCGTTTTATTTTTTCATCATAATGTAATTTAACATATGCTAAACAATCATTGACATAATTTAATTCATTGTAATTAGAATCCAAGCCATATAAATAACACACACAATTTTTTAAACCCATATAATTAAAACACAAATTGAAACCAATATGAACAAGATATTGACAGAAGAGAAATCTCAAATGGTCTATAACTATGTGAAGCCACAAGCAAACTCTAATGCTTTCCTAGTAGACATCACTTGGTTTTAATTCCCAATGTTCTAGTCACTTGGAATTAACTTCCAAAGGTCCCATCTACAAGAGCCATCACATTGTGGGTTGAGGCTTCCACATATGAGTTTTAGGGGGACATAGTTCAGTCCACAGCAGTCAGCAAGCCTCATCCACTCTGGGGCACTCACCCGTCAGGTTAGGATAGGACACTGATGCTTAGTCAGGGTGGTTTGCTCAGTTTTGCCAGGTTTTTTTTTTCTTTTTTCTTTTTTAATGTTTATTTTTGAGAGAAAGAACATGAGAGGGGGATGGTCAGAAAGAGAGGGAGACACAGAGTCCCAAGTAGGCTTCAGGCTCTGAGCTGTCAGCACAGAGCCCAATGCGGGGCTCGAACTCACAAACCTTGAGGTCATGACCAGTGTCAAAGTCAGACGCTATACAGACTGAGTCATCCAGGTGCCCCCCCAGCTTTGCAAAGTTTTCAACCAACACATTCTGATCCTTGCCTTCACTTGCTCACACGGGGCACTTGGAAGTCAACTCTGGGGGACTGCAGCCACAGATCCAAGACGATAATGTACGTCAATTCCTATCATAGTGGAAGACACATAACTGTGCTTTAAGGTAATCAGCAGACCTCACTCTTCTGGTCCATACTCAGAAGTCAGTGTTCCTTTTGGTGATTTGCTAAGAACTCAGGTATCTGCTCCAGCTTTGATTCCTTTGAGCTAACATATATAACATCATGGGCTAAATTCTTCTCTCAAGTATATCAAATAATCTGGTCTCTAATGCATTGAACTCTTGATTTAAACACACCTTAATAGGGGCGCCTGGGTGGCCCAGTGGGTTAGGTGTCCGACTTCGGCTCAGGTCAAGATCTCACAGCTCGTGAGCTCGAGCCCCACGTTGGGCTCTGTGCTGACAGCTCAGAGCCTGGAGCCTGCTTCTCATTGTGTGTTTCCCTCTCTCTGCCCCTCCTCCGCTTGTGCTCTGTCTCTCAAAAATGAATAAAGGTAAATAAATAAACACATCTTAATAGTTTATTTATGCAGTGTCCTTCCCATTTAAGGATAATAGAAATTCATTTTTGAACAACATTAAATGAGATGACTACATTATCTCTTTATTCTACTTCTGTTCGTATGGTTTTGACTTTATTACTGAGTTTGAAGCTCCTTGGGTTTTTGCTACCTCTTGGCCTACGCTCTACACATCAGCATGTAACTTGGTAATAGGAAAACTGGCTATTTTGCTTTGTCATTTAGTAGCTTTAGGATGTGATTTCTGGGCCAAAGATGTTAATGATAAATTTGTCAAATTTATTACACTTTCTTGTTTGTTCTTTCTTAAGTTTTTTTTTTTTTTTTTTTAATATTTATTTATTTTGGGAGAGGACGGAGGGAAAAAGAGAGAGAGAAAGAGAGAGAATCCCAAATCCCAAAAGCCCAGAACAATGGCTCTATAGCTGCAAACTCCCTTCTCTGTTACAAAAGATCACGTATATTTTCTGTCTACATGGGCTTCTAACTGGGATTGAGCTGACCACTCAGGCCGTTCTAATAATTTGAACCCCAGGTACAGAGCGCCAACAGTTTAATATGGATTTTATTACAAATATATCCTCTCCTAGCCAAACACAAAAACTCAGAAATGATGAGGGGAGTGAAAGCTTTTTTTTTTTTTTTTTCCCTCTGTCTCAGATAATAAATTATATTGTTTGATGTTATGAAGGGAATCAAACTAAAGGCTGACACATTTTTTAATGTTTATTTATTTGTTTTGAGAAAGAGAGAGAGTGGCCCACTCGTGCTTGCTCTTTAACGCTCTCAAAATAAAAAAATAAACATAAAAAAATCAAAATACTTAGATGTTGATATTCTGATTACACAGACAGAACTTCTAATTATTAGCTTCTATTCCCTATCGGTAGACCCACATGGGGGTCAAATGTTAAACGTACACATTATTGATGACTCTCTTTGAATATTTGAGTGTAAAATTTGATAATCTACGGTTTTAAAAGTTTATCATGTGATTCGGCAGACTGCAAGGTATTAAACCTCTGATTTATGAGGTTTAAACTTTTCAGCCACAGTTCCCTGATGGGCAGGGGTTTCCAGGTTATTGAAAGCTCGGTCTCATTAAAATTTATTATCTTTCAGCATTCTCATTCATCATATTTTAATATTATAAATCTATTTCAGATAGTGCATGAAAACAATTCCCTTTCCCAAGCTTTGACGAAGACAATTCTTTTAAAAGCTGGTTAAATATTTGTGTTACTGATGCATTCATCATCAAAAGGTCACAGCTCCAAAGGGCGGGGGGGGGGGGGGTAGTTAATCTGGGAACACTTAACTGGAATACTGCTCTCTAGTTAACAGATGCAGGACTGTCACTATCAGGACAGTAAAAGAGCTCTGTCATTCTGTGTCTCTTGTGGTGTCTGCAGTTGCCTTATTTGTGAAGTATTTGCTCACAAATTGAAGCGATTTCTCATGAATGAATGAATGAATGAATGAATGAACGAACGAATGAATGAAAAGAAATACCCAGGTGTAGACTTGAGAATCCAGTAGAAATATGCAAGCTAAGGAGATTTAAAATAGCAGCTTGAGAAGATTAGTATGATTTAGTAAGAAGCATAAAGTACTGTCTTGGCATAGCCGTCTTTAGGGGGGGTGGTGGTGATAAGTGCTGAACTTAGTATAGTGTTAAGTAGCAGGAAGTGGCAGGAGTACTGTGATTTCCTGATGGGAAAATCTATTACCAGATGACAATTTTTTTTTAACATTTCTGAATTTATATGGCAGGAAAATATAACAAACACAAAATTTAGATTCCCTTTATTTATATGTATTTATTTAAAAAAAGAAATGTTAGGGGCGCTTGGGTGGCTCAGTCGGTTAAACGGCCGACTTCGTCTCGGGTCACGATCTCGCGGTCCATGAGTTCGAGCCCCGCGACGGGCTCTGTGCTGACAGCTCGGAGCCTGGAGCCTGTTTCAGATTCTGTGTCTCCCTCTGTCTCTGACCCTCCCTTGTTCATGCTCTGTCTCTCCCCGTCTCAAAAATAAATAAAAACATTAAAAAAATTTAAAAAAAAGAAATGTTAATGTTTATTTATTTTTGAGAGGGAGATACACAGAGTATGATCAGAGAGAAAGGGAGACACAGAATCTGAAGCAAGTTTCAGGCTCTGAGCTGTCAGCACAGAGCCCGACGACGTGGAGCTTAAAGTCATGAGCTGTGAGATCATGACCTGAGCTTAAGTCAGACGCTCAACCATCTGAGCCACCCAGGTTCCCCTTAATTTATGTTTAATTTCAGTAAGTTTGAAGTCAAAGCTAAATGATTTGGGGACCAAAAGTTCCATAAATGAGGAAGTTTGTAGATAGCTTGAAGAAGAGAAGGAGAAAATACTGCCACGTACAATTTTAAAATGGCTTACATTTTATACATTCCAGAGCCTGGAATATATACATACAGTTGGAACTGTTCCAGAATAGCTAATTTACAATCTCCCTATAAAGAGATTGCTTATTTGGAAACTAATTCTTCATATTTTCATACAATCTCAGTGCCATTGCTCCCCCCCCCCCCCCCCCCCGCCCCGCCGGCTTTTTTTCCCCTTGAAGTCTACGTTTGTTTTAAGTATAATTCCTTATATAAAACGAACTCTTATGGATATGAGGAATTTCAGGTTGTATAATATAATCAGTTTTCTGCATCTTTCCCTCAAATGTCCTAGGTGATGTTATAGCTACTGTGATGTTAGTAAACTGTTGTGAGCAGTCTGTAGCTGAGTCAGTTGCTATCAGGGTGGTAAACACGATCTTTCAACAGGCAGATTTTACACGTAGGACCTTTTGATATTATTTTGCTTAAGTTACAGAGGCCATGTACCCCTTCCTGACTTGTAAGGGAGGTATTTTCTAATCCCTTCAGAATCCGAAATTTTCTGAGTATCTAGATTTTATTGCACTTATGGCTTATGGAAATTAAATATTATCCCTTCTTACCCATCTCCAACTCAAAAACTATTTTTAACTCTACTATAAACATCGATTTTTGCTAGTCAGAAAACATACAGATAAATAGCCAGATGTTTCCTGTGCAATTTTGGGGTTTGGTTTGAATGGATGGGTGAAGAATACAGGCTGTGAAGGCAAATACGTAATAAAATTGATAGGCTTAATGCTCCCTGTTAAAAATGGGGGAGGAGACATCCCTCCCTGTTATTAGAGCATTTACTTTAGAAAAACCTTTAATTGTAAGTTACCTCTCTTTGAAATGTAAGTAACTTTTGTAAAGGCTAAATAAGCCTCTTTCCAACTTCAAAACCCAGAAATGTCTTTCTCAAATACTTGGGAACCACCTCTTTGAAATGTAAATATCAAGGATATAATGCCTCTAACTCCCAGTGTCTGTGGAAGGATAGGTGTGTAATGTCTGTGGGGTGCTTTCCTCCAAATGATTAAAACTATGTGTGAGAGGTTTACATTTTCTTTGGATAAAGCCAATTAACTAACACAGATGGTCAACCCAACTAACAAATGTGTTTAGGATGAATTGCATGTGACCAGTCATGCGGTCAAGTTATGGTTCATATCTTGAGAACGTGCTTGCAATGGATCGTATCTGCGTGACCATCTAAAAAGGTGAGATTTCCTCCTGACTTTGCAGTCTCTAGTACATTACCTGTGATGCACATCGCATTCTGCTTTAATGCTTATTCAATAATAAAGTGTTTTTCTTTCTCTTCTACCTTTATAGAGGAATTGTCTTGGTTGGCAAGAGATTTAGTGTTTAATTACATTTTCCCAACAATGTACAATCTGTTATTAATGTTTATTTGCGAAGTAATTACCCTTAAGGTACTCAGAATCAAGTCGCCCCGCCCCCAGGTAGGTTGAGAATAACAACGGTAAGGGTACTGGTTACAGTTTAACATATGTAGGTAGCAACTGGGAGGTCACTTTCACTTTCAGAGAAAAGTCAAGCTTCATGTTGCAAAATGAGCTTTGGATAACCTATGACACCCAAGCGACTGTATTTGGAGGGGCGGGGGTTGTTTTTCAGCCTTCAGGAAGTAGGTGTGTTTCTTCAGATTAGTTCATTGCTAATTTTCACATGTTTTGTGGTGTGGTTTTCTGCATCTGTTAATTGCAGGAAAGGAGGGCATAGTGAAGCATTCCCGGGATGTGATGTAGATATTCACAAACATTAAATTTAGGTTGGAGACGATGCAGATAGAGGTGTAATCGGGGGCAATATTGTCTTTTGCAAGCAATGCTTCTCATAAAACTGCCAAGAACAGTAGCAGAGCTGATCCAAGTTGGAGAGAGGAAGTGGTCAGTAGTTAGTAAAATTCTAGGTTGGTAGAAGAACATTCTTGGATTAGGATCCTCAGCTTGGTCTGCACAATGTGAAAAAGAGAAGACAAGCTCTGTTCCTATATACATTGAACTGTAGGATTTAATCCTTGAGTAGAAACAAATTTGTTACTTAACTTTTATCAACCAGTAAATGTATAAACAAAGGGAAAATAAATTTTGATCTCCCAATATTTTCTCTGCGTTAACTTATTTCCACACTACACCTTATTTTGTTAGTCTCAGCAATGAGCTTGGAAAGATGCTAGGGAAATCTTCAGAGAGGGAAGGACACGTACATTGGGGTTAGAGATAGAAGTTCAGAAAGCAGAAATAACTTTTTTTAAATTTTTTAATGTTTATTTATTTTTGAGAGAGACAGACATAGTGAAAGTGGGGGAGGGGCAGACAGAGAGGGAGACACAGAATCTGAAGCAGGTCCAGGCTCTGATCTGTCAGCACAGAGTCCGACACGGGGCTCATACAGACCGAGAGATCATGATCTGAGGTGATGTGGGACCCTTAACCGACTGAGCAACCCACGCACCCCAGAAATAATTTTTTTAATACCCAGTTCCCACAACCTTGTGAATTGGATTGAAAGTGTGCAACTTTATTTGGGAACACAGAGAACAAAATAATTACTAAAGTAAGGCACAGTAAAATAGTAAGTAATCCAGAGTTTAGAAAAATGTGGCCCTGGGGCACCTGGGTGGCTCTGCTCATGATCTCGCAGTCTGTGAGTTCAGGCCCCATGTAGCGCTCTGTACAGACAGCTCAGAGCCTGGAACCTGCTTCAGATTCTGTGTCTCCCTCTCTCTCTGCCCCATTCCCCGCTGGTGCTCTGTCTCTGTCTCTCTCAAAAATAAATAAAACATTAAAACATTTGTGGCCCTGTTTTTCCTCAGTGATTTTCTTAGTTTTGAGAGATAACATATATTCGCTCACCTGATTCATTTATTTCTAATTCCTGGGCGTTTAAGAGCCTGAAATGCTACTTTAGATTCTTCTCAGGTAGAATTTCAGGCCCTTTCATTCCTACTTTTTTCTTAAGAACTTTTTATTCATAAAATCCATGAAAATCCAAATTCCTATATTTGAGGGTTGTAATTCAGGTAAAGCAAAACATAATCTCTGTGAAGATATAAACCATGCCTGGTTCTCAAGTAGAGTACTTAACAGCATGATTCGTCACGTATAATTCATTCTAAACACATTAATTGAAATTTCTCTTCTTTAAACCCCTCAGTCTCTTATTTCCAATAATTTAGTTCAAAGTCCAAATTTATTCTTTGGCGTTATTTCAACTTCAAAGTCATTTATATTTCTACTTTCTTCCAAGCTATCAGTCTTTTGCTCCCTGTAATTTCTTACTTATTTAGTTTTCAGTCAATTATTTCAGTAACATTCTTGAAAATGCTCTAAGTTCATTTGCTTATATCCTGCATACAACTTGCCTCAAAACAAACAAAACCTATCTGTAGAAAGGCAAAATAAGACATATTTGAATCATCATAAATCCGTGGATGGCAAATTCACAGAGGATGTCAATATTGTCTGACATCTCCCTTGCTAATGCTCTGAATTCACTTGTCAACATCCTGCAGGCCACTCGCCTCAAAAAAGTAACTACCTTAAACATTAAAAGACTTAAATTATTCCTCTTTGCTCCAAGTACAAGGCCGAGAGTTTAATATGGACGGGTACATGGTTACTGCTCTAGCCTCTTTTTAAACTAGCGCTGAGCTTTCTAACTTCATGATACAATTATTTCTATTCTATGTGATGGCTCCATGTGGGTTTTGGGATACCATATAAGGTCAGTGCCTCTAATGCATCCTAGACGAGAAGGAAGACACAAGACCTGTTTTCTGTTCTTTTCTACCACCTTAAGTTTTTAGCTAAAAGAAAATGGCTCTGATGTATGACCTCTTATCTAACCCCTATTCACTTCACATTCTTTCTCCCAAAGCTATTTACTTTCTTGAAATTTCTACAAGAAACGTAACCTATCACATGCGCTCTCCCGTCTTTAATTAGCACTCGCCTGCATCCTCTTAAAAACATTATCATTAAAGAGATAAAGCAAACATAACTTTCAAGGATAAAATTTTAAAGAAGAATTATTATCTTTTAATATGTTATGTGGATTAGTTCTATATTTCCAATGTTATATATTTAAAAATATCTATGAATATAATATAACGTCGAGTATGGAGGAAGCATTTTGTTATACTCAGGACTCAATTAGTGAAACCAACCAAGAGACAGCTATTGGACTCATGAACACTGATTTTCAAAGCCACCTAGGATAAATCTAAGAGACTGTGTCATCTTGGTGTATCACTAGATTCTTAGAAGATGAAATTATTTTAGTAAAATTTTTACAGCGAATTAATTGTAAATGTGATTGCTTTTAAATTTTCTCTGAATGAAAAATTTATATATGTCCGTGTAGTATTTGTTACAATGTTAAAAATTTATCCCCAAAGTTAACTGTTTAAAACAACGTATATTTATTCCACAGTTTCTAAGGGTCAAGAAAAATGGAATAGCTTAGGTAGGAGTTCTGACTCTAGGCCTTCTTGAGTCAAATTTGCAGGTAAGTTGTCAGCCAGACTGGATCCTCGGAAGCCTTGACCACTGTTACAAAGCCTGCTTGTAAGAGACTCAATCATACAGCTGGGAGTTGGTGCTGGTTGTCCCCTAGGGTGATTTTGTTCTTTTCATGTGTCTGTCATCATTCAGGCATTCTGTTCTTCACAGGACCTCACTAACAAGAGTGACAGGGATTCCTTCTGTGGTGGTTAGGCTCAGAGAGAGAGAGATTAGAGGAGAGAGAGAAAGAGAGAGACAGAGAAACACAGAGAGAGACACAGGGAAAGGAGAAGAAGGGAAGAAGGAGAAGAAGAAAGAAGGAGGGAGGAGAAGGAGAAGGAAAGGGGAAGAAAACGAAGAAAGGAGGAGGAGGAGGAGGAAGACAAAAACAAGAACAGAATAAGAACAAGAAGTACAAGAAGGAAAGGGGAAAGAACGAGGAGGAGGAAGAATGAGGAGACAAAGAGAAGGAGAAGAGGAGAGCAAGAGGAGGAGAGGAGAAGGAAGGAAACAAAAGGGAGGAGAGGGAAGGGAAAGCAGGAGAGACAAAAGATAAAATAAACGCCAAGCACTGAGCCTGTGAGGAGGGAGAGAGGGCACTCAAGACTAAGCCCTAGTATTTTACAGCCTTATTTCGGAAGTTACCTTTCAACCTTCCGGTGGTAATCTATTCCTTAGAAGTGAGCCATTCAGCCCAGCCCACACTCAAGGGGAGGAATATTAAGTTCTTCTTGAAGTAAGGAATATTAGGAATCTGTGGACATATGTTTAATAACACCACATATCATAAAACTATGTAAATCCACTGTAGAACTTTAAAGGAATAAATATTTTTCAGTTAAACACAATTTTCAACTTAGCGGAAGCAATTTTTCAGCTGTGGAACAGTACAGAAGTTTATTGTTGAAAACACACACACACACACACACACACACATACACATGCATACATACACTCACACAGAATATTCACACGTAATCAAATATATAACCTTCATGCATAAATTTTGTCAGAGGAGAAATGCTTGACTTTTCAAAAAGGCTCATTCATTAAAAATGAAATTACCTTTGTGTTCATTTTAGCTGTAACCTTTAAGCAATCAATGACTATATACTCCCTGTAATCATTCTTTAAAATTAGAATTATTGAAAAGCTTTATGATCACTGATGAATGAAAGAAAGCAATATTGATTTTTGACCAGGAGAGATGATCTCCGGCAGTAAACATGTGCAGTCTTAGAAGAAATCACTTTCCTCTGTGACTTTCTGACACTATTGAAATGGGTCAATTTGAAGCACATTCATCATGTTTTAAAATTGAATCACACATTACTTTATAATACTTTAGATAATGTTTTCATCTAAGTAACTCCAGGATGAAAAATATTAACTATATCAATTAAAATATGATGAAAGCACAAATATCCAAAATTGTAGAGGCATGTTTATATGTCACTTTTAAGTTTTGTGGGTTTTTTTTTTTTAACCTTACTTTTTGTTATGTTTTGTGGTTGTTGTTGTTCTTTTGTTTCACTAACCAAAATAATTTGTGAAGTTAAGTGTGTGTAAATGTGGAAGATAAAACCACTCCTCTATGAGTAATCATCATTTAATAGACACTTTTACTTCATTTATGATAGGACGGATGGATAGGAAAGTGAGTTGACATTTTCAGGCCATTGGATTAATAGTACCAGGAATTCTGGTCACATTTTAACAGTCATAGCGTACGTGATACCCTGCAGCTTGAATAATAGATGCATGTCCTTATGTAACAAATAATAACACAATTTAGAAAAGTGATTACTTACTACTTGTGAATCTTAAAATATTAAAAAATAATAAAAAAGAGACAGAGTTTGTACATTGAGGGGATGTATCATCATCTTAAACATATTCTCCACTTCTTAAATCCCTCCCCTTTTTTTTTAGTTAAATCGTATACTCTTTATACAACCTCACTTCTGCTTTATTACTCCCTGGGAAATATTTTCACTATAAAACAGCAAGTGACCAAACTTAATCTGAATTGAATATCCCCACATTGCTATAGCCTCTGATTACTATTCAGTTTTTTTTTTTTTTTTTTTTTTCAATTTCCCATTTCCATCCTTGGAACCATCAGATTCCTTGCTTTTCATTGCATTCTACGCATACTTTGCTCCCTGAGTGCTCATTTCCAGTATCCTTTAAATTTCTCATGCACTGAATCTTCAGTCTTCTCTTCTTATGGTGAACTCTCTCCCACAGTAATACATTTCTCTCCCATGGCTTAATGTCCTATTTATACTCAGAGGCTCTAAATTGTACCTCTCTGGGCCAGGTCTATCATAGGAGCTCCGACTTACTTTACTTAACCAACTACATCATCTGGTCATAGTTAGGTAACGTAGCTGAGGATATGGTTTTATTGTAGACCCATGTTTTTTCCCATAAAGCTGTTTTTTTTTTTTAATGTTTATTTATTTTTGTGAACAAGAGAGAGAGCAAGTGGGGGAGGGGCAGAGAGAGAGAGAGAGGGAGACACAGAATCTGAAGCAGGCTTCAGGCTCTGAACTGTCAGCACAGAGCTTGATGTGGGTCTTGAACCCGTGAACTGTGGGATCATGACCTGAGCTGAAGTCGGACACTCAACCAACTGAGCCATCCAGGTGCCCCGCCAAAAAGCTGTTTTGACACCTCAGTCCCATTATTCTTCCATTCAAACTATCATTTAGTCTTGTCAGTTTAATCTCATTGATATAGAACTACATCCATTTCTTATCCTTCTTATAAACAGTAGTTTGAGTGTCCACGATCAATTTCACCTAATTATTGCAGGATTTAAAAAAAAAAAAACAAAAAAAAACATGTTTTGCTTTGGACAGTTCCATCCCCAGCAAATCCACTCAAATCACTCTCAAAACCATAATGAACTATATTTTTCAATAACTCTGATCATTGAATTCCCATGCTTAAAATATACTCCGAACCCTCTCAGTGCACTTAGTTTAAAATGCAAAACTTAACTTGTCCTACAAATCTTCATTTGCATTTCAACTTTATTCTATACTTGTTTCCCTTCAATCTCTACCTTCAACCACTGTGGTCTTCTTTTACTTAATCTGTAAGTTATGTTCCATCTTAACTTATGGTCTTTAGATAAAAACATTGACACTGGTATTTTTCTCTGACACTATTTTTCTTGATATTCGGGTGGTGATTTCAGAGACATTTATCAGTTCTTAGCTGAATTGTCTCTTCCTCAGTAGAAACAACTCACCCTAAAGCTAAAGCACATGACCAATATAAAAATATTTTATCACAGCCTTAGCTTGCTTAAATATATTCTTATATGCCATAGAATATTTTATGGTTTAAAATTATTATTTATTCATTTGATGATATTGGTAAAGGCTTCTTCTTTAGTTATGGTGAATTCCATGAGGTCAGAGATGCTATCTCAATCATCTATCTTCTGCACCCTCTACAGTGCCTGGTAGATAGATGTATTCAGGACATATTTTTACAATTAATAAATTATAACTAGGCTGTATTTTTATTCTAACTTAATTTTACTACAGAATTAGTAAAGAAAAATAAAATTTGGAGACAAATGACACTACAAGTGCATATGTATTGGGCTTGCAATTTGCTAGGCAATGGATTTGGCATCTATAGAAATACCTGCTACTATGTTCTTTGTAAAGTGTTTCTAATCTATCTATAACTCTATTCCCCAAAACTCTCTACTCTATACGGGACACATAATCCCAATGGAAACACCATTTGATTCTAGGCTCACCACTTAAATATAAAGTCAAAACTCTTTCGTATAACACATAAAGATGTAGACTCCCGTGTGGCTGTAACCTTGCAGTCACACACTCCTGAAGTGTTTATCTAACCACTGTCTCTTGTAGACCTATAAAATATAGAATATGCTGAAAATTATGTAATCTTTATCCTTCTACACCAAACCTCAGGTGGGAGGAGGTGGAGAATATTGACTTTGTGTAACCGATGTAGGCCTTGTTGGCCTAGTGAATTTTTTCAAAACACAGTATAAAGTACCGCATTTTCCAAGGTTTTGAGAGGGAAATGGAAATCACAATAGGTCTTTCAAGAAGAAAGTACATTTAAACATACACCACTAGAAGAACTAGAATAACTGAATTATGCATGTTATTGAGGGTGTGGGGGAAGGATTTGGTTTCTTAAATTCAAAGACACATAACCATTCCTGCAGTCTTGGGTCAAGAAGATGCTTCTACTGCCAACGCTTTAAGCTTTTCACACCCACAAGTTGGTGATTAAACACAAAGAACATTGAGTCCATTTCCACTATTCCTAAAATCCCTGTCTCCATAGCTTTCATCGCCAGAATTAGCAATATCAAGATGGGCTCTGACTTACTTCATCCTTCTAAGTGTGATACATGCATACAATGGTAGAGTGGGCTAAGCTTCATCCAGAACATTGGCTCAAAGAGAACTGCATTCTTTATTTTGTCTGGTTTTATTTAAATAACCTATTCAAATTTCTGAAGACTAGAATGCGTGCTGAAAAAATATGTCCACAGTCTACCACATATCTTCCACAATTCCCAACTAAATAATGAAGATCCATCTTGGAATCTTATATCATTTCCTCCCACCATGACACTACCACACATCCTGCAGTACTGTAACTGTATATGGGAATATTTTCCCCAATATTCTCTGAGATATCCTAAGTGTTATTCATTTGTGTAATACTTACATTATGAGATCTTATGAATGTTAAGTTTTCAATGTATTTTTTATTTAAATACAAATGAATAATCAACTGCATAACCCAAATTTCTGATGTGCACACAGCTAGTTTCCCCGCAAATGTTCTATGATATATTTAACTTAGACAAATGATTTGGCATTTACCTCATTTTCCCAAATTCATCTGCTATCATCCCAGTAATCAATAAATCTTCCCCACAGCCTTTTAAACTAAGATTTATTATAAACATTGTCAGTCTTCATAATTAAACTATTTTTTTGAACAGTAGCAGTCTATAGTCAATTCTGTACTTCGGGTTTAGATAGGCACAGAATAAATATTGATAAATATTGAATGAATAAAGGAATGGATAACTGGGGCTGCCTGGGTGACTCGGTTCTGTCTGACTTCAGCTCAGGTCATAATTTCATGGTGTCTGAGTTGGAATCCTGCGTTGGGCTCTCTGCTGTCAGCACAGAGCTTGCTTTGGATCCTCTGTCCCCCTCCTGCTCATGCTCTCTCTCTCCCTCTCTCTCAAAATTAAATAAATATTAAAAGAATAAAAATTTAAAAACAGGAATGGGTAACTGAATTCAATGACGTCAAGGTAAAAAATCCATCTTTGCTTTCAAAGTTCAATTATATTCTAAAATGCTTGAATTCTAACTTGCCATATAACATTAGAAAGCATAATTTGCGTTCCATATAAGGATGTAGGAGTTGTATTGCAAATGTAGTAAATAATATAGGAGCTCATTATATTTCATCTTAACTAGGTAAATCAACAAGGGTGACCTGAGTAGTTTCAGAGGGCAGCAAAAACAACTAGGAGACATTAAGGGGGATAAATTTATTTAGCAAACATTTATATATTATTTACTATTTGCTAAGCATTATTTTAATCAATTTACAAACATTAACTTGTTTAATTGTTTTGCCAGGACTATTATTATTCTCATTTATTGAAGAAACTGCGGCACAGATTAGTTAAATAACTTGTTCAAAGACAACAGCTAAAACTGGTAAATCTTAGTTCTCTCCAAAGGGTCTCTCTAGAGTTCATGTTTTTAACCACCATGCCATGTGATGTTAATTCACACTCTTTATTTGTTTCCCTGGTGTTGTATATTCTGTAAATTGTATTATATTTTTGTGTTACTTGCAAAGTATAATGACATATAGCATTTGAGTTTTATTTTTCTGTGAAAAAAAAGTATCACAACATTAAGAGCATAATTCACAGGAGCAGAATTCACTACCTCACATTTGTGTTGATGAGAAGTCTAGATATTGCTCAGTTGGTTTATCTGCTAGTTTCACATTCAGGGAGTCAGGTGGGCGTTCTGATCTGGAGACTCCTTGGAGAAATCTGCTTCCCAGCTTATTCGGGTTGTTGGCAGAATCCACTCATGTTTTTTTTTTGTTTTTTTTAATTTAATTTAATTTAATTTAATTTAATTTAATTTAATTTAATTTAATTTAATTTATTTTTCCAACGTTTATTTATTTTTAGGACTGAGAGAGACAGAGCATGAACGGGGGAGGGGCAGAGAGAGAGGGAGACACAGAATCGGAAACAGGCTCCAGGCTCTGAGCCATCAGCCCAGAGCCTGACGCGGGGCTCCAACTCACAGACCGCGAGATCGTGACCTGGCTGAAGTCGGACGCTTAACCGACTGCGCCACCCAGGCGCCCCTCCACTCATGTTTTTAAGAGTGGGTTCAGTATTTCTTTCCTTGCTATCAACCAGCAATTATGTTCATCTCTTAGAGGCAGACCTTATCAGGTACCACAAGGCCTCCTCCATTTATAAAGCCAATGATAAGAATATTCTTATGCTAAATCCCTCTTCTAATCTCTCCTATTTGGAAAAACCCAGACTTTATTTGGTCAAGTCCAATAAGAACACTCTCACTTTCTTAAAGTAAACTGATTTGGAAATTTTATTGTTTAATTATTGCTTGTAGAACTGAAAAAAAAAGTAGACAATTTCCATTATATGGTTGGAAACTACAACATGTCTTTAATGTTCTTTTAGTTTCAAGTTTTTATTTAAATTCTAATTAGTTAACATATGGTATAATATTAATTTAAGGTATAAAATGTACTGATACATCACATACAACATCCAGTGCTCATCACAAATGTCCTCCTTAAAACCCATCATCCCACCATCCACCACCTGCTCCAACAGCTATAGTTTGTTCTCTATAGTTAAGAGTCTGTTTTCTGATTTGCCTCTCTATTTTCCCCCCATGTTCATTTGATTTGTTTTTTAAATTACACATATGAATTAAATCATGGTATCCATTTTTCTCTGATTTAATTTATTTTTCTTAGCATAATATGCTCTAGTTCCATCCATGTCACTGCAAATGGCAAGATTTCGTTCTTTTTGGTGGCTGAGTAATACTCCATTGTATATATACCACTTCTTTATTTGTTCACCAGTTGATGAACATTTGGGTTCTCTCCATAATTTGGCTATTGTTGATGATGTTGCTATAGAGATTGGGGTGTCCCTTTGAATCAGTATTTTTGTATCCTTTGGGTAAATTCTTAGTAGTGCAATTGCTAGATGGGGTAGTTCTATTTTTCACTTTTTGAGGAAACTTCATACTGTTTCCAGAGTGGTTGAACCAGTGTGCATTCCCACCAACAGTATACAAGGGTTCCCCTCTCTCTCCATCCTCACCAACATCTGTTGTTTCTTGTGTTGTTCATTTAAGCCATTTTGAGAGGTGTGATGTGATATCTCATAGTTTTGATTTGTATTTTCCTGATGATCAGTGATGTTGAGCATGTTTTCATGTGTCTGTTAGCCATCTAGATTCTTTCTTTAGAAAAATGTCTATTCATGTCTTCTGCCCTTTTTTTAACTGGGTTATTTGTCTTTTGGGTGTTGTGTTTGATAAGTTCTTTATAGATTTTGGATGCTAACGCTTTATCTGATATGTCACTTGCAAATATCTTCTCCCATTCAGAAGGTTGCCTTTGAGTTTTGTTGTTTGCTGTATTCACTGTAAAGAAACTTTTCATCTTTATGAGGTCCCAATATTTTATTTTTGCCTTTGTTTCCCTTGCCTCTGGAGATGTATCTGGTAAAAAGTTGTTACAGCCAATGTCAACAAGATTACTGCTTATAATTTCCTCTAGAACTTTGGGGGTTTCCTGTCTCACATTTAGGTCTTTCATCCACTTTGAATTTATTTTTGTATATGGTTTGAGAAAGTGGTCCAGTTTCATTCTTCTGCAAGTTGCTGTCCAGTTTTCCCAATACTATCTGCTGACGAGGGGTCTGTCTGTTTTCCATCGGATATTCCTTCTGCTTTGTAGAAGATGAGTTGATTATAGAATTGTGGGCCCACTTTTGGGTTTTCTGTTCTGTTCCATTGATCCATGTGTCTGTTTTTTGCCAGTAACATACTGTCTTGATCACCACAACTTTGTCATATAACTTGCAGTTTGGAATTGTGATGCATCCAGTGTGCTTTTTCTTTTCAAGATTGGTTTGGCTCTTCGGGGTCGTTTGTGGTTCCATATAAATTTAGGACTATTTATTCTAGCTCTGTGAAAAATGTTGATGGTATTTTGATAGGGATTGTATTAAATGTGTAGATTTCTTTGGTTATTATAGACATTTTGACAATATTTGTTCTTCCAATCCATGAGCATGAGATGTTTTTCCATTTCTTTGTGTCTTCTTCGATTTTTTGCATAAGTATTTTATAGTTTTCAGCATACAGATCTTTTATCTATTTGGTTAGATTTATTCCTAGGTATCTTATGGTTTTTGGTGCCATTGTAAATGGGATAAATTCCTTGATTTCTTTCTCTTGCTTCATTTTTGGTGTACAGAAATGCAACAGATTCCTGCATGCTAATTTTATATCCTGCAACTTTGCTGAATGTATGAATCAGTTCTAGCAATTTTTTTCGTGGAATCTTTCGGTTTTCCAGGTAGAGTATCATGTCATCTTCGAAGAGTGAAAGTTTGACTTCTTCTTTGCCAATTTGTATCCCTTTTATTTTTTTTTGTTGTCTGATTGCTGAGGCTGGGACTTTCAGTCCCTGTTGAACAACAATGGTGAGAGTGGACATCCCTGTCATATTGCTGAACTTAGGGGGAAAGCTCTCAGTTTTTCTCCACTGAGGATGATATTAGCTCTGGACCTTTGATATATGGCCTTTATGATGTTGAGGTATATTTCTATCCCTACTCTTATTAGGGTTTTTATCAAGAAAGGATGCTATATTTTGTCAAATGCTTTTCTGCATCTATTGAGAGGACCGTATGGTTCTTGTCCTTTCTTTTATTAATGTGGTATATCATGTTGATTGACTCATGAATATTGAACCATCCCTGCATACCAGGGGTAAATCCCACTTGATCATGGTGAATTATTCTTTTAATGTACTGTTGAATTCTATTTGCTAGTACCTTGTTGAGAATATTTGCATCCAATTACTTCAGGGATATTGGCCTGTAATTCTCCATTTCAGTGGGGATTTGTCTGGTGTTGGACTCAAGGTAATGCTGGCTTCATAGACTGAGTTTAGAAGCTTTCTTTCCATTTCTATTTTTTGTAATAGTTTGAGAAGAGTAAGTATTAACTCTTTCTTCTTTAAATGTTAGAATTCCCCTGGGAAGCCATTTGGCCCTGGACTTTCGTTTTTTGGGAGATTTTTTATTACTGATTCAATTTCTTTGCTGGTTATCGGTCTGTTCAAGTTTTCTACTTCTTCTTTTTTAGTTTTGGTATTTTTTATGTTTTTAGGCATTTATCCATTTCTTCTAGATCCCCCAACTTGTTGGCATATAATTTTTCACAATTTTCTCTTATTATTGTATTTCTATGGTGTTGGTTGTAATTTCTTCTTTCTCATTTGTGATTTTATTTATTTAGATCCTTTCTCTTTTATCTTTAATAAGTCTGACTTGGGTTTATCAATTTTATGGATTCTTTCAATGAACCATCTCCTAGTTTTATTGATCTGTTCTGCTGGGTGTTGGTGTTGTTTCTATATAGTTTATTTCTGTCTTAATTTTTATGATTTCCCTTCTAGTGTTGCCTTTAGGCTTTAGATGTTGTTTTCTATTTCTATCTCCTTCAGATGTAAGGTTAGGTTGCATATTTGAGATATGTTTGTATCATAGGAGTTCCAGAAGAAGAGGAAAAAGGTAGCAGAAGGTTTACTTGAGGAAATTATATCTGAAAAATTCTCTAATCTGAGGGAAGAAAACAGACATCCAAATCCAGGAGGCACAGAAAACTCCCATTACAGTCAACAAAAGCAGGCCAACCACAACACATATCATAGTTACATTTGCAAAATATGGGGATAAAGACAAAAAAAAAAACCCTAAAAGCAGCAAGTCAAAAGAAGCCCCTAACTTACAAGGGAAGACAAATAAGGTTAGCAGCAGATCTCTCCACAGAAATTTGGCAGGCAAAAAGGAAGTAGCAGGATATATTCAATGTCTGAATGAGAAAAATCCACAGCCAAGAATGCTCGATCCGCAAGGCTGTCACTCGGAATAAAAGGGGATACAAAACATTTCCCAGACAAACAGAAACTAGAGGAATTCATGACAACTAAACCAGCCTTGCAAGAAATATGAAAGGGGACTCTTTGAGCGGGAAAGAAAGATCAAAAACATGAATTCTTTTTTTTTTTAACAATTTTTTAAAACTACTCCAAGCAGATAAAAAATTTAGTAAAGATATAGTTGACCTATATGTGGCTAGTTATATTATTATTGTTTCATAATTTTTAACCATCTCCTAGTGTCCTAGGTTATGATTTCTCTGAGACAAAATTCACTTTCTATGGTGTTTTTTTTCCTAATCTCATTCATAAGCAAGTAAGATATCTTATTTTCTCTTATATTCTTCCATTTGGTGATTTAAAGTAGAATAGTTGAATAGTAGAATAGTCCTTAGAGTGGAAAGGAGGTTTTCCTCAAGGCTACCTCTTGAGTAACCAAATATATATATATATATATATATATATATATATATATATATATATACATATACATATACATATATATATATATACACACACACATATATATGTATATACATATACATATATATGTGTGTGTGTATATATATGAGAAACAAACATCTCTTAATTAAAGTATATGTATAAATAATAATAATAAAGTATATATATATATATAAATAATAAATAAATAAGTAATAAAGTATATATATTTTAGTTAAGTATATATATTTTAATTTAGATAAAAGCAGGGGTTTTAGGGGCGCCTGGGTGGCGCAGTCGGTTAAGCGTCCGACTTCAGCCAGGTCACGATCTCACGGTCCATGAGTTCGAGCCCCGCGTCAGGCTCTGGGCTGATGGCTCAGAGCCTGGAGCCTGTTTCTGATTCTGTGTCTCCCTCTCTCTCTGCCCCTCCCCCGTTCATGCTCTGTCTCTCTCTGTCCCAAAAATAAATAAATGTTGAATAAAAAAATTAAAAAAAAAAAAAAAAAGCAGGGGTTTTAATATTCAGGAGGTAACAAGAATAACAGATGCTGATATTATTTCCTAAAGGTGTTACATTAGCCTGACTACCATTGCTACATTACAATGCTGCTATTTTATATGTGAACATTTTATTTAGTATCTTCATCAACCAAATGATCCAATAGAGCAGCATAATTATATGGAAGTCAAGAGGTATTCCTAATATTTGAATTTATATGTTATTCAAATTTGGGAAAGAGTACATTTGAACTCAAAGGTTTATCATGCGTTTTCTGTTATTTCTGCTATGTCTTTTCTTCATGTTCTCAATAATTTCTGGCATGCATTCTTCTTAATGCGTCTTCTGGTACATAAAGCATCATTGTGTAAATTACAAATAGTACTCTGGGTGAGAAGCTGATTTAGAAAAAATGCATTTATTATTGGACTCTTACATCTATGCAAGAGCACATAGTTTGACAGGGGCAGCAGAGAGAACATAACCTGATGGCTTTGAATGTCATTGTTTGACTGTTATCCATCTGGGAGCTGAAGAATTATATAAAATTCAACTACATAACTTAGATATATAAAGTGATAACATTTGCTTAGGACAAAATAAATTTAGAGATGAAAGACAATATTAGAAACACCTTAACTAGGAATTTTACATTTATACATTGAAAGGAAAAATAGTATTCTGAATAGTATTATTAATAAAAGAACTTTGATTTACATGTTCCAAGTTGAAAACTTCTAGACTATCTCTAGCAATAGCTAACAGAGTAAGATTTACAATCCCCAATAGCCATTTTTCATGTCAGTGTCATTTTAGAATAAATTGATGGCTGCTAAAACTTAATTTAGCTTGAGTCTCTTCTGATCATATTTATAGTTTTACGGACAGCCATGTTCAATGCTATTATATTATATATTACAAGAAATATGCCAGGTTTAGAGTAAAAATCTATTTTATATTCTCTGATATTCAGGAATCTTTATCAAATTGTTCTGGGCAAAGGATTTTAAACAAAACCTTTAACTTAATAAAGCACTTGATCCCAATAGAAAATCTGCCAATATGAATCTCCACATTTTATTTTTGTATTTTCTAAAGCACATCTGCCAGAGAAATTAGATATAGTCTTATGCATGCAGTCTGATATTAGATAAAAAGTTTAAACTACAGGTGATACAAATTGAGTATACAGAAGGATGAATTGATATTTATGTTAGTCCTGAAAAAAAGTCCATCTTTTTCAAATAAATTAAATTTATAAATAAATTTTGAAAGCAATATGTTAGACCATTTTAGAGAGTGGACTTCCAGCTTATGATGTTAATAAAATCATAATTATATTTGAATAACTTTTAAATCATCAAATAAGGAGAGAATTAGAAGGTTCAGTAATTCTGCATAAAGGAAGGAGAGAATATGATCATGATACTACTTATCAAATACAATATAGCACTTACTATGCCGCACACTTTAGTGTATTTTGCCAACTACTTTCTTTAGGGAATGTACAACTTGATGTAGACTGGTTTATTTGTTTGTTTTTGCAATATTTTTAAAATTTATTTTGTTTGGCACATAGTTAATGTAAACATTTTCATTAAAATTTTTTTTGAATATTTATTTTTCAGAGAGAGAGAGAGAGAGAGAGAGCAGGGAAGGAGCAGAGAGAGAGGGAGACACAGAATCCAAGGCAGGTCTGTCAGCACAGAGCCCGGCGTGGGACTTGAACCCACAAGCCTCACGATCATGACTCCAACCGAAGTTGGATGCTTAACTAACTGAGCCACTCAGGCACCACAAATGTAAATATCCTTAGAGTTACATTGACTAATGCTAATAGAATTTTTCTGTTTGTGGTTGTTTAAAGGATTTGTTTTGCATTAATTTATCAAAGAATCCCTTGGTAGAGTTAATACAGCTTTTAAAGACATATATATCAATGCTAATGAGGAAAGAGAAAAATGCATTTATAGGTCACAGCTTTCTATTGCTACAAATGGAAAAAAAAGTAAGGCAGATATAATTTTTTAATCAATTGTAGTGTTTAAAATTTAAATTTAATATAGTGAATATTTATGCCTCAAAATACATTGAAGTTATAGAGTGTTTATAATTATTTGTGAGTGTTCAATTACACAGAGATCTCCAAAATCAATTTAGAGCAAAGGAAAACTGTTTTTTTAATTTTTATTTATTTTTTTATTTTAGAGAGAGAAAAAGAGAGAGAACATGAGCAGGAGGGAGGAGCAGAGGACGAGAGAGAAAGAGAGAGGGAGAGAGAGAGAGAGAGAGAATCTTAAGCAAGCTTCACACAGGCTTAAGAGAGCCTGACTCAAGGCTCAATCCCATGACCCTGGGACCATGACCTGAGCCAAAATCAAGACACTGACTAAGCCACCCAGGCACCCTGAAGACATTTTAACTATACAAATTTTTGCATAAATTACGTGGATTAGTGGGCTATAAAATCTACATTACAATCTTAATCTCTCTTTTTACATTTTGTCTATGTACTATTCAATCTATTTGTGACAATGTTTGAAAACCCACACAAATATGTACATTCTATACGTGATTTGAATTAAAATGATCTAAAAAAATTTTTTTAGTGTTTATTTATTTTTGGAGAGAGAGAGAGACAGAGAGTGAGCAGGGGAGGGGCAGAGAGAGAGGGAGACACAGAATCCGAAGGAGGCTCCAAGCTCCGAGCTGTCAGCACAGAGCCTGATGACGGGCTCAAACCCACAAACCGTGAGATCATGACCTGAGCTGAAGTCAAATGCTTAACCGACTGAGCCACCCTGGCGCCCCCAGGATTAAAATGATCTTGGTGGACGAAATCCCAAATATTCTATTTCCTTGTGGTCTTTCTTTCTTAATGTTGCCTCCTGTTTTAAACCAACCCGAGTGCCGGACTCTGACTGTTGAGCTCATGCTGGGGAGCCTCCGTCTATGTTTTAACACAGTGGAAGGTGACACAATTCGTTTTAGGTATGTACATAAAATTATTCAGTCTTAAAGTGAAATGAAATGTAAAGTTTTGAAAATGCAAGAAATAAATGCCGTAATAATTATTTTATTTTACTCAAGTTCAATTCTTCAAGTAATTGGCTACCCATTCCCGTGTCTCAGTTTACTTAATTTTTACAGTAACACTTCAGGTAGCGAAATACATTTCCAGATGTATTTTCTGAATGCATTTCTAGGCTTTTAAGAGGGGTTCACGGGCTCCAGGGTGGCTAACTCGGTTAAGCATCTGACTCTTGATTTTGGCTCCAGTATTGATTTCACGGTTTGTGATATTGAGCCCCTCATTCTCTGTTGGGGTTCTCTCTTTGCCTCTCTTTCTGCTTCTCCCCTGCTCACACTCTCTCTCTTGCGCGCTCAAAATAAATAAATAAGCACAAAAAAAAACCACTGGGCTTATTAATTTGTTCAAGGTGTCACTGGTTGGTAATGGTAACTAAGTGTGGCTAGAACCTATTATTCAGAATTTTCAAATCAATAATACCCTGCCTTCTCCCCAAAACGGAAAGAAAAAACAGCAGGTAGGGGATATCAATGGTAAGATTGTTTACCTACAATAGAATACTACTATTGGTCAAATTAATAAATGTTTGAATGATGAATGGAGAGGGAGTAATATTAATGATCCATGATTTATGGAGTCTCCTGTTGAGGGGTAGAAATGAGCTGAAGATCATTTATACATTTCTGATTTACTCATTCTAGTAGAGTATTGTCATTTTTACATTTGTATCGCCATAAACTAATATATTTGGACATCCTGACTGAATTCATGCTATAGTATTTATTTAGGTTAAGAGAACCATATTTTTTGAAAACCACCAAAGACTTGAGTATAATTTAGTTTATGTTATTAAAGCCACATTTGCAAAGCTAAACACAATGAAGTATAGCTAAGTCTGCATGTCAGGAAAAAAAATGAAATTGAGGTTTCTAAATTGCCAAATGCCTAAGTCCAGCTAGAGTCTTAGAGACTCTAAATCCAAAGAAACAGGATTATTATTTACAAAAATGGCAAGACAGTTCCAAAGTATAGATTGGTTACCATTATGTTCGCATTTTTTTTTCTGTTATCAAAGTTTGGCCCATGAAGACTATTTTATTTTAATTAATTAACAAATGAAGGAAAAAAAAAAAAACAAAATAGATCAATTTATACAGGTGCTTTGTTGCTTTTCAGAGACTTTCCACTTTTAATCCACAACCAATCATTTAAACTTTGAAACAAAATACTTATGTAGAACCTTACTACACTTTCTACAAACTTTGAATAAAATAAATTTTATTTCTGGTTCTATGAGAATCATAGTGTTTAAATAATCCCTGAATGTATATATTGACTCCTATTGAGATATTATTCTTTTTTATTAAAAAAAAATTAATGTTTATTTATTTTTGAGAGAGACAGAGACAGAACTTGAGCGGGGGAGGGACAGAGTGAGAGAGAGGGAGACACAGAATCTGAAGCAGACTCCAGGCTCCTACCTTGTCAGCACAGAGCCTGACACGGGGCTCGAACCCACCTGCCCCGAGGTCATGACCTGAGCCAAAGTCGGACACTTAACTGACTGAGCCACCCAGGTGCCCCGAGATATTATTCTTATTATTGATCAAACATATAAACTCAAAGAGTTACAGAGCTACAACCTGTCATAATATTAAGACAAAATTTTAAGAAACAGTTCATAAGGACACTGGATGGATGGCTCAGTCAGTTTAAACATTCAACTCTTGATTTCAGCTCAGGGCGTGAGATCAAGTCCCTTGTGAGCCTCTGCACTGAGCATGAAGCTTGCCTGGGATTCTGTCCTTCTCTCTCTGATCTTACCCAGCTCTCTCTCTCTTTCTCAACATAAATAAATAAACATTAAGTAACCAGTGCATAAATCTTCATAAATGGTTAATAATTATTGCAAAATATAAGTATTCACATATGGACATAGTGTTTGAAATAAACATAATCGTTTACTACATAAGTAGTTCTATGTCTAAATCTTATGTCCAAATATGCTAAATACATTTTGATCTATGATTAGAGAAGAATGCAGAACATATTTATAGATTTGTATTGACTGAACCATGGTATAACTTAATTAATTATTTCAGGCTTCAGGAATGTCTATCTAATTAATATAGCCAAATGTATTTTACAGTAATTCAGAATTATTGCTAGCTGCTACACAGGGTGAGTTATGAAAGCCAAAATCACATTTAAAGAAAATCATATGCCATCTTTGTTTTAACTCATGAAGTTTGATTGTTGCTTCATTCAAAAAAAAAAAAATTCAGATCATTTAAAATCTTCTGGAAGATAAAGCTAAAATTTGTTTCTGGTTTACTACCAAGAAAGAAAGAATGATAAATAAGCTAAAATCTAAGCCAAAACTTTCAAAGCTAAAATGCTGACCTAGAGAAGATCAGAACTTTCCTTTAAAGGAAAAAAAAAAAAAAAGTTCTCCTTGGGCGCTCCATGGGATCCAGGGCATAGCATTTAGCATTCTCTTGGATTCCAAAAGTTCACCTAAAATTTTAGTGGATTTTTCAGATAAGAGGGATGTTTAGGGCATGAGAAGTAAAACCAGAGAAAAATGTAAGTATTATGGAAATTTATTTTTCTATCTTGATATATTGCTTTCAGAGGTGCTTATTAACTTGTTTTAGGCCTGGAAACATTTCGAACATTCAATTGTAAAGAAGGAAACTGATATGTACTTTCTCTAATATAAAATGCACATAAACACCTACAAAATTGTATAGATGATTTGTGCCATTCAATACATAAGAAACATACCTGCGTTTCACATTTTAATCAAAAGATTTCAAGACGTTGCACTTGCTTCTGGTTCCTATAGTTGTATCATGAGTGCAGCCCACGTATTCATTTCTGAAACTGGTGTCATGTAGATAGTAAAGTAACCCAGATGGCGTTTGCATGTTGCAGCGTTAAAGTATAGGCTTCAAAACTAAATTTATGTGTGATCACGAAATTTGTATCAATTTCTCAAGACCATACCCCATTTAATAAGCTTTTTTAAGGGCTAGTATTCTTCTTTAGACTATGAAAATTCGTAACTCCTCATCAAGGTGGTAGGGAGTAGAGATAATGAAATAATATATCTAAAACACGGCAGAGTGACAAACATATAGTAGTTACAAAAAAAAAGTGGTGTTATTTTCACCGCCTGTAACAAATGATATTTGTTAACTATGGTCTGTTACAATGGTCTGTGTGTTTATTCACGTATAGGTGGGGCAAATATTTACTTGGTACTTATCAAATACTATCCTGAGTACTAGAAATGTCCCATAAAAGAAAGTATCAGCTCTCATGGAATATTTATTCCAAATTGTAAGAAAAAATTAGAAGCAGATTTGTAGTAGCAGATTTTTAGTAACAGGTTTGTACAAGGACAAAAGAAAATCTTAATAAATATTAAAAATGTAAACAAAATGCCTTTAGCCAAATTTGGGGTAAACACAAGTCCACATATATTTAGTTTTTAGGTTTTCTTTGTTTTGAAATTAAAACAAACATACATTTTATTGGAGAGATTAACAAAAAGTATAGTTTCTTATGTTCGGAAGCTTCCCTCTTTCCCTTCTTATCCCAGAACACAAGGCCTTGGTTACTTTATAGTCTGTTGAAAATGTGATTTAAATATCAGCTACCTTACAACATCTATGCATGCTGTATACCCGTAAGATGTTACCTTACAGCATCCATACAGATAAATCTTGATACAGAAGGTTCAGGAAATGTCCACAGAAACCCTCTCAAAAGAATGGCGGCATTTTTCTTTTATGACCTCTTGTCTTTTGGGCCCAGTAATATTCATGCTCTTTGACATTTGCTTATCTAACACTCCCTCAGACTATACTACCTGTCCTCCATGTGTTCAGTACATTTCCCTTACATTTTCCTCTGTAGTTGGATTTCTGTCACTTACCATCAAATGAGATATGACATTCCTAGTGACCTCCGATTACTACACTTAAAACTCTGTTCACACCTAATGTCAAGGCATTCATTCTTTCACACATTTCTTTAGTGCCTCTTTTATATAAGATCCCTAAGGTCAAGATTTGTATTGCTTATTGCCTAATTTTTACCACCTAGAGCAAAATTTGGCACATAGCAAAGAATCAATAAGTTCACATTTGTCAGATGATTGCATTTCATGGAACATGCATTATTTAATGATGCAAAAATGACCAATATAGATAAGAACCTCTGCCTTTAGTGAACTAAAGTTGACTAGGGAAAGATTTCTGCCCTCTGATCACATTCCTTCTTTCCACTCCCCCTGTTGCTGATTTTTTTTTTTTTTCCTATGATGAGAAGAGGGTAGTTTTGCCTCCCCACTACACCACTTGCTTATGTCAGAGAGAGACTTTAAGATCTGACTTGGCAATTTTTCTACAATGAGGAATGTATTGCATTGAAAGGAAAAAGAGAAATGAAGGTATTTAGCAAAAATTTGTTTACATTTATTATTTTAAAAATGCATATAAGTTAATGGAAACTTGAGAGAAATACATGAAACAGAGTGGAAGAAACTACACAAAGTTTGTTTAATGTCACCAAAGAAATTAAGTGAGTAAGACTCTGGAGTCAACCACGTGAATTAGAAGGGTCACCTGAGTATAAGCAGAATTTGATTGAAGTTTGGTTACTTTGATGATGTTTGCCTCAGTTTTTGGTTAAGATGCAATATGAAAAATTGCAAGTTAGGTGAAAGAAATATTCTATGAAGACAGAAATAAATTTATTTGGGATTGATACTCTACCTAGAAGAATATCGGGGATGGTTTGAGAGGGGTTGATGCGTGATGGAAATAATTAAATAAAGATGATAGAAGATAGATGTCATTAGATAGATGATAGATAGATAAATAATAGAAAAATAGAAAGATGTAAGGAGGAAGGGAGAAAATTGTTTTTGGATAAAAAATGTAACTCTTCTTATTGGTCGAATCAAAAATTGTGCCAACTGATCATGTCTCTGCATAGCTACTTTCTTCTTCTGTAAGTGATCTCCATCACCTGGACAGAACTTTGGACTCAACAGTGACATTCACTCTTCTATTTTATTTATGTGAAGAGGCTGCTGTTTGTGAGAGGAATGACTGCCCAAGGAAGAAAACAGACGTGCAAGTACGAATGAGCAATTTGCCTTTATCATGTTCAGGCACTTATTGTCGAGCATTTTGAAAGTTATGACATCTTAAATAAAAATACTATTGCCACAACTAGGTATTCATGACAGTTTCTGATGCGCTATGAATTTTTAAAACTCCAACAGCAGGCAGGCAACATAGCCTCCTATTGACAGGTTTTTGAAACAACCAAGCTTAAGCACAAAACCAGATGTGTTGAATGTATACTTATCATTATACACTGCCAATATTGTCTATGTGTAAAATTAAATATATTGACGCTTCTGGACTTCTATTATCTTAGGTCTGGTATTGCTTATATGTAAGAATAATTCTTTAAAAGTTTTTATTTAAATTCTAGTTAGTGAACACCGTGTAATATTAGTTTCAGGCGTACTATAGTGATTCAACACTTCCATATAATGCCACTCAAAAAACATTAAAAAAAATGAGCTTGTTTCTTGGTTTGTCTTTCCCTCTTTCCTTCCCCCTGCCTCTTTGCTCATTTGTTGTTTCTTAAATTCCACATATGAGTGAAATCATATGGTATTTGTCTTTCTCTTATTTTACTTATATCCTAAGTTCATAGCATATATAATTCAAAAATATCTAAAACTCAAAGTGACTGAACACTTCATTTTTTAAGTTTTATAAATATTTGATTTAGTTAATACATAAACATTTTTAAGATCAGTCTGAATTCCAGATACCATATAAAGTGCCAAGATTTAAAAAAAAGAATGACAAATTACTGATTATAAGCATCATCATGAAACTTACCTTTGAGGTGTATATACTCTATTTGAATTACATCATGAAGGAGAGATTAATCATTATAATTAACTCAAGGAAAAGTATACAGAATGGAGCAGCAGGCAGTTCCTTAACAGAATATTATTCAAAAACTGCAAGATGCATTATCTCTTATAATCAAACCATATTTGTGAATAGGGTTTAAATGTGGAAAGCTGAGTGATACAAATGAATTGAAGTAGAAAATTCCTATTTTTAAATAAATCTTATAGAACTATTTAATGCTTAAAATTAGCCATGTAGAACTATCAAATAAATTTGATAAGAAGTAACTAAAATAACATATTGAAAAAAGTAAATTAAAAAAATATGTGTGATCAGTAGAAAGCCAGAGGTAAATCTCGAGTTCTATTAATATTTGGGTTAGCTATATAAATATATATATAAATATAAAATTACATATAAAATATAAAATTAATATATAGTTTCATATATTATATAAAATTCTTATAAGTTTATTTCTATGTATTTTGAGAGGGAAATAGAGAGTAAGCAGGGCAGAGAGAGGAGGAGACACAATCCCTATGGGGGCTCAAACTTTCCAAACATGAGATCATGACCTGAACCAAAGTCAAGAGTTGGTAGCTTAACCAAATGAGCCCCCCAGGCATCTCAGAAGAAAAGTATAGCGAAAACCACTGAATTATTCTAAAATGCCAATGAAATTTTTAAACTTCAAATTTTACTCCACTAAAATTCTATCACGAAATAATGTCACAAGAAAAAGTTTAAGATAAATACATATCTATTTACCAACATTTAAATATATATTTTAAAATATTTAATTGATTTTATATTCATATTATTTTAAAGTAAATAAATTCGTGATTTTTTAAAGTGGCGCGTTTTCTAAAAATACAGAAAAACTATGTAAAATGATGTATAGATTAATTTACAACCAATATAGAACAATTTATTTTTATTTATAATACAAAAAAATATCTTCTGCAAATAAACTTCTCACTAATATCTTTTTTTGGCCAAAAGAGTATCTCCCTTAAAGCTATCCTTCTCAGATACTTCTCTTATTTAAAAATGTCCTTGGAATTACTAACAATTGTAGGTGCATTTTAATATAAGAAACATTATCTTCACAGTGGAGGCCAACAGGCTTACACCTACTGATATCTGACAACTATTACAGGAATCCTGACGGGCAAATTGTTGCATAAAAATTATGTATCTTGCTACAAACCAAATAACTTATATAGTTTAGAGGCAGTCAAATAAACAGAGCATATAATTACCAATGCCAAACACATTTTATAAGACATTTTTCTTTGATCTTTTCATTTTGTCTCTGAGGAGACATCTTGTCACAAGTAAATGATAAATACAAATATTTCATTACAAGCAGTGTCAGGATTAACTTTTGGCCACAGAGAGTATGGGTGGAAATCAGAATAGCATGACGTATTACAGTACATGTAGTTTACCTCTAATGAATGAGCCCCCAACTTTAATCCATCTCAAATTCTAGCAAATTCTGTTAAGTTCTAATGATTAGGTATACAACCTTGTGTCCTGTGTAGCTAGGGTCAGCATGGCTGTATTAAAGCCTTATTTAAATTCAAAGATATCATAGGAAATACAATTTAGAAAAACTATGATGTGTACAGCATAAACTTACACATAAAGCAATAGAACAAAACATTGAGGGTTGATGTACTCCTGTTTTCTACCTGCAAAGCCCTTTAAAAACTATAAAAAGGCCGCAGACTTGGGTCTCTAGGCTACCAAGGACTGGTGGCTTCTCTAATCCACAGGGCTGCTGAAACCACTGAAAGATGAAAAAGCCTTGAATAGGAAATGTCACTGAACCCACTCAGGTCTATAATTTATTTTGTATATGTCTTTTGTCCAGCCTAAAAGCCGATGTGGCTTAAAAACCAACACACAAACAAGCTTAACATTTTTTGAGTTCTCATTCTCTCCTAACTTTAAACCTGAACATTTGTGATGTGGCCAAACTCAGAATTCCAACAAGCCACTCTACCACCGTGGTCTCCACACTGATTCTGCTTTCTTGCGTCTCCCTTCTCACTCTCAAACCATACGTATAGAAAAGACCCATCCGTAAAACTGTGACATTGGCAAATAAGGTTGCAAACTGTTGTAGTGAGCAAATACTTTGGGAGTGGCACTAACCTCTACCACCATCGACGTCACCCTTTGTTAAACATTTCTTTATGTCTTCCGTGAAACTTAGGAAATATCTTTTTTACTTCTTAGGTTGCATGCCAGACGGGGCCTGCTTTAGAACACGAAGGTCAAGAAAATCACAGCACTGTATCCTACTGGCATCAGCAGGTAAAATCAGTAAGGATGACTATCTTTTACTCTGTGCACGTGTGGTGCTGGGGTTCCAAGTTATGAAAGGTTATATACAACACTTGGACAGAGGACAGACCCCTATCAACTTGAGTGTTTCTTACGAGCATTTTGAAAGATTTTTTTTTTCTTGAATTGTAAATTTGTCCTGACATTTTCCCTCCTACTGTGTCTACTGAAGTGAACCTCAACTATATAAATAGTTCTTCATGATAGGTCCACCTTGTCTACATTCAACTGTAAGACAAACTAAAGAAGAGGTTGGTCAATCTAACATCTAAAGTGGTCTCTTCTTGTTCCCTCTTTTTTAAAAAAAATTTTTAACATTTACTTTTGAGAGACAGATCATGAGCAGGGGAGGGGCAGAGAAAGACGGAGACACAATCCGAAGCAGGCTCCAGGCTCTGAGACATCAGCCCAGAGCCCGACGCAGGGCTCGAACTCACGAACCGCGAGATCATGACCTGAACCAAAGTCAGATGCTTAATCAACTGAGCCACCCAGGCCTCCTACTTCTTGTTCCCTTTTAATAACTATATTAACTACGGTTTTTGAAAAGCTATTACTAAATTTTCCAATAGCCTGTAAATCTATGTCTGCAAAATCAGTAGGTTCATACATGTCATACGTGTTGTAACAGCTTATCGCATAAAAGATGTCTAGGCAGTAATGAATACCATAAATAGGCTTTTCTATTTCAAAAGTTCTCCAGCAGAGATAATACACTGCTGTTAGAATTGTGTGCTGCTTTGCAAATCAAATTAACCAAAACATTGGGTATCACAAAAGCTGCAATTAAAGTGATGTGTATTTGTGAAATGTAATCACCAAAAAAATATATAATTGAAAAAAAAAAAAACAAAAAAAAGGGGTTGCCATCATCATGCTGTGTTAACAGCCACTATTCATTTGTACATACTACACTCATAACAGATTTTTCATTCATGTGAATAGTAGTCCTGCCAAAGTGGAGATTTTTTTTTCTCTTTAACATAGAAAAACTTTGTAAATCAGCAGTCATTTGCTAATATGTGAGCCTTTACGTTGTCACCAGGAACCCCAGAAAATATATTTTCACTAACTTCAGCGCATGGCTTCTGTCATAAAGATAACCTCACAGTTCTAGCCTTCACATCTGCATTCTAAACCAGCTGCAAAATGTGTAGAAAGATTTAAAAAAGCATATCTCCCTGCTGACTCAACTGAATTTAATGAGTCATTTCCGAAGTCACACACAAATTGTCTCAACACATTTGCATCTAGACCCAGGGAAACATAGGAAATGTAGCATTGTGCCCAGTTAAAATTGGAATTCTGTTACTAAGAATGGGTACACGAACATTGCAAAGTCCATAGCAATCTCTGATGACATATATAATAATGACTTTGAATTAATTCTTCAAACAATGATACACATCTTTGAAATGTTAACAGGTAGAAATAGTAAGTTTAAAACATTTCAGCGAAAGAATAAGGTATAATTTGTTGGTAGATGTTTTGTGTGTCAAAGAGGCAAAAAGTGACTGACTCCACTATTAGTGACCAAATCTATAAAACAAATGATATCACACGACTTTTGGGAGTATAATTTTTCTTGTCCACTTTTTGAGAGACAGAGAAACAGAACATGAGTGGAGGAGGGGCAGAAAGAGAGGGAGACGCAGAATCGGAAACAGTCTCCAGGCTCAGAGCTGTCAGCACAGAGCCCAGCACGGGGCTCAAAACCACAAACCGCAAGACCCTGAACTGAACCGAGTCAGAGGCTTAACCGACTGAGCCACCCAGGAGTCCCAGGGGAGTTTACTTTCTTAAGGTTCTAAGATTAGGGATAGGGAACTTATATTTTGATTCACCCATATCCTCACAATACTCAGATAGTGTAAGTAGCATCAGCAAAAAGCAAACTCGTCAATGAATGAAAATTTAAAAAGTGAAGCAAAGAAGAATTATCATAAGAACATAGGGATAGGATGATACACTTGATATATGTGCGTTTATTGTGTTTGGTAGTTTGATAACACACGTAGAAATTTATTGCTCCATCCAATGTTGGAATTAATACAATTGCAGAAGCAATGATTAAACAGATACAAATCCAAATGTCAGCTCTATTACTTGTTGTTTGAGAAAGTGTGCAAGGATGGTCCTATAGGAGTGTTCTATGCATCACCTGAGATAAGCTTTCCTAAGAGGTTTGCATGACTACACCAAAAGGACAGGAGCCAAGAGCCTGCTCTTTGATTCAGCAGCATTGTGTGGCGTGCGACGCACAGTGTTTGCTCTCTGCAAGAAGATAAAGGGAATGATTGAAAAACACGGGCTCAGACTTTCCTTCCAGAAAACTCACCAATCTTATAATACCATCCTCCACGACGTAAGTGAGTAGTGGAGAGACTCTGTAAGGCTTATTCTTAGAAAAGCCTCCTGGGGAGAAAAGAGGACGTCTGCAAACCATTTTGTATGGTTCACTCTTGAACTCTTGAACTGTCAGCTGTACATAGGCACTGATAATAAATAAAAATGTTCAAAATTATCTCTAGTACTCTAGGTGATTGAGGTGTTTCACTACACTTGCTGCATGACTTCAGACCCCTTCTACTTTGACTCTGCCCATACTTTCTGGGTTAAGAAACAAACAGAGTACTATGTTTACTTTAAGAAAGAAAGTACCCGTATTATGCAGGATCAAGTAACACCACTAAAACTCATGTTTATGAAAAAACACAGATAATTACATTTTATTATGTGTGTTCTAAAGAGAAAAGTAATTGTGTTCTGCAATGTAATTTTATAACGTACCATTCTAAATACTTTCGTTTAAACGAGATCATTATGAAAATGTTTTGCACACAGAAATATTTTTGAATGCGTTTCTAAAATGATCACAAAGTATACGGGCTTTGAATGTGTTGAATTATTTCAATACTTTTACACTATAACTGGAATTCTTAAAGAGAATATGCATTTGCATAAGGCTGGTAATCTTTTTTTCATTTCTTTTTGTGCTTCAGCTGTTGTAATAGCCACTGATAATGGTAATTATATGTGTTTATTATCCATGATTATCTCTAGATATATGTGCATTTTCTTTAACTAGACCATAAAGTCTAAATGGAAAGGCAAAATGAAGTTACCTCTTGTCTCAGCGTTGGGTACTAAATTCTCCTCCTTGCATCCAGAGTTCCCCAACTGCCTGTTGCACAATTTTACTTGGGGAGTAGAGAGTGGAAAATCAATAGAGTAAATTATGTTACAGGAAGGAGGTGCACAGAGTACAGCTTTTCATTACCTTCCCTCCCACCCCCACATGCTGCTTACTCATAAATACCAGCACTCACAAGGACAAGCAGTTTTCAAGTGCATGATGTATTGTGATGAAAAGCTGTGTGAAACGTTAAATTACCATAAAAATCAGAACAACTGTCACTACTTTTCATTTCCATCTGAGGAGAAAAATCCTTCAGACATTTAATGATTTCAGAAGAATTTTCTTTTTTTTTATTTTATTTTATTTTTTTTTATTAAAAAATTTTTTTTTCAACGTTTATTTATTTTTGGGACAGAGAGAGACAGAGCATGAACGGGGGAGGGGCAGAGAGAGAGGGAGACACAGAATCGGAAACAGGCTCCAGGCTCCGAGCCATCAGCCCAGAGCGTGACGCGGGGCTCGAACTCACGGACCGCGAGATCGTGACCTGGCTGAAGTCGGACGCTTAACCGACTGCGCCACCCAGGCGCCCCCAGAAGAATTTTCTATCATTAAACCATAATTTTGATAGAAGAGTTAAAATTATATATATATATAAAACATTAAAATATTTTAAATTATACATATATTAAAATATTTGACATTATATATTTATTATATATTATATTTATAGCTGTATTAATATATATTTATATACTTATTTTATTTATATGCATTTTATATTATATATATTTATATATACATATATTTATATATATATATAAAACACAGGGTCAGATGTGAACATGTATTCCCTCTACTCGGGCTAAAAGGTCTTCAACTGAGCAGGAGACTTTAGCTCAGGTCATGATCTCGTGTTCGTGAATTTGAGCCCCCCGGCTTGCTGTTGTCAGCGAGGTACCTACTTCAGGTCCTCTGTCCTTCTCTCTCTGCCCCTCTCCTGCTTGTCCTCTCTCAAAAATAAATATTAAGAAAATAATAGAATAAAATAAATAAGAGCCATCCATTCAACAGATAATGTTTAAATGGCTGCTCTATACCAGGAGTTCTAGATATAGGGAATGTACTGGTGAGCAAGAATGGGCTGAATTAAAGACTAGCCAGTGCTTGAGGGAAGTTCTATTTACGTGACCAATATGGTTCTACCTCCTTTCAATACAACTCGTTCTGTCACTAACCAGATCCACTACACCAAGCAAGCAGCTTTCGAGATACGTCTATTCCTCTTCCATTGCAATATAGTTTTAAATGGCTCCACAATGATACAATAAATCACTATGGAATATTGATAATAAGTCAATATGAATAAGTTATTATTATCCTATTTCTAAGGTAATAAGTAGAACTATTAATTTGACATAAGTAAAAAGGGATAGCAAATGTAAAAATATATTTTAGTTCATGGAAATGTCCAAATGTTATAATAATCGCGTTCTTCAAATGCCAAAGTGATGGGCTGCCTGTGTCCTGAGAGCCCTCGACCATTCCACATGGTTCCAGATATATTCCTCAGAATTTCTTCATGTATGAGATCCAGTAAAACCTACAATGATTTCAGTAAACACATACACAAAAACACAACAGGGAAATAAGTTGCTCCGATGAAGAAGCATAGTGTACGTGCAATTTGTATATTTGCTAAATATTGGAAGACAATTTAACAATAGCTTATACTGTACTACTTTTCATGTTTCCCCATTGTTTTCCTTTCTTCAGAAATCTACCTAAACAACCAATGAATATGTGTGTTATTTTCATATATTAAAAAAAAATATTTTCCAGAAACAAAATTTACATGGCCACCTCTGCATTTAATACACCATAAAGTATGTGGTGCCGACGCTGAGGGAGAATCTGGTATTTGACAATTTTTTTTTTTTTTTTTTAAGGAGCACCCATCTGTAGAGGCAGGACCGGGAAGGGAAGAATATGAATCCTGTGTTTCTCTGGAAATGACCTGTCAGAATTCTCCCACTTGAGGCAACATTGTCAGGTTTTGTTCTTCCTTCTCCATTAGTGTCTGGATGCCACGTGTTCCAGGACATCCTACACTGGGTCAGATAACTCTTACACTTGAGACAGTCCTTAGAACTGACAGCTTTCTGAGGCTTTCCTGTGACATTGCTCCCGGCAGGCTCGGCAAAAATCTTTGCTTGAAGAGGAATGCGCCCATCACAGTGTTTGCCTTTTCGCTTGTGTAAAAACTAAATTGTTCGTTTCTTAATTTTCTGTTCGTTCGTTTGTTTTTTCCTTCTTCCTCCCAAGTCCTCGATTTCAAGGTGTCACAAACTGAGGCATGCAAAAAAAGAAACACTTTTATTTAGGCAATTTCATAAATTCCTTCAAATGCAAATTTGTGCTAAAATATTCCTTTGATACTAACAACTTTTAGGGTTTGTGAACCAAATCCGTCATGTAATGCATATCATAAGTTTATGGCTAAATTCTGAAGGATTATTGCATAATCCAATATTCAGGTTGATGTATACCTTTAAATAGAGAACATTATTTGATATGGAAATGCGCTTTGTGAAAGGAGAACGGTTACGTTTTTAAAGTCGCTCTGAACGACACAAGGTGAACGATTCATTGGCCGTCTGCCGCCTTCAAACGGCTGCCAGTGAATGTCATTACATGTGGCATCTTTCAGATAGTGTGGGCTCTTTCAAGGAAGTGCTTCTTATGATAAAAATTCAACTCAAGGGCCATGAAGAGGAAAGCGTGATGTCTATCCTAATAGCCCCAAACACGTACCTCAAAGGTTCAAATCATTCATAAATCCTAGTATTTCAATAATGTGATTTGCACCCATACATTTTAGTCCCAAGAGACAGCACTTCACTCATACAGAAAATGACTTACCTAATCATGCTGGATTTCAAACCCATGCTGTCCTGTTTGAACCGCTTGCAGGATTTGGGAATTAGAAGTGGAGAAGAGGTTTCAAAAAGGAACCAATGTTCTTGGCTTCCCTGACTTTATGCCCAGCATCAGAGACTTTCTTAAGGGCTGAGGGAAAGGTGTCATGCTAAGCCCAGAACTGCTGTATGGAGGAATACAATGTGTTAGAGCTTTTTTCCTGTGCTGATTCTGACTTATCCTGAATCAAAGTATTATCCTGTCGTCATCACAGAGACTTAACATTGGTAATGTCTACCTCTTGATAATATTGATTTTCTTCTGTTATTAAGTAATACAAAGGGAAGAGAATTTGGAAGTTAAGGGGCAAGAACACCCAGAGATAAATAAAATTTAACTTCAGACAATTATAATACAGTTACATGATGCTTTAGGGATTACACTTTAAATGTACTTAGAAAAATTCATCACCAGTATTTTCAACTATCATTAAAATAGTCAGCTAAAGTACTGTTGTGAACGATTGCATTTTGTTGAGTTTTTATATTGTTCACAAGTGTTTTAGACAGTGACAAGAATTTCTTTTAAAATAAATTTAATTGTTCAATGACCAAAGCATACATATTGATCAAAGAAAATTAGAAAAGAAATAGACAGCGTATGTAATTAAATAACCTACATTGATCACATTTATTAACACTTTATACATATATTTGCCCTATTCGTTCTATGCATGCGAGTACATGATCAATTATGTAACATGAAGGATTCATTTTGCACGTAAACTCACTATTTTTCCCCTTAAAAGTAAATGCAATGAACACATTTTCATATAACTTTGTTTAACTAGAAGAAGAATCTGGACAAAACCCACAAATTAAAATTTTTCTTGTTATTTAATTCAGAAGATATTTCCAAAAATGGTGTATTTCTAAATTTCACTTTTACAGCATAATATGAGTACATCTTTTTCCTGAAAAATTGGCTAGATATTAATTTCTATTTTTATTTTTTAATTTACAATATATTTATGGATGATATCTCATACGTTACACTAATTTTGGACAGTAATAAGATGGAGTCCCCTTGTTATTAATACTGTGCATTTTGCCCTCTGTGGTTCAGCATGTTGAACACTGCCATGGTTAAAGTAAACATTTTTGGAGCCAGATTAGCTGTTTCAAATCCCAATTGTATCTCTAACTTGTTTTGTGATATTGGCAGATTTCATAATCCTTTAGTGCTTCAGTTTGTAGAAGAATGAGTAGGAAGTTACTGCAATAATCCAGGAAAATTAGAATATTTGTATCAGCGTCAAGAAGTTTATTAGAAGTATTAAATGAGTGACTGCATGTAAAACAATCGAGAAAGTGCCTTAGAGAATATGGGTACTTACATTGTTTTAATAATTTAAAATTTCTATATATAAATCTTTGATTCATCTGGAATTAATTTATTATATGATATGAGATGAGTTTTATATTTTTTCTCCCAAAACAATTCTTCAAGACAACTTTTTAAACAACCAATTATTTCACCGTGGTTTATAGCATGTATTGTTGATAGATTAACTTCTCTTTACATATTCTGGACTATATGTTCTACCTAATCCATTGTTCAGTATTCATCACAGTGTTCCCTGGGCAGCATTTATTTTTTTTTTTTTTAATTTTTTTTTTCCAACGTTTATTTATTTTTGGGACAGAGAGAGACAGAGCATGAACGGGGGAAGGGCAGAGAGAGAGGGAGACACAGAATCGGAAACAGGTTCCAGGCTCTGAGCCATCAGCCCAGAGCCCGACGCGGGGCTCGAACTCACGAACCGCGAGATCGTGACCTGGCTGAAGTCGGACGCTTAACCGACTGCGCCACCCAGGCGCCCCCCTGGGCAGCATTTAACAACTGACTGCAAACTTGAAAAACCCTTCTGCACATCTGTGGGACCATATTCTCTGGATCAGTCCCACCTCAAGTCAATTCTTTTTTTACCCTCTAAACTTTGAATTCCATGAGTATCCCAAAACGGGGTCTTGGATTTTCCTTCGACCATAGATGTGTTCCCATTTTTTATTGTTTATTCACATGATATTATACATCATGTTGATGCTGACAAATCCCAAAATTATTTCTGTGGCCTGGACCTGTCCTGTGAGTTGCAATGTGCTATAACTGCATGATTGACAACAGGGTCTTATAGGCATATCAAAGTCACCAGGTCCAAAACAGATACTTTGTCCCTATCTGTACTATAACCAACTTGTTCCTTTCCTTCCCTCCACTTCTCCGTAGCATGATGAGCATACCACAACGTCACTATTTTTCCAGTTTTGAAATCCGGGAGTCATTCATCATCTCTCCTTTTTCCCTCTGTCCACACATGTATACAATGAGTTCATTCTAAATCAAAAGCAGTGTGATTACAGTGGGAAGCAAATACTTTGAGTCAAGCAAAACTGACATAATTTCTGGCTCTTTTGTTTACTGACTATATCATACTCTGTAAATTACTTAATCTTTCTGTCTCTAAGTTTTTTTTATCTATAAATATAATGCTTAACTTGCGATTTGATTGCAGGATTACACTGAAACTCCCATTGTCATGTTCATGGGTCCCTTCAGTCATTATTATTATAGCCATCAAGTACCTAAGCACTTGGTTTTCTCTTGAAAAAATTTTTGAATTTCGCTAAAGTGTTAAAAGAATGATTGAGATAATACATGGTATAACTACAGAGAGGTGTGAATATGCCTGGGAGGTAAGAAAATATCATTTCTTAAAGAAATTGTCACATTATATTAAGGTGTCAAATTAAAGGTAATATGTGTGTTGCTTTATTTAATATGCTGATGAAAATACTAAAATTGTATTTTAAAGCATATACTAAAATACTAAAGTTGTATTTTAAAGCAAAAAAAATACTTCCTTTTATTTCCTATTTAATCATTTTAACAAAAATTCATGATCTTTGTTAATTATTACGGTTTTAAAATATCATCTGTCATTAATATTTTTGTGTCCTTATTTTTGAAAAATAAGGATTTATGCTTCTGCCTTGTCTCCTTGAACACTCTTGATGTTGCTTTTCCTACGATTAGTCTCAGAATTCAGAATATCGAAACTGTTAATATGTCTTCTATGCATAAAATACCTGAGGTTCCCAGAAGGAACACCAGGTTAAAAAAAAAAAAAAAAGAATTTTGTTCCTTTATCCTATACCCAGAGGATAATAGAAATAACTCTGTATTTCTTAGTATGTTCTGAGTAGCAATTAACTCAAATCTATTGTGAGCTATCTTTCATTTATTCAACTTATGAATCAAAGAACAGCTCATATTTCAAGTTTAATTATGTATAAAAAGATACATTAACATAAAGGCTTTTCAGTCAATATATGGTTTCCATTTAAAAGAAGCATGCTCATGTTCAAGAACAATAACTGGTGCAATAACTATCTACAATATGCTTTTTTTTTCCCCTCTAGGCTTTAATTCCTTCTCTAGCAGAGATAAGCAAAGTACATGGCATCAATAGACACGGACTTTGTCAATATCCTCCCTGTTCTTAATAGGTTCTTACTCTCAAGGACATTATTAGCTATATTCCCACAAATTGTATATCATAACTCAAGAGACAATTTCCCTCTTTTCTATCTACTGATGTGAGTTAACATAAAACTTTAGTCAGAATTGTTCGGTTTTATTGGCAGAGTGAGGACAAATTAACTGTTGTCATTAATCAATGGTTTGGGAGACATTTTGCCAAAATTGTTGAGTGTATCTTTATTTGCTTGTCTCAATCATCATGGTTCCAAATCTTGGCAAAACTATGAAGCGTCCTTTGCAAAAATTCAAATGTATTCCCTACAGCTTGAGCTGGAAGTAGATTTTGATTATGTCTTGATCATTTGTTTCTTCTGGCTATGAAGAAAACCATTCTCTCCAGCCTGGTGAACACAGACCTATCCCCCCAGTAAAGAAGAAATCATTTTACTGAAATTTTTATTAAAGAACTTGGTAAAGTCTGTCCCTTAATCAGACTTCACTGTCCACATCCACATCAACCTTCACGGAAGGTAGAAAGAACAGATGGAGTCTGAAACTAAATGAGTCAATGTTCATAGAGACCTTAAAACCTGCAGAGTCTAAGGTACTTCCTCCTTCCATGGTTCAACTGTAGTTTGTGAGTTAATAACAGACCAAACCATGTGTCTAGAGATATTACTTCTGATTCTAAAATCTACATTTGTTTCCATAAATGTTGTCAGGGGCTAATGAAATCCATTCTTATCACCACATGTACTGAAACCTTAGTATTCTCTTGAGCCCTGCCTGCAGAATTCTTTCTCAAACCTAGATATCAGGTTTGTTGAAGAGACACCATAGAATGACATAAGTATAAAAGTCACTGACAAGCAGTTCTGCCAACCAGCAAAGTGTAAATCTTCAAAAGACTGATCCCTTGATTTCTATATGTCAGATGAGGAGCACAGGTCTTCTTTGAATCGTGGGAAGGCTACTCCACCCAGAATCTCAAACTGAAGATGCTTAGGATTCTTCCAAAAGCAAAAGGTCTTGGACAGGAGTTGGCTTCCACTAACGACCTCCAGACCAGGGAAATCATTATGTGATAAATAAACTTCTACCAATCATTCTTCATAGAAAAAGAACCACAGTTTGTCATACTCAATCTGTCTGTTTTGATTAGTTTTTTTGCACAACAACCTTTTTTTCATCCCTGCTTCTTCTTTAATGTTACATTTAATTATGTTACCCGTAAAACTATGATTCCATGGGGCGCCTGGGTGGCGCAGTCGGTTAAGCGTCCGACTTCAGCCAGGTCACGATCTCGCGGTCCGTGAGTTCGAGCCCCGCGTCAGGCTCTGGGCTGATGGCTCAGAGCCTGGAGCCTGTTTCCGATTCTGTGTGTCCCTCTCTCTCTGCCCCTCCCCCGTTCATGCTCTGTCTCTCTCTATCCCAAAAATAAATAAACGTTGAAAAAAAATTAAAAAAAAAACAAAACTATGATTCCTAATACTTCTTTTGTCATCTTTAGTCACTCCCTGCAGGAGTTCAATAACTGGTTGCAACTTGTTTATGTTTTGGCCAGAACATACATGTGAACCATGGTTGAGTTTGCACACATTCTCCTTGAGGTGCCAGCCAGCTCCTTTTAACACTGGTCCCTTGTCATGAAACATTTGGGTTTATCAATATTTGAACTCAACTACTTATTGATATTTTATCTAGAGAGCAGAGCATTAGATAACTAAAAATCTAAAATCCCAACTAAGCTCATCCAGGAAGGGAAGCCTATGCTTATAAGGGACACAGCACTCACAGATCATTTATAGAAGGCAGCTTCTATAACTACACTTTCAGAACGAGAAGTCTTGGCAAGGCAGTAGATTAAAATCGTATGTATTTAATACTTTCTCATATTTACAGACTTCAAACAAATCAGATCTACCCTGCCCTCTGTGTGATAAGTTTTCCATTTTATATCCACCATCTGATTAACACTAGAATGACACTGAAAGCAAACAATAAAATTTATCAACCCTAATGACTTCTATGGATTTGTAGTACCAGAATCTAGTGATTATTACAACAAACTTGAAAGAAATGAACCATATTAGTGTGATAGGCAAAATAATGCACTCTCAAAAATGTCTAGATTCTAATCCCTGGAAGTGATGAAAATGTTGCCGTACATGGCAGGAGAGACTTTGCAGATATGATTAAAGGTAAGGACTTTTAAGCAGAATTATCCTATAGTTTTGGGTGGCCAAATGTAGTCATAAGGCTTTTTTCAAGTAGAAAAGGGAGACAGAAAAAATTGTAATGTGTAAAGGACTTAATACGCTCTCTACTGTTGAGCCCTAACTTGTATATAAAGTGTTGGTATTTTGCTATGGAGTCTTTGGGAAGTAATAAGATTTAGATGACATAATGAAGATGGTGCCCCATGTTGGGATTGGTGCCCTTTGAAGTAGAGGAAAGCGCACAAGAGAAATTTCTTATCTTCAATGAGCAAACACTGATGAAAAGCCCTGAGCACACATAGTGAGAAGGTGTCTGTCTGTAAGAGGTTGGAAATCTAGGAAGTGGGCTCTCTCTAGGAAATGAATATGCTTGATCTTTGACTTTCTAGTCTCTAGAACTGTGAGAAATGAACATCTGTTCTTTAAGCCATCCTAGGTTTTGCATTTTGTTGTATCAACACAAGCTAACCAACACAGGGTCCATGAGCTGAAGAATGTAGTTGGGCTCTAGGTATTGAGAAAGACAAGAACATGGATCCTCCCATAGTATTAAAGGAGGAATGCAGTCTTGCTAATATCTTGATTTTAGCCCAGTAAGACTTGTGTTGAACTTCTAATATGAAGAACTATTGGATAATGAATTTATGTTGTTAAGCTACTAAGTGTTTGGCAATTTTTGCATCAACCATTAGAAACTAATAAATTTGGCAAGTGAATACATGTGTTCATGATGGTCAATTAATATCACTCAGGTCCCATTTGGGCACATTATTTCTATTCCTTTATAAAAACAAAGCAAAACAAACAAAACAACAAAGACAATTTTATTAAGTAACTTGGTTTTGAAAAAGGAGAAAAAGTTGAGCTTTTAATCAAATTTGAAATGCTTGAAATCTTAACTACTTAACAGGAATTCTATAAAATTTTCCTCTCTCATCCAGTCTCCTCATATCACACTTTACACAAGGCATGAAAATTAAAAATAAAATCTACATACTATGGTTCACTGATTACAGATGAGCCATAAAATGTCAGTGAGCCCAAGGAACTCCTCAACTGAGAAGTTAATGACAATGGGCAGCTGATGGTATAAAGCATTATAAATCATGTAATTAGATACTGTTGGCACACATTCTTGTGGTAGCCAACCACCAAGTACGTCTTCAATTATCTTTACCTCTTAGTATTAATGCTCTTGTATAGTCTCTTCCCACTTTGATCTAGAAGTGCTCTAAGTGACTAACTAGGTATGGCAGAGGTGACAGTGTGTGACAGTGTGCAACTTCTGAGGTAGGCCTTAAAAAGCATGGTGGCTTCCATTTTGGCTTCTTGGATTATGCACTCTAGATGCAGCTAGCCCTCATGTTAGGATGACTTTGAAATAGCCTTAGAAAAGATGAATATAGAGATAAAATGAGGCTGTCCATCACCAGCCAACACCAGTTTACAAGCCATGCAAATGAGCCATCTTGGAAGTGAATGTCCCAGCCATAGCCAAACCTTCAGATGACTACAGTTTCAACCAACAAATAAAGAATAGCCTCTCGTAAGATCCTTTGCCAGGACAACCTGTCTTTATCACCTACTCATGAAATGAATAGATGTCTACTACAGTGCCCATTTCCAGCTCTCCGCATTCGTCAAATTGTAGTAGAATTTGTTCTTTGGACTTAATACGGGTTCTTTGTCTTCCTTAGAAGTGGACTACACATATCGATTATAATTCTCCCTTTAGTATTTGTCTCTAGTATTGTTCAAATATGTGATTTCAAATGTTGTTCAGATGTTGTCCCATCAAGTGATATTACAGATGATCAACCAAACAAAAGAATAGAAAAAAAGACACTATACAGTGGTCAAAATAACTCCCAAAAAACACCTTATCTATAATTACATCTCTTCAAACAACATTGTGCATCTGGATTGATCATGTTCCCAAATAATAATGGTCTCTCCTCCATTTCAGTCCGAGGGACAATGAGATGGGATAAAAGCAATAAAACAACCTAAGTCAATATAACATGGGTTTGTTTGTTCGTTTGTTTGTTTTATCTCCATAGTGTAAGCCTTTGCCCCAGAAAATAAAAAAAGAGTATGAAATGCTAAATAAATTTATTGTTTGCCTCAGGAAATCACCCAAGAGCAATTGATCTGAGACAACATGCTCGTTCACCTAGGCAAATATCTTACCTATGCAACAATGGTTTCTTATCAAAGCTTGCTTCAAGACCTTCACCTTGCTGTGTCCATCAACCATGAATTATTGCATTCTGACCAATTTTTATGTTACTCCCCTTGGAAGACTCATTTAACTCACTTGAGCCCATACTCCATAACTAGGAAAAATCCTTCTCTGAGTCCTCACTATTGAGACATGACTAAGAGTCTGTCAAAGTGTCATACTTCCTTGCCAGAGAGAGTTTTAATAAGTTTAGTTTTACTTCAAACACAAGTTGTCCTGTGCTATTTTGGGGAGTTACATTGGTTAAAATACAAAATGTTAGCTAAGGTACTATTTCGTGAACTTGTGATTGTGCCATATATGGTGGACAGTGTTCATTACTGTAAAATATACCTATTATGCAATCAACAGGCATTTTTTGAGCACATACTAAACTCTAAGTGATATGAATACAGAAGATTGATCAAAAACATACCCTCAATGAATATACATACCTTTATACATAATATGCTGAGTAGAGAGCCCCTGACATAGTCAGTGTCATGGCAACAGGCAAGTTTAGGTGAGCATTTCCTATAACAAAAAAAGCTATGTTCATTTGTGCACTGTGTATTTGTGTTTGTGTTTGTGTCTGTTTGGTGAGATAGCTAGCAATATAATTTGATGTCTTAAATACACAATTGGGAAAGGCATCTCAGTAATAAATAAATAGAGATTCTGGTTTAGTTATTAGTTTTTTTTTTTGTTTTTTTTTTTTGTTTTTTTTTTTGGTTATCTGAGCTTTTTACTAGGATGTGATATCTTGTCCCATTTTTACATTCACATCTACAGACACACACACACACACACACTTAATATGGTGATATTCTGCTCATGGTAATGGAAGGAATAAAATATTATTTCTACTATCATCAAAACTAGTCATTTTGAGAGATGCCTCATCTGAAAATTAACAATTTATAGTTCCTTTGTAGATTAATATGAAAATTTGATGTTTCCTTTCCAGAAATTCAAATTCATATTTCAATAAACAGGCATCTCTCTCTGCAAAACCTGGAAATGTAGTTCTTTTGAAAAATAATCTGTGCTGGAAAATTGCATGTCATTTTGGGAAAAGACCAATCACAAACAGTAATTACACAGAAAATCAAGCCACAGAAACATCCGTTTCCCTTACAGTTAAGAGTCCTTACTCTCCGAAATGTACACAGGAAAACCAAATGGGGGATGAATGTTCCTGACACTTCAGAGAAAAAGTCACTTGAACAACAGCTCAGCTGACATAATCAAACATATGCAAACCTGGAAAGGAACAAGACGACTGTTTTTCATATTAGTTCAGCTGTCAAGAAAGTGTAAAATAAAACTATCATTCTTTACTGCATGATGATTTTTTTTTCAAATCATTATTTGTTCATTTTGCAACTTCAACAGCTAACTTGCAGGCTGTGTTCCATGACATTGAAGGACTACGCAATCACATTCATGATAGTGTAAAGGGAGATGACAAGAGAGTATGGTGGCATTTGGATTAATTTCTATTATTAGATGCAATTTGTGACCAAATAATTCAAGGTGTATTTTTTCACAGCATTTTAATCAAGATGAACATTTACTAATGAGTCATTTTAGGGGACTTTTAATTTTAAAAATCAGGGCCATCTTTTCTAAGGGTTAGACTGCTTATAACTTTAGGGTTTTTTTGTTTGTTTTTGTTTTTGTTTTGTTTTTTTTGGTTTTTTTTTTTTTTTTTTGCAATTTATAGTTAATGCCTAAGACCTTAATGATTTCTATTTCCTTCCAATGTCTCACTTCCTTTACAGCAAAATTCCATATTTGACATATGTAACTACAGTACATTTGTTATTTGCAACCAAAAAGCACTCAGTGGTAAACATTGCCTGCTGTATAAGAATAAGTTAAATTCCGGGGCGCCTGGGTGGCTCAGTCAGTTGAACTTCCGACTTTGGCTCAGGTCATGATCTCACGGTCTGTGAGTTTGAGCCCCGCGTCGGATTCTGTGCCGACAGCTCAGAGCCTGGAGCCTGCTTCAGATTGTGTCTCCCTCTCTCTCTGACCCTCCCCTGTTCATGCTCTGTCTCTCCTGTCTCAAAAATAAATAAACATTAAACAAATTAAAAAAAAGAATAAGTTAAATTCTTATTCTCTGTGTTCTATAGAATTCCTATTTTCTTCCATAGTGTCAGATGAACTTAAAGTGTAATAAGATGAAGGAATCAGCCTATAGGAGTGTAGATCTAAACTAAGTTGAACCCGTGAGTGTCTGATGATGGATGGTGGAAGAAGTTGTTATAGCAATTTGTCTCAACTCTAACCTAGTATTGGATATTTTTAACTGAAGCCCAGTGCATCTGAAATTCCAAGCAGGTAGAACATTTTGAGTGGAGATCTCTTCCAGGAATTGCCCCTCACAGGGAATACATGACAAGATTAAGGAAAGCTCCTATAGAGTTCTCATAGGTGACCCAAGCAAATGTGTTCTAGGCAGATGCTGATCTCGGGAGATCTGCACTCATCCATCCAACAGTTCTCAGGATCAAACTGAGAGAAAAAAATTATTGGACTTATGCTTATTCTTTTTCCTATGAACTTCCTTTTTATAGGCTCATAAAAATATGATGACATACTACAAAAGGAAAGTCAGCAATATTCTACGTACTAAGGCAGGTTTTTGTCAAGAATAAAATAGGATCAAATGATCGAAGAATTCCTAAAAAGCATTCCTCATTTGTGGGGTCAAAACACATACAACATTTGAAGATCCAACAAAAAGAAATTCCATTTTAGGTCTAACACAAAACTTATTTTCACTGTGATCAAGGAGACTTTCAAATGGATGATTCAAAAGGCTTAAGAGAAACTCCGTTTCTGGGTTAAAAAACTTGAGTCATAATGGGAAGAGGGTCTTGGCTAGTTCCTGTAAAGCCCCGAGGGATGTTGCTTAGTGACTCCCCAAAAGACCAACTAAAGCATGTTGAGTAAGTACAGCTAAATAAAATAGAAGTACAACTACAGAGGAAAACACTACCTTGACAGGGTGGTGTTTTAGAAGAGTGGATGATGAGGTGATATTTATAGGCCATAGGAGTGTGGGTTCAAGTGGATACGCAGGCCTTTCAAGGCCAGTAACTGATTAGAATAGGTAAAATCCATGACATAAGTACTGAGGATTGAGGGACACTTTTAGATGAGGGCCTTGAAGTGAGTCTTCATAAGTAAACCGCTATTTAATAAACAGCTATCTGCCCAGGTGAGAAATCTATTGTCTGAAAAGAGAATTGTTTGCTCACACAAATTGGTTTGCAGAAATTTCCTGAAGCAAACAATAAAGTTATTTATTGGTTTACCATCCTACCTTCCTGAAAAAATAATATGAAATAAATTTTTAAATCATGTTGACATAGACAGTCTCAGGTTTTATTTCTAATAGTTAAGCTATGTAAATACAGGTAGTCTAAAGTTTCTATGTACTGTTGATTAACACTATCCAGCGAAGATATTACTTTTATTTACTATGAGCTTCAGCTGAAAATCTAAAAAAAAAAAAAAACAAAAAAAAACAACTTAATTTCTTCTCTTTAATGAGATTATTGTAGCTGTGATAATCAGCGGGCTGTGTGTATGTGAGGAGTGTGCTTACTCTGTCAACATATTCCAAAACATCTTCTCTAAAATTTCAATTTTGAGTGAATGGGAGAACTGTTAAATTGTTTAAGTCTTTTATTACTTAAATCCTGTATTACTTCAATTGATTGCTCTGTATTTTTATGGCCAAGTTTTTGATATGTTGCCATGAATTTAAATGAAAAATCTGTTCAGCATGAAAACAGGAGTATTTATTTTCCAAAAGGATTCTCCACCATATGTCATTTACAGAACAGAGTCAATTCTTCAGGGCGTAGACGTGTACATTTCCTTCTGTTGGTGTGGAAGTAAGCAAAATGCCGACGATTATACATTCTTCATGGGATTCTCTGCAGCTTCAGGTAAAACTGTTAAGATGCAGAAAAATAAAAATAAGCTGCTAGAGATTCATAATTACAAATCGGAAAATAAGTGTAGAAGCATTGCTTGAATTTCATATTTCTCTCTAGGGAATTAAAAGCAGTATATAAACATTGTTTACAAATGTCCATATAGTCCTATGCTGATTCCATATGTGAGCAATTGACCTTCTGTCGAAGTCACTGTTGCATTTGTTTTTCAGACTGGAAAGTACTTGTCTGCCAGAAATTTTGATTTCTTCATCTGAAATGAGGGGATAATATATCTGAAAGCGTATATATTTTCTAGCATGAAAAAATTGCTTTTGTATTCTGACTAATATATGACTGAAAAAAACTCATATTTAAAAGAACCTAGGGAACAAGGTGCCATATCCAAGATAAATTGCACGATAAGTACATATTCCATGAATTTATACCAAATAAATATTTCACAAATAATAATAAAGGAACTATTTTACAGCCTCATTCCCACAACTAATAGCAATGGTGCACACACACTTATATGTGACTATATATACATATATATATATGTATATGTATATATAGTCACATATTATACATAAGGAGAGATGGTTCCATGCATGTCATTAGCACTGTCTTCATCGTCATTAGTACCACCACAGAGCTGTTACTTCTTTTTTATATATGATCATGTGTGTATGTGCATGTGTATTCCAGGTACAATCGAGAATTTCTGCATCATTTCAAATATGCCGCTCTCTTATTACCAGATCAGTAAAAGGTAGTTTATGAATTATAAAATGATACACATAGACATCTTCTACTTGTTCAATATTCATTAAAGCTCAAAAAATATTTGGATTTCCATTCAAAACTCTTCCCTATCTCTTTGTCTATCTTCTTTAATTTTCACTGTTGGTCAATTTTAAATAGGTACCTTTTGTCAAACAAATTCCAACATTAGGCTGCCCAACCTTGGTCTCAGAGTAGTCATAGGTAATACCGTATTAAGGTCTTGTCCTCCCTAAAGTCTTGACCATAAAAAAAAAAAAAAGTAAGAAAGAAAAATACTGCAAATGTCTAATAAAGGCCCATTCTATAGTGTAATTGGTAAAACCCTGAACTGACCGTCATAATCCATTATAAGGTAGTCAAGCAACTGAAGAGATTGGAAAATATTATAAAAACTTTATTGCAATTAATCATCATGGTCATTAGTTTATAGGGAGGTACTGTGTAATTGTACCCCTCTTTTTGCTTTCTCTTGAATGCCGTATTTAAATATAAACTGATGGAAATCATGAGATATAAAGTGACATAAAAACAATGTTCTTCTGGCTTTCCAGTGGATCTTATTTCATCTAGGAGGTACATTTCCTCCATATGTATGTGATAAGTATAGTCTCATAATTTGGATTTATTGAAGCTTGTTTTTAAGGAGCTTTGGGGCTGATAGCAGGGTCTCCTTTTCCTCTTGTATTTTCATTTGACCAGCTTTATTGTCTGTGACTTCCCCACATTAATAACGTAATTACTGTGACCAGTGCTTTGATTGTTCAATATGAATGTGGAAAGAGATGAGTCATATTATTAGATAAAACACTGCAGACAACATATTATTAAATAAAGATATATCAATCAGCCAGGAAAAAAGTAGTAATACTCCTGGAGGGTCATTTCCAATAGTTGATATAATTATCATTGCAATGGCCATATAAATGAGCAAAAAGCTAAAATAAAAGAAGAAAAAACCAGAATAGCTTAATAGTAACTTCTTGCTTTGATTTCACTTGAATTTTGTTTATTTAATACTATATATAAGTATCATTTTTGTTAAATGGCATTGATAGGACACTCATGATGAAGTAGAAAATTTAGAAGAAATATTTGAAGACCACACTTACAACATCATTAACTAAACTTAACTCAAATGCCCAAGTGTAGACTTAACCAGTAATATACCTATGAAGGAAGCTGGAAAACAATCTGAATGACACATATTTAGATTTGAACAGAGGCAGAGAAATATCATGTTCTTGGAAAAGACTCAAAATAATAAATGTGTCATTTCTCCTTAAATAAACTATATCTTTCATGGTATTACGAAACAGTATTTTTGGTGTTTACTTTCCCGGTGTTAGATAAGTTGACTGAAATTGACTCAGAGGGGTAAAGAAGCAGAAATATGAAGTCAAGGTATCTGTAGGACAATGCTAGGGAGGATCCTTCCCATCTTTGTTTTTTTTCTTCCCTCTTAGCTTCTGATGTTGGCAGTAATCTGTGATGCTCCTTGTAAATGCATCCCTCTAATCTCTACTCTCTTCACACAAGCGTCCCTTCGTATGTCTGAGCTTTCACATTGGCCTCCTCCTCTGCATGTCTATATTTCTTCTTTTCTTATAAAGACACCAGCCATATTGCATTAGGTCTCGTCTTAACCAGGTTACATCTATGAAGATCCTATTTCCAAATAAGGGCACAGTCCTGGAAACTGAGGGTTGCAATTTCAGTGTATTTTGGGGTGACACAATTCAAACCACAGCACCATCCTAATGTTTCACTCACTAATGAATTAATATGTATTGACATATAAACATTTTTACATTTACATGGTGACTTTCTAAATTATACTGTGTTGTATAGTTTGGTCCACCAAGAGGACCAAATGGAATCACCTACCTTAATCAATTCTACTATGTTGCCTAAGCAGTGAACGCCATTGATGCTCAAATACAAGAATACCTTTCATTTTACCTGTAGAAGAAAAGTAATAGAATCCACCTTTGTTACTTTCCTGTTTCTCTCTTTTTATCCTGACTTCTCTTTTTGTTGTTCTTGCTATGTCTGGTTATTGGTGTAGGAGCAGAAAATGTTTCCTTTATTCTCTTCTAGGTTCTTTGGCTGGTCTAATAATTAAATTGACATAAACCAGATTAACACGATAAAAACAAATTTAATTTTGTACTTATAGGAGCCCCACCAAAAATATGAGCCTCAAGGGAATAACCAAGCAGGCAGATTTTTTTTACCTTTTAGACAGAAAAAAAAAATTGTGAAGAACTCATAAAACAAAGAAGTTGGGGTATGTGGTGGTAATTTAGTGAGGTATTAACAAGTTTTGTTGGCATAGCCTCTTTGGCCTTAAATTTCCTATTTTTCGTAGTAAGGATGTTTTCTACCTTCCTGGTACAGGGAAGGTGCCTTTCATAGGGGAGGTTTATTTCCTACTTTTACCAAAAGAATGGTCAGAGTGTCCTTCTTGCACTGGCTGTTTTGTAAGTAACTTTAATTCAAAATAATCATTATGCTAAAATGGCATATTATGGGGTAACGTATTCTGCCCTCCTTTATAGTCAGTTTTGGTTCTAATTCTGATTAGTGCATGGCCACTGAACTACTCTCCACTGTTATAGCAATGGTTAATTCCTTCAGGACAAGGTTGAATCGAAATAGGGAAGGGGAACAGCTTTGCCTTATTCTTAATCTCAGGTTAAAAAAAAAATCTCAGGTGAAGAGTTTTTAACATATCATAATTTAGTATGATGCTAATGGAAATGTTTACAGATGACTTTTGACAGGTTGAGGAAGCTATTTACTATTCCTAGCTTGCTGAGAATTCTTAAAAATTAATGCTGAATTTTGACTTTTTTTTTTTTTTTTTTTTTTTTTTGCTTCTATGTACATGATTACATGTTTGTCCTCTCACATTGTTATTTTGGTGAATGAGACTGATTTTTTTTCAAATGGTGATTTTTCTTTTCATTTAAGATAATATTTTATTACGGGACGCCTGGGTGGCTCAGTCGGTTAGGTGGCTGACTTCAGCTCAGATCATGATCTCATGGTTCGTGGGTTCGAGCCCCACGTCAGGCTCTGTGCTGACAGCTCAGAGCCTGGAGCCTGCTTCGGAATCTGTGACTCCCCCTATCTCTCTGTCCCCTTCCCAGCTCATGCTCTGTCTCTGTCTCTCAAAAATTAAATAAATGTTCAAAAAAATTAAAAACAAAAGATAATATTTTATTATTTCTAATGCTTTTCACAGAGGTGGAAGCTGGAACTGATTAGTGAGTATTTTAAGAGAATTTGCACATTAATTTTTTAAAAAGAAAAATACATTAATATAATTTTAAAACTATGTTAAAATTCCAATTTTAAGTTGATAGAGCAGCAAATGAAGTCTACAGTATGGAATACAAACTAGAAACTTTTCAATATAGAAAAAAATGAAAAGAACTAGAAAGAGAACAGAAGAAATAGATACACAATATGAGAGGGATGGAATAAAACACGAGTATGCACATCAAAAACAAAAATCTAAGAGATTTAAATACTATTCATATACAAGCAGAGAAAATATAAAAGAACATTTCATGAGCTGTTTTTTTTTTAACATAGCTGAACTTGTATATCAGAATGTGAACTAGATTTCTGACTACATTAATAAAAATGGACCCTTTTCTAAAAATATATTATAACATTTAAAATACAATGATAACAAAAATATATCTACAATAATGACGCAGGATTAATATTTTGATATCTGTAGTATAATATGTCTGGATAGCCTTAAACTTTTTTTTTTTAATCTAACATCTAGAGGTTGGAAGAACTCTCTGTTGGGATTCGAAAGATATTTTCATACAAAATTTTATGCTCTGTATTTGTAAAAATGGAAAGTTTTTAAAAGTATTATATCTCCATTTGAAAAAAAATAAATGGTAAAAAAGGAACATGTGAATAACATTAACCAAAATAAGGGACTAAAAATTAAGATTAAAAAAATGATTGGAAGTACTATTTATGACTACATAAATTTAAGTAAAACTATGGTTACTGTATTGAATAGAATTAAAAATATTTTTGCAAAGATATATGATTAAAGTATAGTATTATGGGACTTATCACAGATTAAAAAATAAATAAGAGAATAATTTATTTCTTAATGCTTAACCTTAGTTCATTTAGTGTTTTTACTTGTTTACATTATAAATGAGAATTATTTATTTGAAATATTGAAAGAAATGAAATATATGAAGCTCCATTTAAAAATAAAAACAGCAGCTAGTATAATTCCAAGTATTAAAAGTGTTGTTTGTAAGCTCACAAAAGCTTTATGTAAAAGGTAAAAGCTCTATGTCATTTCTCACAATAAATACAAACCATATAATTTTCCTAAAAGAGATGTAAATCAAAATTTAAAGGGAGAAGTCATTCTTAAACTATATGATTCACATTGCTTAAAAAATATATGTTTGAAGATATATTGAGACATATTGTGAAAAAAGAAAGTGAAAAGAAAGTGGACCTGATATCAATGCAAAGAAGAATTCATAACAACATTGCATTAAACATGCATCAATGTATTGATAAAAGCCTGAGAGGGCGCTGTGATGCACTGTTATTGATTCTTATAGACATATTAATGCTAGAATGTCAAATATGTAAATTAGGCAATTTATAGTAAAACAAAAAAAAGGAACTGGCAGACATGAAATGAAATGTAAGCCTTTCCACATTAAAAGGCTTTCTGGGGCACCTGGGTGGTTCAGTCGGTTAAACGTCCGACTTTGGCTCAGGTCATGATCTCATGGTTCATAAGTTCAAGCCCCGCATTGGGCTCTGTGCTGATGGCTCAGACCCTGGAGCCTGCTTCCAATTCTGTGTCTCCCCCTCTCTCTCTGCCCTCCGCTGTTTGCATTCTGTCTCTCTCTCAAAAATAAATAAACATTAAAAAAAAAAAAAAAAGCTTTCTAAGTTGCCCATGCTTTTCTAGTGACCTGTTTGGTAATGGAGTATAGGAAAGGGTGTCCAGATTTTGTAGATAAGCACAGTATTGAACCAGATCTCAGTGTTGAGTTGGATAGAAATAAAGCACAGAACACATATTTAATTCTACAGTTGGTAAAACCTGAGTCCCCTTGAAAATACGACCAGCATAAAAGGAGAGAAAAGAAATGTGATTAAAACTGGGGTATATGATTGGATCAATTGTTTCAGACTGATTAAAGATTACTCCTAGAAGATAGTTTTAAAGTTTGGCTTTATGGTTTCCTTCATCTTTCAGTCTGATTTAAAACATCACTTTACATGACTCTGCAGAGTATAAAAATATCAAATCATTGTGTGGCACACCTGAAACTAAAATAATGTTATATGTCAATTAGACCTCAAGAAATAAATGACTATTTTTAAATATTAGAATAAAATCAATTCATATGTCCATTTCTTATTTTAATTTACTTACACAAAAATATTAAAAAGTAAAATGAAAGCAACTCGAGTTGGCAAAAATAAGCTCTCTTCTTTTGGGTGGAAATGGATAGTGAAAACAGTAAGATAAACCTAAATGCAGTTTATTTCCACAACTTGGAGCTTCTTTTTAAGCTTCAGAGAAGTCACTGAAGAATTCTAATTAAGGAGTCAACAGTGACAAATTTGTGCCATCAGTTGGACACTCAAGAAAATATAGAAACATACTTCTCAAGTTATAATGAGTATATAAGTAACCTGGGATTTTATTAAAATGAAGATTTAATAGAGTTTAGAGTGAAGCCCAATAGTCTGAATTTCTAATGGATTAAATTAACAAAGATGAGGAGGAAAATTTTGGTGACTTTACTGCATATGTATTCACAAGCATAGGCAAATACATATTGTTTAAACTATCACTCTGGTAAGAAAAAACATGTATTTTAGAAGACATTTTTTTTAGATTCAGATTGATTTATTACTATAATAATAGAATCTTTTGACTATATGTAACTCTATATTCCAAACAGCTAGAAATTTTTGAGTAGTAATTGTTCACCATCTAATAACATTTTTCCTGGATATCTAATGCACTTTTGGACAAAATAGCTGCCTTCCAGTGATTTCCAATTTATCCAATTTTCCAGCATCTTGTCTACCCACACAATGACAGATTACTGTTTCATTCTGTCTACTCTGAACAGCTAAGCCAATTGTTTTCAATCTTTTTTTTTTCCTTCAGCAGTCTTTCTCTTAAAACCTTTAGAGTGGTTCCTGGAGGGATTTCTTTTTAAATCTCTCTTTAAATGTTTATAGATAGACTTCTCTCATCCTCCAGAGTAACCGACAGAGAGATAATGATAATTTCCTTTGCATTAGGGCAAGTTCTATTGTTTCCTTCATCTTGCCAGTCTGATTAAAACACCTTTATAGATCTGATAACTTAGTTTAGAGGTTCAGAAAATTTAGGGACACAGAGTTTCCATGTCTATTTGGTAAATTATTATTACGTATTACTAACCTATCTAAACTCTGTGCTCTCCTTAAAATAACAAAATGGAAATAGTGAATACTATGTATAACAAGAGTTTTCTTAAGAAGAGATCTGCTTCAGCAGTTGGTCGGTAATTCAATGCAAAATCATCGATAGTTCCAAATGCTGTTTAGGAATGAGTCTGAGCAGGGAAATTATAAAGTGGGAGTTCTCCCTACAGAACATCAATAATCACCTACTGATCTGGGGATGGACTGGTCTCCATTATGCCTCCAAAGGCTATCACCTGACAATTCAACTACTTTTCCTGCTTCTAAGTGGAAGTGTGCCAGGTGATTCCATTCTCCTATGCAAATTTCCAGAAAGCCCTTATAAAGATTTACATTAAAATTACATGATGTCAAGTGCTAGCCATTACTTTTTTGTTCAATGATAGCCTCTCAGAAAAATATTTGATTGGATCTCTAATTTATTTAATTATTGAACAATGCAGTCAATATCGTTTATCATATATCAATACTTTTATGTGGCTTTGTAATGTTCTGTGAAGTAGATAGTGCAACAACCCATTTGAATAACCATTATATTCTTGCCAAGTGACTTATCTAAGGTCACTGAAGAAACCACAATATTAACTTCTTGACTCGTGGCCCACTGTCATATCTAATAAAGTATTTTTTAATTAAAAATATCCATGGGACAGGGGTACCTGGCTGGCTCAGTCAGTTAAGTGTCCAACTCTTGATTTCGGCTCAGGTCATGATCTTGGGGTTTTGTGAGCTCAAGCCCCGCATCAGGCTCCGTGCTAACAGTGCAGAGCCTGCTTGGGATTTTCTGTCTCCCTCTCTGTCTGCCAACCCCCACCCCGACTCATGCTGTCTCTATCTCTCTCAAAATAAATAAATAAAAGTAAACAAAATTAAAAAATAAATACAAATAAAAATTAAAAATATCCCTGGGAAAGATATTTTAAACAGATATTACCTCATATTTAGGAAATATTAACTCATGTGAGAGTTATTAAGACTCATCTGATGATACAAGTTGATTCTTCTTTTGGACACTATAGAATGACCCTTAGAATTCTCTTGAATATATCTATATCTATATCTATATCTATATCTATATCTATATCTATATCTATATCTGTATCATCTATCTATGCAATAATACTTATGATCAGCTTATGGTAACACTTTAGATAGAGGCTCTATTTATTACTAATTACATTTATCTTAGCGTCTTATTCATATTGGAATATCTCTTTGTAGCTGTTTGCTCAAAAGTTGACATGATGGAAGTGTTTAATCTTGGTATCATATGCTCTAAAATACAAAAATACCTGTATTTTTATTTCAGACAGTTTAATATTTGAACAAATGTTATATATCCATGGACCTACTATACCTAATACAGGCATGGTTTAGGCAAATTCATAATGTATAAAAATCATGGGAAGTCATATGAACATTCTATATTTTTACTTATGAAAAAATATCATATTATCTATTTTGTGAACATTCAGGCATATACCTTATTAAAGCTTATGAGAATTAATAACTAATGTCCCCTATGCTCAGAGTTTGTACTAATATAAAAGCAAGATAAAGTGATAGAGAAAAAAGGATAGAAGGAAAGAATGTTATCTTTAAAAACTAGAATATATAAATTGTCCTACTTGTCTATAGTTTCAAAACATTCAGCATATCTTAACAATCAACATATATAAAATACCAATGACATTTATATGTAACATTGGAATACAAATAAATGCAAGGTAATATTTTCTTCATGATACTTTCACAAATTTTATCACAGATTTTATGGTGTATTAATTTAAGATATTGAAATTATTATCCACTATAATGCTGGTTGCAACATAGCTAAAGGATTTTAAACACTTTGTAAAAAACCCATTGGAGAAAATGCAAATGGAAATTGTGTCTTACGAGCAAATTTCTAATGGAAAAGCTCATCTGATGAAATGTAAATGTGAACCATTACAAAATTATGGCCTCTGAAAATTGTTTTCCCCAAAGACACTCTTTTCTTAGAGGTTTCATTGTCATTTGTAATTTCTGACAGCCTCTTTTTAGCAAACAAGTGGAAGTATGTGAATTAACTACTATAACTAACCTACAAGTGTAAATGATTTCCCTCGTAACTCTGTAACTGAGAGTATATATCCTTATAAACTATTGTGTATGATATCACCTTTAACTTTTGAAAACTAATTTAAACTCAGAAGAAAAAAAGAGGAAGTGAAATTTTGTTTCCATTATGACATTTCTGTGTTATTTTTAACTTTTAAAATATCTTTTATAATATTACTTCATAATATTTATACAGTTTATAATACATTATAGAAATATGTGTTGATTGAGTGTTGGAGATAAAAGCTAAAACTTCTGACAAATGTATTTTACTTGGAAATTCAGTCAATACATTATCAGACATGTATTATATACATGGCAAGATTATAATGTCAACCAATGTGACTTTGTTTAGAGCACACAGGATTTTGAACACCAGTGAATAGTTGGGAAAATATGAGGTAAAATTATACAATATTAGTGTGGATAATACCAGAAGGTCATGGTTCTTCTTGACATACAATTGGTAGAAAATACTTTTTTTTTCTTTTAAATAGTGTAGTTATAAGATGTCAGGGGATGAAAAAAAAAGGAAAATTATTTGTCACTTTTGAGTAACTTGAGAATGTTGGCCTTTTCAAAATTGTAGTTGTTTCAAAATGTGTTTTAATTCTTAGCAATCATCTTTATACTAGCAGAGTTATTGCCTGGGGATCCTTGAATTAAAATAAACAAGTCAGAGATAAATACTTTCCAGATTTAAAATGTTTTAAATTATCCTATATATCATATATAGTATTATTTCTGTCTCTATTCTCTTTTTCTTTCAACTTTTGTGTTTTTTCTTGTCTTTCTGTTCTTATCCTTCCTCATTCTTTCTCTTTTATTTTCTTGCCTTTTTCTGTTCTGTTCTTTTTCTTTTGTCTTCCCTTGCTTTTCATTTCTTTTCTCTTTGTTGTTTCTCCCAATACATTCTGAATCCCAAAGATTATATTTGAGATGAACATCTTCTGGTCTAGGGAATAGGTGAACAGCACACATACTGAATTTCTAGAGACCCTCTCTACTTACAAATATTTCTAAGAACCAGTGATCCATTAACCCAATGTCATTATTATGATATTTTACATTCCAGTTCTCACTTTTGTGTGGATTTGTATTTTATTTTATATTTTAAAGTTTATTTATTTATTTTGAGAAAGAGAGAGTGGGGGTGGGGCAGAGAGAGGGTGAGAGAGAATCCCAAGCAGCTTCTGCACCCGCAGCATGGTTCCGATGTGGGGCTCCAGCCCATGAACCATGAGATCATGACCTGAGCTGAAATCAAGAGTCAGGACCTTAACTGACTGAGCCACCCAGGCGCCCCTGGCTTTTGTATTTTAAAACATGCATTAGTAATAGTCCACTTTGGATGATGTAATTACTCACTCGCTTGCATAAGCCAGAAATTTAGAATCCGTTCTTGATTCGTCACTTTCCTGTGGACCTCTGCCAAATCCATTTCAAGTCTACTGATTTAATCTCCGAAATAATATGCAACATGCCTACTTGTCTCTGTCTGAAACCATCCACTTAATTCATAAGAGGGAAAAAATGACAACCCTTGGGATCTTGGCTTCAGTAATTGAGGATGATGACATCACAACTGAAATGAGAAAACATGAGGAAGGTTGGTAGCTGATGTCTAAGGAAAATTAATCTCCAAAAATATTCTCCCTGCTTCTACCTCCCGTGCTCTTTATTCATTCTCCTTCCAGCAGATCCTACTATGGTGGAAATTTAGCCATTTCACTCCTCTTTTTCAAATCATTCAATGGATCCCAATGTCCCTTGAAATACAAACTCTACATCTCAAACTACAAAGCCATGAATAATTTGAGTTATCTGCATTTTTTACTTTACAGAACAAAAATCTTTTTTTTTTTTATTTTTAAAAGTTTATTTTTAAGAGACAGACAGAGACAGAGCATGAGCGGGAGAGGGGCTGAGAGAGAGGGAGACACAGAATCGGAAGCAGGCTCCAGGCTGGAGCTGTCAGCACAGAGCCCAACTTGGGGTTCGATTTCATGGACCTTGAGATCATGACCTGAGCTGAAGTCAGATGCCCAACTGACTAAACCACCCAGACGCTCCTGGGGCAAACTCTTAATTCCCCAAATATTCCAAGTTTTGTCCGATTTGAGGAATTGTTCCTCCAACTTCATTTTCTCTTTACCAACTCCTCACAGCTCAGACTACTGCTTAAATGGCGCTGCCTTAGTGAAGCCCTCTCTACTCTTCTAAGTGGTCTCCTCTACTGCTTTTCTGAGGCCATGTTTTGTATTCTGTGAACCATTTTTGATAACTGGGAATAATTTTATTTATGTGTGTGTTTATTTTCTCTAAGTCCAGTACGATAACGCAATTTCTCTTTCTGCAAATGGATGTCTGATGCCAGCACAGTGCCTGGTGGGCGAAAGTGTTCGCTGAATATTTGCTAATGAATGAATACAAATATTTAATTAATTTGTGGTTGCATTTTGACAGAGGCAATCTTAATTACAGTGTGTTCCTGGGTGTACTTCTCTAAACTTTTGCTTAAGTTACAGCTTGAGGTATTCCTGCTATTATTATTTTTCTTGTAGGGAATGACCTTCATAAATTACATACCCTATAATTGTATGAAGGTGACGATTTCCGGTTTTGTCTTTGAGTATTAGGTATACATGTTATTTTATGTATCGAAAGAAATATTTTCACTTACCATGTGGATTGTTTTAATGTTTATTTATTTAGTTTGAGAGAGAGAGCTAGCACGAGGCAGGGAGGGACAGAGGGAGGGAGAGAGAGAAAATCCTAAGCAGTCTCTATGCTGTCAGTACAGAGTGGGACATGAGGCTCGATCCCACAAACCCCATGAGATCATGACCTGAGCTGAAAATAAGAGTCAGATGCTTAACCTACTAAGCCACCTAGGCAACACCCATGTGGATTTTTATAGTCATATAGGAACTTTTCTTTATGAGTTTAAAAACAAGGAATAATAGTTAATTTGTTCTTTGGGGGAAACAAGATTTTTACCCCTTTTGGAATTTAAAATTTTCTACAAATAATATTTTCTCCAGCCATGTAGTCTGTAATTCATTTTTTGAATTTTCTTTCTTACTCTCTTGCACAGACTCATCTGTATACAAATATGCATTTTCCTCATGTTTCAGGGAAGGGCTATTATGTAGACATTACCATATTGATTTTTTTTTTCTTTAGACCTGAACTATCAGTATGATTCTTAGTTTATTGCCAATATCTTTTTCTAAGTATCACCTTGGTCTTACTAGTTTTTTCTACTTATGTAGAATAAAAATTCAATGCCCAATCAATTGTATTGTTAAAAGGGCTTAGGAGACAGACATTTAGATATCCAAATTTTAACTTCATTGGAAATAGATTTTTATCAAGGATAGTTAGTGACTCCATTCCATATGATGCTAAAAATTAATTAAGAAAAATTAGGTTCGAGTGCCTAGATGGCTCAGTCGGTTAAGCGCCTGATTTCGGCTCAGGTCGTGATCTCAAGGTTGGTTAATTTGAGTCCCGCCTCAGGCCCTGTGCTGACAGCTCAACTAATAAGATAACTAACTTCTATTTATCCTTCTTATAGTAGTTCAAATAAAACTCTTAAAAAAGCCTAACCTGACTCTTCTTACTGAATTCAGTGACCAGGATATTTTCCCTGCCTTTGCCCCTTTATAATACGTGTAATAATTACTCTATAATGTAATCTAATAATTCTATACTCATAGCTAATATATCTAATCTCCCTCCAACTTTTTTACCAGTTACTTAAAATTGTCTTTTACAGATTTTTAAAGAACAGCACAATTTCCTACTTCACATTTGGTCAGTAGTTCATTATATCCTTGTCTCTCTCTCTTTATAATCTTTTATTTATTTATTTTGAGAGAGAGAGAGAGAGAGAGAGAGAGAGAGAGAGAGAGCATGAGCAGAGGATGGGCAGAGAGAAAGAGGCAGACAGAGAGAATCCCAAGTGGGGTTCCATCTCAGAAACCGTGAGATCATGACCTGAGCCCAGATCAAGAGTCAGACAGAAACTTAACCAACTGAGTCATCCTGCACCCCATCCTTTTGTCTCCTTAAGAATATTTTAAGCAATATTGACTTCATGAGAGCTCAGATCAGTTGTTATTATTGAGTAGGATATTCTACATCCTGAATTTGTTTGATCGTTTCCTGTTAGTGTTAAGTAACTTGCCCCTATCTTGCCTGGTTTGCAACCTTACTGGATGTTAGGTTCACAGGCTTCATTACTTTATGTTAAACAATTTTGCAAGAATATTTCGTAAGTGATGTATTATTTACCATATCAGAGAGCACATGCCGGGTTGTCCCATTATTACTGATGCTAAGTTACATCTGTCGCTCAGATATAGTAAACTTAAAATTTTCTTTTGCAATTTCTAAGTCATCGGTAGGATAATGCTTGGGCTTTATGCCATCATCTGTGCTTATTCACTGCATTTTTGAAGTCACCATATCTACTTCATAATTAAGCCATCTGAATTAAAATTAAATGAAAATAACTGGTTTCATAGGGCAGCATTCATTGTTAGGGCTCTTTCACTCACCCAACAGCTATAGCCAAACTCTACTGTTAGGCTAAATGAAGGCTTTTTGAGAAAATAGGGGAGATATCAAAGGCTCCAAAAAGGATCTCTAAAAAGTAGGGCAGCTGGAAGGTGTTGTCTTGGAGACTCTAATTGGGTCAGGGCTTCACCATGACTAAGGCTCTCTCATGTCTGTTGCCATATGGGAGCAACATCATTCTGTCCTACTGTTGGACAATTTAATTTTCTTCTTAAGAGGGGAAGATAATCAAATCAGATAATCAAATCAGAGGGGAAGGATGCCTTCTTTTCCTTTCTTAGCCTCACTATTAAACCTATAAAGAATGAATCTGGTTGATTTGTCTTGGGCCTGCCATGGCTACAGAGATTTGCTCAGCCTTGGTCGTGTAGGAGTGAATGGCAGTGGCACTGGGTCAGGCTGAGAATCATGAGTCTCTGGCCATTGTTAGAAACCGGGCAAGGAATTATTATGAACTGGAAAGTTACCTCAATTTGGGTCTACCAGAAGTTGTAAAGAATGTCATTTTATATGGCTATAAAATTCAAAAAGGGAAGAAAGTTTAATCATGAAAACAATATATTTTTTTTTAACCAGAGCTTGAGCTCAATTATGTCTTTTGTATCTTTTAATATACTGAGAAATGCTTTTTCCTCAAGTAATAAGTGATTAACTACTAAAAAGACTTCAGGGACTGGTTCAACTCATATAAATGGACATATGGATTCACTAAATGAAACTTAGTTTATTGTGGGAAATAGCTATCATTAGAAATAAAGCTTATTGGGTAATATATCTTACAATTTTAGATATGATTTTATAAATTATACCAATTTGTATCTTTATCTCATTAATCCAACGAGTAACCTACTCTTATGGTCACTGAATTAATCATGTACAACCTAACATTAATATATCTAGTCAGTGACCATTGGCCAATGAAAGAAAAACAAAAACAAACAAAAAATTCTAGCATATATTCTCTGAAGTTCCTTATGAAAATAAATTATCTCCAGAAAATGATATAGAAAAGAGGTGACAAAATAAAACATATATGTATTTTTTCTAATGTGACAAAATCAAAGTAATTCTTAACTATTTTATCATTTATTTCAATACTATTAGTAATTACAAATGTATTTGAAAATTCTTAAGAAAGATGCACTATTATAAATTACTGAAATAACATGTGTCAATTTAGTTGGTAGAATATGTTTGCTTCACCAAGTAATTTTGAAAATATTTGTTTTCTTAAAAAGATTGGCAGAACAAAAAAAATAACAATTAAATTTTTTGAATCGAACATTTTAATTATAGAAGCAAATAAAACTAGCTTCTAAACTATAGCCTGCTCTACTATAATGCCTGTTTTGAAATGTGAATTTGTTCCAACAGGATGGATATCTTTGAGGACAATTAGAGCATAATGTCGAGATGGGTTTGCTCATATGAGATTTTGACCTAAGGAAATATTAGGTGAATACAGAAAAATGCACCCTGTTGAATCAGGCACACAGGAACACACAGAATGCATGGTGTGTGTGTATATGGGTACAACTCAGATATCTACCAGCTGCCTCAGTTAACTATGTGTCCTGACCTATGTCCATCTATATTGGGGAATACAATAATCTCATTACAGAAAATCTCCCTTCCACTATGTCATAACTCACAAGCTGTAACTGCTCCACGATCCACTTCTATAAGGAAATTTCAGGGTGAAGTGCCATAATTACTGTAGTATTTATTTAACTATTTACTATGTGTAAAACTGTGTTACCATTTTTAGTTTTAGGTTTTTTTAAATGTTTATTTATTTTTGAGAGAGAAAGAGAGACAGAGTGTGTGGGGGGAGGGGCAGAGAGAGAGAGAAACACACACACAGAATCCGAAGCAGGCTCCAGGTTCTGAGCTGTAGGTACAGAGCCCAACGTGGGGCTTGAACTCAAGAACCTTGAGATCATGACCTGAGCAGAAGTCAGATGCTTAAGTGAATGAGCCACCTAGGCACCACTAAAAGGTGTTACCATTTTTAGCTAGGTTCCTATCTTTTTCCCCCTCCATCTTTCACTGATAAAGTTTGCGTGTTATGCTGTATCTGCATGATTTTTATTGCATATGTGCATGGCCGGCTGATTTTAGAACTGAATGCATTGCATTAGAGCAGGACAGATAGTGTATGGGTTTTTAGGAAACGTCCTGGCCAGAGCAACAGAATGATCAAAACAATTTCTGAGGAGTTTTAATAATTGAATGTTGCCATACATAATTTGATTTTATGTAATGTTTGAAATTAATTATAATGAAGTTTGTAAAGATAGTAATTTGAAATTTCACATAGGCCTATCTCGAGTCTACTTATGTAAATATTCATGCTATATTAGAACTAATTTCCATAAAACATGTTATTTATGGATATTAATTATAAACTAAATATGGTATTGTTAAATGGTAGGATATTTTTAATGATGTTATTTCATTTAAAAGTGTTTAATGTTACATTTGGGTAGTAATTGTGGAATGATTTATAAAATGTTCCGTATTACCTTTGAAAAGAGAAAATAAATAAACATCATCAAGAAGAAAATAATAACATGTATGCTTATGTAATTTATACAATATAAGTAATTTTATTTGAAAATTAAAATAGCAATTTAAATATATTTACTTATATTTACCTGAATATATTTAGGTAAAGGTTCAATTTCATGTCAAAGTTTCATATCAAAACATCTGATAATCTGCATTACGTTTTTCATAACCAAGAGCTTTTAGAAGAGTTAATTAACTTTTTTCAACCTCACATTTTTCATTAAAAAATACAAGGTATAAAATTTTAGTGTGACATTAATAAGAACATTTATATGAAATAGAACTAACTGCCATGCTTACCATAAAACATGCATAAACTATGTTCTTTTCTCCCTCTCCCTCTTTCTCATTTTGAAACCACATATTAATTGTGAATATTTTTAAACAAGAATCAAGCTACAGCTCTTGATGAATTATCATAAAGAGGGCCAGGAAAGAGACTGGTAGTAGATAAAAAACATTTGGATAGAAAATAAAAATAACAGTTAAATGTCTAAAATTCATACTAATATCTGCACCTATAACATAATTTACACCTAGAACTTAATATGTACAGAATGGTTGAATTTATTTTTACAGTCTTATTCAGGTTTCTGACATCTTATTAAAATTTTGATTTGCCTTCCTAAGCATCTGGTCCTTAAGTAAGGATATGGCACCAGCTTCCTCTTTTTGGAGATTCCTGAGTGCTTCATCTGTCAAAATGATTGGAAGGCACTAATAGCATTTCATAGATGGGGGCCAACAATGCCAGATGTCCTGCAATCCTACACTGCCTCCCCCAATCAAATGTCCCAGTGTATATCCACATGGTGATAATCTGTAACTATTTAGTCAAGCAACAAAATCTTTATATGTAGATACTTTCAGAGGATTTAATATAAATTAAAATTTTCAAGAATATAACCACTATATAAACTAAAGGAAAAATATACCCTGCTCATTCCAGAAACTTCCAAGAGTTTTCAACATTTGCTAAATTGTGTAGCAATGGGAATCCTATTTATGTTATTTGAGTCATCAGTAGAGTACTGTAGCAAGCTGTATTAGACATCTGTACCTTGTCACATCCAGGATAATTGTAATATTTAAATATATAATGATTTAGTCCACATTAATAGAAAAGGTGTCCACAAAATTCATTTGAGTATTTCAACTTGAGCATTATAGTATAACCAGAAATGTACAGTTCCCAACGTACCTACCATTTTTTGTATTAAAATAATAAAAATAATAATGTAGAGACTATTTAATAAAGTTGATACATATGCATATATGTATGTTGCACATATATACACATGTATATAATGCAATAATATATCATGCTATTAATATAATAATATATATTTAATTTTTGAAATCTATAAGCATAGTTTGGAAACAAAGTAGTGCCATATTACTGCTAGAATGTCTGTAGCACGTTTTAATATTTTAATCACAATGGGAAGAAAGGCACCAGACATTTTAATCCCTCTTTGTAATTAAAGTTGCAAAGAGCAAATATTCTTATTTGGGTTAGGAAAAGTAAGTGATACACTTTTAATTTGAATGAGATATCCTGAAAGTCTCCTGAAATTAATTAGGGTTTTCTCAGAGGCCTTCTAGAATGCATGTATCTTAACAAGGTCCCCAGCCCTGCAGGCACTTAGAGAATTCTGGCTTAAAAAAAAAAAAAAAAAAAAGACTCCCTCCTTGTCCAAACTTTAGTCAGGAACCTGTGGGTTCTCTTTCCAATTCTAGTTTTAGCAAAGAATAATGGTTAGCCAATTGATCTAGAATCCCCTCACCCCTGATATTTAATCACTTTGGCCTGTCTTTAGCAAAAATGCATTTTGACAAGAATTCCCCTACCTCTGACATCTCATCAACTACTCTTTGGCCAAACATTCCCAGCTGTCTTTGGTGTATTTGGGATTGAGTTCAGTGTGTCCCCTTTGTTGCAATAGCCTCTCCAATATTGCAATAGTCCTGAATAAAGGCTTCCTTTCTGTTTCTAACAAGTGTCAGTTGTAAACTTTTCTTTTTAAGAAAATTCAGTCATCTTTCCATGGGGAGAAGAGTCAAGTCAACAAAATGTAAAGTATTTCAAACCATAAAAACCCTGGAAAGGATTATCACACAGGGTATAAAATGCAGAAGGTAGATTTGGCATGTGAATAAAAACGTGCGATTTAAAACCGAATGAAGAACAGTTATGTTCCCAGATCTCTTACCATTACTGAACAGCTTGTTAATGACTCTTCTTTTAGCATAGCAGAGGGTGGGAGATTTATTTTGTAGAGAGGCTTGTAAGATATTACTCATATGTTTGCTTGTATGCTTTTCTTCAGCAGGGTTCACGGATTAGAAATAGGTAGAAATCACACAGTGGACTTCACTCAGTGAAAAGGTTGGCAACTTGCTGGTGAAAAAATAAATAAATAAAGGTGTGAAAGAGGAGAGGTCAGAGATCAGCAAACCTTTTAAGTGAAGGGCCAGGTTGTAAATAGTTTCAGTTTGTGAGCCATACAGTCTCTAACAAGTACTCAATTCCAACCTTGAGTGCAAAAGCAGCCATAGGTGATATGTAGATGTGGGCTGGTTTCCAGTAAAACTTTTAGAGTTTATTTATTTATTTTGAGACAGAAAGAGAGTGTGTGCACAGGAGGGGCAAAGAGAGAGGGAGAGAGGGAATCCCAAGCAGGCCCCATACTGTCAGTGCAAGCCAAACCAGGGCCAGGAACGGTGAGATCATCAAGAAATCAAGAGTCGGACGCTTAACCGACTGAGCCACCCAGGCAGCCCGGAACTTTATTTTAAAAATAGCTGGTGGTGGGGGCGCCTGGGTGGCGCAGTCGCTTAAGCGTCCGACTTCAGCCAGGTCACGATCTCGCGGTCCGTGAGTTCGAGCCCCGCGTCGGGCTCTGGGCTGATGGCTCAGAGCCTGGAGCCTGTTTCCGATTCTGTGTCTCCCTCTCTCTCTGCCCCTCCCCCGTTCATGCTCTGTCTCTCTCTATCCCAAAAATAAATAAACGTTGAAAAAAAAAAAATTTAAAAATAGCTGGTGGGTTAGAGTTGGCCAAAGAGAGGTAGTCAGCCAATTCTTGTTTTAGTTTACTGACAATAGAGTGTTTAAATTATTCAGCCATAGAGTCCCCCATATTGATTCCCAAATTATGACTGCATATAAGAATCCTAAGAGGAGCAGTTGTAAAGTCGTAATGTCCAGTACCAAGTTTCAGAAATACTGGTATAATCTTAGTTGAGGCCAGGTCACCAGAACGTTAAAAATCTCCCCCAGGTGATTCTAATGTGAAGCAAGTGTTGAGAACAGCCATAGGCATTTGATGCTCATAAGGATTAAGTATCCACAGGGGGCCTCTCATGGAATGGGAGAAGGCAAAGGTGCCAATGGTTTGGAAATCTTAATGATATAGGAGAGTAGCTGCAGGGGAACTGTTAATACATGATAAGGGGATAAGAGATTGGTAAGAGATGTGTGTGCTTAAATTAGTGACTTCAAAGGAACAGCACGTTTTGTAATTATTATTTCAGGGACTCGGTAGGCAGCCTCTAAAATTTCCCCATTGATCCATACATTTTAATATTTATACCCTTGAGGAAAACCCTACCCTTGAGTCCTGGTTGAATTTATTAGCTCACTTCTTTCGTATACACTATGACAGAAGCAAGGGGATGTCCCTTCCAGGATTAAGTTGCACAAAGACTGGCTTCCATCTTCGGAGCTCTCTCTCTGTTTCACTCTCTCTCTCATTCTAGGAGAAGCTGGCTGCCATGTTGAGAAATGCTATGTGGAAAAGCCCACATGTCAAAGAACTAATGTCACCAGTTAGCAGCCAGCAAGGAGTTATATCCTACCGAAAACCACATGAGTGAGCTTGGAAATTGATCCTTCTAGTATGTGCCATTGGATAATGGCAGACCTCACCAACCTCCCGACTTTCCGCTTATGGGAGACCCTTAATTAGAGGATCTAACTAATTATTGTTAAATTTCTTCACCTAGAGAAACTATGGCATAATGAATGTGTGTGTGTGTGTGTGTGTGTGTGTGTGTGTGTGTGTGTGTTTAATGTTTATTTATTTATTTGGAGAGTGAGGTGGCAAGGAGAGAGAGGGAGGGAAAGAGAGAAGCCCAAGCCAGTTCCACGCTGTCAGTATGGGAGCCTAATGCAGGGCTAGATCTCATGACTGTGAGATCATGACCTGAGTTGAAATTGAGTTGCTCACTCAACCGACTGAGCCATCCAGACACCCAGAATGTTTGTTGTTTTAACCCAGTAAGTTTTGCTGTAATAAGCTAAGGAGCAACAGGTATCTAATAAAATGGGTGATCTGGAGAAAGGAAGACTTAAGCAGAGAGAAGATAAAAGTCAGTAGGTTATAAATATCATTCAGTGAAACTGAAATGCTTGTAGTTGGGGGGAAAGAGCTGTAAGTCTTATTGCTAACAATTTGGTTAACATGGCTCATAATCCAGGGGTCATATGCTTACATGTGCCTCAGAGAATAGATGAGTTTATTCCTGGGTATAGGATTAAAAGTTTCCAAAAAGCACGGGGACCAAATAAGATAAGGACCTCACCCTTGAACTCTGATATCCAAGGCATGGGGCGGATGAAGAGCTCATGATAGGGCACAAACAAGTTCATGGTGGAACAATTTGTGAAATATGGAGAGAATGCAGGACAGCTTTCATGACCGACTGAGTGATTAATTGGTTGATTTGGAGGGGTGTCAGTGGTATTTCGTCTTATTTCTATGAGTGCATAGAAAATGTTTTCTGTCTTTCCTCCTGGATTTCCTGCAATATAGTTAAGGTGAATTGATTTCAGAAAGTATACTGAGAAAGCTTTAATGGTATTATTAAGTTGGTAGAGAAAATAACTGATGTTATAAACTCAGGTTTTCAGCCAACTCTTAGCACTTTCAGAATGATTCCAGAAAAACCTTGAATAAATTGGATATTTGTATTAATTTTATGCCCTTTTATTGTGACTTTATAATAAATGAGAATTTTTTGGTAAATATTGGAAGTTAATATTCTATAGTTGGTAAAACCAATTTGAAACACCCAGACAGCAAGCCCATATAAAACTACATAACACCACAGACTACAGCAAAAGAATAACTTAATGAACTTAGAAGACAAACTATGCACTTTGCGCCAAGCTTATTAAGGAAGATACAATTTCAATACCAATGAAATAAACTCCCACAAATTGATTTTTCTTTGTGTGCACTCATCAGTGTAAATACAATTAAATTATAAAGTCTGTACTTGTTCAGGAACGACATTTTCTGTTCATATTCATGCTATGTGGGTGCTTTGGCTTTTGATACTTTGTTATATAAAAACCTTGAACAGTGACAACAAAAATCCAACAAGTATAAGTTTGTAAAGCCTGTAAGTATCCTCACAACACGGATGGACCTAAATGGTATTATGCTAAGTGAAATAAGTCAGACAGGGAGAGAAAAAAAAGCATATTATTTTATTATATGTGGAATCTAAAACAAACAAACAAAAAACAGAAAATGGTCTTATAAATACAGAGAAGAAACTGGTGGTTGCTAGAGGGAAGGGGGTGTGTGGGGATGGGTGAAATAAGTGAAGGAGATTTAGAAGTACAAACCTCCAGTTATAAGATAAAAAAGTCACAGGGATGAAAAGTACAACATAAAGAATACAGCCAATAATATTGTTAGGACTTTGCGTGGTGATGGATGATAATTACATTTACCTTGATAAGCAGTGAATCATGTACGCAATTATGGAATTGCTGTGTTATATACCTCAAACTAATGTAACGTTGTATGTCAGCTATACTTCAATAATAAAAAATAATACAATGAAATGTTACAAATTTAAAAACACCTATGCATTTCCTTTAACAACTAACATTACAGTTTTCATCAAATGAGAATGTCATGAATATCTTTTTGAAATAAATTATCATTATTACGAGACTTAAACTTTTAAATTAGCACATTCTGTAATTTAAATAATAGGATCATTTTTCCTCATTACAATAGTATGAAATACAAGAAAATCCAAAGTTGTGTTTTTTTTTTAATTTCAAAGAGTAAATTCACCTAAAAGTACTACTTTTTAAGGGCTGAAGAGCTTCCAAGTACGATACAAGTTTATAAATTACCTAATTCAATAATTTAAACTTTACAAAAATCTCCTAGATTACTGTTAGGATCTCTGACTTTCTGATAAGAACACTGATTCGGTGATTATCATCTTGCCCCATATAATGCAGTCAGAGTTACGATTTGGAATTTCACTTTTGCTGACACCAAATTTGATTAATTTACCAAATAATCAGCTGAGTTAAGCTCCATGTAACCGAATACTCAATAACGGATGTTTTCAACAATCTCCATTTGGCTGAGAAGGGAGAAAAAGGGTCCCCTAGACCTGCCCCAGGTAAACATAGACATTCTAGAATGTGGTGAATGTGAGAACATTTAACTTTGAATCTAAAACAAATATTCAGTTTGGGGTTTTTGTTTGTTCGTTTATTTTTCGGTTTTGTTGTTGTTGTTTTGTTTCATTTTGTTTCAAGTTTCTATAACATAGGAATCAACATAAGGAAAACACTATTCCACTCCCCTCCCCCCCGGTTACAGAAGGACGGAAGATATGTTCAGCTGCACAAGTCAAGAAGAATGAGCAAGGTGATTACGTTGCAGGATATGGTCTCCAGATAAAGCAGCCGCATGAGCCGGGGTTGGAAGTGAGGGATTGGAAAGTTACAGCCAATGAACAATTTTCCAGGGACCTTGATGGAATTGAGCATTAATGTATTTTGAAAATCTCTGTGATGATTCTAATGTGCAAGAAAGGCTAAGAACTCCTTTGAATAATATAGACCGACCTTTTTATTTCCTCTCTTCCCTCAGGGGTGTATATGCAAACACTCCAGGTCAGATATGAAGTTTTCATGACTATCAGACATCCGGACTCTTTACTCTTTTCCTTGGCCACCTTCCAAATGGTGTCTTTTCTCATGCTCTCATATGACTGCTCTGGATCCAGCCATCACAGCATCTCTTCCAAGAAGGAAGAATAGTAAATAAATATACTGCAGAGGAATAGAACAGACCTCTTCTTTTAAAACTTCTCAGAATTTACACATTTCTACTTCATGGGCCAAAAATTAGTCATATGTGTCATGCCTAGTGTCAGTAAAGGATTGGGAATATAGTATTTACTCCCGGTGATCATGTATCCCACTAAAAATTACAAGTCTCTTTTTTACTGGTGAAGAAAGAATAATGGATATTAGAGGTAATCAGCACTCTCTGCAAAAATTAGTACACATTCCATCATAAATGTTACAGGAAATGAGGCACCAGGCAGTTTAAAACAATTTTTTTACATTTATTTATTTTTGAGAGACAGAGATAGAGCACAAGTGGGGGAGGGGCAGAGAGAGAAGGAGACAGAGAATCCAAAGCAGGATCAGGCTCTGAGCTGCCAGCACAGAACCCCACATGGGCCTCGAACTCACAAACCATGAGATCATGACCTGAGCTGAAGTCGGATGCCTAACCTACCGAACAACCCAGGTGCCCCCAGACAGTTTTAATAGATTAAAATTACTGTCTTTTTCCCCCTTTGGGGAAATGCTGGAAATTTTGTTATGGAATTAAAACGATTACATCATAGCCCACAAAAACATAATTGTGGAAAAGAGCTTTTGTTTATTTATATTCAAACACACAAAATAGATTTTTTTCTTTCTGATTAGTCCAGCCAAATGGAGGGACCATTTATTTGTAAGTTACTTTGTCATCAAGTTTACATTTTTCCTTCATAAGAATAGAGTTTTGTTTAACACAAAAATCCTTGTAATAATTAAGCATAACTAAAAACTTATGCTATATCCTTACAAATTCTCAACTATATTTATATCAGTAATTGATAACCCTGGTCAACTTCAAAAATACTTTTCTGGTCTCACTACCTGCCTCATTTACATAGTATTAGGAAAATCCCAGAGTCAGGCATTTCCAGCATACCTCTAGAGCTGTGATCACTAATTGCTGGATGTGCTAATAGAAAAATATTTTTGTAAGCCATGCCATATTAAAGTGAACGTTTAATGTACAACTTAACATACATTTTAATATGACACGGATTGCAGGCTGTGAAAGTTCAAATTGCAGGTTGCATTGAACCTTTTATTTTCCTAACTTTGCCTCATTATAGACAAGGATGCAGCCCCAAGATCCAAGAATTCCATAAAGATCAACATTGACATTTGCTGTCTGGCGTCTCGTTAGCTTTGCCCCAACAACACACATATCAAGAGGTACAGAAATTGAACGAAGCCTATCATTACTGTATTGTTACAATCAGCTTCTAGCTTGTTTATAGTAAGGCACCACATTTGGAGGGGATAGGGAAGAACCATGTGGGTAAATTTTCACCATACAGAATGCTTCTCCCCATTAGGGATTCTATGGTGATCTCCCCAAATCCCTGATGGGAGTTGGGGAAGGGATGCTAAGTCTTATGTAGTTTAGAGGGAAAGAAAGAACTTTAAACTCACCCCCCTCATCTGAGTCAAAGAGAGACTACGTAAGTATTAGCAATTTTGAGGGAGAGCATGCTAGGCAGCTAGTAGCAGCCTAAATAAACTTGTCTTTTAGGAGCATCCCTGTTTCAGCACATCACATATTTCTTGCATTGATTGCTTGTACATGTGTTACACACCTAGGGTTATGTTCTTGGGTTATATTAGTAAGAGTTGTATATCTAAAGGAAAGTGCGATATTCTCATTAAATGTGAGAGGACTACTTTTGACATTAATATAAACAAGCAAATTTCTTCCTTCTAATACTTTCAATCAGGTTATTGGAACTCAATGATATCCTTGGAATATGATTTTCCAGAAATTACTTATGACCACCAGATAGCAAAAATTTGAAATTAAAACAAATTTCTGTTTAAAAGCTTGATTTGTTTATGTAATTAGACTAATTATTTTATTATGAAATCAAGGTGTCACACAGTAAAGAGTCAAGAAATATGCTATGGTAAAAAATTAAATTATGACCACAAAGGCCCTAGTATATTGATCCCACAAGCGTTTTCCATTTCTACAGCTATGTTCATCAAAAACAACAGCAAAAGCCAGAACACAAATGCTTGATGCTTGTCTTAAAGCCAAAAATAATACAGAAAAATTAACTTCCACTTGAGAGGTATTTAAAAATTGTTTAATCTATGACCCAATTTGAATCTCATTGTCTTGAGAAGTACAATATGTCTCCACGAGGAATCATCCCTATCACCTAAAAATTAGCTGTAAATGATAGACTGTGTCTGCTTACCCTGCTGGAAGAACACAGAAGTTATCCCAAAGATTTAATTAGATATGGACATTTTAAAAACTACATATTTTTATTTATTTATTTATTTAATTTATAGATTTTTTAAAGTTTATTCTATTTATTTATTTTGAAAGAGACAGAAACAATGTAAGTGGGGGAAGGGCCTGAGAGAGAGTGGGAGAGAGAGAATCCCAAGCAGGCTCTGCACTGCCAGCCCTGAGCCTGAGGTGGGGCTTGAACTCATGAAACCATGAGATCATGACCTAAGCCAAATGAGTCAGATGCTTAACTGACTGAGCTACCCAGGCGTCCCCATATTTTGATTTTTAAATATATAAGCAATATAATTCTGTATTTTGACAAGTGATTTGATAAACTAGGTTAAGTGATAGTTACTAAACAGTGATGTTGGTAAACTAGTGCTCCAAATAACAAACAAAGTCTGGATATAGTGTTTCCTGATCCAAGGTGTAAATCCTCTGACCATGGTTGCTTTCAAGCTATTAACACACCATTCTCCTGAATGTGAAGTTAGGGATGTTGTCAGCAGAATGATTAAGTGTGCCCAATCTTTAAATAAGAGGATTCAGCAATGCAAAGCTTCTGAGGCATGAATAAACCTGGGATTTTTGTTCAGCAAAAGAGTCACTGGGCTGAATGAACAAGATGAATCAGCTAACAAAGCAATTTTAGCCAATGATAAGAAGGAGTTTGCAAGCATCCTTTTGAAATTCAGCTTTAAATTCTTTTGGCTAGTGCTCTTGCTTTTATTTTCCCTTGAACTTGTTTTTATAGGCTCTGGAGGTAGGTAATTAAGTCACTAATTGATGCATTTTACTATTCTAATATGAAATTTTGGTACTTAAAATTCCCATGTTATTATAAATTCAGCTTTGGCCAATGCATTTAATATATTACATTTTAATGCTTATTTAATCCAAAACAATGCCAGTGTCCTATTGGATTTCTTCTTTAACGTGTGCATTATTTAGAAATACGTTATTTAATTTCCAAATATGTAGATATTTTCTCAGTGTCTTCTTATTTTTTCTATTTTAAGAAAAATAAGATAGAGAATACTCTTAGCATGATTTTAGGTTGTTTAAGGTTTGTTTTATGGCTCAGAATGTGATTTATCTTGAAAATTTTTCTGTGTTTACTTTAAAATAATATTTACTATGCTATTGTTAGGTGGATTAATATATTCATTTTAATGAGTAAATTTTTGAGAGTTTGTCCAAATCTGTTTACTTACTGGTATTTGTCCTATACTTTTATCAATTATTGGTGAAATGTGTTGAATTTTTCTACTACAATTGTAATTTTCTCTATTTCTTGTTTCATGCTCAGCAGGTCTTTCTTATTTTGTTTTGAATATTGTTATTAGTTGCATACATATTTAGAATCATAGTGACTTGACCACTTATCAATCATAAAATAAATCCTTTTTCATCTTTTTACCTTGCTTTATATTTTGAAATTATGCTTCGTAGGGGTGACTTAGAGGCTCAGTCAGTTAAGTGTCTTGATTCTTGATTTCAGCTCGGTCATGATCTCCAGTATTGACCCCACATCGGGCTTCATTGAGCATAGAGCCTGCTTAAGATTCTCTCTCTCTCTCTCTCTCTCTCTCTCTCTCTCTCTCTCTCTCTCCTCTGCCCCTCTCCCCTGCTCATGCCTCTCTCTCTAAAATAAAATAATAAAATAAAATGAAATGTAAAATAAAATAAAATGAAATGTTTTTTTATATACAACCTATAGTTGGTTGTCACTTTGTTTTAATACAATTTGGCAATTTCTGTCTTTAAATTGCTGCACTTGTATTGTTAGTTTTTCACATACTTATCCATATGGTTGTGAAGTCTTCCTCTTGGCCCCTCTGGCCAACTTATTAGACTTTTAAGTTTTAGCAAGTACCTTTACCCCATGTGATTGATTAGCTAAACCTTTCATTGTATATCTACAGATCATACATTTTTTTCCTAGAAATAGTTGAAACCAAATCTTATACAACCTCCTCTGGGGCGACCTCTCATGTGCACAGCCTCCAAGCACCACAGGTAATGTCTGTAGCTGGCACCACTGATTTTGCATGCAATCAAGAAGTGTTATAAAACACTGTGCTCCCCTTTTACTGACTAACAGCCCTAATGTTCCTTTAAAAAAATTGGGGCCAGGCAAAAAATTGAAAACAATAAAACCTTTGGGGCCAGGGAGAAACCTGAGAGTTGGTTTTTGAACAAGAGTCTGCTTTCTTCCCAGGTGGCTGGCCTCCTGAATAAACTCCTCTTTCTTTCCAATCACAACTTGTGTCTTGATTACTAGCTTTCAGAGCAACCAGCAGCCAGTCTAGCTTGGGGTTTTTTTTTAGCAATGATTGGATTAAAATCTTCCATCTTGTTAGATGTTCTCTTTATTTCTTATCTATTTTTTCTTTTTGTTCCTTTCTTCCTTGTGTTTGTATTATATCTTTATAATTCTATTTACTCTACTACTATCTTATTATTCATGCCTTTTTTTAAAAAAATGTATTGTATCTGGGGATTACAATATACAATTTACAATATACAATTTACAATATACAATTTAACTTAGTTAACCTTTTGGTATCAAAATAAACTCATCTCCATATGTATTACAATTCATTATGAGTAGAAGGTTTTCAATGAAAAGAAAAGTTAGGTTTATAATACTAGATCATTGTTTAAAAATCCCTCAGGTGCCTCTCAATCTTGATTTTTCAAGATACTTTCTTTTTTCAACTATTTATCTAGAAAACTTAAACAGAAAAGTATGTCAAAAAGGGGGGAACATACACGTTTGGCAGAAAAGTAGCAAATTGACATGGAAAATTAGATTTTAATTATAAAGATTATAGCTGGAATAAAACATTGAAAAAAGAATGGAAAGTGTAGCATATTTGAATCAATAAATTGCTAACCAAATTCTTCAGTTTCATCCCTTTCATAAAAACTTAAAGACACATATATGCTCACATGAATATTCCTACTCTTTTTTTTTTTAATTACAGTTCCCTTTGTTTCAATTTCCATTTGAATGCTGGTTTCTGTCATTAGGTATTACAGCTTCTTAGTTCCTATGAAGTTTATTTGTTCTGAGTTCTTCATCTAATACTACCCTTTTGTTTTTTAATTTTGCATGCTTAACAAGCGGTTAGTAAGAGTGGAGGATAAGTTAATCAAAGAATATAGGAAAATTGATTCTTGTATATAGTATCCTTTTTAAACGAAGGGATGTTTTAAGAGAAAGGCATGCAAGAAAGAAAAGTAAGGTGATCTCTTAAAGTTTGTGCGTGTGGTTTCTGATATAAAGAGTGTGTATTATCCTTTGCTATTCTTGCTGCTGGGGGAAAACATGTTTATTGAAATCGACTGCATTTTAAGAAGCTTGTCATATTCTCTAAGAATAAATACCAAACTTCTCTGTCCACAGTTTAATTTAAATACAGAAAAAATGAAATCCCTTGAATCTGTTTCTATTGCACCATTGGTATGAAAAACGTGTGACTAACCAATTTTAAATAGACCTACTTCAAGGAGAAAAGAAAAACAAAGAGTAACATATTATTTTTTTAATGTATGTATTGACTTCAATAGCAGGAAAATAGATTTCATAGATTAAGAATCTAAACACATCCTTCATAACAAAGGGATTTTCAAAAAGGATATTTGAACGGAACCTGAAATGTTATCAATTTAAACAAATCCAATCCAAAGCATCATTTTAGAGCTTAAAGAGCTAAACATGCTTCAGAATTGGTCCTTAACAAAACAGCAGAGACAAAGTTGTCTTTTCCCTACCTCTTTCTTTTTCAGCTTGTCTTTTTCCTTTTTTTAAGTTTATTGATTAATTTTGAGAGAGACAGAGACAGCAGAGAAGTAGGAAAGGAACAGAAAAAGAGGGGTAGAGAGAGAAGAATCCCAAGCAGACTCCGCACAGCCAGCACAGAACCCAGTGCGGTGCTCAAACCCACAAAGCTGTGAGATCATGACCTACGCCAAATACCAAGAGTTGGACATGTAACCGACTGAGCCACCTAGGCATTCCTTCCTTTTACTTTTTCTCCCCTATCTCAAAAAACCCTCCTGCAATGTGTCCATTCTGGAAACAAAACTGCTTCTTTCAAGCACTATCTTGGGCACTATATCCCTACTGTATACATGAATCCAGTTTTTCCTAAACGTGGACTAAAGATTTCCATTCTTGAAAAGCTAATTCCACATCAATAATCCTTGAAGAATTAAAAAGAATTCAATCAGATACAACCTCTACATCAGCAAAATATTTCAAGGTGGAAGGGAGCACTGGCGCTGGGTTTGTGCTCACTTAATAACATTATTAATGATGTGGATGAATGAACAAATATTATGAAAAGGAAATTCATAGGTATTAAATATGTAGAGTATGCAGAAACAAATAGGCTGGAAGGTGATGTCTGCAAAATGACCTAGAGAGGTTAAAAAAGTTAATAACTGCCCAATATTCTTCTAGTTTTCAATAAACTACATCACTTAACTGGTAAAAAATAGTCAAGAAATATGCAGCACTGATAGCTAAGCCAAAAGGTGAAGAGAAGAAATTATATAATGCTGCATTTTTGTATAGTACAGTATCTTATGAACATTTCTAAAGTTTTAATTCACGCATGAAACAAACCAAACCAAAAACCAAAAACAGTAGTTCAATTGTTCTTCACTGAGAAGATAAATTATTTATGTGGAAGCATATTCAAACTCACATAAATAACATGGGTAATCTCTTTATTGGGAAGTTATTCATAGCATTTAAGTAACTTGGGATCTTAGGAACTCATTAATTTTCATCAATAATTGATAATCAAGATTCAGTATATAAAAAATCATGATCTAATATTGAAAGGTGAACCATTTTAACCTTCATATTGCTTTTCACCTTGGCTGTGGGTTGGAATTCATTCTCAGTCTCTATAGTTTATTTTGAAACATTTTCATGTGAAGGTCATACAAATATTTTATTATTCCTAATTTGGGGAAAGTTGTTAACTTATTACATCATTCATTGCTTAATTTCCTTTGGTGATCCAATGTAAATAATTTTTTCTATATTCTTGCTATTTTAAAAATTCAGAGCGTATATACATATATATATATATATGTACGCAGTCACATACTCAATATCTATGAAAGAACTTAACTTCGAAAATAAACAAATTAGAATCTTCTTAGGTTACATAATATAATATCTATGGCATTCCTACTTTTACCATGACTCAAGTTAATATCATTTCATTGTCATTCATTAGATTTCACACGTAAAAAGAAACATCATGTGCTGCATGATAAAATAGAAATGAAACCAAATACAGTGTTTTAGGAAATTACAAAAAAGTTTTATTTTACCTTAGGGGACATATAATAAAATCTCTCTCCCTTAGTATTTTGCTCACTATCTAGCAAAATTGAATGGAATCTACAAGCATTTTTAACAAGGTTACTTCCGAATTTTGCAGCATATCACAATCAGGTATTTACTCAGGCCACTGTTCACATTCTAGGCTTCTATAAATAAGGTGGAAAAAATTTCAAAATGATGACACTTTCCTGCCTAGACAAATTTTCATGCAAAATACTCAGTTTCCTCTTTCTTGATAACAGAATAGTAAAGAATTCACCTTGTAGATTCAATTTTTGTTAGCATTTCTACTTCTACTATAATTAGGTTTTGAGTAATTCCTAGGTATAACCTTTATGTTTAATAATTTAATTTAAATGCACTGATAAAGCAAATAAAAGTACTAACAAAGTAACTCTCTGTTATCCGCTTATATAAAAGTCCTAAAAATTCAAGATTTCCTTGATTTCCGCCATGGTAGCACATCAGTACGTTTTTTGTGAGTAAACCTTTCTCTTCCTCTACATTAAAAATAGCAATTTTTACTTCCCCATTTAATAGTCTGTGAACTATTTCAGTTTTTTTTTTTTTATGCACAGATGATGAATAGAAGCAATGTGTAGTGTTTCGGTTCCATCTATTTTCAAATCTATTAAAATTCCATCAATCTGGGATCTAACAGTTCTCAGACCCGTGATTAATTTTGAAGGAAACAACAACCAACTCCTATATGATTATTTAGAGCCCACATTGTCTTACCCCTTCTTCAGTTTTAATGGAGCTACCAATGGTTTTGGCAAAGTTTGTGGTTCACTATTCCTTTAATTCAACATATTTCTTGAAATGGTAAGATATCATGTTATGTAGGGTATAGTCTCTTGTGGCCCTGTTTAGAAGTGAATTCTGACACAAGCAACTCTCAAAGATGCCCTAAGCGCTCCTCTGACCTCAGGATACAAGCAGCGAGTTGCAAGGGCCTGCTAACTTTGAGAGTACTTCCTTAACCGAGTTTACATGATTTTGGTGTTAGAGAAATCAATACAAACAAAAGTCAACAGAGTAATACTTAAACTGTAGAGCTCTTACAAAAAACAAAACAAAACAAAACAAAACAAAACAAAACAAAACCATACGTTCCATGCTTTTTCTCATTTCCAATGCTACCTGACATGACCTAGTCCTCTTGGACACTTCCTCCAGACAGGAGGCCTACCAAGTATACATCCTGAGTATAGAGGGGAGCTGTAGTATAATCAATGTTCTGGCACTTTCTCTTACCTTTTCCAATGATGCACCCATAGTCGTGGTGAAGTTGTATCTGACCTTTTCTGAAACTTAAAAATGCCAATTGGTGAACAAAATTCTATTCAATGGTCTCTCCTACAACTCTTATTCTTCTAATTCTAAATTCATAGCAAGCACTGTGAAACATCCTGGAATATTTCCCCTGCATTTTGTATCCGATTTCTATGTACCCTGTGTAAACGGAATGAAAAAGTTGAGGATGGTAAAAATAGTATTTATCATACAAGATGTGGAGTAACAATTCAACATAATACAGTGGCTTTTATCTCTGCCTGACCACCATCTCATCAATCTCTAAGGCTCAGTTCAAAATCAGTTCTCTGAAGCATTCATTGGCCCTCAGCATCCTTTATTTCTGCCATAATTCTAGAACTATCCAGAATTATGTTTTTGTCAGCTTTGGTTTGCTTGTTTTCCTGTTGTCCTCCACAATAAATTTGGAACATGTGGTTGGTAAGGTTCATGTATTGTTTTTTTCTGTATATTCAAGACTACATCAGATTCTGATTAGATATTCGATATATTTCCATGAATGTGTAGTTAATCATATGCTACACAGCAGATTTTAAAGAGTTTAAGTCTCAATGCTTTTGAATTCTAGGGAAAGAAATTCAAAGAAAGAGAAAGACGTGAGTCATTTTAGGAGCTGGTGTACAAAGACTGAAATGTGAATTTTGAAATTTTGAGTATCAAGTCAAACATGTATTTTTTTCAAAGCAATTAAACTGGGCTTTTAATGATATTGCTTAGACATTCCAGACAAAATGCGTAGCAATGGAACTAATTCTTATAAAATGACTTTGAAATCCCTAAACTCAAATATAATCTCATGGAGTCATTATTTGTGATAAAGAATTAATATGTTTTATACCTTCATTATAAAAAATAGTGGGAGAGGGAGGAGAAAAAAAGCTTTATTATGAGTTACAAAATTTAAAACCTAAATTGATCATTTTTATTATTTCAAGAAATTTTCCCCCAGAGCTATTTTAGCAGCAACATCAAAGTCGGGAACCTAGGTTCCTGTAAACAAAAGAGTTTACAGGAGTTTAATTGTATCGCACTATCCCTTTTTCCTCTGTCTCTTAATTTTCTCAGTAGTTTCTAAGGAGTGAAAACCATTCCCCATGGAGAGGAGAGTTCCATGGAGGTCTGATGATGGTAATGATCTTTGTGAAACAGAGGCAAGTACTGTCCGCCAAGCTGTTTCTAATGAGGTGTCTGGGGAAAATCGGGTGGCCTTCTGTTGCGTCTCCTGTACCTAGCTGGCGTTATCTTTGTTTGGGGGAGATGTTCTGTCTTCTGCATATAATCATGGGGCTGTTGGAAGAATCTCTTCTCTGGGCGTCCTGCTGTGGCACAGAGCACTTCTTTTTTTTTTTTTTTTTTTTTTTTTTAATTCCTTTTTCCTTTCTTCTTTCCTCTTTTGAAGATATTGATGCCTCTGTGTTCACATGGTCAGTGACAACAGTACAGCCTTCAAGTTTGGCCACTTATGTCAATCTCATCAATGTTTCCATTATACGTGCATTTTAAGCTCATTACTGCTACGGGTTTATTCTAATTTAAATACAAAATAAATAATCTTAGCAATGGCTAGAGGTTTTATACTCACAGATGACAGAAATATGCATCTGGACACACTTTGGGGCACATAGGACATTTGGGGATATAATTGATAATATGAATTGACGTGTTATTTTGCATATGCTACGCTGTCCACGTTAATATAGCCTGGGATATATTTATACGGCTCCTTGGTTTGAGATTACTAGTTAAGAAAGTAGAAATGACCCTGAGGTAGAAGCAAAGAGTGGCATTATATGGTGGGAAATTAGTCTCTCGTCTCAATACCATCATTTTCTTCCTCAGATGAAGTGTCGTTTTTGTCATCAGTAAAATGTCAATTTTTCGCCATGCAGCTGAAGCCAATACTATAAATATCAAAGGACAAAATGATGGAGTATATATTTTTTAGCAGGATAGCCATGCAAGCCTGGACTTCTGACCTCTTGACTATTATAGTAAAGACAGATTAACAATTTTATTTAAGCTACCGTATTTATCGCAATGCACAAGTCTCTACCTTGCTCAGCTCCAAAGGGCACCATTTTCATATAATTCATTCCCAAAGGTAAATCCATAAGTATACTCCCTCTAACAAATGGCGTATAACATATGGGACGGAGAAGAAACACTTAGGAAGGATGGGGAAATGATCATCTAAATGTCTATGTTTATGCATTGCACTTTAGCTGTCACAAGCAGCAACGAACTCATTATAATTATAGGTTTTTAATTTAGAGAAATGATTTTTAATAAAATCATGGAGTGATGTTACACAGTAGAGTCTATATTAGTAGAGTCTCTAAATAGTAGAGTTCACTGGGAAAGTGGACAGTAGCCACCAGAAAATATGGTAAACATGGTAACCAATGGTCAAGGGAAGATGACAAATAGAATGGGAAAAAATAAAATTAACGTTGACTCTTTCGAAATATAGAGATAAAATCATACGAGTAACCTTTAAAGCAAAAATACCACTAATGTGATATGAAATGACATATGTAGATATTTTACAGGTTCTATAGTTCCTGTTAAAGAATTGGAAATATTTCATTCTACTTCTTTGTGTACAAGAACACATACTATGTTATAAAATAAATGCATATAGAGCGAAATGGGTCTGTGCAGACAGGAAATGTAGATGAAGAGAGAGATTGTAGAAAGCATTTTGTACTGGTCCCAAGGCCCGTTAGTATGTCTTTACATACTATATATATTTGTGTATATATAAAGGCCATGAGCCTGAAACACCTATAAGGATATGGGGCATTGTGATAGGCATAGTCAGGTATGTTAACAATGACAACAACAACAACAAAACGTGTCATGAGAACCCTTACGTAATATAAGGTCCACAAAGTCTCCTTGCAGTTCTGTGTTCCACAAAGTTGGATTTTGAAAAGCTGAGGCAGTCTGAGAGCTCTTCACCAAAATATTCTTCCCTTCTTCCTGTGTAAACAGCTTGCTAAAATTTCCACACAACTGAGTCCTAGTTAATATGCACCACTTCCAGGGCTGGACCATAAACCCCCTCCCTGATCCTCCTCTTCTTGCCACATTTGTCAGTTCAAAATGGAGAACTCCACAACCCTATGGGCGGCTCCAGCTGGAATAAAGGAGTAGGCCACTTTTCTGAATTACTGGGTAGAGAAAGTCAACCACTGACAGGAATGATTTCATTTGAATGTTGCCAGTGAGAAACAAATTTTAACAATTAATCTACTTTAACCTTGAGAATTGTCAAAACATTTAATGTCACCCACGCATTTCCAGGAGACTAATAAATAACTCTCCATTTTTCCCTCTTCAAATTCAGATTGAACTGAGATATAGGTATGGAAGTAAAACAGACAGTGGTAAAATGTTCCCTCATTTATGGATAAAGCTATTTCAAGGGGTGTGGTTTAGCATTCAGACTTGATCTCATGGGCTTCTAGAGACATAGGGGTAAGTGATCCTTACTCTAGTCCTGAAGTTCAATTTTAGTTCTGAGCACACATACACACTTCAAGGAGGATTACAGAGCCTGCAGGGGCTGGGATCATTCATAAGGCCTGCTGTTATACCTAAACTCACTGACCCATGCTGTATCTGTTAGTCAAATTGCATCTGGTATAATTGTGATAAATGAAATGCACCAGCCTTAGATAAGCTAGTCCCTGACACATGCGTAGACAAGACTTAGAGAAGAATGGCTTAAGGTGTGAGTGTCAAGGCGCACTTTGTTGTCAAGGTGTGGAGCTTCCTGAGTTGTGAGGTGACCTTCACTTCTTCAGAAGTTATGATCTGCACTGGGGGCTCTGGGTACCCTGCCGTTTTAGGCATGTTCATTGGTTTGTCATGAATTTGAATGCACGCTCTTTCTTCTGTAAGTATTAATGTTTTTTCTTATGTTTTTTAATGTTTATTTTTGAGAGAGAGAGACAGAGAAACACAGAGAGAGAGAGACAGAATGTGAGCAGGGGAGGGGCAGAGAGAGAAAGAGAGAGGGAGACACAGAATCTGAAACAGGCTCCAGGTTCTGAGCTGTCAGCCCAGAGCCCGAGGCAGGGGGCTCGAATTTGGAAATGGCGAGAACGTGACCTGAGCCAAAGATGGATGCTTAACCGACTGAGTCACCCAGGCACCCCTCTTTCTGTAAGTTTTAGTAGCTAGGTTGTATTTGATTTTCCCAGGTGATTTGCCCACTCATGTGCTTATGGAAGGTACTCTGGTCTTCCTATAAATTTGAACGTACTATTGACGTTAGTAAGAACAAAGGACACGCACAAGCGAGATAGATTGCTGTGCCTTGCATGAAAAGCAAATGAAACTTAAAGTCCTTTTGCAAGTAAGCTTTTGTTCGGTTTGGTTTCTTAGAACTCCCTGAAATGCTATGATAATTACAGTGGTGTAGTGAGAGTTTCTACTGTTTGCTAAAGCTATCCATGCACAGTGATTTTGCAGAACACTGAAGTAAGTAATGCGGATACTGAGTAATAAAATGATGAAATTGCTACTGCTTTGTATGATGTTTGAATCCCTTTGTCCATTTCTTGGTAGACTGTTCTTAAATAATATGCTGCTACCATTCCCACAAACTGAATTTTTTTAGTTTAAATAGAAGCTGGTTGACATGAGTTGAAATATCTTTGCTACATTAATTGTTTATTTTTTTCCTTGTAATTGAAAGAGTAAAATTAACAGACACACACACGCACACACACACACACACACACTTGCACACACATGCACACATACTCAGAGCTCTAAACAACGACAACAACAACAACAACAACAACAACAACAACAACAAACATACTGCCAGAGAAGTAGGAGGATTTGCTGTGGAATAAAAGCTGTAAATGGCACTGCATCCGAACTTTCTGCACAGCTCTGCAGATTTTTATGCATTATTCAATCCATTAAAAACCACCTTAGAACATAAAAGCAAACACAATAGAAACTAAATGAGATAGTCACAAAGAACATCAAAAATAGTAATTTAAGCTCCCATATGATAGCAAGCTTGTTCAGAGTCTAATTTTGGCTCTTTGGGTTCTCTTTAGAATCTAATTCATTTTACACATGCATATGTCTGTAGGGAGTGGGGGATAGAATTAATTCACCCAAACATTGGACTCCCACTCCTCTAATATTTCTTATGTTAACACACAAATCTGTTCTCTTCATTACTATTAGACCGCATTCAAATTACAACACAATTAGAGATCATTAACTCTCTCCTTTGTAATCAGCAATTTTCACAGGCCTCAAATAGACATGCACCTTTAATATATTCCTATTCATCTTACACTTTCATTTAGGAGAATGTCAAAACAACTTTTTTTTTTTACATTATTGCTATTTGTTTTAGTTTTTGCTCTTGCTCGCTGGCTGGTAGAAGATAATTATTTCTACTAAACGTCTCTTCCCTTCAATCATTCAAATAGCAATTCATTGCTATTTAAAATGAAAAGAAACGGAAGAAGAAAGAAAGAAAAACACCACTGTAAAAATCAGATACTTTGGTTCTACAACTTTTGTTTCATGCACAAAGAGGTTTATTTACGTATTCTAAAATATCATGCTGAGGAGGAAGACATCCTCACTTTTTATTATTTCGTCTGCATTTTAAAAGGAAATGTGTAGAGAACAGATTTTTCCTGAGGTATTATATTCATGAGCTTTAAAGAGGAAGAATATTCAGTATGCTAAACAATTGCTGTTTACAAAACCATGTTTTATTGATTAATTTACCTAAATTCAGTTAAAGTTTCTTTCAGCTTAATGTACTTGTAGATATAAAACTGTGTATTTATGTTTTGTGGTAATGTGTTTAATCTGGTGTTACAATTCTAGTGTCCAATAGGTTTTACTCAATTTCAATTTATTCGCTTTATGGTTTGCCAGAATGTGCTTATGGAAGGCACTCTGAGTCATGAAAATGAAATTCTAAGCAGGTTAGCACATAACTATTTTTTAATTTATAAGCTTCTCGAGTTTTACGGGACTGTGTTCTCTCTCTCTCAGTCACCCAGCTATAAGAACCCAGAGGGCCCTCGTTGTGGTGCATGGAAAGGCAGTTAAGGGAAAGATGACCCCTTTTTCTGTCTCTCACAGCGAACAGGCTCTGTCTGGCCTCTCGGTCACACAAATTCTCTCTTCTCTATTTTCCACAAGGCAGCCAGTGTACTGCTCCCCAAACACACACCTGGACATGTCAACCCCCTGCTTGGAGGAATGTAATCACTTTGAGTTGTCACGAGCAATTGTTTTGAACAGAATACAGATTCAAAAATAATCTGCTGAATATCGAAGGCCCCCAGGATAAAGTCCAAACTTTAATCTGTCTTCACTTACCGGTGTTCGGTGACCTTTTAGCTTCATTACTGATCATCACCCACTATCACTAAGGTGACATGAGGCCTCCTCCACAATATTTAGGAAGAGATGAGATCATTGCTTCAGCATTTAAATATCTCAGCTCCGAAGGGACACATGTCACTTCTACTCATATGTCATTGCCCAGTACAAGTCACATGACTGCCCAACTACAAGGCAGATGGGGGATGGAAGTCTCAAATACCAGGAAACAGCAGTACTATGTGTTATAGTGGCTGAAACACAACAGGAATTTCATAAAAATATTTAAGGAATAATCGAGATTCATTTGACTGCAAGAAGTAGACACAAAAACAGTTTGGCAAACAAGAGGGATTAACTAGTTTTTGTTGTTGTTGTTGTTGTTTTTCAAAATCTTAAGAAAGGCAGGGGCATTGCTTGGCTTTGTTTTTCACAGAGACAGTGACTTCTCATTTTTACACACTTTTTCTACCGATTTCCAATCTCTGCTGCCCCTGGACCTCTGTCTTATCTGTCAGACTGGCCTCTGCCACAGCTATATTACTGAAGACCTCTGGTTCCTGGTTTAGCCTCCCGGACCTAATAGGTCTGTGGGAGTTGGGATAATATGACTGATGCAACTTGAATGAAGAATGTTTCTTTGGACCAATCACCACATCCAGAAAGCAGAGATTAAGCATTTGTGATGTGACTAAAATCCTTATTACCTGGAGTCTGAGGCAGTTTCTGTCCTTCTAGAATGAGAAACTGAATATCCAAATAGGCGGTGGCCATCCTATATGTAAAAATAGAACACGGACCCACAACTGCAGCAACCACTTTGGATCACGGCCTCTGTAGTATTTGGCCCCGGATGGGAAGGGATTGCTTGAGGACTAACAGCTTCCCTAATTTTTGCCTTCTAGACCCAACTTGGAATCAATGACAAAAAGCCAATTATCCTTCCTAAATGCTCACACAGAATGCCCCACTTCTAGGTAGCCCAATCTTCTGTCTCCCCGTACCAACAATCTTCTACCAGGGTGTAAAAGAACCTTTCGATGTTTCTACAACAAATCTTTCCCCCATCCCCTGCTTGCTTTTTAGTCCCTGCCGAATGCAAGCCATGGTTGCTGATTCTCTGGCTGTCTCAGGCTCTGATAAATATCCTTTGCGTGTTCTCACTTGGGAAGTTTTGGGTTATTTTCACACTATTAAGGAGAATGCAACAACCTTTATGCTAAACGCACCTAACTATGCAAGCCTTTACTTTTTACCTAAATAAACATCATTTTGGTTCATGTTACCAAAGAAGGCTCCCTTTGACTTGAAACCTTGGGATCACTGCTAGATTAGTGGAAGCCTCCACCTTCCTCCCTTATTTTCCTTTTCTCATTTGTGCACTGTCTTATTGATTCCCTATATGATAGCAACATTATTCTCCAAACTAGCACAGTGTATTTAAACTCATGTTACTACTGCTTACGAGATTCTTTTGTGATCGGCATGTCATATTATCAGCAAAAAATGTTTTGCTTTTAACCTGATATCCTTTTCTGCCTCCAAGATGAATTGTAACCACACATTTCCCTGATAGATATTTAAACTCTCATCTTGTCCAACAGAGTTGACTTAAATGGCATACCTTTAATCAATCCTGATATCATATTATCTGTTGACAGTCTCTACCTTAGGGGAGAAAAAAAATAAAAAGGTAACCTTATTTTGGATATGCTATTACTTCTGAACACTCTGTCACCTGGATAGTTGAATTATTTCATGTAATTGGAACATGCAACCCAGCCTGAGGCAGGAGAAAGAGAGAGAGTGGGAGAGAGAGGGAGAGAGAGAGAGACAGACAGACAGAGCAAGAGAGACAGAGAGAGGGACAGAGATAGACACTTATATACAGTTAGTATTAAGACAGTATTAGTATATAGATAAATATTAGGAGTTGTTGATTTTGTGATGTAGGCTCTTCATTTTCTTCTCTATAGCTGCAGGTAAAGAAAAATATTTAAATAGTAAGAATGGACTTGATTCTTTAGGAATTATGCTATTAAGTTAAAAACACACTAGTGAAGTAGAAATAGAATCTAAGGTGAATTCTCTGGTATATTTCCCACAGGAAATGCTGCCTTTTGTAGACTGATTCCCAAGTTTCTTCTCCTTTTGTAAAGTTACTTATCTGAAAGGATTGTAACAATCCACATATTCTTACCAACTTATAAAGCGTTAGATGGCATTATAAAATTATTTACCTATTAAGATTTATATGATGGTTCAATCATAGCCAACTGATGATGCTTAAATTCATATAAAGAACTTTAGCAACTGTACATCGTGGATATAACTAAAATATTAAAAATGGCGTGGAATCAACGTTACTAAAATATCAATGGAAGACGTGTGTGTGGAGAGGCACAAGAGTGCCTTATTGACAATGCGATCACTAACCCAGCTCTAGTAAGTCTGGAAGGCTGAGGGAAAACTTTAAACCAGCATCGCAAGCCTTTTTCAACACTGATAAATGAACATCGTACAGACACCTTAATCCTAAGGATATCAATATATCCTTACATGATTTGTAAATGACCAACCAAAGAACCAAAAGGGAAGGAGGAGGACATTTTCGATCCCTACAAGCTTTACCAAGTGATGGAAAAACTCTTTTCATAAGCAAATCCCATCAAAGATTTTCAAGGTGGTCATGTTCTCCAAAGCATGATTATCCTCATAGCCTGAAAATATAGAAAAGGTAGAGAAATTAAATCATGTGTCCAAACAGACGTTACCTGACCTTTCAGAAAAATTTCATCTTCCTTGGTCAAAGGTGTTTCTCCTATTTGCTTCTCTTTCCCCACAGGTTTTCCTTTTCCCTCATGAAGTCATTTCTTGGTGACCTATAACCAGTTCTTCAGCACTGTGTTTAGTGTCTAAAATGTAGACAGAGACTGATGTAACAATCCCTTCATGTGACTATCCACATAGCTATCTTAGTATGAGAATTCAGTATTGAGATTGTAGTTATAGGAACACTTCAAAACAGAGTCAATTGAATTTTAAAAGAAATTTGGCGATTTTACTGGACAGAAAAGAAAACGGATTTGGTTGATTTGCCATTTAGATTCCTAATTTCATCTGAGGCCTGCTGTCCCCTGAGATGAAGGGAAAAGGATTCTGGCCAGGCAGGTAACTCTAACCAGTTTTCAAGTGTCAAATCTGAGTAACTGTGCCCTAACTCTTTCGGTTCCTTTTTCCATTCTTCCTCTCAAAGAATCTTTCGCACACAAGGGTTTTATGTTGTTGTTGTTGTTGTTTTTCAGAAAAGAAATATATCTCAAATTCTTGAACCTTTCTTTGTAGCTTTGCCCCTTGGTGTGGAAATCTCCAGGATGCAAAAGAAAGGAGAAACTCAAAACATTCATCTTCATTAAAAACAAACAAAAATGAAACAAAATGAAACGAAACAAAACAAAAACCAGATAATTCTAATGACCAGGTAACAAAACCTTTTACCAATGATTTTTTTTAGGTTTTTACATTAAGTTCTTTTAAAATCTTGAAGAAATGACTAATTGAGTTATCCTTGGCCCTTGCTTATAAACTGGTTTATATGGTAAACCACTCTGTAATTTTTGCTATAATTCTTTGAAGGAGTTCACAGAACTGAGTGGCATTGACCTAACAAAGCCCCTCTGCTCCCATCTACTTATTTCTAAGAATGGGATTTCTCAGTGCTTAAATGTGTAAAAATGAGAATATAGGAATAGATATAACGATGACCCAGTCACATTCTAGCAAAAAGCAAGATTCATCTATGAAGATGTGAATTTACAGGTAAACACTTATTAAGAAATTAATTTTTCCAAAAATACTTTAAAAATCTTTTTTTTAATGTTTTTATTTATTTTTGAGAGACAGAGCACAAGCAGAGGAGAGGCAGAGAGACAGGGAGACACAGAATCCCAGAATCTGAAGCAGGCTGTAGGCTCTGAGCTGTCAGCACAGAGCCTGACGCGGGGCTAGAACTCTCCAACCGCAAGATTATGATCCCAGCCGAAGTCGGCTGCTTAACTGACCAAGCCACCCAGGTGCGGCCAAAAACACTTTTTAAATAACTGTACTTCAAAATCTGCCAAGTGTTTATGCTTTTGTTCAAGTTTTTAACAAATAATGAAATTAATAAGTCAAAAGAAACAAAAGCACAAACTATACGGCAACAGAAAATTTAAATTTTGAATTGTCTCAGTGTCCACAGTATCAATATATGGCTGGCAAACACTAAAACGAATCAACCTAATCGGTAAACGTTTTGTAGAGAAACTGCAAAGGCATGAACTCTGGAGCTCTTTGCCTTTGAAAGGTTCACAAAGGTGTGAGTGGTGGCGATTTTAGGGATGGCAGGAATTGCCCAGAAACCAAAGGCCCTTCCTCTGTGTCTCTGAATTCCACACCTTGCAGGGTTTTCATAACACTGAAGGAGGGGAAAGGGGCCTTTAAAATAACAGGTGTTTAATTTTTTCACAAATTAATTTCAGTAGGGGCAGAGGCACATTTAACTTTGTTTAGAAAATTAAGCAAGCATGGCAGTTTGCCCATGGGCGTTGTGAAGAAACTTTGTACCCCTTCCGAGCAGCGTCACCAGCTTGCGCGTTTCCTGGGGATAGCGACAGAGTTTGACGTGTTGATGGATCCTAGACCTCTCCTCCATCACACTCCATAATGGGTCAGTAGAAAGACTGTTAGGTCATGAGGACCAGGCTTTGGAAAAGCAGGGATAAGAATCCAGGTGTCACCAAGTATCATCTCTGAAGATACCATCTGCCTGACATCTTTTTTTCAGAGGGCCCTTTCTCTCTGAAACTTCACTTGCTTTCATAAATGGTTAAATGGACAATTCTTTTATTGTGAAGTGTCCTCTTTCTGGTCTTTCCAGTGGAAAAACTCTGAAAGTAGTCTGAGCTGACATTGTAGACTTTTCTATTTTCTTGATAGAAGTATCTCCTTGCAGGAGAGTTTAAGTGTCTTTTTAAACAAAAACTGAAAAGCATTGTCAGTAGTTCTACGTTTCTAACAATTACCAAATTGACTGAGAGCATTTGAAAGTATCATGCTCTTCCTGTGTTTGCTTTTATTTAATATAGCTGTCTGGAAAGATAGACTGTCCTTTTCAGGAAGGCCAAAATTGATCTTGATTAGTATTACTGTTGTATCAATGCATTAGTTTTTAATTAGTGGTAATTGTGCCCCGTGTAACCCTCATTGGCTACTATACTGCCACGGGACAAAACTTCAACGCAGTAAATTGTGGAGAAAGCAATGTGGTGTTGGTACAAGAGCAGCGACTTTGAGTATAAATAGTATCTGACTTGAATCCTGATTCTCTCACCTTTTTTTTTTTTTTTTTTTTAATGTTTATTTATTTATGAGACAGAGGGAGACAGAGAATCTCAAGCAGGCTCTGCACTGCCAGCACAGAGCTGGATGCTGGGCTTGAACTCATGAACCATGAAATCATGACCTGAGCCCAAACCCAGAGTTGGATGCTTAACCCACTGAGCCACGCAGGCGCCCCCATCACCTTTTTTAACCATTTACTTCAGATATTTGGTTAATTGTTATGTAATTGATACTTCATAATTTTAAATTTTTTTTTTCAAGGTTTATTTATCTTTGGGACAGAGAGAGACAGAACGGGGGAGGGGCAGAGAGAGAGGGAGACACAGAATCGGAAACAGGCTCCAGGCTCTGAGCCATCAGCCCAGAGCCTGACGCGGGGCTCGAACTCACAGACCGCGAGATCGTGACCTGGCTGAAGTCGGACGCTTAACCGACTGCGCCACCCAGGCGCCCCAACACTTCATAATTTTAAAAATATTAAACATTGCTAATTTGTGAAGACTAGATGAATACTTTGTATTTATATAAACATATGTATCATATGATTAATTTATATATTCTGGCAATATGTCTCAAAGGGATGGGGGCCAATATTAAAAGGTAATATTTTTGAAATTTATTTTGTTATAGTAATAGATAAAAACAAGTTCTTCCCTATTATACAAAATAGTATAATAGAAAAGAGCTTGGAAAATTCACACAGTTCTCTGCCTCCTTTCTTAGAGCCTGTTTTTGTCTGTTTTAAATAACTGAGTTGGATTTCTTGAAGTTTTTTTGGAATCTAACATTTTGGGGTTCCTCATCACAGAAATCAATTTATCCTTAACCTCACAAGATGTATTTCCCTTGATGGGAAACCTAAGAACACACCTATCAGAGTTCTAATTCTTCCTTACAGAATAGGTCTCCTCTAACCTGAGTCATATTTACAGACCTTTTTTTTTTCATAATTTGTGTAGATATGGCATTCTTGGCTATGAGGTAAGAGTAAATGGTATAACATAAAGAGTGCACTATTACACTACACTAAACCTGTTATAACAGTAACCTTTTAAAACAGGAATATTAATTTTATCCCTTACCTTTTTTTTTCCTTGCAGGTAGATAACATACAATGTAATATTAGTCGCAGGTGCACCGTATAGTGATTCAACACTTCTGTACAACACCTGGTGCTCATCACAAGTGTACTCTTTAATCCCCATCTTACCCTATTTACACCTACTTCCCCTCTGGTCAGTATTACTTTGTTCTATATAATTAAGAGTGTGTTTCTTGGTTTTCCTCTCTCTCTCTTTCATCCTATGATTGTTTGCTTTGTTTCTTTTTTTTTTTTTAATTTTTTTTTCAACGTTTATTTATTTTTGGGACAGAGAGAGACAGAGCATGAACGGGGGAGGGGCAGAGAGAGAGGGAGACACAGAATCGGAAACAGGCTCCAGGATCTGAGCCATCAGCCCAGAGCCCGACGCGGGGCTCGAACCCACGGACCGCGAGATCGTGACCTGGCTGAAGTCGGACGCTCAACCGACTGCGCCACCCAGGCGCCCCTGCTTTGTTTCTTAAATTCCACATACGAGTGAAATCGTACGGTATGTCTCTTCCTCTGACCGACTTATTTCACTCAGCATAATACTCTCTAGCTCCTTCCATGTCATTACAAATGGGAAGGTTTCATTCTTTTTTGTGGTCGAGTAGTTTTGCATTGTATATACATACCACATCTTCTTAATGCATTCATCAGTTGATGGACATATGGACTGTTTCCATAATTTGGCTATTCTAGATAATGCTGCTGTAAATGTTGGGGTGCATGTATCCCTTTGAATTAGCATTTTTGTATTCTTTAGGTAAATAACTAATAGTGTAATTGCTGGATCAGTATCCTTTATCTTGAATGTGTTTTGGCATCTTTTATGTTGATCTACTTTGAGTGAATACATTGCAAGAGCAGGTGTTAATTTGGAGTGTTCACATCCTTACTACTCCAAGATAACAGTGTGATTTCCTTTGGGGAATAGGTGCACTTTAACTCTGCATACCTTACCAGTATCCCCTTGAGCATGAACATGCAGTATGAAATTCTCATTGCCTTTGTAGATGTGATTTCAGGGATCAATTCCAAACTAAGTAGAGAAATTGATGTACTATTACTAAGTTACAGTCACAGATGTTGACTTTAGGCCTGATTAAAATTAAAATTATGAATATTCATAATTCTAAAATTCTCAGAGAATAAAGTAGCATTTTAGATACAGAGACACATATATAGACAGTAATATCATCTTGTAAAATAAATGCTGTCATTTAGTTAATGTGCTTGTCATTACTTAGTGCTAATTATGTTTCAGAAGGTAAAATTATAAATGTTGCTTTTATAACTTTACACATTCTGTCTTTAAACACACAGGCATATGTGTGTGCGTGCACACACACACACACACACATACACACAATTACATGGTTGCTATGGTAAAATGATTTCCCTGAAAAAAATGTTTGCTTCAATATGTTATAATCAAATTTATTATATTCTCAACAAGCTTTGTGCTTTTGAGCAGATAAGTTTTAACTCGTGTGGGGATGATTGTTATTCAACTGACATACAAAAATCCAGCATAAAGGCCTTTTTGTATTTTTGTATTTCTTCAGTAACACTTAAGAGATCCTTGCCAAGTGCAAAGAAATCTTTCCTATGTTGCTAAATGTTGTTTTAACACTTGAAGATGTTTATCCTGCATCTTTATAATTTACTAAAAGATGTTTAAACTTAAATTATCTTCTACTTGGCTAACGTTCCATGAATTCAGATATAAAGACATCCTTATAATTCCATATACTAACCTGTTACTAAAATGAAAATTGAAATTAAAATCCAAATAGCCTAATTTTGTACGTTGATGTTTTTAAAAAGCTAAAAAAATCAAATCTTTGTCATTTTTAAATTTTATTTATTTATTTTGCGTGTGAGAGAGAGAGACAGAGCGCACATGCAGGAGGGGCAGAGAGAGAAGGAGAGAGAGTCCCAAGCAGGGTCCTTGCTGTCAGTGCAGAGCCCAACACAGAGCCCAGACCCACAAACTGTGAGATCATGACCGGAGCTAAAACCAGGAATTGGACACTTAACTGACTGAGCCACCCAAGTGCCCCACAGAGTTGTCAAAATCATTCTTAAACTCTCTAATAGGAAATTTCTATACTGTTCTTAATATGTCTACTATTTTTTTCCTCTTATGTTAGAATGCTTTTTCTTTAGATAAGAAACAACTGAGCGGTTGTTTTACTTAGAGTCAGAACTCCACTAAAAATATGTGCCCCTTACAAAAGAATCACACTCAGATAGATCAGATGCTCATATTACGAAAGCCACGGTGGATTTTAGACAAACTGAGTGAGCATCAGATATAAGTTTCCCTTCTCATCTAGATTATGTTCTTTTGTGAGAGGGGCCAAGGATAGGAATTTATTATTTATATTTCATCTTTCCTTCCTTTTTTATTCATTTTGGCTGAGTGACTTCTATTTCAATTTCTCTACGTTAAATATGTATACAAAATAAGACTCCATTATAAAATATTTTTTTCTATTTACAAAGAGATAACTATTGATATGGTTCTTAACAAAAATGCTGAAAATATTATTAATCAGTGTAGTTTAGGTTAATGTGTGTACGAGTTTTTATAAAAATAATAAAAAAATTGCATCATTCTGACATAGTGCTGATTTTTGTATGAGGTTAGAAAAGGTAAAGATACTCTTTGACCAACTGAGTTGGCAACTAAGAATATGTTTCTAAATCAAATGCAGCATATATTTTGTTCAAAAGTTTTCTTTGGAGTAAAAATGAATCTGTAGAATGTCTTCTGACCGTGTTATACGATTTCTCAATACCTGCCACAAGAGGCAATTTTTTTTTGATTTTTTAATGTTTATATATTTTAGAGAGAAAGAGAGAGAGAGAAAGAGAAAGAGAGAGCTGGGGAGGGGCAGAGAGAGGGAGATAGAGAATCTGAAGCAGGGTCCAGCCTCTGAGCTGTCAGGACATAACCCTACTTGGGCTCAAATTCAGGAACCATGAGATCATGACCTGAGTCAAAGTCAGATGCTTAACTGACTGAGCCACGCAGGCAGCCCGTAAAATATATTTTATCTGCTCATCACTACTATCTTTTTTTGAAAAAAAAAAAAAAAAACTAGTTACATCTTTTATAATTTCTATGATAGTAACAGTGTGTCATTCAAATCAAATTTTTAATATAAAGGATTTTGCTTTTCAGTAGTTGTTCACCAAATGAGTAAGTTTAGAAATCTGTGGCAGACATCCTCTCAAGACAGCCACTATTCAATCCTTCCCACCCCATGTAGTCAGGCAATTATATTCAATCAAAACCTAGAGTCTGTTTCACCTACCCTTAACCCGGGCTGGCCTTGTTACTTGCTTTGGTTAACATAATGTGAGTCACTGATGCTGTCCAAATATCAGATCTGGTTACTTATTTAATCAGTTATTTACAGTTGACATGTATTTGACATATAGTGCTGTGTAAGTTCAAGGTGTATGACATGCTAGCTTGGTCCGTTTATATATCATAATATGATCCCCATTGTAGCAAGAATTAGCACCTATATCACATCCTGTAATTATCATTTCTTTTTTGTGGTAAGAACAATTAGGATCTAGTCTCTTATGACGTTTGATTACTATAATACAATATTGTTGTTTCTATTCACTTAATCTCCAGGATTTATTCCAGGAGATTTATTTATCTACCAGTTGCAAGTTTGCACCCTTCATGTTATTTCAGGTCTGGTAGTTGAAGTGTAAGAAGTTCAGCAGTTTCTGGGGAAAGACACGCACCATGTAGCAAATCCCACTTTCCCAAGGCTACCACATTGGAAGGAAGCTCAACCATGCTACTCAGAGATGCAACATGGAACAGAACTGAGGAATCTGGACGGCAGTGCAACTGAGACTCTGACTTCGACCTAAGTTGAGTAATCTCAGTTGACCACAACCATTACAGCTGTCCCAGCCAAGATCTCAGATACTACAGAGAAGACATAGTCATTGCTGCCCTGCCTTATCTGAATTCCCTAATCTAAAAAAAAAAAAAAAAAAGCATAAGGAACTGAAATGGTTTTTCTTTGGGGTAAGTCATTATATAGCCCTAGATTAATATAACATAGTCTTATTCTGGAGGACCAGATTGTGCTACATCTGATAAATGATAATAACAGTAAAAATAATTACTATTTTTTGATCTCTTACTTTGGTTAAGTAGGGATTTTATACATAAAATCATATATAATTTTTATTATAACCTTCAGAGGTAGGCACTATTATTGACCTGCAGAAACTAAGACTTGGAGAAAAGACTGTAGGAGATGTATCATGAAGGAGAAGTTCCTAGAACTCTCTCCCCATTCTCCTGAAAGAGAAGTAAACAAAGAGACTTATGGTGACAAAAAGACTAAGGCTCACAATTTGTAATATTGAATTTGCGTTTTATAATAATTCCATTGAGAGAAGCCGGAGACTCAATCTGCCACACAACTTCTTAAAATATCAAGATCTAAGTACTTATTTTCTACATGAGTAAACCCTAAACCCTATCCAAGAGCTTTGAGTGTGCTCAGGCGACCCTTAATTTAGAAAAATGAAACATCATGACCTGAAGGAGAGGAAAGAAGTCATAGTCACAAATTGGCAAACTTCAAAAAGACTGCCTAAAAGGATACTGGAAACTTACATTTGAAGGTCAGGTTTTATACAGAAAAACCCATATGATACACAAAGTACTGTTTTTTTTTTTTCCTTGGAAATTAAATATTGAAGATCTATTCAGTCACTGCTATCTTTGGAAAAGCGAAATAAAAAGAAACTTTTTATTGCCTGAGATGTAAAAGTTTAGGTTGTATCATGTGGTCCTGATGATTAGAGAGACAGCGTTCCTCCTCAGAATCTTTCCGTCTCAACAATGGCGCGTCCTGGCACATCCAATTTCAGCTATTTTAGGAACTCAACTCAACTTGTTCTTCTTTTTGAGTTTTGGCACATGCTGATTTCAGGTTAACAGTAGTTGAGAGAGAAACAGAAACTTCAGAAATGGCACAAATGTCACAGAAAGAGACAATTTCTTATAGGATAGAAATCCACAGAAAATATGCTATTGAGGAGCTGTTTTCTTTCTCATCTACTACATGGTCAAGATGTTAACTTCATGTTTCTCCTCTTACACAATAGTAAATCTGCTGAAAATTAAACAGAGTAACTAATCCGAGTCTGAAGTCTATAAAGAAAACCAGGGGAAGGTACTATAGTTAGAAAAGGCTTTTGGAATTTGGAAGAGGGGTGATTTCCCTTCTAATCAGAGGAGGAGTGTTTAGAACAGCCTTTTTAGAGATGAGTCTACTGATGAATTTGGAAACGAGTTAATAAAGTAAGTTATAGGCCATATAAAATTATATGACCCTTGTGGGATTTGTGTGTTTAGGAAAGTTATGACTTAATTGTGGAGAAAAAGATTACCATTTTTAGTGTTTGGATTAAGACAGGATAGAGTTTGAATTCCAAGTCTATAATATTTTTAGAAATGTTTTTTTTTAATTTATTTTGAGAGAGAGCAAGCACAAGCAAGGGAGGGGCAGAGAGAGAAGGAGAGAGATTCCCAAGCCAGTTCCATGCTCAGGGTGGTACCTCGTGTGGGGCTCGATCTCATGACTGAGAGAGGAAGACCCTTTAATGATGACCTGAGCTGAAATCAGGATGGAGCCATCCAGGTGACCCCTAAGTCTTTCATAATTTTGATCTGTGGCTTATCCCTCTAGGCTAATATTTTCCCTTTTATCCTAAAAGTAATAATCTCCAAGTGTCTAATTAATTAATGACTGTTTCTAAATATAATCAATAACTTAGATTATAAAATAAAATTTATCCAGGGGCACCTGGGCGGCTCAGTCGGTGAAGCGTCCAACTTTGTCTCAGGTCATGAACTCATGGTTCCCGGGTTTGAGCCCCGCATTGGACTCTGTGCTGACTGCACAGGCTCAGTGCAGCTCAGAGACTGGAGTCTGCTTTTAATTCTGTGTCTCCCTCTTTCTCTGCCCTTCCCCCACTTGTGCTCTGTCTCTCTCTCAAAAATAAATAACATTAAAAAATTAAAAAATAAAATAAAAAATAAAATTTATCCAAAATGAAGGACTGAAGATATGATTTCACTGATTGAAATAAACTGTCATATTTGAACCATAATAGTTCAGGTATTTAGGCATTATGTAATTGTTTTTATAGATTTACTCGGAAAAACCTCACTTTTTATCATGTCCTTTTTTTTATGTTTATTCATTTTTGAAAGAGAGAGACAGAGCACAAGCAGGGGTGGGGTGGAGAGAGGGGGACACAGAAGCAGAAGCAGGCTCCAGGCTCCGAGCTGTCAGCACAGAGCCCCACACGGGGCTCGAACCCACAAACCACGAGATCATGACCTGAGCCGAAGTCGGACGCCCAACCGACTGAGCCACCCAGGCGCCCCAATATCATTTCCTTAAAGTGACTTCACGTTATGTTCTTCCAGTAACCAATGATGATAGTAGTGTTTTTAGCAGAAAACATCATCTTCAAGCCCTCAGCTATAGCTCTGGGGTGGGAATAGGGGTGCAGATCGGGGCAGAGACAAGTTGTTTAGGATACCTGGAAATGTTCCTACTTTGTGAGCTTTAAGAACTTAATAACACTTTCATTCTTCCCTCTCTATATTCATTTTGAAAAGGTGCCCAAAAAATTCCTTCCAGCAAGCAAACAACAGCGTCCAGAAAACCAGGTTTTGTCCTGCACTAGAAGGCGGTATTCAAACAGGGGGCCCAGCTATTCAGTAGGAAACTCATGCCAGCTAATTCAGACTTTCACTCGAAGATTGAATATGACCAGCGCTGCTTCCAGCACCTGTAGCAGATGGTCAGCGGAGCCGACACTGCCCCAGTCAGCACATCTCCGTCTTTAAATCCCCATGTACAAGTCACAGATGGCAGGGGGAGTGTCACTCTGTGGGTCATGGGCTCTGAAAACAGACCTCAGCCCACCTGAGACACACTGCTAAAGACATGCCTGCCTCGACTGAAAATGAGCCAAATCCAGGCTCTGCCCTGGGGTAATCAGAGCACTGGACAAAAACCAGTGCAAACGCTAAGTGTGTATCTGCAGAGTGAGGGCTTATATGCACCCAGTATATTTAAATCTCGACTACAACACACAGAAAAATCATTAACAGAAACAAAAAGCTAATTTTTTTTTTCAATTTCTTCTTCCTCTCTTTGAATCCAGTAGGAAGAACGTCTTATAGGTGAAACGGAAACAAATGTTTTCTCACCCTCCCCTCCTCCAAACCCCTTGACTTTAATGAAAGGTTACCACAGGATGGAAAGGTCCTGTAAGCCTGTTTTGTTTGCTCAGGCAACAGTTATTAGAATTGGCCACCACTGTTGAAAAATCATGAAGTATCCATCTACACATCTATTTTGCTTGTATACCTTAGAAAAATAAAGACCATTTCATCTTAGCTCGTTGGAATATCTGGCCATGACCTCAGTGGAGATGTGTGTGTCACTAGCGTGCTAAGAAGACAGATGCCAGACTTCTCCTGCTGCCTTACACCTGGGCTGCATCACTCACGGATGTCACATGCCTGGTCCCTAGTTTGGAACATTTGAAACACTTGTTCTCAAACTCTAAAGTGTCTCATATCACCCAGAGGGCTTGTTGAACAGATTGTTCCATCCCATTCCCAGAGTTTCTGATTCTATAGTGTCTTGAGGCTCAAAAATATGCATTTCTAAAAAGTTTCCAGATGATACTGATGATGCTGTTCTGGAGATTGTAACTGAGAACTATTCCTCTAGAACTAAAGTCAATCAACAAATATTTGTAGTATGTTCTTAATCCAATATCGCGTTCTATGGCACTTATGAGAAGAAGTTCCCTCAAGTAACATGAACTCCATTCATGGGTGTATTAATTTGCTATGGCTGTTATAACAAAAGATCACACACAGAGTGACTCAAATGACAGAAATTTTTAGTTTTCATTTTGTTTAAGTTTATATATTTACTTTGAGAAAGAGAACAAGCTGGGGGATGGGGCAGAGAGAGAGGAGTACAGGGGATCTGAACTGGACTTCGTACTGACAGCAGAGTCCGATGTGGGGCTTGAGCTCACAAACCGTGAGATTATGACCTGAGCTGAAGTCAGATACCTAACCAACTGAGCCACCCAGGCGCCCCAACGAAAAGTTATTTTTTAACAGTTCAGAGGCAGGAAGTTGAAGATCAAGGTGCCAGTAGGGTTGCGTTCTTCTGAGGTCTCTCTCCTTGGCTCAAAGATGGCAGCCTTCATGCGGCCTCTTCACATGGTCTTCCCTGTGGGAGCATCTCCCTGTGTTGCCCTGGGGTTCCATCCAGAGCATACCAAAGGTGTTGCTGAATGTTCTTGGTCTTATCACAAGAAAAAAATCAAAGACAGATGTGCAACACAGTGGACTAGTGAAACAAGTGGGATAGTTTATTTTAGTTCATTTATTTTTTTTTATTTTTATTTTTTGATTTTTATTTTTGAGGGAGAGACCAAGAGCTCGCAAGCAGGTGAGGTAGGAACAGAGACAGAGACAGTGAGAGAGAGAGAGAGATGGGGGTGGAGGGAAGACAAGTGTGAAAGTTTATTAAAGCAAAAGAATACTCTAGAGATTTGGGAGTGAGTGAACTTGAGAGACAGAGAGTGAGCGAGCGAGCTGTGCACCATAGGAGTTGAGTTCCTAACTTTTATTGACAGTTGTTAACTAGAAGGTGAATATTTATTGCTTGAAGTGGAGATGCAAAGTTTCATGCTTTTTCCTCCTTATTTGGTCAGGGATTTCCTGTCACGGCACCCACCATTTGGGGCCTGTATAATTTGATTTGGCTTTTTGTAGAGTGTTGGCAGGACAGACCTCTGACTTTCCAGATAGCTGGTCATAACATCCTCCTTGTTGTTGACCTCCAGGTGTCCTGTTAGAAACTAACCAACTGCCACTCTAATACCAATGTCTTCCTCTTTTTATAAGGATACCGGTCGTAAAGGCCTTGGGCTCCACCATAATGTCTTCATTTTCACTTAGTCACATATTTAAAGACCTTATCTGTAAATATAGTTATGGTCACTATATTAGTCAGGGTTCTCCAGAGAAACAGAACTAAGGGGATAAAGAGAGGGAGGGAGAGAGAAAGAGACATCATGAAGGATTTTATAGAAAGTGATTATGGAGGCTGAGAAGTCACATGATCTGCCAGCTGCAAGCTTGAAACTCAGGAAAGCTGATGGTGTAATTTAGTCCAGGTTCTAAGGCAAAAGAACCAGGGAGCTGATGTTCAAGGGCAGGAGAAGATGGATGTCACAGCTCAATCAAAGAGCAAATTCATTTTTTGTCTGCCTTTTTGTTCTATTCAGACCTCAATAGATTGGATGATGCCTTAGTGCTTTGGTGAGGGAGATTTTCTTTAGTCTACTGACTCAAATGCTAATCTCTTCTAGAAACACCTTCACAGACTCCTCCAAGAGTAATGTTTTACTACCTGTTTGGGCATCCTTTAGGCCAGTCAAGTGACACATAAAATTAACCATCACAATTATATTTGGAAGTGCTGGGTATTGGGACTTCCACATATGAATCTGTTAGGGACACAACTCAGCTCACAAGTGAGGTAAAACAAATCACATGAAGTAGAAACTTATAAAACTTCTCATACAAACTTTAGGCTGTCTTAGCCTTATCCTCAGAGGAACTTGAAATTCTATCTAGGCCACTATCTAGTGTTTGAAAAACATTATCACAAGCTTGCAGTCAGTGTTTCTGAATCCTGTGGCTAAATTTCCTCTTAGAGAATCCTTCCTTTCTTTTCTGTGTCTGGAACTATTCCTATCCACATGATATATTTGTGGGTTTTAAATTGGTCCAGCTGCACTTAATGGGATAGTTGCCCACAATTTCATTAGGACAGATAAATATAAAGAAAAAAATCAGTATAAATTCCACCATCCATATGTCTCTACCATTAATTTTTGGTGAACATTCTTTAAAACTTTAATAACACTTTGTTCATGGGGCACCTAGTGGCTCAGTTAGTTAAGGGTCCAACTTCGGCTCAGGTCAAGATCTCATGGCTCATGAGTTTGAGCCCCCCATCGGACTCTGCATTGACAGCTTGGAGACTGGAGTCTGCTTTGTATTCTGTGTTCCCCCCTCTCTCTGCCCCTCCCCCCACTCAAAAATAAATAAACATTATTATTTTCTTTTAATTTCCTCATGAATTCCTCTCTCTCCCCCTCCTACCCTTCCCCCTTTTACTCCCCCTCCTTCTCCCTCCTCCTCCTTGCCCTTCTCCTCCTTTCCCTCCTCCTCTTCCTCCTCCTCCCCCTCCTCCTCCTCCTTCTTTTTCTTCTTCTTCTTCTTCTTCTTCTTCTTCTTCTCCTTCTCCTTCTCCTCCTCCTCCTCCCCTTTCTTCTCTTCCTCCTCCTCCTCCTCTTCCTTCCCCTTCCTCTCCTTCTCCTCCTCCTCCTCCTCCTCCTTCTTCTTCTTCATCTTCATCTTTGTCTTCGTCTTCGTCTTCTTCTTCTTCTCCTCTCTATACTATATATACATAGTCTAATTTTGGTTGTGTATGCTATTTTCTTACTTATTTTTTCCAAAGCAAAAATGTAACTACAACACAGATATTTTAATTTAACTTGATTTTTCTCAGTGCATTAAAGGGGTTAAGACCCTGGACTCTGGAATCAAAGACCTTGGATTAGAAGCCTGGAGTCTAGAAGCAGTATAATTTTGGTGATAAAATAGTCTTACTTTTTACTGTTGTTAGGATTAAACAAGTTATAGTAAGTAAAGTCCTTAGAACCATGACTATTGTATAGTAAGTATCATGTAAATATTAGGTATTATTATAATTATTATATGAATATCTATTTATCTAAATATGTTTTAATAGTTGAGTAGTGTTTGTTTTTTTTTTAAGTTTTATTATTTCTTTATTTTGAGAGAAAGAGTGTGAGTGGGAGAGGGGCAGTGAGAGACAGAGAGAGAGAATCCCAAGCAGGCTCCACACCAGCAGTGGGGAGCCCAACACAGGGCTTGAACCTATGAACTGTGAGATCATGACCTGCACCGAAACCAAAAGTTGGATGCTTAACCAACTGAGCTAACTAGGCACCCCTAGTATTTATTAATATGGTCATATGTTACTTTATTTAATTACTTGTATATCAAGCATATTGATATACTTTTTGTTGTTATATTGAAACTGGTTGCAAACATGTTCAGTCATTTATGAATTATAAAGATGAAGAGTTTTGAACAATTATTATATTATTTTCTCAAGTAAATTCTTAGACGTGGTAAATATTGATCAAATAATATGCATATTATTTCTTTTCAATAACCACACTGGTATTTGAACATGTTATAATAATTTTATTCCAAGATAAATTTAATAATAGAGTAATTTACTTAGAATTTTTACTTATTTATTTTTGTTTCAAAGCATGATATTATATGCACTATGTCAAAATGCCACTTGAATTATACTACGAGTACACACACATACACACATATTCACATATGCTTTCACAAAACATTTTATAAATTAAACACCCGGGTTAGTAGTTTATATGATTGTTTTAGATATTTTAAAGACAGCTTGTTGTTGGGTGGATTAAAAATAGAATAACAAAATACTTACCTGGCAGGGGAGATACCATGATCACGAAGGTGGTTTTCCCAGGGCGAGGCTTATCCACTGCACTCCGGATGTGCTGACCCCTGCGATTTCCCCAAATGTGGGAAACTCGACTGCATAATTTGTGGTAGTGGGGGACTGCGTTCGCGCTTTCCCCTGGAAAAACAAAATAGAACAACAAAAAAAGAATACATAGATGACGTTTTTAAAATACAATAAATATAAAAAGAAAGAGTAAGGCACTTAAATGTATAACTTAAAATATCTGTGTCAATTGTAAGAATATAACGGCATGTCAACAAATAAGAAATGTGACTAAGATTAAATCATGCCCTTTCGTGGTTAAGAAAAGCATGATGATACCAAAAGAAAAGCAAGGAAGAGCTCATAGAAACATAATTGATTTAAATACAGAGGGGCGCTTGGCGGCTCAGTGGGTTAAGTTTCAGACTTGATTTCTGCTCAGGTCATGATCTCACAGTTTGTGAGTTTCAGCCCAGTGCCGAGCTCTTCTGCACTAACAGTGGGGGAGCCTGTTTGGGATTCTTTCTCTCCATCTCTCACTGCCCCTCCCCTGCTTATGCTCTCTCTCTCTCAAGATAAACTTTAAAGTAATAATAAAATAAAATAAAATCACATAAAATAAAATACAAAATAAAATAAAATGTAAAATAAAGGAATATTTTATGTTTGCTAGTATTCAATAAAATATTATATCTCACTTATGGGATTAGTAAATATATTAAAAGTACAATAACAGATGCTCTATTATACTTTGTATGGAGTCTAAGTTGTTATAAAGCATTTAGCAAAATATAATTTGGGAGAGTATGTAAGAAAAACTGTTAAACAATGAACGTAACCTTTCCTTCCACTTGTAAAGAGATATTTCAAAAATTATTCTGAAATTCTCAGAGTTTTTTATAATTTTATTGTATAATGTGCTTTGTATTTTATTATGAATTACTTATATAATGTTTACAAAATAAAAGAAACATATAGAAAGTAATTTTATTAAAATTGCACAAGAAGGGGCGCCTGGGTGGCTCAGTCGGTTAAGCGGCCGACTTCGGCTCAGGTCATGATCTCGCGGTTCGTGAGTTCAAGCCCTGCGTCAGGATATGTGCTGACCGCTCAGAGCCTGGAGCCTGTTTCAGATTCTGTGTCTCCCTCTCTCTCTCTCTGACCCTCCCCCATTCATGCTCTGTCTCTCTCTGTCTCAAAAATAAATAAACCTTAAAAAAAAATTTAAAAAAAAATTGCACAAGAAATCTGGAAAATGTAAAAGCATACACGTAGTGTTTCAAAATAAAAATAAACTATATGCTTGGGGGAAAAAAAGCCTGGATGAAAACGCATAAAAATAGTGTGTATGCTGGTTGCCTCCTGCTAAGAAAAATAATAATTGTTACAGGAAAATAATTATGACCAAGTTTAGAAGTAATAGAAGCGTTTCTTCCTCCCAAGTTTTTTGTTTCCTGTTTCGGAACAGGTTCTGATGAAAAGAAAACCTACCGGTGATACATTGTAGTAAGACACCAGAAGGTGGTTCTGGGGTTTTTATTGGTTTGTTTGCTTGTTTATTATTTTCCATTATGGATAACGATAAGAAGCTACTGAGGAAGAATTGCTGGCCTCCTTTCCATGAGATACTGCAAACTTGATGTTTGTAGGGCCCTTTGTTTAATTTTCACTGTGTACCACTTCTGTTTCTTCACCTGAACTATGTTTCTTGAAGGCTGAGATGAATGGAGGTTAAAATTCGCCTGGGCGGCTCAGTCGGTTAAGCATCAGACTCTTGATTTGGGCTCAGGTTGTGGTCTCAGGGTTTGTGAGTTCCAGTGCTGCCTGGGGCTCTGTGCTGACAGTGCAGAACCTGCTTGGGATTCAATCTCTCTCCCTCTCTCTCTGCCCCTCCTCGGCTCGCTCTTGCTCTTTCTCTCTCAAAATAATTAATAAACTTGAAAAAAAAAAAAAGAACTGCATGGTTGATAATATCATCATTAATCAACCAATTTTACATAACCCCCATTTAAAAAATAGAACCCTTTAAAAATTAGCAGTGTTAGTTCAAATATTAAAAATAGAGCATTAGAAGAGTGGCACCTGGGTGGTTTACTTGGTTGAACGCACGACTTTTAATTTCAACTCAGGCCATGATCTCACGGTTCATGAGTTTGAACCCCTGCATCAGGCTCTGTGCTCACAGCTTGAAGCCTGCTTGGGATTCTCTCTCTCCCTTTCTCTCTCTCTCTCCCCTGTGTACTCTCTCTCTGGCTCTCTCTCTCTCTCTCTCTGAAAAATAAATAAACATTAAAAAAATTTACTCTGATCTACACAGTAGTAAGAAGGAAATGCCAACACTTTCCCCAGTTCTCACCAATTATGTCATCTTCTTTTTGGTCCTACACATCGATGATGATGATGATGATGATGATGTTGATTTTGCATTGTCTTAGGTGTTTACCATGGGATTTGGTCCATAATTCATAGACAAACATGTGTTATCCATGCTTAACAAGTGCCTAAGATTTGAATCTCTGAAGAAATCACAATAGCTAACCTCAGCTGTCCTTTTGGGACTGGAAACAATTTTATTGAAGTCCACAATTGCCTTTCTGTGCATATAAAGGAAAATAAAATGATGCATCTCTTTTGGTCATTTGAGATTATAAATATTCGTTTAAGAAAAGCTATTTACAGTGTGTGTGCATGTGATGGGGAAATACTAGTTTTTGACTGAACCGTAGACTAATATACATATACAATTTTGTGTTCCAATCAAATAAATATCTAGAGAAAGCATATGCCTAAAAGCCAAATTGAATCATATAGATAGTAAATACTAGGTACTCTGTAAAAAGCATAAACTGTTACAAACTAGAGTACTTAAGGTTTATCTTAAGAAGAAGATAAAATTGAAAGATATGTGCAGTCAGGATTGATATAGGTGAATGAAAAAAAAATATATATATATATTTCCTGTGGAAACCAATTCTTCAAATATACACCAGGTATTAAAATTGGTGCATTTATATATATTCTCTTCTAACAACTCTGCAAGGTGCTCATTATTATTCCATTTCATGCAAGGAAGTTAAATTTCAGTGCAGTTACCTGGCTTTCTCAATTCATAGAGCTATGAAGTTTTAGACCTGGAATTCAAATATCATTCTGACACAAAAACCATAATATAGGAATTGAAGCTTAGGATTTAGGCATCTCAGTTGTGACCAAAATAGTAGTGTATACCTATAAAATATAGTAAGTCCCTAAACAATGGAAGTGGCAAAGGGGAAGAAGAGAAACATTATATGTGATACCCAAGGAAGTGATACTTATTTTTTCCTCAGAAAGCTCAGTTTTCAGTACAGAGAACCATCTGTTTGTTCAATCTCAGTAGAAAATTAAACAAGCACACAAGTGAGAAAAATCTACAAAATTTTTCTCTTAAATATTCTCATTAATAACTCCTCATGTAATCCATCAGAAAGATTTTCATATTCTATTTACAAAATATAGTTTTCTCTCATCATATGGGTCAAAAGTACCCTTGAAACACAAAGTGGAATAGTTAAATGCTGTGTCATGAGGGCTTCTCTTCCATTCTCCCTTTTAAAAGAAGGGGACAATAATTGCCATCCCAACCTATTCAAAGACCCCAACCAATTTTGCTAGCAAAAGACCCTAAAATATCCATATAACCATTATTCTGGAAACATCACACCTCTGGTAGTTGGGATTTATGTACTCCCAGCCTTAGACTTTTAGGTTTAATCTCTTTCAATGTATTTTATCCTATCAAACCTATTTCTAATGTGTGAGCCTTTCTATGTCTTTCAGACTCAGTTGCTTTCTTTTCTTTCTTTCTTTCTTTCTTTCTTTCTTTCTTTCTTTCTTTCTTTCTTTTGTTTATTCATTTATTTTGAGAGAGAAAGAAAATGAAGGGGCAGAGAGAGGGGGAGAGAGAGAATCCCAAGCAGGCTCCACCCTGTCAGCACAGAGCCTGACATGGGGCTTGAACCCATGAACCACGAGATCATGACCTGACCCAAAATCAAGAGTCAGATGCTTCACCGAATGAGCCCCGCGGGCATCCCAGCTCAGTTACTTTCTTTACTGATTCTTGCAAGTGCTTAGAAGATATTTTTACAGTTTATTAATGTAGGAAAGATTATAGCCACAATGAACAAACTATTTTAAGAACTAAACATGAGATTGATTCTAATGGGGAGGATAGCAGCACTCTGTGTGCAGAGCTGTCTACATAGTTTCCCCCAAACATGTACACAACTAGATGTTTTGATGACCATAAACTGGGCAGTTTGAACAACAAAAATTTATTCTTTCATAGATAGAGACTGGAAATCTGAGATCAGGGTTCCAGTGGGCTTGGTTTCTGGTGAAAGCCTTCATCCTGGCTTATAGATGACCACCTTCTCATTGTGTCCTCACACACCTTGTGTGCACATGGAAAGACAGTCAGTCCTGATCTCTATTCCTCTTCTCATAATCTCCAGTCCTATGGGATTATGGTTCCACCCTTATGACCTCATTTAACCTTATTACCTCCACAAAGGCCCTATCCTCAAGTATAGTCACATTGCGGGTTAGAGCTGCAGCATATGAACTTTGCGAGACACAAACATTTTGTCCAGGACATTTCTCCCCTGGCTCACCAAAATTCATACCCTCACATGCAAAATGCATTATTCTTGTCCCAACAGCTCCAAAGTGTTAACTCATTCCAGCATCAACTCTAATTTTTAAAAAAAATATTTATTTATCTTTAAGAGAGAGAGGCAGAGAGTGCGTGAGTAGGGGAGGGGCAGAGAAAGAGGGAGACACAGAATGCGAAGCAAACTCTAGGCTCTGAGCTGTCAGCACAGACCCGAACGTGGGGCTCCAACCCATGAACCACGAGATCATGACTTCAGCTGAAGTCAGATGCTCAACTGACTGAGCCACCCACATGCCCCACGTCAACTCTAAATTTTACACTCTGAAGTCTCATCTAAAAAATGTCCTCTAAATGAGATATGCAAGAGACTCATGATCTGATTCACCTGAGGCAAAATTCCTATATAGCTGTGAAACCAGAGAAGTTGTGAGCTTCTATGATACAATGGTAGGACGGGAAAAGCATTGGCATTCTCATTTCAACAGGGAGAAACTGGAAAGAAAACAAAGGTGACCTGTCTCCAACAAATCCAAACATGAGTAAGGCAAATTCCATTAGATTTTAAGGCTGGAGAATAATCCTCTTTGGTTTGGCCACTAGCACTCTAGGCAAACCGACTGGAGGAGTAATGTCACTCTCTCAGCTCCGCAGCATTTCTGTGACACTTCCGCGGTCCATGAGGGTCCTGCTCATGCAGTGGCCTGTGAAGGCAGCCTTTCTCTGTGACACTGGACTGGATCTTCCCAGGCCACGGAAACAGGTGGCCCCAGCCCTGGATACTGAGGAAGAAATAGCACTGGCCCTGGGTCTGTGGTGGAATTGGTAGTCCTGATGATCCCTGAGTTGACTTTAGGGTTGGGTCCTCAACCCATACATTTTTGGGGAAAACAAACATTCAGTCCATAAAACCTGAAAATTCAAATTCATTATAGCATGTTTTCAACAGACATTGTGAATTTTGGACAACGGTTATTTCAAATTTGTTACAGGAAAAATCCAGAGGGTCAGAGTTCAGAGCGCCAGAGGTAGCAATATATCTATATCTGGATATCTATGTATTTTTCATTTCCTTCCATGTCCATCACTCGTTGGGACTTACAAGACAGCCTCCAGACTTGTCTCTTCAATATTTACACTTATCAGTGCCTTATCATTTAACTTATAAAGATACTGTGACATTCTTCACAAGTAATAACCTCAACATGATCTAGCTACTAACCTGCTCGTTCTTGAGGTCCCACTTTCTGCTGGCCCAAGTGGCCCTCTTACTTGAGGTATTCACTCAGTCACAAAGTGATTCTGTAAGCTTGCCTTTCCCTCTTCGTTTCCCTTTACTGCAAGGACTATTTTCTTTACTCTACATGGTTGATTCCCCCTCTGCATTCAGTTTTCAGAGTTCCCATTCCAGAAGCACATATCAGGATTGCCACCCTCCATGCCCCCATTCCCCCAACATAATATGCTCCACTCTTGACCTGCTTTTTTCTGTGTCTGCAATTTTATGCCATCATTTTTCTCCCATATTTAAGTGAGTATAACTACCACTTCTGTTTTACTAACTGCTTTAATACAAGTGCTTATCACAGAAAGGTTGGTACATAATACATAGTCAATAAATATTTGATAAAAAATTTAAGAAGGCACGGACTGATTACATATTGAACAGGTGGGTTTCTAAGGCATTTGGTTGTTAATAGATGTAGTGGGAAAAAAGCAACTTTAAAAACAAAAACAAAAACACTAAAGAGATTAAGATCCAAATGAATATGTCCATTGTTAGGGTTAATTGTGAAATTTAATGGGCTAAAACTTAAGATTCCTCTTGGAAATGTTTAGCAGATGGGTTTAGATAAAGTAATGTAAGTTCTGAAGGTGTTTCTTCCTTTTTTTTTTTTTCTTTTTGGTAATGCAAATGATGACTTAAGTTTTCAAAGATGGCTATCTGAATAAACACATGGCCCACCACTGCCTAGATAAAAGGTCAGGCCACCTCTGTCCACTGAGGTTCCTTTGTTTTAGAGATCCTGGTTAATTTTGATAACTGACCCTTTGGGCCATTTGTGTTTTTGTTGTTGTTGCTGTTCTTGTTGTTGTTGTTGTTGTTGTTTTACCTCCCATGCTTTAAATCCCTGCCAAGAAACCTGGCAATAAAATCCTCAAACCCCATAAAGTCAGAATTCCAAGTCTTTACTCTTTTTTCTCTTTCTGTTTACCTGTGACATCCTGTATGACCCCAGGTATAAATTCCAGGATTTGTAAGTAATAAACCTTTTTTTTTTTTCTTTCAGTTTCCTGATGGTTATTTCTGAGGGTATCTTGCAATCATAATAAGAACCACAAGGAGGGCAGGTGCCTGGCTGACTGAGTTGGTAGAGTATGTGACTCTTGATCTGGGATAGTGAGTTTAAGCTCTATGTTGGGTGTTGAGATTACTTAAAAATAAATGAATAATAAAAGAACAGCTGATTCTCAAAACCTTACAGTTATGTTTTAAAGACAAAGCCACAAGGACAGTTCTCGCTATAAAAATGATTATCAATAGGCTGAGAATGGGGTGCCTGGGTGGTTCAGTGGGTTGAACAAGCGACTTTTGATTTTGGCTCAGGTCATCCTCTGGTTGTGGAACTGAGCCCCATGTGGGGCTCTGTGCTGAGAGTGGAGGCTGCTGAAGATTTTCTCCCTCTCTCTGTCTTTCTCTTTCTCTCTCCCTCTCCCTTTGCCCCTCTTCTCTGCTTGCGAGCTCTCTCTCTCAAAAAAAATTGAGAACACCACAAAAGAGGAAGATAAAGTGGATTTGAGGATTTTCAAACATGATTTATCAACAATATCAGCTTTAAAGAATATTATCTACTAATTACAAGCATTCATTGCCTATCAGGCAAATAGTCAAATAGTTTAAACATATGATGCCATCTCATAATGATAGCCTTGTGATTGGTTTCATAGTTCTTCTGTGGATAAGACAGTTGAAAGTCACTGAGATAAAATTTCTTTCTTAGGTCCTAGATCTGGAAACAGTAAAGGTTCCTGAGAGTTGGGTCCTTCTGACAACAACTGTTTTAGCATTTAGCTCTATGCTATCATTGCTGGGGGTAAGGGATTAAATAACAAAATACCCTAAACGCTGGAAGCATTACTTTGAAATATTAAAAAAAAACAAAAACAAAAAAAAAAACTAGCAATAAAAGTTCAGAATTTTAAAAGTACTGTCAAGTTATCTTAGGTGATCCTCATAGCAATTCTGTTGGATATATGGGAATCGTGACAATGAAAAAGCCTTAATTGGGATTCTGACTTTTTGATTCCAATTCTCCCACCTACCACCACTGACAGTTCTAAAAGATGATATATTTTTAATGAAATTGGATTTGGAGCACTGTCATTTCCTATTTACCTGAAATGTACCAATATAAAAATATGAGTATTCATTTGATGGGAAGAGTGGTGCCAGAACATTCCTGCACATCAGAATCACCATGGGAACATAAAAAATATTGATATCCATGATCCCTACCTTAAGCAATTCTATAAGAAATTTTGAAATATGGCACAAATCAGAATACAAAAATAAATGCAAACTTTCAGTTTCACCCAATCTTTAAGAACTAATGACAAATTTGTGAAAAACTAATTTGAAGTACTCTGTCAAATACTTGCCATTTGGCAATCTACTTAAGAACAATGACCAATAAAGAACTTATTTCTGTGTATGTTTATATATATATATATAATCTCTTTCTTTCTCATATTGGATATGATTTCCCTTATGCTGAGGCCAAATTTTGTCTTTATTGTCTATTTTACCATTGAGTTATATCATTGGAAATGTAGTGATAACAGGATATAGAATAGATATTTATATTCCTTTTAATTAAAGATATAGGAGATTCATAAAGATTCAAATTGTATGTACCAGTGTAGGAACTAATTGTTGAACACATTACAGGTTAAACACTGCAACAGATGCTAGAAATACAAAGTCAAATAATATGTGATCCACATCCTTAAGAGTCTTAAATATAATGAGAACAAAATTCCATTTAATTGTAGAGGGTAATATTAAAGAAGTCTACACAGGGTACTCTTGGAGCAAAATATAAGCTAGGGTTAGGAAAGGAGGCTGGTATCTGAGTCAGAAGAAATCATGGGCTTAAACATGAAAGTCATACAACTAGCTATTGGTAAATAAAGATTAGTAGTCACTCCTTAGGAATTTACTTCCAAGATTTCTTATTTATTTGAATGGATACAGGAGTGGGCTGCGGTAGCTTACATGATAAAATTAGAAAACAGCACTTGAGGTGAAAGAGGAGAAGGAAATCCTCAAAGAACATTTTAAGATAAAAGAGACAGGTTTTGTGATATATAAGAGGATGACAATGAGGGAAAAGAAAAAAAATGAATCTGAAAAACCAAGCCAGATAAGTGAGAAAAATCTCTGTTCTCATAGAACTTGGGTGGAGTATTGGATATTGGGGAGAAACTGTTTCTTCAATGTCATCACTTAAGAAATCCATATGTATGATCCAAGTAGATTACAAAAATTACACCGAAGCCGTGTTATTTTATTTTTAATCGCTGACCTCACCTATTGTTGCTACTGACAAAGCACCAATAAAAACACCCTGGTTCCCTACCCAGGTTCTAAACTAATTGATAGATAAAAAAAGGAAGGGTAGATGAGGTCACAATATCCAACAATAAATAGAGCAGTATGTCATTGGAGTATGAGAGCCTAAAAGCACTTCCGGAATCTGGATCTCAGGACAAGACAGCTTCACCCACCCAATGGCAGGATGAACAGGAAAATTCCCCTTATGTGGTACCTTCTTCCCAATAGGAAAAATGTGGAAATGAATTGGTCATTTATAGCCCCCCCACCCCGAGTATATGAATTAGATAAATCACTACCCGCTCTGAGATGCAGAGAGAGGCTAGGGGCAGAATCAGTGAAAATTCTCTCTAATCCAGAGACTATGTCCTACATTTCCATGATATCTCTGACTTTTTGCTTATTACTTTTGTCTACAAAGAATAACATACTCACCTAAAATATGATCATCATTAAAGATGTTGATTTTCCCATTGCATACAAGTTCTGGTGGAAGGTAGTTTCAGTGTATTCACTTCAATTGCTCAATAATGAAGGAGTTTAAATTCTTGCAGTTTTCTTGGGTTAACTCTCCAGAGTTAACATTGTTCCAATAAAGCTGCTTCTGCTCCTGTCTTCATAAGACAGCATCCCCTGTCCCAAAGCGGTCTTGTATTTATGTTTATCTATGTTTGTTTTAATTAAGTTATAATCTTTCCCAGAAGCCCCATATAAGGTATCTTTCGATGTCTCCATGACTAGAATTTGGCCATTTTATCAACCCTAAACTAATAACAGATAAAGGCGAGTGGAATTAAACTCTGAAAGCCATCAGAATTTATTCCCTGGAGCTGTTGGAGAAAACCATCATTCCTGAACTCATTGTTGCTCTCTGCATATGTGAAAAGAGGAAAGAAAATCACAGATACTTTGGCAGGAAGTTAAGAATTGAATAGTGTTTATCAAATCACCCTTTGCTTCTCCCCCCTCCCCATTTATTTGCCTTCTTAAAATGCAGATTTAGGTTTTTGGAATAAATGCAATATTATTAATGTATGAATAGAGCGAAATGCTGAAGTCTGCAAATATCATTTCATGCAAATGCAAAGCATTCATATCATTCAACTTTAGGTTATGTTACATTATTCTAACATAAATGAAAACTGAAACAGTATCAAAATCAATTTAACCAACTAATCAAATAGAATCTCTTAGAAAAGTAGTGTTGCCTACACAATTGAATTCTTTAATCATTTTATCCTTTATGAACATCCTTTATCCTTTTCTTTTTCTTCAGGCAGTCTTGTAAAACAATCATCTAATATAAAGTAAAATCTTCTTTGTACTGTATCAAAATGAAGATCGATATCTGGAATTCTGTATTTTCTACATAAGCAACTAGAGGAAGTTTCCACATACATTATAGTAAAATGTGGCACAACTCAATATTAATTAACATGGCACCACATTATGACTGATTAAAATATTTGATCAAGGAACAATATAGTAGCTGCCTTCATCCTTCAAGTGTAAATATAAAAAAAAAAGAAATTACCTTTTGATTAAAAAAAAAAAGAAAAAGCCTTTGCAGAACGTATTTAATTGGTGTGCTTTAAACAGGATGTTGCAAATGTTCAGCATACCATGCGGTTAGGTGATTACCACAGTTCTGTGATTCTTAATTACCCATATGAAGGCCAAATGAATCAGTAGTCAAATGGGGGCAATTATCGCATTTACAGAAGAACATGACTCTCTGGTTGGAGTTTTCTGCAAGCCTCATTTGCTATTACAAAGTCAGTAGTAGATCATTTCAATACAAATGAGAATTGGATGATGCCATAGAAACTAAATGTCATCGGTTTGGGGGATGGAGACAATATGGTAGAGAGTCACAATTTCCCCCCAAGTTTATTTTGGCAAATTTCTGGGTACAGAAAATGTGGAACTTGAAATTAAAATAAAAACAATTTCCTTCCAAAAGGCTTAGTTATGGGAACTGCAACTCCTGGTACTTATAGAGTATACTAAGATCTATCATTTCATTAAGGCACAAGGAAAGAAGGAAAGTTCAGGAGGGCTGCCAGCGGTAAATCGTCATCTTTGTTGCCTGGCTACGTATGTTGAAAATACAGACATTGAGATTTTTCAGTCTGGAAGAGCTGTAAAAATGCAGCTCACATGTCCCAAATGTCCAGCTGAATAAACTCTCTCCAGCAATTGGCATATGTGCATGCAGTTAAAAATCAAAGAGAAATATAGGCGTTTTCTTCTAATAATTATGCTTTGCTATTAATCAAAAGTAATGACGCTCAGCAGCACTGCTTTAGTAGAGTTATAAAGATTAGAAATGTAATTGACTCACTGATGCCTTGAATGTCCAAAAACTTCTCATGAGTCAGTATATTAAATGTGTAATTATAGGCAGCGATGATTCTTTTTCTGAGACGTGTCCGGCAGTGGTTTGGCTTGCAGAAGCACATAAAAGGACTAGGAATAGCTATATGACTCATGTTTTCAAATGAATGTCTCTTTTCCTATGCAGCAGATGAACTTTCCCAAATAGCCACTAGGACCAGATGCTGTTCGGTTAAACTTACGCTATGAGAAGACCCCACATAATTTGTATGTCAGTAACTCTCAAGGGGATGGATACTTCCTTTCATAATACCCCCCCCCCCCAAAAAGTCCAAACTCAGCTCAAACACAAATACACACACAATGCCACTACCCCCAACACCCCGACTTCCACCAAGAACACATATAATCACACATACATACACACATGTATATTTATTGTCTCTCTCTCTCTAACACACACACACACACACACACACACACACACACACACCGTCAATGAACACACAATTCTTTGAGAAAGCTGGCGACCAGTAAACAAGATTGAAAGGGCATTGAGGCTCTAAGAACAGTAAAGCCATTTGTAGTTTATGTTATCTAGGATCTGAATTTTGGTCAAACCACCCATGTTTATATTAACTTCCTCCTCGCCCCATCTTTATATCTCTGTCTCCTTTTCTTTTTAATTAAACCAAAATAGGATTCTCAAATAAACATTTCAGTGTAATGACCACCTTCTTGTTGTAGATCTAGCCATTTCAGGATTGATGGACTCTATCTTCGTTGCCGTACGATTTATGATTCCAATCGTTGCATAACTCATCCAACCTTAGTAAGATTTCTACAAGAAAAGTAAAATGGAAACATAGTGAGACATTTAGAATTAAGCATATTTATTGATTTAAATATTCTCTCTATAGGAGTAGAACTCAAAAGAAGCATCTATTGTTTTGTACATCTCTTATAATACCCATGATGTATCACTGACACAAATAATGGGTTCATTGAATGACATGGATGCTATAGTGTGTGAATTTAATAACCAATTTTATTATTTCTGCTTTGACAATTTGTTCTTTTTACACTTCTGCATGACATAAAAAAATGGGCTCCTGAGCTTTGCCAGTTATTTACAATGATTACATAAATGTTCTATTTGTTTGGGTTGTAAATAAGTCAATACTAGTCTGAAATAAGTCCAGTTTAGTCCAGGGTAAATACTGAATATTTTAAACTCTCATCCAATTTAGCCCTGACTCAATTTTTTAAGCTTGGGGGAAGAGCAGGAACATAAAAAAAGCTAAAATTTAATGTGACTGGTTTTCTTATCATCCGAGCTGCCAGTGTTGGCACTTAAACAAACTCCTTGGACAATACATGCAAGGACATCATTTGTCGCAGTTATTTTGGTTCTAGCATTGCTTCAGGCTAGTGCCTTGTCATGGTTCTTGTAGTCCCCTCTGACAGTTGGGGTCTCATCCTGTCTTCAGGCTGTCTTCTGGGACACAGTCCTTTCTCTCCCTCTTTATTAACCTTTCTCTCCATATATACTGGTTTCCAAAGGAACAGACATTTGTTTCTCCATCAGTGGCAGCACAGCCGACTCCTAGGGAAACCTACGCTTTACTTGCCCCAGGGAAGAAGGAATTCTATCCTTAGATTTACTGGATGAGAAGTCAGGTATGGCTTTCCCACATCCATCAATCTCTAGGACACCCATGTCGGCTTCTCCAAATACTTTCTTCGAGTGCCTCTCCAGTGAGTTAAAGTGCAATCTTGGGATCCGTTCTTGTCTTTCTTGCCTCCAAAACCTGGAGAGAATTGCAAATACACTGAAAATCTCTGCAATAAATTCCTCTGCTCCTCATTATCTTCAACCAGAACTCTTGTATAGAGTTTTGAAAGATGGATGAATGTTAGCCATGGCAACTTTACAAAGCCCACTGATCACTGGTTCAGCACTACAGTTTCTACTTAATTGCTCTCTTTAGGACCACAGCCCAACTACATTTTGTTAACATCTTTTTATATTAAACTGGTTAAAGTTTGTTGACCATTATAAATTATAGGAATTCTGGTAAGCACTTTACATATGCTATTTAATTTAATAATCATAGCATCCATATGCTGACATTATGATTCTTTTGTAGATGACAAAAACTAAGGATCAGAAATATTATAAATCATTCCAGATCAACCATTTGCAAATGGCGGAGCCAAGATTAGGCCCTTTGTTTCTAAGCCTTAGAAAAAAAAGTTGAAGAGATCTGACATCTTTTGAATACTTCCTGTGAACCAGGCATTGTTCAGTCTTTTACATTTGGTTACCTCACTTACTCTCCCAACAACTAAGTGGAAAATATATTATTCTCCTTTACAGGGAAAACAGAGAGTGATTATATTCACTTTCCAAGGTCATAAAGTAAATAAGCATGCAACCAAAGTGATATTTTTAAAAAATATATAAAACCTGTGCACAATTACATGATTTTGCCTTTTGACAATTATATCTTGTTTACTTCACTGCAAAGTCTGCCTATTGCCTTAAGCTTTTTCGCAATTGACTACTTGTATTAAAGTGGGTAGGCGGAGATTTTCTACGATATGATTCATGCAAAAGCAGCAACATTCATCAGTTTATTCACAGTACCAAGAATTAATTTAAAACTCAATCAGACACTATGAAAACATGTAAACCATCATAAATAAGATTTTGTATACATCCTGATCAGCTCACGATTCCATAGGAGGCAGAGACAATAACATAATTACATTACCCTGCTGAAAGGATGTAATAGAACTTGGAACAATTATGATTATGAGAGCACTGGAACAGGGAACAAGTGGCAATGTGGCTATTTGAGGTGAGCTGAGAACGTATACAGCCTAGACAACAGGACTGAGGTGGGAATGTCAGAAAAGTAATAAGGATGAGAATAGGAAATGGTAAGTAATTTGGTATGACTGTGGCATTGAAACAAGATTATGGTGGCCACAAAGGAAAGAAAAAGTAAATTCCCCCAATATTTGATTTTTTTTCATTCATTTAACTGGTCATCTATTCTTTCAATCATCTCTTTGGCTTATATGTCTGGAGTTCTTGCCAGCTACGAGGGACAAAATGGAACCGTAATGTCTTTGCCACTACTCTCTTGGAAGTGTCATGAATGCTACGAGGACTTAGGAGGCAGAGTCAGAGGGAGATTTTCTACATGTATTGGACTTCACAGAACTGCTTCTTTCAAAGTCTTGGGAGAGGCCCTAGGAATGTGTTCACATGGACAGTTGATTCTAATTAAAAAAAAAAAAAAAATGAACACACTATTTTTTAGAGCAGGTTTACAGAAAACTTCAACAGATAGTACAGAGAGGTCCCATATACGCCATCTGCAACTTCCACCTAAATACAGTTAACCTATTTTTAATGTTTTGCATTAGTGTGGTATATTTGTTATAACTGATAAACCAATACTGATGCATTATAATTACCTGAAACCCATAGTTTACATTAGGGTTTACTCTTTTTGTTGTATAGCTCTATGGGTTTTCACAAATGCGTACCATGTATCCACATGCAGGAACTGTGCAGAGTAGTTTCACAGCATTAAAGATCTTCTGAGCTTCGCATATTCATCCTTCTCTACCTCTCTTCTGAATACTTAGCTACCGATGTTCTTTTTGTCTCTATACTTTTGCCTTTTCAAGAACATGATATGGTTGGAATCATACTGTATATAACATTTAGACTAGTTTCTTTGCACTATGTCTTCAATATCCGCTCACATCTGTTTGTGGCTTGATAGCTCATTTAATTTTATCACTGAATAATATTTCATTATCTGAATGTGCCACAGGTTAACCATTGACTTATTAAAAGACAGCTTGACTGCTTCCAGTAGATGTCCCACAGCTTCACCAGCATTTGATATTATTAGTTTTATATATTTTAGTCATTCTGTTTCATGCACAGTGGTAGCTCATTGTTGTTTCAATTTGTAATTCCTTAATGACTTAGAATGTTGATTCTATTTTTGATTGTTTATTTTTATCATCTGTATATCTTTTTTGGTGTGATATCTATTGATAACATTTGTCCATTTTTAGTTGTTTTTTTTGTTTTCTTGTTGTTGAATTATAAATATTCTTTATATATTTTGGATACCAATCCTTTACTAGATACACGTTTTACAAATATTTTCTCTCAGTATGTGACTTCTCTTTTAATTTCATTAGCAGTATCTTTTTGCAGAGTAGACAAGTTTAATTTTAATTAGTCCTAAGTTATGTTTTTTTTTCTTTCATAGATTGTGCTTTTGGTGTTATACCTAAAAACTTACCATCAAACCCCAAATCCCTTAGATTTTCTCCTATGCTAGATTCCAGAAGGTTTACAGATTTGCATTTTACATTTAGGCTTATGATCCAATTTGAATAATTTATTTTTTTTAAACAGGGTAAGGTTGGCATCCAAATTCATTTTTTAAAATGTAGATGTCTGGTAGTTCCAGCTTGACAAGTGAAAATACTATCTTTATCCATTGAATTGACTTTGCTTCTTTGTAAAAAAAAATCACCAGACCATGTTTGTGTGGGTCTATTTTGGGGTTCTATGTCCAGTTCCATTGATTTATTTGGCTATTATCTTGCCAGTATAGAACTGTCTTGATTAAACAAAATCTTGAAGTCAGGTGATGACAATCCTCCAACTTTGTTCTTCGGTATCGTACTGGCTATTTTGAGTCTTTTGCTATTTCATGTAAACTTTAGTATCAGTTATCTATATCCATAAAATAACTTCCTGGGACTTAGTTCAGGATTACACAAAATCTATAAAATAAAAAGAAAGACATGGCATTCAAATTAACTGCTCCTATCCATAAACATGGAATTCTAAAAAAATGTATTTAGATTTTATCTAATTTCTTCCATCAGTTTTGTAGATTTTGACATGTAGATTTTGTACATAATTTGTTAGCCATAAATGTAAGTATTTGATTTTGATTTTGTCTTTGTTGTTAATGTAAATGGTGCTCTTTTTATAATTGAAAATTCCAATTGTTGATTGTTGGCACATAAGAAATCAATTGACTTGTACACTAAATTTGGATCCTGCAAACTTTCTGTAATAATTTATTTGTTCCATAAGGTTTTATTGATTTTTTGAATTTTCTACATGAACAATTACAGCATCTGTGAACAAAAACAACTTTAATTCTTCTTCCCCAATCTATGTACTTTTTAATTGTTTTGTTTTTCATGCTGCATTTGCTAGGTCTTTTAGTATAATGTTCAATAGGAGTAGTAAGAGGGAAAATTTAACATTGCTCCTAGTATTAGAAGAAAAGCATCTAGTTTCTCATGATTAAAGATGATGTTAGCTGAACATTTTCTGATGATGTTTTTTAATCAAATTGATGAAATTCTTCTCCACTTGTAGGTTGCTGAGAGTTTTTATCCTGAATAGTTTGGTTTTTATCAAATGCTTTTTCTGTATTTATTGTTGTGATCATATATATCTTTTCTTCTTTAGACTGTTGATTGTATAAACTAGTTTTTGCATTTTAATCTGCCTTATATAGACTTATTTGTGAGTTAAATCTTTTTTCACTGAGATTTTCTTACCTATAATAATACTTTCTGTCTTTGAATTTCCTTTGACCAATAGTAGCTATAATTTTCACAGCTTTATTTTATTTTCTGTTGTATGCTCTAATTATTTCTATATTTTTTACAGTTTAAATCTTTCTGTATAGGTATATTTAGATGTCTCTCTTATAAACTACATATTCTTGGTCATGATTTTCCTTTTTCATTTTCCTTTTTTTATTTTATTTATTTATTTATTTTTTTTTTAAATTTTTTTTTTCAACGTTTTTTATTTATTTTTGGGACAGAGAGAAACAGAGCATGAACGGGGGAGGGGCAGAGAGAGAGGGAGACACAGCATCGGAAACAGGCTCCAGGCTCCGAGCCATCAGCCCAGAGCCTGACGCGGGGCTCGAACTCACAGACCGCGAGATCGTGACCTGGCTGAAGTCGGACGCTTAACCGACTGCGCCACCCAGGCGCCCCTCATTTTCCTTTTTTTAATGTTTATTTAATTGAGAGAGAAAGTATGCATGTGCACGGGTGGGGGAGGGGTAGAAAGAGAAAGAGAGACAGAGAGAGAGAGAGAGAGAGAGAGAGAGGGAGAATCCCAAGTAGGCTCCACGCTGTCAGCACAGAGCCCCGCTTGGGGCTTGAGATCATCACAAACCATGAGATCATGATGTGAACCGAAATCAAGAGTCAGATGCTCAACCTACTGAGCCACCCAGGTACCCCTTCTTTTGCATTTTCAAATTCCATTTTACACTAGGTCCCTTAGTCCATTTGATATACTATTTATGATTTATATGCTGTCTTTTATTATAACCTGTTCTCATTGCCTCCCCCCCCCCATTCTTTTACTTTCCTGCCTTCTTTTGGATTGCTTAAATCTTACTTTTCTTGGTGTCATTAACTTGTATTAATTTGGTTTATAAAATCCTTCTCTTTCAGTAATTAGTTATATGGTGGCTTTGAAAGTCTACAAATTATTTGATAATCCTGTCTTCAAGAAATTTGGTCTGTGGGTACTGGCATTAGTACGTAACTTGCTTACAATCAATAGAATGCAGCCCACATGACATTGTGTGACTTTTGAGGCTAGAGTGACAGGCCATGCAGCTTCTTCCTGATTATTTTGGGATGTTTGCAATTAGGGGAGTCAGCCACAATCACCCTAAGATCACCATGCTGGAGAAGCAACTGGCCAATAGCGCCATCTAGGCTTCTGTCCGATAGGCAGCGAACATCAACTGCCAGTCCAGTGAAACCATCAGATGATGGCAGCTTCAGCCAACATATAACTGTACCTGGTATCGTTTCCCTCTTCCTGAAAGATCCTTTCTATAGTTGCATCTGGTAGACTTCCTCTGTCTGAAGAATCTCGTTTTAAGTACATTTGGTGAAGTCAAATCTTAGATTCGTGTGTGTAACTCATCTGTTAGGAAGCCTGACATAAAATATTTCAACCTCACATAAGAGTCTGAAGAATAAATGAAATGAATGACGTAAAAGAATAATGACGTAAAAAGAATAAATGACGTAAAATGTTTTGGAAGATAGAAAAGACTAAATATAAGTGCTTGTGGTCATATGAGCATAGCCTACCATTTTCTTTCTACTAATGAAGTTATTCAAAGGAACTGATACTCAGTTGAAGATATAAAGAAAGAAAAGCATGTTTCCAGATTCAGCTAAAATCTGTTTCCAGATTTAAAGTACCTAATGCCATAACATTGTTGCTTCTAAGTTGATATATTATAAAAAAGGTGTCAAGGAAATAGTTCCCTTTTAACTCCCATATCACAAAACACAAAGATATTGATGATTTTATTTTTGAATCTTCCTTTCTTATGAAATATATAATGCAGTGTAATGTAGTAAATATGTGGATTCCAGAGTTAGCTAAATCTGCAGAGAAGTCTTGTTTGTACAATTTCTAGTCCTGTGACATTGGGGGAAATGTCATAGACTTTCTGTGCTGTTTTTTTCTTATTAATAAAATGGTATAATATTTCCTATTTCCTGTATATTTTTAAATATTTAAGAATAGGGTGTTTGAGAAAAATCAGTGAAGTAATATAAGTACAGAGTACCTAGTACACTGTATTAGTATATTCTATCTATATTGCTGTTTTTACAAAAATAAGATTTAATTGTGATTTCAAAAAATAAAATATCGTTCCATTGTATAAATGTAATTATTTTATGCATTATAGAGTAATATTTCTGTTAAATTTTCTGTTACATTAGGGGTGCCTGGGTGGCTCAGTCGGTTGAGCGACCGACCTCGATTCAGGTCATGATCTCATGGTTTGTGAGTTCGAGCCCCGCGTCGGGCTCTGTGCTGACGGCTCAGAGCCTGGAGCCTGCTTCTGATTCTGTGTCTCCCTCTCTCCCTGCCCCTCCCCCACTCATGTTCTGTCTCTCTCTCTGTCAGAAATAAACATTAAAAAATTAAAAAAAATTTGTTATATTAAACCAAATTCAGTGTGTGTTGTATTAAAGGATAAAAAAGAGATTTATCAAAAAATACTCCTCATATACACAGACAAAAAGCTACATAACAAAATATGAACAATGAAAATTGAAATTCAGAATCTCACCTACATTAAAATAAAATTTAGGCCCATACTGAAGAAACGATCTGTAAGACGTGTGTATTAGGTATACATTCCTGTAGGACAAAACCCTTCAAAACTTAGTAACTATCAAGTGCAGTGATGATTTGTTTATTCATAAGTTGCATGATTGACTAATTGGTATAAGGTGTTAGGAAGAAGCGTTAGGTCTTCCACTCATGAGCTTCTCTATTATTGCCATGGCAGGGTAGCCTCTAGAATGAGTGATCCAAGAGATTGAGAAGCACACAAAATTATTATTTTTTTTTTCTGACCTCAACTCAGAAGTCATGTAACATCCATTTAGCCACATTGTTTTCATTTACACAAGTCTCAAAGTCCAGCACAATTCATAAAGAGGAAATTCAGATTTCATCTTTTGAAGGGAAGCATATTACATCATTTGTGGGCCTATGTTAAAACCACCACAACCTATATATTGGAAAATACAGAACTTTCAGAGAAATTCAAGAAAATCCAAATAAATACAGAGGTACAATAGGCTCACAGATTTGAAAATATGTTATGAACATACCAATTCTCCCCAATTTATCTGTACTCTAAATACAATCATAAAAATTATCCAGCAGAGTAGTGAGCATATGCATGCATGAGAAGTATTTGACCACATCTTTCTGAAATGTATATCTACTATATTAGCACTTATTGAGAAGTTACAGGAATAAAACTATTGTGCTGATAAATATATAGATAAATCAAATTGAATAAGGAGTCCAAAAATAAACCAACACGTATGTATTGTTATGAATAGAATTGTATGTTCCCCAAAGATATCGAAGTTCTAACCCCCAGTACCTGAGAATGCAGTCTTATTTTGAAATATGCTCTTTAAAGATAATCAAGCTAAGATGGCAGGTCCTAATCCAATATTAAAAACAGGAAACATAAACACAGGCAAGGACACATATCCAGGGGAGACAATGGTTAAGACACAAGGAGAATGCCTAAGGCTACCAGAAGCTAGGAACAGATTCTCTCCCACAGCACTTAGAAAGAACCAGTGTTGCTGAAACCTTGATTTTAGACTTATTTCCTCCAGAACTGAGAAGCAATACATTTCTGTTGTTTAAGCTATCCACTTTGTGGTACTGTTTCCACAGCCCCAGGAAACTACTATGATGGCAAATTGATTTATCAAGGGAATTCAATGGGGAGTGATGGTTATTTCAACTAATGGTGCTGAGATGACAGAATATATATAAATTCTCATACTTACCTCATGCAATAAATAAAATTATTTGAATGGATAATGCACATAAATATTAAAAGTAAAGTTACAAAAATTCTAGAAGTAAAAGGATGCAGTCTTTGTTTACTTTAAAGTAATCAAAGTTTTCTTCGGTTATAAAAAGCAAGTACTATTGAAAAAACAAAACTCCATCGAAATATGAAACTTCTCCTTGGAGGACACAGTTCAGGAAAATGATAAATGACAAACTAAGACATCAAATTTAGAAAGTATTTCAAATCCATACTGCTTATAAATGATTTATATTTAGACTATATTAAAACAAACATGACTATCATTACTCAGTGAGAAGGCAAACAGCACAATTAAAACACAGCTTCCAGCTACTGCCAAGAATATAGAAATCTAGAAAGAAAAAAAAAAAAAAAAAGATTCCACACTAACAAACACTAAAAAGTGGCCAATCCAGGGGCACCTGGGTGGCGCAGTCGGTTAAGCGTCCGACTTCAGCCAGGTCACGATCTCGCGGTCCGTGAGTTCGAGCCCCGCGTCAGGCTCTGGGCTTATGGTTCAGAGCCTGGAGCCTGTTTCCGATTCTGTGTCTCCCTCTCTCTCTGCCCCTTCCCCGTTCATGCTCTGTCTCTCTCTGTCCCAAAAATAAATAAACGTTGAAAAAAAAAATAAAAAAAAAAAAGTGGCCAATCCATAATTATAACTTTTTCTTGAACCCAGAAGATAATGGAGTTTGCAGTTATCAATGAGCCTGAAATCCAATTGAAAAGGCAACTTCAAGGTTCGTGGTCTGAAAGGAAGCCTGTGGACCATCCAACGAGGTTAGAAATTTCAGCTTGGATGCAGCTTTCCACACAACTCCTAGAAGCTGAGTGGAGAAGGGTGGTGACTTACATGCCCTGGGTACTGCACACATAAAAGTCTGCACCCAGTTTTCAGGCTGGTCTCTGAAGACTTCTACTGGGCCTGAGAAAGATTCAAAGCAAAGGAAGCCTCCGCCAGTGGCCCATGCACACGGAGTGCAGAGCCACAGCGGAGTCCCTGGATCCTTTTCTCCTTTACTGAAGAAAAATAAAAGAAGAAGGAAGAGGAGGAGGACGAGGAGGAGGAGAAGGGGAAAAGAGGTTGGAGGAAGAAGAGGAGGATGGAAAGGAGGGGGGGGAAGAAAGAGAGACGGCTGGGTGAACACCAGTAAACCCTGTGTTCCCAGACGCTGGTGAAAATTTAGTAGATCAGGTGGACGGGAAGCGAAAAAAAATAAGCAAATAAACTCTACTCTGGGGACAGGGGAAGGAAAACTCTTCTGAAACCAGACCATCAGAGATTTTCTGCTGTCTGACCCTACTGTCTTCGCTGTGACTCTTCTGCCTCAGGCATTCAATAAACAAGTATTCGGTATTACAGATGTAATTATTTAAATTTGCTTGGACATTACGGAGATGGCCTTATCAACTCTTTCAGTCACACAAACTATAATGGGGAACATTTTGGATGGGTATAATTCCTCAAGAAATTAAATATATGCCAGGCAGTTTTTAGGTGGTTTTACAGCCACTTAGGATATGAAATACAATTCCATTATAGAAAATATTAACTGTTGGAATAAATTCGGTAAAACATGTGCTCCTGAGACGGACAAATTGCAATGTAAGCTCTGTATTCATGATCTTAATTATTTTTTGTTACCAATCAAATTCCGGTTTTGGCAGTCTCAAATGACCCTTCAGAGTGTCCAATAATGCTACCTGCATTCAAAAATACATTTTTAACACTTATTCCAGAAATATTCTTAGAAGAAATTAATATTACATAGAATTACATGTAAATATCAGTATATAGGGCATGCTCAAATGATTCATCAGTGTAACAATTATAGCAAATTGTGCATACAAGTTGACAGAATGTTTTAGAATAAAAGAATATAAGGTGAAACCACTGATAGATGTAAGAACTAAAATCAGATCCTACTTTGGGAGAATATTGACAAAGCTTTAGAGTCACTTTTATACTATTGAGAAAGTGTGAATTTATGCTGAATAATGAATTATATTATAGGTTATGTTGATTTTCTTAGATGTGATATTAACTGTGATATATTGAGAAGTGCTTTTCTTAGGACATGGAGAGTTTGGTAAAAATATATAAATATAACACTATTTAAAATGCTGAATTTATATGGTGAGTAATGAGTGATAATTGCACCATTCCATATTTTTACATGCTTGAAAATATGTCTAATGAAAAAGATTTGGTGAAAACTTTCTAGAAAGAATTTTTTGATTTGCATACCAGATTCATTGTCCTCTGGACTCTCAACAGCTTCTAACAATTGAAACCAAAACATTTTCCTGTGTCTGTGTTAGAGAATTCTAGGCCCAGGCAATAAAAACAGAAAGAAAAAGAAAAACAGCTCTAGCAAATACTAGCTCTTGGAAGATAGAACTATGAACAAATTAAACCAGCTCACTTTTTAGGAGTATCCAGTTCCTCATCAAGGTTCACTTCAAGACCCTCATCTCATTGTACCTAACCAGTCGCGGGAAATGAAAATCAAAACCACAATGAGATATCACCTTATACCTGTTGGCTATTATTGACAAAGATAAGAAATAAAAATGTGTTGGCAGATGTGGAGAGAAGTGAATATTTGCACACTGTTGGTGGATGTATAAATTGGTGCAGCCACGAGGGAAACATATGACTATATGAAGATCTGTCAACATATTAAAAATAAGACTGCCACAGAATTCAGCAATGCCATTTCTAGGTATTTAACTGAAGAAAAGAAAAACACTAATTTGAAAAAATATATATGCATCTCTATGTTAATTGCAGCATTATTTATAATAGCCCAAGTCTGGAAACAATCTAAATGTCTATCAACAAAAGAATAAAGATGTGCATGTGTGTGTGTGTGTGTGTGTGTGTGTGTGTGTGTGTACACACAGGCTTCCCCCCACCCCCATATACAAAATGAGACATTAGTCATGAAAAAGAATGAAATCTTGCCATTTGTGACAACATGGATGGGCTTAGAGAGTATCATGCTAAGTAGAATAAGCCTGACAGAAAAGACAAATACCATACGATTTACTTATATGTGGAATCTAAACAAAACAAAACAATTACAACAGAAATAGAGTCACAGATACAGAGAACACACTGATGGTTGCAAAAGGAAAAGCAGGTAGGGAGATGGGTGAAATAGGTGAAGGGGATTAAGAGATAGAAACGTTCAGTTAAAAAAATCTTTTTTACATGTATTTATTTTTGAGAGAAAGAGAGAGAGAGAGCACGAGTGGGGGGAGAAGGAGAGAGAGAGAAGAGGGAGACACAGAATCCGAAGCAGGCTCCAGGCTCTGAGCTGTCAGCACAGAGCCCAACGTGGAGCTCAAACTCACAGACTGTGAGATCACGACCTGAGCTGAAGTCAGACGCTTAACCGACTGAGCCACTCAGGCGCCCCAGAACCTTTCAGTTATAAAAGAAACAAGACACGGGGATGTAATGTACAGTTTATGGAATATAGTGAATAATACGCTAACCATTTTATGGGATGACACATAACTAGATTTATTGTGCTGACCATTTTGTAATGTATATAAATATTGCATCACTATGTTGTACAGCTCAAACTAGTAGGATACTGTATGCCAATTATTGTTCAATCAAAAATAAAGCATTCAAGTCATAAACTGGAAACTCCCATCCAATATCTTGATTTTTCAATGAGGTCCTAAAAACCCATAAATAACTTCCCCTAATTTTCTCTTTTTAAAACAATACCAAAATCTATCAAGGTGGCTTATTACTGCAATAAATCTAACAAATTATCTTTGCTTTAATAAGTGGTTTTTTGATAGTTTGAAGAACTGGCAGTTGACGTTTCTCATAGCTGGTTCATTACGTTAGGACACAATCACTAAATATAATGCATAAATCTTAACTAGATCTTAATGCAGAGAAGAATAAAATTCTTTGTCGTACCAGGAAAATTTAAATATTATATGGAAATTTTGTGGATATCAAATATCATATGGATATGACATGATGGAATTTTGTTTAATTGGTGTTACGTAGATTCATAAATTATGTGGAAACTTGTTTTTATTTAGGATGTGCAAAAATATTTTTTGAAAAACTCTTATTTTTTAACTGTGGTTATGTACAGTTTATTATATCTATCTTTTTGAAACCAGTTGGCACATGATACTACATTAGTTTCAGGTATACAGCATAATGATTCAACAACTGTATACATCATGCTGTGCTCACCACAGATGGAGTTCCCATATGTCACCACGAAACGCTATTACAATACCGTTGACCCTATTCCCTATGCTGTACCTTTTATTTCTATGACTTGTTCATTCCATTACTGGAAGCTTGTATCCTTCACTCCTTGTCACCCATTTGTGTATCCCCCCCACCCCCTCCCCTCTGGCTAGCTATTATTTATTTTCAGATGGTATAGCAAAACAAATGATATGTAGATAAAAAAATTAACTATGCAGAAAATTGTTAAAATTCTTTAAGGTAGCTGGAGGATAACATGAGTGCTTATTATTTTTTACATATAATTTGTTGTCAAATTGGCTTCCATACAACACCCAGTGCTCATTCCAACACAGGCCCTCCTCAGTACCAATCACCCACTTTCCCCTCTCCCCCACCCCCAATATGAGTTGCTTATTGTATTAGTTTTCAACCTTTGAAAATGCCATTACGATTTTGGGGGAAAATTTCCCACCCAAAGCTTTGTAGAAACACATGCCAGCTTTATAGATTTCTGATTGTTCATAGTGCTTTTTTTTTTTTTTTTTTTTTTTAATTTTTTTTTTCAACGTTTTTTATTTATTTTTGGGACAGAGAGAGACAGAGCATGAACGGGGGAAGGGGCAGAGAGAGGGAGACACAGAATCGGAAACAGGCTCCAGGCTCTGAGCCATCAGCCCAGAGCCTGATGCGGGGCTCGAACTCACAGACCGCGAGATCGTGACCTGGCTGAAGTCGGATGCTTAACCGACTGCGCCACCCAGGTGCCCTCATAGTGCTTTTAAGATAGTTATTTTGAGGGGCGCCTGGGTGGCTCAGTCGGTTAAGCGTCCGACTTCAGCTCAGGTCACGATCTCGCGATCCGTGAGTTCGAGCTCCGTGTCAGGCTCTGGGCTGATGGTTCGGAGCCTGGAGCCTGCTTCCGATTCTGTGTCTCCCTCTTTCTCTGCCCCTCCCCCGTCCATGCTCTGTCTCTCTCTGTCCCAAAAATAAATAAACGTTAAAAAAAAAAAAAGATAGTTATTTTGAGAATCCTGATGTTTACTGAAAAATCTTGCATTTTGATATCTTTGGTCAAAATATAAAGTATATATTTGCAATATTCCGACAAAGAGCTTTTCTAATTTTCTCAAATTCTCAAACTTAAAATCTGAACAAAAAATATTCACACGCACACACACACACCCCACATATATTACAATCAAGCATTACTTGCTTTTAATATTTCAAATCGGAGAGGAAGGGCCAAATCATACACATACCTATTTTAGCCTTTAATGGGGAAAGAAGGTATTTTAGAAGCTTGAAAATGACAGAGCTTTTTGCTGAAACACTCCATGAAACTCATGAATTACAGCCTCTGTGCTTCCATAGAGTTATTAAAATTTGAAAAGGAGAGAAGGGAAAAGAAAAATAAAAAAATAGTTTCCATCCTAGTCTACAAAAAATGATTAAACATCATGGCATTGACATCTGGACTTTCAAGCAGGTGAATAGAAGACCTACCCAGGATTGACAGTCCACTGGCTTATATTTAATTCAAAATTACTATTCCCGTCATCTCACATTCCAGAGAAAGCGACAATCTGGTGTCACAAATGCTGAATGTGAGCAAGATTGCCACACAAAGGCTAGTACCATATGTCAGACTTAAAATAGAAACATAATTTTCTTTTTGGGCATGGATGACAAAATATCCAGTAATAGTGACTTTTGTTAGCATTTGCAATGCTAAATAATTCTAAGAAAATTATCATGGCTATGGTTTTCATTTTTTTAAAAATATTTTTTAACGTTTATTCATTTTTGAGAGACAGAGAGAGACAGATCATGAATGGGGAAGGGGCAGAGAGAGAGAGGGAGACAGAAATGAAGCAGGCTCTAGGCTCCGAGCCGTCAGCACAGAGCCCGACGCAGGGCTCGAACTCACAAACCATAAGATCATGACCTGAACCAAAGTCGGACGCTCAACTGACTGAGCCACCCAGGGGCCCCTGGTTTTCATTTTTACTACAGCATAATTTTAGCATGCATTTATCATGAATGGATAATTTTATCTAGGTAGAATTAGAGATAAACATACATATATACATGTATATACAAATATGTATGTGTTCATGTATAAAATATATATACACAAATCATGTGTGTGTACACAAATATATGTATGTATTGTGTATTATATACACTATATATGCCTGCGTTATATATTATTTCCACATAAATATATATGCACATATGTGTATTAGGAGGACAGCCCCAACAACAAGGAAATTTGACTCAAATGTTAGTAGTGCCTGTTCCACACATTTAAAAATTTGAGGACCCTGTTACTCATTAAACATCCAAGAAGACTGCCTTTTTGTAAGAATTATATGCTTGGAGTCAAGAAATTTTGGGGATAAGATTGCTGTCTTAAAGGTTTACATATCTGTAATTCTAAAAGAACGAGGGCTGAGATTGAAGAAGAGAGTTAAGGAGATTTATGTATACACAACCAACACAAAATCAAGGCTATTTACGAAATTTGTCTGAACAGAAACTATGTTCTGAAATCCATTAGTTACCTATTGCTGCATAACACATCCTAGAAAAGTTAGCAGCTAAAAGTTGTCTCACAGTTTCTGTGGGTCAGGGGTGGAAACAGCTCACCTGGTCCACTGCTTCCGGGTCTTCATAATGTTGCATTGAAGGTTTTGCCTGTGGGTCTTATTTGAAGCTCAACTGGAAAAGAATTTGCTTCTAAGCCCATACTGTTGTTGGCTAAATTCCGTTCTTTGTGTGTTTTTTGGCTTGAGGGCTTCAGCTTCCAGAGGGCCGTCAGCTGGAGGCCACTCTTAATCCCTAGCCTCCTTTTGGGAGGAGGCTGACCTCAGATTCTTGCCCTTGACTCTCTGCAAGATGGCTGCTTGCTTCATGAGAGCTTGTAAACCAAGAAGGCAGTAGAAATGTTCTGCTAAACATGTTACCATTTTTATAACCTAACAAATATAGAGTGGCGTCTCATCACATTTAACATGTATTTCTGGAGTAATAAGTGAAAGGTCTCACCCCTGCTCAAATACGGGATTACACAAAGGCATGAATATCAGGATGCAGAGACCAGTAGGGTCATCTGAGAATCTACTCGCCACTAAAAAGTGAAAGAAGTAATCGATGCAGAGTATCTCCTGCGCCCTCATTCACTAGAATCAGAACATTATAGACAGAAGGTAGAAAATAAAGAATATCAATCTTAGATGAAATCACCAGAACTGCATACAGTGTGTTAATTGTAAAGTAGAGGAAATTGCTAGATTAGCCAAGGATTATGTATTGCTTGGTACATTGAATAAAGTGGCCTCTAAAGTAACAGTTAGGGTCGATGATTTCAGAAACAAACCAACGTTTAGATCAATAAGAACTCTAAATGTGTTAACGTGTCTTAATATAAGCTGTTATATTAGAACATAGATACCACTTACCTGTATTAAATACATTTTAATCACTTTAAATCAATTATATCAGATATTTTAGGATTTTAAAAAAATGCTCAAATATAATTGTTTATAAAATACTGTTTCCCTTTTGCTTTGGGACTGATTAAATATACCTGGATTTAGTAAAGAAGCATATTGACTAAATTGGCTATATATGTTCAAATTATTAAATTATTATATATCACATTATTAATACAATGCTCTGAAAAGTTGAAAAGGAAAAAAAAAAGGCAAAAAGACAGAACAAGAGAAAATTCTGAGACTAATAGGGAGGAGCAGACAAGAAAATTTCTGTTAAAATTATGATGGATAATTTGATAAAATCAGAAAATTATATTTGAATAAGAATGAATTATGACAGCATTAGGAAATACTTAGCATTTTTCCACAAAACTTTATTTTTTTCTATTCTCTTCTATGTCTCATCGAGATCTTACTAGGTTTGTTATGTAAGAATATTATGTGTTTATGACTAATAATGAGTAAGTGTGTGTCCTTAATGGGACTTACGCTCTTCTTTTATGTTTCCTTCCTACAGTCTTCACATTTAATTATTCATATCTAATCACATGTAATCATTCTCCAGCCTCTTGTTTTGCCATTTAAAATATTTATGATGCAGAAAAAATGGAGAAATGAACTTCAAATATGTGTTTTCAGCCCTGATTCCACTTTTAAGAACTTTTTTCCTCATTTTTACTCTATCTTTTGGAAATATCTCAGAGACATGCGAAACCTCACCTGTCCATAGTGAGCCTCTGTTTTTGCTGTCAGCTCATGACCTGTCCCAATAGTCTCTATTTTTATTAATTAATTTTAATTTTTTAAACATTTATTCATCTTTGAGAGACAGAGTGAGACAGAGCATGGGGGGGGGGGGCAGGAGGCTCAGAGAGAGAGGGAGACACAGAATCCGAAGCAAGATCCAGGCTCTGAGCTGTCAGCACAGAGCCTGATGTGAGGCTCAAACCCACGAAGTGCAAGATTCTGATCCGAGATGTAGCAGGGTGCTCAACTGACTGAGCCACCCAGGTGCCCCATTAGGCTCTATTTTAATAAATTGTAGCCAAATCCAAGTTCCAAGGCAGAAAGTTTGAGGTTCTTGTCCCATGTCCCTCCTTTCCCATTCTTTTTATGCCCAATCACTCATTTTTTTTTTTTTTTTTTTTTTTTTTTTTTGTCTCCTCTCTCTGTATCCCTATAGATGCTTCCATAGCTACATCTGCACCCTATGGCCTCTTCTGTGGTTGGAAGTTGAACACATACTGTATTTTTTATGATATCTACCTGGATGTAGAATAATCAAATCAAACTTAAAACACCCAGTCAGTACTTGTAATCGTCCTCCACAAACCCACCTATTTCTCACCAGTCTTCTATTTAGTTGATAGCTTCACCATCTGCTCAGTTGCTCAAACTACAAATTGAAATGCAATGCGTTGATTTGTGTTACTTGTTTTGTTTCTTCATGCCCAACGTCTACTCATTCAATGAATCCTCTAAGCACATCTACATTGCCTTCCAGATCTGAGGACATGGCACCATCTCTACTGCTAAAATCTAGCCTGAGCCACAGTAAACTTGTATCTAGTCATTTATAGTTGAGATTGAGTTTTCCAAATAACGCATGTGATTATGTCACTCTTTGTTTAGTATGTACTGACATCACTGATCCCCTAGTAGCTTACGATTGATATCAGAATACAATGCAGGGACGCCTGGGTGGCTCAGTCAGTTATGAGTCCGACTTCTGCTCAGGTCATGATCCCGCTGTTCATGAGTTCAAGACCACGTTGGGCTCTGTGCTGACAGCTCAGAGCCTGCTGTGTCTCCCTCTCTGTCCCTCCCCTGCTCACCCTCTTGTCTCTCTTCTTTCTCTCTCAAAAGTAAATATTAAAAATAAAAAGAATTTAAAAGAATGCAAATTTCTCACCTTGACTTAAAAAACATAATAATCTGATTCATCACTATTTATTGGACCTTCCAATCCTGTCCTTTCTGTTTCTCTGCCTCAGCCACACGTGCTGTGGTAATATAAGTAATGGACCCCAAATTTGTGTTTGTCCTAATTCCTACAACCTTTGAATGTTACCTTACAGGGAAAATAGACGTTGCAGCAATAATTAAAGATCTTGAGATGGGTGATTATTCTGGATTCTCTGAATGAGCCATCAGGTCAATCTCAAATGTCCTTACAATAGGGAGGCAGATATAGATTAGACCACAGAAGAGAAGGTAGTATGACCATGAGACAGAATGTTGAGTGCTGTGGCTATAAACCAAAGAATACTGGTAGCCACCAGAGCTGGAAGAGGCAAGGCCAATGCCAAGAAATGGGATCTTGCTTAAAGCCCCTGGAGGGAGTGCGACCCAGCTGACACCTTTATTTTAGCCCAGTGACTTTAGATTCCTAGTGCCCAGAACTGTGTAAGAATACATTTCTGTTGTTTCAAAAGACTGCGTTTGTAGTAATTTGCAACAGCATCCTTCAGAAACTGTACCCTTACCTTCTTCTATGCAAGTAGTTTGCATTTATTACTTTGATTCTGAAAGTTAACTGAGGTCTTTACATAGATGGCTCCTTCTCATCAATTAGGTCACAGCTCAAAGTTTCCTTTCAAAACAGCTTTTCCTAGACACCCTGGGTAAATAACACCTGTCTCCCAAACACCTTCAATTATAGGAATCACTAGGCACTCCCTTTCCTTTCTTAGAAATGTGCCTTTCACTCAGAGTGTGCCTTATCCACCATGAGTTCAATGTCTGTCTTCCCCCACAAGAAGGTAAGACCTTTGTGGCATACAGTTTTAACTTTCAAATTGTCTTAAGATCAGTTAATTTCACTTTCTGAAATATTGTCCTCAAAATAAGTTATTGAATAATGAATAAAACTAGGTTCACTCAAACCGTGTCTGTTTTCTATCTTTCCCTTAAAGTTTGGCTTTGCTCCACCACATTTGTTATGGGAACGTTGCTATGAATATTTTGTGATTGCATATTTCCCACCCCACTTAACTCTTCCATTATTGCCACTAAGGACTGATTTAAGAAAAAAATAAATAAGAAGCAATTATATGCACTGCCTTCTGCAGCATTAAGCATTTTTAAATTTCTCCTGTGAAGAATAACATAATTATGCATTTCTTTAATTACCATCATGTATTATTTGTTTTTGTAGTAAATTCACATAAACAACCATTGATATTGTTCACGTAATGAAAATTCTTTGAACTACGTGCTATCAGATTTTTTATTAATTTAATCTCATTAGTTGAGTGATGCATTTTGTTTTTCTCTCTCCCTATTATTCCACTTCTATCCTAAGCAGTTTCCAGACTTCATAATCTTCGCTCCAGGGATATCTGCCATATAGAAAGCAAACAAACTTGATTAGATTAGCAGCTGCTACCTTTTAAAAATTTCAGGTATAACAAATAGAATGCAGTAGGTTTGATTAGGGATGGAGGGATGGGGAGAGTGTTAAGGGCTTTTAGGATAATATGAAATGAGATCTTTTTCTTACCTGACTGGGAAGGGGATAGAGATCTGCATGTCTTTCTACCAGACGGTGAATATATAGATAACAGGACTGTAGGTGTTCCCTAGAATCATCAAAGTTTCCCTTGCCCCATGAGTTGACCCCAAATGGAAGATTTCCAGAAACCTGATGGGAACTTTCCAGATAGCCCAATGTGTTTCTTGGTGGTAATTTATAGGAACTGATCACCATGATCAAAGAAACACCAAAGTACTTTGGCGATATTTATAAGAATCCAATATGGTTGTACAGTCCTTAAGCAAACAGTTCTAATCATAACTGGGATTGAATTTCCCATTAGCTTATTACAATGTAGTTTCTGAATTAAAGAAACTAGATTTTTAGGTAAATCTAAGAATGAATAAGTCATTTATGAGAGGTGAGTCTGAATGAACATCAAGTGCTAAGTCAAAGCTCACATTATATTCATTATCTGAAGTTATAGAAAATGTCTGACATATTTGAAGGTCATGTAAGAAAGAGTCTTCGAAAAAATAGAGACTGCTTTACATATATTTACACAAAATTGAAAGAACTGCATATTTCTCTATGGAGGTTGAAAGTTTAGAGGATAGTGGAGATTGTTGTGTATTCAACTGCTTCTTATTATTTGTGACTATTTCTTGCTTCATTACCTTTCTTTAGAAAGAGGTAATAAATGCAAAATCTTCTGTCAAAACTCAATCTTTGCTCTTACATTACTCAGACCTGATTTCAGCATAAATGTCATGCACTATGTAATGTGCATTTTTCAATAGAGCTGAACACAGACTTTTTAAAATTGAAAGAAAACGCACCTACTTGCATTTTTCCTACTCAAAGCCATGCGATCCTCTGTTTTTCTGATGCGAGCATTATGTGTCCTGTAAAATACAGTTCATATACACATGACAAACTACAAAGATATTGTTCGAAAATAGTGGGAAGCTTTCAATGATATCATACCAAAACATACTACCCAGAAATATGCCTTGCATTTAGAAACTTCCCACATCGGAACTATGGAAGCAACTTAACAGACCTTCTTGGCTGATCCCAAAGTGTTTGTACCCACATTGTGAATTCAATAATGGACAATAATGAATTCTTCCCAAACAACCATTGTGTAGCTGTTTGCACATCTTTATGAGAAATTCGTCTTTAAGGAGGAAATTGGAATTCAATATTTAAGACATTTGAAAGGAGAAAGTCAATAAAGTGATAAAGGTGAGATAGATGGTAAGACGAAAGTAGTGACCCTGAGTCTTCACAGGTTGAGTTTGTGCAATGTTGCATAGCAGCTTATTGAGAAGGACTTTTAAAAGGTTATTATTCTATTCTACTGAAAGTATTGAGAAACCGTTTTTTGTTTTTTTTTTTTTTTTTTTTTTTTCTTAACTGAAAGTTTTCAGCTCTCAAATTTTTCCTGTATGGAGGTTTCTTTAATTTCTCAACATTGATATAGTACTCTGAGACATGTTTGCCCTTGCTCAGCAGTTTCATGAGTGGGATATGATATTGAAACATACCAGAGGCCTGTATTCCTGGGAGAGCAGTAAGGGACCCTGCCCCCTCCTCATATACAGGTGCATTGTTGCTGGGAGAGGACCTTGCACCATCTACAATGGGTATTAACAGGCAGGGAAGCAAGTTTGGTTAGAATTTATTTCCTTACAGGAAGTGGAGAAGAGCAGGAAGTCCCTCATGGAAGCCAAGATTATTCAACCAGGCAGAAGCAGACATATGACTGCAGGATGTTTATAAATAAAAAAGTAAGTTAGAGGCGCCAGAGGCTCAGTTGGTTAAGTGGCCAACTTCAGCTCAGATCATGGTCTCTCAGTTCGTGGGTTTGAACCTCGCATCGGTCTCTGTGCTGACAGCTCAGAGTCTGCAGCCTGCTTCGGATTCTGTGTCTCCATCTCTCTCTGCCCCTCCCCAGATGACACTCTGTCTCCCTCTCTCTCAAAAATAAATAAACATAAAAAAATTAAAAATAAATTAAAAATAAAATGTCAGAATCACTTTGAAGCAGCAACAACATAAAAATCTTGACTTTTATCTGTCCCTCTCTATTGTTCCCTTTCCTTCCCTTCTGAAACAATTCAATCCAAAAACTACCCTTTGCAGTTGAGAAAGGTAAGCGGATATCTGCATGATGCAGAACAGTGAAGGTCTCTAAGAGCTTAGTGGGAGTTTAGAGGACAAGCTGAGTGAGGAGAACTTGGAAGGTGTCAAACCCACCTTCTGGCAGAGGTAGGAGAAAGAAACCATTTTGAAATAAGACACAGTATTGTTCGAAACAAGGGTTCCTTTCAAGAGGAACTATTTCACCAGAACTTAACCTGCTGGCATTGTATCACAACCTAATTGACTCAGGGGCAGTAAAATGCTCAATCTTGGCTTTTTTCTGGCTTTCTATGTGAAAGAAGAGAAATAAATGACTCCAGCCCACTATTGTCCCAAATAATTTGTGTGTGTGTGGTGGGGGGTGGGGGGGGGGCGGGACGGAGGTGGGAAGTAATACCGAGATGCACTGGTGAAGTGCAGAATCCAGAGGCACAAGTTTACTCCAATCATAGGGAGTAAAGAATGCTTCCCCACTCCCCACATATTACTACTACATTACTAAAGGATTATTTACAGTAGTTCCTTTGCCTCATACATCATATCAAACTATCAAGAGAAAATCATAAGACATACTAAAGGCAAAAAGCATAGAGAAATCATCGGAACCAGACTCAGATATGACAGGGATATTGGAATAACCAAAACAGGAATTTACAGTAATTAGATGAATGTGCTAAGGGTTCTATTGGATCAAGTAAACAGCATGCAAGAATAGGTGGGCAATTTAGGCAGAGAGATGGAAATTCTAAGAACCAAAATAAATGCAGGACATCAGAAACACTATAATAGAAATGGATGTCTTTGATGGTAATATTTTAGACTAGATACAGCTGAAGAAATCTCTGAGCTTCTCTCTGTTGAGCAAAAAGAAAAAAAAAGAGTGGAAAAAAGTGACATAATATGTAAGAATTGTGAGACAATTACAAAAGGTGTAACATACGTGTAATAGGAATTTCTGAATTAGAAGAAAGGAACAGAAGACATATTTGAAACAACGTGCCTAAGAATTCCCCAAATTGATATCACGCCCCAAACCACAAATCCAGGAATCTCAGAGAATACCAAGAAGGATAAATGTCAATACAAACAAACAAACAAACAAACATAAAACCTTCAGCTTGCCATATTATTTTCAAGTTACGATCAAAGTTCAAAAATCTTGAAAGAATTCAGAGGAAAAAACAAACACCTTTCCTATTGATGAACAATAAGAATTCTCCTCAGAAACCATGTAAGCAAAATAAAATATTTAGTGTTGAGAAAAAGCAAAACAAACAAAACAACCAAATCCATTAGCTTTAAGAGAGTCAATACTTTTATGTAAATCTATATTGTCTTAACATAGATTTTAATATAATCTTTAACATAGACAATATTGTATATAATTTTTGATATAGATATAAATAAAATGTCTTATTATATTTTAATCTTATCCTTACAGGTCACTGGCTCCAAAATGAATCTTCTACAAAATGTATTATCTATTCTATCCATTTTTCCCTATTTAATGTCATTCAATGCTTCCAAAAATGACTTAAGTTTCTGAATATTACATGCAAGGTTTTTTTTTCTTCATTCATGATTTTCATAACTTTATTTTTTCATATAAATCCCAATTTTCTGCTCTGTGCCTACACTTTTTCTTTCCCTTTGGTATATCCTGGAGAGTTCTTTTTCTTGTATTTTCAAATAAGCACACTAACATTACAACAACCACTTAGTAGGTTTCACCTCTTTAATAAATCCTCACTTGAATTTTCCGAAGAGTTAGAAACTCTCCTTCCTTCTCCCTAATTCTTCATCATGTACATTTTTATATTATATCCGGAAAGCCTAAGCATTGTTTATTTTTATTTTTTTAATTACAATTCTACCTCTCAAACCAAAAAAGGGATAAAAACAGATAGTGACCTTTTTGCACATTATTAGTGTTTGTATTTATAGAAAATGTGCTTGTTAGATAGTGGATACTCATTAAATGGTTTATTTTTGTGGAACTTGAAGTACAAGATATACCTCTGCAAAAACCAAGAAAAAGGATTTCACTTTTTTGTGAAGTAATATTTTGAAAATGCAGTGTCTGATTCAAGGTTACAATATTTATTGTCTAATTTTGTTGACAAGCATCACTTTCCCTTTAAAGTTTTGTATAAATAAACAAAATGCATGTATTTCAATAATTTTAATTTATCCTTTCAACTCTGATTGCAATTCAATGAAGCCAAATTCCCAATGTTAAAAGTTGTCTAGAAATTTCAAGAAGAAAATAATTGAAAAGTTTAAGTGAAGCACTTCTTCGGCATATTGCCTTCATACATATAGAATATCAAAGCTTAATTATCATTATTTTGATAGCACTGCTTATCATGGCTCTGATGACAGTAAACGATTTTCATAGTAAGCAATAGAAATCCATATTAACATATGTAATAACTTTTGCTTTCTTGTCTATTAGATTTGCCCTTGTTGGACAGTACTGTTTCCATTTCTATGTTCTTTACTTCCTGTCAAAAATATTAATTAAATCATTTATGATACCATAGATGGAATACCAAAACCCTTCGTCAATGTCCATCTTATGGATTGAATAATACGTCAGTAAAACATAAAATTCTGCATGTTTTCAATTCCATTCTATTTAAAGACTGTGCCTTTGATCACAAGTGTGATTGCTATGGTGGAAAGGAGAGAATTTGACCTAACTTTAGTCTTTATTCTCTGAAGTATTGATATAGGGAAAACATGGTAAAGAAAATTTTCCAACTCTTTCCCAGCCCATAACACCCCCTCTGGATTTTTCCCATACACTTAGAAAATTATTGCTCTAAGATTGGCACTTCTGTTTGTATTGTTCCGTAATCTCTGGAATTTACAAAAGTTTAACCCTGTACTATGTAGAACCATGGATCCAACTTAAATCATTTTTACTAGGGAAAAAGGAGACACGAGGCATTTATCTTTGTCTTGTTGGGTTTCATTTTACTTTTGATCTATTATGCAATTGGATTGCATGTTATGTTACTTTACTGACAATCACTTACAAAGTACTTATTTTATCTTTCAATTCTAAATACTCTAGGCTGAAAGAAAGTTAAATTGTTTGGTAGACCCATATGCCTTTTGTGACCCCATTTGTGAATTGTTTCTGCAATTCCTCCTGAATGATCGGATCATTAAGCCATGTTTCACATTTTCTTCTAGTAACCCATTCCATGTTTAAAGCTCTCTCAAAATATGGGCCACTGAAATAATTTCTCTGAGGTTGTGATATAATCATTGTAATAACTAATTATGGCCTCAGTCTGGAAGGGACATCCAGGATTATTAAGTTATTTTAATGTATTTTGCTTTTAATGTTTTGCTACAGCTTTTCATGTTTTAGCTTGCGTTTATATGTACAAAATACAAAGCAGTTGGCTATAGTAAATAAATTGACTTGCTACTAACTTGTATGTTGTTAAATTATATGTGTAGTTATATGTTTTATATAAATATAATTCGTATTATGTATATAAAAACTAAATTTTAAAAACTTGTAGTTTTACATGGTCTTTTCATCCCTCCCTCACTCCCTTTACTACACAGTGAATATAAAATTGTGGGGCGCCTGGGTGGCGCAGTCGGTTAAGCGTCCGACTTCAGCCAGGTCACGATCTCGCGGTCCGTGAGTTCGAGCCCCGCGTCGGGCTCTGGGCCGATGGCTCGGAGCCTGGAGCCTGTTTCCGATTCTGTGTCTCCCTCTCTCTCTGCCCCTCCCCCGTTCATGCTCTGTCTCTGTCCCAAAAATAAATAAAAAACGTTGAAAAAAAAAAAATTAAAATTGTAAGAGTAGCATGCCATCTAGTGAATGCTTTTTGTTTGTTTTATCCTTCTTTTCAAAATGTATATGTGACAATATTAGTAAAATTTTGCATAGTAAGAGAAAACCATTTTTGGGTAGGTAAGTCTAGTTCATAATTAAGTTTACTATTTAAACTTGCAGGGACTGTTTACTTGTTTACTATGTAAACATAACCATCTTTCAGTATATTATATCCCATCAATATGTTCCAGACATAAATAAAGATTTAGTTTCCATTAAAAAACAAAACAAAGCAAAACAAAACACTATGTCCTTAAAGAAACACTTAACTGAAAACAAAAGATGTTTCTAAATGCCAACAAAAAGCATTGTGATACCATGGGGATCTAAAATCAGGGATAATTGTACAACAAATATTTACATTGTTTCATATAAAATTTACTCTTGATTCTCTTGACATCATAAAGATTATCATTTGTGACTAAATATTTCCATGCAGGTCTATTTAACCAAAGTCAGAATATGTTCTGCAATGCAAATAGTGCTTGAGAGTTCCTAGGTTATGACAGAAATATAGAGTCCATTCTTAAAAAGGAAAATGTACAAAAACCTGCCTCTGTGATGAAAAGAACTAGCTTAATAAGTGAAAAAAATAAAATATAATCACTGAAAATCAAGTAAAAGTACATAAGTGCTTAATAGATTGTGAAAAAGTCTCAAAACAATTATAATTAACAATATTCATCAGTGTATTACTAATTAATTACATATCTTATTTGGATTGTTGACATCCATGAAGTACCAAAAAAAAAAAAAAAAATCTTACCATCAAATTTGCAACATTATGTACTGACTAAAAGCAAAATCTTTGGACCCAGAGTATCCAGATTGAGATCCTATGCTTATCACTTGTGAGTTTTGTGACCTTGGAAAAATATCCTACCTGGACCTCAGTTTTCCCATCTGTAAAATTGTGTAGTGACATTACCTAACTCAAATAATTATTTTGAGGATTAAATAGAGTGAATGCAATAGGACTATGTACAAAGTATTGTATAAGTCTTAGTTATTTGTAATTTACTAAAACCTTTTACCATAATAATCTAAAATTAAAAAAAAATCACTTTACTTGCATTAATGTAAATCCTTATGAAAAAACCTTTCAGTCAAAAGTAGGATGTCATAAAATCTGGCTCGCATAGATGACATAAAAAAATAAAACCTATTTATCATAGATATCCCAGTAAACCCAAGTTTTGTTCTTCCATTTTTTCCTTTGAATTGTCAGTATAAAATATCTGTAAATTCTGATGTAAGCCTTAGTTATTACAATCTCTGTCTATTTATTACAAGCTTGAACCAAACTAAAATACTAAATCATTGCAAACATTTTAACCCATTGAGGATTCAGATTTTATTCATCTTATGTTATAGAGATAATGCGAAATTCAACAAAACTAATGGAGCTAGCGTTAAAATATTTGCTTAAAAGATAATGTAAGAAATGTGGTCACAATTGGCTTATGAAATCTGTATGTACCTGTCTTATACGTAAGAAATATATATTAAGTTTTTAAGGTATATATCTTCCTTGACTTACAATGGGGTTATGTCCAATACATCAGCTGTAAATGAAAAATGTCATAAGTCAGAAATACATTTAATATACCTAGCCAACCAAACGTTATAGCTTAGCCTAGCCTACGTTAAACATGCTCAGAACACTAGACTACGGTTGGGCAAAATCTAACATGAAACCTATTTTGGAATCAAGTTTTGACTATCTCATGTAACTTATTGTATACTGTACTGAAAATGGAAAAAAGAATGGTTGTATGCATACAGAATAGTTATAAATGTTAGGGTTACTTCCCCTCATTGTCACATGACTGACTGGGGGCTGTGGCTCCCTGCCCTTGTCCAGCATCATTAGAGAGCATTGACCACATATCCCTAGCCCAGGAAAAGATTCCAAATCAAAGTACTGTTTCCACTGAAGGTGTATTGCTTTTGCACCATCATTAAGATGAAAAGTTGTAAATCAAAACATATTTAAGTCAACCATCATCTGTATGTATTTTTAAATATCTCTGATAATAGTTCTTTTGTTTTTTTTCAGATAGACTAGTACTGTAAATAAAAAACACAAATATTTGCTTAAAACTAGCTATAAGAACCATGAACATTGAGACAGTAATGTTCTTATTCTACTCTATTTAAATCTATAACGCTAAAGAAGAAAACTAAGACTACGGGGCTATTTTATATTCGATTCAGAGTATAACTTTGTGGAAATAGAAATTTCTTTTTATCAAGGTAAATGAAAATGAAGAGATTGTGTGTGGGGGGTGTGGAGGGGGTGTATGCGTGCGCGTGGGCGCACACGCGTGTGTATATGAAACAATCTATGCATGTTCAGGAAATAACAGTAGGCCAATCTCAGGAAAGTATTAATCAAAGGAACACATAGATTGACCTAAATATTGGCCTTTAGCTCCATGTTTTAAGAGTCATATTCCTCATAATTTAAGTAAAACGTATTTTTTTTCCCAAAATTAAGGAGAGTTTTTGAAATTTGATCAAATTAGTAAACAAAGATGTTAAATTGGCATTGTATATTTCCAGACAACACCATATTTGATATTATTTCCTAATGACATAAATTTTGCTGGAATCACTCAGGCTAGGCTTAGACTATTTTTGCTTTGGTTCACATTCTGATTATGTATTTTAATTAACACAGTTCCTATTATTCTGTGCATTACTTTCTGTATTATCCACCTATTTAACCATTTTCTCTTTCCTAATAACTTTATAGAGCAAAATTTGAACAACTGAACATACAGTGGCATTAAATCCATCTATTACTAAAAACTTCACTATCAACTAAACTGTTCTAGAATTTCTGTTAGGCAAATAAAGACATCGATGTTGAAGAATGTCAAATGAATATACTAGTTTAGGTGCCCCAGAAGAACAAAGAAAGTTTTTATAAAATCACATTATTGGAAGACAGCTAAAAAAAAATATGCTCAAAGAAAGTAACACTTACTTTAAAGCATTATAGATGGATGAAAACAAAACAACTAAAAACGATTTTCTCGGTGAATGAGATCATAAAGTGAAAAGGATACTTGGGTTCAGAAAAGTCCTTAAACATACATTTTTTGTTTCAAAAGCACACATCTCTTGTTTTCTGATTTATTTACACATATTTACATATTAATATATATGTGTAGCTATCCTGATATAGCTGAAGAATGTGAGAATTTTATTTCAAAAATGTGATAAAATATAACTTAATTATAATGACAGATTGCTGATTTTAATGTGTACTATATAATTTAACATGGTACATGTAAGAATGTTGACAGGTTTTTTTGCTGATTAGATGAGTTATATTTGTGGAAAAATAAAGATACAGAGCCACTAGAATTGTGGAATGCCTTCTGAATTGTCTGTTTTTGGTAAATTAATATGATTTGTATTGACATTATTTATGTCCCCCTAAAAAAATAAATCAAATAAACACAAAGCCTCCAAATGTCAAATCTTACCAAACAACTGAAATGCAACCAAGAGCAAATTAAATTAAAAGGTAAAGAAATATAGGGGCGCCTGAGTGGCTCAGTCGGTTAAGTGTCCGACTTTAGCTCAGGTCATGATCTCGGGGTCCATTAGTTCGAGCCCCGCGTTGGGCTCTGTGCTGACAGCTCAGAGCCTGGAGCCTGTTTCAGATTCTGTGTCTCCCTCTCTCTCTGACCCTCCCCCATTCATGTTGTGTCTCTCTCTCTGTCTCAAAAATAAATAAACCTTAAAAAAAGGGGGGGGCGTCTGAGTGGCTCAGTTGGTTGAGCATCCGACTTCAGCTCAGGTCATGATCTCGTAGTCCATGTGTTCGAGCCCCGCATCCGGCTCTCTGCTGACCACTCAGAACCTGGAGCCTGTTTGGGATTCTGTGTCTCCTTCTCTCTCTGACCCTCCCGTGTTCATTCTCTGTCTTGCTCTCTCTCTGTCTCAAAAATAAATGTTGAAAAAATTGTTTTAAAAGGTAAAGAAATATAGATATAAGACAATAATGGTGACACTCTCAATATTTGTATCACAAAATAAAACACCTTGCCATTAAATAATGTGTTTTTTTACAATTTTGCTGTATCTGAGAAAATACTGATTTGTTATATACAAATGAGGCTTATGATTTGTTTTCCAAATTATCAAAGAATGGTTCAAAATAATACAATGAGCAGGACCAGTTTATTTAATTAGATGACAAATTGCATATCAAAAACCTTTTCTAAAATACTGCATACATTTTAAGGTTTGGTAGAATCAAGGTTATGACTATTGGCTGTAAAGAAACAGGAGAGCAATTTGCTGGAACTAATTACCTTTAGGAATTGTTCTGTGCAAAAATTGGGATTCGATTAGTTTCATTTCTCTTTTTTCATTACTTTATTGCTGTGACCTCTGTGATTTCTAACCACTTCTCTGATATTTAGGTAGACAGAATGGATTAAAGTGGGATTAGAAGACAATGTGTCTGATTCTTTGCTTTTCAAATATATCCGAATCACATATTTCATTGCATTAATTCAGAATATTTCCTTTATGAGAATTACGTGATGAAATGGATGGAAAACCTAATGTACTCCAGGCTTGTAGAAAATGCAATAAGTGATTTTGTTTAAGTTAGAAGTTCACAGAAACGTTTGTGAAACCTGAAAATTAATTAGATATGTGTACTTTTGAATGAAATACATCATTTCACATTTTTAACTCAATTTAAATAATTTCTGTCAGTTCCAAATGCTACCTGCTTTTGTAAGAGGCATATAATGGCTGCTTCTTACACTCTCCTGATCTATGTATTTATTCATATTTTCTCCTTTTCTTAAAGTCCTAATTAGATCTCATCATGTCAATTATCTTGGAGATTCATATCTCTCAAATTAAAATTCTCAGCTCTTCCTATGTTATACCTCACTTGGTTAACCCGTTAACATGTTAAATATCAAGATCACATATTTTGAAAAAAATCTGATTGTCATGAACCTACCATCTTGATGCACCAAGAAGCTTGGGGGGGGGGGTGGGGAAAGGCCTCTATTCTCATCTAGAAAACAATTTCTTAATTTTGTTAGTGTTTCTGACTACATCCTTATGTTATTTTTTTTATAAACTTGACAATTAACAGTTGCCCTTCAGTCCTTGTTTCCTTGTTTCTGTTTCCCTCCTCTCTGGAATATCTTTTTCAACTTTCCTTAGCAGTCTGTCTCTGCTCATGTGTCAAGCCACGAGGGACGCCATCACCTCCATGAAGCCATGTCTGAAACCTGAATCAATCAACGTTACCCCATTGTGCTTCACTAGTTCCGTTTGCCCGTCTTTACCCCAGAGTTCAGTGTGTGTCATCACAATTTAGGAGCCTTTCAGTGGTCAACAGAGAATCAAGTGTTCAATAAAATTGAACTGAGTAAACTAGACAAAAAACATTATGCAGCTCTAGGTGTCGTGTTGTTATTATTCCACTCAAGGACTGAATCACTTTAAATGTAAAATACTCACTTTAATCTTTTCCCAAGGCCTCCAAATCTAATGCATTTTTTTCCAGGAACAATGTTTATTTGTAAGTGTAATTTCCATTAATCACTTCTTACGATGGACAACTGTACTATCAATCGCCTGCCGATAAAATCATTACTTAGCATGCTTTCGTTTGGGAAGGCTCATTGTTATTCATAAATAAATCACTTATTCTCACATCTGAGAATTTCTATATGGCCATGTGCAGGTAAAAGACTGTATACCCCACACTCTTTCATTCTCTTTTCAGTCTGTTATTCAAAAGGAGGAGGGAAGGCCCCCCTCACTCCTGTTGCTAACATATCCTCCAAGTTAGAATCATATGATTTTGTGTGGTCACATCACTGTATAGACACTTTTAAATCTGGGAAATACTATTCCCTCTAGCAATATTTTTTATGAAAAAAAATAATTAATGCAAGTTTTTAAAATTTTGGTGAATCCCATCTTTAGAAAAATTAAATCTAACCAAGGAAAAAGACAATGAATTCTTTCCCTAAGGAGATAGATATGTGCTTTTAAAGAAGTAACTTGAATTAACTTTAAATTGCTGTATCTCCTCAGGCTGGAGTAAGTTCCCAAACTAGATATTTAATTGGTTCTTAAGCTCTTTTTTCTAAAATAAAATCATCAAACTCACTCCAAAATGGAATTTGCAACCCAAGGAAGAAAATAACAAAATGAAACAACTTATGTCCACATTATTTCTTTAATTTGCCTCTTTTTACTTCTTATGAAATCTTCAATAATGAGAATCAGCATTGTTTTGTTTGTTGTTTGTTTTTTCTTAAGTGGTGGCATACCTGGAAGTGAATTCCTCTTAAAATAAGGCAATTTTCACTGTGAAAATATACCTTTGGTCAAAACACCATGGCAATGCAATTTAAATATAAATAAGAATTCTAAACATATTTAGCAGTTGCTGTTAGAGGGATGAGGTTAAATTAAACAGATTCAAGATTAATTACATGTTAACATTTATTTTTTCTGTTGCTTTCCCTTGTCAAATGTATATTGTTCAAATCACGGAAATAGTCATTATTGAAATTAAAAGGGGGCATGAAGTTTTGAAGATTCTGTCTCCTTCTTTTTTATTTACTTATTTATTTTGAGAGAGAAAGACCAGGAGGGGGCAGAGAGAAAGGAAGAGACAGAGGGAGAGAGAAAATCCCAAGCAGGCTCCATCCACACTGTCAGCCCAGAGCCTAACATGGGGCTAGAACTCATGAACTGGGAGATCATGACCTGAGCTGAAATCAAGAGTCAGAAGTTCAAATGATTGAGCCTCCCAGGTGCCCCTCCTTCTTTATGTTATTAACAATGACTACATAGGATTGTTTTTTTAAAGAAATAAGTCTGTTATTCAAACCAGGAAAACTGGGATTATTCTTTTAGGATATATGTATTGTGGAATGTTTATTCTGTTATATTTGATATAAAATTTTGCCATATGCTCCCTTGGCCCATTCTTCTCTTGCCATCACAAATCCTCACTCTAGGTGGTGCAAAAAAGTCAAGGAAAGGGGTCAACTATATCCTCACTGGTGTCATCCTTAATTTCCAGCACATTCACTATTCCATATGCATGGTGATTAGCTACATTTTATAATTGTCTAAGGAAATCGAGGGTACTAATCATGTTAGCAAAATTTGTCTTTAATTATTCTATTGATTCAATATAGATTCTATATAGATGATATAGATATGGATATAGATATAGATTTAGATATAATGTGACATAATGCGTGTGTGTGTGTATATATATACACATATCACATTATTTGTAATAATTATGTTTTATAAAGTCACTGTAAACATTAAATTAGCCAACACTAAACTATTGCTTTGGGGAAATATAGGATGAGGTTTCTATGAGCTTTAAGTCGCAATATATTTGTTAACTTATCAAAACATAACCTTGTTTTATGTATGTTTCTGTTTAATGACACCCTATTCAATATATATTGTTTATTCATTAACACTGAATTCACTACCAGGAAAACTGCAACCTGTAACTGAACAAAGCTTATTTTACACACCTATCTTCTCTATAAGGTACATCACAGCTTTCTCACATTTAGGAACCCCAGACATTAATTTTATTTTCAATTTTTTTATGTTTTTGTTTATTTTTGAGACCGAGAGAGACAGAGCATGAGCAGGGGAGGAGCAGAGAGAGAGAGAGACACACACACAGAATCCGAAGCAGGCTCCAGGCTCGGAGCTGTCAGCACAGAGCCTGATGCGGGGCTCGAACTCACGGATGTGAGCTCATGACCTGAGCTGAATTCAGACACTCAATTGACTGAGCCACCCAGGTGCCCCAAAGGAACCCCAGACAGTAATTTAATCCTCCATCTGGCGGCCATTACATGTTATTTTTTCTTTTCTTTACGTATTTACTTTTAATTCCAGTAGAATGACCATACAGTGGTATATTAATTTTGTGTACAATATAGTGTTTCAACAATTCTATCCGTTACTCAGTTCTCATCACGTGAGTGTACTTCTTAATCCTCATCACCTATTTCACCCATCCCCCACCTATCCACCTCTCCTCTGGTAACCACTGGTTTATTCTCTATAGTTAAGAGTTTGATTTTGGTTTGTCCCTTTTTTTAACTGTTTCATTTGTTTTGTTTTTTTTAAATTCCACATGTGAGTCAAATTGTATGATATTTGCCTTTGACTTATTTCACTTAGGATTATACCCTCTAGATCCATTCACATTATTGCAAAGGGTAAGATTTTATTCTTTTAATGGTTGAGTAATATTCCAGTGTGTGTGTATGTGTGTGTGTGTGTGTGTGTGTGTGTGTGTGTGTGTGTGTGTGTATGAGTGTGTGTGTATCACATCTTCTTTATCCACTTATCTATGGATGGATATTTGGGTTGCTTCCGTATTTTGGCTATTGTAAATAATGCTACAATAAACATAGGTGTATCTTTTTCAACTGTTTTCATATTCTTCAGGTAAATCCCCAGTAATGGAGCTACTGGATCATATGGTAATTCTATTTTTAATTTTTGAGGAATCTCCATCTGTTTTTCACAGTAGCTGCATTCCCTAGGGGCCATTTTAAATAGGGACATCAACAACAAGCAGCATTAAAATGTTAAAAATATGGCATTAAATAGGCTGCAAAAGAAGGCACACTTCTTTGCAGTTCAAAAGCTGAAATAAGAAGGCCAAGTGGTGCCTTGTGCAACCTCATCTGAGACCATGCATATCAGACCCCTCAACTTCTTTGTTGTTCTGCACATGTTCATGAATGACCATGAAAGTCCTGCAAGTGTTGACTTGGGGGTTACAAATCAATTTTAGCAAGCAGGTAAACTACCAAATTTATAATCTGAGGAAAAAGGAAGGTTGAATACATATTATATAGAGTAGGAGTATTTGCACACACTGAATATGAATGCACATACAGAATATATAAACACATACAAATATGTTTATGAATACATATGTAAGCATGTTTGTGCATGTGTGGCTAAATATGTGTGTATGGAAATATATGTGTATATTTGTATATGACTTTGAGGATTTGAATAAGGAATTAAAAAGATAGTTTTTCACAGTTTACAAGTGCTTCTCATAAACATACAGTACTAAGCTTGGCATGAGCTTTAGAGATATTTCTTATAATTCACATATTCTTTCAATAAAATGAATTTATCTCTAGTTTTGTTTTTTCCTTTTTTCTTTTTTCTTTTTTCTAGAGAGAAAGCACAAGCTGGAGAGAGGTAGAGGGGGAGAGAGAGAGAGAGAGAGAGAGAGAAAGAGAGTCTTAAGCAGGCTCCACACTCAGCATGGAGTTTGATGCAGGGCTCCATCTCACGACCCTGGGATCATGACCTGAACTAAAATTAAGAGTCAGATGCTCAACGAACTGAGTCACTCAGGCGCCCCTCTAGCTTTTAATATTATGTAGGTTTAAGGCAATATTTTCTTGAATGAGGATGAACTTCAACATCCTGTACAATGATTCCTCTATATGTTCTTAAAATTTCCACAAGATAAAACTAACAGATTTAATTTCCCGAATGTAGAATATGTGCTGTGGCAATCCAAAAGCTAGCCCTCCAAAGATGTCCATATCCTTATCTTCATAATTTGTGAATATGTAAAGTTATATGGCAAAATGAAACTAAGGGTGCACACAGAATTGTTTGCTAATCAGATAACCTTAAAATGGGAGATTATCCTGGATTTTAGCTGTTTGTGGTTTGTATTACATATTAACATGACTTTATATACTGATTTCCATCATTCCAAATATTATCTCCAGTGATATATTTATATAAACACTGGCTTGCCTTCAGCCTGTATTTCTATCATTGTGTTTTAGAGAAAAATGCCTGGCTTGGTTTTATGAAAACAGGAACATCTCTGAAAATTGGGTCCATGTGTTAAGTTCAAGAAGTTTCACATTTTGGCTTTTTCAGTAGCAAACCTTCTCCCCCATACTGACATTGCAGAGTTATGTGCCCTGACAGGCCCCACTTAGCATAGAGAAGTTAATGTAACTTGTGTAAGGTAGGGCGATGAGTGTGTTACCACTCTCACAAATAAATCAGAATTCATCTTAGGAAGGAAACTGTGTTTATGGAACATATTTTGATAGGCCGTTTAGAACAATTAAGACCCTGAATGCGGGAGGAGACATCGGAAACCCAAACAATATAGATCACTGGAATGGAGGCACAAAATTAGAAAATATGAGCAACAATGGAGAGATAGCAAGCAACCCCATTAGTAATTTTTTGTAGATATTTCATCCCCAGGGGGCAATTTATGGTAAGATTGTGCTGCTTGGTTGAAATAGTCTCAGATTCTGAAGGTTGTTTTGCTTAGAGGGGAAAATAGGAGGCCGATTGGTCTCTCCTCCCAAATTACCTCTCCCAACCTCCACCATGCACTTTCCACTGAGTTCCAAGGGCAAAGAGACTTTATTAGTGTAATGGAAAATTGTGGAACAATTTTATTTTTAAAGAAGGCATTTTTATGCACTATAACTTTTGCTCCTGTCTCACCGACCACTCTCCCACAAGTTTGCTATTGTAGCAAACTCTGCAAGTCTATGAGTTATATTGATCGAAAGTGAATTACATTGGGAAGTCTTCATATTTGGAGACTCTTAAAAATTTTGTTAGTTTTTGTGCCCTTCTTTTTTACATTCTGTGAGTGTTCATCTTTTGCAGACATGTCTGACAATACAGTTTGTCTTATTTAAAGTCAGATGTTAGGTAAACAGGAGGGTTTTCTGTGTCTAGGCCTACAGACATATCTGAGGTGTTACTGATGAAGGATTACAGACTTATGAGTCATTTTGCTACCCTCGTAATCAAGGAACCCCCCCACAATTCGTCTTTCCAGGGAAATCTTTTTATCAGTGAGGCTTATGTGTGTTTTGATAATCCAAATTCTTGAATTCTATTGGAAGTTGTCTGGAGGGTAATGTTGTGGGGAACGACTTGTAAATGTGGCAATGGCTCCAGTAAAATTTAAAGTACACTAAACTATAAAATAGCACCTCCTATAGAATGAAGAAATTTTGTATATTCCCAACAAATGGATTTCTTTGTAGAGGAATGCTGTGGCCAAAACTTTGGAGATTTTTTTTCAATTTTTAATGTTTATTTATTTTGAGAGATGGACATAAAGCATAAGTGGGGGAGGGTCAGAGAGAGAGAAAGAGAAGGAGACACAGAATCTGAAGTCAACTCCAGGATCTGAGCTGTGAGCAGTCTGACACGGAGCTCGAACTCACACATTGCGGGATCATGACCTGAGCTACCCAGGTGCCCCTGGAGAGTAAATTTCAAAATTGTGAATGATGCTACAAAAAGGCTCATGCTTATTAAACAAATACTAGTTGATCTGAGCATGTTTTAAGAAAAAAAACAAAAAACAAAAAAAAAAGCCTGAATATCTCACCTATAAGACATAACCGCCCCCCCCGCCCCCCCCCCCCCAAACACACACACTGGTAGAAATACTGTAGGTTACCAAGAGATGAGTTTTCCACTCAGGTGTTGAGCTGAAAGGTAAAATCTGTGAGTATAAACAAGAAAAAGTAAGCAGTTTTTGCCAAGTGCCTTGAAGGTGAAGAATGGCTATAGAAACTATTCCACTTAGCAGACATTTGTCATCACATGATCCAGTTGAGCTACTCTCTATAAGATCTGGGAGAAAATATTTCCTTTAGTGTAAGGCTTTTGGAATTTCAAGGAAACGACATATAAAAATCTTGAATTATTCTTATTACTGCTGAAGATACAAAGACTGGGTGAATATCAGTAAGCCTTAGGCTGATTGTAAGCCAACTGGAAGATGTGACCGACAAGCTGATGCAATGGTTTATCCCCTTCCTTTTAACACACCCATATAATTGTGTAGGGTTCTTTCTTGTGACTCTTCTGCTCGCCTCAGAACTTGAATTTGTGAGAAGACAAAGGTTTTACAAGAATGAATAATTCAAATAGTTATTTTGAGATTCTTATCTTCCTATGTCAAGTTCTGTATCATCTAGAGTTTTGACTCTTCTGATAATTTTTTTTCTCTTGAGAATTGGATATCCTGTCCTGTTTCTTAATATATTTAAAATTTTAAATTGGATCCTGGATATTTTGAATGTTATGATGTAGAAAATCTGAGTTCTGATATATTCTTCCTAAGAGTGCTAATATTTTCTGTTCTGTTTTAGCAGGCAATTACATGGACAGTTCAAGTATAAAACTCTTTCTTCTTCGTAGTGAGAGGCAGCTCGAATTTTCATTTTATTTTATTTTTTTAACTTTAGCTGGCCTTTTGAAGCCAGTCCCATGTTTGTCTGGTTCAGGGGTCAGCCATATATTTGGGCAGAAAATATATATGGAATACTCTCCCTCCTCGATTCTTTCCTTTCTGACATTTTTCTCTTCAGTTTCGAATATCTGTAATTCCTATGAACTCTGTGGTCTAGTTCTTCAAAAATTGAGACTCTAGGTCTTTCTATTGAAAGACTGCTATTCATGTGTAACTCTGGACTTGTCTCAGGCTAACACCTAAATACAAAGTTAATAGGAAACTTCACCTTCATGTGTTTTTCCTTGTTTCCAAGGTTTAACTCCCCTCCAGTATCTGGGTATTTTTTTAAAATATATTTATTTTTCCAGAAAATATATTTATCTTCTTTCCTTTATTCAGCTTAAATTACTGAAATATATCATTAAAGTAATATTTCACATATCATATGCTAAGAAACATACCTCACTAGGATATTATATAGTTGTAATTTGTTATATTTAGGCCTATTTAAATAAAATAAAACAATTGAGAAGGACTTTTGTTGCCATTGTTTTCATGAAAAAAGGCTGAAGGAGGTTGAAATTTCTATTTCCTATAATAAGAAATTGCATGGAAGTTGATGTTCTTGTGGGAAGAGAGAATAAATATGAAAATAAGAGTTATAATTGGCCTAAATAAACAGACCTATAAAAAGGTTGTTTAAATAAAAGGGCACTGAAAATTATATTTTAGAATATTATATCTACAATTATTGGCTATTCTTATGTATATATAGATATCTAGAAATACACAGAGATTCTCTGAGATTTGATCAGTTTCTTGAAGCTTCCTCCAGGATAAATAACAATAATAATAGTATCAATTATCAATTAATTAGTTTTTAAAAATTAAAAAAAATGTTTACAGTTAATAATGAGCTATACATTATATTTTTAAACAGGACTGTGAGTTGACTACATTTAACTTTCAAGTATATTGAACTTAATGGTCATTTAAGAAATTTGATTATTTAAATTTCTCAAATTACACGCTAACAAAATTTAATTCAAAACAAACAAAAATTTAATTGAAAATGTACCATATCGGCACCACTGCATATATTGTGCTTAGAATGGGAAATTTTGATTAGCATATGCTAGGAATTTTTGTTTCTCCATGCAATTATTAGGCTTATTATTTTTTTTTTACATTTTCAAAAGATCATATCTCTTCACTGTTCTGTTTTGACAGTAACTTGCATTGTCAGTGTCTCAAGTACATAAGAGACAGTATGCTACTGACATATTTCAGATACAATGCCACAAATCTATAAACAAAGAGCAATTGTCCCAAATTAAAAAAAAAAGTAATTGTCCCAAGGGTAGGAGACACAGGTGTATTTGTCTATTCATACTGAAAACAATTTACTATGATGATAATCCATCCTTACTAGCTTTAGTTGAACTGAAAATGTTTGAACAATGAATGATCATTTAAAGGTTGAAACATTTAAGAATCACATCTCAGCAACAGTTTTTAGATTGCTGTTGGTATTGAAATACAAAATATTACAAAACATCACTTATGTTATTGAGATGATTTCCTTTTTCTGTGCTTGTGGGTTAATACCACAGATCAAGTGCTGCAGAGTGCATTGGGAAAGCATGCGATTGATTTTCAAACCCTTTATATACTGATTGTAATGTTCAAACAGTCTTATGAGACACATATCCTGAGATCAGAGAGTCTACTTTTTGTTTTGCACGGGCAATAGTTTAAATGATAGATTGACACTTAAAGTAATAAATATTCAAGTATGAAGTAAGTTTGAAAGTCATTAAGATTAACGGTTTTTGGGGCGCCTGGGTGGCGCAGTCGGTTAAGCGTCCGACTTCAGCCAGGTCACGATCTCGCAGTCCGTGAGTTCGAGGCGCGCGTCAGGCTCTGGGCTGATGGCTCAGAGCCTGGACCCTGTTTCCGATTCTGTGTCTCCCTCTCTCTCTGCCCCTTCCCCGTTCATGCTCTGTCTCTCTCTGTCCCAAAAAAATAAATAAACGTTGAAAAAAAAATTAAAAAAAAAAAAAAGATTAACGGTTTATGATAACATATCATCATTAAGTGTTGAAACAAATATTGTATCGTATTTATTTGACACTAATCTGGCTAACGTGAAGAATGAAAGAAAGAATTGATTTGATTTTGACCCAAATAATGAAATTATAACCTTTGTAAGAATGAATTAAAGCATATTCTAACCTTTTCATCATTTCACATTTTCACTCTCAGAAGACCATTACCAACAGGGAAAGGAATGATTTTGCAGTGGGCTTTTGCTCAGTGTTATGCTTTAGTTCCTCATTATAATGAAATGCAAAGGACAGGAAGAGGAAGGTGACAAGATTCTACCAAATCACTACTTACAACTTTTTGTATGTAATACTCAGTAAGGTTTGAGATTAAACGAAGAAACAACACATACTTCTGAACAACAAGATATGTTACAGCAGATCTGTTTGATATGTTGATCTGTTTGATATATTGTGAATCTTCACAATATATGCTATTTGAATATTGCAGCATATTACTTTTATTTTACTTTAAAGGGATAATATTACAATGTAAGTGTTTAATTAACAAATACCAAGTGAACAAAAATTATGAGTCTGTGAACGTTAAACTAGTTGAAATCTGCAAACCTTTAATATGAAAAATTAAATTATATTATCCCTTGATTTGTGGAATATAATAATGCTTATTGAAATGAGTCAAATGACATTTTTTCTTATGAAGGTCTTTCCGATACATGGTATTTGAAACTTATTTCATTGTTCATGATCATTAATGCTTAATTTCAAAGATCATTTAATATGTACTTCATAAGAAAGTCTGGCTTTAGACTCAGATTTGCTTGCTTGATTGATTTGATGAACTTAAAGAAAGACATTGCTTCATCAACATTCAAACAACACAAGGAGTCTAAATTGCCCCAAGGTGAATTCTCAATTCTCTATAATTTGCTCATTTTTCAAGAAAAAGAAAAGAGTGTCTAACTTTTGTCTTAAAGGTTTCCAAGGGCAATTGACAGTTTACTACCACTATTTAGGTCAAAGCATTATATATATTTTTGTCCCTTTTTCCTGTAATTCAACATAAAGAAAGTTATTGATAGATTACAATGAGCCATGTTCTATTTTGCAAAGATACTTCAATGAACCAAAGACACCTATTTTCATGGAGCTTATATTTTAGAGGTGATGGGCTGACAGCGATAAACATAAATCCATAAATGATATGTTACATTAAGAGGTGATTTTTTACATATTTAAAAGCAAAAAACAAGGAAAGCGTTTGTGATTAAAAGTAAGGGTTGTGGGGGTAGGAGCCAAGATGGCAGAACTTCATGGAAGCTTTTTGTGTGTCTCGCATCCATGAAATACAGCCAGACCAATAGTAAACCATCCTACACACCTAGAAAACCGATTGGAGGATTAACACAACAATCTGCACAACCTGAACCACAGAATTCAGCAGGTATGCAGCACAGAGAGTTGAACTTGGGGAGTGAGAAGCTGCGAAAAGTAGGGAACCACTTTTGCGGGCAGAGACTGGGGAGGCGGGGAGAATACAGGAAAATCACCTTTCCTCAAAAACAGCTGGAGAGAAAGTGGAAAATTGGAGATAGCCACAGGGACTAAACAGGGAGAAAGGAGAAAGGAGAGAGTTTAAATTCCATTAAGACTGTAAACAAGGGGAGCACAAAGGCTGCAACTCCACAGCTCGATACCTGGCGGTGCTCTGGTGGGAAGGGCGAATCCCCAGGAACAGAGTGGGGTCAGGAAGGTTCTCGGGCCACACGGGGAAAAGCGGTTCCACTGCTGGAAGGACATTTGGTAGAGACTGTTGAAGCCACCTGGTCCCAGCAGACCCCAGAAAACGGCCACATTTGCTGGTGCTGGAACAAGGTCGTTAAGGGTGAAACCTGGTGCCAGGTGTGTGTTGCGATTTTCCATAATCCCTGAAACGCTGCTGCTACACTGTCTCGCAAACATTTTCTGGGATGATCTGGCACCTGGCCACAGTCTTGCGGCACCAGCAACAACAGGGTCCAGCATGTGTAACTGGGTGCAGCCGATATTCAGACATGGCTCATTCGGCCATTGCTAGTGAGACCCTCCTGCAGAGGGGTGGAACGGGTCAAAGACGCAGTCCTTCTGAAGTAAGGGGCCAGGGAAAACAGCCACATCTGAGACAAAACTTAGGAGAGAGGTATGGCCTGGGGCCTGGTCACAGAGAATGAAAAAACGGGGAGTGGACAAGAGCTGAAGACAGAGCACTGGTGTGCGATTGCTGATCCAGGAGAACAGACTGGGTAGCTAAGTGAGGACATTTTCACCACACCCACATGTGCACACAGGCACCTACAAGCGCGACAAAGCTCCACCCCAGTAAGTTAGCAGCGCCATCTAGTGGAGAGTGGAACTGTTACACTGGGCTCTGCCCAACTGAGCCAGCTTGGCTCTTCAAGAACACAAACCTCACCGCTGGCTTAATTTATGGACTATAAAGAACTACATTGACTTCTAGGGGAAAACAAAGCAATTTCAGTCCTATTTCAATCTGTTAGCAGGTTCATCTATTCAGTTTTCTTTCTTAATTTTTTTCTTTTTCCTTTTTCTCTTTTACAATTCTTTCCTTTTTCTTGAACACAGAAAGAGAAAAAAAATCATTTTTATTTACAATTTTTATTAAAAATATCTTTCTTTACTTTTTGTTACTACATTTTTTACTTTTATGTAAATATTTTTAAATTCTACTTTACTTCTATCATTTTATTTTAGTCTACTTCAGTGTACTCACTTTTTCAAATTTTCAAACAATTCCCTTCTTTTCTTTCTTTTTCATTTCTTCTCTTTCTCTTGAATGCAGAAAGAGAAAAACAATGTTTAGTTTCAATTTCTATTAAAAATATTTTTATTTAATTTTTATTACTATATATTTTGCTTTTATATAAATGTTTTCAAATTCTATTTTACTTCCATCATTTTATTTTAGTCTACTACAGTGTATTCACTTTTAAAATTTTCCAACAATTTCTCTTTTTCTTCATTATTATCTTTTTCTCTTTTCATTTCTTTTTTCTTAAATACAGAAAATGAAAAACTTCATCTTTATTTTCAATTTTTATTAAAAATGTTTTTTCTACTATATTCTTTAATTTTGTGTATATTTTTTAAAATTCTATTTTACCCCATCATCTCATTTTAGTCTACTTCAGTGTATTCATTTTTTCAAAGTCTCAAATAATTTCCTTTGCCCCCCCCCTTTTTTTTCTCTAATCTGTTAAACCACTTTCAACACCCAGACCAAAACACACTTAGGATCTAGCATCATTTATTCAATTTGTATATGTGTGTGTTTAATTTTTAATTTAATTTTTTTTAATTTCAATTTTTCTATCTCATTAATTCCTTTTCTCCCTTCAAAATGTCAAAACGAAGGAATTCACCCTAAAAGAAAGAGCACGAAGAAATGACAGCCAGAGATTTAACCAACACAGACACAAGCAAGATGTCTGAACCAGAATTTAGAATCACGATAATAAGAATACTAGCTGGAGTTGAAAATAGATTAGAATACCTTTCTGCAGAGATGAAAGAAGTAAAAAATAGCCAGAAAGAAATTAAAAATGCTATAACTGAGCTGCAATCACGGATGGATGCAGCAGTGGCAAGGATGGATGAGGCAGAACAGAGAATCAGCGGTATAGAGGACAGACTTATAGAGAATAACGAAGCAGAAAAAAAGAGGGAGATTAATGCAAAAGGGCACGATTTAAGAATTAGAGAAGTCAGTTGCTCTTTAAAAAGGAGCAACATCAGAATCATAGGGTCCCAGAAGAGGAAGAGAGAGAAAGGGGTAAAAGGGTTATGTGAACAAATCATAGCGGAAAACTTTCCTAACCTGGGGAAAGACACAGACATCAAAATCCAGGAAGCACAGAGGACACGCATGAGATTCAACAAAGACCGACCATCAACAAAGAATATCATAGTCAAATTCACAAAATACTCAAGCAAGGAGAGAATCATGAAAGCAGAAAGGGAAAAAAAGTCCTTCACCTACAAGGGAAGACAGATCAGGTTTGCAGCAGACCTATCCATAGAAACTTGGCAGGCCAGAAAGGAGTGGCGGGATATATTCAGTGTGCTGAATCAGAAAAATATTCATCCAAGAATTCTTTATCCAGCAAGGCTGTCATTCAAAATAGAAGGAGAGATAAAAGTTTCCCAAACAAACAACATTTAAATAAGTTTATGACCACTAAACCAGCTCTGAAAGAAATTTTAAGGGGGACTCTCTGAGGGGAGAAAAGATGAAACTATATATGTGTGTATATATATATATATATATATATATATATATATATATATATATATACCAAAAGCAAAAAAAGACCAGAAAGGACCCGAGAACACCACCAGAAACTCCAACTCTATAAGCATCCTAATGGCAATAAATTCATATCTTTCAGTACTCACTCTAAATGTCAATGGACTCAATGCTCCAATCAAAAGATATAGGGTAACAGAATGGACAAGAAAACAAGACCTATCTATATGCTGTTTACAAGAGACCCGCTTTAGACCTGAAGACACATTCAGATTGAAAATAAGGGATGGAGAACCATCTATCATGCTAATGGTCAACAAAAGAAAGCCGGAGTAGCCATACTTATATCAGACCATCTAGACTTTAAAATAAAGACTGTATCAAGAGATGCAGAAGAGAATCATGTCATAATCAAGGGGTCTGTAGACCAAGAAGACCTAACAATTGTAAACACTTAGGCACCACATGTTGTAGCACCCAAGTATATAAATCAATTAATCACAAACATAAAGAAACTCATCAATAGTAATACCATAATAGTAGACTTGAACACCCCACTCACAGCAATGGACAGATCATCTAATCAAAAAATCAACAAGGAAACAATGGCTTTGAATGACACAGTGGACCAGATGGACTTAACAGATATATTCAGAACATTTCATCCTAAAGCAGCAGAATACACATTCTTCTCCAGTGCACATGGAATGTTCTCCAGAATAGACCATATACTGGGACACAAATCAGCCCTAAGTAAGTACAAAAAGATCAAGATCATACCATGCATATTTTCAGACCACAGCACTATGAAACTTTAAATCAACCACAAGAAAAAATTTGGAAAGGTAACAAATACTGGAGACTGAAGAATGTCCTACTAAAGAATGAATGGGCTAACCAAGCAGTTAAACAGGAAATTTAAAAGTACATGGAAGTCAATGAAAATGATAACACCACAACCCAAAACCTCTGGGATGCAGCAAAGGCGGTCATAAGAGGAAAGTACATAGCAATCCAGGCCTTCCTAAAGAAGGAAGAAAGATCTCAGATACACAACCTAACCTTATGCCTTAAGGAGCTGGAAAAAGAACAGCAAATAAAACCCAAAACCAGCAGAAGACAGGAAATAATAAAGAGTAGAGCAGAAACTAATGTTATCAAAACCAAAAAAAAAAAAAAAAACAAAAAAAAAAAACAGTAGAACAGATTAATGAAACCAGAAGCTGTTTCTTTGAAAGAATTAACAAATTGATAAACCACTAGCCAGTTTGATCAAGAAGAAAAAGAAAAGGACCCAAATAAATAAAATCAAGAATGAAAGAGGAGAGATCACAACCAACACAACAGAAATAAAAACAATAATAAGACATAATTATGAGCAATTATAAGCCAATAAAATTGGTAATCTGGACGAAATGGACAAATTCCTAGAAACATATACAATAAAAGCAATTATAAAACAATAAAAAAAGAATAAGAAATATTAAAATAAAACAATAAAATATTAAAATAAACAATAAAAACAATAATAAGAAATAAAAACAATAATAAGACAATATTATGAGCAATTATATGCCAATAAAATTGGTAATCTGGAAGAAATGGACAAATTCCTAGAAACATATACACTACCAAAACTGAAACAGGAAGAAATAGAAAATTTGAACAGACCCATAACCAGTAAGGAAATCAAATTAGTAATCAAAAATCTGCAAAATAAAAACAAGAGTCCAGGGCCAGGTGGCTTTCCAGGGGAATTCTTCCAAACATGTAAGGAACAGTTAAGACCTATTCTCTTGAAACTGTTCCAAAAAATAGAAATGGAAGGAAAACTTCCAAACTTTCTCTGAAGCCAGCATTACCTTGATTCCAAAACCAGACTGAGACCCCACTAAAAAGGAGAACTATAGACCAATTTCCCTGATGAACATGGATGCAAAAATCCTCAACAAGATATTAGCCTACCAGATCCAACAATACATTAAAAAAATTATTCACCACGACCAAGTGGGATTTATACCTGGGATGTAGGGCTGGTTTAATATCTGCAAAATAATTAACTTATTCATCACATCAATAAAAGAAAGGACAGGAACCAGATGATCCTCTCAGTAGATGCAGAGAAAGCATTTGACAAAATACAGCATCCTTTCTTGAAAAAACCCTCAAGAAAGTAGGGATAGAAGGATAATACCACAAGATCATAAAAGCTCGAGATCATACCTTGAGACCCAATGCTAGTATCATCCTCAATGGAGAAAAACTGAGAGCTTTCCCCCTAAGGTCAGGAACAAGACAGGGAAGTCCACTCTTGCCACTGTTATTCAACATAGTATTATAAGTCTTAGCCTCTGCATCAGACAACACAAAGAAATAAAAGGCATCCACATTGGCCAGGAGGAAGTCAAACTTTCACTCTTCGCAGATGACATGATACTCTATATGGAAAACCCAAAAGATTCCACCAAAAAACTGCTAGAATTGATTCATGAATTCAGCAAAGTTGTAGGATATAAAATCAATGCACAGAAATCAGTTGCGTTCCCATACACCAACAATGAAGTGGCAAAAAGAGAAATCAAGGAATCGATCCCATTTACAGTTGCACAAAAAACCATAAAATACCTAGGAATAAATCTAACCAAAGAGGTGAAAAATCTACACACTGAAAACTATAGAAAGCTTATGACAGAAATTGAAGAAGACATAAAAAAATGGAAAAAGATTCCATGCTCCTGAATAGGAAGAACAAATATTGTTAAAATGTTGATTCTACCCAAAACAATCTACATATTCAATGTAATCCCTAACAAAGTAACACCAGCATTGTTCACAGAGCTAGAACAAATATTTCTAAAATTTGTATGGAACCAGAAAAGACCCCGAATAGCCAAAGCAATCTTGAAAAAGAAAACCAAAGCAGGAGGCATCACAATCGCAGACTTCAAGCTATACTACAAAGCTCTAATCATCAAGACAGTATGGTACTGGCACAAGAACAGACACTCAAGTCAATGGAACAGAATAGAGAACCCAGAAATGGACCCACAAACGTATGGCCAACTCATCTTTGATATAGCAGGAAAGAATATCCAATGGAATAAAGGCAGTCTTCAGCTAGTGGTGCTGGGAAAACTGGACAGCGACATGCAGAAGAATGAACCTGGAGCACTTTCTTACACCATACACAAAAATAAACTCAAAGTGGATGAAAGACCTAAACATAAGACAGGAAGGCATCAAAATCCTTGAGGAGAAAGCAGGAAAAACTTCTTTGATCTTGCCTGCAGCAACTTTTTACTCAACACGTCTCTGGAGGCAAGGGAAACAAAAGCAAAAATGAACTCCTGAGACCGCATCAAAATACAAAGCTTCTGCACAGTGAAGGAAACAATCAGCAAAAGTAAAAGGCAACCAACAGAATGGGAGAAGATATTTGCAAATGACATATCAGATAAGGGGTTAGTATCCTAAATCTGTAAAGAACTTATCAAACTAAACACCCAAAAAACAAATAATCCAGTGAAGAAATGGGCAAAAGGCATGAGTAGACACTTCTCCAAGGAAGACATCCAGATGGCCAACGGACACATGAAAAAATGCTCAACATCACTCATCATCAGGGAAATACAAATCAAAACCACAGTGAGATACCACCTTACACCTGTCAGAATGGCTAAAATTAACAACTCAGGCAACAACAGATGTTGGCGAGGATGCGGAGAAAGAGTATCTCTTTTGCATTGTTGGTGGCAATGCAAGCTGGTGCATCCACTCTGGAAAATAGTAAGAAGGTTCCTCAAAAGACTAAAAATACAAGTACCCTACAACCTAGCAATTGACTACTAGCGATTTATCCACCGAATACAGGTGTGCTGCTGATTTAAAGGGACACATGCACTCTCATGTTTATAGCAGCACTATCAACAATAGCCAAAGTATGGAAAGAGCCCAAATATCCATTGATGGATGAATGGGTAAAGAAGATGTGGTATATATATATATATATATATATATATATATATATATATATATATGGAATATTACTTGGCAATCAAAAAGAATGAAATCTTGCCATTTGCAACTATGTGGATGGAACTGGAGGGTATTATGCTAAGTGAAATTATTCAGTCAGAGAAAGACAAAAATCATGTGACTTCACTCATATGAGGACTTTAAGGGAAGGGAAACAAAAATAATATAAAAACAGGGAGGGTGACAAAACGGAAGAGACTCATAAATATGGAGAACAAACTGAGGGTTGCTGGAGGGGTTGTGAGAGGGTGGATGGGCTCAATGGGTAAGGGGAATAAATCATTGTTTCACTATATGCTAACTAATTTGTATGTAAATTTTAAAAAATAAAAAAGAAAATTAAAAAAAATAATAAAAAAGTAAGGGTTGTTGGTGGGTTACACGTTTATGTCAGCTGATATGGGTAGGCCCCTTTTTGGTGATATTTGACCAAAAATTTGACAGGTGAAGGAGTTCACCATGAAGATAATTGGGGGAAACTGGCCCAAAAAGAGTCAGAGCAAAATCCTAAAAGTGGAACTTGCATGGCATACTTGGAGAGCGCTCTGATGCTCTTGCAGAAGGAGAGGGAGAGTGATGTCAGATGTCTGAGCCCTAAAGGGGATGAATCATACAGGCTTCTAAGTAATTTTAATCTTTTTGTCAATGTTTATTTATTTTTGAGAGAGAGAGGGCAGGAGATGGGCAGAGAGAGAGAGAGAGAGAGAGAGAGAGAGAGAGAGAGGGGAGAAGGAGAGAATCTCAAGCAGGGTCCACACTGGCAGCACAGAGCCTGATGTGGGGTTCAAACTCATGAACCATGAGATCATGACCTGGGCTGAAATCAAGAGCCGGACACTTGACAGATTGAGTCACCCATGTGCCCCAAGGTTCTAAGTCATTTTATATTTTTTAAATTTTTTAAAGAGTTTGGATTATACTCAGAGTGAAATGTGGACCTAATTCAAAATTTTTAGTGACAGTGAAAGACTAAGGTTATGTTTTTTAATGATAATCTGGCTACTGTGTAGAGAAGTCATTGGAGATGGACAAGGGCCAAATCAGGCCGGCTAATTATGAGGCTACTGCTGTAATTCAGACATGGGATGGTGAGAAACATAGCAAACCCAAATAAGTACATCTATTTGAGGAAATTCCCTGAAGCATCTTTGAATTGGAGACTGGTTTACACACTGGTCACATCCAATATTCAAAGGCTTTTAAAAAGGTATTACTCTGAGTTGTAAGTTTGAAAGCACACATTCCCTCCTCTTCTGTAAAGGATTGCTTTTGGCAAGATATTTTTAATACAATAACTACATTTCAGTGTGAATTGTTTGGTGTGGAGATTATATGAAATGTTTTCAAATATGCTATCTCAGTACACAGTACAATTAAAGAGGAGAATCTAGGCAGGGCTTACTTCATAAGCCTAGTGTTGCAAACTTCTTTGTCTTTTGTCCTTCCAAAATATGTTTCTCAGAGCTAGGCCCAAAAGGATGAGCAACAGGCAGTGATTAGGTGTAGCTCACAGATGATTCCGGAGTTGATTTATTATCTTGAACTAAATTTGAAAAACACTACCCCTAGGGCTGCTGGGTGGCTCAGTGGGTTAGCAGGTAGATCTTCATTTGGGCTCAGGTCATGATCTCATGGTTCCTGGGATCAAGCTGTGCATGGGGCAAGCTATATACTCAGAGAGATGCTCTCAGCCCCTCGCTCTGTCTCTCCCTCTCTCTCAAAATAAATAAATAAAACTTAGAAAAAGAAAATTACTACACCTTTTTATGTCACCTGTATGAATGCCATGTTTAAAGGTGTTGCCTTCTAGATCGTTTTAGACAAATTTATTAAAAAATTTGTTTAATGTTTATTTATTTTTGACAGAGAGAGGGAGAGCACGAGTTGGGGAGGGGCAGAGAGAAAGGGAGACACAGAATCCTAAGCAGGCTCCACGCTCTGAGCTGTCAGCACAGAGCCTGATGTGGGGCTCGAACCCACAAACTATGAGATCATGCCCTGAACCAAAGTCAGACACTCAACCGACTGAGCCACCCAGGTGCCCCTAGACAAATTTAATATTTAACTAACGAGCCATTCTTCCCTACTCCATCTGGTAATGGTTCCAATCTGCACCATTATAATTTTGACTCATTTTTCGACATCGTAGCTTTCATATACTTATGGAAATAACAAGTTTGCCAAGCCTGACATCCACAATTCAGGAAAATTGCATACCCTTAAACGGTTTTTTTCCCAAAAAGTCCAGGTTATATTTGGTATAAAAAGATTACATCATCATTCAAACCCTTGATAATATTTTTTAGAGTACAAAAATATTTTAAGAAATAAGTTAGATATTTTATAAAATGTATATAACTTTTTACAAAATGTATATGTTGCATTAACAATTACTTATCAATAATTATTGGATAATTACTAGTTAATAAATTAATGCTTAACCAATCATAGAGTTGCTGCTCAGACACAGATTTTGAAGAAGAAAAAAATGGAACAACAACAAACATTACTGGAATATAGAGCCTTCTCAGCTCAACCGCTGAGTTGTCCTAAATTGCCTCTTGTATTTCCTCCAGCTGTCAGCATCCCTTGATAGAAGTACCTTTTCTCCTTTGTTTGCACAATTGTAACTGTTCACTACAACAGCAGTCAAAAAGTCATATGTGAGTAAACACGTAATCAGGTAGGTATTTGTCAAATCATGTGAATCACGTCTTCTTAGCATGAAGGTTAAAGGGAAACATAAGGCTTATATTAGAAACAATAATTTAATTATGAAATAAAATTACCACTCATATTTTGAATGTCTGGTCCTTGAAGAAAGTTTTGCTAAGTCATGCCCTCAATTTCGGGGATCTTACATGTATTGGGATGAGAAACTATGAATGGATGTGCACATCACTAACTTGAACCCATGGCACCAAGAGAGAAAGGCTAGAAGATAGAACTTTAACGTCCCAGGCTGTAACAGACATTTGTTACATCTTTATCCATGGGATATCTATTTCATTTCACTAAATGGCTCTCTATAAACCAAGGGAAAGAAATAATTTGCGTGAGGTAGATCTAAGAGATTTTGTAGTGTAGATTCAAACACTTGGCCTGACTCCCACAGCGTATAGGCACCGTGACGATGTTAAAAGCAAAGCAGGTACAAATTTTCTAAATTTGTGCTTGTATTTGCAAGCAGGAGTTGATGAAAGGACAGAGTGTAAAGCATCACCCTCCTGAATAGCAACTGTTGCTTCTATAATACCCATAGCAATTGGGCTGTGGCTCAAAAAATTGCAACAAATTACTTGGAAGTAATGTATTTTCAAGAAACATAAATAGTTTGAAGCTCTTGCATCTGAAAAGTTAATTACCCTGAGTGCAACTCAACATAATTTTCTTTTTGTAAAAAATATTTTATATTAAAAGCCAGGCTGTTCCCTCATTCCAGACAAATGATTTCCCCTTTGTGACAGGGTAACTTTTAATTTGAAATAATTAATCCTTTACTGATACTATTAATGAAGATAATCTTGAAAATATTATATGGCCCTTTATTTCAAAAATTGAGTTATATTTAGAACTAATAAAAGGAGCAGAGGAGGTAAATATTCCTAGACTTCTTCACAGTCTGGCTTCTTCTACATAGTGAATCAGGCTAAGAATATCAATTAGGCTCAGACACTTCCTCTTTCCCACCCTCTAGCAAAAACGCTACTTTATATCCAACCTTAACTAGCTGCAGTCCACGGCTGTCAGTGGTCATAGTCTCAAAGCTGACAAATTCATTTACATGAAGGCATAGTAACTAGTAACATCAGTGCTATTTTCCCAGGAAATGTTTGCATTTCAGTAGGGACTCCATGCTACGCCAAAGGAATGAACAATTCATAGTCAAGATGCAGCCCATTTTGACAAAGCATTCAAAGATCTCTTTTTTTAAAACCTTTCTGAGGATACAGAATATTACCACACACTACTTAACTCCCAAATATGAAAGTTTTCTGATCAGAAGTATATGAGCAAATGGGGTAGTATTGAGATACGTATTTGTTTACATATATCTGCTACTACAGTTTCTAGCAGATAATTGTTTTCTGTTTTCTTGCTTCATGGATATTTGTCGTAAGAAAGCAGAAAGAAGCTGCTGAAAGCCAAAGACTCTTTAAATATTTTACAAAATTATAAACAGAGTAAGAAATAGGCATTTAAGTTGAAACAAAGAGGATGATACCTGCAAAAAGCCAGGGAGCGACTGGTTGGTTTCCTCAAGGCTGAAATAGGTTGGAAGGACTTGAAGACTCTGGCTTCCACAGTTTGCTGGGGGTGCCGTGGGGGATGGGCTTGGGCTGATGGGAAAGGACTGACCTGAACAATATGGATGCTGGATGCATGCGCAAGAGGAGTCACAGTGACTTGAATTCCCATGCATGGATCCCAAGTAACGGAACCTCTGGGAGTTTGTTCTCCTGATACATTGGTGCCATGTAAACATGTCAAGCACTGCCTTGTGCTAGAGCGGAAGTGGGAGCCCCAGTAGCAACCGGGTTTAAGTCCCACTTTCACCGTTCCTAGTAACTGCATTTCTGCATGCACATTCCAGTTCTTTTTGGCACATTACAGTACGTAGCAACATTTTGTCCTTCTCCGCTCCTTCCCCCGATCTCTGTTCTCCTTTCCTTGTCTTCCAAATTATCAATCCATGATCCATAATACTCACTGTCTTACACACCTCCTCAAAACTTTTGTCCTTATCACATAACTCTACCCATACTAATTACCTGCAGAACTTCAACTCTGATTAATCTAACACTTCTTCCAACTGTTCTAACACCTGAAGGTGGCTGGAAAATTAAAAAAAATATATACTAAACAATCTTTAGATTTACAAACACTTTCTTTATTGGTTTCTGGGACTCCACTTAGGTCATCTCTATTACTATGTATTACCCATTTCTATGCAGTTTCCCTTGGTGGTCCTCATAATCTTTCAGCTTTCTCTAAGCTCCAGGAATTGAGGCTTAAAAATGTATGTCTCATGAAATGTTTCTGGCACAGATTTCCCCACTTAGGTAAATTGTAACTCCATTCTTCCAGTTTCTCTGGTAAGGATCCTTGGAGTTACAACCCACATCCAATTCGATGACAAATCTTCCCAGCTCTATATTGAAAATATATTGGGGATGTAGGCACTCTTTAACACATGTTCAATCCCCAATATTGACCTTACCTCTCAACCATATCTCTGTGGTGGTCTCTTCACTGAGCATCTTGCTTCCACATCCACTCCCAAGGTCGCTCTTTATACGTGATGCCATGTGAACCATCCTTCTAAAATGGTCATCTCTAATGCTTTCCGATCTCTTCTAGAGTAAAATTTAAAGACATAATGGTGGCCTGCAAGCCCAAGATGACCTACCCCCTCTATCACATAATCTCCTACTACTTCCACTGTTTTACACACCTCTTCACCCAAAGCGGACATCTCAGCAAGCATACTACTCAGCTTAGAATGGGTGGCTTTCTTAAGGTCTCTGCCTGAATATAACTGTGTCAGAGTGGCTTCCCCTGACAATGTTCTATAAAACAAGAGCTTCTCTCACTCACACCCTTTCCTGTCTGCTTCCTGCTCTATTTGTTGTACAGTATTACTTCATATTGTGATATGGACTCAATGACACTAACTTAAAATTGAATTATTTATTAATTTAGAATCTATCTTGGGGGGTGTAAGGGCTCATAATGTTAGTTGTTATTTTTATTGTTAATATTAAACTTATTTGAAGCTTATTTATTTATTTATTTATTGCTTTATTTATTTATTTATTTATTTATTTATTTATTGCTTCCATGGTTGCGGTGGCCAGATCCTAAGGGAAGTTCCCAGGATGTTTACATCCTATAGAATCCACCCCGCCCTTGTTGTGGGCAAGACCTGGACTGCTTCCAGCCAATATGGAAAACATGAAGAGATTTTGCAAGTGTTATTAAGTTTACGAATCAGTTGCTTTTGAGTGAATCAAAAAGGAGATCATGGGGTGCCTGGGTGGCACAGTTGGTTAACTGTCCGACTTCGGCTCAGGTCATGATCTCACAACTCCTGAGTTCAAGCTCCACCTTGTTCTACTGTGCTGACAGCTCAGAGCCTGGAGCCTGCTTTTGGATTCTGTGTCTCCTTCCCTCTCTGCCCCTCCCCTGCCCACGGTCTGTCTCTCTCTCTCTGTGTCAAAAATTAACATTAAAAAAAATAAAAATATAAAAAGAAGTAGACTGTTCCCATTTTGATATGAATGCAGCCTGGCCCATACTTTGATTGCAACTTTGTGAGATAGACAGCAAAAAAATCAGCTTAAGCTATGCCCTGAATCACAGAAATTATGAGATAACATATGTATATTTTTTAAGCTGCTGAGATTGTGGAAATTTGTTACACACAAATTTGTTATGCAAAACACTAACATAACATACTTTAATATTTTTTCTTATACCTTCCTCTCTTAAATAGTGCATTGTTCTACAATTGCTTTTTTTACATGCCTGTCCATTATTTTTTGTTTATCCCCAATCATTTTTTTAAAGTTTATTTATTTATTTAGATAGAGAGCACAAGGGGGGAGGGACAGAGAGAGGGAGAGAGAGGGATTATCCCAAACAGGCTCCTCACCGTCAGCACAGAGCCCAACACGGGCTCAAACTCATGAACCATGAAATCATGACCTGAGCCAAAGTTGGCCACTTAACCGACGGAGCCACCCAGGCAGCCCCTATCCCCCAATAAGTTATTAACATTTTGAAGCATTCAACATGATCATTGAATTAATTTCCACATGCATTTATTAAGGAGTCCTTTCTATCATGGTAATGAGATGCTCAGGAAAGTAACGTGCCTAGAAAGTAGAGGCCAGCACAACAATCCGCTTCTCATGTTTGGTTGAAAGAATCAGAACAAGTAGATTGTACTAATGTTTGTTTATTGCTTGCATTTCAAAAAAAAAATTGTACAATTCTTTAAGATATCACCAAAGCTTTACAAGTATCCTGAAGAAGAGATGATTATGCATATTTCACCCATTAGAAATTTGAATTTCAGACCATGTGAGTGAATAGCACAAGGTCACATAATTAGGGAACACTACATGTACTTCTTTTGAGCCCAGATCAGAAGCACTATTTGCTACATCACTTTGTCTATTATCATGGGATTAATTGTATTAGGTTAAATGGAGAACATTCACAATATCTACTTGGCTGATATTAACGTTCACGAACTAGAAGCATCGCTTCAATTTATGCTCATCAAAACAAGAGATATCTTTGTAACAAAGGTAAGATACTTACATGAAATTTGAAGTTGAGGGGAACTCGCTACTCTTATCAGAACACAGTGTCCTCTGGCCCCAAACTTGCCCTTTTGTCAGTGTGAGTAATTAGCACTTCTGACTACATTTAATAATGATCTATTTTTTAGGAACACTAACTAATTAACTCGCACAACAGTATCTCATCTACATTTTACAAGTTGAAGAAACTAAAGCAGGAAACATAAAGATTAAGAATCTAGCCCAGGGTCACAATACATTTATTGCATGGTAAAGATTAATGTTTTTGACCTCTTAATTTCTTTTGCTAAATGAACCTGAAGCCATGTTGGTATTGGGAACTCTTGCTATTTGTAATTCCTATAGCTTTGTACAGAGTTTTTGATAATCCCTGTTGAAAAAAGACCGGTGGTCCTGGAGTCTTTACATCTCGGATTTAGCTACCCACCAAGTCCCTGACAGAAGAGCATGCCATCTGTAGCAGACCTTCATTCCCAGCAATGGGCTGTGCCTGGGGGCAAGTAACAGTGCTTGTGTGTCCTGAATAGCCCTGTGCTCCAAGAATTCTACTGTCTCCAGGGGATGTTGATCTCTTTCAACATTCACAGTGGAAGCATTTTCCTAAATCCACATTCAAACAATTTAAGGCAATACATTGGTTTGGATGTTCTTCACAGTCTCATGTGGTGTTCAAACAGTTTGTCTTTCTACTTCCTTCCTAGGTGGTACCTTCTATGAAGCAAATGTCACCAGCCTAAATTTTCTACCAACTTACTTGTCATCTCCATCAATAATCATATTTTTATCTCTGCATTCTAACTACCAAACCCCTGCTATATTCTTAGTAGCTTCAGCATTCATATAGAGAATCTGACCAATATTTCTCATCAGGATTTTCCAGCCAGCCCCTAGCAAAACACGCATCTATTTATAATCAAAACCTTTGAGTTAAAAATCTGGAGTCCCATCACCTCTCAAATATCACTTTTCTACCTCTAATTCTCCAAGCATTAATTCCCACCTTTCCAACTGATACAATTTTACTTGTTTGTTTATTTATTTATTTATTCATTCATTCATTCATTTATTTTTGAAAGAGATGGGAGAGAGAGAGAGAGAGAGGAGGGGCAGAGAGAGAGGTAGACAGGGGATCCAAAGTAGCCTCCTTACTGCCAAGCACAGAGACTGATGCAGTCCTGGAACCCACAAATCATGAAGTCATGACCTGAATGAGATCATGACCTGAGCTGAAGTCAGATGCTCAACTGACTGAGCAACCCAGATGCTCCAGCTTATACGACTGAGTACACAAAGTTAATGGATTCTCCACCCCAGCAGTACTTCTCATTCATTGTGCTTGCACTTCACTTTCCATCTCCATATTCTCTTGCTTTGGGCTCCATTAAAGGAGACATTGAGACTAGTGCTTGTGTATATGTCAATTATTTGGGAGGTGATCCCAGGAAGAACAGTTGAAGATGTTGGGAATGTCAATCAGTGAAGGGAGAAGAGTCAACAGAGTATGCAGTAATGAGATGCTTACAATTTTACAAATGGAGCGCAGTTTTACATGGGACACTTTGCAAAACCGCATAAGGCACACTTTAGAATTTTTTCATTGAAGGATGTACAAATGCGTGATTTTACCCACTGACTCCATATATTCACTGATAAGGTTTGCATTGGTTGGCTCAACTCTCGTCACTTGATGTCACACACTTGATGCTGAAGATACATGGAAAAAACTTCTTAAGTATTAGAGAAAGCTTTGAGGCAAATGGACTAAGAACAAATGACATTGGAATAGGAAACCATCAGCATGCACGTGACCTGGTCACTGCACCTGTAGGTTACATTAGAATCGGGATGTGAGATGGACCCTCAACACCCTGCTACATTTTCATCTTATTTCCTGGCTTCAGTTGCATGGAGCAGCCCTCTAAGCACTGATTTCTTTGCTTTTTATTCCTCTCCCACCCCTGAATCTTCTCCCTTCTACTGTTTTTCTCTGGCAAAACATGGCCCACTGGTAAAACCCAGCTATCCATTGTATGAATCTGTATCTGAGCAGGTGACTATTGCCCGATCAACTGTGATGACTGGATTCATTTCCAATTTATAACAGCATTCTCAAATCTGAACTCCAGAAATCCAGACAATTATCTTGCATGTGGTATTTTCTGTTCCCCAAGAGGAATGTTTCACTCTCACATTGCTAACTCCCACCTCTTCTTTTCCATAGTTCATAGACAAAGTGGGTGAAGAGTACAGTAGTCCCTCCTTATCTCCTGGAAATCTATTCCAAGATCCCCAGGAGATACCTGAGACCACTGTCAGCACCGAAACCCATATAAACTATGTTTATACATACATACTTATCATAAATTTAAATTTGTAAGTTAGATACAGGAAGAGTTTTCAATAATAATTAATAATAAAATAGAATAATTATAACAGTATACCGCGATAAAAGTTATGTGAATGTGGTCTCTCTTTCAAAATATCTTGTTGTACTATACTTGTTCTTTTTTGTTTTGTTCTGTTTTTATTTATTTTTAAGAGAGAGAGAGAGAGAGGAGCAAGCAGGGTAGGGGCAGAGAGAGAGGGAGACACAGAATCTGAAACAGGCTCCAGGCTCTGAGCTGTCAGCACAGAGAACAACATGGGGGCTTGAACCCATGCACGGTGAGATCATGATCTGGGCCAAAAGTCGGATGCTTACCCAACTGAGCCACCCAGGTGCCCTTGAACTTGCTCTTCTTTAATGAAGATGTGAGATGATAAAATGCCTACATGATGAGATGAAGTGTGGTGAGTGACAAAGACATTGTGATGTAGGGTTAGGCTCCTACTGACCTGCTGACCATACATAGAGAGGACGATCATCTCTTTCCTGACCATGATTGACTGTGAATGACTGAGACCTTGGAATGTGAAAACACAGATAAGGGGGAACTACTGTATGTGCATCCAGTCTACAGGATCCGAATCCACATACTCTGCTACGCCTGCTATTACTTGGGAAAGGTAGCACTCCCGCGTTTAGCCCAGCCATTCAACTTGTGTCTGGGGTTCATTCCTTCTTACATTTACAGACATTGTCTTACAGTCATTAGCTTCTTTCCCTGTCATCATATATACATATGTAATATCACCTACCTTCAGTGATAAAATAAGAAAATAACAACAGTCCCTTGAATGCACATAATATTCTGGGTTATTTTTCTGCTAATTTCCACAACAAAACTTCACAGTAAGAATTGTATAAATGTACTGTCTCCATACTTCATCACATCTCCTATTCTCTGCCTCAACAAATTTGGTTCCACAAAGTTTTGAAATAATTTTTATCCAAGTCACAAATAATTAGCATTTTTCTACAATCTGTAATTATTACACTGTCCTTTATCCTTGACTTGATGGTTGCATTTAATACACTTGATGAGCCCATTTTGCTTGATTTTTTTTTTCTCGAGTTTTTGTTGTTACTCACTCATCTTTGTTTTCTGTTTTTGTTTTGTTTTGTTTTGTTTTTTGGGGGAGTATTATTTCTGTGATTTCTGTTTTCTTTCCTCTTGTATCCCACTACAATGCTCAATTTATTTTTTTTTTAGTGTCTTTTTATTTTTGAGAGAGAGAGAGAGAAAGAGCACATGCATGAGGGGAGAAAGCAGAGAGAGAGAGAGAGAGAGAGAGAGAGAGAGAATATTAAGCAGGTTTCACACTCAGCACAGAGCCCAATGTGGGACTTGATCCCACAACACTGGGATCATGATCTAAGCCAAAGTCAAGAGTCAGATGCTCAGCTGACTGAGCCATCCAGGTGCTCCTACAGTGTCCATTGATGCATTTGTTTCCTCTGCTATGTCCTTAAGGGACATGTCCATAGGTCTATGTCATAAGCTCTCATCTCTTCTTCTTCATCTGTATGCTCTCCCTAGAAAAATATCTAAATGCTGAGGTCACATAAAGTATTTTCTGAGGACTTTAATTTCTGTCTCCAACTCCATCTCCTCTCCTAAGTTTTAGACTTTAAAAAAAAAAAATCTAACTATCTCTTCTTTTCCATTTGAATATGTCATAAGCATATTCACCTTAAACCAGCCTTTACCAGTCTTCTCTTCACAAGCCCTCCCCAGTGTATTAAAGACTCTGTGTGTATGTATTTGGAAAAAGAAAATGTTTAAGTGATAAATATGAGGATCGTGAATGTAAGTTGAAAGACAAGGAAGAAATAAAATAAAATTTTAATTGAGAGAAATAAATAAATAGTAGTAATTTTATTGTGGAGAAGGGAGGGGGGAGAGGGAGAGAGAGAGAATCTAATTTTATTTTGAAAAAAATTAGAAGTGATAAGAATTTTTTGACCACAGAGCAAGACTTTGTGGGAAGTACTGCAGAAACTAATTTTGCTGTAATAGAGAATATATGGAAACAAAAATAAATAGGCTAAGCACCATATATATATATATATACATATATATATACATATATATATATACATATATATAATGTGTACACATATACTATCCACATATATGAATTTTCAGAAAAGGCAGACTGAACTTAAGCTCATTCTCTCCTCCTATTATTATGTCTTAAGAAACATAACCACAGAGTAATAAAACTGGAAGGAGCACGAAATATTAAAGAGGAAAACCTCATTTTTTGGATGAGGAAATGGTGAGGTTGGGCCAATCTTATAAAAGTGGATGGGGAAGCCTGTCGCAAGGCATAACATCCCCTCGCTCTGCTTTGTTAGCATCTTTAGCGTTTGGGATCCTTTCTTTTCACTCTGTGATGCTTTCTCCATGGTGAATTTCTGCTGTAGCATGTATGGCTATGTTAGAAAACCATGGATCCTCGCCAGGGCATTTGCAGTAGTCACACCATTGAAAATTACATCTTCTGGCATCATAATAGCCAAAGACCTCCATGCTCCAGTGCCCTCAGTAACTGGGTTAGGAGCTGGAAAGAGGCTCCGTTAGGCTGAGTCACCCACCAAACCCACCTTGGCAATGCTAGCATAGGGCAGAGGCTGCCAATGCCATATCCTACCCTGGGTGCAGACACACACAGGGAGTGGAGGAGAGAGATCACTGGATGAGGGCAGTGAGGCTGGAGCCCATGGGATATAGAATCCCAGGCCATGAAGAAACAAGTGGTGGGCCGCTGAAAGTTGAGTCTTCAAGTTCCCAACACATGCACCATTATTATAACAGAATTCACTTACAAAATACAAATTCAAAGGGAACATTCCTAAGAATTTCAAGACTGCAGCTGTAGAGCACTGAACTTTGGGTTCAGGCTGTTCTGAGGTGGGACCCCACACTCTTGCTCTGTGACTCCAAGGTCATTCTCGCCTTGCCTGCCATAGCAAGAAATCCCAAGAATGGGAATAAATTCATTACACACATTTCTTGATGAAGTTGAGGATAGAGAACTGACTGATTCTAATAGCATAATGAACATTTCTTGCACTTTTCATTGTAAAGCAAAATTCATACAAAATGCAAGCAAGGAAACACACTCAGTGGTTGTTTTCCAATAAACTTTATTATTAAAGACGTTTACATTGTAGTTTAATGACAGCATTCTAGAACTCATGAATATCAAAACATCAGATTTCTGTTCAAATTATGTCTCACATGCTAGACTTGCTTAGTTTAGATAAGGTTTTTGAGACTTAATTACTTCATTTTTATTTATTTTTAATTTATTTTTAATTTATTTTTAATTGTTTTAACGTTTATTTATTTTTGAGACAGAGAGAGACAGAGCATGAACGGGGGAGGGTCAGAGAGAGAAGGAGACACAGAATCTGAAACAGGCTCCAGGCTCTGAGCTGTCAGCACAGAGTCCGATGCGGGGCTCGAACTCACAGACCACGAGATCATGACCTGAGCCGAAGTCAGACGCTTAACCGACTAAGCCACCCAGGTGCCCAATTACTTCATTTTTAAACCACTCATAATAGTTGGGCTTAACTGTACTAGGTTGACAAGATTAAATAAGACGAGGTATAAACAGGAGTTGACCATATAAGAGCTAGATAAATTTAATAACTTATTACAATTGTACTTTTAGTTTATATTTACTATAGGTAGCACTGTAGTAAATATTTTTGTATCATACACTTTTTTTTAAGAATATCTTGTTTGAACAGACTCCAAGAAAAGGATTTTCAATTTTCATACATAATATACTCCCACTTTCCATTGCAATATTATATTGCATTGCATATAATCGATTATACTCCCACTTGCAAAATGGGCCATTTTACAGATGTCTCTCATTGAATACTTTAACACCTAAATACTTTGAGAAATATGTGTGTGTGTGTGTGTGTGTGTGTGTGTGTGTGTGTATTCTCTCTCTCTCTCTCTCTTTCTCAGCTTGGATGAGTGAGATATTAAAAGACTTAGCTTCAAAATCAATAAAAGATGGTTCTAGAAGAGATATATCTGTTTTTATCAAGTGACTTTGGAATAACAGATTTCCAAAGAATTGGAATAACATACCAATGGTATTTTGAACGTAACATTCTCAAAATCCATTTATGAAGCAAGTAAAACAATCCAAGTGTTCTTACTGCAATATACCTGTAAAATCAATATGAAATTTTGACAAACTACTTAGCCATTTTCCATATTTGCATCTAGTAGCTTGTAGAGTGCCATGCTCTTTTTAAAAAAAAAAATTTTTTAACGTTTATTTATTTTTGAGACAGAGAGAGACAGAGCATGAACGGGGGAGGGGCAGAGAGACAGGGAGACACAGAATCGGAAGCAGGCTCCAGGCTCTGAGCCATTATTAGCCCAGAGCCCAACGCGGGGGCTTGAACTCACGGATCGCGAGATCGTGACCTGAGCTGAAGTTGGACGCTTAACCGACTGAGCCACCCAGGCGCCCCTAGTGCCATGCTCTTTGATGGTGTTTTCAAACACCATTGAATGGTGGCCCCAATATGGTGACCCCATATTTCAGGGCCAAGAGATAGAGCTTCAGTCTAATGATTTCATGATAACAATTCCTGTTTGCTAGTCTTCCAATACCTAGCCAAGATGACTTTATGATCACTTTCTGGAATTTCAAAATGTTCCCAATAAATATGGAATTTATGAGTAAATAATGCCCACTAATGGCATATGGTTCATTTGAATGTCAGTGGCAGTTTCTCAACTGGATACTCCTTTGATTTCTTGTTTAGGCCAAGGGCAAATATTGGAAACCACACCCACACTAGGGCAATTTGTTACCCTGAAGAGATGGGGTAATAAACACGACATAATATAATAAGGAATCAAAGTAGGCCAAATATTCCACTGTAGTAAAAATTGATATCATGTGAGATCAAATTTCTCCAGTTTGTGGTCCACCAACATGGGGTAGAAAATATTACTACATATTGAGGACAGCATGTCTGTAAAAATAGTTTTTTTTTCCCAATAATTTGCCATTGAGATATTATCTTGGTTCAACATAAATGTATAATTGTTTTTTGATAAGAGGTAACTTTAAGGGTTGTACTTTGACCTTTACCTACATGTCATCTAACAAATATATCAGATTTCTTGATTGGGAAAGATGATATGATTCTGCTTCATTAATCATTAAAACATCACTTTTTCTGTGAGCAAGAAAAATGTATCAAAACATGACCTGTGTCATAAACACTACACAGTAGAATGAATGGAGGATGCAGTTGACTCTTGAGAGTGGATTTATATTGTTTGCTGTTATACTCAGGTCATGATCTCATGGTTTGTGAGTTCGAGCCCCACATTGGGCCCTATGCTGATAGCTCAGGGCCTGGAGCCTGCTTCAGATTCAGGGTCTCCTTCTCTCTCTGCCCCTCCCCAACTTGTACTCTGTCTCTCTCTGTCTCTCAAAAATAAATAAGTGTAAAACAATTAAAAAAATACTAGCATTCTTAATGATATACAATTATTAGTTAATCAGTGAGAGGCCACAGGTAGCAGTGATTATTATATTTAAAATTGAGTTCTGCTATTTTCCTCTCTGTTGAGGATCATAATAATAGCATTTAGAGATATACACAATGGGCATTCTTATATAAAAAATATTTTCTTAGTTCAAGAAGTGTTAAAAATTTGACAAGGTGTTATTTGGGCTCTTTTGAAATATTTTCTGAAGTCCCTTAATAACAGAATGGATTATTTCTATCTCAGGATGTTGAGGTATCCTTCTCCCCAGAGTAGGTATGTTGAACTATACAGATCTCTAACAGTGCAGTTGCAATCTGATTTCTTCCAAGAGACAGCTAATCATACTTGAACGATGTCCTTTACATCTCTGAGTACATATCTATATGTTAAATAATAAAATGAGCTAACCGTCATTACATATTTAAGAATTTGTCAAAACATAATTTTGACAAAATAGTCAGTAAAAATGCCAGGATTATTATTGTTCTACACAGATATTCAACATAAACACAATCTTTGACGTAAACATTGAATACCTTTCACAATGATTAGACTTTCATATATTTTACAGTTGTACTTTGGTGATGTATAATTTGATCATATATACAACTTTCTATATTTACTCTTGTCACAACCCAGCATTCTCAGAAATTCCCCATATAATGTGCACACTCCAGACTGGAATGGCCCAGCTGGTTGCAATATTGTCTGCAGGACTTTTTAAGCAGAAAACTGGGACATTTGACCTTGCGTTTGAATCCAGAAAAATAAACAAACCTTCATTCTTTAATTTTCATGTGGTAGAGACACAGTTGCTTGAGTAGAATCCCCGACCCTCAAAAAGGGAAGCATTTTCAGGAGTTTAATTAATTGAAAAAGACTCAAATACTGAAGCCACACAGAAAATTTTGAATATTTCTACCTGTAAAATTTCATCCTTAGTGTCAGAGGCAGAACTTTAGACATTTGCTTACATCACAGAAAGCTAAATAAAACCATGTTATTATGTTTGTTTACTAGAACTGTTTTGTACCCAAATAGACAGCTATATACTACATTTTTCTTAGAATAAATGCTTGTCATAAAGAGGGACAAAAGTCTACAGTGAGAATAAGCAAAGGGTTTTTGTTACTGTTGTATGTGGTTTTTTTTTCTCCCTAAATAATTTTTTGGCATGCCAATTCTCCCTCCTTCCATGTTTCTTTCTCTTCTACATATAAGTTTACTTGCAAAATGGGAAGACAGAGAATTTTTAGTAGAGAAAAACTCAAGTTGATAGGTTATCTGTTAAACAACGTATTAATGTAGTAGAGGTGCAATCCACAGGATTTCAGACTTGAACATACAGTTACAGAGCATCGTGGTGTAACTTGTGCTTTGAAATCAATGGTTTTAGGTACAAATGATGACTTTGGCACTTAGCGTTATTTGACTTTGAACAAATAAATTAAGCCCTCCAGAAACCCACATTGGAAGTGGGAGTAGCACATGTGTCCAGACAATGGTGAGAAAAAAGTAAGAGTGGTCTGGAAGGTGGTGTGGCATTAGCCATTGTGGATGGAAATGGTCAATGTCAAGTTTGACAAAATAGGAATCGAGCACTGTGGCAGAAAGTGGTTCCACAAGAAAGTTATTTGCGTCTTGTCCTGTAGATCCTAGTGGTGCTTTAAAACTCATTAAGCAAGACATGGAGAAAGTAATGGAACATTAATTTTGTAGAGATATACAAAGTAATTTGAAACTGAATATATTAAAAAAAAAACAATAAAAGACATCTGGAAAAGACAGTTGGATTGAACATATGTGTTTACCTCCATTACCCCTCAAGACTCACTATAATAACAATAAAGTTATAAAATAAAAAAGCATAAACCAACAAAGAATTAGGAAAGCAAACAAGATAACAGCAATGGTATGAGTAAGTCTGTAAAGAGAATAGATATGCTCTAATTGATTTAGAAACTTCATGAAAGTTTAAAAATTTTAGGAATAATCTTGGAGGAATTCTGATTTGTATAAGTGAACTCCAGAAAGATTCATACATTTGGGAAGCAGTCATCAAAGGGCATGGAGGTGAAAGTGAGGCAGAAAACAAGTATTATTTTGAAGTCTGCTTAAGAGGCTGACAAAATTTGTATCAACATGGACAAAAGTACAATGGCCTCTCTAAAGTGAGGGAGGAAACAAAGGCTTGTTTCTTTGATTAAGCAAAACATAAGAAACATAAAAATGGGGAAATCATGCCCAGATGAGGACGAGGTAACTTATACAAATATTCATGCCCAACTGATGGAGAAAACTTCTCCAGATCCCGGTTCAATTTCTCACTGGGTTAAAAAGCCATTAGGAAGAATACAGCCTCATCAGAAGATTAAAATATTCCTCTGTAGGAGGAAATGAAACTTGGTATTGTGATTCAGAAATTTATCAGCAAACATACATCCAAGAATATTGTTCAAAAACTAATGTTAAGCAGCTTTGTTATATAATAACAGGAATTATACATATAAATTGCACTATTGAGAAAGAAAATGTCTATCTTATGTTTCAAACTATAAGAAACTATAGCCAGAAGTACTACTTTGCTTTTAGAATTAGTGTCTTCAGTTGTTATTCATGCAATCTCATTGTCATCTAGATTTTCTGTTAAAGAATTCATTTCTTAATGCCTTAGCATTATGAATCATCAACAGCACTATAATGATCTTGGATTTCAATGGGTCAGAAAAATTCTTGCTAACTAAATGAATTATTATGTTAAATGGTGTGGATTAATTTTATATACTTGACAAGAGACACTTAGATCATTTAAAATTCATTTTAAAAAAAATTTCCTTTCTCTCAGGCTTGAAGGTTATTTACAAAGAGGCAAATTACATAAAATTGATTGAATTTACCTACTATATGGTATTACTTTACAGAAAATTAGAGGCATCTTTCTACAAAATCATTACCAACAATACAAGTCTCTGATCAATTCTGTCCAACTAAAAGAAACTAAAGATCTTTGATGTTCATATTTAGTGAGTAAAATTTAACTTAATCCAATATAAACATTCCTTTCACATTGTGATGTTATTATAATTTTTATCCCTTTAATTTTTTTACCTGTTTATTGTCTTGCATGCATTTTCTTGCATGTAGATTTCAATATCTGTATCTAAAGCTATTAATATAATTGTAAAATTTTGCACATCTCATTGTTTATACACTTAGTGATCAATGAAGAGTTGGAATTTAATGTCAATATTGATATAAATGCTTAGGATGTTAGATTATATATCCCCCTTTATAATTAAATGAATATTTTGAGGAACATTAGGAAATCCTTATAAGGGAAAAGTTACTTGAAATCTTAACATTTCACTATAAAAATAATCTTAACATTTAGATAAATCCATATAAAGAGATATGCACATGTATATCTGTATCTTTTTTTTTTTGAGTGAGAGAGAGAGAGAGAGAGAGAGAGCAAGCAAGTGAGTGAGGGAGAAACAGGGAGAGGGAGAGAGAGAATCTTAAGAATGCTTCACACCCAGTGTGGTGCCTGATGCCAGGCTCAATCTCAAGACCATGAGAACATAATCTGAGCTAAAATAAAGAGTCAGATGCTTAATCAACTGAGTCATCCAGGTACCCTGTACATCTGTGTCTGTATCTATACCCCTTATAAGTAGTTGACATTATGGATAGTTCTAGTATTTAGCTTTTTTTTTAAACCTCTTTCAAGTAAAGCTTGAGATAAACTCATAGAACATCTTTCTTGCCATGTGGGTACTAAATGGAGACAGCAAAGACTAGTAAGGAAGAAGAAGCATGTTGATGGGTTAGTATATTGAGTACACTAAAAGGACAAATTGACTCACCCATATGTCAATCTTTGTGAATTAAGCAGAAAAATAAGATTTTGTGTTACTCAAGTTTCAAACCAATAAACGAACAAACAAGCAAACACCATAGCACCTCTAGGTTACAAGATTTCCACAAAACTTCCACAATACCAATAAGTCCAAAACATCAAACTAGGGCTAAAGAGCCCCTATGATGCACTCAAGAACCACACTTAGCCCAGAGTAAGTGTCTATACAGAGTAATCTTGTGACCCGAGCAAGGAGTGCATAACAGATGCTGCCTCACACCATGGGGGCAGTGGTGATGAGCAGAGAATGAATAAGTAATGAGCTCTCAACATTGGTATCATGCAGCCACACAGAGCACAAGTCACAAGAATAATTGGGAAAGGAAATAACTTTAGACAAAAAGATAATAATAATAATGGCTCTGTCCAGCACAAGAGTTGGAAGCCTGTGGTCTCTTTCAAAAGTTCTTATGTGAGTTAAACACAGGCAAGCAAGTCTCAGAGACAAGATGCTTTATTATTATCAAACATTTAGGAGTGCCATAAACCAAGAGTGATGATATTTGAAAAAAATAAATTATGTTAATGATATTTTCCCTCCATGTATTAAAGTGTGATATGCTATTTTAAGTTTGGAGAAAATCTGGAATTTTTCATAATCACAGTGAAAAATGGAGTGATGGGTGAATGCCATGGGTTAGGTAGGAGAGAGGCAAGGTCTGAATAGTTGGAGGACAGGGAATTTTTATGACAGTTAAATTATTCTACATGATATGGTAATGATGGGTACATAGCTTTGTGTATTTGGCAAAACTCATAGAATCACAAAGAAAGTGAATCCTATAAAATATGGACTTTAGTATATAACAACATGTCACTGTAAGTTTATCAATTACAACAAATTTACCACATCAAAGCAAAAGGTTAATAATGGGGAAAACTGAAGGATATAGGAATTGGGAATGTATATGTACTCTGAACACTCAATTTTTCCATAAATTTAAAACTGCTCTAAAAATAAAGCTTAAGAGAAAAAAAAGTAAGGGAAAGAGAAAGATATATCAAGCTAACACAAATCAAAAGGATACTGGAGTAGCTGTATTCATTTTGACAAAGCCAACTTCAGAATAAACAAAATTACCAAGAAAAAATTGGGGGCATTACATATTAACAAAGTGCCAGTTTTCCAAAAAGACATTATAACCCTAAAGTGTAACATGTGACTTCAATCTGTCAACATATGCAAAGTAAAACTGATAGATTGAACAGACACAAAAAAAGGAGATAGTTGGACCTGAACAGTATCAATCATTCTAATATAATGGATATTTATAGAATGTTCCTCCAACAGCAACAAAATGCACAAGCCCAAATGTATCATTCACTAGTAAGACCACGTCATGGGCCACAAAACACATTTATCAAATTTAAACATAGAAATAATCCAAAATATGTTATTGGATTACAGTGGAATTAAAGTAGAAGGAACTAACAAAAGATAGTCGGAAAGTTTTCCAAATATATGGAAACTAAATAACACTATTCTATATAACTCGTGGGTCAAGGAAAGTCTCAAGAGGGACTTAAAAAATAAATTACATCAAATTTAATAATAAAACATGTCAAAATTTATATAGAGAAACAGTACTGTGGGGAAATTTTATAACATTAAGTGCATATATTAGGAAAGAAGGAAGATCTGTAATCAATAACCTAAGCTCCACCTCAAGAAACTAAAGACTGAAGTGAAATTTAAGATTAGTTTACATAGAAATAAAAAAAGAAAGAATGAATATTTGAGCATAAGTTATTGAAACTGAAAACAGAAAAATGATAAAGAAAATCAATGAAACTAAAGAGTTGTGTTCTGAAAAGACCAGCAAAATTTATACATTTCTAGCCAGGCTAACAAAGAAAGAAGGAAGGGAAGGGAAGGGAAGGGAAGGGAAGGGAAGGGAAGGGAACATACTTATCATAAAGGAACAACTTTATGATAATTTTATGATGACTTTATGAACATATACATATGTTATGAACATATACATATAACTTTATGAAGAGATTTATGATAACTTTGATGAAATAGAACATTTCTTGACTGACAACAGATGGTTAAAATTTCCACAAGAAGGAGAAATAAATAATCTCATTAGGCTCACATCTATTAAAGAAATTGAATCAATAATTAACAGCCTTCCGAGAAGGAAACTTTCAACCCAAATAATTCTGCTAGAGAATTTCCCCAGTCAATTAAAGAAGAAATGATACTTCTTACTACCATCCCTTCCAGAAAATAGCAATGGAGGGAACTTGTTCTGTGACATTAACATTACCACGATAGCAAAATCAAATAAAAGCAACACAAAGAGATATATTTATATTTAATATTGAGTTACTGTATGTTTTCTCACTAAAATACAAATAAAAGGAAGATATTTTCTCTCACTCTTCCCACTCTACATTTTAATTGGATTTTTAGCCAGTGAATTAAGACAAGAAAAAGTGTATGTGCAAATCTGAAAAGATAAAATAAAACTGTCTTTATCCACATGCAAGATTGTCTATGTAGAAGACTAACTACAATTCTAGTAAAATCCTAGAAATAATAAAGGAATATAACAGGGTCACAGAAAATATGGTTTAGTATATGCATTTTGTATAATATACTATAAATGTTTATCTCACTCTCTTCTCTCTCTCATGAGAGAGATGTCTGAATAAATATATATTTCATAAATATATATAAATAAATATATTTCATAAATATAAATCTATTTCACAAATATAGATATGTGAAAAATGAGGTTTCAAATTAAAATACCACTTATACCATAAAATTAAGTGCCTAAGTATAAATTTAATAAAATATGTATAGGATTCATATATAGAAAAGTATAAAATGCTAGTAAAATGAATAAAAAATTAAATACATCAAGAGTAATTCTGTGTTTATGAATTGAAAGAAACTGTATCACTAAGATGTCTACTCTTTCTAACTGGATCTCCAGATTCCATGCAACCCCAATCAAAATTCTAGTAAGGTATCATATTAACAAGCTAATAAAAAGTTACTGTGGGGGCACCTGGGTGGTTAGTCAGTTAAGCATCTCACTTTCGCTCAAGTCATGATCTCATGGTTCATGAGTTCGAGCCTGGTTTCAGGCTCTGTGCTGCCAGATCTGAGCCTGGAGCCTGATTCAGATTCTGGGTCCCCCTCTCTCTCTGCCCCTCCCCCACTTGCACTCTTTCACTCAAAAGTAAATAAATATTTTAAAAAAACTTAAATAAAAAAGTTACTGTGGAAAGGAGAAAGACCTAGAAAAGGCAAAACAATAATAGAAGATTCAGAGCAAAGTTGTAGTTCAAAATATGTGTTTGTTTATAATTTTTTTAATGTTTATTTATTTTTGAGAGACAGAGTGAGAGCGGAGAGAGGTAGAGAGAGAGGGAGACACAGAATCTCAAGTAGAATCCAGGCTCTCAGCTGTTAGCACAGAGCCAGATGTGGGGCTGGAACTCACAAACTGCGAGATCAAAACGTGCAAAGTAGGACACTTAAGTGACAGAGCCATCCAGGTGCCCTCAAAGTTGTAGTTCATGACTTTAAGACTTATTGTAAAGCCACTGTGATGAAAAAAGAATGGTTTTGGCCCAAGGACAGAAATGTAGATCAGTGGAAGCATATAAACAGCCCAGGAATAGAAGCACACAAATTGAGTCGACTGATATTTACAAACAAGCAAAGGTAATCCAAAGCACCAGGGATTTGTTTAGAGTGTTCAAACTATCCTGCAGGGGTGCCTGGGTGGCTCAGTTGGCTAGACATCTGACTTCAGCTCAGGTCATGAGCTCGTGGTTCGTGGGACAGAGCCCCAGTCGGGCTCTGTGCTGGCAGTCCAGAACCTGGAGCCTGCTTTGGATTCTGTGTCTCCCTCTCTCCCTGCCCCTCTCCCACTCATGCTTTCTCTCTCCCTCTCTCTCTCTCTCTCTCTCTCTCTCTCTCTGTCTCTCAAAAACAAAAATAAACATTAAAAAAAAACTATCCTGCAAAATACTTTTACTCTACATACATGACACAATGCATTTATAAATCCCCATAGAGTTTTATAGCCCAAATAGTAAATATTAATATAAACACATTTTAAAAATCATTTAAGAGGTCCGCGGGATCCAGGATGGATGCAGAATGTGACTTGGGGCTTGGTCTATGAGAACTGACTGTAATATCTTTCAGTTTTTCTGTAAACTTAAAATTGTTCTAAACAATGCAGTCAAGAAAATGCTCCTCAAGCCGGGAGCCTGGGTGGCTCAGCCTGTGTAGCATTCGGGGCCCATGTCGGTCTCTGAGCGGGTAGCATGCAGCCCGCTTGGGATTCTCTCTCTCTCTCAGTCCCTTCCCCGCTTGCACTGTCTTTGTCTCTCTCAAATAAATAAATAAACTTAAAAAAAAAAGCTCTTCAACCTACAAACAAAATACATTTAGAAAGAATCACATTATGGTCAAACACTATAGATGAAGAAATGTTCTGAAAAACAAGAAAATAAAAAGATGCATTATATGTTAGCACAGTGATAAAAAGAATGACCGTTACCTTCATCAAAAACAATTGAAGCCAGAGACAGTAAAAGTAAATATTTAATGAGTTTATAGGAAAGATGTGTAAATCCAGAATTTTATATCTAATAATAATTTCGTCTCAAAATTAAGGCTAACTAATAAAATTTTCAGGTAAACAAGAACAGAGAGAATGTATTGCTAGCTGAGCTGGACTACAGAAATACTATTTGCAGCTTGTTCGGTAAAACAAAGCAAAACAAAGGAAAAAATGAGCATAAACTTAGTCATGCATGTATGTACCTGCAGAAAAAAAGTGAAGATCACTAGAAAGGGAAATTGTGAAGTTAAATATATAGTAATATTTGAAAAATGTATTAGCTAACTGTTAACTCTTTAAAGCAAAAAATAAATAAATGAAACTATATTGTGGATGTATAACACACACAGAAGGAGAATGAATGCAAAGTAAAAAGAAGCCAAAACAAAAACAAATGGCACTGTTTTTTACAATGGCCAATTTGTATTGTTTTAAGTCATTTTGAAGAGTTAAAGATCAAAAAGCTGAATTTCTGGAGCAAGCAGTAATTAAAGCAAAATGTGACATAGCAGAAGAATTAGCAGTAGATGCCGAAAAATATACACCCAACTATGGTGATATTAAACACCACTTTCTCATGATAAAAAAAAGGAAGCCAAAATCAGCAATGATACAGAAGTTTTAAACTAGATTATTATCTAACTTACCTAAAAGGAATTTGTGGACTATTACATCTAACAGCTACAAGATACAGTCGTTAGTGTTGTAAGACAAGTCTCATGAAATCACAAAGGATTATATGTTCTGTGACCATAACACAAATAAAACAACTTTAAGGAAAAAAAAAGAAGAATGAGAAAATCCTTATGCGTCGAGAATTAGCAGTATGTGTCTAAATACCAGTTTTTAAAAGGAAATTCAGTAAGAATTAAAAATATATTGGAACAAGATTAACATAGAAATTAATCGCACCACATTTATGTAATTCAGGCAAGTTATGGGTGCAATTTATAATTTAAGTAAAAAAGTTTTATAAATAAATAAAGTCTCAATCGTAAAATTCTATAAAGAGAAAAGGAAATTAAACCCTGAGGAAGAAGGATGAACATTTTAATGACGAGAGATCAAAGATATAAAATAGAGAAAAATAACATAGCCATAAGTACTAATCTTCAAAAAGTTTAATAAAATTGGTAAACTCTGTAGCAGCTGAATAATATTTCTGCCAAAGATGTACATGTGCTAATTTCCCGAACCTGTGAACATGTTACCTTACGTGGCAAAAGAGTGCAGATGTGATTAAGTTTAGCGTTTCCATCTTGAGATAGAATATCTGGAATACCACAGTGAGCCCAGCATAGTCACAAAGGTCCTTGTTGGGAGAGCAAAAGGGGGAGACAAAAAGTCTGTCAGAAAGAGATGTGACAACGTAAGCAAAGTCAGAATGATTTCATTTCAGGCTTTGATCATGAAAGGGAACCATCAGTCAAGGATCAGAGAGCCTTCAGAAGCTAGGAAAGGCAAGAAAATGGATTTTTTTCCTAGAATGTGCAGAACAAATGTGACCCTGCAAACATTTTAACGTGAGCCTGCGACATCCATTAGGAACTTCTGATCTTCAGAACTGTAAAACAATCAATTTGTGATGTTTTAAGCCATTAAAATTGTGTTAATTTGTTATAGCAGCAATGGGAACCTGAGAGGAACTCTCAGCAAGACTGATAAAAAAAAGTAAAGAAAATATCAGTTAACAATAAATAAATGAAAGTTGTACCAGTACACAGACTTTCAACATAGAAGGAGAGTAAAAGTAGAGTGTATTTCCTTCTTGATGTTCTAAATTGTACTTAGTAGAAATATAACTTTATTTATTACATAAGAATAGGAGGGCAACAATGGAAAAGAAAAAAATATATATAATATTTCATTAATTGTGAATGGGTAAAACATCCTCCATTTTTTTTCACTTACTTTTTACTAACCTTCAGGTATTTTTTTTTTCAATTAACTATTACTTGTTTTTAAGTAGAAAGGTGTTTCCATCCTACTATCAATAATGCAAGTTCTTTAGTTAGGAGAATGAATGACACCATTAAAATAAATTCATTGCCTTATACATTTCTTAGCAATTAATATAAATAAGCTTATTAAAATTGCATAGTACAATTCTGCCAGTTTGAGAACCATCCATCTTATTTTTATCTATATTTTGTAGTGTGAATTATAGAAAGCCAGTTTTAATGGAAGCTCAATTAACCTAAGTGATAATGCCTTTCTCTTAGTACAAAGGGTCATGAAACAAATGATTTTCTATGTTGATGCTAGCTTTGTCTAATGATCTAATGATCAAAATTTATGTCAAATTTTTACATTGAAAAATCTCATTGGAACAAAGAAAACTATAATTAGGCAATAATTTCTGAAATGTGGAGAATTACCAGTTATTGTCACAATAACAACAAAATACTTAGACTCAAATGTAATTACTTCACTACTTATATGGTGTAGATTTTATTTCACTGATTTTCTGTTAGAGTTATTTAGACTTTACAGTCCTTATATTAAGCTTAACATTCTCAGCTTAGATTCGCTCCATACCTGCTCAGTTACCCAAATATTATTTGAAATTTTGATCACTCTGGTGATAACACTGGCATTCAAATCAATAAGAAATTACTTATTGTTAAGTAAAATTAATTAGGATCGAATATTTACAAGAGTGAGTAAGGTACTATAACACTGTAGAGACTTAATATAACACTTAATATAACTGAAATAAAATATTTGGTTTTGAATATCACATTTTTTCCATCTGGTTCCCTATTTTGAAAAGCTTATTCCTTTATGAGTGAGAAACATAAAATTTGAAATAATCAATATCTTATAGTCATATTTACTACTTGCTTAAATTTTATATTATTACCTGCCATTGTTAAGTAAAATGCATGAAGACGAGATACAGGCCTAACTAAAAATATTCATGAAGCGTAAGGATGAGGAATATATCCAGATCATGGATAACCTGATACAGAACTGAGCAGGCATTTAAAATCCTCCGCATTTAAAAATTTCTAAGCCAGAAGATGTTTCTTAAATTACATAAGATGATTTGTGTTTATCTTAACTGCTATATAATTTTTTTATTATATTTCTTGTTTTGTTTTACAAAAGTACATGATAACACTATCATGGAATTTACATTTGCTTAGACCATATGAAGTAGTAAAGTTAATACTGATAACAACAACAATATTAGAAGAAATTTAATACTAACATTTTACATTTTTTAGCATTTTATATCTCAAGATCTCTGCTATGTGCTGTATGTGAATTAAATTACTGAATCATCCTACTAGAATTGTGGGTAAGTGCTACAGAAGATATGATTCTTTTGCATGAAAAAAAAAAGAAATCCCAATTCAATAAGGAAAATTTATTATTTATATTATATTATATTATATATTATATTTAATATATGTAATGTAGTAGATAAATAATAAATAAAATAGTATATATATTATATTATATTATACTTCCTGTATAAAAAGCTCTAGAAGTCAGGGACCCCTAGGGTTGTTTAATTCAGTGGCTGAATGATATCATCAAGAACCCAGATTTTTTTCTCTTCTTTTTGGATCTGCAATTCTCAGCAGCTTTGTTCCCAAGCTTCCTCTCTTCATGAGTGTAAAATGGCTTTGATTGTGTGTAAACATGAGAATGTATAGTAGAAAATGTAACTCTAACTTTTCTTGTGTGACTTCCTTTTTTCAATGAGGGGAATTTCCCCAGAATTCTTCCTTCACAGTTTTCTAAATATGAATAAGTAAGAATAACAATATAATGGTGAATAAGATATATTTTAATTCTTATGCAGGATCAAGGTCTCATAATCTTTTCTACCCTATCACTGGCAAGGAGAATGAGATTCTAGTGAGTAGCTTAGACTAAGCAGGATTTATCAGTGAGTCAAATGAAAGAGAATTAAAACATGAACAAAATTGATGACCTAATAGAGAAATTGAAAGTTGGGTAGGCAATCACTATGACTACCATAGCTATTATCCTTATTTTGTATAAAATCAAACTAAAGATTAAAGGAATAGTTATATCAGCATTATAAGGATAGGAATTTGCAGATCATAAATTCAATGAGGAATTGTAGGGTTGAAGAGATTTAGTATCCAGTTCTAGGAAGACAATGGCTAACAATTGGTTAGGGGGAAGGAAGAAGGAAGGAAGGAAGGAAGGAAGGAAGGAAGGAAGGAAGGAAGGAAGGAAGGAAGGAAGGAAGGAAGGGAGGAAGAATAAAAGAAAGAGGGGAAGTAAGAAATTTTGCTGGATTTTAGAAGGCTATATCTGTTTCAAAATGCCTATCAGGTTATTTTCTGGACCAGATATTAAGACTTAGCTAATTATTTGGATGTCTTCCCCTCACCCCCTCCTTTGATTTTTCTATTTAAGGTGAGGGATTCTATAGCATATTCGAATGCTGGTGTAGTGATCCAATGCACAGGAAAAGAGTACTGAAACAGAAAAAACAAGCAACCAAAGGGGCCATTTCTTTCCTTAGTCACTAATAGAGAATAAGAAGAGCACTTCCAAATTTATTTATTTTTTGACAAAGGGAAATCCATTATAATGTTGGTATGAACGAGAAAATATGTATATACTCAGGAAAGTTGAAAAGTTATTCAGAGAATGATGAAGTTTCCCAATATTTTATTTTATTTTATTTAAATTAGTTTTTAAAGTTTATTTTTATTTTTACTTTGATATAGTAAGAGAGAGAGAGGGAGAGAGAGAGAGAGAGAGAGAGAGAGAGAGAGAGAGAGGAAGTGGGGGAGGGGCAGAGAGAGGGAGACAGAGAGAGAATCCCAAGCAGGCTTCACATTGCCAGTGCGGAGCCTGATGTGGGGTTCAAACCCGGGAACCCTGAGATAATGACATGAGCCTAAATCAAAATCAGACGCTCAACGGAATGAGTCACCCCTTTTTCCGAATATTTCAGTTCACATCCTCATTCTGATTTAAAAAAAAAAATAATGTTTGCTTTCATTTTTGAGAAAGAGACAGAGTACAAGTGGGGAAGGGGCAGAGAGACAGGGAGACATAGAATCCAAAGCAGGATCCAGGTTCCAAGCTGTCAGCACAGAGAACTACGCGGGGCTTGAACCTCAAACGTAAGATATGACCTGAGCTGAAGTCAGAAGCTCAATGGTTTCAGCCAGCCAGGCACCCCATCTTATATTTTATTGTTTTATTTACCCCTTTATCTTTCACATGTTTCTTGTCATATGCTATTAATTTTCAAGTTCTGTATAAAAATTAAAATACTATTCTGCTAAAAAAAATGTTACTAGAAATCATTAAGCACTTTCACAAACTAGAATATAAGGACATTATAATGAAAATGTGGACTACAACAAATATTTAGTATTTGAGTGGCATCCAAATTTCAGTCTTTTAAACTATGTAAAAAGATTACACTTTCCTATCTAAAAATATAAAGGTTTATATTAAGAAGTCAGAGTGCCATTGTACTTTAATCATGTACTCATCTAAATGGAAATGAGCAGAACTAATTCTTTAGAATTTAGATGTTGAGCTGAACCAAACCTATTATAAAATAACGGGTGAATCTAACAGAGCCAAGGTAAGTAACTATCCTGTAAAATAAATTCATCCCTAACACAATAAAAATGTTGAAATACAAAGATGGAAGATTTGTTGCTGTCCTTGGATATGTATTCAAATATGTTAAAAAAACAACCCCAAATATTAAAAAGATTTTTTAATTTGTAGCTATGATTATTTATAAAATAAAAATTGTGACCAATATTTTTGTACTGTCATTAATGGTATTGAATTTTACTTTATTTCTTGGCTGTGAATTAGAGATGTCAGAACAGCTTATCTGTCTTCCCAAAGACTGGATTAATGTACAAATAGATCCTGTAATCGATTGTTCAGAAGACATAGACGTACAGGTCTACACTTGTATAATTGTTTTTCAAAAACAATATTTTCTAAATCCAGCATAGAGAAAATATTTACTGGGCATCTAAATTTATAAAGAAAAACCCAAATTACAATTGTAAACAGAACACTGAGCAAATCAGTTTGAAACGCTTGACAAGATATTTGGAAGCTACCATGAAAATTAATCAGATCCCCCCAAATGCATTATTAATATACATATGCTTATATATTTAAAAAAATCTTTAAAGTGATTTTTCTAACCCAAACGATGGTGCATACCTCCATCCCAGTTCAATCTTACCCTCTTAATACAAGCATTCAGAATTGTTTGTGCTTTCAAAAACGTGCTTTCTCTAGATTCGTATAATGTTAACGTCTTGTCTTCCTGGACTCCTCTAAATATCATATTTCTAAGAGATATAATCAAGTTTATAATTCTGCTTAGTTTAAGAGATATATTTTGTCCAATTTGTATAGAATATTGAATACACAGTTAGAGCCAAAAAAATTAGTGCCTTTAGGATTACTTACTTGAGTGCATGTTTTCCATTGTTAAAATTAAGAAGTAATAGTTTTGGGAAAAATTAAACATAAGTCCTGAAAAATATTAATTTATATTTAAGAAAACATCTTACATGTGTTTCTTCAAGCCACCTCTTCTTTTTTTTTTTTTTAATTTTTTTAGTTTTGATGTTTATTCAATTTTGAGGAGAGAGAGACAGACTATGAGGGGGGAGGGGCAGAGTGAGGGAGACACAGAATCCCAGCAGGGTCCAGACTCTGAGCTGTCAGCACAGAGCCAGAGGCAGGGCTTGAACTCAGGAACTGCGAGATCATGACCTGAGCCAAAGTTGGAGGCTTAACCAACTGAGTCACCCAGGTGCCCTTCTTCTTCTTCTTCTTCTTCTTCTTCTTCTTCTTCTTCTTCTTCTTCTTCTTTTTGTGTTTATTTGTTTTGAGAGAGACAGAGAGAGAGCTCATGTGGAGGGGAGGGGCAGAAAGAGAATCCCAAGCAGGCTTACAAACTGTGAGATCATAACCTGAGCTGAAATCAAGAGTTGAACACTTAACCAACAAAGTCCCCCAGGTGCCCCAAGTCATCTCTTCTTATAGAGAATTTATATCATGGCAAATTTTAGTTTATTCCAAAATCTAAGGAAGAACACACTGATTTCAGCAGTTTCAGTAATTTGATCCATTTTTGTTTGACTTTGAAAACCATCTTAAGCAAATGGATAATACTATCATAATTAATAAAATAGCAGGGAGTGTGATGAAATTCAACTTCCATGGCACACGGTTTGCAAAGCAAAGTTACAAATGACCTTAACTATTACCTACTTATGTAGGTATGTATGCGTGTTTGTGAGTGGATAGCTAATTTGAAAAGTCAAACTTTTGTGAGGAGCTTTTGGTTTACTTAAATTTTTAAAATGCGATTTAGTTTGGAATTAGTTATTGTGTAACGATTTTGAATTTTCTCACCAGTTTAGATAAAAAATTAATTCAGATGTATTTAAAAAAATATTTAATCAGGTCCCACTCAGCGTTAGCAGCAAGAAAATTACATTTGCTTTCTAGAAGCCACTTTACCGTTACAACCATGTAACCCTTACTTTGGACTAAAGTACTGTAAAAATAAAACAAAACAAAACAAAACAAAAAAAAACCTCCAATAGAATCACTCTTACACTATAGAGTGATGTTCTGTTATTTGTGTTGCTGTTCTTCCACATGGAGTTTATTCCACCCATGGCTCTGCCATCTTCCAGGGCCAGAGGGAGACAGCCAGCTGAAATTAAAAGACTTTGGGGGTAGGCGGACAAAAACAAAAACAAAAAAACAAAACACAAGGGATGCTTTTAAATGCCCAACCTGGAAGAAAAACATATGGCAGTCGTACCTTTCTTATTTGAGAGAATTTGGCCACGGAGCCGCATGGAATATCAACCGCATTGACATGGCTGGCAAACGTAGTTGAGCTGTGTTCTCAAGAATGAGAAGGGGTTTAGTGATATAGTGGTTTCTACAATAACCTCCAAACAAATTTTCAGGACTCCGCTGAAAAGATAGGCCAAAGGAACCATTCCTGCTTGCATACTCCTGGCAGAGATAGAGGTGGTAAATTAGATATATTTTCTAGTATTGATTCTATTTGAAATGCAACATATCACTATTAAAAATAAAGGTAACAGAAAACAAAACAAAAATAAAACAAAAAATAAATGCAATGCACCTACTAGTTATGCCAGGGTGGTTAAAACCCCGGGAAGTCCCAAATCCCAAGGGGCACTTTTAGGTGGCCCTAAAGGGACCCAAGACCCTTTTGCCAGAAGCTCCAAATTCCCAAATCATCAGCCACAATTTTCCTTGATTGCTAGAGATGTGAACATTGTAAATTAGACCACAGAGTTCCAATAAATCTTAATTAGAAAAAAAAATGTCTATCTCTAGTGAATCTTGTTCTCTATTTGGATGATCCTTCTGGTAAGCCACATTACTAGAGATATGCTATAGGATACCTTAAAGGCCCATACTTATTTATGGTCCAAGGTCAGAACTCATGCACATTCACATCCAGTCCCTAGTCTGCAGTACAGTCACTGGGCCTGGCTGGCTGGTCCTGCAAGGACTTGAAGGCTTCACAACATTCGAATAGTCTAGATAAACCTACAGATCCTGAAGTTATGTTTGGATCTTAAATCAAGATGTCTCCTTTCTTCCTTGTGAGTGCCTCTCTGTGGTCCTCGGAACCTTTAATGTGAGAAGAATTCTAAATGAAGAAACTTCTAATCATGTTTCTCCTCCAAAGAAAATATAGCAGGGTCATGATCTGTGATACATCCCGACCCCTAAAAGGAGTATCTTCCACACTACTCAATATTCTCTACTCTTATCATTGAAACTATTTCATAAAACAAAGGGTCTCTGAAGCGGTAACTTTTGTTAGGCTACAAGTCTGTTGAATTTTTCCCTAGGGCAGAAACAAAAAACAAAAAACAAAAACAAAAAACAAAAAACTGATCTTCCTTAAACCACAGAGAAGGGGCCAGACCATGAAAAAGAAACATTATTCAAAGGCAGTTTGCATTTTTCATATATACTAAAATACTAGTAACTTCTCTACCAATAAGACATAAATATTTTTTGCTATCTTCCAAACATGTCTTTACACCTGAATAAACCAAGCTCCCTGACTCTTAAGGGACCCAAGACATAGCACCCTGTACTTTACTTTCTACAATAACTGGTTTTACAATTTTATTACTACCTCCTTTCCATAGTCTATAAGCTTGAAGAGACAGCAGACAAGATAACCTGGCATTTATAACAATAATTGCAATGTCTAGTACAGCGCCTGGCATAATGCAGATAGATAATAAATATTTCTTGATTAGATGAATATATCAAAATTTCCCCAGGAGTGAATTATGCCAATTGGTTAAAAGTCCAGGGTCTTGTCTTTCCAGACTGTCTCTTTTGCAAAGTGCATAAAGTAGAAATTAGCCCTCTTCTGAACATTGTTACATATTTAGATAAAAAGAAAAACAATAAGAATGATAGATGATTATTTTTTTCATAAGGAACAGTTCTCAATATGTGAAACCATATGATAAAAAGCACAACTTGCTTTGGTTACATTACGTGTATCTCCCACAGATCATCTTGAAAAATAGACTGTGAATTGTATCTTACCACATTAATTGAGCATTAATTTTAGCTCTCAATAAATGGTCAAACATAGTTGACATTTAACATAGATCACAGAAGTAAAGATTGGTATCTTTTAAATAAGTTTCAGACTTATCAGACAAAATATTTTTCTTACATGTTGCTGTCAGGAAAACTATGATTAAGGCTCTTTTTTTTTTTTTTTTCATTTTTATCATTGTTGCTGGTAAAAACTGGATTCCATTAAGTGAACTGGGAGGTGCATTAAGAATAAGCAAATGCGAAACAGAGAATCAAATGTTTATTTCACACAAAACCTCTCTATCATGATTAGTGAGCCTGGTTGACAGCAACTGATTTCTGTTTTCTTAAATTGTATTGATTATCATAAAAATGCAGTTGGCTAGGATTTGCACATAACTCTCCTTGTCATCACCTCTTAATCTCCTTTCCAGACAAAGGCACAAAGATATGAAGAAGAAAGAGAAGGAGGAGGTGAAAGAAAAGAAGAAGAAAATGAAGAAAGAAAATATATTACATGGCGTGATTGTCAATTTTACGTGTAAACTTGGCTAGGCCATGGTAACCACATATTTGGCCAGATCTTATTCTAGATATTTCTGTGAAGGTAGTTTTTAGATGAGGTCAACATTTAAATCAGTAGACTATGGAAAGCAAATCATCCTTCACAATATGGATGGGCCACACCCAACTCATTAAAGGCCTTCATCGGAAACAAATGTTCTCCCTGAATGGCGAGAGAGTTCGACCAGCAGACAGGCTTGAGAATCAAACCGCAGCTCTCTCCTCAATTTGCTGTCACTTAAGTAAATGTCCATAGTTCCCTTGGGAAGAACTGGAGAAATTATTACCATATGCACTGACTATGATGTCGGAATAAACCTTCCTCCTAGCGATCTGGCTATCTCACCAGTAAATGGGCTACAGATCTGAAAATTGGCACAGTCTGGGGGAACTGAGCAAGGGATCATGGCTCTTTACTGGAGTGACCACCTTCATTGTCCTGTCCCTCCATTCGTGCCAATTTCTTATTGTAGATGTTAAACAGGGCCTTAGTGGCTGCCTGTCCACTTTTGCCTGTAGGAATAGCACACTCAATTAATTATCTCTACTGCTACCTTTAAGCCATGAACCATGGCTGTTTTTCTGACATTAGTGCTCATTCCTCTTATTTTTAGTCCTCTCTATCATATCCAGAGATATTAGCTATGCCAGCTTTGCTACCTCCTTTCCTATCACCGACGAGCCTTACAAAGGAGAGCCACTACTTAACTTTTTGCGTTGCTGGTGTCTCATCAATGCGTTTTTGATGGCCTTGGTGGGTACTGCGGGTCCTCCCATGCTACTCAGCATCCTCTCTTCCTGAAGCTTCTTTATCCTGTCTTGGCAGCTCAGCTATGTCTGTGTTGCTCAACACATTAATTAATGGGACATTAATTTCTTCATTCTTCTGGGGCAGTGAGCTTGCTCTATTCCCTGGGATGCTTGGTATCCTTGTCTAAGTGTGAAATCCCTATGTCCTCAGAAGAATTTTTCCTTATCCACTCTTATATTCTGGCTAATCATCAAGTACTCCCAAAAGGCAAACCGGAGGTTACTCCCTGACTCCTGACAGTACTTGTAAGTTAATTTTACAGCCTCTTTAGTTTATATTTGCTTCTTTATTAGGCTCAACACATTCCAGTTGAACCATGTTTCGATTTAATATTAGTTATCAGCCTATGACCCGAGGGAGAAGAAATGGAATTCTTGAGGGAAGGTTGTAGCCTGTTGTCCTTGTGGGAGAGGACACTATGGTGTGTTCTAACATGGATAAAGTGCTAGCTTTCACTAGAGAAAAGTGGTGCCTTCCCTCGATGAACTTGAGGATTCAGAGAATCCAGCTGAGACAATTTCTTCAAAAGCATCTATTTAGATAATGTATCTAAATGTCTTCACCGTGTATTTCAGGGTCCCAGATTTTACCAAAAATTACCTTAGCTTATTATCATTTCTCTGCAGGGCATCAATACAGCTCATCAAGAATCAGTTAATGCCTCATTCCTTGAAGGCACTGATTCCCCTCAAATCTTTCAAAAGCCTCAATCATTGCAACTGCAAAGGCAGGCCCCTGCACTAGACCATTTTTTTCCTGGTCACCATAGTGAAATAATGAGCAATTAGGACCCTACCTTGTGCTAGCAACAATCCATATCTCACCCACCACTGAAGATGGCATCTCCTTTTCTTGACTGGCAGTAAGTATATCAGTCTCCAAATACCATCTGCTACCTTCTTTTCTGGAACCATTGCTGCTACCTGAATAAGTTCAGTTCTCTCAGTGGGAATTGGATGTGATGGTTTTGTTTGTTTGTTTGTTTTGGGGGATATACCTGTAAAAGGTAGAAGAGCTGAAGCAGGAGTAGGCAAGGAAAAGCCTCAGACACATATGCAGGGATTAAACCTGAAAAATGAGACAGAGAAATAAGGAGAGTTGAACAGGAAATGTCTCAGACTGCCATTTAAATCTGAGGAAGCTTTGGCCAAGCCCATGCAAATATCGAACAATGACTTTAGAGTCAGGAGTGTTTTGGCTCTCCTGTATCTACCATCTTCTGTCATTGGTTGCAAGCAGTCTGGGATGGATGTCCTTGACATGAAGATGGTGATGTTATCAGAAGCATGGACCCACAGTCAGACATCTGAGGAGAGTCTTTCACAGCCATCCTATTGTTGAAACACTGACAAATACGCTTCAAAAGTTTTACTTAAAACATAATTATACACGATGAAAATATATCATTTCCAATTCTTTCCATAAAATCATGAGCACATGATAGAATTAATAAATAGAGTTTAAGGGAAAATAGTGAAATCTTCAGCAATGTCACCAAACTTTAGTTTTGGAGCTTGAAACTTGGTTATTTATAAAGTAATACTTTAATTCTGTATTTTCTGCTGCGCTTAATATAATTGTTGAGAAAACAATGTTTACTATGAAGACAATTTTGTATATAAAATTAAAAAAACTCCAAGCACTCCTATTAAGAATTAATTTTAATCACATGATCTCTGACCTGAATTGAATCATTGGTCATACTAATGAATTCCTATATAGATACCACGTGTAGCTCTATTGGAATATTAGATCAACAAAGATGTGCACTAACAGTCCATGTGGTTATCGTTTCTCTACGTACTTTATTCAAATTTGCAGAAACTGAAGCAATTTACTATTAGATACCCTACTGTCATGTTTATATTTTGCACAACGAAAGCAGATAACTCTACTTATCTCCCATGACAGAATCTTGAAAGAAAAAGGACATAAAATATTAGCTACAAATTTCAATACTTGGGGATGACAGTTGTCAGCTGTCTCCATGGGAAAGCTGTGGAATCCTTCCGTTCCTAACCTTAGGAGATAAAACAAAAGTTAAATAACATTGTTTTCATTTCACTTTTATGTGCCAGTCATTTTACGTTAGTTAAAAATTTGCTTCTACCATCCACATTCGAACCATCTACATTCTGTAAGCATTCAATCAACACACTTCTCAACATAATCCAGGTAAGAGAATTTAGACAATTTTTCAGGCCCTAATGAACACCTTTTTGTGGGGAGAGTGGAGACAGGTGGATGATATAAATATCTTTTGAATTAAATAGAGTTTATAAGAGAAAAAGTAGTATTATCGTCAAACTCTAGAACTATACATGTTTTTTTGTCTTCCCAGCTTTTATTGACATATTGACAAAGGGCACACCTTCAGTTACCAGATGAGTAATTTCTGGGGATCTAAGCACAGCATGGTAAGTATAGTTAATAATACTATATTGCATACTTGAAATTTGCTGAAAGAAGATATTAAGTAGAGATATTAAGTAGATGAGAATACCACACATACACAGAAGTAACTATATCTATTATTTTAAAAGTACAAACTTAAATGCATTCTTTGTTTTTCTTTTAAATTTCTATTTACTTATTTTGAGAGAAAGAGGGAGAAAGGGCAGAGAGAGAAAGGAGAAGGGAAGACCTCAAGCAGGCTCCATGCCCTCAGCATAGAGCCCAACGTGGGGCTCCAACTCATCCATCAACTATGAGATCATGACCTGAGCCAAAATCAAGAGCTGGATGCTTAACCTACTGAGCCACCCAGTTGCCCCTCTTCTTTGTTTTTATTTTTTCTCTCAATATTTTACCCATTTATTCTGCTCCTTCTTTTGGGAAGCAGGATTCTATTTTCTTATATATTGCTGTCGCCGTAGATGGGTTTTTCCTCTGGGGGAGGAACTTAGACATTAACTTACTTTAACCAATGAACTTTAAGCAGGAATGGCATGTGACAGTTCTGAACAACAACGGTTTAAGCCATTGCATATGTTTGCCAGATTTCATGCTCACTTTCTCTGCCAAAAGAATGACGCACCTCAAATAAGGGTGCACTTTAACTTACATCTTAGAACGTTAAGATAGATAAAATAAATGTGGCATTGTGAGCCAACCCACAACCCTGGTATGCAATGAGAAGGCCATAAAGATATTTCTCGTAACACCAGGGAGCTTTAGCAAATGCTTGTACTGTAACAAAATTCACTAATATACGCTTGGCACTTGTTTTTTAAATGCTCTTATTTTCTTTTGTACCTAGGTTTTCTAATTTTTTTCTGAATCTACCTACTTTTTCTATTTTTTTTTCCCTGAATTGTGAAGTTAATAGATCTTAATAGACTCAACTACTTTGCTTATATCTGCCACCAAATATTGCATATTTGCTGATAGGCAGTTTGCTCAATATGGAAGATACTTAAATGGGTTTTTGCTATAGCAACTGGATGGGAAAACAATGAATTTCAGGCCGTAGTCACATCATAAAACAAACAAACAAAAAAAACACAAAATCGATCAGAGTTCTGAATATAAGAGCTAAAACTGTAAAAACCCTAGGGGGAAAATAAAAAAAAAAAAAAATCTTTGTGAGACTGGTTTGGGCAAGGTTTCTTATAATATACTTGTAATTATCATTGACTCCATAATCTTGAAGCCCCACAATTACTGTGTATATCAACATACAACTTGCCAGATATACCTGATCTCAACTAATAATAGTTGAGAATGCTAATGATCATGATGCCACTGCAAGCCAGGGGTTAACTAAAATCAGATTATTGCCATCAGGAAACTAAGTAAGCTACTTCATAAATGCCATTCTGTGGTGCGCCTGGGTGGCTCCGTCGGTTGAGCTTTGGACTTCGGTTCAGTTCATGGTCTTGCGGTTTGTGGTTTTGAGCCTGCCTTGGGCTTTGTGCTGACAGCTTGGAGCCTGGAGCTTGCTTGGGATTCTGTGTCTCCTTCTCTCTCTGTCCCTCCCCCCTCCCCACTTGTGCTCTGTCTCTCTCTATCAAAAATAAATAAATGTAAAATAATGCCATTCTGGGAGTCTGATTTTAGGAACACTTCTGGAACCAACTATCTTCGTCTATGTTTCCCTAACAAGTAGATATACACGGAAAAGTTTGTATATATTCTACCATTCTATTAGGAACTATAATTCCAGGGAATGGAGTAAAAGAAAAAAAAAAAAGCAATTTAACAAAGAGAGGTGAGACAAGGAATCCATGGTGTGTTATTGAGCTTTCTAGGATTTTGTAACAGTTTTGTAAAGCCATCTTACAATAGGGGGCGCCTGGGTGACTCAGTCGGTTGGGCGTCCGACCTTGGCTGAGGCTTGTGAGTTCAAGCCCCGCGTCAGGCTCTGTGCTTACAGCTCAGAGCCTGGAGCCTGCTTCAGATTCTGTGTCTCCCTCTCTCTCTGCCCCTCCCCTACTTATGCTCTGTCACTCTCTGTCTCAAAAATAAATAAAAACATAAAAAAATTAAAACAACAACAACAACAATAATCTTACAATAGGTTTTATGAACACTTGCTTGCCATGATGGTCTTTCAGGGGAAGAAAATGAGAAGAAGTCATTTGCTGGTCACCAATTCCCATTTGTCTGGTGTTCATCCCATGAGAAATGATCTCTTCTGTAATTTTGGTTGTGCAAATATAAATGGATCCCATGATACCTAATATCTCAAGTCTACAGACAAGCCCGAGTGAAAGAGTCAAGTCCTATGTATCTACACATAGAAGTACATGTATATACATGTGTATACATGTGTAAGCACACACACATATATATACATATAAACACACATATATGGGTATATGTGCATATATTTTTATACAATATATTCATATTTTTATATATTTGGTATTTCGCTCCTCTGCCATACAGCTCATTGTTTACTTTGGAGTCCACTTTGATTTCTAAGCCCACAATTCTCAACTCCAAAAACTTATTGTTGCTATCAAAACTGTAGGTAAAGCGTATCCTTTAATAGTCCCAGAATATTCAGCCACAACTCTATTTAAATGTTTGGAATATTATGAATTTCAACCTCTTTCTATTTTTCCATATTTTAATTAATAAATATGTATTATGTTCATAATTTAAAGAGCACTATATAAAATTATTGAAATAAATATGATTATTTAATTTTACTAAATTCTAAGGTAAAAAGCAAGAAAAGATGCAGTGGAATTATATTTTATCACCAGCAATCAACCTCACATTTCATAAATAAAAATACAAATTTTATCAACAGGTTTAAGTTTCGTATAATTAAATAAAGCAAGAAATGCCAAAGTGTTAAAGTCTATAAGGATGATATTTTCTAGCATTCTAAGATGATTCTGCCATATACAAATTTATTCACATTTTGTTTCCATTTTTGATATCATAACTGTGTCAATACTATATTAATATATTTAGATCACAATTCACAATATGCATTTTAATTTCATAATAACACTTTTTATCTATGTGAAATCATAATTCTATTTATTTTATTTTATTTTAGTATTTATTTTATTTTAGAGAATGAGAGAGTATGCAAGCAAGGGAGAGGGCAGAGGGAGAGAAAGAGAGTGAGAGAGAGAGAGAGTCCCAAGCAGGCTCCACACTGAATGTGGAGCCTAATGTGGGGCTCAATCCCACAACCTTGGGATCATGACGTAGTCAAAATCAAGAGTCAGATGCTCAAACGGCTGAGCCACTCAGGATCCCCAATTCTTTATATTTTAAATAACTAGATATCTGCTGAAAAATACATATCTGGAACCATCCAAATTGAATAAAATACTTTGGAATTTCAAATAATTTTAAAATGAAAAGCATGCTATACAAATATTCTTAATGGAAAACAAACTGTTTAAATAAAAAGTTGTGAATATAAGTTGAGACCACTGGCAGTTAGTTAATGTTCATAGTTCTTCCTCAAATCAAACATTATATATTTACTGTGTAGGCCTATTTCCAAAGTTTCCAAACATATTAAAGTATTCCTCAAATTACTATTTTTTCTACTTGAATAACTGTAATATCTGAATATAATAATGTAATATAATACAATAACTGAAAATATCTCTCACAGCTTTCTAAAATACAAAGAGATTTTCCTTTTTCTTCCATCACTTTCATTCATTATTTGTAAAAGTTTCAACTTAGTAATGTATCTGAATTTAAAAAAATAGAAAAAAAAGCATTAGACATAAATCACCAAGATTTACTTCTGAAATGTGTGCCTCTTCCTTGACATTCAAGACAAATATTTCCTTGCTTTTGAATATTTTATAGAAGCTGTTACTGAAAGTTCTAGTTCTGAACCTAAATATATGACTTTGATTCAAAAGTATGATTATCATTTTCTTCTTGAAGTATGATACTATCTGGGAATATTTACCTTAAATCTGATTGATTAAATGGCTCTTAACAGTGTTATCTTGACTCCACAAAAATATTTCAAGTAAAATTATAAATGATTAATGCTAAAACTAGATTGTATTTTTAAAAGCAAGATCACTTAGGCCTCAAAGCTACTTATGCCAAATATTTGGCTGGTTTCTTTATTATTCAGCTTTCTCAAAATATAGGACCCCCATCCTCCAAATCTGTACTTAGTAAAATAAACACTATGCTTAGGAAGGGAATAAGCACTTATGAAAAATCACTGTTAGGCAATAAGCATATTATTTTCCCTAGTTTTTATCACTTTATCTTTACAACAATCCTCCAAAATAGTTGGTACTCTCTATTTACAAAGTTAGTTGAGAATAGTTTACCAAATATCTCATTGTCAGAAAGTGTCAAAGTAACAATTCAAAAGGGCTTCCTGACCTTATATATATATATTTTTTCCACTAAATTATGCTGGTTCCCTCTTATCTGCTTTGAAATAATTAGTGCTTTATGCAATTTCATTGTTTTTAGTCTCTGTTTATATTTCTGCAAGCTCTTCATTACTCCATTCAACAAATATATATTAAGCCAAAACTATTGGCAGTTGACCATTTTTGATCTCCAAAAATGACATTTGCATGCAGCTATCTTAATATTTGTTGAGTGCTTCCTTTATGGAGGGAATAAAACACTCTATTATTTATCTTCTGTATGACAATTACTCCTCAACTGAATCAAAATAATATTTAATATCTCACACTTTCTGACAGTCCAGAATACCAGGATGACTCAGCTGGGCCCTCTGCTTCAGTGTCTCTTATAAGCTAAAATTGAAATAATAGGGCTTTGGTCTCCTCTGTGGACATGACTGAAGAAGGATCCAGTTCAAACTCCCTAATGCGATTCAGGATTCTGTCCCTCAATGGTTGTTGGACTAAAGCCCTCAGTCCTTTTCTGGTCATTATCCAGAGTCTATTCTCTGTTTCTCACCCCATGGGCCTCTCCAGCTTCCTTCAACAGAACAATGGTGTGGAGAAGAACAAGGATCTAAAGATCTGAGAGAGAGAGAGAGAGAGAGCAGAAATATGAAAGTCACATTGGTTTGTAACCTAATCTCAGAAGTAACATCTAATCACTTTGGTCATATTCTATTCATTAAAAACAAGTCACCAGGTCCAATTTACACTTAAGGAAAGAAAATTGCACAAGGGCAAGAACACAAAAAGATGGGACTCAATGGGAGCCATCTTAGAAGTCTCCCTACTATGAGCACTAAATTAGACAAAATGTCTTACTCTCGGTAGTTCACATTCTAGTATTGGAAGAAAGATACAGCAAAGAAATATATGTACACACACAAGCATACAATAAAACAATACACATATACAAAGTGGCCATACAGGCAGTTTAAGGAGCGGAGATCAAAGGCAAATGTTATTTTATAGAGGATATGGAGGAAAATGGGGGGAAGCAAATCAGATTTCTAGAAGGAGAATATCCCAGCAAAGAAAATAGCAAGCACTAAGTCCCTGAAATAAATCCAAGTTTTGTGTTTGAGGAAGAGGCCCTCGTGGCTGGGGGAGATACGGGAGAGACAAATGAGAGAAAACAATTGGCCGTATTATGTAGGGCTTTTAGCCTGTGCCATGACTTGGGAAGCTCTTCTGAGTGAGATATAAGCCATTTAGAATATTCGCTGTGGAGGAATGGCATGACCTAACCTACAACTGTAAAGGATCATTCTGAATTCTGTGTGGAAAATACAGTAAGGAGAACATTTCTAAAATATGAGGAGACAATATAAGAAACTATCTTGCTAACCCAAGCAAAGTTATTATGATGAGTTGGGTCAAAGTGCTAGCAGTATACTTAGTGAGATATTAAGAGCTTCTGTCTGGATGTATTTAAACATAGATCCAGCAGCATTTCTTAACAGATTTTCTCCTAAGTATGAAGGAGACCGGGGATGACTCCAAATATTTTTGCCTGAATGCTAAGAGGTAGAAATTCTACTTAGTACGACTGTGAAAGATCAATCTGCATCAGGTCAGTTACAGCTGAAACAAATATTAGATGTAATAATGTTCATGATGAAGAGAACTTTCTATGCGAGGCCCAAATATAAAAGAAGGGTTGAAGAAATAGATTTCTGAGTCATCAGAGTGAAGATTGTGTTTAAAATCATGGCACCAAATGAGATCAGCTGAAGAGCGAGGAAAGATAAGGAAGAGAAGAGGTCTGAGAACTGAAACTGGGAATATCTCAAATATTTAATATTTGGAATATTGAAAATGAGTAATGGAATCTTTAAAGTCATGAGTGAGGGAGGAAAAAATGGCAGAGTGTTGTGGCAATTGAAGAAACCAAGTATCAAGGGAGATGAGAAATGAAAATCGATCCACATATCTGGCAAAATGAAAGCCACTAATGACCATGACAAAGCCTTGGTCCAAAGAGGTGGGGATAAAAGCCTCTACGGAGTGAGAGTCCAATAAAGAAATGGAGATGGTTATGGGTAAATTTCTTTTCAGTTTCAATAAATAATTGCACCGTAATGACACAGTAAGAATATGGAGTCAGGACAACTTTATTTTGCAGGGTTTAGGATTTTGCTACAGGAAAAGAGCACACAACTCTTCAAGACTGAACAGATTTAATACAACAAGCTGGATACTAACACAATAGTATGGACTGCTGGCAGAAACTGTGTCCCCCCAAGATGTCAGCTCTTGCCACGGGTTTTCCTCCAGTTTGAACTGTCTCTGGGCTCCAGTAACATTTTATATTCACCTTGTTGCCTCCTGCTCGGTGCCTCAACATCCCTTCAGCGATCTTTTACCTATGCCCACACCTCTGTTAGTAATCCATTAAAGGTTGCTTATTTGAAATATATGAGGTGGACATTCTTTCCGGATAGTTCCCTAGTTGATACAGGGAACCCACAAATTCTTTGCTGGAACTACTGGCTTCAAGACAGGTGGTATTTATTTATTTTTTTTTTTAAATTTTTTTTTCAACGTTTATTTATTTTTGGGACAGAGAGAGACAGAGCATGAACAGGGGAGGGGCAGAGAGAGAGGGAGACACAGAATCGGAAACAGGCTCCAGGCTCCGAGCCATCAGCCCAGAGCCTGACGCGGGGCTCGAACTCACGGACCGCGAGATCGTGACCTGGCTGAAGTCGGACGCTTAACCGACTGCGCCACCCAGGCGCCCCAAGACAGGTGGTATTTAATGGTTAGAAAGCAATCACCGCTTTATCAATCACTATTTGACAGCAACAAAGCTAGTCTCCAGACTCGGAAAGCTGGATCCTGCCAACTGTGGCTACTCTCCCATTTGCCTCTATCTATAAAGTCACTAAGATTATGACATAGGGCAGTCTGCTGTCAAAGCTTCCAATTTTTCGGTGACTCTGCTTGCCTGAAAGCAATAGCTAAAAATGCAAGAAGACATACTCTTTTCCAGTGCTGCTTCCCAATCTCACACGATGCAGCTGGTTGGCACAACCTATCTGACCATCTGAAACCATCACAAGGGGGCTTTGCAACTAAACTGTTTAGCATTCCAGCCTCTTCAGTTCTGAAATTTACACTAGACAGAGGCGGGGATTGATTCTGAGTGGGATCTCATCACTGTGTGCACCGATCCTTTGTGGTGTTACTTTGATAGTTATTAAATAAGAAAGAAATGAAGAGGAGGAACAGAGAAGGGACAATTACAGGAGCAAAGTCCTTGGGACAAAACTTGGGACAAGACTAGTGTACAAGTTTCTATTCCACATGTTAATTACATATGTAAGAATGCCATACAATTTCTAGGTTTTTTTTTATGTTTATTTATTTTTGAGAGAGAGAGACACACACAGAGTAGGAGCGGGGAAGGGGTAGAGAGAGAGGGAGTTACAGAATCCGAAGTAGATTGCAGGCTCTGAGCTGTCAGCACAGAGCCCGATGTGGGGCTCGAACTCACAATGAGATCATGACCTGAGCTGAAGCGGGATGCTCAACTGACTGAGCCACCCCAGGTGCCCCAGAATGCCATAAAATTTAATGGGAATGATTACTTTTTTTTTTTTTTAAGAGAGAGAAAGAGACAGCAAGCCAGGGAGAGGGGCAGAGGGAGAGAGAGAGAGAGAGAGAGACAGAGAGATAGAGACAGAGAGAGAGAGAGAGAGAATCTTACACAGGCTCCATGGCTGGTGCAGAGCCCAATGCAGGGCTGAATCCTTGACCCTGAGATCATGACCTAAACCAAAATCAAGAAGTGAATGCTCAACCAACTTAGTCACCCAGGCCCAAGTGTCCCTTTTTTTAAAACTTTTACCTTTATATCCTCAAGTTTTCAAAGCACAAACAAATTAAACATTGAATGATATTTGAATATATTTATAAGTATCTGTCTTTGTAAATTACGATAACTTGCTTTAAATCTTATTTTTTGATAATAAAATTGTTCTCATTTCCTTCTGGTCATCTTCATCAGCTGTATCTTTCTCCAGTTCTCTAAATATTTCACCATTCTGTGTTTCCACATGTGAGCATTAAATAAATTGTTGGCTCATGTTGGTAGGTTTTAAGAAATTTTTTTTTGCTTTTATTTTATTTGTCAATTACAGATCCTGTGACTTTTTCTCTTTCTGTGTGTGTGTATGTATGCGTGTCAATTTAACACATTTATTATTGTGTCCAGTATTGTAATTAGGGTGTATGTCTGTTACTTGGTTTCATATTTTCTGTTTATTTTTAAATATTGTTTTTCTTTCTTATTTTCTTCACTAGATACACTCATATTTGCGTGTTTCTGTGAAATAAAGTTAGCTGAAAATGAAAAAAAAAAAATCCAGTATGGTCACTTAAACAGAGTAGTAAAACTGAAGTAAATAAGACAGAGTAGTTTGGTGATAATATCAGGCAAGACGCTTTCCAGATTTCAACTACGCCATCCTTGTGGGTGCATGGTTTCCAGTCTACCCCTAGATGGCTGAGTTTAGATAGGTAAGTGTTTTTTAGTTATCTGTATGCTATACCAGGGTTCTTTTATTATTTTTTTTAAATTTTTATTTTTTTTATGTTTTATTTATTTTGAGAGAGAGAGAGAGAGAGAGAACGCACACACAAGAGAGCAGGGGAGGGTCAGAGAAAGAGGGGGACACAATCTGAAGACAGGTTCCAGGCTCTGAGCTGTCAGCACAGATCTGGGCGCAGGGCTGGAACCCACGAACTGTGAGATCATGACCTGAGCCAAAGTCAGACGCTTAACCGATTGAACCAGCCACACACCCACAGGGTTCTTTTAAAGGGAGAGGTGAGACTAGGTTTTGAAGAGTCGCTATTTAAGTGTCTTAATTTGTCAGTATGTGTGTATGTGTGGAGTTGATAAACATTCTTTTTATTTTAATTTACTTTTATTAACAAAAAAGTACTGACTTATCTACTTACCTCATGACTACATCCTTGTAAATGCATTTCCTTTAGGACTAATTTTTTTCCAAGCTTTTACTTTTTTTTTAAGAGAATTTTGTGTGACTAAGAATATTTTTTATATTATTTTCATATTTAAATTTTTTTTTCAACGTTTATTTATTTTTGGGACAGAGAGAGACAGAGCATGAACGGGGGAGGGGCAGAGAGAGAGGGAGACACAGAATCGGAAACAGGCTCCAGGCTCCGAGCCATCAGCCCAGAGCCCGACGCGGGGCTCGAACTCACGGAGCGCGAGATCGTGACCTGGCTGAAGTCGGATGCTTAACCGACTGCGCCACCCAGGCGCCCCTATTAGTTTCATATTTAAATAGTTATTTAGCTTGTTATAAAACTGAAGTTACTTTCCTTCATTACTTCGGAAAGTATAATCCATTGCCATACCCATTATTGCTGTGGATTGATCTTATTGCAGTCTGATTCTGTTTACTTTGGATGACCTGATTTTTGTTCAGAAGCTTAATGATTTTTCTCCTGTTTTTTTCTTTTTTTATTATTATTAATTTTCACTGTGGTATGACTCAGTGATGTTTTTATTATTACTAAGTAGAAATGCATTAGCTCTTTCATGGTGAAGGCTAATATATTTTCTAAGTATGGGCAATTTCTGGTCGTTTCTTCAATTATTTCCTCTCTGCCATTAATATTTTGCAATATCATTTGACCTTTTATTATATGGATATTAAATCTAAATACCCTGTCCCTTAAGCTTTCTTAGGAACATTGCATTTCTTTTCCCTTCTTATCCTAAAATAATTCTTTGACCTATTATTTGACCTCCCACACTCATCCTCTCTGTAGATTTCACCATTATCTTTTTTCACCCAGTACTTTCTTTGCTTCAACTTTTGGATTTCTGATTCTGTTCTCTAACTTACGTAATTAAACTCTTTCAGAATACATAAAGATTTATTTTGAATTCTTACTTATCCCAGGTGTATGAAGCTGCTTTGTTTGTTATAGGTTGTTTAGTTTGTTGTGTTTCATTTAGGTCAACTGAATTAATTGGTATGTTTTCTTTTTTAAGTTTTTATTTAAATTCCAGTTAGTTAACCTACTTTGTAATATTAGTGTCAGGCATACAATTTAGTGACTGGACACTTCCATACAACCCAGTTTGCTCATCACAAGTACCCTCCTTAATCCCCATCAACTATTTCAACCATCCTCCAACCCCCTCCCCTCTCATAACCCTCAGTTTTTTCTCTCCTTAAGGTTCAGCTTCTTGGTTTGCCTCTCTCTCTCTTTTCCCCCCCTCTATGCTCATTTGTTTTGTTTTTTAAATCCCACGTATGAGTGAAATCACATGGCAGCTTGGTATCTTTAACCATTAAATCCCTAATCCTCTGGGGGCTAGATGCTCTCTTGTTGGTTCTATGTAAGGAATGGAGTTCAGGTTCTAATTAGTGCACCGACTGACAATTTAGAGAATGTTTCCCTGGATCTTAGCCTAGGTTCAGATGCTCTGATGTTAAAGTCTGTCTCAGCCACTTCCTGCTTTTTTTCTCGAATCTGTGAATACCAGAATAAACTCTCCCTGCCCTCTGCTAGAGGGACTGCTCTTTTCAAAAGTTCTTTTGAACTGAAATATACTAAAGGTAAGGAGAAAAATGCATGTGAACTGATCAGTAGGCCTGCCCCTCTTACCCGCTCCCATGCATGTCAAGCTCTGCAAGTTGGCTTGAAGTGACCATTCTATCCTTTAGATACTATTGCTGCCGCCTTTCTGCCTGTCAATAGTGATGGAATACAAACACAATGTAAAATATATACATATATATTTATATATATATATATATATAAATATATATATATATAAATATATATATATATATATATATATATATATATATATATATATATATATGACTATAATATCTCCCTTTATTCCTTACCCTGGTCTCACCTCCTTTTGCTCTTGAAGGAATGAATCACGAAGTCACATAATGGAATCTGACTCTTTCTCTCCGCTTCTTTCTTCCTAATTTTTTTTTTCTCTTAAATTAGGCTCCCATATTAGTTGCCTTGATGCTCCTTGACATCACCAAATTTGAGATGGTGAAAGAGAGAAGACAACAATGCATATTTTCTGGATAAACTTTGAATAATAATTGTTAAAACTGCTAGGGACAAATATAATATGCTAAAACTATTTTAAACTCAAGGAAAAAAATCTGACGTATATGTTTTTAAAATGTATTCCTAAAAACATTAAAATAAAATACAGTCCAAGTATTTTTAATGTGTTGAATACATATATAGTCAATAAACATTAAAACACTAATATCGTCTTAAATGTGAACACCTGGCATGGTGTTGTGGGTTATAGGTATTGTGTAAAAATACACGATGTCTCCAGTTTTTCCTTAAATTACCCATCTGCCTCAGCTGGATTGAGAGCTAATCAACAAGTGATTGGATAAAAAAAAACAAACAAACCATTTTGTATTGATTCCTGTCACTCAGTGTGCCTACTCCAAATTCTCACATCCTGCTCTCTGGATATAATTTTTGTTATGCTTCCAAGCTTCCCTGTATCAAAGGCAATCAATCTAGTGTCTTCTCCACTTTAAGGACCAGAAAAGTAATATTTGGATTCAGTCATCATCATAACTTTGATTAATGCAATTCCAGCTGTTGTAACCTTATTTCAAGTATCTGGTTTATTTGTTCATTTGCTAGCCACATCAAGTTTATTGAATCAAATCATAGCCAGATGCGTACTGAAGACTTTTATGTCATGCGTAGGAGTTACAAGCTTCAGTCTCAAAGGTTTTATCTTCTTCTGTAATGAGAAAAGTCTGATCTCCTATTGATGAAATAGTTATATTTTATTAAAACAAGTTAAATATAAAACCATGTATCTAGCTTTATCCTTTTAGTTATCACAATATACTATGATTTGCTCATCATAATTTTTGAGCCAAAACACACATTCTAGTCACTAGACATAATTTGTTTATTTCGGGGAGGTGAGTTTTTATAGGTATAGATGCACCGCCATCTGAAAGATTTACTACAAATTCTGCAATCTACATGCTTCGCATGTTTAGCTTACTTAAAATTTAAAGAACAATGTAAAATAAGTTACTAGTTGTTTGAAAATATTATCTATGTATTATTAACAGATTACAAATGTGTGTATTTTGTTATTAGACTCACTTACTAGAAATCTAATATGGCTCAACACTTTGGGCTAAATGCTAAGAATCCAGGAATTAAAAACGTATCATCCACCTTCCAGGTAGTGGCAGAAAAAAATAATACCAGTTACGATTACAATTGGCATCAGTATTAAATCCTACACAACTATATTTTCACCAAGTGCTCTTATGATATGAAATAAACTAGTGTTCTCCTAGTACTATTTTCTCTGTTTCATATGACACAGGACATAGGAAAGAAGAGTTAGAAAATATATCCAAGAGAAGGAAGACTTTAACATTGGGTAAATGTAAAGAAATGTCAGAAAGTAAGCATGCAACTTAATAGAGAAGATGTTACTAGGAGAGCATTAATGCATTTCATATAGTAGGAGCAGTTAGCAAAGATCTAGTTGCATAAAGTTTGCAGTGAAGGGCAAAACTTCCTGAGTGAATCCAGGAAAGTCAAACTACATTCAAAATAATTTAATATCCTTTTAGGAAAGCATGTTAACTACTGAGAAGTTATTATGACTTAGACACATCAGTTTCTGGAGTTTTGAAAATGGGGAGGGTAGTCAAAAGATCCAAGGCAAAGTCAGGAATTCCCGGTAGTTTCAGTAAGAAGTGGCACTTTTGTTCAGTCAGTTCACACCTAGAAGGAGGGCAAAGACACAAATATTAATTGACTTCACACAAGACCTCAAAAATGAAAAAAAGTTCATAGATGAAAAATGATGTTAATTTTTGGCATGCTGAAATTGTGTTTGTAAGACATCCCAACTGAAATATATTTAGGCATTTAGGTGTGGTTTCAGAACTTCAGAAAAACAAAAGAACTGATTAGAAATACAGGTGTGCATTTTATCAGCTCAGAGAAAGTGTTGAAACAAATTGGGTAGAGGAAATCAGTCCGGATGACATCAGAATTGAAAAGATAAGGGGACAGATGGATGACCGAGGTCTCTGGAACACGAATATTTGTGATGAATAGAGAGGTATTGGCTCTGCAGTGGATAAAAACATGTTCACTCAATATCTTCATCTGATTAAAACAAAACAAAACAAAACAAAACAAAACTGAAATTCACCTAAGTACGCAATGAGGAGAACTAAAGAGACAATGCAAATTATGTCTGTAGTGTATAATGAAAATTCACAATGTGATTCATGTCTGGAGGTAAAAAAAAAAAAAAAAAAAAAAAAAAAAAAAAATTGGAACTATTATCTTCTCCCAAGACAAAAAGGAGAAAATATTAACCATCTGTTAATAAAATGAACATTACAAATGAAAGCACACAGTATGCCTGAGGTTTATTGCAAGTAAATACTCATTTTAAAAACGATCTACTGAATGTTCTAAGACAAGAGATGACCAAAAAAAAAATATGTCTTCTTGAATATTAAGTGGATTTTACTGTAAAAAGCAGCAGAAAGCCTATACCAGAATAAATCTAGAATAAAGAAATAATAAATTGGGAAAAGGATGATAAAATACACGTTAAAAGTAAATTCAAAACCCAATGATACTATTTTTTAATAAAGGAAACTTTTCTGTATTGTTATTTTCAGTAGACTTTATTATTTAGAGAAGTTTTAGGTTCACAGGAAAGGTAAGAGTAAGATATAGAGACTCTACACCTACTGTAGGGAGGCATCCATAGCCTTTCCCCTCATCAATATAACACTTCTTAGGGGGTCTTGATGAGACATCAAGCACTATTGTTTTCTAGTGGAACCAAAGAAGGGAGCAGCGAGGGCCCTTAGCCCTGGCCCTCTCACAGTATGTGAGATCCCACAGCCACATCTGCAAAGAAATGGGACAGAAGGTTTGCTTCTCACCCTGTCCAAGAGTAGCCTTGCAGGGCTGAGCTCTGAGCCAGATGCAGCTGCAGGTTCTGCTGAGTGGATGCGCTAATTGCTTTCTCCAAGCCTGGAGCTGTTTTAGAAGATCACGAAGGAAGAGACATTAATCAACATAACTCACCAGGGTGGCATAATTTGTTACAACTGATGAACCTACATAATACATCATAATCACCCAAAGTCCATGGTGTTCATTAGGGTTCCCTTTTGGTGTACATTCTATGGGTATGAATAAATAAATATGGGCAAACCCATAAATTCTATGGGTTTGACATGTATCCGTCATTATGGTATCCTACAGACAATATTCACTGCCCTAAAAACCCCTGTGTTCTGCCTATCCATGCCTCCCTCTGCCCTAACCCCTGACAATCACAAATCTTTTACTGTTCTCATGGTTTTGACTTTCCCAGAATGTAATTGGAAGGTAGCCTTTTCAGAATGGCTTCCTTCACTTAAAATGCATTTAAGATCCCTCCATGTCTTTTTTTTTTTAATTAAATTTTGTTTTAATTTTTTTTATATATATTTTTGAGAGAGAGACAAAGATTGAGCAGGGGATGGGCGTAGAGAGGAGACACAGAATCTGAAGCAGGCTCCAGGCTCTGAGCTGTCAGCACAGAGACCCACAGAGGGTTCAAACCCATGAACCATGAGATCATACATGACCTGAAGTAGGACGCTTAACCAACTGAGCTACTCAAGCACCCCCTTCCATGTGTTTTTGATGCCAGAGGATGGGCAAGGCCCTGAGAGGGAGGGCCTCAGGCTCCTGGCTAAGAGCGTTCTTGGTTTTGCACTAGAAAGAATTCAAGAGCAAGCCATTTGGAGAAAGGGACAAAGGTTCCTTAAGTACAGAAGTAAGAAAGGAGCTACTTCAGAAAGTAATGGTCTCTCCTCCTAGATGGGGAAGAGTACCCATCCTCCCTTTGTCTGTAATGAAGGATTTTATAAGTTTTTAAAATTAACCATGTAGAAAGGGGCTTGCTCTATCTTTGGGTTTACCATTTGCATTGGGTGGTTATTTTATATTTTGTTTCAGGATTGTGAAATTACCCACAGGGAACGATTTTAACAATGTCCAGACTTTTTGGCTTTTACTACCAGGAGGAATGGAGTCTTGTGTCTTCTGTGAGTCAGATCTTGTGACTCTCTTTAAGACTTGCTGGCTTTAAGGTTAAGGGTCAGCCTAAAACCAAAATGGCTTTACTTTGGTCAGCTTGTCTCGCAAGTTTACCTTCGCTCCTGCCTCATTTTCACGACCTGATACCCATTTCTTTTTAGTGCTGAAAGGGGGAAACTATTTTTAAAATGGAATATTTTAAGGGGACCAAATAGAATTTTGTTACAAATTAAACTATTCTGGTTAAAAAAAGAATGAGGATGATACCTCAGGGCTGCCTATATTCTAGGTGATCTCGGAGAAGCCCGTTTAAAATAGTGGATTTAAAAGGAGAAAGAAATGGAAACAAAACTAGGTATTTATGGACCTTATTTGAGGTTTCTGAATAACATGTGCTTTAAAAAAATTAGGGTTGAAAAATTCTCTGCAAAATAATTTCTGCTTTTTTATATTGATGGATTTATTAAGTCATTAATTCAAACATTTATTCCACAAATGTGCACGTTTGTCTAAATCTTCCTTGGTGCTCAACACTGTTTTAGGATCATCATCTCCAGGCCTCCAAAATTATCTCATCAAACTCATATGGAATAAACATGCAGGTTATCCATAGATTGTGCACACACACATACCTAAAAAATTCTGATGAAAGTACTTTCAAACTAAAAAAACAACTGAATGTGAAAATTCACATGTACCTTATTATAAAGAGAAGAAATAATTATGTATTAATATAAGTTGGCTCCAAAATGTTTCACAAAGAAATCTAAGTACTATGGTCTCAAATCTTATTTAATCTTTTTCTCATCATCAGAAGTTAAGCTCGATCACATCTACCAATGTGTATCTGTGCCGTTGCTAGCACAGTAGGTGGAGTTGAGGAGTGATTTACAGGGTTTTATTAAGCTGTTCAAGGCTCTCCTTAGAATATATTTATTCATGATGATTTGGATTCTGCACTGTCAGCTAGATGTATTATAATCTATCATTTTGGATCAGCAGTGCTTCCAGGTTCATTTTGATTTTGTGTAGTCTCTCTTTTGAGTTGCCATAAATTAATTTTAAATTTATCTCCTTAGAGAGATTTATGCACATTCCTGTACTGATTGAATGCACTCAAATATTTGAGGTATTTTGACCTGAAATCCATGTGTAGCAAAAAGAATTTAAATATTGATAGATAAGGATTGCAGTTTTATTATTTATGCAACAACTCTAAATCATAAAATTATAAACAATGATGAATTTAAAAATATTTTGTGGTATGTGAAATTAAATTTATTTATTTTTGTTTAACATCGTGATTTTTATCAATATTTGAATCAAGTATAGGTATTTTTTTATTTTTCTGGTATCATCAGATATTTTATTTCATATAGATACATTCTATAATAAGCTAAAAGTAATTCTTCATGTGCTAAAGCTTATGTTGTAATCAATATTTATGTTCATGATGCTAAAATTAAAAAGACGATGTATTTATATTTGGAATCTAGTAAACATTCTGTAGCACTTTTAATGGCTTTTTATGAATCAAACCATGTCATATGCATTAGTTATTGGCTTGAAAAACAAGTCAGGTGGCTTTATATTAATTGCTTTTGCATATGATTTATATAGATCCTTCCTCATAAGAGAGGAATCCACTTTTCTTTTATAAGCTGCCAGGGCTGTCCAACAATTGTGGGTTTATTTTGTAGATTTCGTGTATTCTTTGTGACTGTATCTAGGTGTAAGATCCATTTTATGAACCAATTAAGATTCATGGGTTTTTATCAATTACAATCCCCCCGCCCAAAAAAAGGGGGGCTTTTAAAAAAACATTGAGGGGCACGTGGATGGCTCAGTCCGTTAAGTGTCTGACTTCGCTCAGGTCATGATCTCACTGTTTGTGAGTTGGAGTCCAGTGTCGGGCTCTGTGCTGACAGCTTGGAACCTGGAGCCTGCTTCGGATTCGGTGTCTCCCTCTCTCTCTGCCCCTCCCCAACTTGTGTTCTGTCTCTCTCTATCTCTCAAAAATAAATAAATGTAAAAAAATAAAATAAATAAAAAAACGTTGAAATCACATTTCTGTGATATCTATATCATTGTATTTTTTTAAAATATCTGAGATGTTGCACATCATACATCATCATGGAAATGCAAATTAAAATAACAATGAGATGCCACCACACACCTATTAGAATGACCTAAGTCCAGAATACCAACGGCATCAAGGTGCTGTTGAAGATATGAAGCAAAACAACTCTCATTATTGCTGCTGAGAATTCAAAATGGCACAACCACTTTGGTTGGCAGTTTGATGGTTTCTTATAAAACTAAATAATCTTGCCATACAATCTAGCAATCATTCTCCTTGGTGTTTACCTAAAGGAGTTGAAAACTTATGTGCATGCAAAAAACTGCCCTTGAAAGTTTGTAGCAGTATTACCCATAATTGTCAAAGTTTGGAAGCAACCAAACTGTCCTTCAGTAGGTGAATGGGTAAATAAACTGTGGTACATCCAAGTGTTGGAATATTACTCAGTACTACAGATGCATTGAACTAAGAAATCAATATGTTATATTGTGTCTCCAATAGATATTATACATGGTTCACTCAACCAGTGTAAGAATTATCAATTTATCTCACTATCAAAACCAGTTATCCATTTATGGCATTTGGGCTTCCCATTCTTAAGAACTTGGGGTCTGCAGGGATACAAGAACTGTTCATGGCAGGCAGGGAACACTTCATCAGAGGATATAGTAAGCGCTTCCTTGATCTGGAAGATGTGCAACATTTGGCTAAGTTGGGTTCCGTGTGATGGTAGACAAAAGCAGGCAAAGAAAAAAAATAGTTTGCTGTTTATAATATTCAATCCTCATTACCATGAAAAACTAAGGTTACTAGTGTTTAAAAAGGACAAGAAGGATTACTCTGGAATCCAGAGAATTGGGTCTTTCAGTGTTTCCTAGTCAAGTAGTAAACTGTCATAGGAAGTCAAGAGTTTAGTCCCTTTGGAGATTGAAAGCCCTCAGTCTCTCCACCAAGAAACAAACTAAACCAGACAAAGTGTTAGTAAAGGGTAAAGGAAATGTAGAGTGGTTTCGTGTGGGAAGGATGAAGAATATCCACTATAGTCTTGGGACCAGCTGAGGCAGCAAAGGCTGTGCTTCTGTTTCCCGATTACCTTTAAGTTTTCCAAGGGGATTGTGAATTACGACCACCCTGAAAGAGATTTTGTGACTGACTGGATGCATATCTAACCTGTCCGGAAAGAGTATACTTAAAAAAGATAGTGACCTTATGTTTAACCGTGGAAGCTAGTTAGTTATAATGTTGACAAATAATGGGACCTGAGAGGCACAAGTAGTGTATATTATCAACAATTTTTAATGTGCCTCTTCAGATTCATATTTCCTTCATTAAAACCCTTAGCTTCGTTCTCTGCCTTAGCTGATTTCACAGCTGATGGACTCTGGTTGCCCACCAGCGCTGAACCCCGTGTCTTACCTACAGCCAAGAAAGCCAGAAGATGCCCCAGAGTTTTTGTTTGCAGAAGGAAACACTAAAGGAGGTGGAAATGCCTTGTGGCTTGTTGAGCAAAGGGGTTAAATGACGGGAGAGTTGCCTCTGTAAAGAATGAATCTTACTTATGAGAATTAGGAGAGAGGAAAGAGCCACATTGATAAGCCCTCTCTTTTTTTCTACATCTTGTGGACTGATTTGAGATATAGTTCATGAGTGAGAATTGAAGACATTCTTCTAGGAGGAATAGTAGGGCTCTTCCTGACTCTGCACAGGGAGAGTCTATCCTGGTATTGCATTGACCTCCCCCTCTTTCTCCTTCTCTCTACCTTTCTCCTTTCTCTTCATTCTTGGTGTCCTGCGTTTGTATTTACCAAATGACAAATAGCATTTCATTCTTGCTTCAGGAGCTGGTTTGCTAAAATCCCAAACTTGAAAGTCAGGAACTTTATAAGATTATAAGTGTTTTTCTTCTATAGAAATGGAACTATTTGTATTTTCAACAATTGGCAATTTCTTCACAGCCTCACCATAATACACAGTTTGCAAATGTACAGATTTTGCCAACCAGTAAACTGTGAAAAGATATCTCATTGTAATTGTGATTTAGAGTTCTGGTCTGAGAAGAAATCTGACCATACTTTCGCATATTTAAAAGGCAATTACATATATTTGTCTGGGAACTATTGTGCCTGCATAGGCTAATGTCCTTCTGGGTTGTTGGCCTCTTATATTCATTTTAAATTTAGATGAGAGTATGCAAAATGGTACCAGACTGAAACTTGACCTGCATTATATATGGCAAAATTATATTATAAAAATTGAGTTTCAGTACTTACCCACATTTCATTGAAGAAGCATGCATTCTGTTAGGTACTATAATCTCTTAAATCTTTCTTGTTAATCCCTGTTCCTCTAAATGGAACACAACTGAGATCTTTAAAGTGTTTCACTCTTTTAACATTCCTTCTTAGCCCTTGGAGATTTGTGGGGTTGATTTTCATTTTTATTATTTTACACATTCTTTGGTACTGTATAAATTAATGCGATGAGGGGCACCTGGGTGGCTCGGTCGGTTGAATGTCCAACTTCGGCTCAGGTCATGATCTCACAGTTCATGGGTTCGAGTCCCGCATCGGGTACTGTGCTGCCAGCTCAGAGCCTGGAGCCTGCTTTGGATTCTGTGTCTCCCTCTCTCTCTGCCCCTCCCTTGCTCGTGCTCTGCTTCTTTCTGTCTCAAAAGTAAATAAACACTAAAAAAAAAAAAAAGACATAAATTAATGCAACGATTATTTCTTACTATTTTAACATTCCTCCCTATCCCTTGGGAATTTGTGGGTGTTATTTTTATTTTTATTATTTTACATATTTTTTGGTATTGTATAAATCGACGCAATGATTGTACATTATACTTAGAGTAAAATTAATTTTTATTTTAGCATTTTCAACAATCTTATTGTGCTTACAAACTTCAACTTTTACTACTTCTTCACCAAAAATCAACAAAAAAATTGTTGCAAATTTTGCTGTTTTGAAGCATAGGCACATTTTTATATTTTGGCCTTAAAATCTGAGTCTTAACGTAGGACTTTATACTCACTGTTCTAATATTTCTGTATTTTTAATACATGTTTTCCATATTATTTATTTAATTAAAGTAATACTTCAGTAAATATGACATCTGTAACAAGTCTAGTTTTTTATTTTATTTACTTTTTTTTTCAACGTTTATTTATTTTTGGGACAGAGAGAGACAGAGCATGAACGGGGGAGGGGCAGAGAGAGAGGGAGACACAGAATCCGAAACAGGCTCCAGGCTCTGAGCCATCAGCCCAGAGCCTGACGCGGGGCTCGAACTCACAGACCGCGAGATCGTGACCTGGCTGAAGTCGGACGCTTAACCGACTGCGCCACCCAGGCGCCCCACAAGTCTAGTTTTTTAAACCTCTAGTCTAAAAAGTCAGTTATCTTTTCTGGGATACATTTTATAGAATTTATTTCAGTGTGCGCCTTTGAAATTGTTTTGTTTCTGAAACAGGCAACTACATACTAGAGGTGATTCTGTTTCATTCAACCATTGCTTTATTCCATGAATAGAGATAGGTTTATATTTTGAAAGTTGTGTGTGTGTGATAATTTTTAAAAAACATTTAACTCTTAATCTAAAGTATTTAGCATATTAAGATACATTGGATCAAAGTTCTGTAAACGTTCTGTTTTGGGATTGGAAATGTATTCTCTATATAGTATACTTAGGTGACTCTTACAAAATTATTTGAAAATTACATAACAAAATATTTTTACACTAAAGCTGTCTTTTCCTCTTTTCAAAGTTTGCAATGCAACCACATTATTTCCAGTAAAGAATGAATCAACATTATTTTACTAATGTAAATGTATTGCAATGGACTTTAGTATTTTAATGGCAAAGATTTCCATATAAAAATGTGATAATTTAAAATACACAAGTTGACAATTTTGGAAAGAACTTGTTTATGTAAGTTTGAATCTTCATGTTTAAGAAAAAAGGTGTTGTATTATTTTATTTAAAATTAATAAAAGGAAGACAAAATACAAAGAGAAATTTGTCACCTGAAAAAACATTTTAATACTCAAACCCAGTAGGTAACAAATAGTGATGAGGCTTTTCTAGTGCAGGGTGATAAATTATTAGAATGGAATACTATTAACTTCAAGTTCACACATAGCAATTAAATGCCATGAACCTCTAGCTGGTGCTTTGTCTGTGGTAAAAAAAGCAATTGCTATTTCTTTACTCAGTCTGAGGTTAGTTCTGATTTTTAATTAACACGAAGCCAAGAATTTTCCTTTAAAACACTCTACTCCCAAGAGTGTGCTCTTCCAATGTCTAATGAAAAATAAACACTAAGTCTACTAAGCCTGGTGCTAGGTTTAATTGGGACTCATCTAATTTTTCTCTCCACAAACTCCTGGATCAGATATTTAATTTCATCTGTGCTATAGAGGATTTTCTGGCTTGTTTTTACATGCTTATGTTAACTGACTATTATATTTATTCTATGAATCCTGCCTCATTTTTCTAATTGTATTCAAAAAATAACAAGGAGGAAGCAGTGAAAAGAGGTTACAAATTACAGAGAGAAATCTAGTAGATCAGCCAGATAATTTTCCACTACTGCTTGAGGAAAAGAAAACAAGTTAAGGTGATACATTTCTCTAAAGGCTAAGAGGGGGAAAAAAAACCCAACAGATAAATAAGTAAAACGTTATTTGACATTGTCTGTGAAAGGCATGGTAGTGAGGAGGGAACTCATTTAGTCTTGAAAAACCTCTAAAAGTAAGTAGCCTATGGCCCCTTAATGAAAACTGATTGCCTAAATTTTGAATTTTCTGAATTTTTTAAGTTATTTATGTATTTTGATTGATATGTAATGTCACAAGTGGAAAAATAACTATTTTCCAAGTAGGGGAAAAAACTGCCCTCTCTCTCAGTAATTAGGTAACTAGCTAGAAATACAGAGATTTTACCAGTAAGTCCTTGTAAAGATTGGTCAATTTAATATGGTCTCCACACATGTTCAGTTTGGAACACAGTCCTTTGCTGTAGATATTTAAAAAGGATCAAGCATTGGAATTATCGTGCTATTTCTTATAAACAGTCTTCATTCTTTAAAACATTTTTTTAATGTTTATTTATTTTTGAGAGACAGAAAGAGACAGGGCATGAGCAGGGGAGGGGCAGAGAGAAAGGGAGACCCAGAATCTGAAGCAGGCTCCAGGCTCCAGGTTCTGAGCTGTCAGCACAGAGGCGGATACCGGGCTCGAACTCACAAACCGTGAGATCATGACCTGAGCCAAAGTCGGCACTTAACCCACGAACCACCCAAGTGCCCCTAAACAGTCTAATTCTAACAGTACATGGAAAGATAAGATCTGCCCTTTTTTTTCAGTTTCATATTTTATTATGAAAAATTTTAATTGTACAAGTGAAAGGATACACTCATATACCTATCCTCTAGATTCTCAAATTAACATATATGTCTACTCACACTTCTGTTCATTTGCTAATCTATCTTATTTTTCTGAGGCGTTTCACAATAAATTGCAGACATAAATCTACTTCGACCTTAAAGAGTTCACCAAGCATGTCAGCTGCTAGAATTCAATATTACTTGTATGACTTTTTTTAGGTAAAACTTACGTGCAGTGATATGTGCAAATCTTGGGTGTACCAGTCATGAGATTTTTGAGTAATGCAAATACTGTATAACTGAAATTTCTACTAAAGATAAATTTTCATTACCATCTCTTCAGAAAGCTGCCTCAAGTCCTTTCTCAGAAACTTCTTTTTATAAAAAAATTTTTATTAAGTTTTTTTTAATGTTTGTTTATTTTTGAGACGATCCGAAAGACAGAGTGCAAGCAACAGAGGGGCCGACAGAGGGAGACACAGAATCTCAAGTGGGTTCCAGGCCCTGAACTGTCAGTCCAGAGCCCCATGGGGGACTCAAAGTCGCAAACCTTGAGATCATGGCCTGAGCCAAAGTCAGACCCTTAACCGAATTAGCCACTCTGGCGCCCCCTTTCTCAGAAACTTCTTGATTCTGCTTCCTCAAAGGTAACCACTCTTCCATTTTTATTTTTACCACAGATTAGTTTTAACTACTCCATAAAGTCATAAAAATGGAATCATATATCTCTTCACATTCTGTGAATTGTTCATATATGATTTTTTTTAATTTTTTTTTTAAATTTATTTTTGAAGGAGAGACAGAGCATGAGCGGGGGAGGAGCAGAGAGAGAGGAAGACATAGAATGTGAAGCAGGCTCCAGGCTCTAAGCTGTCAGCATATAGCCTGATGCGGGGCTCGAACACACGAACTGTGAGATCATGACCTGAGCTAAAGTCGGACGCTTAACCGACTGAGCCACCCAGGCGCCCCTCATATATGATTTTTTAAGTTTATTTATTTATTTCGAGAGAGGCAGAGATAGCACCAGAATGGGCAGGGCAGAGAGAGGGAGACAGAAAATCCCAAGCAGGCTCAGCATTGTCAGTACAAAGCCCTTCACAGGACTCAAACCCACAAAACCACGAGATCACGACCTGAGCCGAACCCAAGACTTGGACACAAGTGACTGAACTACCCAGGTGCTCCCATAATGATTTGATTAGCAATTTTACAGAATACAAATTCAAAATGTAAAGTACAGAAAGAAAAAAAAAAAAGGCCAGAGTCAGTCATGTTACAAAATATGCCCGTAACACTGTCTGGGTTAAGTGTTTTGATTTAATGAAAGTTACTATTGTTGACTACATTTTAAAAACTTTCTAGGAATACTCAAGTTTAAATGAAGTTCTGGGTCAAAGTTAGTAAGTGATATTTTCTAGATATTTGTCTAAAATGATGATTTAAAATAAGTTTTTAAGTGAATAGGATTGCAGTAATTCACAATTTTCTGTCATATGTTAATTTCTGATGTAAACGCCGTTTTAATTTTCTTTACATTTTTAAGAGTTGTTTACCCTTTCCGTGTTTTTTTTTGACAAAATTTGTCTATTACTCCACACAAAATAATTTAAATCAACTTTAACTTCACAGATGTAAAAGTTCTTTCTCTCATTTACTAATATCTATTAAACTTTATATCTTCTCTTTTAAGTGATTTAGATATAATCTATTTTTTCAATGTGTAAGTTTGATATTGAAGGTGTTATTATTACACTGTCTCAGGCAGAATATAAGATATGAGCATCATGAACGTGTTTTGACTTAATTCTGTACAGTTTGATGTCTGAAATGTCACTGTTGCTTAGTTCCATAGATTTTCTTTTTTTTATTTTTTTTTCAATTTTTTCAAGTTTATTTATTTATTTATTTTGAGAGACAGAGAGACAGAGAATGTGAGCAAGGGAGGTAGACTGAGAGAGAGAGAGAGAGAGAGAAAGAGAGAGACAGAGAATCCCAAGCAGGCTCCCTACTGTCAGCACAGGGGCCATGTGGGGCTCAAACTCATGAACTGTGAGATTATGATCTGACCCAAAACCAAGAGTCAGATGGTTAACTGATTGAACCACCTAGGCATTCCAGTTTCATAGATTTTCAAATCTTCATTATGATTTAATTGACTCATATATTATGAAAAGTATTTTTATTAATTTCCAAAGTTGCAGTATTCTTAAATTTTTAAAGTTTTTTTTTGTTTTGTTTTATTAAATTTTCCCTTCATTGTTTTATAATCAAAGAAAATATTTGATGACAGCAATTACTAGAAAGATGTTATCAATCCAAAAGATTAGCATCTTAAACCAGCTGAGTGAGAGATATGGGATTCAGGACATGTAATGAGGACCATGAATGCATCTTCTACATGGTTCCAAGTGGTTTCTCCTTATGACCTATTCATTCTTACCTTAAGTTTAGCCCACTCAGTGCTTTAAGACTTCTAACAGAATCCAAAGCTCTGGCCAGTTGAAAGTATACTCTCTTTCTTACAATGTTGCATTTTAAAATACTGCTTCATAATAATTTATATATATATATATATATATATATATATATATTTATATACATACATAAATATGTATGTGTGTGTGTGTCTGTGTGTGTGCTCAATACAGAAAATAAAGGCCAGAAATAGTCATGTTCCAAAATATGCCTATAACACTATCTGGGTTAAGTGTTTTGATTTTACGAAAGCTACAATTGTTAATTACATTTTAAAAACTGTGTGTGTTGTGTGCATGTGTGTATCTATGGTATGTCAACCTCTATTATAAATTGGATCCAGTTTGTTTATTTTAGACAAACATATAGACCCTGGTGAGTTTATAACCTCAATTACTCTTACTTCTTGATGTTTACAAACTGTTCTGTTGCTCAGACTTACTTCTTACCTCACTCTAGTTTCGGTAGTGTTTGTTTTCTTTCTTATGTGTTGTGTCTCATTTCGGGATATTTTCTATAATGTTTTTATGTTCTTTTTTATCTATTTCTTGAGGTTTGTCAAAAAGGATCCAGACGCTGGGTCTATGTAGACAAAACTGTCTATGTAATCTGTCTGCTATAAACATCACCTCTCCCCCAGTGTCAAGATACTTAACTAAGCCCTCAGGAGTTAGCACTATTTCAGACCCATTTTCTCAATTCTATGGTCTGATCTGATCCTTTTGTTTTAGTGCCAAGCTACCATGAACTGAAATGCACTGTAGGGAAAGATAAAGGGAAGATTAAATCACTGATTTCTGATATTTGCATTGGTCTCTTCAAGGAAATTTAGTATGTGCTTTATTGAAGCACATATTCTATTTTTTTTTTCTTTTAACTTTATTTACTTAATTTGAGAGAGACAGAGAGAGAGTGCAAGCAGGGGAGAGGCAGAGAGAAGGGGAACAGAGGATCCGAAGAGGGCTCCACACTGACAGCAGAGGCACTGATGCAGGGCTTGAACCCATGAACCGTGGGAACATGACCTGAGCCTAAATCAGTTGCTCAACCAACTGAGCCACCCAGGCACCCTCCTTATTCGGTATTCAAGACCCTGTTTCCTCTTGTTACCATCTCATATTAAAATGGAACATTTGTGACAACCGGTGACCAGATATTGTACTAGCTAGGATCCTTACATGATTTGTATGTTGTTAATTTTTATTAATGTCCTTTTTTTTATGTTTCTGTTCCAAGATGGCCTCTCCATATTACATTTCATTGTCATGTCTCCTTATGCTCCTCTAGACTGTAAACTTTCTCAGCAGAAAGTGTCTTTTGAGTAGTAATATTGCCTATATGTAACACAAGAAAATGTCGCTCCAGAAGTAATAGCCCCAAAAGCCTTACAGTGTCTTTATCTAAGTTTCGCCAAAGAATTTTTCACATTGCCACTTAAAATAGTATGTGGAGCAATGGAGGCCACCTCTTAGTCTATCAGCTTAAGTACTAATCAAAACAAGCTGTTAGACCTACTGCACTGTATCTCGATGTCTGCACATCTAGTTATGACTTTTCTTTTTTCGTGAAACACCCCTGGAATCTGTCAATACAGAATCCACTATCACACATTTTCACTATCAGTAATATTTATTTAAATACTCTCATTATTTCGGTGGGAAAGTTTGTGCTTTCAGGTTGGTTTGCTAATTCACTCGATGAAGCTAAGACCCTTGTAAGTCTTAATTTGTACTGTCCTTTAAGTGAAAGTGACAAAAAAAAAATCCTGCAAGAAGTGCTCTTAATGCACTTTCTACTATAATGCTTCAGGTGTCTCCCGGTAATAATACAGATATTTCCTTCGCCACTGTTTGTTGTGAGCTACTGGAGTCCCATACCTAAATATGAACCAAATTTTCACTGCTGTCAGGTTCAATAAACCAGTGAAACAATGACGGATTTCTCCCAGGGCACAACAAACGATGGTGTGGTCATGTGCCTATACCATAGCTGCCTGTGTGTGGTTTTGCAGTTACCTACTGTTGTGTTGCTTATTCCCTAGAAACTTCCCTCGTGGCTTAATCAAAACCGTAATTACATTTTTTCTTATAATTCTGTGGTTTGACTGGGGCCCAGCTGGGTGTCCTCATGCTCTCACTATTGAGTCTCTTTTGTGTCTGCAGTCAGATGGTTGCTTCAAGATGGCTTCCCTCTGTATCTGATGCCCTGCTGTGGAGCTGGTAGACAGGCTCCACAAAACACTGAAGACCTGAGTCTGTCTCAAGCCTGTTTCACTGTGTCTAGATCTTCTCTTCGTGGGTACTTCCCAGCAGTGTTGCTGTAATTTTTACTTAATAGCACTCCTAACAGTGCACAAGTAGAAACCCTTATGGCTTCATACGCCATATCACAGAACGGGCACGATGTTGCCTCTGCCACTTTGGTCAGTTGCAGGGCCTGCCTAATTCAACATGTGAAGAAACCACACCAAGATGTAAATATTGGGATAGATGGTCTATTATGACTATGTTTGAAAACTAGTTAATACAAGTGAGAGGAAGACTTTTCCTACTTTCAGATTTCACCAAGACTCGAAACACAGAAGACTTGCTAAAAAAGGGTGAGAGTTCCAACTGATCAAATAAGGCAAATATTTATTATATTATGCAATCCTTTTCCCAAGAATTTCAGATGACTCTTTTGTACAGTTTTTCAGGGAAATGGTCCTGTAAGAGTAAGAACATATTACTTAAAATATAGCTGATCGCTCCTTTTGATATTCAGTTTCTTATCTACACTCAAGAATTAGCTCCATTTTCCTGTTAATTTCCTATTAGTATACTAAAAAAATACTAATTATTAGGGAAAGTATTTCACCAATTCTAAAGCCAGTTATCCCCAACTGATATGCGAATCTCCAAATTCTTGTCCTGTCACATAGTCATTTTTCCGCTCTATTTGGTAATGATTGTGTTTCAATATGAATTTGATAAGAAATACAGAAATTAGAGCAAACTTATGGTTACCAGAGGGAAGGTGGGTAAGGGAATGGGTTAAATAGGTGATGGGCTTAATGAGGGCACTTTTGATGAGCACATGGTGATGTATGGAAGTGTTAAATTACTATATTGCACACCTGAAATGAATGTAACCGTGTATGTTAACTAACAGGAATTAAAATAAATACATAAAAGAAAGTAACTCTTCCTGGAGCATAATCTGTCCTTCTGTAAGGTGCTCCAAGGCATAATGAATGTTTAAATATTATCTGGAAGGCATCTCTTCTGCACCTTTCTGCAGGTATCAATGCTAAGCTTTGTAAACATTTCATGCAAGACCTTGCCATCCTTCAGTTGGTCACCAAACACAAAATAAAGAGAATATCCAAGTACATAACATCTTATGTACTTGGGGAAAAAAAGGAAATAGAATATAAAAAAAGTAAAATGAAGTAAGCAAATATACTGATTTGCCATAAAGCCTAGAGATGGGCTTATATTTTTTTTTAGTTGTTTAAGTTTAATTTTCATATTTGAGACAGAGAGAGAGCATGAGCAGGGGAGGGCCAGAGAGATGGAGACAGAATCTGAAGCAGACTCCAGGCTCTGAGCTGTCAGCACAGAGCCCGATGCGGGGCTCGAACTCATAAGCAGTGAGTTTGAACTCATGACCTGAGCTGAAATAGGATACCTAACTGACTGAGCCACCCAGGCGCCCCTTTGGTGTATATTTTATATACATTTGCTTGAAAAGCATAAAGAAGAAAAGAAAAGAAGAAAAGCTCTTGACCTTTCAACAGAGAGAACTGAGCCTTAAAGAATATGAGCAGATCAAAGTCAAGAACCTGCTCATTTAGGTGGACCTTGCTTCTCTCTGGGTTGCAGGTATAATGATATAGGACAAGGGAAAGGGAATATGGGGGTGCAAAGAGATGTCTGCTGGGCCAATGTTTTTAACCCCACAATCAGCTATGCAAAGGCAATTTAGCTTTCTCTACCCAAAATTCATCAGTTTTTCCTATTGAGTCTCCACCAACTTGGTGAGAAATATAATTAATATGGAATCCCATCAAGTAAACAATGCAATAAAAAGTGCTTTTAGAAAAACACTGAGTTAAATCCTCGATTTTTCATATTTTGGGAGTTACCATATCCAGTTTTTTATAGGAAACCTAGTTTTAAAAAAAAGACTGAAAGGATTATCTATAAATGTAAATTCGACTGTTGAATTTCCATGATTTCTCCATACTCACGTTAACCTGTTGAAAGATGTTCTTTACAGTTTCCGTCTCCCACTTTCTTATGTATAAACTTCCACTGGAATGTGTCTATCACAAATATTCCAACTAAGATGTTTATCTTGCAGAATGAATGGCAGTGAATCTGAGGAGCATTCTAAAACCAAAATCAAACTTGATTACAGATTTCAAAATGTCTATATAATAAACAAAGTGAAAAATGTTCTGAGCCAAAAACCGCTTTATTTCTGGATGGGAAATTTGTTTTACAAATGCACAGTTTTTAACATGCTCCTTAAAATGATTGCAAAGTGAACATTTCAAAGGGAAAGTCTAACAATTGATGACTGACTGTGACTGTCAATGAGAAAAATGGTAATAAAGCAAGAAAGATGTGTACAAAATTAATGACAATATTTGAACAAAACTAAAGTACAACACCTGCCCATCTGTTCTCAAAGAATCAAGAAAATGGAAGCAACCAGAATGTGAAATAGGCTAAAAAGGTAAAAACATTTAATAAAGACATGATGACTTAAAAGTATTTTAGTCAGTTCTGGGTAGGGTAGCAGGCAAACATTGCAGAGCACTTCTCAATTATTTCCCAATCCCTCGATGCCTGTTTTGACACTGTGTACTTGAATTCTGCGGTTCCATGTGTGGCTTCCTGTTCCCAATCTTTCAGATGGTAGCGGAGGCAATAATATCTCTGGAGAATCAGTTCTGTGGTGTTTTGGATGTCGTTTCTGGAAGAACAACCTAGAAACTTGGTCTATCCTACCTGTTAGAGGCTGAATTGCATCCCCTCCAAATTTATATGGTAACGTCCTGACCCCCCCCAGTACCTCAGATTGTGACTATATTTGGAGATAGGGTCTTGGAAGAGATAATGAATTTAAAATGAGGACATTAGGGTGGGCCCTAATGCAATCTAACTGGTGTCCTAAAGAGAAGAGGAGATTATTATATAATGAGATGTACCAGGAACACACATGCACAGAGGGACAATCTTATGAAGAGGCAAAAAGAGGACTGCCAGTTTTTTAAACATTTATTCATTTTAGAGAGAGAGAGAGAGAGAGAGAGAGAGAGGGTGTGCGCTCATGAGCTGGAGAGGGGCAATGAGATAGAGAGGGGCACAGAGGATTGGAAGAGCTCTGTGATGACAAAAGAGAGCCTGATGAGGGGCTTGAACTCATGAATTGCTCGAGTATGACCTGAACTGAAGTTGGATGCTCAACTGGCCAAACCACCCTGGGTCCCCAAGAGGCCTGCCATTTGTAAACTGAGGAAAGAGACCTCAGAAGAAACCTACCCTGCCAGAACCTTGATCTTTGACTTCTAGCCTCAGGAATTATGAGAAAATAAATCTCTGTTTAAGCCACCCAGACTGTGGTATTTATTATGGCAGCCCCAGTAAACGAATATACTGCCATTCCTAAGACTATTAACCTAAATTCTTCTACTTAACTCTTCCTGATAAAATACATAGACAGTTCATTTTCCCTGGATTGAATACTGATTAACGAGATATTTAACAACAACATTAGGTAACAGACCCTTAAAACTGGAAATCTGAGATTGCTTATCTGAATTGGTTGTGTTTGTAAGCAAAGATTCCTTTAGGAAAGGGAATTAATAGCATATGACACACAATAGCAAACACTTAGTGATATTATCTCTCAAGTAGGAGACAAGACCCTGGTGGAGCAAGGGGGCCCTGTGTTTGACTAGTTTAGTTTGAATCAAGAGTTCAAGCCAAGTGGAAAAAAATGGCGGTGTGTTAAGGTACAGAGAGTTGAAAATGGAGAAATGACAACCTCATGGCTTAAACCTTTCTGTGAAAGAATGATAAAAACTTGCATAGATAAATATCAGAAGAGAATGCTTGAATAATGTATAAGACGGAGAGTTGCTTAGCATCATTTTTCATTAGGCAAATGTATCTTAAGCTTTTTAAAAATAAAATGAAGTAAAATTTTTCAATGTAGTAAAGAAAAAGTGGTGCCTGACTAGCTCTACCACCACAAAGAATGTAAAACTGGATAATATACATTAAGTACCAATTTCCTGTCCGTGACAGGTACCGCAAGGCCATAATACTCCACTCAAGCCACACTTATGAAGTGATAGCTGGGGCTCTTTGCTTGTGGCAGGTTGTTCCCTGAGGAACCAGGAACTGAGGCCCATAGAGGGCAGGGGAGCCTCACTGAGCTGAGGACTTTCTATTCCTTCTTATTCTAATGGTTGCTTTAGTACCTACTATCTTTTTATATGTTTCCAGAGAATTCTTTACCTGTCCTTTTATAACATTGTTCACAATTGTCATCCCCTATGTGACACTGTTCTGTCCTTGGGTCCCTTTTCATCATTTATATTGACAACTATCAGGCAACCACTCTGGGTCAAAAAAGTCGCTTCAACAGACATGATAAAACAGTTAAAAAATGTCAACCAATCTTGGCATACACACTCCCCCCCACACACACAACCAAATTACTAATCACCCCATAAATGAACAAAAAATAATCATCTCAATTATTATGAAAGACACATAGATACAAATATTGTGGAAAAAAATAAACATAGGGTTTGTAGGTCTCAAAGTTTCAAATAGAAAAATGCAGGCAGCAAAAAGTTTTGCATTTAATGAAAAAATTCAATATATGAAAGATACTTGTTGACTGATTTATATGGAAGAGCAAATGTTTGGGGTTCACTTATTCAGGCTACAAATACTTACAGAAAATCATATCACATCAACTTTCATCATAATTTCATATTCCAAAAATGATCAAATATCTTTCCACTTCTGGGAGACGTAAATGTTCCAGAAAGCCTGATTTAATTTCATCCTGTATGTGTAGCTACAAGTTAAATATCTTGAAGTTGTATAAAGAGTGCTAATAGATAAAACCCACACATACTAGGTATAGTTTAATGATTTTCCATACAGTTGAAAGAGTTTGGTATAAATATATATTCATGATTTGAAAGAAATAATAAAATGATCTGTTTATGCTAATGAGAATTTCAAGGTTAGTATTGCTAAGCAAACATATGATGAATTGCCTAAGACTTGATTCATCTTTTTAAAAATTTTTTTTAATGTTTACTTTTGAGAGAGAGAGAGAAACAAAACATGAGCAGAGAGAGGGGGGGAGAGAGAGAGGGAGACACAGAATCTGAAGCAGGATCCAGGCTCTGAGCTGTCAGCACAGAGCCCGATGTGGGGCTCAAACTCACAAACCATCAGATCATGATCTAAGCCCAAGTCAGATGCTTAAATGACTAAGCCATCCAGGTGCACCAAGACTTGATTCATCTTGAGAGAGAGAGAGAGAGAGAGAGGGAGAGAGAGAGAAGCTGGTTTGATTACTTCTTTGTGGCAATTCTGGTGTTTTTCATTTGTTCTCATTACTTCACAGCAGAATCCAAGCTAGTAAATCTAATAGTACAACATTGAAAATATCCAGACCGGTTAACTTGGAATGGTTATAGATTCAACAGCACGTTAAAATTGTGTAAGAAGGTGAACGGGAAATTTTAAGGACTGCAAAGACAATCAGAGAAGTTGCTGTTTTCCGTCTCAGGTTCTATGAGAATTGTATATAATGAATCCATTAAGAATTTTTATATGTTAAGTAAACTTCTATTGTTCTGTGGTACATTAGCTCATTTGTGTCCTTACCTTTCATTCAGTTTAATGCAGTTAAACTTAAGGAACATTTTTCCCCCATTCTCTACTAAGTGCCTGGCTATTAGGTGGAGACAGGAAGGAATAAGCACTATCATTGTCCTTGAGAACTCACCCTCAAGAGAAACAGACAATACAATACAAAACAAAACAAAACAAAAAGCTATGTGAATTTTGTCAACTATATTTGATTCCATTTCCCAGACACTATGGATTACAGTTTGCCCACTCAACGTCACTGATTCATATGTTGAAATCCTAACACCTAGTGCCTCACAACATGACTGTATTTGGGATTTGGTCATAAGGCTTTTAAAGAGGTGACTAATTCAGGGGCGCCTGGGTGGCGCAGTCGGTTAAGCCTCCGACTTCAGCCAGGTCACGATCTCGCGGTCCGTGAGTTCGAGCCCCGCGTCAGGCTCTGGGCTGATGGCTCGGAGCCTGGAGCCTGTTTCCGATGCTGTGTCTCCCTCTCTCTCTGCCCCTCCCCCGTTCATGCTCTGTTTCTCTCTGTCCCAAAAATAAATAAAAAACGTTGAAAAAAAAAATTAAAAAAAAAAAAAAAAAAGAGGTGACTAATTCAAATTGATGTTGCTAGGAAGGACCTTATTCCAATCTGACTGGTGCCCTGATAAGAGGATATTTGGACACCAAGAGACACGAAGGATGCACACAGGCACAGAGGAAAGACTATGTGAGGACACAGCAAGAAGGAAGCTATCTGCAGGGCAAGGAGAATGGCTTTAGGAAAACCCAAGCCTGCCAATTCCGTGATCTTGGACTTCTAGACTCCAAAATTGTGAGTAAATGAATTTTTGTTATTGTGGCACCTAGTCTGTGGTATTTTATCCTGGGAGCCCTAGCAATATGCCAGATGAAAAAATAATAAGTTATACATTTACTTAACACATATTTAAGAACCTACTCTTCACTGAATCCTTTGTAATATAAAAGCAATGATCAAGAAAAGCATCATGTCTAATAATAAATTTTAATATCTAATCAGGGCACAAAGACAAATACTGAGTAAATAATAACAGTTTTGATGTGTGAGGAATTTGTGTACAGTCTCTTATAAGAATGGACAACAGGGGACCTAAGTAAAGTTTATCATGAGAATTTTCCCTAATGGAGGTGTTTAAGCTCTATTCAGTACTTAAAAGTTGCGTTTGGGCTAGCTAGGGGAGGTGGCAGAGGAGGAAAATATTCTTTGCAAAAGAAACCTGAGAGGAGAAACCAGTGAATCTTTAGTAAACTGAAGGTTGATGGAAAAGTTGTGTAGACTAACTGAGAAGAAAACGGATGGGAGACGAAGCTGAGGGAAAGGCAGGGGTGGAAATAAGGAGGGCTGGGAGGTCATGTTTCTCCTCAAAATATTCAAATATTAGGAAAATGTATTTCAACAGAGCAGAGTTGAATTTTTTCCACTGTGTTTGCTTGTTTGTTTTCATGGGGAATGGGAAGGGGTTCTCAGCAAGTCAAATGTAGATCTTGGTGGCTAAAGTGATACTACAGTGGAGGACACTAGTGTTAAAACGAAATAACAAAGTGGAAAACGAGAAAACAGGAGACCCTGTGGTGGCATCACTTACTCAGAAACACATGATTGGATGAGTGCAAGGTGTAGAAACCTTTGCCAACTATTTCTTATGGTTGGATCTTGGGTAAGTGTGCATTTTCCCCAGTTTTCATCGGTCATGCTATACGGTGATCCTTAAAATTCCTGAACTCTCCTTCATCAGGAATACTAAATAGTACCATAGTTTGCAAAGATGAGAAATCTCACCTTTACGGAAATTTTGGGAGAAAGGGTGTGGATGCCCACCAAATTTCTTTACTTGTATCTTGAGTGTCTCTTATACTAGAGCTCATGAGGAATAACTATTGATTTTTGTGGCTAAAATAAATTCATGCATTTTATCTTCTACATTATCATACATGATGAAAGCTATGCAGGAAGTCCCACAGACATGGTGAATGTTTCCTATTCCATTTTAACACTGAAAGGAAACAAAGCAAAAATCACTTATTTATAGAGATTGCTACAAAATACATCACCATCACCATTCAGGTAGAGTATCTAAAGTGTCTAGTATATTGAATCCAGAAGCCAGAGTTCAATGTAGTCAGTATCAAAATAAAACTGATTCATTATAGTGATGATGTCATGATGTATTTCTTCTCAGAGAAATAAGCCAAGAAAGAATTTAAAACCGTAAAGTCACCTTCGCAGTAGATGATGATGATTAATTAATATGGCAGAAACAGAGGGCTCACTCCTATAGATAAATCTGGGGAATAACTGATTCTGACACTTGAGATACTTGATGGTAAGATTCCATTATGTAGTGGTAAGAAACTGGATGATAATCCCCTTAAATTTTCAACAAATGATTCTGGAACAATCTATTTGATTGCCAACTCCTACTATTAAATCTGGATCAATGAAACTGACAAAATACACTAGTCCTCTATGAAACTTGGACAGAAAGCGAGTGACCTTTGGGACATCTTTTCCTGATTGGCAGTGTTTGGAGCTCCTAGCTATGTTTACTCCTCTAGGCAAGCATTGTCAGGCTGCTTGGGACAATTTTGATAATAATCTGCCTCGTGCAAATTCACAGTTATTTTTAGAGCACCTGAATGTTCCATTTATTTGAGTCCATGGTAGGTAAGCCATATTAGTTACTAAGGCTTCTGAGAGACCAAGGATTGAAGCTAAGGAGGAGTCTGGTTTTACTTCAAATCCTGTAAGTGACCTTTCAGGTCTATCAGAGGACATGACAAGATTTTGCCTGGGAGACCTCATGAGGTAGAGGGAGGGAGAAAAGCTCTTCCATCCACACCAGTCTTGGTGCACAGCAAGTTAACTGCAGTTTCCAGGAGAAGTTGCTGTCACATCCCTCAGGCCAGCTATGCTCAGACACATATCAGCATCTCTAGCCTAAGTACCTCCATTCAGAAAACTTCTTAGATTGGGTTTTATCAAAGGCACTTTCTCTACTCTGACTCAGTAATTTTTTAGAAAAGACAATTATAAGAAAAGAACCTGCAGAGCAGTAGCTATCAGGAACATAGACAAAAAAAATCCTAATAAGATATTAAGTAAATGTAATATGACAATAAATTGAGAGAAATATGCATCTTGGCAAAGTATCATTTCTTTTTTTTTTTTTTTTTTTTAAATTTTTTTTAAATGTTTTTATTTATTTTTGAAGGAGAGAGAGACCGAGCGTGAGCAGGGGAGGAGCAGAGAGAGAGGGAGACATAGAATTTGAAGCAGGCTCCAGGCTCCGAGCTGTCAGCCTGGAGCCCGACGCAGGGCTCGAACTCACGGACCGTGAGATCATGACCTGAGCCGAAGTCGGACGCTTAGCCGACTGAGCCACCCAGGCGCCCCGCAAAGTATGATTTCATTTTAGGCATGGAAAGATGGTTCAACATTTAGAAGTTAACCACACTTATCAACCATATTGACAGTTAAACAATAAAAATCGAATGATCATATCAATTGGTGCAGAAAAACCTTGTGGCAAAATCCAACATACATTCAGCAAACTGGGAATAGAGAGGAAATTACACAACTGGATGTATATATATATATATATATATATATATATATATATACACACACACATATACACATACATCTATAAATATTTACAGCTAACATTGTACTTAATGGTGTAAAATTGGTTGATAATCCCCTAACATTTTCAACAAATAGTATTGGAACAATTGTACATCCAAAACAAATTAACCTATGTAGATATCTTACAAGTTACACAAGTTTGAACTCAAAATAGATCAAAGACGTAAAACGCAAAATTATAAACTTTTATAAAAGCATGGAAGAAATTTTACATATCCTTAGGCTTTCTGATGAGGTTTTAGGTACAATATTAAAAGCAGGTATATGAAAAAAATTGTTTAGTTGGAATGTACTAAAATTAAAAACTTCTGCTTCACAACAGACTCTATTAAAGAGTGAATAAACAAGCCATACACTACGAGAAAATATTTTTAAAACCCATATTTCACAAAGGACTCCAAATATATACAAATAACTCTTGTGTACAAATATACAAATAACTCTTAAAATTCAACAGTAGGTTGAATAGCCAACCTAGGTGACTCAGTTGGTTAAGTATCTGACTCTTGATCTTGACTCAGGTCATTATTTCATGATTTGTGGCATGGAGCTCGTATTGGATTCCATGATGAATGTCCAGCCTGATTGGAATTCTCTCTTTCCCTCTCTCTCTGCCCCTCCTCCTCTCTCAAAATAAATAAATAAACTAAAAAAAAAACAACAACAAAAACAAACAAACAAAAAACAACATTAAGGGAGCAAACATTCCAGTTAAATGGTGGGACAAATTCTAAACATACACCTCATCAAAGAAAATATACAGATGGCACATAAGCATATGAAACTATGCTCATTACTTGTTATGAAATGCAAATTAAAACCACAATGAGATAATACTATACCCTACTAGGATATATCAAACCCCAAAAGTGACAATAAACATTTATGATGAAAATGCAGAACAAGAGGCATACTCATCAATTACTGGTGGAAATGCAAAATGGGATTGCACATTTTGACAAAGCAGAATATAGTCTTACCAGATTACCCAGCAATTCTGCACCTATATCTATACTAATTTGAAAACTTATGTCAACATAAACTTGTATGCAAATGATTATAGCAACTCTATTCATAACTGTCAAAAACTGGAAGCAACAAAGATGTCCTTCAATAGATGAATGAATTAACTAACTGTGGTAGAACCATAAAATGGAATATTATTCAGCAATAAAAATAAATGAGCTATCAAGCTATAAAAAGACATGGATGAAGCTTAAATGTGTATTGTTAAGTGAAAAAACCAGTCTGAAAGTCAACATACTGTGGGACGCTGTTTATATGAGATTAAAGAAAAAGGAAAAACGATAAAGGTAAGAAATAAATCATACTTGGCAAGATTTGAAGAAGGGGTGTATGGGAATAGATAATGCACAGGGGACTATTTAGGACAGTGAAATTACCCTGTATAATGTCACAATAGTGGAAACATGGTGTATTTATCAATACTCATTAAACTTTATAGCATAAAGAATAAACTTTAATATATACAAAATAGCAAAAATCATTCAGGAGGTCAGGTCATCCCACGATGGAATCAAAATGTGATAAGAGAATTTAATTAAATTATAAATCTATGAAGCAACTTTATGAAAAGTGGAGAGAGAGAAAACTATTGAAGTAAGTAGCTTTGAAAAACAGTGAAGTCTGTCATGCTAAAGCCTAAAGCAACTACATGTAAGAATTTTTCTCTAGTTAATAAAGTTGTTCTCCATGGAGATATGGTTTAATAATTCTGATATCACTGTACATGTGTACAGAAATTGAACAATTAAGTAAATGGATGGCAGATAGTTGGAGCCATATTTCTTACTGTTGATGTAAGAATTCTCAGAGAACCAAGGCTTCTCTGGAGCAAGGCAAGAAGGCTACAGAAATTAAAATAAATACTTAAAATAAAAAAAAAGAATAGAAGACTACAATGATCTATGTAGTGATAAATTTTGAAACATCATATGGATTTAAGTTTATATTAATTATATTTGTCTGTATTTCTCTATATATGTTGAGATATCTACATCTGTTATTTCTATTATGTATCTGAATGTCTAATATATATGTATGTATACATATGTGTGTGTATATATACACACACACATAGATAAATGCATAGATAGATATAAAGTGTATATACATGGCGTGGTGCATATGAATACATTCCCTTGCCCTGTTGGCTGAGAAAATCTAGAAGTAATGATACCCCAGGTTTAATGAACACACTTAGCAACAGATATTGGTTTCTAGTATGATCCTCCAATAAAAGAAATCAGACAGTGTCCTTGGAGAAATGCTGATTCTAGGACATTGGCAGGAGATAAATAAAATGACCTTGGAGCACTTTGCATTGCCAAAGTGAGGAAGAGCCTATTGAGGTAAAAGAAACAATGATGACAGTATGTCAAAGAGACACAAAACCAACAAAAGAGTTCCCACTAGTTAAAACTAGAAAATCTAAGCAACAAAATAAAATACAATTGGATTATAATCCTTATAAAATATACATCCAGAGGTCCATAGTGTTATGATTGCATGATCCAATAAATAAGTGGTATAAAATAGACAATTTTTTTATATCGAAAATTTATAACTAATTCCTGTAGATTCTTCACCCCTAAGGAGGTGAATCATGCCTTAGGTGTGAGCTGTCCATAAGGACTCTATTCCAAAGTGTATAGAATGGAAAGGGGGTGGGGGGAAAAAGATTAGTATAACAGTGAAGAAACATGACAAAAATACTAGGTTATCAGGGTTAATATTAGCAATGTTGAACCATGTTTCTTTCTGTTTTTTTTTTTTTTTTCTTTTTCTTTTATGTTGCTGTTGTTATTTTGGTTTGGTTTTTTGAGAGACAGAGAGAGAGTGCATGCACACATGAAAGTGGGGGGACAGTGAGGGAAGGAGAGTGAGAATCTCAAGCAGGCTGGAAGCCCAGCACAGATCCCAACCTGGGGCTCAATCTCATGACCTTGAGATTATGACCTGAGCCGAAATCTAGAGTTGGATGCTTAACCGACTGAGCCACCCTAGTGCTCCTCTTGAGTTTTCAAAGTCATGTTTCTAATATGTACCTTGTTGCAATGACAATGGCATTTTACTTCTATAGTTTTCCTCCCCCAAATCCAAAACTCCAGTCTATTCATGAGAAAAATATCAGAAAAATTCCTATGGAGGCCTATTCTACCAAATAGCTTACAAGTTTTCTTGAAAACATCAAGGTCAATGAAAACAAGAAAAGTCTTTGTCACCATTATGTCTGAAAGTATCTTAAGGAGACATAACTATTAAATTCAATATAGTATTATTGATGGTACCTTAGAATTGAAAAAAGTAAGTGAGTAAAAGCTAAGTAAATAGTTTTTGAACAAAGAATGAATTTTCGTTAATAATAATGCATCGATATTGGGTAATGGTGACAAATGCCCTCTTCCAATGTAAGATAATAGGAGACTTTGGGTATGGGGTATGGGAACTCTTTGTACTATCTTCCTATTTCCTTTCCTTTCCTTTCCCTTTCTTCTTCTTCTTCTTTCTTCTTCTTCTTCTTCTTCTTCTTCTTCTTCTTCTTCTTCTTCTTCTTCTTCTTCTTCCCCTCATCCTCCTCCTCCATCTCCTTCATCTTCTTTTTTCATAAATCTAAAAAGAATACATGTCCAATACTACACATCTTTAAAATAACAAATGTTGATAATTTTATTCAGTTTGTTATTCAGAAATCCATTACATTATAAAACTGATTGCTTCTTACTGAAAATATGCACAATGGCAGCTATGCTAAGGTTATCCCCATGAGTGTTCAGTATCACAACCCGGGATACAAAATCTGAGTTAATGTATAGTACACAGGGGTGGAGGTAGAAAGAAATTGTAGCCAACTGAAAAGATGCATACAGATGGTAAAGGAACCCAGAAAAGGAAAACATCACTTCTTATCTGACTTCATTTCACAAAGCAAGATAACGATTTTTTTTCCATTTCTTTTGGATGTGGTGCTGAGTTATGTTCAAAGTCGGGAGAAGTCCAAGATTTCTTTTTCATAAAAAAAGGAGAGTCTAGGGGCACCTGGGTGGCTCAGTTGATAAAGCATCCGACTCTTAATTTCAGCTCAGGTCATGATCTCATGGTTTTGTTGGTCCGAGCCCTGTGTAGGGCTCCACGCTGACAGCAAATAAATAAATAAGTAAATAAATAAATAATAATCCCACTTGAGACTTCCTGTCTCCCTGTTTCTCTTCCCTACTCTGTTCTCTCTCTCTCTCTCAAAAATAAATAAACATTAAATAGAAAGGTAAGGAGAATCTACCTGAAGCTCAATTATAATATTTATCCCCAAACCACTTTGGGGAGAAAAATATATCATTTGGAGAAAATATATCAACCAGAATTTCTTGAGATACTACTCATTAACAGCGGGTGAATTTATCATTTCTGTACCATTTTTTGGCTTAACAGAAATACTATCTTAGAATTAGACTGTATGGTTTATGCTGTTAGCATCTGTTACATGATATGGCTATGAACCAAGATGACATTCTTTTTGGACAACTGCATCGGTAAAAAGGCAAAACCATTGTTTCTGCCTCTCTTCCATCAGTTTCTGCATTGTTTTTAGACCACAAGTATACATAGATCATTATACAAGTAGCTGTTGAAGAAACAAGAATAATGTCCAAGAGGGTAAGTATTGATGTAATATAATGGCTACAGATGAGTGATGATTTTTTTCTGGAATTTCAGAAAAGACAATTATGGGAAGTGTGTTTTTTTAATTTTTTATTTTAACTTTAATTTTAATTTTTTGCATGTCGACTCAAGTGCACCTTGAAATATATCTCTAAATATGGTCAGTTGACAATTGCCCATGTGACACATCACTTGATGCATATAATTTACTTGAATTTCACCATCACCAAACGTACTCGGCACTTTTGATGACTCAGCCAGCTATCACTGACCCCAAAGTAGTAGGATATTCTCAGAGTTTTGGAAACTGGAATGGTATCGACTGGACATGGAAAGGATTTTTCTAGAGGGTCACCTTGGGTATGATAAGAACCTGTTAACTTAGATAAGGACACAAGAGGGAGCTATTTTCAAGGAAACTGGCCATGCTCAAGCAGTGACCCTTGACAGGAAGACAGTTTCATCAAATTAAGAGTGATCAAGTGAGCTCCTGGCTCAAGCTATATGAATGGGTACATTCTGACCAGCTTAAAACTGGCAAGCCATCACTGATAAGTGTGGACAAATACTCTACCTCATTTATCACAACCACACGTCAAACTGTTAAGTTAGAGAGTTGAAATTTGCACCTGGGGGGGGTCTCAAAATTATGTTATACTGTTACTTTGAATGCTGCATTGTTTCCTATAATAAATTCTTGGGAAATACTAAGTCAACTTACAGCAGGGGAATGCCTGTTTTGTGTTAGAAATTTGATTGTGAATCTGAAATCAAACCTCTGCAGCCCATTGAGCAGAGTGGATGGTAGAAGTCCATAAATGGAAATATAGCCATGATCAATGAATCCAGTAGTGTCATACCAAATACATATAATCCTTTACACCATAATTTATATTGAAGTCTTCCCTTTTTATTTAATCAAAAGCTTTAGAGAATAGTTATATATGTACTGAAATGTGTGCAGATCATGAATGTATATGCGGATGGATTTTCCTAAATTAAACTTTCCTGGGCAGCCAGCATCCAAATAATGAAATGTAATATTTTTAGCATAGCAGAAGCTTTTTTTAATGTTTATTTATTTTTTTGAGAGCGAGACAGAGAGACAGAGAGACAGAGTGTGTGTAGGGGAGGGGGAGAGAGAGAGGGAAATACAGAATCCTGGCAGGGCTCCAGGCTCTGAGCTGTCAGCACAGAGCCCAACATGGGACTCAAAATCACAAACTGTGAGATAATGACCTGAGAGAAAATTGGATGCTTAACTGACTGAACCACCCAGGAGCCCCATAACAGAAACTTTCCAATCATTATCTACTTCCAGGATAACCCTTCTTCTGACTATTAATAACACTAATATGGTCTGACATTGCTCAAATTCCCTAAAACTGTATGATACAAATCATAACCTCCTATTCTTTTAAGATTTATACCATTCAATCATGGTGCTGTGTAGATCGACAATTTGTTTTTGATCATGGCTGTATAATATTCCATCCTATGAATATGCCATAATTTACCTGTACATTTGGAGAGCATTCTTTTAAATTTTCACCTTAGGTTTTATCAGGAAACGTAATTATTGCCTTTCTATCACACATTAAAAAATAAAGAAAAGCACATTTTATTCTTGGAGTCTTTCTCTGAAAGGTTGTTTTTTTAATTTTTTTTTTTCAGATCTCTCTTTTATTTATAACAAATAACCTTTATGCCTCAATTTTAATTGCCTACCCATCTTATAGTGACTCAAAGTCAAACTTCTCATCCTTCGGCATAGGTCTTAACAGCGATCATCTGCCTAGGATGGACATTTGGTCCCAGTGAGGAAGCCTAGTTCTACATTTTGCTCTCCCATTTGTTTTTGTCTCTTAGTTATGTTTGTTGTTGTTATCTTGCCTTTGGGAAATTCCTCATTTCCTGTGAGCTTAAATAACATTTAAAAATAAAGGTAATGATAATTTATATAACATGTTTTTTGTTTTTGTTTTTTTTTTTTTTTTGCCTTCTAAAGTCTTTTCAAACTATCTAGCCAAACTGTGGCTGTCAGAAAGAGAAATCCCTTGCAACTTTTTAGAGTTGAACACTTTACCTCTACTCACGTGGAAATCGTACACAGAAATGCATGATACATTTTATCTCAGGGATAAGATATTGTTACTAAGTTATTTTAAAAGTATACACCCTAGTTGTTTTTTTCTTCATTTTATTTGCTTAGCCTTTGTGACAACATGAATACTTTCATATTAAGTATTTTAACAATAAATTTGTGTTAATTAAAATTGAGAATCCTACCTACTGTCATAATCAATGTACATATTTTCCATGTAGATATCAAAATATTTTCCATACTCTACAAATACTGTTAGAATCATATGAGGTCTTGCTGCATATGATACATATGATATTATTATGCAAGTAGACTATTTTATTCAACTGAAGACATTGAAACACACACACCCACAGAAGATCCAGTAAAATTAAAATGCTTAATGTTCAAGTAAAACATATTTGTATTGATTAGATAGATATAAAACATCTTTTAATATAAGTATATTTCGTTTATTTTTAATTGAACAGACATTTGACACTTCACATATAAAAATATAGATAAAAACGACCCAAATTATGCCCATTGACTACGAAACACTGTTTTCACATCCTGTGCTTCTATTTCTTTAACACCTCTGAATTTTCCACTTTGATTAAAAAAAAAAAAAACCCTCTATAGATTATTAACTCCACTTCATAATGACATTTCATAGTCTAATCAATACTGGATGAATGTGTCACAACTACTCATAATCATAGGAATAAAATTGCTGGTGACAGAAACAATTGGCTAACTACCATTTTTTGACCTCCAGGGGTAAATGATTAAAGTCTTAAATTAAATAGTGCTATTTTGAATAGAATTTCATGTAAAATTTTTATTTGTCTTCAAGAGTAATAAAACACCACATTCTATAAAGATTTGCAGAAATGATTACACGTGTACATTTTTTTTTTTGCATTTTCTATCACGTTGTCCTTATTTGGATGAGAATTTAGATTATAAAAAGATATGTCATCAGGAACTCAAATTAGATGATGAAAACTTCCTTGAACTCTTTAAAATACATTATTTATAACACACTTATTGTATTCAAGCAGCAAATGAAAATAACTTGCTAAAGGTAGGAATAATTCTTGAAATATTGTATTTATTACTTTGCTTTAGCATTTGTATACACAATGCAAACACACACACACACACACACACACACACATATATATATATGAAGATGTGAAGACCAAAAGATATTAATAGGAGATTTCTATTTTGAAACTTTGCTAATTCTAAATAATATAAGTGGCTATGTTCACCATAGCATTATTTTGAATATAAGATAGATAACCACTTGAGTTTGAAACACTTTGGGACTTTTTGGGGAAAAAGAATTTGGAGGAAGCAAATAAGTAGAATACAGTGTGTATGTGTATGTGTGATTACAAAAAAAAAAAAAGTGGTTATCATGGATGTAATGAATGAGGCAATTTTTGATAAAATCTGAAGTAGACAACTTTAGACAATTTATTTGCTGTAAGATTTCAGGTACATATACAACATTTACCAGTCAATTAGTACAGAGGCATACTTCAAAACAGATATGGACACAATCATGCCAGCTGTTAAAACTCTGGATAGGTATACTTCTGTGTACCAGTGGATTATTGTCTTATTTTTTTAGGGCAACATAAAATGAAATATAAGAAGCTAAATGAAATCATATTCATTTATATATATATAATTTTTGGATAATTAATAATTTATACATATTATTGAATATATAATGTACATGATTGATTTTATAGTATTAATACATTTCTGAATTTGGGAAAATGACCCATGATTTGTTCTTTCTATACTTGTTTATGTATATCTATCAATATTATCAAGGATCATAACTTAAAAGTAAATTAATACCAAAAAATTCAAAACAGAGCTACCCTAGAACCCAGCAATTGCACTGTTAGGTATTTATCCAAAGGATACAAAAATGCTGTTTTGAAGGGGCACATGCACCCCAATGTTTATAGCAGCACAATCAAGAATAGCCAAATTATGGAAAGAGCCCAATGTCCGTTGACTGATGAATGGATAAAGAAGATATTGTATATGTATGTGTTTATGTGTGTGTGTGTGTGTGTATGTGTGTGTGGGTATATATGCATATATATGTGTATATATATATATATATATACATATATATGTATGTGTGTGTACATATACATATATATGTATATGTACACACACATATATGTGTGTATATATGTATATATATAATGTATATATTGCTTGGTGATAAAATAAAATTAAATCTTCCATTTGCAACAATGTGGATGGAACTAGACTGTATTATGCGAAGCAAATAAGTCAGTCAGAGAAAGATAATTATCCTATTTCTTCACTCATACGTGGAATTTTAAGAAACAAAACAGATGGACATAGGGGAAGGGAAGGAAAAATAAGATAAAAACAAAGAGGCAGGCAAACCACAAGAGAATCTTTTTTTTTTTTTTTAATTTTTTTTTTCAACGTTTATTTATTTTTGGGACAGAGAGAGACAGAGCATGAATGGGGGAGGGGCAGAGAGAGAGGGAGACACAGAATCGGAAACAGGCTCCAGGCTCTGAGCCATCAGCCCAGAGCCTGATGCGGGGCTCGAATTCACAGACCGCGAGATCGTGACCTGGCTGAAGTCGGATGCTTAACTGACTGCGCCACCCAGGCGCCCCAAGAGAATCTTCAATACAGAGAACAAACTGAGGGTTGCTGGAGGGAGTGTTGGGTGGGGTAGGGGCTAAATGGGTGATGACATCAAGGAGGGCACTAGTTGGGATGAGCACTGGGTGTTATCTATAAGGGACGAATCACTAAATCCTACTCCTAAAACCACTATCACACTATACATTAGCTAAATTGGATTTAAATAATTTTTTTAAAAAGTAAATTAAAAATATAATCCATTAATGTGGTTTCACAGTTAAATAAACTTTGGGGAATGGTCGCTAGGAATTGCTGTATTATATCAATGAAGAGATCGTGAGGCAGGAGAGATAGAGGCAGAGACAGAAAAAGACACACAGACATAGAAAGAGAATTTAATGTTTACTCTTTTGATCTATTTACAACTTTTTATCATCACACTTTTATTATTCTAATCGAATAGTGTGACTTCACTCTTTTACGACAATATATTTGAATCTGTTTTTCAAATGGCATTTCTCTCTTTTCTCTTCCAAATACCTGCTTGAAATGCGTTTACTTGAGTTCATAGTGGCTTCTCTGTCTCCTGAAGGTTTCAAGGAATTTTTAGAATTATGAGGCGCAAAATGTTAGGCTCTTTTTTGTATAAACAAGAAGCTCTAGATGATGTATGGACTAAAAGAGGTAGTTTTAATTGCTTCCTTCCTTTATTATCTTACATGCAACTCTCGCGTCATTATTTTCCCTAAATATTTTCTGATATTTTTGTGACAGCAAACGTTTATTATATTACAGTCAAATCCAGGTATTTTTCTAAGGTTGATAAGATCCTGAGGCCAGGAATTCTAGTGTAATTATTGCCTCTCTTTGCCTCACAGGCTATACACATAATAGGAATGACATAGTATCTTATAAAGATGCATTTAAAAAATTACTTTCTGGGGCGCCTGGGTGGCTTGGTTGGTTAAGCGTCTGACTTCGGCTTGGGTCATAATCTCACAGTCTGTGAGTTTGAGCCCCGTCGGGCTCTGTGCTGACAGCTCAGAGCCCGGAGCCTGCTTCCGATTCTGTGTCTCCCTCTCTCTCTGCTCCTCCCCTGTTCACGCTCTGTCTCTCTCTGTCAAAAATAAATATACGTTAAAAAAAAAATATTTTCTGTGTAGATAATGTTTTCAATTCGGGTGGTGGAGGAGAGACCACTTTCTAGGAGTCACCAGAAGTCTTAAGCCAGGGTAAAGAGTTTCTTCTAATATAAAATTGTTCATTAAATCTCCTGAAATTCAAGAAATAAGATAGATAAAAATATAAAAAATATATTTAACAATTCTACTTACTTATTGCAGTCATTTAAGAATTATTAAACAAAAGCCTCACAACAAATGTTAAATATGTTTCTGATAATGCTACAATTTGAGAGATTTTGAAAAACATATAAATTGAGACATGGTACAGATTATTAAAGCAGTATTGATTGATTGATTCCTTTTTTTGTTTTTTGTTTGTTTTGTTTTATTTTAGAGAGAGAGACAGAGTGGAAGGGAGGAGCAAAGGGAGAGAAAGAGAATCCTAAACGGGCTCTGTTCTGGAGTCTGAAGCAGGGCTCGATCCCACAATCCTGGGATCATGACCAGAGCAGAAATCAAGAGTCAGATGATCAACTGACTGAGTCACTCAGGTGCCCTTAAAGCAGTAATATTAAAAGAAGAAGACAAAACAGTATTATGTTCTTATAATAGTCTCGTGGTATGTTACATATTCTTATATATTATGCATTATTCTTATATATTTTTATATGATTCATACATTCTTATATGATTTTACAGCGTTTGGACTCATAGGTTCTAGAATATGACTAAATTCTATGTATAGCCTTATACTCCTTCATGACCTTAATACTCAAGTATGAATCAGAGAATGAATGATATACTTAAGATATGACGAAAAAATTATTCAATACTCTTAGTCTACTGTTATTTCTACTGAACCACTGCTGTTGAGCCTATCATAGGAATTTAACATTCATAATCTATTGGTTTGAAAAGATTTTAGTTTTGGGGTGCCTGGGTGGCTCAGTCGGTTGGGCATCCGACTTCGGCTCAGGTCATGATCTCACTGTCGGTGAGCTCGAGCCCCACGTGGGGCTCTGTGCTGACAGCTCAGAGCCTGGAGCCTGCTTCGAATTCTGTGTCTCCCTCTCTCTGCCCCTCCCCCGCTCAAGCTCTGTCTCTCTCAAAAACCAATAAACATTAAAAAAATAAATAAATAAAAGATTTTAGTTTTAGGAACAATGTAAGAAAGAAGATACCTATTTATGAGTGAATAAATAATAAGTAGTAAATTGAATGATAACATAAATATTTTGGAAAGTATTTTATTTTAGATTACCGGTTAACAATATTAGGGCATCATTCTTTTATTTTTTTATGTTTGCCATGTGAAATATATATAGTTATGTCAAGTGTTTGAGAGAAATAACTATTGAGCAAATATTTACTTTGCATAAGTTAATTAATTATTTAAAACTGGCCCGTGAAACTTTCCCAATATATTTGAGATCAGATGTTTTTCAGCATTCAGATTTTTTAATTAAATAACTTTATGCAGTGCATATTTCATGCATTACTGACAACTCAAGTGGGGTTTGGAGCATTTTTCAGCGTCATACAAATTAATATTTACAGTTAATATGATTTCCAAAAGACTATTAATACTATTAAAGTTCACTTAACCTTTATTTGTTGAGTAGCAGTTCTGTTTTAATTGTAGGATAATTTTAGACCATAATTATAATGGGGAGAAACTTAGCATGTCTGACCCCATATTGCTTCTATTGCTGTGACCTATAGCTTACAACTTCCTCTTATCCCAGCCTACAGGCACATTACAGCTAAGATTTGCAAAAACTACTTTTAACCTGAAATCTACTACACCCGAGGAGATAAGGAAGTATGTGCAGAAATGACTATGCTATGATTAAGATTCACAGGAATTACACGACCAGATACGTACAGGTAAAAATCAACTGACAAAGGACAGATAAGTTACAGGACCTTCCTGGGATGTCTACAGACTTCAGCCAACTTTTGACTCCACCCGTTTCTCACTTTCCCTTTTGATAACAACAACAACAACAAAAAGTTTGGATTTAACGTCAAGGGGAGACAGTTGTTTGGTACAGTAGGTTTCCATCTCTTCAGTTAGCTGACTCTCCGAATAAAGGCACTTTCCTTGCCCCAACATCTTGCCTCTTAATAGCATATTGTGCAGCGGGAAGAACAAGCTTGCACTTGGTTACAAATTTGGCAACCTGTCAGGGCCTGGTTATATTTTTTTTTTTTTATTTTTTTTTTATTTTTTTTTTCAACGTTTATTTATTTTTGCGACAGAGAGAGACAGAGCATGAACGGGGGAGGGGCAGAGAGAGAGGGAGACACAGAATCGGAAACTGGCCATCAGCCCAGAGCCTGACGCGGGGCTCGAACTCCCGGACCGCGAGATCGTGACCTGGCTGAAGTCGGACGCTTAACCGACTGCACCACCCAGGCGCCCCAGGGCCTGGTTATATAATTAGAATAGCATATATTATTTCTTTTTTTTTTTTATTTAATTTTTTTTTTTCAACATTTATTTTTGCGACAGAGAGAGACAGAGCATGAACGGGGGAGGGGCAGAGAGAGAGGGAGACACAGAATCGGAAACAGGCTCCAGGCTCCGAGCCATCAGCCCAGAGCCTGACGCGGGGCTCGAACTCCCGGACCGCGAGATCGTGACCTGGCTGAAGTCGGACGCTTAACCGACTGCGCCACCCAGGCGCCCCTAGCATATATTATTTCTAAGAGCAGTATGTAATAAGTCGTAGACCAAGATAAATACTTGACACGTGCAATAAATGTTAATTACTCTGGGCGTTTGAGGATATTTGAAAGAAAGGTAAATCACTGTTGTCATCACCATCATGTTAGAGTTGAACGTTTGATGATGAGAAGGATACCAGGTGCTCAATTACCGAAGCTGACCAGGGTATCTAGTCTTTATAAAGACCTCTTCCACTGGGGTCTGACTCATTAATCTCATTCACAGAAATTTCTGTCTCAGCAGCCTAAGACCAAACATTGCATGAGCACATATTTTTGTCATGCCAAAAGCTATTTCTTTTCAAATAGTTCACAATGTCATGCACACCATCACTACTAGTCTCGGGTCTTTCTGTTCAACCCTATTTCAGCAATTTCACTCTCTCAAGAAATGCATGAGCAGTGCCTCCCAGTCAATGTGTATCATGTCTAGGATGTCAGCTCTCTCTAACTTATTTTATACTTTCAGCTGATAAATGTTGACATACATATAGCAGAGTGTGAGGTGATTTTTCTCATTAGCAACCCAAATTGTTTTAAAGTCTTCCTTTTAAAGCTCATTTTCAGACATCATTGCATGCCAAGGTCTGCACCAGGCATTTACTAATGGTGGCTTACCAAACTGTTATTAGCAACTGGGTAAACAGCATTCTTAACCACTTTCATGAACTTTCGAGTCTGAGAAATCTGTTGATTGTTAGCAAGCACACAATAAAGCAATCAATCAATCAATCAATCAGAACGATTATATGTGTTATTCACGGAAGATAAGTATCCTTGCTCCCAAAGTTGTGTTCAGATTTACATCAGTGCTGAAAATACTACATTTTTCACACCTGGAAAGTAATGTGTGGAGATGTTTTGCCAGGAAAATAAAACTTTACACTTTTATTCGCACCCATCTTGCCTATAATCAGTTTGTGCTACTGATGCAATGTAATTATTAAAAGGGTCAGAAAATATTTTACTTGTTACCTGTGATTCTGTTTTTTAAAATAAATATGCTTATCTAAATTGCATATACTTTTAAGTATTTCAGGTGTTGGCGTTTGCTACATGAACTATGACTTTTTAATTTATGCGTCATCAGTATTTGCATACCAACAACAATTATAGTGTGTTTAGTATCCTTCAATATTTTATAATATTTACTCAGAAATAATTACATGTTTTGGAGGATACAATCTTAGGCCAGAGTTGTTTGACTAGTGTTATAAATCTGCATTTTTTTTTCCAGGACTAAGGATTCTGTAATATATTTAATGAAGATTTTTAACATATTCAATGATAAATTTTTCAATATAATTTTCAGCTGTTTCATGATCAGAAGTTTTTCACAATAAATTTTGGTTTTATACCCTATGATTATTTTCAACTTTCCATATTCAGACTCCTGAATACCCACACTCACTTTCAAAGTTTGAGACATCATGGTATAATCTATATAATTTCATGACACCCTGTCTGCTAAGTGACATGTTCACTTCCTCACTGAGTGGTCTCTCAGGTAACACAATGTCAAGACCTTCATTGCCACCTCACTGAATGTTTCTCTGTTTTTCCTTGGTTCTTGGTCATTGCTCTCACGATAAACTTCAGTAACTTTGCTCTGATTCTTCAAGCTGTACCTCATGACGTCTGCATCTCATATAATGCAAAGAGACACCGGAGAAATTCTCAACAGCACAATGTTTTAAACCATTTCTTACATATTGATGTTGACAGCTACCATCTTGTCATCTGATTTTATCCATGCAAGTATTTTTATACATTTTGTACATTATCACATTTTTAGATTTTCACAGAATAATTAAGGAAAGTAAGAGCAACAATAAACTACTTATCAGTAATTAGCACAGGCATTTGCTCTTGGAAGGAATGCTGAGATCTAGGAGTTCCTTCATGCCACTGTAAGTAATTTTGGGCATCAAACATATCGAGAAATAAAACAAAAACAAAAACAAAAACACATCTTTCTGTTCCCAAAGCCTTTCCAAAGTCATGAGTTTGGATAAAAAATTTGTGCCTGTAAGTGTAAATCATACAACGTATCCAATGTCATAAACTATGCAGAAGTAACAATTTAATTGTATTTGCTAGATAGAAATAAAAACCTACCCATTGCACTTGAAAAATTAAGCTAATTCCTTGGTGAATTACAAAGAGTTTAAAGTTCATCTACTTTAAAGTGTTTTAAGTGTTACTTCTTCATAAACTGAACACTGAATTTAATAAATAAATGCAATAACTCATTTATATACTAAATTACATTTTATGGTTATAGTCATTGATATTTTCTTGTCTGATCCCCACAAAATCACTGTGAAGTAAAGTAGATACATATTACTTATCATATTCTCATGGGTGAAGACACAACGTTTGAAGGATTAGATAATGTGGCAAAGTGTGAAGTAAAAGTAGTTATTTGATTTTTACCTTTTAAAACATGATATTCTATCACACTGTCTGTAGCCTTTACTACATTTACCTTATAAAAGTGATTTTATTTACTTATTTAATTTTTAAAGGATTTTTTAAAATTTATTTTGAGAGACAGAGAGAAAGAATGAGCATGCACGCCAGCAAGAGGCAGGGAGAGAGAGGGAGAGAGAGAATCCTAAGCAGGCTCTGTACTTTCAGCACAAGCCTGATGCGGGGCTCAATCTCATGAAACATGAGATCATGACCTGAGCCGAAATCAAGAGTCAGACACTGTAACCGACTGATCCATTCAGGCACCCGCAAAATTGATTTATAACTAAATAAATGAATGTGACCAATAAAGTATTATAGAAGACCCATGAGACAATTCATTGTACTACCTTACACATCAGGAAAAAAAAAAATGCACTGCTCTTGCCTGGAAATTGCCCACATCCAGCCAGGAAGTTGTATAAGATCCTTAATACGTACATATAAAATCCATTCATATTTTTATCCTAACACAAGATAAATATTAGACAACACATAAGTTGCATCAAGAGTGCACAGGATGAGAGTCTTACTTTAATCACTTATTGATTTATAAATGATTCAATGAATTATTTTGAAAGTCTTTCTGTTATAAGATAAACAAGGTTGGGGATCTCATGCACAGCATGATGATTTGGTTGACAATGCTGCATTATATATTTGAAAGTAGCTAGGAGAATAGATTTTAAATGTTCTTAGCACACACACAAAAATGAAATGATAATTATAAGAGGGGAATGGAGGTGTTAGCTAAATCTACAGTGATTATCATATTGCAATATATAAATGTATTAAATCAACAGGTTGTACACCTTAAACCTATGCAGTCTTGAGGTGGCTGGGTGACTCAGTTGGTTAAGAGTCCAACTCTTGGTTTCAGCTCAGGTCATGATCTCATGGTTTCGTGAGTTCAAGCCCTGCTTCAGGTCTCTGCATTACCAGCTTACCAGAGTGGAGACTGCTTGGGATTTTCTCTCTCCTTATCACTCTCTGCACCTCCCCCACTCACACTGTCACTCTCTCCCTCCCTCTCTCTCAAAATTAGTCAATAAACTTAAACACACACACACACACCCCTACCCAGTGTTATATATCAATTATATCTCAATAAAGCTGGGGAAAAAGTCAATGAATAAATGATATTTATGTGCTGAATTCTCTGCTTTGGGTTGAGAAATAACCATGTAGACATCATTTCCATCATTAAGGGATCCCATACTTTTCTAGAAAGATAGGCATACAGGGGCTCCTGGGTGGCTCAGTGGGTTAAGTGTAGGACTTCAGCTGAAGTCATGATCTCACAGTTAGTGAGTTCGATCCCCGCATCGGGCTCTCTGCTGACAGCTCAGAGCCTGGAGCCTGCTTCAGATTCTGGGTCTCCCTCTCTCTCTGCCCTTTCCTCACTTGCACTCTGTCTCCATATCAAAAATAAGTAAACGTTAAAAAAAAGAAAGATAAGCACACAGATAATTTCCAATGAATAATATCATTCCTAGTAAAAATAAAACATGCTATTCAAAAGTGAATACTTTAAATGTAAACACTAAATTTAAATTTAAAATGTAAATACTTTAACTGGCAAAGGTGTAATTCTCCAAGCCTAGAGTTATCTCTGCCCTCACAACTATACCACTTTGTTTCCATAATATCTAGATTGTTACTAGTTTTTCTGAACAACTACAATATTTACAATCTAGTTATGCTATATTCTATGACCTGCACGTGTGTTTCAATACTATGTAATTATTAAAAGCATGTTTTCAAGGGGCGCCTGGGTGGCGCAGTCGGTTAAGCGTCCGACTTCAGCCAGGTCACGATCTCGCGGTCCTTGAGTTCGAGCCCCGCGTCAGGCTCTGGGCTGATGGCTCAGAGCCTGGAGCCTGTTTCCAATTCTGTGTCTCCCTCTCTCTCTGCCCCTCCCCCGTTCATGCTCTGTCTCTCTCTGTCCCAAAAAAATAAATAAACGTTGAAAAAAAGCATGCTTTCAAGTCAACATTTGACAGGATGCAAAAATATAATGAATATAATTCCAAGTAACAGCATTGTACATAAATTATTTGTTCAAAATGAATGCAATTTCATTTAATTAGTTATATGCCTACACAAACACATACACTCTCAGAAATATAGCCTGGAAAGGAAAACATCAAACTGATGTTTTCATAATGATGCTGCATAATGGAAATACTAGTACTTGTATTTTCCAAATTCTCAATAATGGCTTTATAAAGACCTCATTGGATGTAAATTATGTAAATATATAAAATTTCACATGAAGTGTTGGATCCATTTTTCTTAAACTGCACTAAAATTTAACAGATAATACATAAAATGAGGTCAATCCAGAAGATTCATTTTCACATAACAGAAATAAAGGAGTTAAATCTTGTAGTTTTCTGTTAAAAGAGAAGTGATGATTGATGAAATATTGGAACTAATGTTATTGACCTTTCATTTATTATATAAGTGTAAACTTAATTGCTTTGGGATATACATGTATATATGAGAGATAGCTCTCAATAAATGTATTTCCATGACTTTTTTCATGTATAATGTTTCATGCTTTCTTCCCATACATTTAAAATAGGAAAAAAAATTAAATAAAGTCACTGAGCTGTTAATAATGCAAAGTGGATGCCTTATAATACTGCATGCTCAAAGATTTTAATTTAAAATGAAAGAAGCATCTTAGAAGCACTTATTTATAAACTGGAAAAGATGAATGCAATTAAAATAAATTGGCTGGCATGGGTTAATTACCTTTCTTTTACATTTCTCGAATCTTTTCTTTAAGCACAGGTTATATTTTAAGTCAATATAATTTTCTATAGCAGTATCCATACGAGAACCAAATTTTGACTAGACATTATTTACTCGTGTCATTTTCAGACTGTTGGACCACTTTTCACAAATCATTAATATAGTTCCCCATTACGCTCTTCAAAATCCTAATTTAAATAATCCTATTTCTGTCTGGTAGACATTGAATCATGAATATGGAATGACTTCACCTGACTTCACTTGAAATTCACTTAATTTTCAACTCTGTTAGATGCGAGGTGAGTAGAAAATAATTTTGTTCAAAATTACAAGGTATACCTGCAGCCTAAGGAGAAGCTCTCTACTCCATGTCTAAATTGAGTTGTGATTCATTTCAAGCTTAATTTAAGAGTGATTACATCCAAATCATCTCATGTTTTTTTCCTTTGTGTTTGTGTCATTGTTTATTAATATCGTGATTTTTTGTCACAGCAAAGATTGGACAAGTTCCTGTACCTTGACTTAAATCAGGTAAAGTTCAAGACATCGACCTGAGAATGAGCATCCCTCCCGCCCTCCTGCTTCTCCTCTAAATCTAAACCATGCATAGCTATTTTGTTCCTTATCATTCCATTCTTGTGAGAATGGAGATATGTAATAATGAGTTCCCCATTTTTAATATACACATTATTTTTTAATATATGTTATTATGTTTTAATGTTTATTTTTTGAGAGAGAGACAGAGTGTGAGTAAGGGAGGGGAAGAGAGAGAGACACACACACAATCCAAAGCAGGCTCCAGACTGAGCTGTCAGCACAGAGCCCCACGCGGGGCTTGAACTCATGAACCGCAAGATCATGACCTGACCCGAAGTCGGACGCTCAACTTACTGTGCGCCCCAGGAGCGCCAAATATATACATTATTTTTGAAGGGGTATATGTATACCTGGATACACTATTGCTGTGTTGATAGTTGTATTAATAGGTATATAACTTTCTTACTATTTGCATAATATTGCTTTCAGGAATTTACCCTAGAGTAATGCCCACACATATGTGCAAAGTATATGTAAGATTCTAACCAGTTCAATTTTATTTATAAAAGTGATAATTTGAATATTCTGAGCAATAGGAAAATGGCTGACTTAGAGGATTTTATATCCATATTTTAGCTAATTTAAAAAAGGAGATAAAAATGTAGAATATACCAATAATCTCTTCTTACTAATAAAAGCAATTTTCTAAAACATGATTATATTCTGATTTCAATGAGGTAAACAGCAAAAACAAAGGAAAAGTCTGAGTTTGTGGGTGCGCCTGTAGAAATGTGTCTTTTGCTCAAATTATATAGACACCAGCATTGCTTACTTAAATCGCTGGGGAAATAACTCTTCCTCCATCTTTATGCTCTATATTACGTTCTTTGGCTACCTATGCAATATTCCTATCAGGTAAGGTTCTTACAAACATTTTAAAGCACCATATGGTATTTTCCACATGAGAATAGCTGCTCCACCCCTAAGCCTGTTTGTCTTACCCAGTAGGGGATGCTGTTTTTTCTGTCCAAGGGTTTAGCCATGATACAAATTCCTCCACTTACTTAATTACCTTTTTGCTCCTCTTACCAGTTTTTCAATGAGTATTTAAGTGTTTTTAAGTAATTTTAATTCAAAAAGAAAAAAATGTATACATTTGAAATGCTTTCTTCCTTTATTTCCTTGGTGCTACATATCTCCATTTTGCATCCTACCATTGTAGACATTGTTCTTACTGCCCTTTGGGGGCATAGCATATCCCCCAATATCAGTGTCTTCAGGGACTCAGCATCTGATCGTCCTTTCCTTCTCTGACTTTAGTTTCCATGCATTCTTTTCCACTTCTGCCCATTCAGTCTGCATCTTCTGTATAGCTGATAGCTCTTCTGTATCTTCCAACCAAGTGTTTGCCCTATAGCCTAAATAATTTATACAATCTCTTGCAAGATGTTATACCAGCACTTCAGTGCCAATAGCTCTAAAATAAATATAATATCATAAAACGTATTGCCAGAAATGTTAAACTGAATGAGCCATCACAAAATAACCTAGAGTCCCAGCCCAAATTCTCAAAATCATCTTCTCCCTCCTCATTACACCTAATCAATAATGAAACGCTCAGAAGCTGTCAAGTCTATCTTCTTAATATCTTTCATATATGTTCAAGTGTGTATCTCCCAAGAATCATCTCCATTCAGATATTTATTGCTTTTCACCAGAGTTGTAAGAAAATACCTGCCAAATGTCTCCATTTTGTTTTTACCTCAATTCATCTCTCTCAACTATCCATTCTCCAAGATAAAGCTCCGGGGAAGTTTCGCACAACATAGCTTTGATGGAGTCATTCCTCTGCTTCTGTGCTTCTAGGAGTCCTTGTTGACTTAGACATCCAACGCTAACTTCTTTACTATTACTACAAATTGTGTCTTCATGGCTTGCCATCTTTTATTTCTCCAGTTTCAGATAGATGTCTGCATTCACCTGTGTGCCACTGTATTTTCATCCTTCTGAATCAGTTCTGAATAAAGTATGTTATGAATGTTTCATCCTATATTCTTGTTGCTCCAGCCCCTTTAAATTGGAAACCTGTTAATTGAGCCAATCCCATTGAAAATAATTTTTAAAAAGAAGTCAGGTTAGATATTACTCCTGCCTATTTAAATCTTGTGTTTTTCTCTGTTCTGATAAACATCACATAGAATAACGAATGTCATTGGCTCAATGGCTTCCCTATGATAGGCTATCAGACAACAAGTACAGTGTTCTGTTCATTATAGAATGCATTTCACTGCTCAGCATAATTCCTGTTATAAAGTAGCTGCTCATAAAATACTCTTTTAATAAATGAACAGATAAATGAAAGAATGTATAAAAACAATACATTTTGCCTTTCCTGAGAGTGAATCTAAAAATTATAATATTTACAATGCCTACTTGTAAAGATTATCGCCCTAAAAGATATCTCATCTAACATTAATCTAAAACATGTACTTAAAACACCCCAGCAAAGTTTAGTATAGCAAAGATTATTCATCAGAATTTCATTTAAATTGCTAACTCCATCCCATTTTTATTATAAATATGGTGAATTAAAGTCACTCATTGACATTTCTCTCATTGAGTGGCAAGGTCAATTTTTCCTCTCCTTGAATGTTGAGTCCTCTGTGATTGTTTTGACCGATAGAATATAACAGAAGTGGCTTGATACCCATGCTAGGCACTGGATCCCCTGAATCTAGACAAAGATTTCAAGTAGTTGGCTTGTGGGGCTCTTGGGTGACTCAGTCAGTTGGGGGTCCGACTTCAGCTCAGCTCATGATCTCACAATTGGTGGGTTCGAGCCCCACATCAGGCTCTGTGCTGACATCTCAGAGCCTGGATCCTGCTTCAGATTTTGTCTCCCTCTCTCTCTGCTCCACCCCTGCTCACACTCCATTTCTGTCCCTGTTTCTGTGTCTCTCTCAAAAATAAATAAACATTAAAAAAATAATTTCAAAAAAGAAGTGTTTAAAGTAGTTGGCTTGTGATCCATTCGCTCCCAGTACTAGGAGGATAATGTACAGTTGGAAAGAAAAGAAGGTATTTGATAAGAGGAAAAATGGCTAAATATGGAAAATCCTTAGACAGATAATCCTGGTTAAATTATTTATAGCAGATAAATTAGGATCTAAGGATTTATGAGGCACAGATCTCAGAGAACATCATGTAAAACAAAGAATTCCTCCAGATAGGAATTGGAATGCTTCATTACGTAACTGCTCCTTCTGCTGTGTGAGGTTACCAGCCACAAGGAAACACCTGGAAACAAGATCTATTATTCTAACTAGAAAATGCATCTCCAAGGTGGTAACAACTGATCAGGTTAACAGTTCTTGATGACCCAGGCTGCTCTCTGCTTTGTCTGACTTTCTTCATTTCTGAAGTAAAGTAAATACTTTAGTGCTTTATTCACTAATAAAGTAAAGACAATAATCTCATGTTCAATTAACACATAGATTTGTAAGTCTTATTTGATTATCCGATTCTTTGGGTTAGATCATTGATCCAAGGAAGTATAGGATATAAAAAATTAAAAAAAAAGTTATGCTTTTAAGTAACTAAGTTTTGTGGTTGTTTGTTACACAGTAATAGATAACCAGTAAAATGAAGACAACAGATTTGATTTCCATTGAAATATACATGAAGTAAAAAACAACTACTAATTTACTTTGGATCTGAAAGCAAGAGATTTGATTTTATGTAAATAACAAACACTTCAGAAATGAAAATGATTTCATATTATAACAGCACACGTTTGAGTAATTTTCAAAAAATTGAAAACCCAGGTATGTCTGCAAAATATACTTCATGATATAATGAAGTTGTCCACATTTATTGGGACACAGAATTATTGATGGTCGCACTAAAGGTGGGGCAAGTTACGGTGCACGGCGGGTTCTGTGCTGCTGCGGCTTTCAAAAAGAAGACAAATACAACATTTTAACAGGCTTCTACAGCGGTGCCAGAATATTAGTACTCGCAATAATCTCAGCAGAGCACACACCCCAAGGTGCTTCACCTGCCTCCTGCTGAGGGTGGTGCTCCGCCTATATACACATTCGCCATCCTGCGTAAGTGGCATCTTATTTCAATGAAGAATAGGAAATGATGACCTTCTGCTATTACCTTCTGTCCAAATGAACACCTAGCTAGAAAACGGCCATATCAATAAATCTAATTTTAATAACAAATTCTTTATCTTTGACCACAGTCCAATTTCTCATGAAAATTACCATTGTATATTGATAGAGAAGTTACTTTAGGAATGTGTTCTACTACTTTATCAAGAATACGTATAGAGTTGGCTGCAGGGAGGCACGATTCCTCCTTCAGGACTCGGTCCTTCAGTGACCCAGCTGCTGATGTTGCTGGCTGACAACTCAAAACTGAGCCCTTTCCTGGGAATAATGGCCTTTAGTTTGAGGGAGGTGCATAGACCAAAAACCTGCACCTTCCAGGATAGGAGCCTAATGCCCAATGGTCGGTCAAAGTTGGATTATGAAGACATGGTCCCCTTGACTCACATAATTTGATTCTCTGCTGGTAGGGCACATACAAAGTCAGAATTGTTATGTCTTCTTAGAGAACTGGCCCCTTTATGTAGTACCTTCTTTATTCCTGAAAACTTGTATTGCCATGTCTAAAAACAATATAGCCACTCCAGCTTTCTTTTGATTACTGCTGGCACAAAATATTTTTCTCCTTGCATTTACTTTTAATCTCTGCATGTCTTTATCTTTAAATTGGGCTTCTTACTTAAGAGAAACCCATGGGGGAGGGGAACAAAAAAAAAAAAAAAGAGGTTAGAGTGGGAGAGAGCCAAAGCATAAGAGACTGTTGAGAACTGAGAACAAACTAAGGGTTGATGGGGGGTGGGAGGGAGGAGAGGGTGGGTGATGGGTACTGAGGAGGGCACCTTTTGGGATGAGCACTGGGTGTTGTATGGAAACCAATTTGACAATAAATTTCATATATAAAAAAAAATAAAAAAATAAATTGGGCTTCTTATAGACAACATACAATTAGGTTTCTCTTTTGATCCACTCTGATAATTTGTCTTTTAATTGGTGCATTCAAAAAATAATTGGCCCATTTAGACAATTGACATTCACAATGATTGTTGATATAGTTGGATTCATATCTACCACATTTGTTACTGTTTTCTATTTGTTGTCTTTTGTTCCTATTTTTGTCTTCCACACTTTTTCTGTCTTTGTTTTAACTACTTTTTTTAAGATTATGTTTTTTTCTCCTCTTTTAGCATATAGGATACTTTTTTTTTATTTGTTTACTTTTTTTTTTAATTTTTTTTCAACGTTTATTTATTTTTGGGACAGAGAGAGACAGAGCATGAACGGGGGAGGGGCAGAGAGAGAGGGAGACACAGAATCGGAAACAGGCTCCAGGCTCTGAGCCGTCAGCCCAGAGCCTGACGCGGGGCTCGAACTCAGGGACCGCGAGATCGTGACCTGGCTGAAGTCGGACGCTTAACCGACTGCGCCACCCAGGCGCCCCTATTTGTTTACTTTTTGTGGTACCTACCTTGGAGTTTGCAATATACATCCACAATTAATGCAAGTCCTCTTTCAAATAATACTCTATCACTTTATAGATAGTGTATCTTATACTAACAAAATTATCCTAATTCTCCCCAGCCTATTCTTTCTATCATTGCTACCATTTATTTTGCTTATATATAAGCATAAATAAGCATCGTATGTATATGACATATAGATAAGTATATATAATTGATGTGCTGGTGATATTATTATTTTGAACAAACTGTTATCTATTAGATCAGTTATGATAAAAATAAGTTTTTATTTTACTTTATTTATTTTTTATTTTATTTATTTATTTTTATTTATTTACTTTATATTTTTATTTATTCCTTCTTTGGCACTCTATGTAGATCTGAGTTTTTGATCATAGTATTTCCCTTCTCTCTAGAAAACTTATTTTAACATTTTTTTTGCAAGGCAGATCTACTGAGAACAAGTCCCCCGATTTGCATGTGTCTGAAAGTGTCCTTATTTATCCCTCATGTGGATGTTTTTATTGGGTAGAGATTTCTAGGTTGGTTGGTTTTGTTCTCTCAACATTTAAATATTAAAAAACAAATTCTCGGGGCGCCTGGGTAGCTCAGTCTGTTAAGCGTCCAACTTCAGCTCAGGTCACAACCTCGCGGTCCGTGAGTTCGAGCCCCGCGTCAGGCTCTGGGCTGATGGCTCAGAGCCTGGAGCCTGTTTCCGATTCTGTGTCTCCCTCTCTCTCTGCCCCTCCCCCATTCATGCTCTGTCTCTCTCTGTCCCAAAAATAAATAAACGTTGAAAAAAAAATTTAAAAAAAAAAACAAATTCTCTCAAAATTTACATATTTTACTCCACTCTATTTTGGCTTAGATGGTTTCTGAGGAGATTCAGATATCATTCTTATATTTGGTCCTCTATAGGCAATGTGTTCCCCTACTTCCCCCACCGCCCCCCGACTCTCGGGCTTCTTTCAACATTTTTTCTTTGTTTTGAAAATATGCTGTGATGAGTGTGTGGTTTCGTGTCTGTGTGTGAGTGTGGGGCATTTATTATGTTTGGTGTTCCCTGAGATTACTGTACGTCTAGTTTGATATCTGATGTTAATCTTAAAAAATAGTTAAAATCACAAAGACAGAAAAAAGTGTGGGAGACAAAAACAGGTACAAGAGACAACAAATGGAAAATGGTAATGAATATGGTAGATGTGAACCCTCGTATTTTTCAGTCTTTCTTATTTTGTGTATTTATTTGGCCTCTTCCTTTTTCTCCTATGGGTGTTCCCGTTATACATAGTACACCTTTTGTAGTTTTCCCACAGCTCCCGGATAGTCTGTTTTCTTTTTTCTTTTCTTTTTTTTTTCACTGTTTGTTCTCTTTGTTTTTCAGGTTTTGAGGACTCTATTGATACATTCTCTAGGTGCAGAGTATTTTTCTTCAGCCGTGTCCAGATTACTAATAATCATAAAAGACAGTCTGTATGTCTGTTACAGTGGTTTTGATTTCTAGCATTTTTTTTTTATTTTTGTTCTTTATTTAAATCACCATCTCTCTACTTACATTGCCCATCTGTCTTGCATGCAGTCTACTTGTGGCGTTAGAACCTTCTGCTGTTTTAAATTCCTGGAGTGGTAATTATAATTACCCTTGCCATGTCTGGTTTTGATGCTTGCTGTATCTCATCAAGTTCCTTTTTTTTTTTTTTTTTTTTTGCCTTTTGGTATGCCTTGTAATTTTTTCTTGGCATGGGGTATGGAAATTGTCCAAAATTGATCTTTAGTAATGTGATATGAGATGTGGGGAGAAAGAAAGCATTCTATGAGCTGTAATTAAGTCTCATTCTTTTAGGGAGCCTATGCCTCTGGGCTGTGAACTTAACAAGTGTTTTTTTTTATTTATTTTCTCCCTACTTAAATGGGCTAGAGGGAGCTGAAATTTGGTCTTTCCCTTCCCCAGGTGAGTTAGGCTCTGATAATAACTCAGCAGGTGAGGCCCTGGTTAACTAATTCACCTGAGTGCAGGACTTATTCAGAAGAAGGGGCTGTGTTTCGAAATGGTTCATTTTCCCCTTCCTCTGCCAAAGCCTTCGGGAGTTTTCCTCCGATATTTACTGTGAAAACCTGGTTATGCTCATGGAGGTAAATCTCACAATATTGTGGGAACGCTATGAGTGACTCCCCCAGAGATTTTAACTCTTAGACTTGTCCACACTGAATGTTCTACAATTTGTGAATTACAGTTCATCTCCGGCATGGGTTCCTGATGCGGTTTCTGGTCGTGAGTTTCTGCTCTGGTAAGTTGAGACTCCTTGTATTTGCCAGTCTTTCTCTCTAATCTTGCGGGCAGAAGTTTATCCTGTGTCTTCCACTCTGTGATGGATCAAAAATGTTTCTGCCTGTTCAGCTTTTTGTTGTTGTTGTTACGATGAACTGGAGATTTCCAAGGTCCTTCTATGTGGTATGGAAACGTCGAAATTTCAGAAATAGCAGATTTGAAACTAAAGAAGTATTGAAGTTTAATAGCAAATTAGTAGAGGTTTGTGGTGCACACACCAAAAAGGCGGCTCATGAACTGGGAGCGTTCAAACAAACAAAACATACAATGAGGCCCAAGAGGCCAATTTTTTATAAAGAGGCTTATATAGAGGGGAGACAGTGACTGCTTATTCTTCACAGTGATTGGTTACAATATTAGAATTTTATTAAGTGATAGGGAATTGGTTAGTGGTTACCTCATATCAATTTTGGAAAACTGTTTAAGTTTTGCTTATAGTTTCTTGAGGCATAAGCAAGAAATGACCCAGGTGGAGTTAGTATTTGCAAAAGAAGCTAAATTAAGCTTTGTTTTTGTGCCTAAATTGGTTTTGTCTGCTCAGGGAATTTTCAAGGATTGACTCCATTTGCTTTTTATTTTAACAGAAACTCGAAGCCTCATAGACCTATTTTATTAACTGAGGTTTGAAAGTCATACATATTTATACATTATGAATTGCTATTTGTAAAATATCACTTTGTTTTATACATTTCCTGTGGTTTAAATCATTAATTTAGGCATCGTTTACATAAATTTATCATAATAATCCTAGAAAATACACCATTTTGCACCCAAACATTATTGAATATGTACAGTTCTTGCTCTGGGTAGGAAAATCAAATCAAAGAAGTGTTAACACTAGTTGAAAATTCTTGACATCTTCACTTTTAAATTCTAAATTTACCTTAATGGACAAGTCTCAGAACCATGGGTCTTGAAATTTATCCATCCCGAGTAGGATTAAAGATAGAATTTTTATTCTCAAAATTAAGCTGTATATATTGTTTTAGGTATTAACATCAATAGAAAAATAAAATTAGTTTAAAGGTTTATTTGAAAAGCAATTTCTAACATAGCAAACATCCATCATCATATGTCGTGTTCATTTAATTACAACTTTCATATTCTTCTCTGGGTGCTTAGTTATAAAGTTGGCGGGTAGTATTTTGCACAAAGTAACTCTCCTATTAAAGATACATAAAGACAGGTCAACCTCTCTCAAGGCGCATATGAGGAAAATTTGACCACTTTCTAAAGTTAGAGATGAAAGAACCCAATTATGTTTGATGTCAGTCTTCAGTGGAATCCTAAGGCAATAGAAGGATCCCTCTCCTGGGATGCTACATTTGCAGCTCATTCTGAGTCTTGCAAAAGGATAGGTTTCAAGACCCACAACTCTGAATAAATAGGATGTCTGGAAGGCCATTCTTCATTTAAATGCATTTTAAATTATATGGGACTCCAATATATAAGCAGCTACGTGACTCTTATGTTTATGTTCTCTTTATTTCCCTCCGTCTCCCTACATTTCTTGCTCTTACTACTCATGTACAATGCTTTAAAAAACTGAATTTCAGAATTTTATTCTATAGTATAAACAGGTATATGTTAAGATATCATTGCATTAACTTTCAATGCAACATGTCTATCTTCATTGGATTAACCTTCGAAGCATAATCATACATTTGCATAATTGTGTGCAATATAATACAGATTCCTTAAGATAATTTCTTACTATGTATTAAGTCACATTAATAAAAGTAATTTTGGGGTGCCTGGGTGGCTCAGTCAGTTAAGTGTCCGATTTGGGCTCAGGTCATGATCTCATAGTTTGTGAGTTCGAGGCCTGCGTCAGACTCTGTGCTGACAGCTCAGGGCCTGGAGCCTGCTTTCGATTCTGTGTCTCATTCTCACTCTGCCCCTCCCCCACTTCTTCTCTGTCTCTCAAAAGTAAATAAATGTAAAAAAAAACTTACGTAAAAACAAGTGAAAGTAACTGTGGAATAAAAAATAAGCTGTTCATATGAATAACAGATGGCAATCTAAATAACTATTTCAATATTTTTTAAAACTGTTGAATGTGTAATACAGGTATTATGTTTCATACAGTCAAATTTAAAATATAGAAGTCAACTCATGGATGTGATAAGTTTTGAACACTATTATTTGAACTTTCTCTTGCTCACAAGTTTTATTTGCTACCAATACCAAAGATAAGGAAAATGTTATCCCTTGAATGTTTTGCATAAAACACAGCTGAGTTCCTCTTTGTACTTTGGAAGTCTACATAAACACTCTTCATATCATTTCTTTTACCAGTTTTCTTCACTAAGATGAACAAAAAAGAAAAAGGTAATAAAACCTAATAATGCAAACATCAGTTTTAATAAAACACTCAAAACTTGTGGGACCACATAATATATTTCACAACTGTTTCCCTCTTCTTGGTTTTTCTGTTCTCTTCTGATTTCCATCTCACATTCAGCTGAACTCTGTTTCATTTTTTACTTTTACTTCTTTTATCTCTGGCTTGAAAAGGTCCCCATGTAATTAAATCTAGGTTCTCATCTGAACCAGATCATTTATATTTATAAGGATCTATACTCATTTTAGGTGTAAATTAGGTGAAGATATATCTATATACCTAGATATCCATATCTATCTAGATATCTATATCTATCTATAGTTGTAGATATATAGATATAGATATAGATATAGATATAGATATAGATATAGATATAGATATAGATATATTTGGTCTTACCTTTGGCAGAGATCACAATTGGTAATCTTTGCAAATTTGTCCCCAAAAGCTTTTTTTTTATCAAGTAAGGATAGTAAATAATAATATATATACTATATATACTATGCTATTTATAATATATAATACTATATTATATATTACTATATATATATGTAAAATAAGGATACTAATCTAATTACTCAACTGAAGCTCCCTTCTTGTTCATCTTTGACTCATTGTCTCTTTTCTCATTGTTTTTTTCAACTCTATAATCTTGAGGCCTGAGTTGGGCCATGGACTCCTAATTCTGTTCTATTCCTTTAATATTATGGGAGTCTCCTGCAATCAACTTTTAGCTAGTTTACATAGGGGGTATATTTTTCCCAAGGCTGGTCAGTTCAGGATGAGTCTTTCACAGATCTTAAGTGGCTGAATGATGTAGTTGTGTTATTTTCTAACGGGGCAACGTCAGAGTTTAAATGTGGGGCTTGGAAAGAACACCAAGTACCCAAGTATCTGTGTCTTCCCATGACTTTCCCACATTGAACATGAGCATTCATCCTTAGGGCTCAGATCCTCGCAAGCTGAGTATTAATAGCCAAAGTTAAATCTCTGGTCATTTAATTCATATTTCCACACTCTGCCTCCTACCTGGGAAAAGATGCTTGTTTCTATCAAGTTCATTTTTAGAGTCAGAACATTTCACGCTGCTGGCACTATTACCATTGTAATCCTCTTGACGAGAGTGGAATTCTCCTTCAAAGATAGTTTGAGAAAAAAATTGGCATGTTCTTCATTACTGAAATAGAAACACGGACATATTTTAGTGTCTCATTTTTTAAAATAATATTTAATCTCATGAGCGTTGCTCTAAGTTAGATGATCATTGAGTTATAATCACATAGAATCCCATTTGTTGAAATTGTCTTCAAAGTAGTAACAAAGCAGTAGGTTCATTCTGACAAGGGCAATTTATCTCTTTCAGGAGATTGGCAGGATATGATCATGAAACGTTTTTGTTTTTGTTTTTTTTGTAAACAGATGTGTCACCATATAACATTATTACAGTGCCATTCACTATTTCTCTATGCTATACTTTTCATCACTGTGACTTATCATTATGAGCATCACGTAAGGGTTAAATTTGCCTCATTGCTATGTTGTATACCTGAAACTAATAAAACATTGTATGTTAGCTATACTTCAGTAGGGAAAAAAGGCAGATATGGTGCTGTAAGCTCATTCCTTACTCCGTGTCTTTTGGGTCTCTGTCGTAGTTTGCTTGTTTTATCTAAGTTATTGAATTTAGTGATGTAAACTCTTCATACTTCCTTCCTATCCCTTTCTCAATATCTGTAGAATTAGTAGGAAAGTAACCTCCCATTTCTGATACTGGTAAATTGTTTTTCCTTTTATTTCTGATTAGTGTGGTTAGCGATTTATCAATTTTATTGATTCACTTAAAAAAGTCATCTTCTTGTTTCATTGATTTTCTTTATTTTTTTCTCTTCATTGCTTTATGCTCTAATATTTCCTTTATTTTGCTTATTTGAGGCTTGATTTCTTTTCTTTTTTTTTTTTTAAATGTATTTATTTATTTTGAGAGAGAGCATGAGCAGGGAAGGGGCAGAGAGAGGAAGGGCAGAGAGAAAGAGGGCGGGGCAAAGAGAGAGGGAGAGAGAATAACAAGTAGGCTCTGCGCTGTTAGCACAGAGCCAGATACAAGGGGCTTGATCGCATGAGCCAGGAAATCATGACCTGAGCTGAAACCAAGAGTCAGATGCTTAACATACTGAGCTACCCAGACACTCCTTAATTTTTCTTATTTGTTTCTTTTTTTTTTTTTTTTTTTTTAATTTTTTTTTTAATTTTTTTTTTCAACGTTTATTTATTTTTGGGACAGAGAGAGACAGAGCATGAACGGGGGAGGGGCAGAGAGAGAGGGAGACACAGAATCAGAAGCAGGCTCCAGGCTCTGAGCCATCAGCCCAGAGCCCGACGCGGGGCTCGAACTCCCGGACCGCGAGATCGTGACCTGGCTGAAGTCAGACGCTTAACCGACTGCGCCACCCAGGCGCCCCTCTTATTTGTTTCTTAAGGAGAAAACAGTGTTGATTTATTGAATCATTTCTCTTTAATAGTATGACCATGTAGTGCTACAAATTTCCCTCTAATGTGTAGGTTGCATTCAACATATTTGATACGCTGTGTTTTTGTTTTAATTAAGATCAAAATAATTTCTATTTGCTATGACTTCAGATCACGTTGAAATTTGAGCAAAACCTTGATCTTGACCTTCAAGTGTGTCTCCACTAGTCTTGCCATCTAAATTTCCAGATGTATTTTAGATACAGGTTTCAAGTTCCACTTAAAAAATCCTCTTAGTGATTTAAATGACATTGTATTCCATCTGAACATCAAATTCAGACATAATCGAATTTCTTTACATATTGTTTCAATACACGTCCATCACTAAAGTTGTATCACGTACTGTGATAAAGATTATTTTATCATATTCTGCAAAGCACATTGAAAATCTCTAGACTTTATAAGTGATCTCATCTGATTGTGTTAAGGTTCACTCTTCGAAATGTGTTTGGTGGATATTGACAAGCATATAGTATCATCTATTGACAGTTTTAGAATCATACACATAGTTTCATTCCCTTAAAAATTCTCTTTGTTAGCCTATTCAATTGCCCCTCTCCTCCAAAATCTTAATAGCCACTTAACATTGTAGTGTGTCTATGGTTTTGCCTTTTCCAGAATCTTATATAGGTGGGATTATAGAGTAGGTAGCTTCTTAGACTGACTTTATTCACCTAACAGTACACATTTAAAATGGTTGAATAAGTCATTTTTTAAATCACTAAATTACAGTTTGTTTATCCATTTACCTATTGAATGATATTTTGGTTGCTTCCCATTTGGGACAGTTGTGAAGAGAAGTTACCATAAATATTTAGATGCAGGTTGTTGTGTGGACACATTTCAAATCAGTTGAATGGATGCCTAGAACAGTGATTGATGGAGTATATACTAAAACAGTGTTTGGTTTGTAAAAAACTGCTAGTCTTCCAAAGTGACTATACTGTTGGGCATCTCCACAAGCAATGAATAAGAATTCCTATTACTCAACATCCTCACCAGTGTTTGGTGAGGTTCACCTTTTAATATTTTTGTTATTTTGTTGGTTTTAACTGTTTTAATAGGTTGGATACATCCTCCCCAGTGTTTGGTAATATCCTTTTAATATTTTTGTTATTTTGTTGGTTTCAACTATTTTAGTAGGTGTTTAGTGGTATCTTCTTGCTTTAATTTTTAGGTGTTCTAGCACTATGTGTTGGAAAAGTATTCTTTTATTAATGTTTATTTACTTAGAGAGAGAAAGAGAGAGAGAAGCTGTGAACGGAAGAAGGGCAGAGAGAGAGGGAGACACAGAATCTGAAGCAGGCTCCAGGCTCTGAGCTGTCAGCACAGAGCCCGACATGGGGCTTGAACTCACAAATCATGAGATCATGACCTGAGTCAAAGTCAAAGTTGGACACTCAACCAACTGAGCCACTCAGGCACCCCCTTTGTCATTTGTTTGAGGAACCCTGGACCACCATAAAAATACCACAGAAGGGCCTGGCAGTACATATACAATTCCTGTCAAAACTTGCTGCATCCTGCATTTGCCTGTAAAACCCCCAAGCCCTTTCCTCTGAGAGGGTTTGCATTTTTTGAAGGCCTTAACCTGCCATAGCCACTTTTGCCCAGCAAAACAATAAAGCTATCGTCCCTCTTTATCCCAAATTCTGTCTTTGCATTATGTTTTGTTTGGGTCCAAAGCATGGAGGTTGGTTTTTGATAAACATAGTAATGTGAGCATCAGCATCAGTGAAAATCAAAGCAGAATAATGCTTTGCTTTACCACTCTTAGGTCTTAATAACTCCAACAGCCTTAAATACATATGGCAGGAAAAAGATATACCAATGTGATTGAACTATAATAGCATTTTTTTTTACATTTTGACAAATATCTCATTGAAGATATATATAATTTATTTTATTCTGCAAATGATACTATGAGGTTAGTATCAAAGTTATCTCCATTCAATATATGGGAAAAACGTTTTGAAAGTTAATGCAATTATTTCAATATGACATAGCTAATTAATAGTAGAGCTACTTTAAGAATCTTTAAATGACCATTGTGTGTTCTCTGTAAGTTGTAAAGACAAAGTAGATAATTTTATTGGACCCAGAAAACATGTCAAGTGAGTATAATACAGCACAATACTTATAAAATTCTATAAAACCAAAGCTGAGTTGTTTTTCTTTTTCATGATGCAACTTTTGGCCAAAGTTCAATTGAATTCAAGTTTATTATACTCCTATTCCTAACAACTAATTATGTGGAAAAAGTATTAAATACTATGGGCCTGGTAGAATTAGAATGAGAAATTAGACTGAGGAAAATACTTAGAACATTGAAATAATTAGAACACATGTGAAAAAAAGTCAAAGCTAATAATCATAGTCTACTTACTAGTGTGAATACTTTCATTTTTTAATCAAGAAATAGAAAAATATCAAACTCTTTACTGGAAGTCATGGTTCATATCCCTTTGGTGACATTAGAACAATTTCAGCAAACATTCCACAAACTACCGTTCATTTTATTTGTGGCTTTTAAAGCAAAATATAAACGAGTTTTGAGAAAAGTTTTTTTTTAAGTTTATTTATTTATTTTGAGATAGAGGGCACAAGCAGGAGAGGGGCAGAGAGACAAGGAGAGAGAGAGAGAATCCCAGGCAGGTTCCCCACTTTCAGTACATAGCCCAAAGTGGGGCTCGAAACGACAAACCATGAGATCATGAGCTAAGCCAAAACCAAAAGTCAGATGCTTAGCTGACTGACTCCCCCAAATGCCCTTAGGATGAAGTTTTTAATGTAGAATTCAAACTTGAAGCACACGGCCTTAGAGTTTTCCAGATCTAATTCAGGTGTCTCCCCTTCTGTCACCCAGCATCTATGACAAATCTCACCTTCTCTCACTATTCTCCTCCTAGTGCACATCACAGACTGCAAATTCCCACAACCAACCCAACTGTTGGAAGTTTTTGGTCATCTCAGGATTAACCTGAATGTTAAGAACCTAATAATTATTATTTATTAGGAGGCAAAAACAACTATATGTAATCGTAGTGACACAAAGTATAGGTATGCTTTAGTGCAGCTGTGTAAATTTCAACCTACAGAACATTAATGGTTCTTTGAACATTACTGTTGTTTTTTAAATGCAACCCAGTCACTTTAAAAAATTTTAAATATAAAGTATACGGAAAAAATCAGGATGGATAATTTTGATGATTGAAATGTTATGATTTTTGTGTCACATCCATGAAAATATTTTCGACTATGATTGTCTTCTGTAGATAGAAGCACTAACTCTGTCCTTGAAAATACGAAATAAAGCTGACAAGTGTACAAGTGGGAACATATTTTAAAAATATAACAGCACTACTTTATTGAGTAATACTGAGTTGAAAAACTAAAATGGTTATTGTCACTGATCTCTAAGATTCGGATGATTTGCAGTATCCCATAAATGTAAGATGCTGTTTGTTCTATTTATAAAATGTACCATCTGACTCCCTTTATTCATGATTTTTATATCTCTTATGGCCACCGTTTTATAAAACAATTTTTATGAAAGCTGTGTAAAGGTCTTTAACTTTTTTCCCCTATCATAAGCCCTTTAAAGATGGCAACACATGGGGCGCCTGGGTGGTGCAGTCGGTTAAGCGTCCTACTTCAGCCAGGTCACGATCTCGCGGTCCGTGAGTTCGAGCCCCGCGTCGGGCTCTGGGCTGATGGCTCAGAGCCTGGAGCCTGTTTCCGATTCTGTGTCTCCCTCTCTCTCTGCCCCTCCCCCGTTCATGCTCTGTCTCTCTCTGTCCCAAAAATAAATAAAAAACGTTGAAAAAAAAAAAAAATAAAGATGGCAACACATACATGGGGAAGAATCCTCAGTGAATAGTATAATTTTTCCTATTCAATATGTTATGGTGAATTCCCAGAAATGTATACACTAATTTTAAAAACTAGGTCATTTTATTCATTTTTTAATGTTTATTTTATTTTTGAGAGAGAGAAAGAACGTGAGTGGGGGAAGGTCAGAGAAGGAGACACAGTATCCAAAGCAGGCTCCAGACTCCGAGCTGTCAGCACAGAGTCTGCTGCGGGGCTCGAACCTACAAACTGTGACATCTTAGCCTGGGCTGAAATCGGATGCTTAACCAACTGAGCCACCCAGGTGCCCCTAAAACTAGTTTGTCTTCGTATTTAAGCTTTTTAATATGAAAGATACACATTGATTTTGGACATAAAACTGACAAAAATGGTTTTCTGTACCAAAAGAACATCATTTTACACATAAATCTCTAATACAGTTTTTCTTGAATTCCCTTAAAATTCAGCCCCGATAAAGGAAGTTAAAGTCAAAGAAAAACATTGTGTAATAATGCAATTATTCTACTCCCCTCTGGTTTGTACACAATCCTTTTTTTTAATACAAAAGAGGAAAATTCTCAGCTTTTTTCACAAATATTGCAGTTACAGTCAAAAAAATAATAATAGAAGTGTCCTTGTTAAGAAAGCCTTCCCCTTCTAGAAAACAGTAACATCAAGAGACAAATTCGACTAGGTGCCTCTAGGAGTTTAAGTAGCTCATACTCATTTTGGATCCTCTATTATAATAGATGCCTGCAATTGAGAATCAATCCCCCTATGGATGGAGAGCCTGACTGAAAAGGAAGTTAACAACAAAACCAACAAATTAAAAGTTTGGGAAAACATGTGGAAGGTTTTCTTTTAATCCATTCTCAGTCGAGAGTGTGTGTCACATATCTTAGGAGCAATGGAGGATCCTAGTTATGCTAATATACTTTTTCTTATTATTCTCACACTCCAATGAAAATCAGGTTATTTCATCCTTTGAACCAATTACATAAATAAATTTGGAATAATAAAATCCATTTATGTTTGAATGGCAAAGAATGTAAGAGAAAACATTGTCAGTTTCAAACTGATGGCTCCATTTTCTTTCACTTAAATGTGAGTCCATAGATAGCTATCGTCATTAGGAGCCTTATGCAAGTTTTCTTTTAAGCAATGAAGAAAACATAATTAAAATCTTTGGAGAAATTAGTAAAGGATTTTGGGAGAATGCCACCACAAAGATGTTTTCCTAGGTTGTGACTTCTGATGCAGGAGTTATTAAAACCACCTGTTAGCATCTGAGAGGGTGTTGGTTTTCTTTAATGTTTTAAATAAGCGATGATATTTAAAGTCAGTTGCTAGTTTTGAAAAATGCTACCTCTTAGGCAACAAGAAAGTGCAAGATTTATATCCAAAAGATCAATAATATGTAACCACGGTCTTCCTCCCAGAAAACCAGAAAAAAAAAAAATCCCAACATCCACCCAATTGTCCACCTTACCATAATATTTCTATAACTGTAGTGCTTCATTTCCTCTACTGAGGATGGAATTTCTGCCCTGTTTATGGTACATACTAAGTGTTAAAGAATGTTGTCTTTCTTTTGAGATTGAACTATATGATCAGGATTTTTCTTTTTTTTTTTTTATTTTTTTTCAACGTTTTTTAAATTTATTTTTGGGACAGAGAGAGACAGAGCATGAACGGGGGAGGGGCAGAGAGAGAGGGAGACACAGAATCGGAAACAGGCTCCAGGCTCTGAGCCATCAGCCCAGAGCCCGACGCGGGGCTCAAACTCACAGACCGCAAGATCGTGACCTGGCTGAAGTCGGACGCTTAACCGACTGCACCACCCAGGCGCCCCTGATCAGGATTTTTTAATACATGTTTTATAAGTTTATTTTGAGAGAGAGAAAGTATGAGTGGGGGAGGGGCAGAAGGAGAGGGAGAGAGAGAGAATCCCAAGCAGGTTCTGCACTGTCAGCACAGAGCCTGATGCGGGCCTGAGCTCACAAAACTTGAGATCATGACCTGAGCTGAAATCAAGAGCCAACCGCTTAACTGACTGAGCCACCCAAGCACCCCAATACATGAGTACTTCTAACAGGAAACAATGAAAGTACAATATTAGAGCGGACATAGTATGATGTCACCCAAAGTATCTTGAATATTTTTAAATGTGAGTTAAGTTTTTGTTATATGATCTTCTCAAAGTATTCTGGGGAAGTTGCACAATTGCTCAAGAAATAATGTAACCAAATCATCTCAGTGGAAAATGTAATTATTTGTGTATAAGTTTCCAAATATTTCTTTCCTGAATGTATATGTTTCAGTTTTTGTCACAGTTCATTGAAGATTTAGTGAAGACTACTTTTATTTCAAATAAACATATTTTAGATAATTACAAAGAATATTAAAATTCCATTTCATACATGTTGCCAAAAAAGGGAACTCTAGATGCTAATTACAGGATAGATCCTTTCCTCATAAGGATATCTACAAAAAAGAAACTTTAGATAATGACTTGGATTAGAAACAAAGGAAATATCTGTTTGAATAAAAAGCACATGGTCGATGTTACTTGGATTTTTCTGTCAGTGAATATCCCCCAATCTTTTTCATCCCATTAAATATATCAGAAAGTTGCCTAAGCATTTTATCAGGAATGCAAAATTCTCCCTCGAAGGAGATTGCAAATTTATCCAACATAGTATGTCCCAGATCAGATTTGTCACAACTTTTTGTATGCATCCCTGTAAATGAGTTTTGCAAAATGGCAGGAATCATTAAAGAATTGTAGACCTTTGAGCTGTGATTAAAATTCACTCAGTATGGGGGCTCCTGTGTGGCTTGGTCAGTTGAGCATCCCACTTTGGCTCAGGTTATGATCTCATGGTTCATAAGTTCATGCCCCGTGTCGGGCTCTCTGTTTCAGGTCGTCCCTCTCCCTCTGTCTCCACCTTCCCTGCTGGTGCTCACCCTCTCTCAAGAATAAATAAACTTAAAAAAATATTCACTCAGTGTGAACACAACCCTACCCTCTAAAGAATGGGCCGGGAATGCTATGAATCTTGGCACTCTTGTTAATAGCTACACAGATAAAAAATCTGCTATAGCACAGACCGTATTGTCAATTTCACAACTCTGTTAAACTATTGCAGATAAATCATAAGAATTTCTTGGCCTCTTTAATAATTACACCTCTAGACATGTTAACATCAAATGATAGTGTGATTATTTGGGAATATGATATATGGTGCTCGCTTAAATAAAATCCAACTTTAAATACAAAGAAATACAGACCACACTTGAATAGATACAAATGCATATTTTTATTTGTATATCAGTTTTTGTGTCAAAATACTTCTTTAACATTCTAATTTACGTATTTTGATGGTCTCCATTTCAGAGGTGTCGTATTACACTAAATTTATATTTAAGAGGTCATTTTCTGTTCCCAGAATGGCATAGAAAATTGGGGAAAGGGAATGATCTTGCCATTCCATTATGCTGATTACTGAGATTTCATTGTTGACATGTGAGTAGCGTGTGGGAAGATGAGTAGCTTGACCTACTCAATGCTATAGATATGTTTATTCATATATGCAAATATAAATGTATATATTAACATAAAAGAGTGATTGCATTCTTTTGAAAATTTTCCTTATATACCTATACCTGGAAATTGGCCACAAAAAGAATACAGGTATTAAAATCATATTTTTCATTATTTTCACTTGCAATGTCGACCCAGTACACTTTGAGTTGTTTTTTCCTAAAGTACATAGACTTTTAATAAGCTGACTTCTCAAGTGATAAAATTTGGTTCATACCATAAAATAATAGTAGTATTAAAAATCAACAGTGCCTTATGACTTCTATTAACTCGTGATTTTTGAAAATCTTTATTAAAATAAAAAAAGGAAACTATATGCCAAGGGTTATTACCTAATGTGGGACATTTCAGATGTTACTTAATAGTGACATTTCTTAAAAAATACTTTATCACTATTTTATACTATTTTTAAGTTTTATTTTAAGATATTAGAATAAATGATAGCTAAAATACACAACTGGTTTTCCTACTTCAACCATCTTTTGGACAATCTTTCCAACATTTGCCCTTCAATTTAAACTAATTAGAAAGTAAAAATAGGGGAGCATTTTAATGTTTATAAATATTTAAATGTTAAAATATTGATATACCTGACTTTCTAATTATTTAGAAATAAAGCGAGCCAGATATACACAATTATAATAAATTTGGGAAGATTAATCATAGTTTTATGGAGCCTTCCTGCTAGTTGAATGGAACATCATTAAAATATCTATCATGTTAAGTGTTTTCTTTAGCACTAAAAATAAATGAGACAGCAAAACATGAAAAGACAAACAAGAATCTTAAATGTATATTACTAAGTGAAACAAGCTAATCTGAAAAGACTGTATACTGTATGGTTCTAACAGTATGATATTTCAAAAAAGGTAAAACTATGGAAACTTAAATAGAAAATTTCAAAAGAAAAACTAGGAGGTACATGTTTTAATTTAGCTAATATAATATAAGGACCAGTAAATGAAAATGTTTGGAAATGTAATTCAAAAATTATATGGATGAAAGAAATACTGGAGAGTCATGATTGCCCATCTGTAGACTTTTCAGTTTGCTCTCAAGTCAGTGGAAAATGACTTGAAGATTTGGGGCAAGAGTACTATGGTAGATTTGGGCTTCCAGAATATTGATCTCATCATATTTAACATAAATGCATGAGATTACTATTTTAGGACAGTACATTGATAATGAGAAGACAAAAACACTTGATTAAGTTACCTTAGCCTGATCTATTTCATTGGTATCAATGAATACACTATTTTCTTTTTGTTCACATCCCCTCTATTGTGATTTCTTTTCTGGATTTAGAAAGTTAAGCTAGAGGGGTACCTGGGTGGCTCAGTTGGTTAAGCTTCCCACTTCGGCACAGATTATGATCTCACAACTCTTGAGTTCAAGCCCTTCCCCAGGCTCTGTGCTGACAGCTCAGAGCCTGGAGTGTGCTTTGGATTTGTGTCTCTCTTTCTCTCTGCCTCTCTTCCACTTTCTCTCTCTCTCTCTCTCTCCCTCAAAAATAAATAAATATTAAAAAAAAATAAAGAGAGTTAAGCTATAAGCTAAGCACAACAATTTCATTTGTTCAGGAATCTCAGTTTTTGTTTTTGTTTTTGTTTTTGTTTTTTGCTTCTCAACCTACAGTGATTTGACAGTCAACCTTACTTCTCCACTGAGACTACCCTCCCATAGTCTCCAGCAATGTCTATTGTGTTCCCTTCAGGTAAACCCTTTAGGTGATGATTTGCATTGGCTCTTAAAAAATATTTGACAGGGGCGCCTGGGTGGCGCAGTCGGTTAAGCATCCGACTTCAGCCAGGTCACAATCTTGCGGTACGTGAGTTCGAGCCCCGCGTCAGGCTCTGGGCTGATGGCTCGGAGCCTGGAGCCTGTTTCCGATTCTGTGTCTCCCTCTCTCTCTGCCCCTCCCCCGTTCATGCTCTGTCTCTCTCTGTCCCAAAAATAAATAAAAACGTTGAAAAAAAAATTTTAAAAATATTTGACAGGGGCACCTGGGTGGCTTACTTGGTTGAGTGTCAGACCTTGTCTCAGGTCATGATCTCATGGTTCCTGAGTTAGAGCCCCACATCCGACTCTGTGCTGACAGATCAGAGCCTGGAGCCTACTTCAGATTCTGTGTCTCCCTCTCTCACTTTGCTCCTACCCTGCTCGTGCTCTCTCTTTCTCTCAAAAATAATTAAACATTAAAAAAATTGAAAAATATATTTGACATTCTAGACCACATTATCCTTCCTATAGCAATTTTTTCTTGTGACTTTCTTCTTACTTAGTAATTACTCATTTTTAGAATTTTTTGTAATCTTTGTTTTATATGGATGATAAATGTTGACTTTCCTTGTTTCCTGAATTTGTCCATCTCATGTTCTCATTTTTTATGTCGTTGTGCTGTGTGATATTATTTTCTTTGATTTTTTCAATTGCAATGAACATTTGACAATACGCAAATATTCAACATATATCCTTTAGATACCACACCTCTATTTCCATAGCATTCCTGGATGATTTAGATTTCTCACTGACCCCAAAACCCTGCTCTCAAACCTTTAATTCTTCTACTATTCCTTTTCCATGTGAATCATATCCACACCATTCACTTACTAAGTTATAAACCAGTCTTTTCTTATATTAGTAAATCGGCTTCCTAAATTGGTATTCCAATTTAATTGGATCCCCACTCTGTAGACATCAAGATCTTTCTAAAATGCAAATCTGATATTATTACTTCTATGATTATTTATGTAATACTTTTGCCAAATTTAGCTCAAGACTTATTAAGCATCACTTATAATAGTGCTACATATGGTATGTAATAGTTGCAGTGGCATGCCGATGTACTAGTTATGATATAGGCTATGATACTGAATGAGATAGACCCCCCAAAAAAACAAACAACAAACAAACAATAGTTGAAAAAGAAGGGTATTTCATTTGGCTCTCTTCTTGTCCTTTTTTCAGGGAACTTGGTCTCTTTCATTATTCTGTTTAAAAATTTCTCAAAAGGTTTCTCTTATCTGCATAATTCAAGCAAGTTTCAGGAAGCTGCTCCTGCTCCAAATTGTGAAAAGTGAAGGAGGGGGCACCTGGGGGGGCTCAGTCGGTTAAACATTGGACTCTTCGTTTTGGTTCAGGTCATGATCTCAGGGTTTGTGATTTCAAACCTTGCTTCCAGCTATGCCCTGGAGAGCATGGAGCCTGCTTGGGTTCTATCACCCTCTCAGTCTCTCCTTTCTCTCTCTCTCTCCCTCCTTCTCTCTCAAAATAAATAAACAGACTTAAAAACAGGAAAGTGAAGGAAAGGAATTTTAGGGCCAACAACTTTGTGTTTAAGGAAATCGCCTGAAATTCCTCATCATGCCTTTCACATCCCATCGCCCCTAGTGTCCAACCTACAGCTAAATGGAATGAAAGCAAGGGAATGGAGTTGTAAAGGGGAAGTCAGGCTAACAATTGGGAAATTTTGTATCTATAAGGAAATGGATATTGGCAGGCAGTCTCTACTGTACCATCAACATCAGCTGATCCCTGTTATCCTCAGAGTTTGTGTTTCTGTCATTGTGATTCACATTGATTTCCCCTAATTATCTTTACCTTCTTGATATTTCATGTCGGTTATGCTGTTCTCTTCCTTAGGACAATCCTCTTGACTCTCAGCTTCCCTTACTTGTATTCGGGGAACACCAAATCATAGCATTTCAGAAGCAAACACTAAGGATTTTTGATTTATAATGTGCTTATATTTGTTGATTATTCAAAACTTTCTTTTTTTAAAGTTTTTCCCTTTCTCAACATTGGTACTTTTAGTAGTCAATATTTTTACAAATTATCATCAGAATTAATGTTTGTGAATGACTTTTTTATGTTTTCCTCAAAGCCAATAAGAATTTTAGCCTGTATTTTTCAGCCTTGTATAGGGACCATGATGTTTTACTTATATTCTTTGATCATCTCTTTTTCAGTTATTCTGGTAACTTCTGGAAAGCACAATTTTAAGATTAAATTTCTATTTTCTACCTTTCATAGGAATTGCAACACTTTGCCTTTTATCTCTATCATTTCCATTTGATTTTGTTGGATTTTCCTTTCAATTGTATTTCTTTCAGTTTATGAAGTTTTCTTCTTGAATCATAGTAAGATTCAAACAATTATTTTTTTCTGAAAGATGTGCCTTCTTAGTTTTCTAAGAAAAATATTTCCAAAGTTGTGCTCTTACTTTCATAAGTCAAACTAATATTTTCCCCCTTTTGTCAGCAGGAGTTTGTTCCCTATGCCTCAAATCAGAATTCCTCCCTCTCTTAAATTCAATTGAGGCAAGGTTTCTGCCATCCTGGTTTTTGCCAATAGATAGAGGTGGAGTTACTACTGGAACCTCTTTCTATCAACTTGATGTTCAAATTACCCTATTAAATATAAAGGGAATTAACAGTATGATGTCCATAAACTGTACCTCAATACTTGGTATCTAGAAAACATCGACTGTTACAGCTTTCTTTTACATCCATCTACTCTCCTACAGTGCACCTCCTGGCAACCAAAAGAAATAGATTGTCTAAAACATTAAAATTCAGAGTCATCACTTTTATATAATTCTCTTCTATTTCCTAGTCTTGAACATGATCTTGGTGTGTGTGTGTGTGTGTGTGTGTGTGTGTGTGTGTGTGTGTAATATCCCTTCCTGTGTAAAATATTAATATCTACTCTTTTTCTCCTCCCAGCTACTCCTCGAGACATGCATATGCACTTATTTTTAATCTCTTACTTTCATACATGATGTGCATTCACTTACATACATGTACATTTCCCCTTCACGTCAATTTCTACTTGGATATTTGAAAAAACATTTGCAAATCAGAACAAGTATTACTAAATGTATATCATGTGCTGACATCATTTAAGGTGTTTTTTAAATTTTATTTTTAAAAGTTTATGCATTGAGAGAGAGAATTAATATGAATATGAATATGAATGTGAGTGGGGGAGGGAGAGAGAGAGGGGGAGAGAGAGAACCCCAAGTAGGTTCTGTGCTTTCAGCGCAGAATCCAACACGGGGCTTGATCTCACAAACTGACCTGAGCTGAAATCAATAATCAGATCCTTAATTGGCTGAGCCACCCAGGCACTCCTGAAGGTATTTTAAGTACAAAAATAAAGATTTTAACAAAAGATCCATTATTTAATGTATCATGCATTCTAGAGGTCTGATACAGAAAATAAACATAGCAAAGAAAATGTAAGGTATGTTAGAAGGTAATACACATCACAGAAACTGTAGACTAGGGCATCAAAATCTGAGGCTTGATAATTTTAAGGAGGTTGGTCTAATATATCTTGAGAAAGCCTAAACACAAAATGGAAGGAGAGAGGTATACATGCAGATATATCTTTTTCCAGATGGAAAGGAAAGCCAATGCTAAGAAGTGATGTACATGAGAAACAGCAAGTAGGTCGGTCGGGCTCAGTGAGTTGAAGTGACCAGATGGAGGGAATAGAAGAAATGATGTCAGAAAGGAAAGGAGAGACTAAAATGCCTAGAGCCTTAGGTACTTTAAAGACTTTGATTTGATTTCTGAGTTCAGAGGTTTATACAAGGGGGAATCCAGATTTGATTTGTGGGTTCTAAGGATCCCCCTTGTATTGAGAATTAAACAACAAAGAACAGGGATGAGAGCAATGGAATTATTCAGAAGGCCACTGCAGTAATCTATACCATGGGTGATAACACTTGATACTCATATCAGGATGGAGTGAAAGAGGTAAATATTGGTAGGGGTCTTAATATGATTTTGAAGGAAGACATTATATGATTTCCTAAAATATTGGATGAGATGTTATGAGAGAAGGTGTGTGAAGAATGCCCTAAGATTTTGAGACTAAATGACTAGAAGTTCAAAGAAGCTGTTGTAAGCTGAAATGGGGAAGATTGTGGGCAGAAAATAATTTGCAAGGAAAATAAGGAACATGCACTGGGTAACTCAGAATCTCTATAAAGCAGTCATTGTAGGTAAATAGGTGGATATATGGGTCAAGTTTAGGAGTGTCTTAGCTCAGACTACTATAACAAAAGACCACAGACTAGGCAACTTAGACAACAGAAATTGAGTTCTCATAGTTCTGGAGGCTAGAAGTCCAGGATTGTGGTGCCACTGTTCAGTTCTTGATGAAGACCCTCTACCTGTCTTGTAGACTGTCACTTTCTCATTATGTTATGTGCATTATGTTATGTGGATATATATATATATATATATATATATATATATATATATATATATATCCAAATATCTTAACAATGAATAGGAGAAGGAGATTTGAAGTCAGTGGTAGAAAATTCCCAAAGATACTTCCCATTTTATGAACCACACCTCCTTGTATTTATGGTGCTGGCTAGTCCCCCCTTTTTGAATCTGGCTTGGGTTTTGATTCATTTATAGCTAATAGAATGTGGCCATAGTGATGGTGCATGACTTTCAAGCCTAGATGAGAAATATTATAGCTCCTGCGTTGATTTATTGTAGCAATTCCTCTGGAGGAAGCCAGTTGCCCTGAGAAGTTTGGCTAACTTGAGGCTGTTATGTCCCGTGTAATGTTGCCACAAGGAGAGAAGGGCATATCTTCACTCCCTAGTTGATCCAGCTTCAGTCCCTAGTTGATCCAGCCATAGGAGCCTAGACTCCAAGCATATGAGTGGAAAAGACATTTTGCATATAAAACTCTACTAAGCCTTCAGGTGATGTCAGCCAGTCCTGTTGAGAGCTAACAGCAGCTGTATGAAAGACCTCAAATAACAACTATTTAGCTTGAGAGGTATTAATCCATTTTTTACTACAGTGTTTTGAAGTGACTTGTTATATCCCAAAATCATCAGCACACAGATAATACATAAATCCACACGTTGTAGTGCATTCTCCAAGGAAATGAATATCAGAAGACACAGTAAGTGAGCTAGGTTCAGAGCCCCAAGTAATCTATCTTTAAGTTATGGAAGAAGACAGCTGGTAATACATTAGAAACGCAGGTTAAAAATTTTCTTTTTGAATTATTATTTTGGGATGGAAAAATTGGTAGCCTTGAATGGCAAAAGACTTAATTTAGACTTAAAAAAAAGTTTATTTATTATGAGAGAGAGAGAGAGAGAAAGAGAGCAGGAGGGTAGAGAAAGATGGAGACAGAGAGAATCCCAAGAAGGCTCTGCACTGTCATCTCAGAGCCCGATGCAGCACTGGAACTCATGAATCATGAGATCATGACTTGAGCTGAAACCAAGAGTCAGACGCTTAACCAACTGAGCCACCCAGGCACCCCAAAAGACTTAATTGCTTTAAAGGAACGTTTTTTAAAAAAAATAATTTAAAGGGAAAATTAAAAAAAATAGTTTTATAGAGAAGGAATAAAATTGAAGAGACCTTAATGAGGCTTCTAAGAAAATAGTTTTCATCAGATTTCGGGGAAGGAACAAGGAATGCTGAACTATGCACAGATCCATCCACAAAGGTAAAATGCTATTAGTACCTCCACGGCTGAAGGAGCTAAGGGAAGAAAGAGTGTACTTTAAGGCCAGACATAGGTGAAATCATCAAAGAATCTCCAGCAAATCAGTACTAGTATGTAGAGAAAAGCAGGAGAAAAATACTCAGATCTCTCTCCTTCTACCCTCGATATTTCATTTTACCTTTTGTTTCATTGCAAGGCAGCCTGAGAGATGGTGTCATCAGGGGCCAGGTTAACAGATGCAGAGCAGGCCAGGGGAGGCCGAGGTGTAGAGGGGTAAGGGATACAGATGGACGAAAAACAAGCACATTAAAGAAAAGCCAAAAAAAAAAAAAAAAAAAAAAAAAATTAAGGAAGTAAGACATAAGGATTAATGACAACAAACAAGATTCATACACTTTTCAAAAAGAAAAACTGATGCTGACCCTATATTTCATCTAACTTGTTTTCAAAGCTCGAAGTTTTTAATACTAATTTACAGATGTCATGAGACACAGTTTTCACATACTATCGTTTGATATTCTTTTCCCTGCTTTCTTATAATGGACATCAGTCATCACAGTACATGTTGCCACTTTGACAATTAAAACAGGTATGACAGAATGCATATATAAAACTACTGTTCAGTTTTCTTCTCTAATTCAAAAAATAGAAAAATGCCTAAGGGGAACAGGAAATTGTGTCTTTGTTCTAATAATACATTAGAATAGAAGGCAGGAAATAACTCTACCTAGGGAATCTGGGAATTTGGGTTACGGGCTAGGTAGAAGGTGAGAAGGAGAAGAAATATAGATCAATTATTTTAGGGAGGTGTTTTATGTTAAGTTTATTTATTCTGAGAGAGAGAGAGAGTGGGGGGGGCAGAGAGCAGGGAAGGGGCAGAGAGAGAGGAAGAGAGAGAATCCCAAGGGGGCTCTGCACTGTCAGCACTTAACCCAACCTGGGGCTTGATATCATAAACCACAAGATAATGACATAAGCCAGAATCAAGGGTCAGATGTTTCACTGACTGAGCCACCCAGAAACCCCATAGGAAGGTGTTTTTATGACTGTGTACACATGTATTAAGCGTATTGAAGACACAGCATTGCCTTTCATCCGAACACAGCACATCAGATGAATAGGGGAGGTGTGTTTATTGGGATTTTCCATTAATAGATTTAAATTGTAGTCTGGACTGCTCAGCACAAGCATGAAAAGTGCCCAAGAATTTGGTGAGTTTTATTGAACGGTTCTAGTGGACACACATGTAAGTACTCTTAGCCGTACGTGAAGCAGGGATCTTCACAATGATGAAGTCTGTCCCTGCTAGTTAACCCTATGTGTTTAACTCTCATGCATAAAGTGGATTTCTATTTGGTTTTGTTTTTTGATAGCACAGAAACTGACTATGCACTTATAAGAATGATCCCTGAGTTGGAAATAACTGATATGTCCCCCAAAATAAAAAGTCGTATTTACTTGACTTTTTAAGAAAGAAGAAAACTTTCTTTAAAGAAATTTTAAGGAATTGGAAGTGAACAAAAATGAGATTAATAAGAACAAAAGTATTTTTTGTGCCATACATCTTTTAGCTTATGTTAAACTCTGAACTTATTGCATCTTTTCATGGTTTGCATAAGACAAAGATTTTTAAAAATAGGCTGTTTTAAAAGGACTACCATTATAGGCAAATTTCCTTGAATTTATGAATTCTAAAATGCAAAATATAATGATGCACAGGTCTTTAATGGTTTCCTAAACTCCAAAGAGTTAAGAACATTATAAACATTAAATCACTTTGCTTGAGCGGAGGCATTTACTAATATTTAAACATTTGCTGTTAAGTATGAGAACAACTAGTTTTACTTAAGGGTGTAAATCTTGTGTGCTGTGAAAGAAAGACATTTCAAAAAAACTAGAAGCTAAAGAATTGATTTTGTTCATAGAAAAATGATATGCAGTTCCTCCAGTGTTTCATTTTCTGACACAAATCACAAGCTCTCATCTCTTTAATACATTGTATTAAAATGCAAAAATATTTATGGACAATTTTCTTAATGTAAGCTTTTTAATTTGCAAAATTCTCAAATATAATTATATTTAGATGTTCTATGTTGTTTTTGTAAACTAATTGTTACCAGAAACCTCAGTACTGAAACCTAATATTACATCTAATCCTTATTACTCATAGCAGTAAATAAATAATTAGTAACTAAGGACTTCAAATAAGAAAATAATAAATTAAATATATAATTAAAAGTAAATTAATAATAAACACATCTTGGTCTCCCTTTTCTGGAAATATTTTTATTCATAAAGAGCATATTCTTGAAAGAAAGCAGTTTTGAAACAAAATGCCACTAGAGGTGATGGAGACATTAAGATTATAATTTTGCCTGTTGTGAATAGATAATCAAGAAATATTATTATGCCAAATAGCACAAAAAAGATCAAGCTAATGCCTGGGGTTTTAGTGCACCTATAAGGTATAAAATTATTAGAGCTGAAAATGTTTGAGTCAAATTTGGATGTTATTTAATAATAGCAAAATTTTTAAGTTTATTTTATTTGCTTAGAGAGAGTGAGAGAGAGAGAGGATCCCAGGCAGGCTCCATAATGTTGTCATGGACCCTGACCAGGGGCTCAGTCCCAGGAACTTCGAGGTCATGTACTAAGCTGAAATTGTGTCAGATGCCCAACTGACTGAGCCACCCAGGCCCCCAGTAAGAATAAATCGTTAAGTTCCTTATGTTTAGCTAAAAATATATTCTTACCTGAAATAGAGTGGGCTGGCAATACTAAAAAGCAACGTGGAAGGAGAGAAAAAAATTGAAGCATATAAAATACCACAGGTAATCATTATTTTCAAAGAAAGAAACTTTAGTTAATATATTCAGACATAGATTTGTTTTCCCTTTTTCCAAAACTAGTTATTTCAGAATTGTCAATAGTCTCTCAAAAGTCACTTTGTAGGCTTTAAAAAACCCCTATGGAAATATTTTAATGTAAGAAATGTTCACGGGGCGCCTGGGTAGCTCAGTCGGTTAAGCGTACAACTTCAGCTCAGGTTGTGATCTCATGGTTTGTGAGTTCAAGCCTCGCGTCGGGCTCTGTGCTGACAGCTCAGAGCCTGGAGCCTGCTTCCGATTCTGTGTCTCACTCTCTCTGCCCCTCCCCTGTTCATACTCATGCTCTCTCTCTCTCTCTCTCTCAAAGAATAAATAAACATTAAAAAATTAAAAAAAGGAAATATTAATGATGAATGCAACTTATCTATACAGTTTCCTCTTCGTTCTTGAGGAAGTATCAATTTTCCTTTTAACTGATTCTCTATTGATGATAGTCCTTTAACTTAAGTGCATACATTAAAACATAAAGTGGTTTAGATTATTAATTTTTCTGTCATGAGGTTGACCAGTTATTGCAAGTTGCTAAACATAATATATGATTTGATTTAGCTGTTTAATTAATGACCTTATTTTTTTTCCTAAATGCAATTAGTAGATTTTTTTCATTTCTGTTTTTCTCATTTACTTAATAATTTCTGAACATAAATATTTACCCAGTAATTCTAAGTTACAAATATAATGCGATAATACTATTTTGACATAAATGGACCAAAACATTTCACCAGAAGAATCATTAATCTGTTGGAAATTATTTTTAAAGTCTTTGCAGTACAAGGGGAACAGTTTTGAAAAAAAGACAAAGACTTCAAAAATAATGCACAATGAAGGATATGTGAACTGTAATGAATACAGAAATATCCACTAAATGAGGGAGAATATTAGAAAAGATAGCCTGGTACCCTAATATCTTTTAAAAGTCTATACACTAACGGATAATGTGAAAATTAACACAACTGGTAAGAATTTCACTTCAGGGAATTTCATCTGTCTGATATTACTGGGAAAACAAAAGCAAACAAGCCTAACTTATAGCATCAAGATGAAACTCAAGGACATGGTGTATTGACAGCAGAATAGAAGGAGCCTAAGTATGTATCATTACGATGTGTCCTATTTAGACATCCATGTGATTGACACTTACAAAATGTTAGATGTAAAGGGAAATAACCAGACCATAAAATTGCAGAAACGGTTCCTTCATTTGATCAAGATTGAAGTAAATAATTACTAATGTCTTAAACCCTGAAACTTTTATAACAAAATGACTATTTTGCTAATACAGTGGAAAGTTACAAAAGTCATATGCATGCTGACTAAAAAGCATATGCTGATTTTGAAAGAAACGAAAGTGGCATATAGGCAAGATATACTTGTGACACATGTTTTACTTCCCTTGATTACAATCTCAGGGAATAATAATAAGGGAACGATGATGATGGTGACAATAATGATACACAATTAGAACTGGGCCTAAATAGAGAGTGCTGTCGTGCTTTCTAAGCAGGACCCTTTCCAAAATATTATTTCTTAAAATAAATCCTTAAACTGGCTTTAATACTTTAAAACCAAAAGCTTTCTTATATTTTCTATTTTTGTAACTATGTTGTTGTCATAGATATATTTGATAATGATGATCACAATTTCTCTACATAATGATCTTCCCATTACAGAATATATTCATTCATTTATTTTATTATTATTATTATTATTATTATTATGGGAATTGTTTATTAAAATTCATTCTTCTATAGATTTTAAGAACTATCTTACAAGGACATCCAATGCAACATCCTTTAAAATTAGTTCATTAAATTGGGGCACCTGTGTGGCTCAGCAGGTTAAGTGTCGACTCTTGATTTTGACTCAGGTCATGATTTCAGTTTGTGAGACTGAGCCCCACAGGGGGCTCTGCACTGACAAGGAGGAGCCTGGTTGGGATTCTCTCTCCCTCTTTCTCTGCCCCTCCCCCACTCTAGCATGTATGTGTTCTTTTTCTCTCTCTAAAAAAAGTTAAAAATCATAAAAAAGTAGTTCATAAAATAGAAAAGTTTTGTAATATTTCAATCTTCTAAGAGTATTGCTAGGAAGGACGGTTAATTCTACTCACCCTTACAATTCTGAGTGTCCAGGGAAGAGCAGTCAAAGTAGACGGTAAGACTGCTGAATTAACATGAACATTGAGGCCAATCTATGGCATTTTTTTTCCTGATGCTTTCTTTTCCCCTAACACCTGCAAATCACAGTTGTCTGAAAGTAGTTGTGTCTTTCCCTTAGGTGTCCCCCAAGATCTAGACCTACATCTAAAGAAAATACTGTATTTGCTTTGGGTATCCATCACACTATGCTCTCAAGCTTAATAGTTTACCCATAATAGTTAACCTGTTACTATTCATTGCTCTTCACTTGGCTGGTTGTGTTAGTTTCTCAATTTGGAAGGAAGGAAGGGTAAATAACTTGCAGTCTAAGGGCGACTGGGTGACTTAGTCGGTTAAGCAACCAACTTTGGCTCAAGTCATGATCTCACGGTTTGAGAGTTTGAGCCCTACATCGGCCCCTGTGCTGACAACTCAGAGCCTGGACCCTGCTTCGGATTCTGTGTCTCCCTCTCTCGCTGCCCCTCCCCCTCTTACACTCTGTCTCTCTCTCAAAAATAAACATTAAAAATTAAAAAAAGAAAAAAAAAACTTTTGGTCTCAACATTACAACCAAAACGAGCACTTTTGTTGGCACATGTACACACACACACACACACACACACACACACACACACGCACACACCAGAGAGAAATGTTATTCTTTCTGATTGCCATTTGTGTCAATAAACAATATTTTGTGTGGCTCAGATTTAGGACAAAAATGAGTAAGTTAGAAGAAATGCCAGAGAAAAGTGCAAGAAAGTAGGAGAATGGCATAAAGGAAAAGCAGAAGAACAATCTAGATCCCAGCCGGAATTGTAATCCAAGAAGTCAAATGTCCTAGTTTGCTTATCTCTCATGAGAACTATAATCCATATTAGGTAGGGTATATTTTACTGGATGTCTGATTATTTTTAATGTAATTTCAAGGAGATAGGCTGAACTAGTCTTTTTTGCCAGATTCGATTCTATTTAACATGAGAGTTGTGGGACTATTTGAACATAAAGATATTTCTGCTTGTTAGACCTAGTAAAACTCTTTTATCTTCTAAAGTAATGGAGTTAAAATATATGGCCCTCTCTTGGGTTTTCTTCCCTCTAAGAGTAGCCAGGGTTAAAAAGTCATTTCAAACCTAGCAAAAGTGTGACCCAGCCAGCAAGTTCATTTTAATAAACTTCCTTTTTTTACTTTTCATGGAACCAAAAGTGTATTTAATTTGGGATGATGTTGACCACATAAGGGTGAAGTCAGGGAAAGGGCCACAAGCGTTATGTGTGCAATGCTCACCCTTAATCACCAGAGGAAAGAAAAGGTTAAAATGGTCACAGAGGAACACACGGCATGGATGGATTTCTGAAGCTATTTTCTGAAAACTCTATTTCTGGGAAAGAACTATTATAGGAAGGTGGAGCAGGAGATTTTCTTCACTTAGAGGAAAAGCTGACATTTGCCCCCATAATTCAGTGTTGTGTCAATGTCCCTATGATGGTACAATTGTGTTATGAATCTTCTCTGCTTTAGATTGTGGGGCTAAATGGGAACATAATAGGAGGGAATTTGTTGTTGTTGTTGACTTCTGTTTAATTTGCTTTGTTTTTAGGATTGGTCATAGGCCAATACTGATTTCAGTGGTATCTGCAAACTGAGGAAAGGAGGCAAATACAATCTCCTATATATTTTGGCAAATGTAGACTGGATTCAAATTCTTAATCGTTTCTGGTGTTCGTCAGTGTCCCACCTTCAGCCAGCCTTTAGTTAGTACTGACACAGTTCATGATCATTAGCCAATTAATTGAATAAATTACAATAAAAATGTGCCCATTTCTTTTTCAACAATCCTTGAGAGCTAAGGATTGTTATCTATCGCTGGGCTTTACTACCACTGAAATGAATAATATAAATAATCTAGATAACTATAAAAAAGGAAAATTCTCCCCCCCCCACCCCCAAGAAATTTATATCCTATTAGAAAATTAGAGAAGGACACTAAGGTCATAGTCATATAATTATGAGATTCGGATTTATTCATGAAATAAATAGTACTCTTTGAGGAAAAAAATAATGAAAGTGTTTTTGTTTTGCCTTGGGGTGTGTGTGTGTGTGTGTGTGTGTGTGTGTGTTCTTCCTGGAATGCAATAGAAAACTTTTCAGTATGTGGGTATTTACAAGGATCCTCTCCGTGAGTAAACTCTAGTCAGACTCCTCTGAGCCTTCATCTTGACTGAGACTCAGCTTGGATTATATGGACAACCAAATAGTGAGTTGCTAACAGCACAAGTCTGTGTGCCTGAAATGACACTACCCTGCCTGAGAAAACTCAAGCCTGCCAAGTAATGCACTGTTTGTGCCGGCCAACAACTGATGATAAGGACCCCAGTCTCCCATTTATGAATGAATGTAAACTAATTTCAGTAACTGCTGGTTCTCAGATCCAGGTAGGTTTCAGATGGATTACACCCTCCTGCTGGATTTTGATAATTTTTCCCTTCCCTGACACCACTCAAGGCTCCACTGATCCCTGTCCCCACTGCCTCATTCTCTGTTTGCTTGTTTGTTTTTGTCTGTTTGTTATATAATTGACATATAACCTTGTGTAAATTTAAGGTGTACAACCTGTTGATTTGATTACCATTGTAGCTTTAGTTTCATCTCTCACATTAGGTAACTATCATTTCCTTTTTATGGTGAGAACATTTAAGATCTGGTCTCTTAGGAATTTTGAATTATAGAATAGAGTGCAGTTGACTATAATCACCGTGTTGTACATTAGATCTCCAGAACATACTCATCTTTCAGTTGCAAGTTTACCTTTCAACAGAACTTCCCCAATTCCCCCACCCTCCAGGTCCTGATAAGTACTGTTCTACTGTTTGATTTATTCTTTAAAATGCCCAGTCTTCTATGCATAAGTCGAAATGGAGCTCAGCTCTTTCTCCTACTGCCAGTAGTTACTGAATAAAATCTGCTTTCACCACTTTACCTAATGTCCAGCTTTATTTATCTTTTGACAGTATCCATTATCCAGAACCCTTCATAATGCACAGAAAATTAAAGAAATAACGGTCTCTCCAATAGACTCATAAATGGTTAGATTTTTCACCACCCTCCCCATTCTGATGCCATCAGTCATGAATCATTGACAACACTATCTCCAAGTGGTGTTGCTTATGGCTCACTTACCTTGTGCTTTTAGTGTTGACTTGTTACGATACAACTTGCATTAATGCAGCATTTTACAACTGGCTTAGAATAATTTTTAAAGTGCTGAATGGAGTGAATACCATTTTAAAACCCTATTTCCATATTGTACAAACTCCTTTGATAACCCAGCTATATTAGATTACATTACTGTTAAAAAGTATTCACTGCTGGGGCACCTGGGTGGCTTAGTTGGTTAAGCGTTCAACTTCGGCTCAGGTCATGATGTCCTTCCTGGTTCATGAGTCTGAGCCCCCATTGGGCTCTGTGCTGACAGCTTGGAGCCTGGAGCCTGCTTCAGATTCTGTGTCTTCCTCTCTCTCTGACCCTCACCCGCTCTCTCACTCTCCCCGCCCCCCCGGCCTCTAAAAATACATACACATTAAAAAATTAAGAAAAAATATCCAGTGCTCTTCCATGAGGAAGAATACTTCCTATTCCAAGGGTTTCAGGATTGCCATGTATCTTACTTAGCCAATTAACTATGAGCATGAATGTGACAATTCTGAAGAGAAACTTTAAGGGATGGGGCAGAGTTTGTGATGAACTGATTTTATCTCTGTTTGAGAACCTAGCAGCATGGGTTCTTAAGTGAAGATAAGGTGAGATTGACCTGGGATAGAATGTAGGACAATATACCCTAAAAAAAATATACCCTAGTTATTGTAAGAAAAAAGATTTGGGAGTTGTTATGCTATAACCTAGTGCATCTTTGCCTGGGCACAGGCAGGACCATAAAGAGAATATGAATATACATATAGTAAGAGGGTTCTGAGATCACCGTCAGAAAATATTATCACTGAATGCAATGTAGTTAAATCAATAAAACAAAAAGGGTAGATTTGTCTCCCTGTTTCTTCATTTAATTCATTTCAGTTTTATTTTTATTCTATTTTTTTAATTCATTCAACATGTGTTGAAATATCTTCTAGGGAGTCCTACTTAAACAAATTCAATTTCATTCCCCTTTGCTGGATATAAAAATTTCTTCTATGATGTTCATCCTTTTAGGCAATTTATATAGATTTGCATAATAGGTACTCATGATATATTTGGTTATGTAAATTAAAATTACATATTATTGATCTGATGAAACTTTCTTATGTTAATGCATACATATCTATTATATTCATTTTAACTGCTGTATTGTATTCTATAGTAGGTTTACAATTCCATTTCAGTTTATTTAATTGTTCATATTGATGTACATCCATTTACCCCTAATTATTCACTATTATAATCAAAATTACAATGGGTATTCTTATGCTTTCTCCCTAAGCGAGTGTGTATGACAAGAACTGGTAATGGGATGGCCTGTTAATTCTTCCATTGTTTTCCTCTTTTCCTCCAAAATGACTATAGTGGTTTACACTTGCACAAGCAGAAAAGGCTATAACTTATTGCACAGCTATTTTTTGAAACATGTAAGACTTTTATATCTTTATTATTTAACAAGCTTACGAGTACTGTCCTAATCCTGTTCTGGGCTTGCAGTCATCATGTTGATATTTCTAACTTCACCTACCACTCCTCTGCAGTTTTCTATTAAAGATTGGGTACGGAAGATGGTTTCTGATAGCTGTAAGTTCTTTGCATCCTCCAAAACAGGGCAAAAATTAATAAAAAATAAAAGCAAATAGTGGAATTTATGAGAGCCTAGTATTTGCACAGGGAATTTGTTAGAGACCACAGCATGGTGGTACTGGTGCTTGACAGACTATATGACAGACTATATGTATATATGTGTGTATATACACATATATACACATATACACATGTATACATATATATACATATATACATGTACACACATACATATACACATACAAATATACACATATACATATATACACATACATATACACACATACATATACACATACAAATATACACACATACATATACACATGTACATATGCATATGTATACATATATACATATACACGCATACATATATACACATATATACATGTGTATATGCATATATACACATACATGTACACACATGTATGTACATATATACGTATACATATACACATAACTATACATACACACATACATGTATATGTGCATATATACACATACATGTACATATATACATATACATATATACATGAATATATACATACACATATACGTATATATATATACGTGTATATATATATACACATATATATGTGTGTTTATATATGTGTGTGTGTGTGTGTGTGTGTGTGTGTGTATATATACACATTTAACCTAACCACAGGATGTTTTGATCTTGGTGGCTCATTTCAGGTCAAAGAAGTTTTGTCCACAATTGATTGTCTCTTTATACAGAGGCGGAAACATAAATTAAGATACAATGACCATAGGGATCTTAATAATCCAAGTGTCCCCAAAGGCAGGAAGGATCTCAAGGTACAGGTTGTCACAGCTCATTACTCACACACAGTTTTTCCTGAACATGCTTGGCTGGTGCAAAATTTTATTACAAAAAAAAAAATGAAAAAAAAAAAAAAAAAACAAGGAGCCCTTATGTGCCTTTTGGTATCAGTGGGCAAAATGATATTTGATATTCTTACAAAACAGCTGACCATCTTATGTTACAGAGTAAAAGAGAGGTTCTTATTTTTAAAATATGCTTGCCAAACTAAGAGAATAAAGGGGAAGAAAGTGTCGTGCTAAGCTGCTATTAAAGCGAACATTATAGAAAGGACAGAAGATTTTGTTAGCATGTGGAAACCACCCTAAAAAGGCTGGTGATAGCTGTATCAAGTGCCTACAGAAAATCTACACAAGTTTAAGATGAGGATCAGTATAAAAGAACTAAGGCAGTATTAGATGTTGTCAAAGTGATAGTTACTGCAGTTGTCAACATTAATATATTGCTTGGACTCTGAATGATGCTGGAGAAATTATATAAGAAAGTCTCTTAAATAGGTCCAGATAGATGAAAGATAGTAAAGGGGGTTCAGGCAAGATCATTATAAAGTGTATGCCTGGCAGAATCAATGGAAAAATGTTGTGTTGGTGTAATTATTAATAGAGAAAAAGGTATGCAAGATTTGGTTGAATAATGGATGCTTCCAGGAGCAACATGAGGACTTGATTTCATATTTCTGTGATGAGAGGCACCAAAATATGAAATGTACAAGAAAATGCTAGAAAAACACATTTCTGGATTATATAGAAAAAGTAAAAAGAAAGAAGTCCTTCAGTTCCAGCTACCTCTGAGACACCTGGGACACAAGCTCCAGAAACATCTATCACAGCCTCAGCTCAGCAACCTTTTGAGGACAATTCTCCACTTGTAGCACAAAGAAATGTGAGGATAAGGAAGGATCATTCCTTGGCTTTACAGAAATAGCAATCCATAGACAGGCAGTGGGCACATCACCGGGGGCACAAGACTCACATGTGTTATCTCAAGAGATGGTGGGGCAGCGGGGATATCACCAATTGGAGCCACTGTGGAACAGACCTGGGTGTCAGAAACTTAGAGTATAAGAGAATATAAAAATTGTGAGGTTTTCATAAGGGAAGATAGGAAAGTCCCTGAAGAAGGAGCTGGTGATAATACTAATTTAAAAAATTTGCTAGATAGCAGATGACCCTTACTCAACTCAGAGAAAATAGTTTGCTGACACTGCCATTACTTTTTGGGTATAATATTTTCTTCAGTATCTATCTATCTATTTATCTATCTATCTATCTACCTATCTATCTGTCATCTATCTATCCATGCATAATTTTATTTCTCAGAGATAAGCCCACCATATGCAACACTATCATTACCAGAATCAGAATTCACTGGATGTATCCTTTGCTATGATCAAGAGTCTGACTGACATGGATGAGAATAGGAATATTGAAATGTTGAGGTTTCAATACATTCTCATTCCATTTCTGGGGAGAATATATCTGATTGGCAGAAAATAACAGGAAAGACTCTGGGAGACTAGAAGGTGACATTTTTCAAATTGAAGAGGCAGGATTCACAATTTTTTGCAATGTAAGATTGTATGGGGGATTTCTTCATTTCTTCCAAAATGTTAAGACATGTTCAGATATTAAGATGGAGAAAAGCAAAGACATCAACACAAAAAACCTAATTGCCTAGTCAGATAGTAAATTTCATGGATGTCGTGACTTGACACCTCACCAATTCAAACTTTCCACTCAGTTTCATCTGTTGTAACCCAGCTGTTCCATATAATAAATAGTGCTTTAGTACAGTTATAAATGCCCCTAGGCTTCGACCGTCGCCTTGAGGAATGTATTTATGAAATTTACCTGTATTTCTTTTTGTAAGCTATTCCACACTACTGCAAGAATTCCTTCACCTCACAGTTCTTAAATATTTTATGTCCTGCAAACTGGTGAGAGTGGTCAGTCTCCTAGATCTTTGCTGTCATTGCACCTTTTTCCGGGTGATCACAGGTTATACTTTTTTTTTTTTTTATTCCACTGCAGACCAACGTGCTTGAATATCATCCAGTAAGACTAGGAGAATTTAAAATGCCTTCATCAGTGTCCCTTGTATTGAAAATTGAGACATAATTGGCATATAACATTAGTTTCAGGTATACAATGTAATGATTTGATGTTTGTATGTATTGGGAAGTGATCTTGACAGTATATCCAGTTAACATCCATCACCATTCCTAAAGACTCTTACTTTTTTTTACTTGTGAGGAGAACCGTTAAGATTTCTCTTCGCAACTTTGAAATATACGATACAGTATCATTTACTATATTTGCCACAGTGCAGATTACATCTCTAGGACTTATATTCTTTTTTTTTTTTTTTTTTTTTTCAACGTTTATTTATTTTTGGGACAGAGAGAGACAGAGCATGAACGGGGGAGGGGCAGAGAGAGAGGGAGACACAGAATCGGAAACAGGCTCCAGGCTCTGAGCCATCAGCCCAGAGCCTGACGCGGGGCTCAAACTCACGGACCGCGAGATTGTGACCTGGCTGAAGTCGGACGCTTAACCGACTGCGCCACCCAGGCGCCCCTAGGACTTATATTCTAACTGGAAGTTTGTACCTTTTGACTCACTTCACCCATTTCAAACCCCTTTCCCCCACCCCCTGACAACCATTAATCTATTTTCTGTATCTATGAACTTGGTAAAATGTTTTCATCTTTAATATGGCCAATCGATAATGGATTGTTTCCATTTCCCTGAATGATTGCCCACAATTCCTTCTATTAACAATGTTTGAAGTAGTTGACATTTATTTGAAAGGCACAGAAAACGATTAGGTGATCTAAGCACAGAGCAGTTGGTTAGCTTATGGAAATTTACAGGATGTTGGATGTGGAAGAACAGAGGCTACATAGAAGCAGAAACTGCCGTCAAAACCACACTACAGAAACAGCAGAGACCCTACTTCTTATTAAAAAACGAACAAATGAACGAATAAACAGCTACTCATTGGTGCCTCCTTGGGCAGTATCAAGCTATAGATGCTTTTTCTCCTAGAAAACACACGTTGCTAACACAGCTGCCCCAGCCAACAGAATGTGTTCTCCGCTTACTCTGCATCTTTCTCACTAGTTCCTCCTTCATGGGTGTTTCCAGTGGGTTGTGGTTATGTGGCCTGTCCATACTCTAAGTGAGGCACTACGTGTGTTAGTCAGCTTTCCTTCAGATTGTATTGCAACAGACACATACTCTTTAACTATCGAGATAAAATAGATCTTATTTCACACTCCTGCTTTATGTTAACTGAGACTCTACTTGTTCTCATTTCAGGACCCCAAGGTGAAGAGCAGAATGGTGTGATGTCTGTGAAACCCTCTGCTCTGACATTTGTTAATGTGTTAATGGACCAGGAAATTGAACTCTTGCCTTACAGAGGCACTTAAAATAACTTGGCAGAAGTCAAAGATACAAAAATCCTCTTGTAGTGAATGTAGTGGATAATTAGAAGCACTAATAAAGCCTACTAAATTATTGTTTTCCTTCTACAGTGTGTTGTGAGCCTCCTCAGTCCTTTTTTGGTAGAAACTCCAAACATAGGAAAAGGTTTAAGATCGGTGGCAGGACATTATGATAGTCACTATAGTTTCTGTGACACATTCCTTTAATAATGCATAGTGTTTCAACTTAATTTGGCCTCCTTTTAATACCTCTAGGACTATCAGTCACAAAGGCATCATCTCCAGAGGACAGCAGGCTTATCATTTCTACCTATTCAGATAATACATTAATAGGCATGATGGAGGTTACATACTAAGGGCCTTATCCTATTCCCCTTAGAAAAATTTCATATTGAGAATTTTTATGGAAGTACCCTCATGGATTTGGCAAAAGGTTCTCTAGTGCTACAAAAGATGTCTAATTAGAGGCAGATTAGATATGATCTGATTAAAAATGGGGTCTAAATATAGCCCATGCTTGTGACTGAAATTAAGACAATATACTGTTTGAAAAAACTGGCAGATTTCTGAATAGACTCTCAGAATAACTGGGATCAGATGACTACTATTAATTGTTTAGGGAATAATTATATACTTTGTTGAAATTTAGCAATACACTCCAATAAACAAAATATTTAAGAAACTAACTGAGTGTTCTTTAGAGGAAATTCAGTAAAATTCCATCAAAGTTGGTTCTACCCAAGGAAAGAGTTTATCCCTGTAGGGATGATACAGATTAACTTTCACATTTCCCCATTGATGTGATACAGAAGAGAGGTTAAGATGCCCAGACAAATTACTGGCCAGGATAACTTTTGTCTAGATTGGGAAACTGCTAAATGAGTAAGACAGGCAATTTTAACAGTAAAATTGGTTTTTTTAAATTATTATTGTGTTGATGAAATTCTACAATTCTATTTTGAAGTTTCCCCTTACAATTCAATAACACAACCATAAAACCCATTGTTCTAGAAAACAAAGAAACAGATGAAGTTTGCTTTTTTTTTTAATTTTTTTTTTAACGTTTACTTATTTTTGAGACAGAGAGAGACAGAGCATGAACGGGGGAGGGTCAGAGAGAGAGAGGGAGACAGAATCTGGAACAGGCTCCAGGCTCTGAGCTGTCAGCACAGAGCCCGACGCGGGGATCAAACTCACGGACCGTGAGATTGTGACCTGAGCCGAAGTCGGACACTTAACCGACTGAGCCACTCAGGCACCCCAGATGAAGTTTGTTCTAAAACAAGTTTGAAACAGGAAGAGATTGATAATTATGAAAAAAAAAAAAAAAGATAGTAAAATACCCTGAAAAAAATCTCAAGGTCAGTGTGGTTTTTTTTCTCTTTCCAATGGAAGACAGGATAATATAGGATTATTTGCTTTAAAATATATTAACATGTAAAGTAAAGAGCAGGTAACTTAAACAACAATGAAGTGGTCACCAAAAGGCAATTAAGCAGAACAAAAAGGAGGCCAAGAGATATTTAAATGAAAAAAAAAGTGTCTTTATAAAGTAATGGGAAAACACATGAACATTCAATACTTGTAGTTGAATAAACTTGTTCACTACTTGGGGAAAAATTCAAATGGGAAAAATTATGTAGAAAGTCAGAAGGATAACAACAACAACAACAACAAAAAAAAAACAAAACAAAAGCTGTACTTATCAGCCAGGATCCTGCCAGGTGATAGAAACCACATCAGTAAATGGAACACAAATTTTCATTAAAAAAAAAAAAAAGTATGTGTATATTTCAGTAAAAAGTTGACAGAACTTCATGGAATACAGAAGTGGGAATTTCACAGGATAATTACTAGCTCTAAGGCTGATGGAGAGTGAAGGATAGCACTAGGAATTCAAGGCTAGGGAACCAGTTCAACATTTTCAGCCAGTTGAGGAGAAGGAAATGTCCCAGTTGGTCTGTAAGAAGTCCACTGCCTGATGATGGACCCAACTGTAGGATATGAACGACAGCAGGTTTGAGGGACTGCCCACTCCTAGCTGATGGAGAACCTTACTTGTAAGTGCCAACCGCAGTTATCTGTCAGGGTCACTGGAAAGAAAACCACCAAGTCCCCACCTATCCCAGCTGAGTCTCTGGCTACTGTGTGGAAAAACAGCCCATTTCAAGGAGGAAAGAAGAAAAAAAATAGTGTTTTCCTTCTCTCTGATCTTACAGTGTCCTTTCAGCACCCTCTGTTGGCAAATCCAAACATCAAGGCAGCTGATTAAGGGAGAAAATTCTAGAGTCCATCTTAAATGTTTCTATATTTTCTTACAAGTTCATAAGTTTGAAATTATTTGAAAAATAAACACTTGGGGCGCCTGGGTGGTGCAGTCGGTTGGGCGTCCGACTTCGGCTTGGGTCATAATCTCACAGTCTGTGAGTTCGAGCCCCACGTCGGGCTCTGTGCTGACAGCTCAGAGCCCGGAGCCTGCTTCCGATTCTGTGTCTCCCTCTCTCTCTGCCCCTCCCCCGTTCATGCTCTGTCTCTCTCTGTCCCAAAAATGAATAAACGTTGAAAAAAAAAATTTAAAAGAAAAATAAACACTTGGGTTTATTTTCATAAATTGTCTAATGAGTGTGTGAACAGATGTTCAATCACTTTACTTAGAAAAGAATGAAAATCTAAGATATTATTTATGATTGCCATTTAAAAAAAAATTCTATTACAGAGTTTATTGTGACCCCAGGGAAAAATGAGATTGCACACAGAGCTATTTAGAATCAAAATGGCACATAAATTTAAAAACAAAATTTAAAGTATAACTACTATCCAAATCTGCCATTCTACATTTAAGAATATATCCCAAAAAGTCACACATGTGAGCAAAACTATAAGGAAAAAATTCACTAGAAATGCTTTGTGATATCTAACAGTAGAAGATAACCTAAATATGTATCAAGTAAGAATATTAAGTAGAATATGAAATATATACGCTCTGGAATACTATGAATATAGCCAATGACGTCCATGTATTAACAAGCAAGAAAATAAATCAAGAAAAAGACATGAAAATGACTAGCTGAATAAAAATAAAGCACATTGCCACTGTAAAAATTATGGATATATGTCAAGTAAGGTTTAGAAGAGTCCACTCTGGTTAATTAAAATGGTTACATACAGAGATCAACGGGAGCCATGACTTTTTACCTTACAACTGGCTATACTGTGATTATCATTTATTATATTTCAAATAGTAAGCTATAATGCAATAAAAAGAATACATATACTTAAGACACTCATATATAATAACAGCATGCAAAACTACTGGATGAAATTATAAAGTTTAAATGTATTACATTAAATATGTAAATATCATATTTAAAAATTTTAAATGTATGTTTATTTTTTAGAGAGAGAGAGAGTATGAGCAGGGAAGGGGCAGAGAGAGAGGGAGACACAAAATCCGAAGCAGGTTCCAGGCTCTGAGCTGTCATCACAGAGCCCAATGAGGGGTTTGAACTCACAAACCATGAGATCATGATCTAGCCAAAGTCAAACGCTCAAATGACTGAACCACCCAGGAGCCCCTATAAATATCATATTTTAAACAAAATAGATCTGTGTGTATTTTTTATCCTGTTTATTTACATAAGAATGACTTTGCAGTAATAATAAAATAGGGTGAAGGTCATGTCAATAGTCAAAAATGACCCCAAAATTGATTAATAGAGTTTAATACATGTGTTTACTATCAACAGAAAATGCAGTTCTGTTTTATGTATTTAGCTATAATAATATAATAATAGGTTTAAAAAAATCTGTGTAGGGGCGCCTGGGTGGCTCAGTCGGTTGAGCGGCTGACTTCGGCTCAGGTCATGATCTCAGGGTCCGTGAGTTCAAGCCCCGCGTCAGGCTCTGTGCTGACAGCTCAGAGCCTGGAGCCTGTTTCAGATTCTGTGTCTCCCTCTCTCTGCCCCTCCCCTGTTCATGCTCCGTCTCTCCCTGTCTCAAAAATAAATAAAACGTTAAAAAATTTTAAAAAAATCTGCATAAAGCCATAATAGTTAATATTGATCTAATTTTAAGATTGGGAGGTAATGCTTCAGATTCTGTGTCTCCCTCTCTCTCTGCTCCTCCCAGGCTCATGCTCTGTCTCTCAAAATCAAAATAAATATTTAAAAAAATTAATTAACAAAAAGATTGGGAGGTAAAACGTGACTGATATAAAATTGATGTTCATGAGTCACCTTGTAAACATTGATATAGAACTTTTTATATAATGCCAAAAAACACAAAAAACAAAATGCTACAGTCTCACAGAAGTAAATGTAAAAAAGTAATACATTTAGACTGTGAAATGTAAAATCTAGTACCATTTCACTTTGCACAACATTTTTAATGGACTCTCTTCCCAAACTGCATTAGAAAATAGAATTAACCTCATTACACATTTTATGAGGAAAAAGCAAGCATGCAAAGTTGATGAGTGAAAATGAAAATAAACAGGAAAGGATCTGTTGTTTTGTAGTGAATTGTTAATCATTTTCCCAGCTTTCCATGAATGAATGGTTTTGGATTCTGCATTCCTCCTGTACATTTTCCTATTTCTACTCTCTAATTTCCACTCACTTTTTTCTTCACACTGTCTTTCCAACTTTTTTGAATCTATTTTATTTTGTTTTTAATTTTTAAAATTAGTTTTCAGTTAGTTAAACGTTTTTTTTTTAATGTTACTTATTTTTGAGACAGAGACAGAGCAGGAACAGGGGAGGGGCAGAGAGAGAGGGAAACACAGAACCTGAAGCAGGCTCCAGGCTCTGCGTTGTCAGCACAGAGCCTGACACAGGGCTTGAACTCACAGACCATGAGATCGTGACCTGAGCTGAAGTGGGATGCTTAACCGACTGAGCCACCCAGGTGCCCCTGTTTTCAAGTTAGTTCACATACAGTGTAGTCTTGGCTCCAGGAGTAGAAGCCAGTGATTATTCATCTCTTACTTAAGACACCCCGTGCTCATCCCCACAAGTGCCCTCCTTAATGTCATCCATTTAACCCACCCCTCTACCCCGACTCCCTCCAGTAACCCTGTTTGTTTTCTGTATTTAAGAGTCTCCTATGATTTGCCTCCCTCTCAGTTTTTATCTTATTTTTCCTTCCCTTGCCTGTGTTTATATGTTGAGGCTCCTTCCAATTTTGCCTTTGTTTATTTTGTAACCATTGCCCTTACACTGTTCCACATTCAGTCTTCACAGCTGGTTTAACTTTTGTTGCTATCCTCTCTCCCCCAACTGGTTTCATTGGTTTAGATTTGCTCACGGTTTAGATTTGCTCACAGTTTAGACTTACTCCTTCTCACAGGACAGCCATGAGCTGCAGGGGATTATGTTTGCATTTAAGGGAAATAACTCCCCACATTTCAAATGTTAAGTGCCACCTATGACTTCTGGCTACTATATAGGACAGTCTAAATTTTTGAAAGTTTCCAACATTGCAGGAAATTCTCTTCAACAGAACTGGTGTATATCTTTGGTTGGCATTATTTTTGCTAAATTTAGGCTTTCCCTTTGCTTAAGACTCTGTCCTGGTTTTCTATTGCCTTATCTTACATTTTAATCACAGGAAGCAATACGCTACAAAGAGAAGAGTAAGTTTTGAGAAGAGAAAACACTAACTGTGGATTTATACTGAATTTATAAATTGGAGGTGATGGGAATTAATTTTTAAATTTTTTAAAATGTTTATTAACTTTTGAGAGAGGAACAGAAAGAGTGAGAGCGGAGGAGGGGCAGAGAGAGAGGGAGACAGAACCTGAAGCAGGCTCCAGGTTCTGAGCTGTCAGCACAGAGCCTGATGTGGGACTCGGACTCAAGAACTGTGAGATCATGACCTGAGCTGAAGTGGGATGCTTAACCAACTGAGCCTCAGGAACCCCAGGAATTTATTTTTAAACGTAATTGTGATAATTACTTGAAATATGCCATATAATGTGCTAGTCTTTCTCCTGTCCCTTTTCTACATTTGACATTCTAGTCCTTTTAGTATATGTGCTGCCGAAGAGAGCACTGACATTCTAGTCCTTTTAAAGCCATTGAAATGACTAATATTTACGGCATCTTGAAAAAATGACCAGATGCCTAAATATCACTCATTTACAATATCAATGCATCTTCCATTTTCAAAATAGAAACCACTTTTAAGTGTAACGATATATGTATTGTGTATAATACATGTGGCATTATTATGCATCGGATCTGCAGTATTCATCAGGATAGTTAGTTAAGAAAATACTTTTGCCACAATATTAAGTAAAATCTTTGACATGCAGTGACAGATCTTGTATTTTAATCGTGACACCATAACAAAAAACATGGAAAAGGAAAAAGTCTAAGGAAAATAAGCTGCTGCAATTATATGTCTTCCTTCTTTTGTTCATTCACGCTATTCCACACTTTTCAAATATTCCTCACATGAACATATCACTTTCATCCTAAAAACTAAAACAAGCAAAAGCCAAAGCCTTTTATTGACTCAATGTTATATGGATAAAGCATATGAAAGCAGATACTATAATATTTAAAGCTCAGAATCTGCAGTGATATAAACCTTTTTTTTAATGATATAAACCTGTATTCCCTTGATTGCACAGTCCTGGATCTATGGACTCAAGCTATCTAAGGCTCTTTAACCCCTTCTTAACTCTGAAATTATAGTATTTATTATATCAAGCCATTTATTGGTTACGAAGAAGTACGGGGGCACCTGGGTGGTCCCGTCCTTTAAGCATCAGACTTCAGCTGAGGTCATGATCTTGTGGTCCAGTTCGTGGATTAGAGGCCCGCATCGGGCTCTGTGCTGACAGCTTGGAGCCTGGAGCCTGCTTCAGATTCTGTCTCTCTGTCTGTCTCTCTATCTTAAAAATAAAAAAAAAGACAGTAAAAATATTTTAAGAAGAAATATGTACCTAACATATCACTTGGAACAAAACAGTCATTTTAAGAGATATTAGCTAACGGCCACATTACAGCCAGTCTCTTTTATGGGGCATCTCAATCGAATTGTCTTTATGCATAAGTTTAGTTTTCCTATAACTTTTTGTGAATTGTTGGTACCCAACACATATTAATAATAAATAAAAACCTTTTAAAAGCATAACTGACTCAATAAAGCTCAATTGATTTATTCTAATTTTGAAATGGCAATCAGGGCAGCTCAAATTTCAGCTGGCATTTGACATTACCATATCAATTGTAACTCTAAAGTTACATTTACATTGATTATAAACATTTACAAAATGCTCCTTGGGGTGCCTGGGTGGCTCAGTCAGTTAAGTGGCTCAGGTCATGATCTCTGGGTCCGTGAGTTCCAGCCCCGCGTCGCGTAGGGCTCTGTGCTGACAGCTCAGAGCCTGGAGCCTGTTTCGGATTCTGTGTCTCCCTCTCTCTGACCCTCCCCTGTTCATGCTCTGTCTCTGTCTCAAAAATAAAACATTAAATTTTTTTTTAAATGGTCCTTTACAAATCAAATCTTTGAGTTATCATTGAAATTTAGGTCTAATGAACCTAATGGAAGAACAGTGCTACCAAAAGTAAATTTTTGCATTGGAGAATCTAGAAATCCTTCCTTTATGAGAAAAACATCAAGAGAGCTGGGTTGATGAAGTTTGGAGATCAGTGAATCAAACATCATGTAAGAAGGAGGAAATAAAATACTCTTTTTACTTGTCCAGTATTAATACTCCGTATCGGGGCGCCTGGGTGGCGCAGTCGGTTAAGCGTCCGACTTCAGCCAGGTCACGATCTCGCGGTCCGTGAGTTCGAGCCCCGCGTCGGGCTCTGAGCTGATGGCTCGGAGCCTGGAGCCTGTTTCCGATTCTGTGTCTCCCTCTCTCTCTGCCCCTCCCCCGTTCATGCTCTGTCTCTCTCTGTCCCAAAAATAAATAAAAAAAAAAAACGTTGAAAAAAAAAAAAAATTTAAAAAAAAAAAAAAAAATACTCCGTATCTAGTCTTTTGTTAACATGTAGGACAAAGTTGAACCAATTACTTATTATAGATACGTAGAAATAAAACCAATTCTTTCTCATGAATATCTATCGTTCTACTTATAACGTGTGCATATGTATTTATATATATTATATATTCATGAATATATGTGAAAAACTGTAGAACAAACAATAGATGACATGATAATACCTGAAATTATCAATTGAACTTAAATTTAGAGGCTCTTGAAGTTCAAAGGACAAATGTGGCAACTTCTATTTCAAATAGGTGAGGTTTCAGGGGGTAGAATTATAATTTAATAGCAGAACATTATTTTAACTTCTAGAGCATGAAAAAATATAACGTTTATTCACTTTTAAGAGACACAGATAGAGCATGAGTGGGGGAGGGGCAGAGAGAGCGCGACACAGCCCAGAGTCCAACACAGGACTTGAACCCAGGAACCCTGAGATCATGACCTAAGCTGAAGTTGGATACTCAACCGACTCAGCCACCCAGGTACCCCTAGAGCATTTTGTTAAATCTCGTATCCTTGCACGTTATATAAATAATGCATTCCAGTCCCTCTAAGAGTAATTTTGACCCTTAATGAATCCTTATTGAAAACGACTTTCGTCCTATTCCAAGTGAAATCCTGTTTAATATGTTTGGGAGAACAAAACACAAATACAGCCCTGAAATGATGCATTCATCGGTTTTATTGTTGTTGGAGAGGGTTAGCGAGGATCGTGGCAGAGTTGTAGGAAATCTGGAAGATTTGGGGAGATTATCTGATATTTTTGAATAAATAAGAACTCACAACTTAAAATATCAGTTTCTATTGCTTATTCCTCAACAGAACTTGCAAAAACCTGCCCATCAGTCCTAGACTCATTATAATACTTTCTAACCAGTGAAACAGGATTTTTTCTTACACTTTTAAAATCTAGCATGTGATCATCTCTCCCACCATCACTCCTTGGATTTTTAAATTAGTAGTGGTGGTAATAACAAAGATTACTTGTACTATATATATTCAATGTACCTGGCCTTTTACTCACTGTTTTCTCTGAACTTTACTGAATATAAGCATATGAAGTAGATACGAGTATTACTCATCTTTTGCTAAGTTATGTGCAATTCTGCACTATCTTCAGTATCTTGGTGGCTGACCAAATATCCTTCTCTCTTGTTCAAACTATGTCCTGTGTGTGGCTCTATCTATTACAACGTCTTAATTCTGAGACTCAGGCTTATGGGTCAATTTCTACCTGAGACACGGCTTCCTTATGCAAAAGTGGGGTAGGTGAAGGCAAAACTTCATGATCTTCAGAGTTTCTGCTATGGAGTGGTACATGTCACTCCATTTACATTTGATTGGCCAAAGACAACTGACCTGCTTACTCCTGATGTCAGTGGTGTAGAGGTGTGTATTCCTTACGTGTAGAGGGACATGGCAGTCACTATGACTCTAGGAGGTATTGTATGAGTCTCTGGTGGAAAAGAAAAATAAAAGAATAATCAAATAGAGGGGCACCTGGGTGGTTCAGTCAGCTAGGCGTCTGACTTCAGCTCAGGTCATGATCTCATGGTTCGTGAGTTCAAGCCCTGCGTCAAGCTCTGTGCTGACAGCTCAGAGCCTGGAGCCTGCTTCGGTTTCTGCGTCTCCCTCTCTCTCTGCCCCTCCCCCTCCCACACTCTGTCTCTCCATCTCTCAGAAATGAATAAATGTTAAAAAAAAAAAAGAAGAAGAAGAAGAATAGCATTGACCACCGGCACTTTTCCTGTTTCACTGAGAGAAGATAAATAATTTGATCAATGCTATACAGTTAGTCAGGGGTGTAGCTGGAGTTCACCTCAAGCAATGTCATTCCAAAGTCTGCTTTATGATATCCTACACTAGTTTGTGCCATGGCACTTTGTTATTCAAATATACATAATCTTATATCCCAGAGACAAGACCCTGATTACTTACTACATTTGCATTTAACTAATGAGCGAGCAGAAAGGATCTTGCCTTCTGCTGGTTCAGATTTCCTAAGTGATTCAAACTGAATGTTCAATTATGATAAGCAGAGAGTATGGCCAGGCATATCGGTAAGAAAGTATCTGCATTTCAAAATACATATAGTATTTTATATATCTGGAAGTATCATTCCAAAAATGAAATTACAACAGCATCACTCCCGAGAACCAAGTAATGGAGACTCATTTGGTCCTTCAAAGAAACTTGTAGTCTAATGAGCTAAAATACAACGGACTGGCAATTCCTGCAGCATAGTATATCTAATTGCTACATTTTGTATTAGTTTATTGCTTCAAATCAGTAGGTTGTCTTGCAATAACCTACTTAACAGAAAACATTAAATGTATGCATTAATGTTCTAGCTGTGGCTTTTACCAGAGGGCAATGAAGTGCCATGTGTTTTAAATATAAATAGAATATTTCATTTTATAATTCAATAATCTAGGTCTTTAGTGATAATCACATGATAAACCATTTACTGAATGCCTGAAAATAGAATGTAAATAAGTGTAAGTTACCCCAGTGAGAAAGCACCATTATTCTAAAGAAAGTCTACGTATTATGTACCAATAGGGAAATCAGACAATAACAATTGTACATGTCCTAATATCCCTGATAACTTGAGAATTATGAACAATTGATTATTCTGTAGTTAATGATTAAGGTAAGAACATGCTTTAATAGGAAGGGGGGACTTTTGAAATCTAAAGGGTAATGATAGCAAAATTTTTAGGAGGGACATCTGAGTGGCTCAGTCGGCTGAGCATCCGGTGGTTCCTCTCAGGTCATGACCTTGTGTCCATGGGTTCAAGCCCCACATCAGGCTCTGTGCTGACAGCTCAGAGCCTGGGGCCTGCTTTCAATTCTGTGTCTCCCTCTATCTCTGTCCCTGCCTGCTCGTGCTCTGTCTCACTTCTGTCTTTCATAAAATAAGAATTTTTAAAAATGTAAACACAATTTTTATGACATTAATTAAAATGAAAGTACTTTTTGGCAAGCCGCAATATGCAAATACGTGTAGTGGGTTGAATAACGTCCTTCAAAGATATCAGGTCCTCACATCTCTAGACCTGTAAACGTCTACTTAGGGAAAAATGGTGAAGGGACTCAGGTGGTAGATCCTAAACACAATCTCATTTATCTTTACAAGAGGGAGGCAGAAGGAGATTTGAATATACACAGAGGAGAAGGCCTTGCAAAGCTAGGACTGAGAGACTGGAGGAATGTGGCAAAGCCAATGAATGCTGACTGCCTCTACATGGAAGAGTCAAGCAACAAATGTTCCTTTAGAGCCTTTAGACGAGTAAAGCCCTGTCAACACCTTGATTCTGTGACACTAATGGCTCAGTGTCACTAATGACTCAGTGACACTAATGTTGGAATTCTGGCCTCCAGAACTATGATATAATAAACGTGTGTTCTTCTAAGCCACTAGGCTTGTAGTTTGTTATACAAGCCATTGGAAACTGATATAGATTTTGATACAGGGATGCGGGATATTGTGTACTACTTGCCTGAAAATGTTGAAGGGCTTTGGAATTGAATAATGGGTAAAGGAAGGAAGAATCTTAAGGGACATGGTAAAAAAAATCCTTAGATTTGCATAATCACGTTGTTGGTAGAAATGTGAATTAAAGGCATTTCTGATGGTGCTCAGAAGGAAATAAGGAGCGTATCACTGGGCACTGAAGGAAATGCAGTATTTGCTACATAGCAGCAGAAAACTTAGCTAAGTTGTGCCTTCTGGTGGTTTGGAGAAGCAGAACTTGCAAACAAGGAACCTGGCTATTTAGCTGAAAATATTTCCAAGTAAAGCTTTGAAGGTGTAGCCAGCTTGTAGCAAAAACAACCAGAGATAAATGAAGGAAGAAACTGTGAGGCGAGGAAGATCCATCACTTGCTAATTGAGAAACTCAGCCTATTCCAATGATGACAAAATGTGATACAATCAGAGCAAATACTAGGGAAGCATGATTTGGAGAGAAGGCCTAGAGTGTGGCTGGGCACCCTTTAACAGTGCTGAAGAGATTACACACATGACACAGAAATTCACTCAGCTACCTCAGGGGAAGCCTGGAATAGAGATGGGATTCTCCAGAGAGGGTCTGTGGCAGATGCTATATCTAAAGGCATGAAAACCTGTGATATTTCTGAGCAAACCGCAAGGTTTTTGAGAAATACTAGGCCACCATAAACACTGCCACCTTGGACGGGAATGGATAGGCCCTGGACAAAATGAAGAAAGGCCTTTCAACTACCAAAACTCCACGGGAGGGAAATAGTGTGATAACACTACTGAGCAGCACACATATGTGACCCCTCAAGTCAAAGGAAAGTGATTCTGAGGGCGGGAACCTGGGCCCAGAGGCCATAGCGATGGGCTCAGAAGAAGGGGCATAAGCCCCAAGCATAGTGGTAGAAGATGGAACTGTGGTGCAGACAGTAGGGTCTTGAGCCACAGAACATTATTCCCAGGCCTTAAAACCTGATAGAATCTGTCTTGATGTTTCTTTACATTTCTTGGAATTTATGACTCCTTTCTTCATTTCCCTTTTGGAATGGGAATGACTATAATTATACTATGTCGGTCCCATAACTGTACGTTCGCAACCAATACCTTTGTAAGTTTCAAAGGTATATCGAAGCCAATTTTGCCTCAGAATGGATCATACCCAGGGTCTTATACACTTGATTTAAATGTGTCAGATGATGAGATTTGGGATTTTTCTTTCTTTTTTAATGTTGATTTTTGAGAGAGAGAGAGAGAGAGAGAGTGTGGGGGAGAGACAGAGAAGGAGGGAGACAGAGGGTCTGAAATGGGCTCCGTGCTGACAGCAGAGAACTTGATGCACGGCTCGAACTCAGGAAATGGGAGATCGTGACCTGAGCCAAAGTCAGATGGTTAACTGACTGAGCCACCCAGGGTCCCCAAGGTTTGGGATTTTTCAACTGATGGTATTTAGATGACATTATAGACTTGTGTAGATGAATGTGTGGAGATGTTGGATGGGGTAAATATATTTTGCAGGTGTTATAGTCATGAATCCTTGAGGGGCAGAAAGAGCCTTATAATAAGCTGGACAGTGTCCCCCAGATATAGGAACCTAATCCCTTGAGCATATACCCATGACATGTATGTTATCTTATTTGAGAAACAAAGGCCTTTGTGAAGTCTTTTCAGAACTGACCAAAATAAACACTTGGTGATAAGATCATTATCCAGGATTATCTGGGTGATGCCCGAATGCAGTTACATACACCTCTGGAAGACGGAGCTGGGGAAGATTCCACACAGACACAAAGAAGGCAGTGTGACTGTGGAGGGTTGCATGGTGCAGACCAAGGAATGCCAGCAGCAGCAGAACCCAGAAGAGGCAAAGGACACTTTCTGCTCTAAACCTTTAGAGTGATTGCAAAACCGCCAACATACATTGATTTTAGCCCCATGATGCTGATGTCCAACCTTTGGTCTCCAAAACGTTGAGAGAACAAGTGTTTATTGTTCAAGCTACCAAGTTGGTGGTAAATTTGTTACAGTTATCATATGAGATTCATACAGTATGAAAGATGCTATCTGCTATCTGAATTCTATTAATATTTTTTAAAGAAACGAGATATTATATAAATTGCCCAAATTTTATCTAACGGTATGAATATATCATTTTTCTAATTACCTGCACCTATTTCATTAGCAAAATCAAATGTCTATCTGAATAAAAGGCTTCATCGTAGAATATGGACTTCATTATGAAATTTTAAAGAAGAAGGAAAAAATAGAGTAGGTAAAGGATTTGAATGAATGTAGTTATATAATTTGGGGCATAATTCATCTTTTTACATGAGAGCCAGTGTCTTTTCAAGTCCATTTTCCCTGTCTACCTCATGACAGTTGTGAGGATAAAAGGGGCACCGCAAATATACAGAGCAAATATACATTAAAGTAGTTTCAGTCCTAAAGTGACACGTAAATACTATTGTATTGGTACTTCTCTAGAGTCTGGTAGAATAACCCATCACCTGCATCCCTGCAACCCTCCCCAAATGTCACTTACTTTTCCAGTCTTTGATTTCAGTGAGAATTATCCAGAACTCTATAGTGAGTTTTCAAACTGAACACACCTGCAAATGTTTACAAGCTGAAATTATATTCTTTCTTATGGGGTAGTGTTCGTGTCTTGAAGTCAGACACTCCCAAACTTTATATTTTCATCTCTGGTGACTATATGTGAAGATGATTATATGCATGATGATGACTGTGGTGTGTGTGTGTGTGTGTGTGTGTGTGCATGTGTGTGTGTGTGTGTATAAAGAGTGTGCAGTGTACTGCAGGTTATAGCCCTGGGATAGGATGACGTTTACAAAGGCTTTTAAAAATCTCATACTTGGGGCTCCTGGGTGGCTTAGTCAGTTAAGCCCCTGACTTCAGCTGACAGTTAGTGAGTTCGAGCCCCACATCGGGCTGTGTGCTAACAGCTCAGAGCCTGGAGCCTGCTTCAGATTCTGTGTCTCCCTCTCTTTTTGCCCCTTCCCTGATCGTGCTCTGTCTCTGTCTCTCAAAAATAAATAAACATTAAAAAATTGAAAATCTCATACTCATATGTCTTAAGCTAACATCTAACGCCGATTATGTATATTCAACTTGTCCATTAGTCTTGTATAGTGCAAAGAATACAAAATATGTTTTCATTTACCTTGTCCCATAGTTATTTTTCTAAAGACCTGTACATATCTAAAGATTTCACGCTTCCCTTACTCTTACTATAAATAAGTCAAGATTTCACATTTTAAATGTCTTTAATGGGACATCTAAAACTCCCAACTTTATAATGTCCCTGTAGCTTCATTTCCTACTCAAGTCACATAGAATATGCCATTTCCTGAGGTAATTGGTCTTTTACAGCTCCGTGCGTTGGAAGGTTTGCTTTCTATTTCTGAAATAAATTTACTCTTATCTTTGTATAAACCTTCACATCCTTCAAGTTGAAAAATTAACATTCTATATGTAAGTTCTCATCCCACCAGGAAAATTTAGCTGTGCTGCGTGCTGTTTGTCATCAGCCCTTTATATATCTTCATTATAGGATTTACTATGTAATAGTGCCGTATAATTCAGTGGCTGGTTCAGTAGACAAAACTGCTCAAGGAACGTATCTTTGATAAATTAATTATGTTGCTAATGTGTGATAATCAAATGTCTGTCCTTGGAATAATACAATTTATATAATTAAATGTACACATTTCAGAAAAATGATACAAGGTGAAAGAAAGTATTTTGCAGGGAAAAATCATTTTAGATTAAAAAAAAGATACAAACATGGAACCATAAATTAAAATTTGATTTTCAAAATTTTTAGAAGGTTCCGTTTTCCTTCAAAAAAAAAATCCAACAAGACGAATCTATTTTTATCCAGAGACATCATTTTAACTTGAATAATCCCAAGTGAGGTTTTTCTAATTCAGCTGCAACACAAATTCTTTTCATGAAATTAAAGCATTCTCTACTTAAGACACTTACTTTTTCTTTTTGACTTGAAGTGAAATAGTACTTAATAAAACCTAGTATTATTTATATTTAGAAGCCAAGGGAGTAACCAAAAATTGTTATAATAATTAATTAACTTGACTCTACCTAGTACCTTTGGTAGTAAATGGTTTATTTTATAGCAATTAACTATGCTAGAATAACAACTACTATTTATATTATCATTAACTTGCATTGTTTTATTTTTTAATTAAAAGCATTTTAAGTTTTTATTTATATTCCAGGTAGTTAACATACAGCGTAATAATAGTTTCAGGAAGACACATAATTTCTTAACATTCAAAAGAATATTAGAAAATGATCAAATCCAAGGGGTGCCTGGGTGGCTCAGTCGGTTGAGCGTCCGACTTCGGCTCAGGTCAGGATCTTGCAGTTGGTGAGTTTGAGCCCCGCATCGGGCTCTGTGCTGACAGCTCAGAGCCGGGAGCCTGCTTTGGATTCTGTGTCTCCCTCTCTCTGCCCCTTCCCTGCTCATGCTCTGTCTCTCTCTGTCTCTCAAAAATGAATAAATGTTAAAAAAAAATCAAATCCCTAATTTAAAGGGAGAAAAACTGAGATACAGTAGAATTGTCAACGGGTGTGCAGATTAAAATACAAAGAAATGTACCCTGTATAATCTATCCTGTGTTTTACTTCTTAGGATAATTTTTGTTGGTAACAAACTTCCTCCAATCAATTTGACGTGCTTTGCAAACATTTTTTTTTTTTAATTTTTTTTTTTCAACGTTTATTTATTTTTGGGACAGAGAGAGACAGAGCATGGACAGGGGAGGGGCAGAGAGAGAGGGAGACACAGAATCGGAAACAGGCTCCAGGCTCTGAGCCATCAGCCCAGAGCCCGACGCGGGGCTCGAACTCACGGACCGCGAGATCGTGACCTGGCTGAAGTCGGACGCTTAACCGACTGCGCCACCCAGGCGCCCCTGCAAACATTTTCTTAATATTATTTAAAACATCTCTAATAATTTTGGGTGAGAAGTGTTAACTATGTTGTAGAAAATTGGCATGGGATAGTCTTCTATTATAACTTTCTTTTTTGACAATGGTTCCCTAAAGATTATCGGTTAACAGTAGTAAGAGAGGCTTTAAATAAGAGTGTGTATATGCATTCAGTATTTGGGATTATTTTGTGAAGTATAAAGCCATCAGTCTTGTTTTCCTGATAGATGGTGAGATTCAAAATATGATTTTCAACGTGGAATTTAAGACCTATTTTTTAAACCCACATACAAAGGCAGAAATGTCAAGGTTTTTGAAGTCAGTGAGAAGAGAATGATGGTGTTTGCTTCCAGTAAGGCACAGCCTCCTGGAACAAATTGAGAGTCCTGCATGTTTCTTATTTGGCAAAGCAACCCCAGGCGTAGAGGTTCTGGTCAATGTTTTTTTAACTACCTTTCAAGGGAAATATCAGAAAGGTCACACAGGAAAGAAATGTTTCTCAATACCCACATTACATCCAACAGCCTGATTGGTCCGGAAACTGGAGAATATATAGAGATAAAGATCACAGAACACACACAATATTGCCTTCAGAAGTAACCCAGGAAGGGAAAAGTATCAGGAAACCGAGTGGTTAAAAGTGTTAGAGCATTGAAATAGGATATGCTCGGGGCGCCTGGGTGGCGCAGTCGGTTGAGCGTCCGACTTCAGCCAGGTCAGGATCTCGCGGTCCGTGAGTTCGAGCCCCGCGTCGGGCTCTGGGCTGATGGCTCGGAGCCTGGAGCCGTTTCCGATTCTGTGTCTCCCTCTCTCTCTGCCCCTCGCCCGTTCATGCTCTGTCTCTCTCTGTCCCAAAAATAAATAAAAAACGTTGAAAAAAAATTGAAAAAAAAAAAAAGAAAAGAAATAGGATATGCTCACCTGATACTATTTCCCAACAAGGCACTGATTCACATTTTAAAGCTTATTTATTTTTGAGACCGACAGAGAGGATCTGAAGCAGGCTCCACACTGACAGCAGAGAGCCCAACGTGAGACTTGAACTCAATAACCGTGAGATCATGACTTGAGTTGAAGTTGGAAGCTTAACCGACTGAGCTCCCCAGGTGGTCCTGATTCATATTTTAAATGAAAGTAGAAAGATTGCACATCTTACAAAATTCTAATTTATGGCAAACACAGTCATGGTGCACTATAGGTATACATTATTTTTTTTCTCTAATTCATAATAAGATACACACTGAAGTCACAGAAATAATGCTAAAATTCAGAATTTTTTAAAGCTTGGGAGGTGGACCATGTTTCAAATCTCACTGAAGTATTTACTATATATTTGATTTTTCTACCAGATGAAGATTAATAATTCTTACCTAAGTAAATTTTATTTGGATTAAATACAAATACATAAGGAGCAAATTAGAAACATTCTCTTTATCTCAATTAGCTCTGAAGTAGAAATTTAGGCCAGCAAGAATTCTCCTAAGGCTTGTTTCAGTTCTAGGTATGAATAGGTTGCATTTAACTATTATCTACACAACAACCAGCAGCATTTTATGTATAGGCTCAATTTGACATATTTAAAATTAAGTTTATTTGTTACATGCCCTTATAGTAAGTCAGCAAAGAATTGAAAAAATAAAGTTGACTATAAGAGGCATAACAAAGAGAAGTTGCAAACCCAATAATATGACATTTTATAAACTCAAAAATGTGCAACCTTAATGATATTAGGGAAGCTTCACGATTGATAATTCAAAATAGGCAGACTGAAATTTTATGTACATAACGTCTTCCAATTTATTTTAGAACACACTGACATTTCGTCTATATTCTATGTTGTTTCAGGGCATGGACAAAATATTAAATAAGTTAATCCACTATAGATATCTTAATTGCTGACATACCTAACTTTCATTACTTTGTACCTCAATAGTCCCCAGTGTAAAACTGCAAGTTTTTTTCTTGCCCCATCCTTCCCTTTTTAATCTCAGGAAATTTTGAGGGCTTTATAATATCGCTCTTCTGAAACAGAGCCCATCTCCTGTTGGACTTTCTATTGTAGCTGTGCTATTCGGAACCTGGATACTGTTGTTCCATTAAACTTGTTTCCTATACATTTCTCCATTTTCTGCCTGTCATTGTCAAGGTGCACAGCTCTGGGCTTTCAGCAACATCAACCCAGAGATGATTCTGCTGCCCTTACTTCTGACCAATCTACAAGGAAAATAATAAAACACTTAACTACAGAAAAAAAGATAACATGGCCCCATGATGAAAAATATCAGTAAGACATCAATAACTAAACAATAAGGTGAAGGACAGAGAAAAGAGGTGTTTAGGCTCTTTTTTCCCCTTTTTTCTTCTTTCTAGGGCATTGTAGGTAGCATAGGTAGCAATTCTGGAATAATTTTTATTTATTTCTGTCTCTTAGAAGTAAATAATTTTTATTTACTTCTATGTCTTCTATGTCATTCTGAACTTATTCTATAAGATGTCTCCCCTGCTCTGTGAACTACTAATATCCCTGCTCCCTGCTCTATTTTTTTAATTCATTTTTTATGATTTCTTTTTAGCTTTCTCTTCTAGGAGTTGTTCATGTATCTGCTTAGGTTAGTGGTCAGCCAATGACTGGGCGGAAGCTGTGCACGAACGGGACACGTGTGGAAGTCTTTGGCCGCAGTCAGTGGTTTGCGTGTGGGTTTTGTAGAACATTCAAGGATCAGCAGGATCTAAATTGGGTTTCCAATTTAGCTTTCCTCTTTCCATTCACTCATTTCTTTCCTGTGTGTGCCTGATTACTTAGTCAGGACAGATGTGTGGAGAGCTTTTATAATTTTTTTTTTTTTTTTGAGGGAGGGGGAATAAAGAAAATCTCTGGCAGTCTCCATAACCAGTGCAGAGCCTGATGCGAGGCTCAATTTCACCACCATGATCATGACCTGAGCCCAAATCAAGAGTTTGATGCTTAACCGACTGAGACACCCAAATGCCCCTTAAAACCTTCATATCTCTCTTCATTTCCATGATTTCCCATTAAATTTTTGGCTGGTCTGCTTTCCCAAACAGAACCTTAAACTCAGGCTATAAAAGATTTAGATTTTTTCCTTTAAGTTCCAACTAAGTTTGTTACTTTTACTGACCATGCCATTGGGCATGGGTAAGATTTGCCCTTGTCTCTTTTTTTTTTTAATTAAAAAATATATATTTATTTATTCTGGAGAGAGAGAGAGACAGAGCACAAGCAAGGGAGGGGCAGAGGGAGAGGTAGACACAGAATCCAAAGCAGGTCCCAGGGTCCAAGTTGTCAGCACAGAGCAGATTCCGGGCTCCAACTCATGAACCGTGAGATCATGACCTAAGCAGAAGTCGGATGCTCAACCAACTGAGCCACCCAGCTACCCTTGCCTTTCTTTCTTAAAGAAGTCTGCCCTCTAAACAAACAGAGCTGCTGTGTTGCACTCCCAACCCTGACCTAACAAATCCACTACTGATGGTGGAAAAGGTAATTATGAGGCATTTTGCAAAACTTTGAAGTACTTGCTAATAAAACCATACCATATTAAAATTAACGTCATGCAAACGAAGTTATGCTAAGAGAACGTGTATAGTTCTAAATGCTTATATTTGAAAAGGGAATCCTTAAAATTTATAATATGTATTTCTATTTTAGAAAGCTAGAAATAAATGGGGAGCAAATGAAAAACAAGTATGCACGAAGAAGGAAGTACATCTTACAGCCAAACAATAATGTTGAATTAGATGCCAAATGAAAAACACGAAACTATTAAGAGCCAAAGTTATTTTTCTGAGTAAACTAATAAATTGAATAGTTCTCAAAAATGACTGGAGGTTTCATAATATCATTAAATCATGCCAAAATTAAGATAAGGAGATACAGAAGTGACTTGAGTTTTTTCATGGCTACTCGTGGATCAGAAGTTGCGGATTAAGTGTAGAATTGAAGCTAAATATCTGGAATAATTTATTTCTATTTTCTAGGATAATTGGAAAAAATATCCAAGGCTATTAAAATGTAGACAACAGATTATAGAGTGACTACTTGATTAGTGTCCATCAAATGGATTTAATATAAATGTTTCATCTTATTTGCTGTGAATCTTATGATGGGTTTAGTTCATTAAACTCAAAAAAGAAGGAGGCCAAGAAATGAGTGAAAGCTAACTAGTTTAGCATAAGGGGAAATAATTGGAATTCAACGAAGCCAAATATCCCTGCATATAAAGTTATGCCTTAAACGTAAATTAAACTAATTAGCTAGAAAGAGTTAATGCAGCTTCCAAAGACACTGTTCTTTAATAGCAAAGACCAGTTTATGAACTGAGTGAATCTGGGTCATAAAGCCTAAGTGCCTTAATATAGTCTAACCCACACTTCTTTTTTTACAGTTTTGGATCTTGAGGCATGGAAAGTAATAGTTTCCAACGTTTATACGAGTGGTTGGTAATATCATTCACCCAACTCAGTGTCCATTCTACTATAGCATAACATTTTAAAGCCTGTTTAATAACATTTACTTAATGTATTTCAAATGTAAACGTCTTTAATATATAGCTTAATATGTAATATTCCGATGTTAAAAATATATTGGCTTTTGCAGTCACTTGTGCTACATTGTACATGTTGTATTTATACATGTTGATTTCTCATTTTTGATATCTGGTAGAAAATCCATGCTTTTATTGGTGTGTGTAATATTTACCTTTATATGAAGAAGTAAGAGTAGAACAGAAATATATTTTCCTGAACTCTACTTGAAACTTATTAAATAATATCATAAATTTTAAAAGATTTTGTATAATTGATTGATTTGTTTTAAAAGTTTTTTTTTAAGTTAATGAAATAGAATCTATTTATATTATTTAATTTCCCATACTGGAAGCATGGCTAATTCTAAAACATACATAGAAACATGGTGACTGCCGCAATATAAACACTCTCTAATTATAGTAATCATGTATTCTTGGAAATTATTTTCTGAATGTGAGTCTCTATAAACAAAATTATGATTGTGTGAAGGTTGCTGCTCTACTTATGTTCTAACTTTCCATTAATGCATAAATGAGGGTCAATCTTTTACCTGTAGGTTTATGATTATTTTGTTAATTGTATCAGGTATTTATGACATACATAAGTTTCCTTGATATTTTGCTAGGCCCTGAAGATATAATGAAGGCAAATATAGCTTCGTCCTTCAAGGATTTATATTCTAGTGTGTATTATTTTATTTTCTGAATTCCTATTAGACCTATGCCATCTATGTATTCCATTGTCTATGTCTTACATCTACCAAAAGATTGTATGCATTTTCAGCAGAGTGATGACGTGTATGGCCTTTATTATGTTGAGGTACATTACATCTACACACACTTTGTTGAGAGTTTTTATCATGAATAGATATTGAATTTCTCAATTGCTTTTTCTCCATCAGTTGAGATGATCATATACTTTTTATCCTTCATTTTGTTAATCTGGCATATCACACTGACTATCCTTTTATCCTTGGAATAATTCCCACTTGATCATGGTGAATGATCCTTTTAATGTATTTTAGAGTTTATTTTGCTAATATTGTGTTGAGGATTTTTGTATCTATGTTTGTCAGGGATATCAGTCTGTAATTTTCTTTTGTAGTGGTGACCTAATCTTGTTTTGGTATCAGGGTAATGCTGGTCTCATAAAATGTATCCGGAAGCATTCTGTCCTTTTCAATTTTTTTGGAAGAATTTGAGAAGGATAGGTATTAAATCTTTGGGGCGCCTGGGTGGCTCAGTTGGTTAAGCGTCCGACTTCGGCTCATGTCAAGATCTCGCGGTTCGTGAGTTCAAGCCCTGCGTCGGGCTCTGTGCTGACAGCTCAGAGCCTGGACCCTATTTCAGATTCTGTGTCTCCCTCTCTCTGACCCTCCCCCGTTCATGCTCTGTCTCTCTCTGTCTCAAAAATAAATAAACGTTAAAAAAATTTTTTTTTTTTAATCTTTGACTGGCAGGATTCACCTGTGAAGCAGTCTGGTCCTGGAGTTTTGTCTGTTGGAGGTTTTTGATTACTAATTTAATTTCCTTACTAGAAATCTCTCTACTTAGATTTTCTATTTCTTCATTATGCAGTCTTGGAAAATTGTATAGCTATTCCAGCTTTCTTTTGGTTTCCATTTGTATAAAACATCTTTTCTGTCTCTTTATTCTCAGTCCGTGTGTGTTCTTAGATCTGAAGCAGGTCTCTTGCAGACAGCCAATAGATGGGTTACTATTATTATTCTTTTATCCATTCACTCATTCTATATTTTTGGTTGGAGAATTTAGTCCATTTATATATAACTTATTGATATGTATGTACTTAATGCTATATGGTTGTTTTGAAATATCTCTATGTTCCTATTATTTTTCTCTAGCTTTTGTCTCTTTTATCTGATGATTTTCTGTAGTATTATGCTTCGATTTCTTTCTCATTATCTTTTGTATATCTACTATAGCTGTGTGTGTGTGTGTGTGTGTGTGTGTGTGTGTGTGTGTGTGTGTGTGAGTGTATGGTTACTATGAGGCCCACATGTAGCAGTGCATTCTAAATCTCTAGATTTTCCTTTCCTCCCCAATGTTTTATGCTTTTGAAGCCACATTTTACATGTTTTTATATATCCTGCCACTTAGTCAAAGCTCCAAGAGAAGCAAATAGGTCTTTTCCACAGGAAGATCGGTGTTGTGTTTTGGTTTGCTCTCTGTGAAGTGCCTTGGGGGTGAGAGCCTGAAGAGAACTGTATCTTTGATTGTTTTGGACTTGTGGGGTCCAGAAATGCAACATCCCTCAGACACCAAAGTGGATGCTCAATGACTGTCCCATGTGTGTGTTGTGTACAGCCTTGGTGGGGCATCAAGAGGCACGAAGATGGGGTGCACCCCTCCACCCCTGTCTCTAGCATTTTGATAGAGAATGCAGAAATGGTGCTCACCAGCAATGGTGCTAGCAAGGTAGAGGGAGAATCCAAAAATGGTGGCTGTGGGTGCCTCAGCCCCTGAAAAAGTTCTTATGGGCTCCTGCCCTCCAGCAGGTACTTTATGATTAGCAAATGAATCTCCTTTCCATATGATCTAGGCCTTTTTCAAATTGTTGCTTTTGGTGTGGTTCCCAAGGTGAGTGTATCTGCACATGGACCCTTTAAGAGAGGAATTTCTGTTCCCTACAGCCCCAGGATTCTCCCTGATAAAAGCTCTATCGATTTGAAACCCAGATATTTTGGTAGCTTGCCTCTCTGATTCAGGGTTCAAAGTTTGGTGTGCCTTATGTGGGGCACAAATCCTTCACTTCTCATAAGGAAGTTATGTATTTCCGAGATCCCTCCAGACTGTGGGTCACTGCATCCGGGTTGGGGATTTTGGTGAGACTGTCTCAGGCTCCTAACTGTATCCCAATGAAGCTCTTTTATCTTTTGGCGAGGAGAAGATTGCAGCTAGTTTTCAGGTCTTTTATGGAAGGAATTGTTGTACGCATAATGTAGTTTTGTTTTGTCTAGCGATGGATGTGAATTCAGGATTTCTCTATGCTACCCTCTTGAACATGTACAGTAAGTCTTTTGCCTTTAAGATCATTGTGTTGAATTTTTATAAAGCTACACTAGCTTTTCCAGATTCTGTGATTGGAATATACCTAGAATTTAATACTAATAATAAAATTGTCAAATCTTAAATCAAAATAAAAATAATACCCTAAAATATTTTGGGAAAAAATGGAAACTAAGGCCATGTTTGCAGAATGCTATATAAATAATCAAACTATAATACAGATATTTATGTATCTAAAATACATAAATCAAAATCTTTGTTATGTACATATGATAGTCTTAACACAATGATTCTTAGTCTTAAATACAAAGCAAAATAAACTATTGGAAAACTGGAAGATCAATCAACCTCAATGTAAAAATTAACAAAATATCAAAGTAAATAAAAAATTAACATGTAAATATAGTCAGTAATAAATGATTATAAATCATCATTTTAGAATTTAAAAATAAACAGATACAAATGATATTAAAAGAATATGAAATGTGTATATAAAACTCTATAAATTATTTTAATATATACATTTGCAGGGTAGAACATATTTCTTTATTAGTGTACTTTTTATTCAATAAAAACACAAATCAAGTGTTTTGTGGATTTCATTACACCATGTTCCGAAAAGATAGTTGGGATTATTGGTAATTCTTTTAAGATTTTTAAAGGTTTATAGCAGTTAATAACTAATTTTTTCAATATAGGGGCACTTAAAAAGATATGCATATATTTGCTTAGAGACATTAAACATATTTTCCAGTTCTCTTTTTCTCCTTCCATTATTTTATTGTAGTGTTCTGATATAGATCACTTACTGAGTCTTTTATTTATTCTGTGTCTTTTTCCTTTTATTTGAACATTTTAACTTTCCATCTGGATTTTGCTGTTATTAAAATTGTTTAGTATGTAAATATCATGTCAGTTATATCCACATTATAGTCTCAACTATATGACATTTGAAAATTTGAATGTTTTATGTTAAAAAATGTTTTCTTCTTAAATCATCATTATATGCAATTCATAATCTGCCTCTCCATTCTTGAGTTTTTCTGGCTTACTTTTAGTCATCCCTTTTCTTTCTTCTTTTTTTTTTTCTTTAATTTTTTTTTTCAACGTTTATTTATTTTTGGGACAGAGAGAGACAGAGCATGAACAGGGGAGGGGCAGAGAGAGAGGGAGACACAGAATCTGAAACAGGCTCCAGGCTCTGAGCCATCAGCCCAGAGCCCGACGCGGGGCTCGAACTCCCGGACTGCGAGATCGTGACCTGGCTGAAGTTGGACGCTTAACCGACTGCGCCACCCAGGCGCCCCGCCTTTTCTTTCTTCTATATGTACATACATGGAATATCTAAATACCAAATTGCTTTTTCATTCTATTAAATGGATGTATCCCATTAAAATTATTTCTTTTTTTTTTTTTTTTTAATTTTTTTTTTCAACGTTTATTTATTTTTGGGACAGAGAGAGACAGAGCATGAACGGGGGAGGGGCAGAGAGAGAGGGAGACACAGAATCGGAAACAGGCTCCAGGCTCTGAGCCATCAGCCCAGAGCCTGACGCGGGGCTCGAACTCACGGACCGCGAGATCGTGACCTGGCTGAAGTCGGACGCTTAACCGACTGCGCCACCCAGGCGCCCCTAAAATTATTTCTTTAAGATGTATATTTGATAACATTGCTATTGTGCTATTTTATTCTTTTTTTCTTGGATTGTCACTTTTGATATATCCTTTATATTCTAATTTTGGTGGAATATTCATATTCTATCTTTGAGCGTGTGTTCTGTATTTTCTTCCTATCTTTTTTATCTCACATCCCACTCATTATGGTTCACTGTGTCTCTTCCCATCAGTCCTTCATTTCTCAGGAGAGTTACTGGTCTGTTCCACTTTTCTGTGCTCTGATGGCTTTAGAAAGTGGGCTCAGCTGGGCTGTTGGTAATATAAATTGTTGGATTTGCTCTCCACACTTTTTCAGTTATTGAATTGAAAGTACTGTGCAAGGATTTATTCTATTCGATAAAAGAGTGCTGGATAATCCTTCAATTCAGGATGGACTCCTGAGCCTTTGCCAATGCTAGAGGCAATTTGATATTTATATCCTCCCATTGCCAACATGTAGCCAGAAACTGCTCTTCTCTTCACATTCAATAAGGAGACACAGATAGGGGGGGAAATACTATTTTTGGTTTCAGTGATAACAGAAGACAATTACATGGAGCTTTTGGGACATTTTTGCTTTAATGCCATATTCTCATTAAGATTTACTACTATTTTTGTTTGTGTAGTATTGTTTTATGTTTTGTATTATCAATATACCTGTATAATTTTATTAGAGAAGATAGAATAAGCTATATTATGAAAGACATGCTTCCAAACATCAGTGTATCAGCAGAGCAAAGCATTATTTCCTATTCATATCACAGCCCGGCCCAGGCCAGTGCTTCTCCACTGATAACTTGGGAACCAGGACATTCCATTCTGTAGCTGTACATCCGAACACCCGACTCCACGGTCCCTGCTGAAGGTCAAAGAGAGACAAGCATATGTGATATAAAACACTTGCACCTTGGGTCAAATCACATACGCCTATATTCTACTAGTCAGAATTCAATCACATGATTTCCGACCTAACTACAAGAAAGATTCAGAAGGTCAAGATTTCTGTGTGCCCAAGAAGATAGTGGTTTGAATACGTCTTATAATCTTTGACGGAGCATTTGGGTCACCAAAGCATTCTACTTTCACGCATACAACATTTTTACCCCCTCCCTGGGAGAAACCATATAAAGTCCCATCTGGTCACTGATTATTGTTCAGAGTCTATGTCTCAAGGTACGATCAGATCCAGATGTGTCTCCTTTTAGTCTATAGACCTACAGATTTAAAAGGCAAATTATCTTTCCCCCTCCAGCCCTAACACCCAATATGCAGTGATGGGGAAGGCACAATACATACACGACAGCTTCTCCCACCAGGAAAGGCAAAGAATAGGAGGCATACAATACCAACTGGAAAACAACAATTTAAATCTCACCGAAAAGAGATTTTAATAAAGTTTTCTGGCATACACACTTGGTTGTGAGAGAATCATCTTGATAAAACTCTGATTCTGTTCACTAGAAGGAACCTCTTGTCCACTGTTGTGAACTCGGTGTCTGACCTCCGAGAATTCCCTGTTCGTTATTCTCCCTTATCATACCTAATCTGAAAATGGAGACCACGCACTCCTTGGGGAACTGTAATGAACCTTTCCTCCCCTAAAGGAAGTTTGGGCCCAATGCTTTAAAACAAATCTTGAAGATTTAAAGTAAATACTTTAGTTCTCTATGAACTAATGTTTTCTATGATAAGCCTGCAAAAACCTAATAAACTTCTGATCTATTTCTGCCATCTAAAATTTCTTCCTGGGCACAGACATCAAGTATATTTTACTTTCCTGTTTTCTGAACCCTTGACTCTTTAATTTTCTTGCTAGCTTCTGGCAAAACACTAACGGCTATTTGGAAAAAAAAAAATCTTAGATATCAGGGGGGACATCTTTAATTTGATATTTTTTATAGGCCACTTTATTAAATCAAAATTATTTTACTGGCTTCTTTTCATAAAACATTTATAAAACAATATTTCAGAAACATTCTACTCCACTCTTGGAAAGCCTTGAATTTCTAAGGTATCCCTTATCCTTCTTCTCAGATCTTTAAAAAAATTTCCAATGAATACAAGCACATTTATCTTCTTTAAGTCTCTAAGTCTTCTAAGCATATAGTCTGCCTCCAAATTTATAGCAGTTGGTTTGTATATTTTCAGTCTTTTACATCTGTTATCTTGTAGTTGTTTCCTTGTTGTCTGGTCATGAGAAATGATGCTTTGAGATGTATTTTAATAGTGTAGTGACCTACCTCTGTATAAATTTATATAGATCAGAAATTTTATGGATTATAATGGACTAAAAATAAGTAAGAACATATAGGAATTGGACAATAGGATAAGTAAACTGCTGTGTGTGTGTGTGTGTGTGTGTGTGTGTGTGTGTGCCCTTGTGTGTGCATGCACTCATGAATATAGGAAAAATACCTTATATCTTTTGAACAGTGAAGAAAAACTTTTCTTCCCATATGTTTATGGAATATATAACATTATTAATCCCTTCTTTGGAAAAGTGTTTTCATGTCTTCAGCCCATTTCTTCACTGGATTATTTGTGTTTTGGATGTTGAGTTTGGTAAGTTCTTTATAGATTTTGGATACTAATCCTTTACCCGATATCTCATTTGCAAATATCTCCTCCCCTTCCATCTGTTGCTTTTTAGTTTTGCTGACTGTTTCCTTTGATTTTTTTTTTATCTTAATGATATCCCAATAGTTCATTCTTGCTTTTATTTCCCTTGCGTCCGGAGACAAGTAAGAATTTGCTGTGGCTCAGGTCAAAGAGGTTGCTGCCTGTTTTCTCCTGTAGAATTTTGATGGTTTCCTGTGTCACATTTAGGTCTGTGGAAATTGAGAAACTCAACAGATGAACATAGGGGAAGGGACGCAAAAATAAGATAGAAACAGAGAGGGAGGCAAACCATAAGGGAGTCTTAAATACAGAGGACAAACTGAGGGTTGCTGGAGGGGAGGATGGATGCTGGGATGGTTTAAGTGGGTGATGGGCATTAAGGAGGGCACTTTTCAAGATGAGCACTGAGTTCTATACCTGAATCCAAGAATGCACTGTATGTTATTTAGCTTGAATTTAAAGTAAAAAATAAAATAAAATAAAAATAATAAAATAACTGAATCATTGATCCCATGTTTGACCACAAAGAAAATTCTGATATGTCTGTACTATTTCACTTTTTGCAATTATCATGTATTACTTCCATTATGCAAACAACATGAAAATAAAGAAAAAAAATAAAGAAAAGATTAGACTAGACTAGACTTTCCTATGGTAATAAACTATCAAGTCTCAGGGTCTTAATTGAATAAAGTTTTCTTTATCTCACATTTTTCACAGCTTCTCCCTTACAGGATTATTCTGTGACTTCTCCTTTCTTGCAGCTATGGCTTCTAAGTCAGTGCTTCAAGGAAGCGTGGAAGGGAAGAGAGCAGAAGCAGCCTATTGAATATTCTTTAAATGCCCACTGGGAAGTGGGGCTGGCTTCACCTTTTTTTATATTCCATTTTACAAAAATTAGTTGCATGGCTTCCAAACTGACTTCAAAAGAGGTTTGGGAATGTGATTTTTCTATGTTCCCAAGAGAATGCCATACCTATGTATTGTTATAGTCAATTGTTGGATGATCATAATAATTTTCATGACTTTTTATGCTTTAACCTAAGCCAATGGAAAAAAAAAAAAAGTACTATACATTAAAAAAAACTGTTCTAGGGGCGCCTGGGTGGCGCAGTCGGTTAAGCGTCCGACTTCAGCCAGGTCACGATCTCGCGGTCCGTGAGTTCGAGCCCCGCGTCGGGCTCTGGGCTGATGGCTCGGAGCCTGGAGCCTGTTTCCGATTCTTTGTCTCCCTCTCTCTCTGCCCCTCCCCCGTTCATGCTCTGTCTCTCTCTGTCCCAAAAATAAATAAACGTTGAAAAAAAAAAATAAAAAAAATAAAAAATAAAAAAAAAACTGTTCTAAAAAATAAATATTAAAAACAAAATTTAAAAGGGGGGGGGGGGGGCGCCTGGGTGGCTCAGTTGGTTGGGCTTCTGACTTCGGCTCAGGTCATGATCTCACGATTCATGAGTTTGAGCCCTGGAATGGGCTCCGTGCTGACAGCTCAGAGCCTGGAGCCTGCTTCAGATTCTGTGTCTCCCTCTCTCTCTTCCCCACTTGTGCCCTGTCTCTCTGTCTCTCTTTCTCAAAAATAAATTAACATTAAAAAAGATTTAAAAACTCTTTGGTGCTAACTGTTCTTCCATATATGAGCAGATACGTTTCCTATTATCGAAGTAAATTACATATCTGTATCACTAGAACAACTACCCATATCTCCTAACTCTGTATCCCCTTAAATATGTGTGTTTTCATCATTTCCTTTCTTTCTTTCCTCTTTTTTTTTCCTGCACAGTCACTGCCTTTCAAAAAATAGGGCCAGTATATAGATTTCATAATAGGGAAAATGCATAAAGCTATAACTTTGCAAATTCTAAATAAACACTGACCTATGTTAGAGAATATATATGAAATATAAAGTAGAACAAAAATTGAAAACAGAATTATATCACTTATGTCTTTAATAAAATCTTGTCCATTTTTTACTCCTTATGACAATTCCAAATATAACTGTATTATTCTGCTGTTCATTGATGATAAAAAAAAAAAAAAAAAACACAGGATTTATCCAATTTTACTTTTATCAGTTATTTTCTTTAATTGTCCTAAAAAACATTGTTATGGGTGATAGGGAACTATTTCAATGATAGTCCTTTTTTTCTTTTTCTTTCTTTTTTTTTAATTGACCCAGCTGTTTAAAAAAAAAAAAATATGCTTTCCCTAACTAATTAAGCCTGGTCAGTTCAGAAGTGTGGTCACCTTAATTAGGTATGTGAGGTAACAGCCTCTTCTCATTGTTAGTTCCAAGATACTCCACAGCTTGCAAGACTTGTTAGCTAATTAAAAAAAAAAAAAAAAAAAAAAAAAAAAAAAACTTCTATATCTGCAAGAATTGTCACTTTTCTTCTTGTCTTTGAGATTCTTTCTGAAGATATTCACATAGTAAAGGACAGTAAGATTCTTTTAATGCCAGTGCATATATTTCCTAAAACTTTATTCTACCAACAAAAATCTTATCACTTCTCTAATGATCTTATCACATAACGTAACACATTAAACTTTAAAACAAGATTGATTAGACCTAGTTTTAATATTTTGAGGAAACTGCACACTGTTTTCCAGAGTGGCTGCACCAGTTTGCATTCCCACCAATAGCGCAAGAGGGTTTTACCCAAGGGATACAGGAGTGCTGATGCATAGGGGCACTTGTACCCCAATGTTTATAGCAGCACTTTCAACAATAGCCAAATTATGGAAAGAGCCTAAATGTCCATCAAGTGATGAATGGATAAAGAAATTGTGGTTTATATATACAATGGAATACTACTTGGCAATGAGAAGGAATGAAATATGGCCTTTTGGAGCAATGTGGATAGAACTGGAGGGTATTATGCTAAGTGAAATAAGTCAGTCAGAGAAAGACAGATACCATATGTTTTCACTCATATGTAGGTCTTGAGTAACTTAACAGAAGACCGTGGAGGAATGGAAGTGGAAAAAAAAAAGTTAGAGAGGGAGAGTGGCAAACCATAAGAGACTCTTAAAGACTGAGAATAAACTGAGGTTTGATGGGGGGTCAGAGAAAGGGGAAAGTGGGTGATGGGCAATGAGGAGGGCACCTGTTGGGATGAGCACTGGGTGTTGTATGGAAACCAATTTGAGAATAAATTTCACATTAAAAAAACAAGATTGGTTATTGTCATATACTTAATGACAACATCTTTATACAAACTTTTACTGTCTGTTGGATGTCAATGTGAGAGAGAAAAAGATCATCTTCGTTTTTGAATCTAGAATATAAGTCTCCTAGGTAACTATAGTCAAAATACGAGAAAATTGCTTATCTTTTGGACAGAATGTAAAAGCAATAGCAAGATATTACTCTTCCTGGCGATGAAGTTTTGATACACAAACAATACTCTGTGTATTGACACTCTAATTAAAATCATAAAGGCTGGGGCACCTGAGTGGCTCAGTCATTAGGCATCTGACTTCAGCTCAGGTCATGATCTCGTGGTCCGTGAGTTTGAGCCCTGTGTCCAGCTCTGTTGCTGACAGCTCCGAGCCTGAAGCTTGCATTGGATTCTGTGTCTCCCTCTCTCTCTCTACCCTTCTCCCACTCAAGTTCTCTTTCTCTCATTCTCTCAAAAATAAGCATTAAAAAAATGAAAAAAAATAATGATAAGAGCCATAACTATTAATTTGACTTGACGATCATAGCTAGGCTGGTAAATAAGGTTTGTTTATCCATATTATTACCAATTATTGACATATATGTATAAGTTTTTCTGAATAATATTCAAATAATCCAGATTCAACTTAGAACTTAAACATATCCTCCCAATGCCAGTGACACGTTGGAATCTCATTTGGAGAGGGTATCAACAAAATATCATTTAAATTAGGCATTTTATGTCATTTTCAGGCATGGAAATTTTTAAAATACTACCTCTGTGCTTTTTAGGTAACCCTAGGGAAATTCTCTGCTTAGTTATTTTATAATGTCATAATAAAATCAACTCCTTTAGAGTTTGCTAAAACTAACTTCTTTCAATTATATTATTTTGAATCAGTACAAACACTTTCTTTCAAGTTTTAAAATGTGACTACATGGTAATTCTGGGTCAGTATTATAATTTGTAAAGCCCTGTGTAAAATGAAAATCTGAAGCCCCTTCAAAGAGTAGAAAAACACCAAGAAAAAATGCCATTAAATGTATAAAAATATATTTCTTGTACAGTTTCTCAGCCTATAATGGTGATTTTTATTTGCTAGTTAAGATCATTATAAATAAAGACAAGATTATTTACATTTATTAGCAAGAGTTTTGCCATTCATCTCTTACAGTACAAATCACTTTAATTTTTTAACGCTTATTTATTTTTGAGAGCGAGAGAAAGAGCATGAGTGGGGAGGGGGCAGAGAGAGAGGGAGAGACAGAATGTGAAGCAGGCTCCAGGCTCTGAGCTGTCAGCACAGAGCCCGACGCGGGGCTCGAACCCATAAACTGGGAGGTCATGACCTGAGCCAAAGTGAGACAGTTAACTGACTGAGCCACTCAGGCGCCCAATACAGTACAAATCATTTTAAATGGAATGAGTTAACTACAAGAAGAGGGACGCTGCCCATAACTATCTCAGCTGTTTATATTTGACTTCTTGGCAAATGAACATTCTATCAGCAAGTTCTTTTTTTTTTTTTTAATTTTAATGTTTATTTATTTTTGAGAGAGAGAGAGAGACAGAGAGAGAGAGAGAGAGAGAGAGAGAGAAAGACAGAGCACGCATGGGGGAGGGGCAGAGAGAGAGGGAGACACAGAATCCAAAGTAGGCTCCAGGCTCTGAGCTGTCAGCACAGAGCTCAACGCAGGGCTCGAACCCATAAACTGCGAGATCATGATCTGAGCCAAAGCTAGACGCTTAACCCACTGAGCCACCCAAGCAACCCTCTACCAGCACTTTCTACATTGGATTTACTGATGAGTTAGGAAAGAATGAAGGGGATAAAACTAAGCAGAGGGCCATTTCTGAGTGTCTTCGATGCAATGCCACAGCTTGCATATCCCTGAATGGAGAAATTAAAACATCAATTGTGACAAATTATTTACATCCTAGTATGAATGAATTTGCTCTAATGGAATCTCATAGGAGTGGAAGTGGTGAGAGTAACAGTAGTGAGAATAGCATTGAATTCCTCTAAGAGTTTAGAAAACAAAAGGAGGGAAGGTAAAGGTTCACAGATATTTCCTAAGGCCAATCTTGTTCAGCACCTCATCTCTGAAGAATATTTCTAAAGCAGTAAGTTGATAGTAAATGGTTTTATGAATATGTTCCTTTTACTTTGGTAATTTTGGTTTTTAACTAACAGTGTAGAGGGCACGAATCTCTTCCAATATCCTTGGTCTACAGAAATAGATTGTGTATCTGAACTTAAAATTAATTTCAGACACCATTTTCCGCATATGGAGCCATTTACTATTAATTAATTTAGTGTCTCATCAGCTTTCTTTGGTTTTCTGTAGGAATTCTGGAGAACACATGTTCTGAGATAGAGAAGGAATCTGTCCTCATGGCATTATTTTTCCTCTGTGACATCCTTCTTCCGGATTGATGTTCATTCACTTGTCCATGCCGGGCACTGCTGATTTTCTCTCTCATCTCCTCTTTAGGCCTGTGGTCTCTGTGCCTTATCTCTGCCACCTCCAATTGCATTAAAAGTATTCTGTGGTATCCTTCTGTTTGGGGCGACTGGAAAAACATGTGACCTTGTCTCAGACATCTCTGGCCAGGCAAACCATGTAAACACTCATTCTATCACGTTGACACAAGGAACTAGTCCATTCCCCAGATTTATTCTGGGGTTCGGGGAACACATACTCTGCTCTTTACATGTCCACTTACCTAGTTCTGACAGAGGACATTCTCCACAAATCCACAAACACTGTAGACTCTTGCCTCTTCCCTGTACATTTTTCTTGTGGTATCTAGTCTTGGGCAGAAAACATCTTTCATAAACATGCCTTTTCTGTATCTTTTACTTTAAGTGAAAATTTAGGATTATAAAAGTCAGAGCCCCCAAATTGACTATTTCCATGGACTTCCTTCTGTTGAACCTCATTACCTCCTTCCCTAGGGCCATGGATGTGATACACAGAGAGAAAAATGCAAAGACTACAAAGTATAGTGTACATGAAGGAAGAAAACAGTTGCTATCTAAAAATATTTATGTACGCCATAATTGCTTTGGGGCATAGCTCTCAGAAACCAATGGAATGGAAAAAAAAGAATCCTTTGTTTTCTTTCATTTTTGTAAAGCAATCAGATAGAAGTGAGAGAAATTCTGCCAGGAAAGTGACCAAATCCTTCTCTTTGTGTGGGGAAAAAATATGTGTGAAAGGTCTTCAGAGATAACAACATTTTCCTAAATTCACAAAGTAAATATGGTATAGGTCATTATGTGAAACCTATATTGTGGAAAGTAATGGACACAATGAAAGCGTATTTCTAAAGACAGATTTCTGTCACCTAACTTCAGTTTCATTTTTTCAGATTCATTATGTTTATTATAGAATTATTCAATATAATGCAGCAATTCTAACATAAAATTACCTATAATAGTCTTACAGTTAATACACACGTCACATATAACCTGAAGCAGGATAAAAGTCCACACAGTGCCTTAACCTCTAGCTTGGTGCCTGGAATGGTTCTCTGTCCACCTCTAAGTATGAATGATCTCTTTCTCTCTCTCCCCAGTACCTTCTCTGCCTTATCACTGTGAATTAGATCAAGGAAGAACCTCTAGCAGAAAGTCAGCCCTCAACTATTTAGAGAGTACGGAGACATTCGGCATCTCAGCAACAGACCAGTGTGCTTTGCAGTTATTTTAACAGTTTCCTCCCTATACTTTCTTCTTCTAACATAGAGAATTAATCTTTTACATCTAGTGTATCCTCTGTGTCCCTAAAAGTTTTTGGATGGGCCCTTGTTTTCATGTTTCTGAACTACATGCATAAAACTTAACTGGTTTCTCTGTTGCTATTCTTTTCTTTCTTCCCTCTGTCTTTAATAGTGACTTAGGCTATCTTCTGAGAACTGTTCATTCCTCAAGGGAATAGCCAACTCACAAAAATCCTGGTGGCTCTCTGTTGCTTACTGAATAGACTACATAAAACAAAGACCTCACGGCACAGAATCACTCGGAGAGACTTGATCCTAGGTATATCAAAATGTTGGAGTTTATTAATTGATTCATCATGGATCTTAACAGAGAAGCATGCATGAAAGATGGAATGAAGTTTAGGCTTTGGTGTGTAAATGGGAATGTTCACTCTGGTATGTCTTTTCGGTCCCGTCAGCACTGGCATACGGGGATGGAATCTGTGAATCCGCATGGTTTTAAACAGCATCCACGGGGGAGAGATTACCGAAGGTGAAATTGTTGGGTTGCTCCACGGTTCAATTTGTGCAGGCTCCTATAGTAAAAACTCAGGAGAGTTATGGAGAAAAGTGGAAAGTTATTTCAAGGTAAAACTTGAAGCTATAGTTACACAATTTAAATTGGAAACAGACATTTCCGTGCAAGAGATAAGTAACACATATTTGAAGGAATCATGTCCACTTCACCAGATGATGGGAAACATGTATTTTCTCTCTAATAAAGGCTCCAAATTTCCATCTCTTTCTATCTTCTGGCATGAACTTTTTCCACGGATGTAAAAACCAACAAACAAATAAACAAACCCATATTGACTTATGTAGGAAATATATCTCTTCTTTGGGAAGAATAAAAATAATTGGTTTATGATATACAGGAGATTTTACGTAAACTCTACCACTACATAACCACTGAATTTTATGCAACTGTAAATACAAGCTAAGTTTTATTTTCACCCAAGTTATCTAAAACTACAGGTCCTTACTGAATCCTAGAACTTTTCTGAAAGTGAGTTCAATTTTCTTGCATTTTACCTCCCTGTAAACTACACATTCTACCATATGTCATGCTCAACATGGCCATAAAACAGCTATAATTTTTTATCACTGCTAGTTTCAGAATATTACTATTTCAGCTTTATCTTTGTTTTTTTCCATCCTTCTGAGCATTAAAGCCTTTCTAAAATGTATTATTTATTATTATTATTATTATTATTATTATTATTATTATTACTAGTATTGTTTTGGTAATTCCTGGTCCTGGTTAAAACATTATTTTGGTTTCCTTCTTGTTTCATCCCAAATCCTCCTTTGTTTTGCACTCCAAATATTTCAATAATCCTGAGAGTTTTCAACCTCAATTGAAAGGGGACATTTCAAAAATTAGGCGGATTAATTTAGATTATTGTACACTCAAACGATTTTCATCTCTACTTCCCTTTTAGTTTCTTTCACAATAGTTCCCACAAGGATCTTCCAGCACTTAAAGCTCTTCTACCTCAAAAATCTTCATTGATTTAAACATCGAATTAAACACTCCACCCCGTCACCCTAGACACTGTGTTTCAAAGGTGTCTCCCATTCTCAATAACAGTATTGCTCATCTAATTGTATTCTGAGGTTTTAGTTATGTATGAATTTCTTTAGGATGCAAACCTGGGCATGTTTTTTCTCAATCCACATTATCCACCAGTCGGAAGAGTAGATCTTTGTCAGTCATTATGGATTATGGGATTATTATTTCAACTTCAAGGGCATTTTCATACAGTGACTTAAGGATCACTGCAAAATCTATATAGTTATTGTGAACTGATTTGATGCCTCAAATTGTTAAACACTTAAAGAAGATATTGTCTTAAATGTCCCTTGATTTAACAGAAGCAATGGTTTCAGGTGATTATCTGAGAATGAGAATTTCCTTGTCTCTATGAGCTGTATCTTACCCTGCCCCCATCTCCAGGCAGCTACTGGTGTGTGTGTGTATATATGTATATCTCACACCATTCACACACACACATATTACATATATACTCATTACATATATACCCATTACAGTATAAACCCATATATATATATATGTGTATATATATATATATATGCCCATTACAAAGTGGGTTGCAGTTTCAATAATTTTATAAAAATGGAATATTACAGCATGTAATCTTTTGTGTACAATTTCTCTCAGCATAATGATTCTAAAAATCTTCCATGCTGTTGCACATAGGTAATTTTATTTTATTTTTAATTACTGAGTACTTTCCTCTTCCTATAATTCATTTTAAGGTTTTGTCTATTGTAAATCAAGTTACTACAAATACTTTTCTATAAGTCTTTGCATGAATATGTATTTTTCATCTGTATTTTTCATACTTTGGAGTAGAATGTCAAAACTTTAGAGTAGGTTAATATTTAAACCTTTGGCAAAGAGGTGATACTTACATCTACCACCCTGTCCCTTCCAACCCCCGTCAAGCAGTATATGAAAGTTAGAGTTGTTCTTCAGCATTGTTAACATATAGTATTGTCAGTCTGTTAATTTGGTATGCATAAAGGTTATCAAATAATAGCTCATTGTTTTAATTTGAATTTGTTCGATAAATAATGCTTTCATATATATTTGTCCATTTATGTAACTCATTTTGTGAAACATCTGTTTAGATGTCTAATTGGTCAAGAAGTATTGTGGCTTCTTATTTCTTCGGTCATAATAGTTCTTTTCACATTGGGGATATAAAATTTTGCCAGATAATAGGTTCTGTGAATATTTTTACTGATTCTGTGGATTGTTTTTTTTTTTTATTTTCATAACTATGTACTTTAAAAATAATATGAAATTACAATTTATCAATTTTTGTGGTTTTTTTTGTTATTTATAAAATCATTATATACCTGATCATGAAAACTATTTTATCATATAGTTTCTTCTAGGAGATTTATATTTTTACATTTTACCATTAGGCATATAATTCATTTCTAGTTAACTTTTCTGCTTGGTGTTAGAATTTTTTTATTATTTATTTTTTTGTTTTACATAGGAATATGCAGTTATTCCTGAACCACTTGTTGAACACACTTTTCTCTCCTCATAGAATTGACTCAATAAATCTGTGTCCACCAGTTTTTAGACTACTTTTCTATTTTATTGATCAAATGTCAAACCTTATGACAACAGCTATTGTCTCGGTAACTTTACAGTAAACCTTAAAATCAAGCACTGTATTTTCACAAACAAAACTGTGAGGTTTTTAAAATTGGTTTTGGTCATTCTAAGCCATCTGTATTTCCATATAAAATGTATAATCAGTTTATTAATGGAAAATGGCCATCTTTATCATTTGCAGTCTTTCCAATTCTTGAAGGTCTCTATTTATTTAGGTATTCTTTAATTACTGTCAGCATTTTTTATAGCGTTCAGTACAGAAGTCAACACACATTTTGATAAATTATTTCTAAGAGTTTTATGTGTGTTTTTGTTACTATTATAAATAGAATTAAAAATCATTTTCAACTAGTTTGTGGCTGGTATATATAAGCACAAATGATATGCTTCTTAACTTTGATTTCTGAAACCTTGCAAAATTAAGATACTCTTTTTTTGAAGTCTTTTGGGAAGAATGCTTAACTACTTCTCTAGATAGTCACATCACCTGCAAATAGGTGCATTTTTCTTAACTTTCTGCCATCTATGTCTACATCTTCTTTTTTCACTGTAATTACTAGTATCAGTAGCATAATTATAAATATAAACATGACTGAAAGCATTCTTGCTTTGTTCTTGCTTTCAAAGGATAAACATTCAGTAATTTTATATTAGTATGATTTCTGATATATATTACATATACCATAAGGGCTACTTAAATGTTAATTCTATATCATAGTACTTTTCGAATTTTGTTCACCGCCCTTAGGAGTTTTCTATTGGTTATTTTAGGTTGTCAAACATTATGTGATCTCTAAATAGGAATATTTTTATCTCTTTTCTGCGTTGTATATTAGTCACTTACTCTTGTAAGATAGCACTGGCTAATAATTCTACCCAAATATGAAGATACTTTGTATGTTTGTAATGTTCTTAAATTTCTTAGTAAGATGTTGAAGTACACATATGCACATTCTTATATACATATACTTTAAGAAAATATATAGCAATTCATTTGTACAGAATTTTAAGCCGTGTGTCATAGGGACTGGATTTTCTTAAGTATGCTCATTGCGGCTATTAATTTCAATGTATTAGTTTCTACAATTACCTCTATCATTATTATTAAAAGTTTGTATGGATGTACATATATTACACATTCTTCTAACATAATATATATTAACATTTTTAATAATTATATATAAAATTGATCAATAATATTGTGGTTTTTGTGACAATATTTTTTTTTAGGTTTTAAGAGTCCATAGTTTGCACGCTTTGTGAAATAACTTTGTAAATTTTTAATTTTTTCTCTATACTCTGAGATAATTTCAGTCGCACTGAAATCATCATATTTTTACAGGTTTAGTATGATTTCTTTGTGAAACAATCTGGAAGAAAGTATTTTGTGGGAGCTCTTTAATTATGTAATTAATGAATTGCAAGTAGCTTGTTTAGAGTCTTTCTCTTCTGAAGTCAATTTAGTGAATTACATTTTTTCAATTTTCTAAAAAGATTTAAAATCCAATTAACTGAGCTTTACAAATTTATTTGAAAAGAGGTTTATAAAGGTTTTAAAACTTCATCCAATTGTGTCTTTTTAAATTCTGGATTAGATAATATAGTACTTAGAGCTTTGTTTGATTTCACAAAAAACTAGTTATTTAAATGTATTTTTAGTCATTACATTCTACTTCCTAAATTGATTAATTTTTGCTTTTGTGTTCTTACTGCCACATTTGTGTTGACATTGTTTTTCTCATATTTTTTGAGATGTGTTCTAATTAATTTTTTAGCATTTTATATTTATTTAATGATGTATTACTCCAATTTTAACTGCCCTAAAAATTTGCCATATGTCATAATTTTAAAGAAAATCTCAAGTTCTATTTTTGCCCATTGATCAAAAAGTGTCCTGTGTTAAAAATATTACAATATTAGGTATAAGTTTCTTTTTTTGTTTTTAATTTGGGGGAACATATTTATATTGAGATATTTTAGTATTATTTAAGACCGTTGATGAATATAGCTTTTGAGATCTGTTGTATATTTCCTTGAGGCAAATGCTTTCTTAACTCTATAAATATACCTCCATGTCAACATATGGCGATATGTATTTTAGAATATAGTGTTTCACTGGAAAGGAAAGGTTATCATTCATTATGAGAAAACTATATAAAATATAAAAAGAAACTCCTGTTCTCTCATAAATATATTAGACATTATCTCAATGTGAGTGAACATCAAATCATAGAAGGTATTCATTTTGCATATTCTAATGTGTAAGGATTGGATTCATATACTGAAATCTTTATTCATAAATTTATAACACAATAAATTTCATATAAATAAATAAAACAAAGGAAAGAAAAAAAAATATAACGCCACAATTGCTCAATAGGAAACAAGTAATATATTTATCTAAACAGACAGTAATGCAAATATGCCATCATCTTTCTACTTTTTTTTTGTACGTTACCTTTCCATAAAATCATTTTTATTTTTAATTAGGTAAAAATGAAACAAACTGTAAATAAATACATACATATGATGTGGCCATTTTTTTTAACGTTTATTTATTTTTTGAGAGGCAGAGACAGAGCATGAACAGGGGAGGGGACAGAGAGAGAGGGAGTCACAGATTCCGAAGCAGGTTCCAGGCTCTGAGATGTCAGCACAGAGCCCACACAAGTCCAAACCCATGAACGGATCCAAAGTCGGATCCGACCGGAGCCGAAGTCAGATGCCTAACCAACTGAGCCCTCCAGGCACCCCTCATGTGGCCCGTTTCTAATTAAGACTTAAACTTCTCGAAATGGTACTTTACATACATTACATGGCCAAAACTAAATGCCTGACATAAGAATGTGTTGGCAAGGATATGAAACAACTGAAATTCTCCTAAACCCCTGGTGGAATGATAAAGAGTCAACCATTTTATAAAATTCTTCAACTGTTTCTTAAAATATTAAATGTACTTCTACCATATCACCCAACGTTTGCATGCCCAGGTATTTAGCCAAGAGAAATAAAAACATGTCCACAAAAATGATGCATACAAATATCCACAGTGACTTTATTCATAATGCTACAACTTAAGTACTCATCAAGGGTTGAATGGTTAAGCAAAATAAATTATAGCCCTATAAATGGGATAGTAGCAAACAAAAAAGAATGAACCATTCATGTATACAGTGACATGAGTGAATCTTAAAATAATCTTGCTTAGTGAAAGAAGTCAGACAAAAATACAGGAGTTTGTATCAGAAAAAAAATTAGTAAAACAAGGGTAGACCACTCTATGGTAATGTCAGTGGTTGCTTGGGCAAGGATTGGAGGAAGGAGGGATGTACTACAAAGGGGTGTGAGAACATCTGGGGGGCATTGGAAGTGTTCTGTATCTTTTTTTTATTTTTTTAAAAAAAATTTTAACGTTTATTTATTTTTGAGACAGAGAGAGACAGAGCATGAACAGGGGAGGGTCAGAGAGACAGACACACAGAATCTAAAACAGGCTCCAGGCTCTGAGCTGTCAGCACAGAGCCCGATGCGGGGCTTGAACTCATGGACCGCGAAATCATGACCTGAGCCGACGTCGACCACTTAACCGACTGAGCCACCCAGGCGCCCGAAAAGTGTTCTGTATCTTGAATGTGGAACTATGTCAAGGCCAGCTTCTCTTTTTATGATTTCTCTCATTTCACATGACTTGTCTAATTATAATGAGCCCTTCCTCATTAGGAAGGATTCTCAATTTACATTGAATAGGCGTTATATGTGTCGCACGTGTCACAACTCAAGGTTTTGAGTGGACTATCCTTATTGCACTACAACGTAAAAATCCTCTACCCTTCTCTCTATAATCTTGCTAAAAAGGTAACTTTCAGCTGAATGCTTACTAACCCTAACCCTAACCAACCTCCATGAAAGCATCTTCCCATTATCATAACGCTTCTGAAGAATCCAACTAACTCTCATGAACACAGGTTCATTTCAAGCACTACATTCTTGATAATCTGATTCAATAGCTTCCATTCTAATTTGATCAGATCCTCCAAAGTCAGCTCTAGTTAATATAATACAAGTGATAATTATTATAATTTTTACACTTTTACTACTTCCTAAGCCAACTCAACATGAATGCATTTAGAGATTTAGAAAAATAAATACATAATGATTGATCACAGTTACACATGTGAACTACTTCTTATGGATCTTTCAATATGAGCAGTGGAAATTCTTTTAATTTAGGTGTTGCTTACCCACAGCAGGTCATATAGAAGCCTCTCCTTTCTGAGTCTAGGGTCATGGCATCATATTAAGACACATTATGTGGGGCCTTTGGTTCGTTAATGGTATTGTCTGCATAATGTGCATATTGATCTGGCCACTGGATGGGTGAGTTTTCAGAAGAATTATATGGTTATCACAGTTGTAGAAACCCGGGGAAAACAGAATCAGAGATAATCAAACTGAATTATTCTGTTGTGAAGATTCAAGATATCCACAGTAGCCTTTGGTATTATATTGGTATGTGAATGTTTCCGCTTTATTCTGTCATCTCAGTCTCACATACAAGGAACACGCAGTAAAAGTTAATGTATGAATGAACTGAATGAAACATAATAGAGAACTATATGGCCTGTGGCGAATCAGAGAACTGATGCTTTTTTAATGACATTCATATTTATTGTTTCTATCAAAACTGTGTAGATTGGATTCAGTCCACAGTGTGCCAGGTTGCAAACTCTGTTATACTGCTGTAATGAGAAATAAAAAAATCTAATTCTGTCACAAATGTACACTGCGTTAGGTAAACAGTACCTTCTCCTCAATCCCCACAAGTAATTATAGTGAACAACTGGCTCTCTACGGTCTGATTTTGTTCCCAGTCTGAAAGTCAGCACAATGATTTATTATTATTATTATTATTATTATTATTATTATTATTAGATTAATATATTCATTTGTGGTTAATTTAAAATTTCTATCATCTATTGTCTAACTATCACAAAGTAACTGTGATATGGTAGAATACTAAAGGATGAAAAAGTTGTAATGATTTGTTATTTAATTGTGGTAGGAACATGAGACCTGCCAATCTCGGTATTACCCTCTTCTTCTCTCCTTCCTTCCTTCCTTCCTTCCTTCCTTCCTTCCTTCCTTCCTTCCTTCCTTCTTTTTCTCCTTCCCCAAGGACCTCCTCCCATTTCTTTCAGCCCAGACATTAATGCAGAGGAAAGGGTGGATTTGCTATTGATTCTTTGTCTACTTTAAAAAAATATATATGTTCTGTACTGTGGTTCTTCTAACCCTCCTCTGACCTTGCATTTGCCTCTTGAAATGTTGAAGGTACCAGAAACCTGGTGCTATTCTGTGTCTGATTTTAGAGTATTAAAGGGGGCTACAGGTAAGGACCTAAGTTGTTAGTTTAGAAGTGGAGTAACTGTGTCTGCAATCATTATAGAGGCCATGATTGAACTTACTATGCTGTTCCTGTTAAATTTACATTTATTCTTAGTTCTGAAAATGCAAACACATTTATTAAAAAACAGGAGCGAAAGCCAAACCAAATTTAAAAAACACATGGGATGGATCACTTGAAAATAAGCAGTACAATATTATTAGCTATAGGCACAATGCTGTACAGCAGAAATTTGGAAGTTATTAATCTTGCGTAACTGAAGCTTTATACTCATTGAATAGTAACTCCCTATTTCCCCCTACCCTAGCCCCTGACAGCACCATTCTATTCTCTGGTTCTGTGAGTTTGACTATTTTAAATACCTTATGGAGGGGAATCATGCAATATTTGTCCTTCTGTGACTGGCTTATTTCACTTAGCATAATGTCACCGGGTCGATCCCCATGTTGTTGCATATGGCAGAATTTCCTTATATTTTATAGCAAAAAATTAATAGAAAATACAATAATATTCCACCACATGTATATACCAAATGTTCTTTAACCCTCCATGGAAGTTTGGGTTGTTTCCATACCTTTGCTATTGGGAATAAAATGCTTCAATAAGCATGAGGGTATAAATATCCCTTCAAGATTTTGATTTCAATATTTTGGATATACACCCATACGTGGAATTGTTAGATTATAAAATAGTTCTATTTTTAATTTTCAAAATGATTATTTATTTATTTTGAGAAAGTGAGAGGGGGAGACAGAGAGGAGAGAGAGAGGATCCCAAGCAGGCTCCATGCTGTCAGTGCAGAGTCCAAAACGAGGCTTGAACTCACAAACCATGAGGTCATGACCTGAGCCGAAATCAAGAGTCAGATGCTTAACTGACTGGGCCACCCAGACACCCCTTTAGTGTTAGTTTTTAAGGAATCCTCATACTGTTTTCCATAAGGGCTGCACCGATTTACAGTTCTTAGCAAGAGTGTACAAGGTGTTCCTTTCCTTCATTCACATTCTTGTCAACACTCATTATCTTTTGTTTTCTTGGTAATGGCCATCTTGAGAGATGGGAGATGATACCTCTTTGTGATTTTGATTTATGTTTCCCTGTTGATTAGTGATATTGTACATCTTTTCTAATATCTATTGACCATTTGTGTGTCCTTCTTGGAGAAACATCTAATCAAGTTTTTTACTCATTTTTAAATATTTATTTGTGTGTTTGCTATTGAGCTGTAGGAGTTCCTTATATATTTTGGGTTTTATCCTCTTGTATCAGATAATTGTTTTGCTCCCATTCTGCAGTTTGTCCTTCAGCTGTGCAGAGTGTTTCCTTTGCTGTCGAGAAGCACTTATACTTTAATATAGTCCCGCTTTTTTTCTGATTTTTTTTCATTTTTTAATGCTTTTCCACTTGTATTTTGTCTGTGTTTTTGATGTCCTACCTAAAAAATCATTGCCAAAATCATTGTCAGAATTGTTTTTTAAATGTTTTGTTTATTTTTGAGAGAGACAGACAGAGCATGAGCAGGGGAAGGGCAGAGGGAGAGGGAGAGGCAGAATCCGAAGCAGGCTCCAGGCTCCAACCTGCCAGCACAGAGCCCGACGTGGGGCTCCAACTAGGAACCATGAGATCATGACTTGAGCTGAAGTCGGACACCCAACCAACTGAACCACCCAGGCGCCCTGAGAAGTTTTTCCCCCTGTTTCTTTTATGAGTTTCAGGGTTTCCGGTATTACATTCATAAATCTTTAATTCATTCTAAGTTTATTTTTATGTATGGTGCGAGATAAGGGTCCAGGTTTATTCTTCAGCAGGTGGTTATGTCCTTTCCCCAATGCCATTTGGTGAAAAGGCTATCCTTTCCCCACTGTGTACTCTTGATGCCCTTGTTGAAGATCAGTTGAGCACATATACATGGGTTATTTCTGGGCTCACTATTCTCTTGGTCAATATGTCTATTTTTTTGCCAGTATTCTGCCATTTTAATTATGGTAGCTTTGTAATATATCTTGAAATCAAGAAGTGTGATGCTTCCAATTTTGTTGTTCCTTCTCAAGATTGCCTTGCCTATTCTGGGTCTTTTCTGGTTCTAAATGAATTTTAGCATTGGAAAACAAATGGACAAAGGACTCAAACAGTTATTTCTCCATAGAAGACATAGAAAATCCAACAGGTATATGAAAATATGCTCTAAAACATTAATTATTAGAGAAGTGCGGATCTAAACTACACTGAAACATCACCTGACACCTGTTAGGATGACTATTATAAGAAAGGGTTAATAGTTGAAGAGGATGTGGAGAAATTAGAACCCTTGAACACTATTGCTGAGAATGTAAAATGGTGCAGCAGCTCTGAAAAACATTATGGAGTTTACTAAAAAAAATTAAAAATAGAACTTCAGCATGATCCAGCAGTCCCACTTCTGGATGAATACTTCATATTCAAAAGTATTGAAATCATGACCCTGAGAAGTACTTCAAGCACCCTCATGTTCATTGCAGCATTATTCACAGTAGTAAGATGTGGAAAAAAAACCAAGATGAATGGATAAAGGTGTGGTAGATTCCTACAATGGATTATAATTTGGCTTTGGGGGAATAAAAAGGAAATTCTGCCATTTGTGACAACATAGATGTATCTTAAGCCAGTCACAGAACGCACACTGCATGATTCCAGTTATATGAGGCATCTAAACTAATCAAATTGACAGAGAAATACAATGCAGAGAATACAACTGTATTTGCCAGGGACTGAGGGGTGGGGGAAATGGGGAATCATTCAATATGCATATAGTTTCTGTTATGCTAGATGAGTACTTTCTAGATATCCACTGTATGACATATGGTTTAGGGTTAAAATACGGCATTTGTTAAGGGAGTGAATTCCTTGTTAAGTGTTCTTACCACTGAAACAAAACAGACAAAATCAGAGATTCGAGGACACTTTGGAGCTGTTGTTTATGTCTATTACCTTGATACTGGTGATACCATGGTGTTTCCATTTGTCCCAACTCATCAAATTGTACACATTTGGGTGCCTCTGTGGCTAAGTCGGTTAAGGTCCGACTTTGGCTCAGGTCATGATCTTGTGGTTCATAAGTTTGAGCCCTGCATCAGACTCTGTGCTGACAGCTCAGAACTTGGAGCCTGCTTCAGATTCTGTGTCTCCCTCTCTTTCTGCTCCTTCCCTGCTTGCTCTCAGTCTCTCTCTCTCTCTCTCTCTCTGTCAAAAATAATAAACAACAAAAAATTATAAAAAATGAATGAACATTGAAAAATCGTTTTTAATTGTACACATTAAATATGTACACTTCCTTGTATGTTAATTATACCTAATAAAGCTGTTAAAATAATTACCTAAGAAGATTTATTTATCATATTTTAATACCATATATACAAGCAAAAGAGCTTGATATAGTCCAGGCTACAGACAAATTTTAATCTATTAAAAACAGTTTTACTTTTCTTCCTTAAATATGTGTTATTTTGAGAAAATGGAATTGGAATTATAATCAACAGCCTCCAATTATATTTGAATTCCACCTTCTAAAAACAAGTAAACTTTGTTTTAGGACAAATATATCTTTACTTCTCAGAAGTATGTGTTTATCTTATTTTTAGCTGTGATAAAATAGCTTTGTTTAATTGCCTTGAGCCTTACAAATTTCAAGAAAAATATTGTCATTCACGCTGTGCTCTTTCTCTTAAAGTAATTCAAAACTGACTGAGTATTTTGGCAATCTATTCATTATATTGGACAATAAAGCACATGGGTTAACATTTTAAAATGTCAAACACTTTTGCTTAATTGAGCTAGTTTCTTCCAAGATGTTAGTATGCAATATCGATAAATGGGAAATACAATTTTGACCTTCCAAATGGTCAAATTAACATTTAAAATGAATCTATACATATTGAGACACAACTTACTTTTTTGGAAACATTACATTACTTATCAATTCATGGAAGATTAAATAATCATATTGAGAGGGCAAAATAAAAATAAAAAGACTACTCATTTTGCACTTCAACATTGAAATACCAATTTCTAAATTACTTTGCAACATAGAGTCATATTCCTTAGTTGCCATAAAAGAATGTTTAATCAATATGTCATTTAAAAATAGTGACTGATTTGTTAATAATAAACAGTTATATGGCATTTATTATTGTCAGTCACTGCTGTAAGTACTTTACCAACATTAATTTATTTTCTCATCTTACTACAACTCTTTGTAGTTATAGTAACTATATAGTTATTTCCATATTTAGATGTGGAAACTGATGTGCACAAAATTTAAATATGTCTTAGCCGAATGCATAGCTAGAAAACGATAGAACCGAGTTTTACCCTTATGTCTTGGCAACATTGAATAGTCATGCGTATATGCATTTTAGCACAATAAACCGCCAATAAACTCTGCCAATAAACTCACACATAAACACACAGATAGCATGTATAGAATCATAGGTATAGATTTATATGTGTGTATGAGTGTGTATGGCACAAATATCGTGTTTGTGATGCCAAAATCCCTTTCCCGTGATTCAATTACCCAATCCAGGTAATTTTTCTTCTTTATATCTATCCTTAATCCTCCTAAACAGAATCAATTCATCCTTTGCCTATTTCTTGCTTTTACTACTACACAACAGATAGGCTTTAATTTTATAATTGTTCGCCACGTTGTCTCCCCAGTATCTCTCCTAAATTTCCAAAATATCTCAGGTGCAGAGGTGAGAAGTGAATAAAAATGAGGTTGTGGTCATTCTAGTTGAGCCAAAATCTTGTTTCATGCCAAAGTCACTTCTGGATTTTTCAGCCAGGTAAAGGTATAAATTCTTTTTATATTTTAACACAACTATAATTGGATATTCTGTTTTTTTATCATAAACATTTGCTAGCAGGTACATTGTATTTCTTTATTAATGGGAAGTGTCCATTATAGTGCAAACCATACTGCAAGAATATTTCTCTCATCATTGTCTCTAACAACTCATGACCAACTGCAGTTCTTATGCATATCTTAGGTAGATACCATTCATCAGTAGAGACATGAAAATATTATTTTATACAGTATCCTTTTAAAACCCACTGTACTTAGTAAACCAAAAAAAAAAAAAAAAAAAAAAAATGAAGACTTAATCCCAAAACTTCTAAAATCTCATACTTCCTTAGTCTACATCAAGCTTAGTTTACAAGCTTAGTATTAATAGATATAGGTGTATGTTTTTTCTTTTCTTCTCTTTTAATTTCAAAAGTGAATTGCAGTTAATACATTTTTAAAATTCTTTGAAATGCAACTTATTTTCTGTCCCTGAGGATTTGCACATAGCTGTTGTGGTGGGAAGAATATGGGGGAACACTGGAATGTCTATTGTCTGAGTCAGAGAGAAAATGAATTCTCCCCACTCTGCAAATGTTTTCTGTGGTCCCTGGGATAGAATACCCTTCCTCTCTCCACTGAGATAGATGCTGATATGTGTGTGTGTGTGTGTGTGTGTGTGTGTGTGTGTGTGTGTGTGTGTTAAAGAGTATTACTGCCCTATCACTTTCCCTGTCACTTTCAATACAACACTTACCTCAAGCAAATGTGCATATATTGGATCCAAACATAAGAAGAGTTTCAAATGTACTATAAATACCTTATATCCTCTCTCTGCTCAGTAATATAAACAGCAGATAATCATGGACTTTAGTCATACAAATGAATTGTAATTTAGACAAAGAAATGCAGAAACTACTTGTACAGCATTAATCATGATGGAATTAGTCATTAATAAAATACCTTTAGTAAGAAATATAAAAAAATCCAGGGATGGTTTTGCTAAGTATAATCCTTTTGATTTTAATAAGAAATGTTCATTTACTCATATTTTATTCTCCAATTAAACTTGTCATGCTGTAGGAATAATTGAGAGTTAGTAGAAACTGAAGAAAATCTTGGAAATTATATATTTTACTGATTTGGGTTCATGTAATTTTCTTATATAATTAATATATGCTCTCACTATAGAATAATCAAATGCCCTTTAAATGCCTCCTCAAATAATACATTACATGTATAACAAATTTTATTTTTGCAGAGACATAATTGAATAAATATAAAAACCAGGTTCTCAGGAGTAGAATTTAGTGATTCATCCCTTACATATAGCACCCTGTGCTCATGACAAGTGCCCTCCTTAATACCCAACACCCATTTAACCCCTCAATATGGACACATTTGAATGTAATTTTCAAGATTTGTAGACCTATTTTTCTTAGAAATAATTCTTATTTTCAAGTGAATGGGCATATTAAATTGCATGACTCTAGTCATTAGGCAGTTTTTGCATACCTGAGGTTTGATTCAAAAAACTAACAGAGGTACTGATTTCGTACATCTCTATTTGTATATTTAATTCCCATAGACTATATTGTACAAGTGCTGATTACCTAAAAGTACCTATGCATCATAATGTATGTTATGTAATCTGATGTCTAAAGAATGACACAAATATTGAGAATGGTGCTTGAAAGTGTCCTACTGGAGAAATTACAAACAAGTATCTGAGTAGTTTCTCACCTTACATAGAGTGATTTAACATTAAAGTAGATTTGTGTGAGTCATGATGATGAGGTTCCTGAAAGACTAAATGTCATTTCATAGTGTTGAAAAATGTACTAGAATCTACTTTATTGTATTCTTTGAAGTATGTATTTTATATTGCATATTTTATAAGCAAAATATTGATATTTTGGTAAATTGCAAATAATTTGACTTATCGTTCTTGTCTTTAATTCTACTGGGGGAAAAAAATTGACAGGGCGCAGGATCCATCATTAAGAGGCAAGTTTCTCCTGCTTATCTTCCATTCTGTGTATTTTCCAGACAGATAAGAAAAGGCAATAACTTACCTGGACTGGATGTTAGCAAATGTAATTACTTTATAAATATAGTCAGGGTACTATTTTAGAATGTCAAAAATTGTGTAATGTATAATCTCAGAAATTTAGCTGAAAGCTGAGAGCAATGGGAGAAGAATATACCCAGTTTATAATGACCAAATAGTAATTTTTATAGATGGAAAATCTATCCAGAATTCTTAACCCCTTAATATGTCTATATAACATAATAGTAAAAATTTCAAAGATATATTTATGAAAGAAGGAAAGAATGTGTTGCAGCAACATGCACCTTCCAAATTGGATAAATTCTCTTCTCCTTTAAACTAAATGAGTTGCAGAAGAGAATTACTAACAGAAATTGGGATTTACTGTAAGAGAGGCCAAGTGGCATCTCATGATCCAGATTGATAATTGGTGACTTGAAATAGGTTTGAAATTTTCTATGCAGTAATAGTGCAATGGAGATTCAGATAGCTCTTGTTTATCGGTTGATTTTCTTTTGTTTGCTTATGAGCTGCCTTGATTGCTATTAGTATACATAACAAAAAGAGGTGGGGAAAACAATAGCAACAGCAATGTCTGTTTGGAATGTTTCTAATATATGAACCATAAAAGGAAGCTTCCTTTTTTTTACTGAGTCTCCTCTGGTTTAGGATTCAAAGTAATACTGGCTTCATGGAATGAGTCTGGAAGTTTTTCTTCCCTTTCTATTTCTTGGAATAGCTTGAGAAGGATAGGTATTATCTCTGCTTTAAACGTCTGGTAGAACTCCCCTGGGAAGCCATCTGGTCCTGGACTCTTATTTTTTGGGAGATTTTTGATAACCAATTCAATTTCTTCGCTGGTTATGGGTCTGTTCAAGCTTTCTATTTCCTCCTGATTGAGTTTTGGAAGAGTGTGGGTGTTTAGGAATTTGTCCATTTCTTCCAGGTTGTCCAGTTTGTTGGCATATAATTTTTCATAGTATTCCCTGATAATTGTTTGTATCTCTGAGGGATAATAATAATTCCATTTTGTAATAATAATAATAATTGTAATAATTCCATTTTCATTCATGCTTTTATCTATTTGGGTCATCTCCCTTTTCTTTTCGAGAAGCCTGGCTAGAGGTTTGTCAATTTTGTTTATTTTTTCAAAAAACCAACTCTTGGTTTCGTTGATCTGCTCTACAGTTTTTGTAGATTCTGTATTGTTTATTTCTGCTCTGATCTTTATTATTTCTCTTCTTCTGCTGGGTTTAGGCTGCCTTTGCTGTTCTGCTTCTATTTCCTTTAGGTGTGCTGTTAGATTTTGTATTTGGGATTTTTCTTGTTTCTTGAGATAGGCCTGGATTGCAATGTATTTTCCTCTCAGGACTGCCTTCGCTGCATCCCAAAGCGTTTGGATTGTTGTATTTTCATTTTCGTTTGTTTCCATATATTTTTTAATTTCTTCTCTAATTGCCCGGTTGACCCACTCATTCTTTATTTTTTTTTATTTTTTTATTTTTTTATTTTTTTTTTCAACGTTTATTTATTTTTTGGGACAGAGAGAAACAGAGCATGAATGGGGGAGGGGCAGAGAGAGAGTGAGACACAGAATCAGAAAAGGCTCCAGGCTCTGAGCCATCAGCCCAGAGCCTGACGCGGGGCTCGAACTCACGGACCGTGAGATCGTGACCTGGCTGAAGTCGGACGCTTAACCGACTGCACCACCCAGGCGCCCCGACCCACTCGTTCTTTAGTAGGGTGTTCTTTAACCTCCATGCTTTTGGAGGTTTTCCAGACTTTTTCCTGTGGTTGATTTCAAGCTTCATGGCATTGTGGTCTGAAAGTATGCATGGTATAATTTCAATTCTTGTATACTTATGAAGGGCTGTTTTGTGACCCAGTATGTGATCTATCTTGGAGAATGTTCCATGTGCACTCGAGAAGAAAGTATATTCTGTTGCTTTGGGATGCAGAGTTCTAAATACATCTGTCAAGTCCATCTGATCCAATGTATCATTCAGGGCCCTTGTTTCTTTACTGATTGTGTGTCTAGATGATCTATCCATTTCTGTAAGTGGAGTGTTAAAGTCCCCTGCAATTACCACATTCTTATCAATAAGGTTGCTTATGTTTGTGAGTAATTGTTTTATATATTTGGGGGCTCTGGTATTTGGCGCATAGACATTTATAATTGTTAGCTCTTCCTGATGGATAGATCCTGTGATTATTATATAATGCCCTTCTTCATCTCTTGTTACAGCCTTTAATTGAAAGTCTAGTTTGTCTGATATAAGTATGGCTACTCCAGCTTTCTTTTGGCTTCCAGTACCATGATAAATAGTTCTCTATCCACTCACTCTCAATCTAAAGGTGTCCTCAGGTCTAAAATGAGTCTCTTGTAGACAGCAAATAGATGGGTCTTGTTTTTTTATCCATTCTGATACCCTCTGTCTTTTGGTTGGCGCATTTAATCCATTTACATTCAGTGTTATTATAGAAAGATACGGGTTTAGAGTCATTGTGATGTCTGTATGTTTTATGCTTGTAGTGATGTCTCTGGTACTTTGTCTCACAGAGTCCCCCTTAGGATCTCTTGTAGGGCTGGTTTAGTGGTGACAAATTCCTTCAGTTTTTGTTTGTTTGGGAAGACCTTTATCTCTCCTTCTATTCTAAATGACAGACTTGCTGGATAAAGGATTCTCAGCTGCATATTTTTTCTGTTTAGCACACTGAAGATCTCGTGCCAATCCTTTCTGGCCTGCCAAGTTTCAAAAGAGAGATCAGTCACGGGTCTTATAGGTCTCCCTTTATACGTGAGGGCACGTTTATCCCTTGCTGCTTTCAGAATTTTCTCTTTATCCTTGTATTTTGCCAGTTTCAGTATGATATGTCGTGCAGAAGATCGGTTCAAGTTACATCTGAAGGGAGTTCTCTGTGCCTCTTGGATTTCAATGCCTTTTTCCTTCCCCACTTCAGGGAAGTTCTCAGCTATTATTTCTTCAAGTACCCCTTCAGCACCTTTCCCTCTCTCTTCCTCCTCTGGGATACCAATTATGCGTATATTATTTCTTTTTAGTGTATCACTTAGTTCTCTAATTTTCCCCTCATACTCCTGGATTTTTTTTATCTCTCTTTCTCTCAGCTTCCTCTTTTTCCATAACTTTATCTTCTAGTTCACCTCTTCTCTCCTCTGCCTCTTCAATCCGAGCCGTCGTCGTTTCCATTTTGTTTTGCGTTTTGTTTAAGGCGTTTTTCAGCTCCTCGTGACTGATCCTTAGTCCCTCGATCTCTGTAGCAAGAGATTCTCTACTGTCCTCTATACTGTTTTCAAGCCCAGCGATTAATTTTATGACTATTATTCTAAATTCACTTTCTGTTATATTATTTAAATCCTTTTTGATCAGTTCATTAGCTGTTGTTATTTCCTGGAGATTCTTCTGAGGGGAATTCTTCAGTTTGGTCATTTTGGATAGTCCCTGGGGTCGTGAGGACCTGCAGGGCTCTTCCGTGTGCTGTGGTGTATAACTGGAGTTGGTGGGCGGGGCCGCAGTCTGACCTGATGTCTGCCTCCAGCCCACTGCTGGGGCCAGGGTCAGACTGGTGTGTGTCTTCTCTTCCCCTCTCCTAGGGGCGGGATTCACTGTGGGGTGGCGTAGCCTGTCTGGGCTACTTGCACACTGCCAGGCTTGTGGAGCTGGGGATCTGGCATATTAGCTGGGGTGGGTAGGCAAGGTGCACGGGGGCAGGAGGGGCAGGCTTAGCTCGCTTCTCCTTACGTGATCCACTTCAGGAGGGGCCCTGTGGCAGCGGGAGGGAGTCAGATCCGCTGCCGGAGGTTTGGCTCCGAAGAAGCACAGCGTTGGGTGTTTGCGCTGGAGCGAGCAAGTTCCCTGGCAGGAACTGGTTCCCATTGGGATTTTGGCTGGGGGATGGGCGAGGGAGATGGCGCTGGTGAGCGCCTTTGTTCCCCACCAAGCTGAGCTCTGTCGACCCAGGGCTCAGCAACTCTCCCTCCCTTTGTCCTCCAGCCTTCCTGCTTTCTGAGAAGAGCTGTTAACGTATGACCTCGCAGATGCTAAGTCGTGCTTGCTGTGGGAACACACTCCGTCCGGCCCCTCTGCTTTTGCCAGCCAGACTCGGGGGTGCTGCTTGGCCGGCAGGCTGCCCCTCCGTTCTGGCTCCCTCCCCCCAGTCTGTGGAGTGCTCACCACCTCTCCGCCCTTCCTACCCTCTTCCGTGGGCCTCTCGTCGGCGCTTGGCTCCGGAGACTCCGTTCTGCTAATCCTCTGGCTGTTTTCTGGGTTATTTAGACAGGTGTAGGTGGAATCTAAGTGATCAGCAGGACGCGCGGTGAGCCCAGTGTCCTCCTACGCTGCCATCTTCCTGCAGTCCCCAGGAAGCTTCCTAAGAGATTCTATAAAATTCCCAACCGGGAGGTCTTTTAAGACAAAGGCATTTGGCTTCTTTGAATTAGATTACTGAATAAGCAAGTCTTCTGAGGTTCCATCTTAAATCTGGTTAGGATGGGGAACATTTGAGATTTTTTTTCAACGTTTTTTTTTTTTATTTATTTATTTTTGGGACAGAGAGAGACAGAGCATGAATGGGGGAGGGGCAGAAAGAGAGGGAGACACGGAATCGGAAACAGGCTCCAGGATCTGAGCCATCAGCCCAGAGCCTGACGCAGGGCTCGAACTCCCGGACAGTGAGATCGTGACCTGGCTGAAGTCGGACGCTTAACCGACTGAGCCACCCAGGCGCCCCAGAACATTTGAGATTTTAATCAATGATGGAAAATTCCTTGCTATGCTAATTAAGTAATTAATTAAAGACAGCCTAAGATTAGTATACTCTTTCTAAGATAAATCAGAGTCCATCTACACGTGCTGTGTATGGAATCCAGTATTGTATTATTGTATGGACAATGATTATTCAGTTATCTGTAACTGACAAATACAAGTTATTGAAAATGATTTGAAATTGATTATATGCAAATGCACTAGGCAATGGAAGGTATGAAAGCAGAAGGGCCCCCCACATTTATGGCTTCCCAGAGCTGAGGTGATCCACCTTTGAGCATACACATCTTAGTGCAGAGACTCAAGTTACCCTCCAGGCTTCCATTATACATCTTTATTCCCATTCTTGTACCTTTTAGCTAAACAAATTGCTGCTCAGTGAATTGTATTTTGTCTTATGAATGTGATCGTGAATTGATGTCCAAGGCCACTCTACTGGTCCCGCAGAGCTGGTAAAACATCTATTCACTGTACCCTAGTTCTACTCTTGACTACTTTCTTGGTATTCTCAATACAACACTTCAACGGATCCTTTTAAAATATATTGCCATGCCACGCATTAGCTCCAAATTCTTGTTTCCTATCTTCACAAAAAATCAAAAAGCAACATCTTCATGGGGGCCAGAAAGGCATTAAATCCTCTGACCCTCCTTCACTCACCTCTTTCCTACTCTTCTCTCTCACACCATTTGTGTCACATGGGCCTCAGCATTGTTTGTAGGGCACATCTCACTCATTCCTGCCTCAGGGACTTTGCTGTTGCTTATTCTTTTGCCTAAATTGTCCTTGTCCCAGAGACTCACAGTTTTCTTCTTCATATCTTTCACATCTTTGCATGAAAATCCCTTTTAAGGGGACATCCCTATCCTTCCCTTTAAAAATTGAACCACCTCCCCCAACACTTAACTTGTCTTTTGTTTTATTCTCTATGACATTTTCCACCGTATTGTATATGTTATTATTTTATTATATGTCTTATTACTTACTAAGTAATATCTTCCTTTTATATCTAAAATATTTTAGCTACATTACTGAATAGTCTGGCTAGATTTATGTTTGGTTCTCTTCTCAGTATATCACCTTGTTACACGTGCAAAAATAACTCATTGCAGGAAATTGCTAAGCTTACTTTTCCCAAAATATCCGTGAGAAAAGTATACTTTACTTAAATATGTGTTGCTTATACTGATGACTGGTTTAAAAATTGAAGTTATAATCATGCTTCTAATAAGATTGTATCATATTCAGTTGAGGACAATGAAATAGAGGTGGAAAGAAGCTCTGAGTTGAGAAAAATAACCAGAGAAAGAATGTGAAAATATCATTAGGTTGGGAAGAAAATCTTAGAAATGTAAATGTGTGCTTGGAGATAATTTAAAGCAAGGATTGATCTGGTCTTACTGGGTTTTGCTGATGACATTCATACCAAACAGTAGAATCAAAAGTGTTCAGTGATGTAGTAAATTCTTATAAAGATACACATGGTGTCTTCCTTACATCTGTATCTGAGAAGGATTATTGATTTTTTCTTTTATTTTTCATCTTTATAGAATGGGAAGAGTGAAGTAGACAGGGACAAAGAATTGTGTGAATGATAACAGAAAGACAGCAAGAACTCAGTACACGATTGTTTGATTGCAAAACTGATTAATTATTAGAAGAAACAACTAAATAAAGCATTTACTGATTCTATGCCAGAGTTTGCTATGAGTTAGAAACATAAATCCTCCAAGTAATATGTATCTCTTATATATACATCATATAGTATATACCATATATATTATTCATGTGGATACATATGTATGAAATTGAATGGTAGAAGCAAAATAATATGGAAAAACAGCATCCATGTGAAAATCTCCAAACTATTGATACCCTCAATCTATTCCAAAGGAAATATGAAAAACAAAACATATTCTGTTTAGAGCATTTTCAATGAACTCATATATGCTTATGCTGTAACTTATCCCTATTCACACTCTTTCAGTTACATGCTTAGATTTTAATCAATATGTATAAACTACATCATATCTGGATAGTGTCCATGTTCAGTGGTAGAGAAAGCTACTTGTTTTTTATGAAATGTACAGAATAGACAAATATATAGACACGTAAGGTAAATTAGTGGGTGGCTAGGATCGCAAGACTGGAGGAATTGGGAAATGTTTGCTAACAGCTATGGCATTTCCTTCTGGAAATTATGAAAGTGTTCTAAAATTAGCATAAGGATTACACACATTTATAAATATAATAATTGAACTGTATACTTTAAATTGGTGAACTGTATTATGCATGAATTAGATCTATGTAATTATATTGTGTAATATGAATCATATCTAGATAAAGCTGTTATATATTATTTTTAAGCTCCACTGTATCCCAATTTCTTTCAAAAGTTAAGCCCCTGGCTCACATTTTCCTCTTCTTCCTTTTTTGTAACCCTCATTCGCATACACATGACACTCTGATTTTATAATTCCTTAATCTTTTCAAGTACAATGCTTTGAAATTTTTTTTTCTGCAATGACTTAGCCAAGACAGTAAGTTTGTAATTTCTATAAAATGAGGATTTCAAAATTTGTATCCTCTGGCCTTTTTTGTAAAAAACATATACCAACATGTTTTCTTTTTTCACTAAAATTGTTTCTTTCCTTTTTTTCTCTCTTTTCTTTCTTTCTTAAAATTTAATATTTATATTTAATATCTCATTTTTAAAATTTTTAATGTTTATTTATTTTGAGAGGGAGAGAGACAGGGCAAAAGCAGAGAAGGGGCAGAGAGAGAGAGAGAGGGAGAGGGAGAGGAGAGAGGGAGAGAGAGAGAGAGAAAGAGAGAGGAAGAGAGAGGAGAGAGAGAGAGAGAGAGAGAGAGAGAGAGAGAGAGAGAGAGAATCCCAAGCAGGCTCCATTCAGTCAGCACAGTCCCACATAGGGCTCAATCTCACAAACTGCTAGATCATAACCTGAGCTGAAATCAAGAGCCAGAGGCTCAACCAGCTGAGCCACCCAGATGCCCCAATATTTACCTTATTTTTCAGAAAGAAGCAGAGTGCTAATGCCTAAGAACAATACAATAAAGAAACATCTAGTAAGAGAAAGAGAGGGGAATAGAAAGAGAAAGTAGTAAAGGAAGGGTGGATGGGAGAAGAATGAGGAAGAAAACTTTTTCCTGACTTTTTTCCTTAAGTGAAAACCTTTTAGGGACAAGAAATGGTAAATACGTTATACATGTTTGTATGGCCTTCCAATTAATGAGACTTGTTTCTTTATTTTCCAAGAATAACCTGGAGTTATTGCATGCGCATTATGGCAGAGTTATATGATAAATACTTCATGGCTGATATTGCGAGATGGCTAACAAAAGTATCTAGTCAAGTTCTTAACATAAAAGTGATGGGAAAACCAAAGAGTTTTGGGAGCTGTATGAAGTTTAAGGGAAGGAAACAAGGATCTCCGGGGACCACAAACAAAAGAGAGCCATTACCACCATGGAGTTTAAGTCTCAAGGAAGAGAAACTTGTGACAAAATCCAGGAGACAACTGGTAATGTAAAGATGCAGTTTCCAAGAGGGGCTGTTGCTATAGAAGGGTGTAGACACTGGCAAAACATTGCCTAGGTTGAGAAGGAGGGGCAGAGTGTAAACTCCCTTTTCTTTTTCTTTTTTTTTTTAATTTTATCTATTTTTTTAAGTAATATCTACATCCAATATGGGGCTCAAACTCATGACCCTGAGATCAAGTATCACATGCCTCCCAACTGAGCCAGCCAGAAGCCCTTAAACTCCCCTGCTTCTTACGGGCTGACCTCTTTTTCATGCATCTCATTGACCGATCACAGATTGAAAATACATAGAAAGAGAATGCAGGGATGAAGTTTTTAGATGTCACCCTCTATGGAAATAGATCATGGCACATCGGTACAGAATCTACAGAACACATGAAAGACTGAAACCAGTGGCCCCACTCACCCTGACAACATATGAAATACATACCTCATAGGGAGTAAACAGCAAAACAACTAGTTAACTAGGAAAGCCCTGGGGTAAGAATAAGAAAATCACAGTTGGAGATTGCATGCAGATATGTGTGGACCTCAGGTATTATATATGGGTAGAGACATTAAAAAAAGAGAAAAAGACAGGGACACCTGGGTGGCTCAATCAGCTAAGTGTCTGACCTCGGCTCAGGTCATGACCTCAGGGTTCATGAGTTCGAGCCCCACGTTGGGCTCTGTGCTGACAGCTCAGAGCCTGGAGCCGGCTTCAGATTCTGTGTTTCCCTCTCTCCTCTCCCCTGTTCGCACTTTTTTGTCTCTCTCAAAAATAACTAAACATTAAAAAAAAAGAAAAAGAACAAGAGCAAGTAGAATGGATTCTGGACATCTAGTGACCAGGTCATAGTATCAACTTAGATCTTAGACTAATGGAGTACCGAAGAGCAACATAGAGACCCAGGATTCTATGTAGTTACATAATCTGTCCCCAGATGCCTTCTTTTGGAGATAAATGGGAAGAATTTGCCTCCATAGAAGTTTGAGCTCTGATTGTGTAAATATTAACCACCCCCACGCCCCACACATACACCAACACAAACGGAGGCCATTTTAAACCAGAATATATATTTTAAATATATATTTAAGGCTTTTCCTGCCTTTAGAGGAGTGGGGTGTATGCAGGAGGAAATCATTCACAGACTGTTAAGAGTGATGTTTTTGGCACCTGATTTTCTGCATGTTTTAAATTTTTTTTAATGTTTATTTATTTTTGAGACAGAGAGAGACAGAGCATGAACAGGGGAGGGTCAGAGAGAGGGAGACACAGAATCTGAAACAGGCTCCAGGCTCTGAGCTGTCAGCACAGAGCCCAACGCGGGGCTCGAACTCACGGACCGCGAGATCATGACCTGGGCTGAAGTCGGACGCTCAACCAACTGAGCCACCCAGGCGCCCCTGATTTTCTGCATTTGAACAATTTAATGATTAATTTTCCCTATCACATACAGTTGCCAGTCTATTTACCCATATATAAATTTCCCTTTTATTTAATATTTTTTTAATGTTTATTTTTGAGAGACAGACAGAGGGTGAGCAGGGGAGAAGCAGAGAGAGAGAGAGGGAAACACAGAATCCGAAGTAGGCTCCCGGCTCTGAGCTGTCAGCACTGAGCCCAACACGGGTTTCAAACCCACGATCCATGAGATCATGGCCTGAGCAGAAGTCAGACGCTCAACCGACTGACCCACCCAAGCACCCTTAGAAATTTCCCCTTTTATCAGCCTACTGTTTTGAGTTAGTTATCCTATAGCTGTTTTAATTTGTCCCTGCTACCAAATCCTAAATCGCCCACCGCATGACAAATTGCCCTAACACCTCTGCCTAAAATACTTTCCCTTTTATCCCATTTTCTTTGTTCTTCCTTTTTGTTTTGTTTTGTTTGTACTGTTTGCCTATGCCTTGCCATGACTTTACCCTTCTAAGATCTAACAGTATCAGAGGTGCTAGTCCACCATAGTCTCTTTTTCCAGATAATTCCTCATTTTAAATTGGCCCATAAATCTCACCATTTAGTAAAGTCACTCTCTTTAGCCTGAAGTGATCTCCTCAAATATTCTGTGTTAAATATGAAGTCTGTGCACCACCTAATTCCATTTTGCCATAGTGAGAGTAAAGTTACACGGAGGCTAACTTTACTCCGGTGACTTACTCCACTATTAACTTAGTCGGTAACAGAGCAAGAAATGCCATCTGGCCATGTGTCTGAGAACAAGTCCAATGCCTTTTCCACTAGGCAACACTGACTTTTTTTTTTTTTTACAAGAATATTATAGATAATGCATATGCATTTTAATTCAGTTACTTTCTTAAATAGTTTTCTACTTTGGAAATAAAGAAGAAAGCTCCCACTATATTCTACAAGTTTTAATTTTTACATTTTAATAGACACAGATAAAAACAAAATTTTTGCATATATACATATACATGTATATGCCCCAAATTATTTCATTGTCATCAATATCTCAAGTTCCTTTGCAATTTTAGATAAAGACTCAATTTGATGTTAAGTTTCCAAAATCTTTAAGAATGTGATATGCATCTGTCCCTTTCTATAATATTATATTAGCGTGAAGCATGACATAACACTGTTTCTCAATGAAATGTACTCTGAAATGAATTTATTGATATATAGTTGAATTTCTGTCCATAACAGTTCGATATTCTTATTCTTTTATTGGAAACTGGATGGCAGCATTTCTCAACATATATTCAGTGAAAAATTACTATATTGCTGGGTTCTAATAATTGCTGGAGGTCCTAATTACATCGGTTTTTGATGAGACCAGAGAATTTGCATTTCAAACAAGTTGTCTGATATAAGCTATACTGCTAATGCAGGCTCTATGAACTACTACTGGAAAGGTAGCTATAAAATACATGATTACTCCTCTAAATAATAAAAAAAATAGCTGTGGTAATTTTCCTTATTGAATTGTCTAAAGAATAATATCTTTTAAAAATTTTTTGATGTTTATTTATTTTTGAGAGAGAGAGAGAGTGTGAGTGAGAGAGGAACACAGAGAGAGGGTGACACAGAATCCAAAGCAGGCTCCACGCTCTGAGCTGTCAGCACAGAGCCGCACATGGGGCTTGAACCCACAAACTGTGAAATCATGACCTGAGCTGAAGTCGGCTGCTTAACTAACTGAGCCACCCAGGAGCCCCTAAAGAATAATTTCTTATATTGATACATGTGATTTTAGGAAAATAGTAATTTGAATTGTCTAGATTTTATTATTAAATCAATTTTTTAGTAGATGAATCTATCACTAAAGGTATAAATATAGATATGTAAATGTTATATTTATGTCTACATAAGCATACATAAAGTCACATATATAAAAATCTATATATATGACTGAGTATGTGCATCACTTTAAAAAGTATTATAAACTGGGGCACCTGGGTGGCTCAGTTGGATAGGCCTCCGACTTCGGCTGAGGTCATGACCTCACAGTTCGTGGGTTCAAGCCCCGCATCAGGCTCTGAGCTCACAGAGCTGTGAGCTCAGAGCCTGGATCCTGCTTCTGATTCTGTGTATCCCTCTCTCTCTCTCTGCCCCTCTCCCACTGGTACTCTGTCTCTCTCTAAAAATAAGTAAACATTTGAAAAAAAATATATAGACACTTTCAAGGAATATTTTCTGATGCAATGATAAAAACTTAGATAAAAAATGTAAATTAAAGAAAAATACATTGGATATGACACAAAGTATCAACCTGATTTTGAGTTCCTTGATATCAGTGGCACTGTCTCTATTTTCTCCTAGAATATTTCTCAAGGGTACAATTCTTCCATTGTTACTGGAAAAAGTTATATTTGCTCCTATGGTACCAGCATCTTCTATTTTCCTTTGGAACCTAATTATCCCTCACTATATACAGACATGTTGGGGCAATTAGTTAAATTTATATACTCCCCAGTCCAGGTGAGAGAAAAAAAGAACTTTTTGTTTTTCTTACTTCACTTTCTGTTTTTAGAACACGATTGAGTCCCTGAAAAAAATGAGGGGATGGTACAGAGATTTCTTGTAGATTTCCCTCTACCCACAAATATAGAGCCTTTTTCATTATCAACAGCCCCTACTAAGTGATGCGTTTGTCATATTTGATGAACCTATATTTACATATCGTAATCACCCAAATGCGTAGTTTGCACTATAGTTCACTCTTTCTGTTGTATATTCTATGGAATTGGACAAAGGTATGTATAATGGTATGCATCCACAATTATGGTATCATGCAGAGTATTTTCACTGCCCTAAAAATCCCCTATTCTATGCCCATATATCCTTTCCACCACTGAGCCCTTGGCGACCATGATCTTTTTATTGTAGCATAGTTTTGCCTTGTCCACAATGTCATGTATAGTTGGAATCATACAATATGTAGCCGTTTAGGACTGATTTCCTAATAAGTAATATTAATTTAAGTTTCCTCTATGTCTTTTTATAGCCAGAGGGCTCATTTCTTAGTGCTGAATAATATCTCATTTCCTTAACATACCACAGTTTATTTATCCAGTCACCTACTAAAGAATATCTTGGTTGTTCTAAGTTTAGGCAATTATAAATACAACTACTTTAAACATCCATTTATAGGTTCTTGGGTATACGAAGGTTTTCAACTGCTTTGGGTAAAGTACCTAGGAGAGTGATTGATGGATTATAGGGTAAGAGTATGTTTAGTTTTGTAAGAAATCTCCCAAAGGTCTTTAGGAATGTCTGTACCATTTTGCATTTCACCAGCAATGAATGAGTTTGTTTCGCTCCACACCTTTGCCAGCATTTTTTATTGTTTGTGTTCCACATTTGGGCCCTTTTAATAGGTGTGTGTTGGTAAAAATGTATTGTTGTTTGTAGAACCATCACCATAATCTATCTCCAGAACTTTTCCATCATTCCAAAGTGAAACTTTGTACCCATCCAAGAATAATTCTTTAATCCTCTCTCCTCTAATCCTCTCTTTAATCCGTGACAGCCATAATTCTTTCTTTCTCTATACATTTAACTATCAGATATTGCATAGAAATGGAATCATACAATATTTGTACTTTTGCATCTATCATTTCACTTAACAGAATGTCTTGAAGGCTCATCCACATTGTATCATGTATCAGAATTTGATTCCCTTTTAAGGTTGAATTATACTCCATTGTATGCATATACTATCTTTGTTTATCCATTTATCCACTACTGGACATTTGGGATGTTTCCACCTTTTTGGCTATTGTAAATGATGCTGCTACAAACATTGGTGAACAATCATCTGTTTGAGTTCTTATTTTCAATTTTTTTTGGTGTATATCTAGAACTGGGATTTACCTTCTAAATTTTCTAATTCTAATATTTTCTCTTCAAGTCACAAAATTCTGAAATAAATGTCAGAACAAATTAATCTTGAAGTATCTTTTCATTTTTGTTTCCTTTGGCTGATTTAGAAATATTAAATAATAAATTTGAAGCTATTTAGACACTAGGTACAGAGAACACTCAAAGAAATTACATTAGAGTTCTATTATATTTTATTTTTCCTCCTCAGGCTGCATAAGAAATTTAATTGAGGTGATTTAAGTACGGAAGTTGTTTTTTTTAAGGCATTGGTGTTAACATATTTTCTTTATAAAAAAAAATCATGACATTTAATGAATGTTAATGTACTATATTTGTCCACGTAGAATAAGGACAATGCCAATGATTCTAAAACATTGTCTACATATTTCAACTTGTCTTTTTTTCATGCAATGTATCTATTGCACATAAAATACTATATTGGCTAATGTTCAGTAAATAAAATGGTTCAATTATAGCCAAACTTTTGAGAAATTTTAAGAAGAGCAGACTCTCAATAAAAGTTTCCTTTTCAAGTTATTTTTATTAAATTTCTTTTATGTTCTTTGTCCTATTGCAGAGAGTCAAACGTCACTTTTCTTTTTTTTTTTTAATACATAAAGAATATGCAAGATTTCTACATCTGTTAATGGTGGATGAGGTCATACAGACCAATTTTTGTACTAAAGACAATTAAGAAAACTGGACAATATAGATATTTTAAAAATCTGCTTGTGGACATCAGAGAACTAACAAACTTACCAAGAATTTCTTGGCTCTCTTCCCAGGGAAGAAGGCAAAACATACTCTGAGATCTGAATTTGAAAATATTTTTCTCTAGTGTACCTTTGCCTTTTATGAAAGAGACAACAGATAACTTGAGATGATGTACTTTTGAGAGGCTCATATGGATATGAGAACAGAATTTGGAGACCGGATTTGCCCATGCTGAGGAGTTCTGTTAACCTTTATTTTGTGACACTGAAAAAGCCAGTCACACATTTTCTGGCACTTAATCAAATACTAACTTTGAATAATTTTAACCTTTGAAATTAAAATACCAATGTCAAGGGGCACCTGGGTGGTGCAGTTTGTTAAACATCAGACTCTTGATCTCAGTTCAGGTCATGATCTCTCAGTTTATGAGTTCAAGCTCCACGTCAGTCTCTGAGTGCTGATGGCGTGGAGCCTGCTTGGGATTGTTTCTCTGTCTCTCTGCCCCTCCCCTGCTTGTGTGCTCTTTCTCTCTTTTATTAAAAAAAAATAAAAATAAATAAAATTACAGTGTTGGTATACTAATGGCCTGAGATGTCTGGACAAACACATTAAATCAGAGGGAATACATCCACTTATTCATATTCAATATTTGAAAACATGTTTTAAATGTAATTTGTGCACGTGATCAAAGCCTATCACGTGCGCAAAGCTTAACCAGGCCTATGAGGAGAAAAGACAATATAAGTACAACCAGTAAGGGCAATAGACACTAGAAATAGACCTAAAGGGGTTTCAGACACCATAGTCATTAAGGAGATAAAATATGAGATAAAGATTTTGTAGATGACTAAAATATTTTTTATAATTTTTTAACGTTTATTTATTATTGAAAGACAGAGTCAGAGCGTGAGCAGGGGAGAAGCAGACAGAGAGGGAGATACAGAATCCGAAGCATGCCCCAGGTTCTGAGCTGTCAGCCCAGAGCTCGATGTGGGGCTCAAACCCACAAACCACAAGATCATGACCTGAGCCAAAGTCGCACGCTTAACCGAGAGCTATCCAGATGCCCCACAGATGACTAAAATATATAAAAAAATAGGAATATCTCAAAATAAGCATTCTTTTAACAGTAAGATAAAAACTCTTATTTGAAATAAAGATGCTATAGAAACAAAAACTGAGTGTAAAGTTGAGGGCATACCAGCACCAGTGGGAATACTAAAGTTGGAGGAATATAACAAAATAAAGAAGATCATTGAGACAGTGTAAGGGAAAAAAAGAAACACAGAAGCAAATTAACCACAATTGAACTGATAACCATGTCATTAAATTTAAGTTAATTATGACTGTGTAGTATTCTGTGGAAATTAAATAAAGTATTTGGTATTGAAATAAAAAATGACAATGCCATATAATTTAATAACATGGACTAGACATAAATTTTTATGGCCCTTGCATTATCCTGGGAAAAAGTGAACGCACCAACTGGCATTGAGTTTGATAAACTAGAAATACATTTTTAATCATAAGATGAAGAAAATACTTCTAAAATGGTAAGTTTTGAGCCAATGAAGAGGACATGATAAAACAGGAATTACTCATCACTTGGAGCTGGCATAAACTATAGAAACAAGAGACACGTTTGCTTTATTGATTTATATATATTCTTGTGCATTACAGAATTTAAAATATATAAAAATTTAGAATTATCACTACCTTTTCCAGAACAAACTAATCAGATGACCATCCAAACCAAAAACGTTTTTAATCCAATTTTAAACTGCTTTAGGAAAAACAAAGTTACTGTCTTTACTAGCTAACCCTTAGCCCAAATTGGTGATTATATTTTTTCACACATATATTCATATAGGTTTTGTAACACCTAATAGATATACATATTCCATATGATATAAAGTTTATGTGATGTTATATATCATATACATATGTAATCAACATTGATTGTATCTATAAAATATCTACATTAATATTCTCTCTGTTGAGAAAAGCTAGCTTGCCAAAATAAAAGAAGTCAAATTTCTGTTTCTATTAATTTTGCTGGAAAGTGGAATAAAAAATATCAAGGAATCCATATGTTGTGTGATATAATAAAACTCAAAACTGCTTTATTTATTTGCACAACATAAATGTTGACTTCATCAAATGTTATGAAGAAGAGTTGAACCTGAATCACTAGAGTAGTGAAGCAATTGCCAAAAATAATTTCTGGGCATCCTGGAGAATTTTCCCTTCTAGGATACCTTATCCTAAAACGGAGCTAGTGCCATTTTAGCTAGCATTTGAGACCGACCTTTTGTATCTTTGCTCTATGTATTTTGTTGCATATTTTGTTTAATTCCCACGTCAACATTCAGCACTCCATATATTCAAATATCATGCGTACCAAGAAGTTGAGAGAAACAACAGGACCCTACCATCACATCTCACTCTAAGCTTAATGGCTCCACTTCCTTGACTAAATAGTCCAATTTTCAAAGGTATAATTTAACAAAGCAAACTAGGAGTTATAGCTATAGTATAAAATCCTCAAGTTTTGGACAATCACAGTCTAGATTATACTTCCATTTCTTTGCGGACATTGCTTTGGTCAAGGTCAACGGTGTCCTACATGCTGCTTAATTCAACGATGCTTTTGAGTTCTTATATTGCTTGAGTTTTCAGCACCAATTGAGAATACTGACAACTTCTTCTACCTCCAAACATTTCTCTTTCCCATGTCTCTGACAGCCTAAATATCATTTTTTTTTCTCTCTAGATAGCAAAAATATTTCTCTCTGGGTAAATGCTTTCTCTAATTCCAATGCTTAGGACAGTGTCCAGAAACACAATGCTCTAAATACACACATACAAACTTACCATAGTTTCTGAATGAATGAATGAATGAATGAATGAATGAATGAATTTGAGTAACTCTTTGACACCTACTTTTGCATAGATGGCAAATATTTTCAATGCAAGTCCAAAACTATACAGTAACCATCCTTTGTAAACTATGACTTGCCTTTTCTAGGCAATATGAATGCCACAGTATATTCAAATTCTTAATAAAAAATATGAGTCATATCTTACTCCCTTTTGCCCATCATGCCTCAACACTTAACCCATGTGAAATATTGTATATTCAACTTAATGTACATTATTTTTCAATATTTATTTTAGGAAATTTATTTTTTCTATTATAGTAAGACATTTAACATGTGATCTACCCTTTTAGCAAAATTTTAATTGTACAATACAGTATTGTTAACTATAGCACTATTGTATAGTAGATCTCAAGACTTATTCATTTTGCACAACTGAGACTTTATAGTCATTGAATAGCAACTCCTTGTTTCTCCTCCCCTCCAGCCATGACAACCACTGTTCCACTCTCTGTAGTTTGACTATTTTAAATACCTTATGTAAGTGGAGTCATATTTATCCTTATGTGACTGGCTTATTTTGCTTAGCATAATGTCCTCCAGGGTCATTCATGTTGATAAAGCTGCAGATTTATCCATATTGCAGGATTTCCTTCTTTTTTATGGCTCAGTACTATTTCAATGTATGTATCTACTGCATTTTCCTTATCCATTCATCAGTCAGTGGATACTTGGGTTGTTTCCATGTCTTGGATATTGTGAATAATGCAGATATACATGGGCATGCGAATAACTCAAGATTTTTTTTAATTTTTTAAAATGTTTTTATTTATTTTTGAGACAGAGAGAGACAGAGCATGAGCAGGGGAGGGGCAGAGAGGGGGGGAGACACAGATTCTGAAGCAGGCTCCAGGCTCTGAGCTGTCAGCACAGAGCCCGACGCGGGACTCGAACTCACAGAGTGTGAGATCATGACCTGAGCTGAAGTTGGACGCTTAACCAACTGAGCCACCCGGGAGCCCCACTCCAGATTCTTGTTTCAGTTATTTTGGATACTCAGAAGTGGGATTGCTTGATCATATTGTATTACTATTTTTAATTTTTTGTGAAAACTCCATACTGTTTTCTATAGTGGCTGCGCTATTTCACATTCTATCAACAATGTACAGGATTCCAATGTTTCCTTATTCTCTCCAACACTTTATTTTTTTAGTAATGATCATCCTAACATGTTTAAGGTGATATTTCATTGTGGTTTCAATTTGTATCCACTGATAATTAGTAATGTAGAGCATATTTTAATCTGGCAGTTTCGTTGTTTCCTTGGAAAAACATCTAATCCTTTGCTCATTTTTTAAATCAGGTTATTATATCTCTATCTATCTCTGTATCTATCGAATATCTATCTATCATCTATCATCTATCTATCTATCTATCTATCTATCTATCTATCTATCTATCTATCATCATCATCGATCTCATCTATCTTTGTATCTATCTATCTCATCTATGTCTCCATGGATGCTACGGAGTTGTAGGAGCTCCTTTTGTCTTGAATATTAACTCATTAATCAAATATATACTGTGCAAAAATATTGTCCTGTTTTGTAGGTTGTCTTTTGACTGTTCACTTTTCTCTATTTGTGCAGAAGCTTTTTTGTTTGACACAGTTCTAGTTTTTTTTTCCTTTGCTTGCTTGACATTACTTAACATTTTTAACATATATATGCTTTGTTTGTTTTACCTATAAACTGTATTTGCCAAATCTATGTTGTTGAGAGTGAAAACAATCTGGTTATTTTTCATTTTAGAGGGAAAAGTTCAGTTTAGAAAACTTTAGTTTCAAGTAAAATCTAAAGAAAAATGGAGATACGAAGAGTAGTGCTTATAGTATGCTCTTTTTTTCTGTAAGTAACCATCTATGTCTTACTGACTTACGATATGTACACAGGCACACCACTTTTTTTAATAGGACATGGTAGGTTGACTTAGTAATTCATTCAACAGTACTCATCATGCCTCAGATACTCTTGTCAAACAGCAGACTCTACACTGAACTGGAAGAGAGGTGGTTTCTGTCATCAGACTACTTATTTTCTAGACTTGTTGAACAATAAGATACATAATGGATGCTGCTGTTCAATTTTCACCCCACACTCCCATTGGATAACCTTAGCTGTCATGCTATTCTTAGAACAGACTTGACATCACGTAGTGCAATAGTGACAGCTCAGATATGGTTCCAATTCACAGTTTCATTATGTGATATGGAACTATCATTGTTGCCACAGGACGTTGTATGGAACACCAGAAGTCATTTTGTAAAGGACTCAATTATCTCTGCATGATGTGGTCCCAAATAATTAACATGCCCTCTAACCAAAAATTTTTGATCCTTTTCCATGAAAAAAATGAGATGCTCTTGGCAGGGTACTCTGCCTGTGATGCACTTTACATATATTTTTTAGTTTATGGCTAATTTCCACATTGTCAGGCAAGACATCTAGCCAATACTTTCAAGTGAAAAATTCCCTAATCAGCTTCATGTAATGAAGCCAACATTTTCACAACTTTTCTGGAATAACAATGTGTTTGCTCCACAAAAACAACCTCTTTTAGGAAAACTTTGACTGCTGATGATATGTAAATAGCTTAAATACATCAGACAGTTTTCCTCTTGATCATAGTCCTAAACATCCAGCTTGAGACCAAGTGTTCATCTTGATTATCTTCATTTAGTCGTGGAAGTTAATAATTTTGAAAAATGGATTGGATTGTCTTTGAATCGATATTTTCAGTGTGTTAGCACCAATATGTAGTTAATTTGTTTTGATCTTTTGATAAAAAGCTAACAATGTCACAAATCATAAAAGGATGTATTGATGCTTTAACATTACTGGAGGTTGGTTACATTGTTGTTTAAACTACTGAATAATGAGATGCTACAATCGAAACTATGTCATTCTTTTGACCCATTCCTCAGAAGAAACTGGCTTCCTTCACTTTAGTATATGTAATTATTAAGAACAGGCAGAATATAAAGTTGACCATCTTTAAAGCATTGCCCTAGGAAATATTTTTCAATAGATGATAAAGATTCTATAGCAGATTCCTCATGACTAGCACTAAATTATAAGTATGCTTTATATTAAGCACTATAAAAGTAGAATGGGATTATTACTATATCCAACTAATCACTATTCATCACTTGGGACTCTGGTAGGTCAATATCTTCTCTGAGATCTAGGTATTTCTTGCCTTTTTTTGCATAAAATGGAATACCATTGCCTGGTTAAAAAAAAAAAAAAAAGGAAGGCAAGTGAGGATAATAGATATTGAACAGTATTTTCCACAAAATATAGGATTGATAGGACTGGCTAAAGCTAAAGCTTTGGGCTTTGTTCCTCCAAGTTAAAAAAAGTAACAGTGATTATAACCTCCAGGACTACGTAGGATGTGATATAATTAAAAGTATACCTTTTTTGTATAAACAGATTTTGGTGCTGGTATAAATGTTAAAGGTAAAACATAGAGATAGTTGTGGAAATTTCTAATTCTTAAGATTAATGAATAATATCATTTCCCAGTTTGGCAAACTTTTGGTTACAGATTATAGTTTCAAAGTATTAAACAGTAGGCTTTTACATTTATGCCTCAGCACAGCTATAAGAACAAGGTATTATTTTTAAGGTGCAGTGTTGTGTATTTATTTGGATCTACTTACAATTTTTGGAGTTTTGGCTTTGGAGTCACAGGGAGCAGAGCTAGAATACAGATTAAAGCAAAATTGGTCACCACCATAAATGCACTTTTTCAATTGCATATGGTAATAAATTCTCTTATTGCTTGTCATTTTGAATTTTGCTTTCTATTAAATATGCTTAAAAGCACCTTAACTGATTGGCTATCTGGAGAATTCTATGCACTGTAGTCTATGATCATTATCCCAAGTCCAGTCTTAGATATTTTTGCTTTTTGTATAATATATACATGCTACTGCATGGCTCATAGTTTGCCTCAAAAAAACAATATATCCAAAGCTATTTTTTTTATTTTTTATTTTTTAATTTATTTTTGAGAGCAAGAGAGAGCACAAGCGGGGAAGGGACACAGAGAGAGAGGGAGACGCAGAATCTAAAACAGGCTCCAGGCTCTAAGCTGCGAACATCTGACTCACAGACCGAGAGATCACGACCTGAGCCGAAGTCGGACACTTAAGAGACTGAGCCACCCAGGCGCCCTTGTCCAAAGCTATTTTTAACTCCCAGAGTCTGCTCCTCCTTCTTATCCTCATGATAGCACATGCCTCGTGAATCCACTTAGGAAATAAAGCCAGGAATCTGCAAGTCATTTTCGATACTTTTTGGGTTTTATTCCCTATACTCTGTGGCATTCTAGTAAATGTTTAGCAACTAGTTCTTCAGATAAAAGAACGTTTTGACTTGAATCTTTTTAAGATTTGCATGATATAAATACTCCCACAGTGGCTGATTTTAATCTAACATTGTCAATTTTCTCTTCCGCCAGCTGTAACCAAAACGCTTGAAGACAGTGTAGGGATTCTCCAAGGGTGGTCTTTGGATCAACAATATCAGAATCTTCTGTGAACTCATTATGAATGCAAATTTTTCATCCCTGGCCCAATTTACTGAAAGCAAAAACAAAAACAAACGCAAAAACAAAAACAAAACCTCTCTGCTGGTATCTGGTAACCTGTGCTTTAAGAAGCTCTTCTGGTGATTTTTCTTTGTGATCTCATTGAAAGTTTTAATTGTTACATTAGTGTATCAGTAGGAATTTTTGAGAGAAACATAACCAGTAAGGGGTGTGTCTGTGTGTGTGTGTGTGTGTGTGTGTGTGTGTGAGAGAGAGAGAGAGAGAGAGAGAGAGAGAAAGAGAGAGAGACAGAGACAGAGACAGAGACAGAGAGAGAGAGAGAGATTTTAATGAAATGGTTCACATGATTGAGGAAGTGGCAAATCCTAAACATGTAGCAAAGGGCAGTAGGCTGGACACTCAGGAAGGATTGTGATGCAGTCTTGAACCTTAATTTCTTTTCTGGGAAACCTCTGCTGTTCCTTATAAGACTTCAACCAACTGAATGAAGGCCGCCCACGTATGAAGAGTACTCATTTACTTATAGTCAACTGATTGGAGATGTTGATCATATCTACAAAACGCCTTCCTGGCAACATGTAGGCTTGTTTGCGAATAAATAACTAGGTCCTATAGCCTAGCCAAGTTGGCACCTAAGGTTCACCATCCCAATGAGCTAGCATTATCTTAACTAATAGAATCATTTTATTCTTGTACTCCTCACAAGATTTTGTATAAACATAAATATAAATACAAATATAAATAATACAAATATAAATATATGGCAGCATATATATGTATATATACATATATGTGTATATATGTACATATATGTGTGTATATATGTGTGTATATATACATATACATGTACATGTACATATACATATACATATACATATATGTATATGCAATTCAGTTCCTAGAATGTGTTGAGTTGTTTTCTGCATTAAGACTTTATATATGGTTCACTTACAATACTTTCCTTCTTAAGTCTTTACCTAATTCCCATTCAACTCTTATTTCTTCTTAAGTGTTATTTGCTCAGAGCATTTTCCTAACTCTCCATTTAATTAGACACTTCATTTTATTTTTATTAAGAATACTTTAATTATGTAGTTATATATATGTTTATGTATTTAATGTTTAATTTTACAACTACTCTGGAGGCTGAATGAGAGCAGGAAACACTTCTCTTTATATGGCTTACATTTATTATCACATTTAGTTGTTGTACTTAATGGGAAGATATCATCCTTTTTATTCTGAGTGAGGGGACTAGCTTTTCTGGGGTTACATAGCCCAACTAGCTGAGGTGCTCGCTGTGGGCAAAGGGAATACACAATGGGTAATGGAAGAAATACCAGCTATAACCACATGACCAGTCACAGAAATGAAGACTGTAACTGTCATGAGTAGTTCTTACGTATTTTATTATGAATATATCTGTGTGTATATATTAAGTAAATATCTTTGCTTTCTTCCCTTTCTTTTCTCCTTATCATGTAACATATGTCATATTCACTTTAGACAATAAAATTTAAGTGTTGTCAGTGTGGTTTTGATTGTATACAGGATAGTTGTAGCATGTTAGGTGAAGGATGACATAGTATGACCCTATTATTGTCTTTATTTAGAGATTAAATATGATTGAGGAAGATGCATATACATAACAACTGGGCAAGGGATGGGCTTAATGGTAGTTAATGCTAAGTGGCAACTTGGCTGGGCCATGGTGCCCAGATATATGGTCAAACATTATTCTGAAACTGTTACTTGAAACTGTTTTTGGAAGAGGTTAAGATTTAAATTAGCGAACTCAAGTAAAGTAGATGGCCCTCCATGATGTGGGTAGGCCTCATCCAATCAGTTGAGCGCCTGAATAGAACAAAAATAACCTCCACCTAGCAGGAAGGAATTCTGCAACAGTGAGCGTTCAAATAAGAATTGTAATATCAGCTCTCCTAGGTCTCCACTCTGCTAGTCACCTTGAAGATTTTGAACTAGCTCGCCTCCAAAATCATGTGCTTCAAACCCTTAGATACCTCCCTATTTAGCAATCTAGTAATTATGTCAGTAAACCTCGAAAGCAAGTTTTTATGGGCTGAGCAGATCCAGAATGTACAATCTCCAGTGTATGATTTGTTTATTTGAAACAATGGCTATAACCAGGTAGTGATTTTTTAAGACCATTAAATAGCCTTTCTTCATTGTGATTTTAAAAGGTCATGAGACCTGCACATCCATTAGCCACAGTCCACTTTTGACCCCAATTTCCTGAGAGGAAAAACTTGGGAAAGAACTGATTCACATACCTAGTTCCATTGATTTCTCAAGTCTGAAAAATAATTTTTATGCATGGGATATGTGCAAGCCATAATTATGGAAAAAAATCTCCAAATCTGTAAAATTAGTGTGTAGGTACATATAATACACCTTCAAGGAAAATTATAACATTTATCCACTAATGATAAGCATGCTGGTGAATCAGCAGTGCCCTTTTTTATGATGCCAAAAATTCAAAACATAAACTATGTAGGCATTTATTAAGGATAAGAAGAAAGGAGAAGATAAAAGAAGAGAAACATAAATCTTTACCTATCTAGTATAACTACTTTAAAGCTAGTACCTAAAATAACTTTGGGGGCGCCTGGGTGGCGCAGTCGGTTAAGCGTCCGACTTCAGCCAGGTCACGATCTCGTGGTCCGTGAGTTCGAGCCCCGCGTCGGGCTCTGGGCTGATGGCTCAGAGCCTGGAGCCTGTTTCCGATTCTGTGTCTCCCTCTCTCTCTCTGCCCCTCCCCCGTTCATGCTCTGTCTCTCTCTGTCCCAAAAATAAAAATAAAACGTTGAAAAAAAAAATTTAAAATAACTTTGAAAACTAACTAGAGCGTTCAAACAGGCTCATACCTCTATCCATCTGATAGCTAGAAAACGGCGCTCCTATCAAGTCCACAGGGCTCTTTCAGGATATTTCCCAAGGCAATACCCCAAGTGCACTACAGACTAAGCCCTGTGCATTAGAGTCCTTCAGTCCAGCTTCAGCCTGCCTCTTCTTGTGTTGAACCTCTTCACTCCCATCATCTACTAAAAATAAATTGTCGTCTGTGATCTGGTAGGAACCGTGTGATTTGACCGTTCCTCGGAGACATCTTAGACTTGACAGACAGAAATGCTCTTTCCCCTTCTCACAACGAAGTCTGTATACATTTTGTTTTCAAATTTTATTTTTTAAAGAAGTCCTGAAGGATAAGTGTGTTCTTGCTCTTTTCCTCCTGGAAATAATTGCATCTAGGCGGAGAACAACACAGTCTTCTTGACTATACAAACCACAAGTTTCCAATGTTGAGGACGTTTTCTAAATTTTCTTGGTCTCTCCTTAGCACTTGGCCTTCTATGCATTCCCATATCTCGGAGTGTCTCTCTGTGCTCTTGTCCTTCCCCGTCTGTAGTGCTTTCTAGGCTGGGGATGGTGGGCAGTATGCTTGTTCTCTGCTCCACGGGTACAGCTTCACTCTAGGTAGACTGTGTCTCTGTGTCTCAAAAGGGGAAATTTGTCCATGATTTTCCCCATCCTCAAGTGATAGATCTCTAAGTGATCTAGCCACAATGGTTTTTCTCCCTTCTTCTAAGACATAAAGAAGGGCTTTTTTTTCCCCTTCCTTCCTTGTACATGTAGTAAGTCTTCATTGTCACTTGGGGATCTGCAGTATTCAGGTTTTTTCCCCCCTTAGGTTCTAAATATTACGGGTTTTTTTTTCAGTTTTTTGTGCTTCTTTCTTTTTCCAGTTATCAATGTGCCCCACATGTCTTACAAGTGTTTGCATACCCTTGGATTTCAGGTATCTTTGTTGCCTTTCAAACTCAACCGTAAAAGTTTCAAGGAAAGCCAGTATATTGTAAATCACCCCAAATTTTCTTGCTGACACAATAAGAGTGATGTTTTGTGATGCTTTTTCCAGTCTTCTACTTCCTAGGGGGACACAGGAGTCTTTATATTTTAAATGCATCTCCTGATAAAGTCAATAAAGAGTCTTGCTATTGTTATTTGTTTTGTTGTTCTCTTGCCTCATGTTTTAATTTTTTTTTGTTTCTCCTTTTCTGCCTTACTTTTATTATACAAATATTTAATACGCCATTTTAATTCCATTGACTTTTATCAGTATTTGCATTAATTTTGTGGTTGGTCTAGGGATTACAACATGCATCCTTATATTATTACAATTCGATTGTTTTTTTTAATTTTTTTAAGTTTATTTATTTTTGAAACAGAGAGAGACAGAGCATAAACGGGGGTGGGTCAGAGAGAGAGGGAGAGACACAGAATCGGAAGCAGGCTCCAGGCTCTGAGCTGTTAGCACAGAGCCTGACGCGGGGCTCGAACTCATGGACCGCGAGATCGTGACCTGAGCTGAAGTCAGACGCTTAACCGACTGAGCCACCCAGGCTCCCCTCAATTGGTTTTAATATGGAACTGCTTTTGGTTAAATATAAGAATCTTGCAGAAATAGATTTCAACTAGCACCCTCTCTCTGTGCTATTTATGTTGCGTATGTATTGCATCTATGTATGATACAAACATACAGTGTTATAATTTTTGCTTTACATTATCATGACCTTTACACAATTTAACAGTATTGTATATCTGTAATAAATAGATTTTATGTAATATATAGATCAAAGTTATATAATTATGTGTGTGTGTGTGTGTGTGTGTGTGTGTGTGTATCTATCATGTATTTACCATGTCTACTCTTATTCATGCATTCTTACATATCAAATTTACCATCTGGTGTAAATTGCCTTTGGCCTAAACCATTTTACCTATTTTTAAAGTGTAGTTTCATAAAAATAAGTTATGAAAATATCATCATTTCAATTTCTCTTTTCAAGGATAGAGTCACAGTATATAGTAACCTTTGTTGTGGGGCTCCCGTGGGGCTCAGTCTGTTCAGCTCCCCACTCTTGATTTTGGCTCAGATCATGATCTCATGATTTATGAGATTGAGCCCTGAGTCCGGCTCTGCATTGGCAGTGTGGAGCCTGCTTTGGATTCTCCCTCCCTCTCTCTGTCTCTCTTCTGCTCCCCTGCTCATGCTCTCTCTTTCAAAATAAATAAATAAACTTGATTTTTTTCACACTTAAAAAATTAAAAGAATTTTTTTTCTTGGAAGTGATTTTTACTTCAGCATTTTATTTATTTTTTTTTAATTTTTTTTTCAACGTTTATTTATTTTTGGGACAGAGAGAGACAGAGCATGAACAGGGGAGGGGCGGAGAGAGAGGGAGACACAGAATCGGAAACAGGCTCCAGGCTCTGAGCCATCAGCCGAGAGCCTGAGGCGGGGCTCGAACTCACGGACCGCGAGATCGTGACCTGGCTGAAGTCGGATGCTTAACCGACTGTGCCACCCAGGCGCCCCTACTTCAGCATTTTAAATACAAAGTTTTTTGGCCTCCTACATTTCTGAAGGGAAGTAAACTATTACTTTGTTCCTTTTTTCTTTGTGTAAATAATGTGTCATTTCTGATTCAGTGAGATTCCTCTTTACTTGCTAAGTTCTCTGCTTCTCTGAACACCACAATTTGCCTCCTCAAATTGGTAACACTGCTCTTTTTTGCCATCTTGAGTTGTGGCATTACAAGAACTATCAACTTGAAATTCTACCTAGATATAGTAGCACTCTTTTATGAGTAAAATATTCTCATTTCTGTCTACTTTGGCCTTTCCATGTGCTTTCAGATATTGTTTTTAATATTCTTGCCCAGTGTTTTATATATATTTTTTGAAGGAGAAATTGCACAATGTATCTTACCACCATTAGTGGAATGTCCTAAACTTGATTATATTTTAATTTGGTTCTTTTTCTTGTCTCCTTAAGCATTAGATAATGACAGTCAACAAAAACCAGAAAAGTATTCTCAGAAAATAATAGATTCCTATGAGTTAGAGTCATATCAAAATTTCTGATAAATTAGGTATGGAGGAATGCACTTGCATTTATCACGATTCTCCAGAGAAACAGAACCAGCCAAATGGACCAAATATATAAATGCGTAGGATTTTATATTTGCTTATATGATTACAGACATAAGCAAGTCCAGAGCCACCCAGTAAGCAAGCAGGCCCAAGACCCAAGAGAGCCAATGGTACAGATGAAGACTGATGGCAGTCTGCTGGAATTCTCTCTTGCTCAAGGAGACAAGGCTTTTTGTTTTATTCAGTCCTACAACTAATTAGACTAAGTCCACTGACATTATGAGGGGCAATCTTCTTACTTAAAGTTCACCAACTTAAATGGTAATTTCACCAAAAAATACCCTCCAAGTAAATGCATAAAACTAACCATCATAGTGTCTTGATATATAGAATCTATTTCATCTATGATTAATTATTATAACTGGGAGAAAGAGGAAATTAAGAAGCAAGAGAATTGGCCATTTCTGTTGCAAGAAAGTTTTACTCTTCCATTCTACATGATAATGGTCTCTACTTTGTTCACATACAGCCCACGATCTTTAGCTTACAAATCTGTAAATATTCGTTACTTCAACATGAAAGTATTTAGAATTTTCAAAGGGCTCATAAAGTTTCATGAGTCATATAGGTAGCATTTAGCAACTCACCCTCCAGTGAAGGAGTGACTTGAGTAATTAAATAGGTATGTATCATTTGCCAGTTACTTCATGAATGAAGATTTGCAAAACAGAGAATTTAAATTGGTATAATTTGATGTTTTCTTGAAAATGAATATGTTGAAAGTTTTTGGAATAGAATCTCAAAGACAAAACCTCAAATCAGAACTATTTGTTTTTTACATTATTTCAAAGGATGAAATAAATCTTTCTGAGGATAAGATATTGATAAATTATAGTATTTGACAAATAAAATATTCAATTAGTGTTGAGTTAACTTATTTGAATATTATTAAAGTCAAGAATCTCAAATTCATTTTTTTCTAAATGTTTTTAAATTGTTTTAGACTATTAAATCATTTCTGGGCAATAAATTTTAGCCATTAGTAGTTTCTAATCTGTTAAAGAATAAGTCACTAATTGAACTAGGAATAGTTATAAGAATGAATATAATAATAAACTCCCTTATAATCCTATGTAAAATATATATATCAAATTTATATAAGTTGGAAACATATTTTATATGTAATTTTATATGTAATATAAAATATGTTAGGAAGAATAGTGAATTACATATTTAAGAATTAGCTAAGTGAGGGGTGCCTGGGTGGCTCCGTCGGTTGAGCAACCAACTTCAGCTCGGGTCATGATCTCGTAGTTCATGAGTTAGGGCCCCATATCGCTGCTGTCAGCACAGACCCTGCTTCAGATTCTCTGTCTCTTTCTGTCTCTGCCCCGTCCCTCTTACTCTCTGTCTCAAAGATAAATAAATGTTAAAAACAATGAATTAACTAAGCAAATACACACACGTTCTAGACATAGATCATTCTGGGATCATTAGAAATGCTATTCTCTTGGTTCTGACCTATGTAAATAATTGTTTCATTTTGAACAATGGAATTTGAACATTTAGAAACAAAATAAATAAATTTTTTCTCTCAATCTGAAATTTTTCACAGGGCATTAAACACATATTGCTATATATTAGTTTATCTGCTGTTGAAGTTGTTACAAGTGTCTATGGAGGTAAACCACTGTATCCTGAATGATTCTCCCACACACTTGTTCAGCTTTCTTGTTCTCAGTACCTTCAAGGGAAACGATTTTGCATCTCATCCTTTAGGCTCTTATTGGAAGAGAGAAAATCGACAGTGATGGTCATGATTCTAACATCTTTAAATGTCAATTCAATGAAATCAACAGGAGATGATAGATTAGGCATAACTAGCAATGGAGAACGATGGTGACAGAACATTTATTAGATCAGTTCTGAGGAGGCAGGTGGGGAGAGCTGCTAATGGAATGAAAAGAGAAAAGTAGCTGTGGGAAATAGCACCCAGGAAGGAGCTGGGGAAATTCTGCCCATACGAGCCTTCGCAGGGAGAGAGGAAGAAGAACATGGGCCTACAATGTCTTTCGCATCAAGTCTACTGAAAGAAAGAAGGCAACGGTATTTAGATGATGTGGTTCATTGAGGTCAGCCTCTAGGACTGACTGCAGGGCTAGGGGAAGAAATGCAATGATAGATACCCTGGACAGTCATTGCATTTTTAAGGTTTTGCGAAACATTGTATGATACCATTTTATTCTCTTGTTGGAAATGTGTAACTTACCTCTTCCTAAAAGTCTCGCAGAACTTTGTAGCACCAAGCTGGCAAATCGTTACATTTTATTAATCATATTTTTTAGATGAAAAGGAAGATTATTAATAAATCAAGATCCAAAATCCCCTTGATGTGTGAACAGAGTTATGAAAGTGATTTTTGGAAGCAAACTCACAATCATTCCAGAAGTATTCTAAGTTTATGGAAGTCTAAAGAAAGTCATTTAATTATATTATTTATAACTTTAAAATATTTTCTAACAATGTATATGTTAAATTTGAACACTCTGTAAGAAACAACATATATACATACATACAAACTCTTCCGCAATTATATTTTTTTGTTTGTTTTGAAGGATACGATAGCAAAACAGTGCAATATTAATCAAAAACCAGAATACAGTTTCAGAGTCTGTAACTTTCCCTTTGAAACATAAGGTATGATATTTATTGAGGCACAATTATAATATAAAGAATGAGAACATTTGAAGGTAAACCCAAGGGATATAGCAAAGAAAGGTTTCATTTGCATAAACAGAGTTGTACTGGGGAATGATACAGCAGAATGCGTTGCAATAAACAGGATTCAAAAGTACTGTGACAAAATGACTAATCAGACAGGTTTGCTAAAATGAAGAAATAAAAGTGGTTGCACAGGGTCTAGTTATAGAAAAAATAGATATGCCACTTATGGCTCTCATTTTTTGTATTCATACTTTATTCATACTTTTCCAACTTCCTGACATCCCTTTCTCCCTTTCTTTCCACTTTCTTTTATTGTGTGTACGTACACACACACACACACACACACACACACACACGCCTGCGAATGTGTGTATCATAGAATGAATGTTTGTATTCCCCCCAAATTTATATGCTGAACCCCTACCCCCCCAGGGTGACAGTATGAGGTGACGAGCCTATCAGATGTGACTAGAATTGGTCGAGGTCATGAGGCTCTGCCCCCATCAATGGGAATAGTGTCACTAGAGAGCTTGCTGGTCTTTGTTCTCTGCCATGTGAAGATGAAACCAGGAGTCAGTAGTCTGCAACTTGGAAGAGAACTCTTACCAGAACCCTGCTGGCCCCCCTGATTTTGAACTTCCAGCTTTCAAAACTGTGAGAAATAAGTTCCTGTTATTTGTAAGACCCTCAGTCTATGCTATTTTGTGATAGCAGCCCAAACAGACTAAAGTAGCATATATAATACATTTACAACTGAAACCAATATATACAGGGATAGAGTATTTACCAATATCTAGTTATTTCTTTATTTCTTAATCATGTACTCCCAGACTTTTGTCTACCTAGCACTCACCACGTAATTGAAAATACATTTTAATCAGCCAAAATGACAGTGTCATTGACATCTTGCCACAGAAATTAATTTAGATCGACACAGAAAGATACTGTTTTTTACTAACTGATTTCGAGAAGAGATTGTAGATATTAAAAAAGGTATTTGTGACTGAAAACAATAAAATGATAAGGCCTTTTAAATTTAAATAAGATTTTGAAAATGGGAAAAACAGTAAGAAATAAAATGAAAAAGCATGTCATGAAGCACCTGGGTGGCTCAGACGGTTAAGTGTTTGACTCCTGATTTCAGCTCATGTCAGGATCTCACAGTTCATGGGTTCAATTCTCACGGGCTGAGTGTGGAACCTGCTTGCGATCCTCTCTCTTCCTCTCTCTCTGCCCCTCTCCCACTCATAAGTGTGCTCGCTTGCTCTCTCTCTCTCAAAAATAAATCAACTCAAAAAAAAAAAAAAAAAAAGAAAAAGAAACATGTTGTAGAGCAGGGACACTAAGGATGAGCACCAAACTCATCTTCCACACACTGAGTGTTGAAAGAGTGTTTCCACATTGTAAAGTCAGTGGATTTTAAAGTAGAGCCCTACATCCCACCAAACCACAAATGCAGACGTGGAATATAGACAAACTACTATCGTAAGATTTGCAAACATTAGACAATATATCTCTAAGAATTTGTTTTTGGCAGGTTAATTGGGATGTCTTAGTCTGAGCTGCTGTAAAAAAAAAAAAAAAAAAAAAAATTACCATAATCTGGTGTCTTATAAATAACAAACATTTGATTCTCACAGTATTGGAGGAAATCTGAGATCAAGGCACTGGCAGGTCTGGTGTCTGATGAGAAACAAGTTCCTTACTGACAGTAGCTTTTCTTACTGGAACTTTACTTGGTAGACAGGATGAGGATATGCGTGGGGTGTCTTATATAAGGACACTAATCCTATTGTGAGGGCCCTACCCTCATAATCTAATCACCCGCCAGAGGCCCCCTTCTCGTCATCTCTTATTAACATCACCAGGAGGGCTTGGATTTCAGCGTGTAAATGTCGGGGACAGGCAAATCTGGGGAGACATGTAAATCTCGGCGGGCATAAACATTCAGTCCATTGCAAATGGACTGTAGCAGAATGAATTAGTAAATCAAGAAGCACGAACATATGAAGACCAGGGGTGGGGGGGAAACATTCAAATGACCTGAGAATTTTATAGAGAAGAGTCCAAATCGCCAAAATCCATACAGGAAGAAGTTTCTGAGTGGCCTGGAACGTCAGGGGAGAGCGCTGGCATTGACTATCTCTGATGGAAGACAACTTCGGAAGGAGCACATCCAAAGCAAGGTCGGAGGTCAGGATGCTAATCTGGTGCTATCTAGCACAAATTACCTGAGTAAAAACTTAAAGTCGTGTTTACCTTTAACTGTCACAGTCAGAAGGACTGGACCGTAATCAACCAGGACATCCCTCAGACGCTCCAGAGAGAGTGCAAGCAGGTGCAGGGAGCAGACAGCGTGCCCATGCTTGTGGCAAGCAGAGGGGTTCAAACACCACCAAGTTGTCTTCACGTGTGCACAGAGTGTAGTCCAGGATGAAGAGGTGATGTTTACAGACTAACATGAGAAAACCAGTACTGAGAAGTTAAATCGCATTCACCGATTGACGGAGGGAAGTTATTCTCTGAACGAGGCACTGTTCTCCCCACCCTGAAGAAGCTCCTAATAGAAGAGTTAAAAACCGCCTAGAAATTCGATTTCAGTGTCGACCGTGTGACAAAATAGCTAAGCCATGTTAGAGTTCATGGCGCTCGGTGTTATTCTAGGTATTTTTATTTTTAATTTAAAGCAATTGCATTATAGATACAACAGCAAAAGTCAGTGCTACCTTTGAACCTGTCAGTAGACGGGGACTGATGGAGCTTCCATCTTGCTTCATACTGTACCTCTTTCGGGGAGTCCTTCAGTATGTGATATTACCCCGTAGCACCTCCTCCAGAAAGTTCAAAACTCACGGCGTATTTCTCTTTCTTTCCTTATACGGGTCCCCTGATTCTTGTCATGTTGACACAGGCTTATTTTTTTTTTTAAGTTAAAACTTCCATTACACTTCCCTATTTTCTCCTGTCTTCTAACACCAAAGCTGCCAAATATGATTGGCAATGTTCATGAACATGATTCGTTCAAGTTTTCTAACCTCAGCTGGACCTTCATTGCTGCTCAACAGTGTTTAATTAGTCCCTATCACATTTTCCGGAGCAGTGTTATTCTCTGGTTAAAACAAGTAATTCTTATGATTCAGGACGATCGAAAAGACTTTCCTGAACCTTAAGCTTTCCGCTGTCTCTTATTTTCCTTTGCCACTCCAGCAAAATAGAGAAAATGTTTTCCAATTAAAATATATATAATTTGGGCCAATCCAAAAGTATCTTCTCTGGGAGCCCAGTCTATCAATTATTTTCTGCTTTTTTGAATACTTCTCATTATTTTTGCAACAAGGGTCACAGGTGTACTCAATTGCTATTAAATATAAAAAAAATAGAACCTATAATATTTTCCACTATTACAGCTTCTGTTTTTCTGTCCAGTTTTTAATAAACAGCTAATGAGCCAATTTGCCTAATTTATCTAGCCTTCTCTAATCCAATCCCACCCTAAAATTTTGTGAACTTAGGGTTAGTGTCTTGACACTCTTTCACTAGATCACTGATTCTTCTTTACCAATAATTGCTTATGACTATCATTTTTTTCAAATTCAAGGACCTTATTTTCTCACTTTTCATTCTCCTCAAACTCGTCTGAATATTTAATTGCAAGTATCTGTTTCTTCACATATCTTTTCAAAATATCAGCTTGCTTATTCTTCAATGCCTTTGTAAATTCAGATTTTTCATAAAAAAATCTTTTTACTACATTTATGGTTTTATCTGTGTTAATCATCTCTCGATATAGATTTAATGTTGTCAACTATTTACGGGACTCCTACTTTTATTCTTTAATCTATACATCTGTTTGTTGAGCACATACTATCCTTTAGACACCGGTCCATGCAAAATAATTATAGAAGTAGACAAAGCAAAAGAAAAAACAAACAAAAACAAAAACAAAAACCAAAAAACAAAAAACAAACGACAACAAAAAATAGTCTTTGGCTGAGCAGTTTACATTTCAGCCTGGCATGGTCCAAGATAATAATCACTGGCCATAGGCCATACGTGGTTACTTAAATTGCAATTTAAGATAAGAAAGTTAAATAAAATTAAAGCCCATTTTCTTAGTAACCCTATCCACATTTCATGTTATCCAAATCCATATGAGGTAGCAGCTACCAAATTGCAAAGCACAGATATAGAGTATTTCCATCATGCAGAGAGTTCCTTTAGAGAGTGCTGCTGCACTCAGAGGGGACAGAGAAATGGATAAAGTAGTAAAAAGATAAACTGTACATCTCATGGTATACTACCTTGGGGAAAATAATCATGCCAAAGTTACAGAAAGTATGGGAGTGAGGCATAATCTTTTTTATAATGATGTTCAGGGAGAATTTTGTTAAGAACATATCTGTGCAGGGACTTAAAAATGAGAGAGCGAGCTTTGTGGCTACGATGGGTTAAGGGTATTCCAAGAAGAGAGAGAAGAAAATGTACAGGTTCCAAGCATGAGAATGCTTAGTTTATACCAAAAAAAGCATGAAGGACTGCATGTCTGAAGAACAAAGATGGGAGAAATAAGGAAGGGATTTTGTAAAGGACTGCATGTCTGAAGAACAAAGATGGGAGAAATAAGGAAGGGATTTTGTAGCAATAGCAACAGAGAGAAGTGGTCAGAAGCAGAATATATTCTGAGGGAATAGCCAACAACAAGGGCTGATGAATCGAATGTGAAGTGTGCGTCATGACTTCAAGAACAAGAAGGGGGAGGGTGGTGGACTCATGAGTTTAACAAAGACAGATAAGCAGGTTCTTACTGGGAGACTCCAAACAAGAGATGGGTTGGGGTCATGTTAATTTTGAGAGGCCTGTTTGATATTCAAGCAAAGAAGTCAAAGAGTGTTAAAAAGATACTTTGTCAGAGTACAGGATTGAGATACAAATGTCGGACTTGCTAGCCTACAGACATTGCCTCATGAAGCCATTCGGTAGAAAAGATCACCCAGGGAGTTAGTAAATTGGAGGTATCCAAGTACTGAGCCCTGGCTTTCTATAAAATTTTGACAAGAAATCAGAAAAGGATTACAATCCCCTTGGATAAATTCAGGAGAGTGTTTCCTAAAGCCAGATGGAGAAAAGATTGTGAGAAGGACTGATAACTCATACTAAATGCTGTAAACAGTTCCAAGCAAAATGACATCAGCAAACTGATCATTGCACTTCGCAATGTGGAGATCATTGAGAACAAATATGCTGAATGAGCTTGAGGATACAATTCAAATCAGTTAGCATATCAGTGAGGAGATACCTCCTCCCTATGAACCATTTCATCATTTACTCCCAGTCACCAAAGATTTTCCTTGACGTTTGTTTTTATTTACCATAAGCCTCTCCAATTTCTAGGTAAAAACATCTACCCATGGCAATAGATGCTATCTCTCCAAAACTTTTGTATCAGTTCCTTATTTTTCTATTTCCGTCTCTTTGCCATCAGTGCACGTGAACTCTGAACGTCCACATGTACCTGTAAACACTGGCTCCATTTCCTTACCTGCCTCTTTTCCTTAACCCAGAACAATCTCTCTCCTATCCCATAACATGCCTGAAGTAGCATTTCTGACGTCTTCATTGATTTCTCCAACTGGAAAAGCTGGTGGTCAATGTCCTTTTACTTGCTGTCTCTGCATTTACTGCTCTTGTTGACTCTTTTTTTTTTTTTTTTTTTTTTTTTTTTTTTTTAATTTTTTTTTTTCAACGTTTATTTATTTTTTGGACAGAGAGAGACAGAGCATGAACGGGGGAGGGGCAGAGAGAGAGGGAGACACAGAATCGGAAACAGGCTCCAGGCTCTGGGCCATCAGCTCAGAGCCTGACGCGGGGCTCGAACTCACGGACCGCAAGATCGTGACCTGGCTGAAGTCGGATGCTTAACCGACTGCGCCACCCAGGCGCCCCTACTCTTGTTGACTCTTGAAACAATTCTATGACGTCACACTCTTGGCTCTCTCTTAACACTCATTTATCCTTTTCTGATCTCCTCGCAGCCTTTTCCCACTCTTCTAGGTCAGCATTTTGGGGGACATTCCTACATTTTTATTGCTCCCTAGTAATACTCATTTACTGCTCTAACACCAGTATTTACCTGTGCAAAAAATCAAGCACTGACTTCTATGTCTAATCCTTACTCACTCTTTGAGATTGCCAATCCTCATGTTTGCGTGGAGGTCTACTTCAGAGGAACCTCATAGCAAGCTTGAGTTTATGGGCTCCTCCTTTAAAGGATTTTACTCTTCAGTCTTACCCGGATTCTTTTTCACGATAAATATAACCATAATTCAACCAAAAAAATTAAAATCCGGTGCAAAGCATAGATTGGGATAACTGTTTCTCTAATTTTTAATTTTCCACAATGTACTCTCTGCTTTCAACCTTAAATATTTCTTAAATTAGTACACCTACATGTATCTCCAAACCACTTATTTGGTGCAATCATTCTCTCTCAACTGATCCACTGCAGTGACATTTTCATTTCCTTTCCTTCAAACATCTTGTCTCTTTCAACTTTTCTTCACTCAATAATGAGTGATATTTTTGTAATGTTTATTTACTTATTTTGAGAGAAAGAGAGAGAGCGCCAGCATGGGGAGAGGGAGAGAGGGGGAAGAGAGAGAATCCCAAGCAAGCAGGCTCCGCGCTAACACACAGGGGCTCCATCCTATGAACTGTGAGATCATGACCTGAGCCAAAATCAAGAGTCAGCTGCTCAACTGACTGAGCCACACAGGTACACCAGTGAGTGTTAAGTTTTTTAAAATGAAGTTTTGATAATAAAACTTTCCCTCTTATTAATCACTTAAATAATTCCCTACTAGGTTTAGAATAATAAACAAATGAGGGGCGCCTGGGTGGCGCAGTCGGTTAAGCGTCTGACTTCAGCCAGGTCACGATCTCGCGGTCCGTGAGTTCGAGCCCCGCGTCAGGCTCTGGGCTGATGGCTCAGAGCCTGGAGCCTGTTTCCGATTCTGTGTCTCCCTCTCTCTCTGCCCCTCCCCCGTTCATGCTCTGTCTCTCTCTGTCCCAAAAATAAATAAACGTTGAAAAAAAAAAAAAGAAGAATAAACAAATGAAAGACCCTCCAGGATCTGGAAATGGCTTAGTTTTTCCACCTCTCCCAATCCTTTCCCCTCCTTTTCCCACCTCCTTTCCCAACAGGACCACAATTATCTACCTGTGATTCATCTGCACTGGGCCTTTTCCTGTTCTCCTCCTATTTCTATCCTTCTGAACTCTAATCTTTTTCTCTAGCCAATTATTTTTTGGTACACCAATGAAGTAGATTGTATATTATATATCTTCAAGTACCGTGCGCCTCTCCATCATAGGCTTCTGAGAATCATGACTGTAGTTTCAGATACATTCGTGTAATTACACCATTCATTTCTGTTTACCTCCAAGACTGGATACTCCTGAGGCCTGGTATCTCTTGTCATGTGAAGTATGGCTTCTTAATGTGACATCGTCTTTGAAATCATAGGTCCAAAGTGAATTAGTTATTGAGTTAGTCAATACATTTCTGGCAATTAAATTAGTCTACAATATGATTCTAAACTACTTTTCCATTTTTATGTACGGTTATTCCTCTATGTGTGTTCACTCTAGAATGAGACTTCATGACTTGCTCTTTCTGGGCATGTTTCATACTTTTACACACTTCCCCTTACACCCTCTGTTGTTTCTCTGAGTGCAGTGCCCTTTCACCCCCTCTCTGCTTCTGTCTTTTTTTTTTTTTTTTTTTTTTTAACGTTTATTTTATTTTTGGGACAGAGAGAGACAGAGCATGAACGGGGGAGGGGCAGAGAGAGAGGGAGACACAGAATCGGAAACAGGCTCCAGGCTCCGAGCCATCAGCCCAGAGCCCGACGCGGGGCTCGAACTCACGGACGGCGAGATCGTGACCTGGCTGAAGTCGGACGCTTAACCGACTGCGCCACCCAGGCGCCCCACTGCTTCTGTCTTTTTAAATTCGCCACAGATTTAAAGGCCCACCTTGAATGCTATCTCATCACTACAATATTTACTTCCTTTTAGTTTTCTAATGTTAAACAATCTCTTCAAAGGCCTTTTCCAGCCTATGTCATATTATGGTAACTTCTATACTTTTCTTACTTTCATGTCCACCCCGAAGGATTACGAGCTCCTTCAGTGCAAGGGCAGTGTTTCCTTTTGTTTCTCTCCCTGCAACATCTGACTCAATGCTTTGATGGTCAAATCATTTTTTTTTTATTAAGTCATAATGCTCAAAATCATGAAAGAAAGACAACTATCAGAATTCAGGTTACTTCGCACCAGTATATGAAATAGTTAAATCCTGAATGAAATTTGGTGGTGATTTAATGGGCAGACCCTATTATTTAAAACCAAATTTCTAGTGAATACGAAAATTATAGGTGCATGATGATTATCATTTTTTTGATTATTAACATTCATTTTTAAATTCAATTTAAAAAAGCCTAAGCATAGTGGCATTTATTAGGCTTTGTTTAGCGAGCTGCCTAGCACTTCACCACATGGTTGTGATCTTGGGACCTTATACAACACATATTTTAGTTAGAAAAATTATTTTAGAACTGAAGTCTTCAAGTGCCTTCTTAAAACATCAAAGCAATTCAAAAATGGTAATATTAATACTTCTCACAGTTTGCTTATAGTTTTTAGCCATAGTAATAATGCATTTATTGATTTAAATTTTCTATGAATATCAAGATTAATTATTTCTCAAGTTGCCTAGATAAAGATATACACTGTAGTCAATAAATCTCCATGTTCATTTTAGAAAGTCAATATCTACTTATAAATTATGTAATTTTCATGATATTTATAACTGAAAAAGCAATTTCTTATTTCAACTGAAGATACACTTAAAAAAATCCTTGTCTTTGAGTAAGATACTTTGGAAAATATAACTGTAATTTGCTGAAATAAATATCAACTGGTTATTAATTTCTTTTTTTACTTTCAAACTCCTTTTTTGCATCATTAAATTTTTATTACTGAGGAAACATCTTGGAATGAGTAGAGCTGATTTAACAGAAAAAAGAAATATCAAATATAGCAGCCCACGTACACAAGGCAAAATATGATTAGCAGATTGAAAGGGTAGGTAAGAAGCTGCAAGATGATAACATATAATACGTGGAAGATTTGTTCTTGTGACACCCACGCCCCCCCCCAGTAGGTGGGGAGATACCCCATTTACACATATAGATGTTATTTCCTAGAAATTGAAAAAAAAAAGATTCTCTGAGGCAAAACAAAAAAAAAAGTAGGATATAGTAGGATATGAAATGTGAACATGAAATGGTAGGGAGACTATGACTATGTACTGAACTGTATGCCATTCAACTTCATATGTTGAAGCCATTTAACTCTAGGTTGGATAGTAATTAGAGATACGACCTGTGGGAGATAATTGGGTTTAGATGAGGTCATGGAGGTGTGGTCCCTCATGATGGGACCAGAGCCCTAATAAGAAAAGATACCAGAGAACTTGCTCCCTCACTTTTTCCCCACCATGGGAAGACACAGCAAGAAGGTGGCCATCTGCAAGCCAGGAACAGAGGTCTTACTAAATACTGATCATGCTGGCAACTTGATCTTGGACATCTAGCCTCTAGAACTGTGAGAAAATACATTTCTGTTGTTTAAGCCACCCAGTCTGTATTATTTTGTTATGGCAGCCCGAAATGATGAATATAACTACCAAACGTCACACACACACACATCAGACATTTTTATGTGGCCAAGGCAGATTTAGAACCTGGGTACTGCTGGAATTTGTCATTATGGGATGCTTACCCAGGGATAAACAATTTCAGTTGTATAACCAATGATCTCCAAGAAAAGACTTTTAAATTCAAAACAAAGCCAACTCTCTGTAGCCTTAGTAATCAGACACCCCTTACTGTCAGGCTATTATTTTTGCTGTGAGTTTCTTTTAAAGGTATGCTTCAAAAGTTAAATTGATGTGAGTCATTTTACTTATGACAATATTTATATTTCTTTGGATCACAGATTCATCTTCATGCCCTACTCCTTTGGAGAATTTTTCAGAGTAAATATAACCAATGAAGGCAGAGAAAATACGTTGGGAATATTTCAAAATATTAACTAATTAGATTGAAGCTCATATAATCATATAGCTGGAAGAGTGTACTCCACTGTCTTCCTTTATGTATTACAGATGAGATAGCAGTGGTGCAAAATCATTTAAAAACTGAGTTATAGGTCCAGGAGAGTTAAGTCTGTGTTCTGATACCCCATTAAGTGTCTTTGTACTATTTGTTCTATGTATGTATTCCATTATATATGATTAAACATTTCTAAATCATTGGTAATTTAAAGAGACTCTTTTTTTTTTTTTTCAACGTTTATTTATTTTATTTTTGGGACAGAGAGAGACAGAGCATGAACGGGGGAGGGGCAGAGAGAGAGGGAGACACAGAATCGGAAACAGGCTCCAGGCTCTGAGCCATCAGCCCAGAGCCCGACGCGGGGCTCGAACTCCCGGACCGCGAGATCGTGACCTGGCTGAAGTCGGCCGCTTAACCGACTGCGCCACCCAGGCGCCCCAATCATTGGTAATTTAAAATCAAATGTATATATGAAAAGCTATGTAGTCTTTTGCAAATGAAAACAAAATATTAAGTCTATTCTTTCGAACATTAAAATGTAGACATTTTTTACAAAAAAAGTAAAGTACTAATCCAGTTTTATCAGTATCTTACCATTTGAACTAGGTACTCTGCTGATTATCTGACAAATAACAACGTATTTTAAACTGCTATTATAATGTTTACAAATTTATTTGACACTATGTAAACATTATCCACACAATTAACTGCCTAGTGATTTGAATTATACATAATATATCATCTGCATTTAATAAGACAGTCAACACTAATGAAAAGCATTGCTTCTAAAACAGGTGCCTAAAACATAGAAGAAATTGCATATGTCTCCAATAAGTAAGTAAAGCAATATATAAACTGTTTTCTACTTTTTAAAAAAATTATTTTGTGTTTAGGAACAAAAGTATCAGTTAATAAAAGATATTTTATCCACATATTTTAGTAAATACACAGATGTACACATACATTATTCATTTGAATTTGTTTATTATGAATGTAAGTGTTCACTGCAACATTGCATATTTTCAGACATTTAAGATCATTATTTAATAAGTGGAGACTCTACCCCTCCATATAAAATACATAATGAATGTTTCTTATTTAAAAGTAAATTCTTATGAGAAATAGAACTAATGGTATAATTAAGAGAGACAAAAATTAAAAAAAAATTAAGGCAATATAAATTTATATTTGATTTTTAAAAACATGCATCAATATTTATTTCTTATTCAGATATCTTTTTTCAGATCGTTCTTTGATGTTCTTATTCACAAAATGCTTATCTTTGTATATATCATCACTGACGTAAAACAAAAACAAAATATATTCTTGAATTTAATTTTAATATTCTGTAGACATTATATGTATGTGACAGTTGGCAAATGGTTCTAGCAAATAAATACAAATCCCTGAATATTTCAACACACATAGTCATAAAAGCGTTGTGCCAAAAAATGACAGATATTTCATTACCACTGATAAGTGCAGAGCTTTAAAGAGGCAATATGGCAAGGTGAATAAAATCATCAATTTCGAAACACCCTTCCTGGATTTAAATCCTAGCTCTAGCACTCATTGGCTTTTTAATATTAAAAAATTATGAATTGTTTCCATTTCTTATTTTACTTATGTAAAAACTAGAGATCACCATAATGCCTTCTATATCAGCAAATGCTGACTAATGGAAATGGAGCTGCAGTGCATTGTGGGAGAAGGGATTTGTTACAGGAAGTAAAGCTTGCGCAATTGTGAAAAGCACAGGAACGTGAATGTCAGAACACAAGTGAGAGAGCCTCAGCTGAGTCACATGTGGTCAGTCTGAGAAGCACATGTTCAGCTACTGAAAGGGATGTGCAGAGGGAACTATTAAAGGAGGGGTGTGAGCCTGTGGGTCTGTAAACGTATATGCAAAGCACAGTGGTGGACCAGGATTTGCTGTTAGATAGCAGAGCCAGCACTCAAAAAGATCTGGACGATGAGTTGAGGCGGCAGGACACGCTGAAAGCTCCTCGGTGCCTCACATCTGCCATCACGTCTAATATTCAGGGGGTCATGGCCAATTTCACACCTCTTTATCCCGTACCTCGTGAAAGTACCTATTTGGTTAACTCTAACCCATGAATCGACAGGAAATTAGATTTTGGAAAATTTTGTTCTCAGTCTAACCAAGTTGATGATAGAATAATTTGATACAATTCACTTCTTGGACCTGTGAGGATTACGTGAGTTAATACATGTAAAGGCATTGCATAATCTCCTCCTACTGTCTATGGAATATCAACTACTACAGTAATTGTGTTCCCCTCCGCCATCACTACATACACCAGGAAACCTGAACACCAGTGTGAGATGTTATCAGATACTGGGAAACAACAGCATAGGATTGTGATACGTGAGACAAGTGAAACCAGAAGAATGCTGTGATGTTCCCTGGTTCCTCTGTGGACACTTTTCAGGACTCAAGGAAGGGCGAGGCACTCAAAGAGAGCCTGAAATTCTTGCTGATTTGAAGGGACAAAGATCAGATTTTGAAGATGTCAAGGTAGCTAGAATCGGCAGGGCAGAATATCAGATAAAAGGGAGCTTCACAGAGAAATCTTTGGAGATCTTCAAAAGAGTCTCCTCAAATCTTTGGATGAGTGACAATCTTTGCATTTGTAGAGAGAAATTCTAAGAAGCAGTAGAAAAGAGTAAGCTAAGAAGTTTCTGAAGCTCACATGGGAATGAAAATAGCATAAAATCTCCTCAGCCACACTGAAAAAAAAAAAAATCTAATAATACATGCACCCTGAGAGAGAATTCTGAGCAGAGTATCACCTTATTGGCAGGGTCAAATTAGCCTTTGGTAAGGGTTGGCCTGGAATCATTATAACAAAGGTTAAAAGTAAATTAAATACATGCCACCCCCCCCAAAAAAAAAGTGCAGCACTCTTTAAAGAAATATAATTCAGTTCACAAAACTTAAATTTAGAGCTGGTAGCAAATTGAAATAATCAGGCACAGAATTGACAGATCTAATGGAATTAGAGGACAAAGACATTACAATGCCCATTATAAATATCCTCAAAATGCATAATAATGTAGAAGGAAACTTGCCCATGAAAAGAACAATAGAAGATATAAAAATGACCTAAATGTAATCACCAGAGGTGAAAAATACAATATCCATGATGGAAAGTACACTGGATGATACTAGCAACAAATTAGCAGAAATATCATTGAACATGAAGCCATAGCAACAGACATTGTCCAAAATGAGGCAATGTAAGAGAAAAGAGGAAAATGAACCCTACTGGCTCCTGGGTGGCTCAGGAGGCTAAACATCTGAGTCTTGATTCGGCTCAGGTCATGATCTCAAGTGTTCCTGAGTTCAAGCCCTGCATTAGGCTCTGCATTGACAGTGCAGAGCCTGCATGGGATTCTCTTTCTCTGTCTGTCTGTCTCTCTCTGCCCCTCTTCCACTTGTTCATACACTGTCTCTCAAAATAAATAAACTTTAAAAAAAATGAACACAAAAAGCATCAGTGAGTTAAAGAACAATATCAAGTGACCTAGAACATACGCTATTATTGTTATAACTAAGCATTTGTAAGAATAATGGCTAAATATTTCAAAATTTGGTTATACCGTACAAACATATAGGTTTAAGAAATTAAGTGAACTACAATCACAATACACATAAAGAAATCCACAATAAAGCTTATGTAGAGGTAAAAAAAAAAAAAAAAGATCTTAAAAGCAACTAGAGAAAAACGCAGGTGTCTACAGAGAAACAAAAATAAGTAAAATAATGACTTCTTATCAGAAACCCATAAAAGTCATACACTGAATGGAATGACAGTATTAATTTGCTATAAGAAAAAATAATAGGATTCTAAACATAGAAAAATGTATTATAAAAATAAAAGGGAAATAAAGATTTTTTTTCAGGCAACAAAGATTAGAATCCATTTCTGAGGAACCTGCCCAAAAGAAATACAAAGCTATGTCCTAAAGTCAGAATAAAATTATGCCCACTAAAAATGAATGAAAAGTGTTAGAAAAGATACACAAGAGTAGGTATAAAAGATGATGCTTGGGGCGCCTGGGTGGCGCAGTCGGTTAAGCGTCCGACTTCAGCTCAGGTCACGATCTCGCTGTCCGTGAGTTCGAGCCCCACGTTGGGCTCTGGGCTGATGGCTCAGAGCCTGGAGCCTGTTTCTGATTCTGTGTCTCCCTCTCTCTCTGCCCCTCCCCCGTTCATGCTCTGTCTCTCTCTGTCCCAAAATAAATAAACGTTGAAAAAAAAAAAAAAAAAGATGATGCTTTCTATATTATCTTAATTATATTTAAAATATAATTCATATTCCAAAGAAGAAATGACAACTATATGAGATACATGTACAAGTAAAATGTTTGACAACAATAATAGAAAATGAAAACATGAAAATGCCCTTTGTATTGTTCATACATTGTAAGTTAAGTAGTTTAATATACTCTGAAGATAAGATGTAATGAAGATGTATATTTCAAACCATAAAGCAATCATTAGAAAAGAAAATTAGAACAAAAATATCTAATAACTTAATAAGAGATTATATGTAATGACATAAAAAATTCATAGAAAGCATGAAATGAACCAAAAAAGAACAGAGAGCAGATGAGAAAGGAGAAAACAAATAGGAAGATGTCAGATTTAAACCATATCAAAGATTACAAGAAATGTGAATGAAATAATCACACCAATGAAACCACGTCAAGTATAAACCTAGATGATAGAAAGGACAAAAATAGTCATCCTGCAGACATCTCACATTAAATAGAAAGACACAAATAAGTTAAAAAGAAAAGAATGAAAAAAAAATACCATTCAAACTTAAAAAGAAACTCAAGAGGCTGATACTGGCCTCAGTAATAGGGCAAGGACACCCACTCTCTTTGTTATTCAACAGTTTACTGCGGGTCCTAGGCAGTGTAAGGAAGCTAGACATACTGTAGGGAAAGTAGAAAGTTCATCTTCATTTGAAAATAGGGCTATGGTGTATAAATAAATTCTGAAGAAATAAACAAAAATGCACTAGACATATACAGCTTTAGCATAGCTGTAGGTTAGCTGGGATATATTTTTATGTATAATTTTATAACATTTCTGTACACTAGCCACAGAGAATTGAAAAAAAAAAACATGAAATTTTATGAAACAATAGACACAGGAAAACATGACAGAAAAGGAAAACATGACAAAAGGATTCAGAATGCGCAAAACAATTCTGTAAGAGATGAATGTAGTCTGAGGGCTTAAATGACCTCCTCTCAAGAATTATTATACAGCATAGTAAGCACTACAGGTTAATATGAGCATAAAAGCAAATATATAGACCAACTGAGCCATAAAAGAGAAGAAAAACAAAAATCGGTGCATACACACAGGATCAATTGCATTTGGAAAATGTACAAGGCGATTCAAAGAGAAGAGAGAATCTTTTCAGCAAATACCTCTGCTACCATTGGAAATAGTTTACATTGGAAGAGCTACACCTTCTGCTCAATTTTGCAGTGAATCTAAGTGACTCTAAAAGAAGTATTGGGGCACCTGGGTGGCTCAGTCAGTTAAGCCTCTGACTGGGGCTCAGGTCATGATCTTGTGGTTCGTGAGTTCAAGCCCTGAGTGGGGCTCTATGCTGACAGCTCAGAGCCTAGAGCCTGCTTCTGGTTCTGTGTCCCCCTCTCTTTCTGCCCCTCCCTCCCTTGTCCTGTCTCTCTGTCTCCCTCCCCCTCTCTCTCTCCCTCTCAATCTCTCAAAAATAAATAAACATTAAATATATATATATATATATACATATATATATATACATATATATATATATATGTATATATATATATATATATATATATATATATATATATGTTAAAAAAGGTGCCTGGGTAGCTCAGTTGATTAAGCATCTGACTCTTGGGTTCGGCTCTTGTCATAGTCTCATGGTTTGCGGGTTCAAGCCTTCTTAAGGCTCTGCTCTGACAGTGTGGTGCCTGCTCAGGATTCTCTCTCTCCTCTTCTGTCTCTCCTTCTCTCTTTGCCCTTCCTCTGCTCACATTCTCTCTCAAAATAAATAAATATTTATTTGTAAAAAGTATAATATATACGTATATATATTTCAAAATCCTTTCATCCATACCCTTTTTACCTCCTACCATATATAAACATTCATTCAAATTGGACTCTAGACCTAAATGTAGAAGTATAATTAAAACTAAGCATAAACATAAACATTCATGGAAATATCTATGAAAATAAACATAATAGTACCAATCATAAAGAAAAAATGGAAAATTAACTTTTAATCAAAAAAATAAAATTCCAGAACCTGTAAGATATTTCAATTTTTTTTTCAAAAAATGAAATAAAAACAACCTTGAATGGGGAAAAGTATTTGCAAAATATGAAAATGAGAAAGGGTTCTAATCCACCCTATAAAGAAATTTCTTCCAGATCAGGAGTGCCTGGGTGGCTCAGTTGGTTGAGCGTCCAACTCTTGGCCTGAGGTGGGGATCGAGCTCTGCCTTGCATTCTGTGTTGACAGCATGGAACCTGCTTAGGTTTCTTTCTCTCCTTTTCTTTCTGCCTCTCCCCGGCTCATGCATGCTGCCTTTCTGTCTCTCAAAACAAATAAATATCATTTTTTTTTTTTTACATATCTAAAATAAGCATACAAGCAATCTAATAAAATTGATGGGCCACATATCTCAGCAAACGCTTCACCAAAGATACACAAACTATTAAAAAAAGCATATGGGAGATCCTCAACTTAATTTTCATTAGGGAAATGGAAGATAAAATGATAGTGAGAATTTACTACAAATTCAACAAAACGACTACCATTAAAAATACTGACAGCACCAAGATTTTGCCACTACTTAGCAAAAACTAGAAATCCCATTATTGCTGATGGGAATATAAAATGGTACAGACACTTTGGAAAAGCATTCAGATTCTGTGCCCCCTCTCTCTCTCTGCCCTGGTTTCTGCCATGGTTTCTTATATAATTAAAGATTTACTTACCATGTTATGCACTGATTACTGATTCCACTCCTAGGCATTTACCCATGACAAATGAAATCCGGGGTCCACACAAAGGCTTTTACATAGATTTGTTAATAATAATTCCTGTTTTTAAACAAAAAGTAATATCAATATATTCATTGATAGGATAATGCCCTGATGATATTGTATCCAAAAAATAAAATATTATTTAACCATAAAAATAAGTGGACTGCTGACGTAGGCAATATCTTTTTTTTTTTTTTTCAACATTTATTTATTTTTGGGACAGAGAGAGACAGAGCATGAACGGGCGAGAGGCAGAGAGAGAGGGAGACACAGAATCTGAAACAGGCTCCAGGCTCTGAGCCATCAGCCCAGAGCCCGACGCGGGGCTCGAACTCAGGGACCGTGAGATCGTGACCTGGCTGAATTTGGACGCTTAACCGACTGCGCCACCCAGGCGCCCCTAGGCAATATATCTTAATGCTCAATCATGATGGTGAGAGAAAGAAGGGAGACTTTCTGCCTTACTATTTATGTGACACTCTAGGAAATGGAAAGTTATTGAGAAAGAAATGAGACTGGTGGTTGCCAGGAGCTGAGCTCTGGGATGAAAACTGACTGCAAAGTGATCCTGGTAACTGAAGGTGGTTGGTGGAAAGGTCCGGTGTCATGAATTAGATGCCGAATATGTAACTGTAGACATTTGTCAAACTTCACCAAAGTGTACACTTAAAATTGGTGAATTTTGTTGTATGCTAATTGCACTGTAAACAGGTTGATTTTTTAAAATTGTGGTACCCATGGATAGAAACTTTTCAATATATATCAACTACTGTGCAATTGTCCAAAACTGAGTACATTTCATTTAAATTTTCTCTCTGCTTGCATTTTAATAGTGTTTTCAAATATATATGTATATTTGAAATATGTTTATATATATTTCGTATATATATTTCAAATATTTATTTATTTATTTATTTATTTATTTATTTATTTATTTATTTACTTACTTACTTATTTATATTCCTTATGTTCTACGTTTTATTCCTGTGACTTAATCATTCCATAAGTGGAAGCTTGTATCTCCCTCTCCCCTTCACCCAGTTTTCTCAACCCCCACACCACTTCCCTCTGGCAGCTTATAACAGTTTGTCTTCTGTATTTTTAGTGCTGATTCTGCTTTTTGTTTATTCTTTTTTTTATATTCCATTAATGAGTGGAATCATATGATATATGCCTTTCTTAGTTTGACTTATCTACTTCATATCTCACCTGCTAGGTCCATTCATTTTGTCTCAGATACCACGATCTCATCCTTTTTAATGGTTGCTTAGTATTCCATTTTATATAGTGGAATATATATATTATATATAACATTTTATAATATATTATAATATAATTACAATATACATTATATGTGTATCTTCCTTATCCACTTGTCTACTGATGAAGAGTTAGGTTGCTTACCTAAGTGTAATATATATAAGGAATATATATATATAACTATTATACTACATTAAATTATATATATTATATGTATATGTTCCTTATCCACTTCTTTACTGATGGATACTTAGGTTGCTTACATGTCTTGACTATTGTAAAAATAAAAATATTCTAAGTGTTCATAGGGTAAGAATATCATTTGCTATTGACAAAAATATTTGTTAAAAAATCACAGTAGCTGTGTGAGTATAAGATGGAGAATTAAAGTTATGAAAAAACCACAACTGTCTTTGTTTTGGGAGCTGAATCATTTCTCTGCCATGAGGTACATAAATAATCCCAAGTTCAAGTCCAAAAATCAAATAATTACTTGTGTTGTTGATTTAGACATTCTGATAGGTGTAAGATAATACCTCATTGTAGTATTGATTTGTATTTCCTTGATGATGAGTGATGTTGAGCACCTTTTCATGTCTCTGTATGCCATCTGTATGTCTGCTTTGTAAAAATGTCTATTTATGTTGTCTGTCCATTTTTAATTGGATTATTTGTATTTTGTAATTTCTTTAGTTGTTTTTTAATTTTTATAAGTTCTTTAAATATTTTTCATACTCTTTACCAGATAGGTCATTTGTAAATATATTTTCGCTTTCCAAAACTTGCCTTTCAGTTTTGTTGATTGTTTCCTTTACTGTGCAGAAGATTTTTATTTTGATGAAGTCCTAATAGTTCATTTTTGCTTTTGTTTACCTTGCATCTGGAGACATATCTAGTAAGAAGTTGCTATGGCCTATGTTCTCCTCTAGGATTTTTATGGTTTCAGGTCTCATATTAGGTCTTTAATTCATGCTGAATTTATTGTTTGTGTTTGGTGTAAGAAAGCAGTCTAGTTTCACTCTTTTGCATGATGCTGTCCCATTTTCCCAACAGCATGTGTTGAAGAGACTGTCTTTTTTTCCCATTGGATATTCCTTCCTTCTTTGTCAAAGATTAATTGACCATCCCTCTCTCTCTGCGCCTCCCCCATTCATGCTCTGTCTCTCTCTGTTCCAAAAATAAAAAAAAATAAAAAACGTTGAAAAAAAAAAATTTAAAAAAAAAAAAAAAAAAGATTAATTGACCATATAGTTGTGGGTTCATTTCTGGCTATTCTGTTCTGTTCCATTCATGTATGTGTCTTATTTTTGTACCGGTACTATACTATGTTGATCACTACAGCTTTACAATATAACCTGAAGTCTGGAATTGTGATGACTCTTATTTTGCTTTTCTTTTTCTTTTTTTTTTTTTTTTAATTTTTTTTTTCAACGTTTATTTATTTTTGGGACAGAGAGAGACAGAGCATGAATGGGGGAGAGGCAGAGAGAGAGGGAGACACAGAATCAGAAACAGGCTCCAGGCTCCGAGCCATCAGCCCAGAGCCTGACGCGGGGCTCGAACTCCCGGACCGCGAGATCGTGACCTGGCTGAAGTCGGACGCTTAACCGACTGCGCCACCCAGGCGCCCCTTGCTTTTCTTTTTCAAGGTTGCTTTGGCTATGTGGGGTCTTTTATGGTTCCATACACATTTTGGAATTGTTTGTTTTAGCTCTGTAAAAAATGCTGCTGGTATTTTGATAGAAATTGTGTTAAATATAAAGATTGTTTTGTGTAGTATAAACATTTTAACAACATTTGTTCTTCCAATCCACGAGCATGGAATATCTTTCCATTTTTTTGTGTGTCATCCTCAATTTCTTTCAGTGTTTTATAGTAATCAGAGTACTATTTTGAAACAACAGGTATTGGTGAGGATGCAAAGAAAGAGGAACCTTCCAGCACCATTGGTGAGAATGAAAATTGGTTCAGACACTGGAAAACAGTATAGAGGTTTCTCAAAAAATTAAAAATACAAACTATCCTTCAATCCAGCAATTGCACTACCTGGTATTTTCCCAAATAATACAAAAATACTAATTCAAAGAGATACATAAATCCCAATGTTTATAGCACTATTATCTACAATAGTACAATTATGGGAACAGCCCATGTCCATTGACTGATGAATGGAGATAGATAGATAGGTAGATAGAGATGTATACATATATAGATATAGATGATATAGATATGAAAGAATGAAATTTTGTCATTTGCAAACACATGGGTGGAGCTAGAGAGTAGTATGCTAAGTGAAATAAGTCAGTCAGAATAAGACAGATATCATATGATTTCACTCATATATGGAATTTAAGATATAAAATGAGCAAAGGAAAAGAGAGAGAGAGAGAAATGAAGAACCATACTCTTAAATATAGAGAAAAAACTAATGTTTACCAGGGGGAAGGTAGGTGAGGGGAGGAGTTAAATAGGTGATGGTGATTATGGAGTGCACTTGTGTTGAGAACTGGGTGTTATATGGATGTGATAAGTCAGTATACCGTGCACCTGAAACGACTAATATCACCCTGTATGTTAACTAACTGGAATTTCAATAAAAACTTGAAAACAAAAAGAAGAAAAAAGAATGTAAAAATATATAATATTTAATTGTTAATTTTTAAAAGTACAAAGTCAGTAAACAATGAGAGCAGATATTTATGAAAGAATATATATGCACATGTATTAAGCACTATGAATACATTTTGGGGCACCTAGGTGGCTCCCTTGTTTAAGCATCTGACTCTTCATTTTGGCTCACAGTTTGTGAGATCAAGCCCCACGTGAGGCTCTGCACTGACAGCGTGGAGCCTGTTTGGGATTCTCTCTCTCTCTCTCTCTCTCTCTGTGCCCCCCCCTTCATGCTCTCTTTCCCTAAATAAATAAATGTGAAAAAAGTGTTAAGACATAAACTAAAAAAATACTTTTTTAACAAACTGAATTGTGTATGCTTCAACTGTGTGTGCAGTAAAATTTATGTTTAACACGATGGCAAATTATTAACGCATAGACTGTAAAATCAATTAATTACAAGCCATGATGTAAAATGATTTTAAGACATCGTCTCAAAATGTGAACGTAGCTTTGGGATGTTAACTGAATTCTTTATCAATGACAAAATATTAGGCACACTCTGCTTACTAGAATTGCATTCTCCCAACATGATAAATTCAAGTCTATTCCTAGGGACCTGTGAATATGACTTTATTTGGAAACAGAATATTTGAAGATGTAATCATGTAAAAACGATGTCATCCTGGATTAGTGTAGGTCCTATTCAATGACTGATGTCTTCAAGAGGACACAGAGAATGACACATGGGGAGAGCATAGTGATGATGGGGATAGACATCAGAGTAGCCACAAGCCGAGGAATGTCCGTGATTATCCGTAAGCACCAGAAGCTATGAGAGACACATGGAACAGATTCTCCATCAGAGCCTCCTGAAGGAAACAATCCTGCTAACACTCTAGTTTCCTGAGCTATGACAGAATAAGTTTCTGTTATTTCAAATCACTAGGTCTGTGGTTATTTTTTATGGAAGCTCTAGGAAACTATTACATACACTTTTGATAACACTGTTGTTATTGTTCAAAAATAATTTTGAGATTTCCCATGGAAATTGTCTCAGTCAGTACTATGTTCTCAGCAGTGTTCTCTGTGCTAGATAAGTCTTTGTGTTTTCAGGGTAGAATTGATGTACATTGATGTAATTGATGTACTCAGTTATATAATCAAAACTGAGTGTAGTAACTTGCACTGCTTAAGATTCTTCTTTAAGAAAGTTCTGAAAACATTTTAAAAGATAATCAGGAAATTTCATGCTTACTGAGAGTTTCCAATGCATTGAGCACTCTTGCTTTATGGTCGATATCTCAGTTAATAACAACCCTGTGCTTTAAAATTTACTATTGCCATTTAAAAAATTTTACAAGAAATTGAGAAGTTAGATAATATGGTCAAAAGCAAACGGACCTGTAAATTCATTAAAGCAGTATTTGTTAAGTACCTACTCTATGCCAAGTAATCTTTTAGGGAACAAAACAGTGAATAATAGGAACAAAAAATGAGATACGAAAACAAATATGGTATGTATATTATTGTCTAAATTACAAATAATGATTTAAACTACACTGTGGTTCACACAAAAAGTTTTATTACAAAGACAAAGCTATTCTGAAATATCCTTAGATGGAATTTCAGATGCAAGTATTTTCCTTGGGAATAAAACAACTATCTTTTATTTAGATGTGAGCTTTTTAAATGAAGCAAAACCATTTCATGTTCTACAGTAGATAACCTAAGAATTCGGAGGAAAAGAACTCCAAGACTTATTTAAATCCCCTGGGGTCTCATCAAGACTGTTATTTAATACTAAACTTTCAAGGCTCTGACACAAACAATGTAGTATGATCACATGGGAATTTGAACAGGATTTTTCCTGAGTATCAATATTGAAATAAAATCCCTGTTGTCATTCTAGGTCTACTCTAAAGTATTCTGGGGGCGCCTGGGTGGCGCAGTCGGTTAAGCGTCCGACTTCAGCCAGGTCACGATCTCGCGGTCCGTGAGTTCGAGCCCCGCGTCAGGCTCTGGGCTGATGGCTCAGAGCCTGGAGCCTGTTTCCGATTCTGTGTCTCCCTCTCTCTCTGCCCCTCTCCCGTTCATGCTCTGTCTCTCTCTGTCCCAAAAATAAATAAACATTGAAAAAAAATTAAAAAAAAAATAAAGTATTCTGAAATGATTTTTGAAAAATGTGATTTTTAAAAATTATTTCTGAAAGAACAAGACATGTATTAGAGCACAGACAATGATTGGATAGATAATACAACATTTTAAAATTAAATATTATTGTATCTTAATCAGTTTCCTAAACACATTGTCAAAAGACTTGCAATTAAGAATAACAATTATAAGTTGCATTCTACAGAAAGATAATTTATATGGTTTATAGTTATTAAAATGAAGATGCTTATTTAGTAGAATGTAAGTGTTAGGACAATGATTTTAAGAGGATCCTTTCTTACTGCTATAAGGATATCATATAATTCAATGCCATCTTCTAACTACACCAAACTATTAAGGCATAAATTAACAACATAAGGCTCAATCAATCTTGGAAGGGCTCTGTCTGAATGCCAGGACTTTACTATTGCAGGATTTTTAAGGGGGTTAGTCTCATAAAGATTTTTAAAAGTAAATAGATTTATCTTTGCAAAAGATATATCTGTTAGCCTTGTATGGGATGGATTGGAAGGGATAAAGAGGAAAACCATGTGAGTCAGTTGGCATGGAAACAAAATTATGTAGATATGAGGTAGGAAAGAAAGGCAAAAGGAAAAATGAATAACTGAGCCATATCAGAGGTACAATTGAATGCTATTGTTTAATATCCATCAAATAGAAAATTAATAGTACACGCAATCACTATTAAGATAATTATAAGGCAATCACAGAAGACTGGGAGAGAAAATATTGGTTAGGTAAGACAAAAAATAAGAAAACATGAATTCTAGAACATTTCAAGGAAATGACTTACAGATTTTGATGAAAAGGAGGATATGAGGGGACCTTGGTGGCTCAGTTGGTTAAGCCTCCGACTTTGGCTCAGGTCATGATCTCATGGCTCAGTTTGTGGGTCTAGCCTGCCTCGGGCTGTGTGTTGAAGCCAGGAGCCTGGAGTCTGCTTCCAACTCTGTGTCTCCCTCTCTCTCTGCCCCTCCCCTGTTCACACTCTGTCTCTCTCTTTCAAAAATAAATAAACATCACGACGCCTGGGTGACTCTGTTGAGCGTCTGACTTTGGCTCAGGTCATGATCTCACGATCTGTGAGTTCGAGCCCTGCGACGGGCTCTGTGCTGACAGCTCAGAGCCTCGACCCTGCTTTGGATTCTGTGTCTCCCTCTCTCTCTCTGCCCCTCCCTTGCTCATGCTCTGTCTCTCTCTCTGTGTCAAAAATAAACATTTAAAAAAGTTTTTAAATAAAAAAAACATTAAAATTAACTAATTAATAAATAAATAAATAAATAAGAAAATGAGGATACCAAAGACTGAGTGTAGTGGCCTTTGAAAATCAAATTGAAAACATGAGTATGAATTTATGCTCAAAATGAGAGTGAAGTTTGTTGTTTTGTGTGTGTGAGAAAATATTTCTCAACTTGAGATTTTGCCCCAAGAACATCAAATTAATGTATCATTGCGACTTAGAAGAGACTTCAAGGAAATAGCATTCAGATGATCTTTCAGTTTTCAGTAGTCTTCTGTATGTACCATCTTCCCCAACTCTTAGTATTTCTCTAGATTGACATAAGTGCATAAATAGAGCAGTGTGTTCTGGGCTATGTAATAAAGTAGGCATAAAATATATGCACATTAACATATGCATATGTATATAATAATGGGCATGTTGCCAGAATATATAAACAGTATTTATAAATAAAGAAAAAGTATGGCACTCTAAAACAATTAGCAAAGATTCATATAAGCTCTTCCCAAATGATAATATTCAAATGGACATAAAACATAATGAAACAAGTACTTTATTTCATTAGTCATCAGGTAGTAAATGCAAATTAAAACAGGAAGGATGAGTGAAAATAATTGACAATTCCACGTATCACAAGGACATGAAGCAATTGGAATTTACATATACTGTTGCTGTAAATTGATCAAAATCCCTTTACAAAGGTGATTGGTACTGTTTATTACAGCTACCCTACTCATGAGTTTGATCAATTAATTTCATCTCTGTTTATATTCCCACCTTATATGTCTAGCCGAATACAGTAACAAGTCCATTTTCTTTTTTCTTTAAGTTTTATTTATTTATTTTTGAGAGAGAGAGTCAAAGAGAGTGCTAACAGGGGGAAGGGGAGAGAGAGAGAGGAGAGAGAGAATCCCAAGCAGGCGTTCTGCTGTCAGGGTGGAGCTCCATGCCATGCAGGGCTGAATCTCACAAACCATGATATCATGACCTGAGTTGAAATCAAGAGTCAGGCGGTTAACCAACTGGGCCACGCAAGTGCCCTAAGAAGTCTGTTTTAATAATAGGCATTATTTGTAACAGTTTACCACTGGAAAATAGCCAGAGGTCCATCTGCAGAACTGATTAATGAATTGTGATACGTCATGCAATGGAATCCTGTTCAGTAATGAGAATAAACAAACTACAATCTCATGTAGTAGTACAGGTGAATGTCAAATGCAAAATATTAAAAACAATAAACTAGAAAGAAATAGTATATATTGGATGATTCCTTTTATGCTAAGTGCAAAAAGAGGCAAAAGCAATATATTATTTTAGATGCCAAGATTGTTATTAATTTGGGGTGAGGGTTAGTTGTAATTGCCAACAAAAAAGAGGATCTGAAGAAGGCTTTGGGGGCATCTGGTAATTTTCTGTTTCTTCCTATAGGTGCTGGTGACACAAAGTGTGTTTACTTCATGTAAATGCGTCACCACTGCAATTATGATGGTGTACTGTTCTGGATTTAAGTTATAAATTTAATAAAAATTTTAGCATAAAAAGGTTACATAATAAATACCCTGAGAAGCTATAAAACATAGTCATAAGTCTAGAATTGCTAAGGATGGATTGAAAATATGAATGTTTCGTCAAAACCCATGATTAACTTGCTATTACCTTTGCATACATAAAACTATACTATAATTATTGGTTCTTCTTAAAAGAATACGTACAAATTACTATTATTTGAAATAAGCCCATAGGTAAAAAGATTGCCATTTCCATTACTACAGGTAGTATGACTACCCTGGAAGGTGTTTTGTTTTTTTTTTTTTTCCCCAAAACTATTATTCATATTCAAAGTCTGCTTTTCCTGTTGAGTCAAGCATTTCGCTTCTGCAAAGTCAAAAAGGACACTCTCTTCATTCGTGCCCTAGCAATCTCTCTTTCTTAAAACCTGAGTTATTTCTGCTATTCAGTTTGAATGCAAAATTTAATGATCTACACACTCTAACCATCTAATTTAATTTTAAACAGTTTTTGTAGGACTTGAAAAAAACTTGGCTAAAGGCCTCTTATAAAGACGTGTAATAACCCCACTCTGTCATAAGACAAATATCAGTGTACCAACAGATTGCCCCTGACCCCGTGCAATATCTGAGATTAATCAGAAACTTTAGAGGAAAAATGTGTGAAGTCATACAAGTGCCTCTCTGTGATAGGAAACATGGAGAAAGCCTCAAAAGGAGAATGTCCCCAGACAATAAGCAATTCAGTCTGTTCTCTCTCTCTCTCTCTTTTTTTTTTTCTCTATATTGCAGCTCTTTGGAAATAATTACAACATGATTGACTTAATCAAGAATAGTCATGTACAGAAACAAAGTGGACTTCTAATCTTTCCAAGGACTTCTGATTTTTCTAGCATGAAACTGAGTCAAATATCCGTATTTTTAAATGGCCATAAGAAGTAGTATAAGAACAAAAAGTGGCTAAATGTGTCATTAGTAAGTGTAAAAACCAAGTAGATTTTACATGCTAACATCTTAGATTTTTCTAAAATTATGTTTTTAAAATCAGGGAGTAAAATGTCTTTTTTGTGTGTATGACACAGAAAAAGCAGCAAAGAAGCATTTATGTTCAAAATAAGAACAAGCCTTATCATCAACAAAATAGTAAGATCAGGAGGATATCTGGTGAAAAAAAATTCCAATGGATGGTGTGCCTTTCTGAGAAAAGATGGTACACATAAAGGGCTTCATCTAAATTATAACAATGGGGCGCTTGTCTATATAGATAATATGTGCATGCATTCGTATGATTGGCTTAAGGCCAGAATAGACACTATTGGAAAAAGAATTAGTAAGCTTGAAGGTCTGAAAATATAAATTATCCTAACTGAAGCGTGAAAATGAGTGAGAAAAATGGAATCAATCACATGAAACCCACTGGATAACACAAAACATTCAAATATACAAGTGTTAGACACCTGGGAGGAGACAAAGAAAAAGAAAACAGGTGACAACAAATATTTGAAGAGATTAGGGTTGAGAATTTTACAAATGTTTGGAAATCTACCAAAAACTCCACAGATCGAAGAAGTTCAGACAACTTGACATGTGATAAATACAAATAAGAACACAGCTAGATATAATCAAATTAATGACAACTAATTCATTTCTTTAAAAACTGCAGTTCCAAAAATGCTTAAGATTTTCTAATTTGAAATAGAAAATAGATTTTCTAATTTGAAATTTAAGAGCAAAAGGAGAATAAGTAGATTACTAAATACCAAAAATGCTTAAGATTTTCTAATTTGAAATAGATAGTAAAAGCAAAAGAGAGAATAAGTAGATTACTAAATACAAAAAAAAATCATATTTTTATGCAAACGTATCCTTGCATTTTCCAAAATAAAAATGAAAAACAACAGTCTGGGGAGTAGTGTAAGAGCTCCAGTAAAGAGACTGTCGAGTGAGATTGTGCCAGTTGACATTTGTGCTAGGGCGTCAAAGCCCCTGGAGATTTATGGATGAGGTCACAGCACCCAGAGTGTAGCAAAAAAAAAAAAAAAAAAAAAAAAAAAAAAAAAAAAAAAAAAAAAAGTTGAAAGAAGTAAATTGTCTTGGAAGTTTCAAGAAGGAACGAGTTTGAAAAAAGAACAGATTTATGAAACAGGATCTGCCAAACACTTTTTAGTGATAATCAACAAATGAATGGTGGATATTTTAAGAGCCTTTGGAGGAAGCTCAGAAGATTTGTGCTGTTTGTCATTCATAGAAAAGAATAGATAAATGTTATTATAAAAATTATGAAAAAATAAATTCTAAGTCACTATTAATTTCACAATTGTTTCAGGTGGTACAAGTCACTAGTTTCTAAACTCCATCAAAAGGGGGGAATTATCTTTAGAATACAGGAGATTAAAAAAAAATACAGGACTTAAAGAATACAGGAGATTTTTGACAAAGAGGAGGTGGGTGTTAAAGTTGAAGATACTAGCGAAGTGTGTATGTCAGTGAAGCCTGTGTTCCAGCTCTTTAGGAGAAGATGACAGACTGGAAAATGTCACACCAAACCTTTTTCTAAAGCAAAGAGTTTCTGTTCTCTTGAGAATGATAATGAGATAGTCTGTCTGTTGCCCCACTAAAATATCTGGCACATATCACTAAAATACAAGATAGACAATTAGAAGAGGAATTTCCATAAATTTTGTTTCCCATAGGTATTTATAGTTGTTCATTTCCCTGTAAACACTGCTTGAGCTGTACCCTACAAATTTTGAGTAAGCCGTGTCAGACTTCATCCGAAAATACCATGGATCTCAAAGAAGTCCTCCCTTTCCCTGACAGCTGCTCTCCCCTTCCTCCAGTTGCTGGATGAAATGCTCACACTGGAAGAAGAAAATTTGCACAATCATTGAGAGATTCCAAAAGGACTGAACATTTTAGAGAACTTTCTTAGAATTAGTTTTAATAGACTAAGTGGAAAATTTGCAGAGAAATAAGAGCACAGCCAGATATATAATTCATTACAACTAGATATACGGTTGTAAGTGAACATGAAGACCAATATGGAGTAAGAAAAATCAAATTCACTGTACTTTTGGCCCAAGTTCTATTTTACTATGTATGATGAGAAGATTTCTAAAAATAAGCACAAGTTAGTAAAGTAAAATATGACTGGAAGTTTGTCCCTGGAATTCAACACACTTTTTCCAAAACACTGCTCAAATAGCAAAATAGGCTTATTTCCAATTGTTATATCCTCTTAATGGATTGTTTCCCTTTATCTATTATGCAATGTCCATTTTTGTCTCTTATTACAGTCTTTGTTTTAAATCCTATTTTGTCTAATATAAGTTTACTCCAGTTATCTTTTGGTTTCCAGTTGCATTGAAAGCCTCTTTTCTTTTATTTATTTATTTATTTATTTATTTATTTATTTATTTATTTATTTTTTACTTTCAATCTGTGTTCTTACATCTGAAGTGAAATTCTTGTAGGCAGGGTCTTATTTTTTTATTCATTCAGAAACTTTACATCCTTTGATTGGAAAATTTAGTCCATTTACATTTAAAGTACTTGTAAGAGCAGTGTTACTTTTTATTGCTAAAAATTATGACTTATGGTGAAATTTAATTGTAATACAGTTTTATACAAAAAATAATATCAAAGAAGAGGAACACAATATTTCATAATACATTCAGCATGATTAGTGTTAATCATTAATTACATAAATTAATATTAATACTTATTGTCTAACTTGGTTTTCTGAAATTATATCTTAATAGACTTAACATATCCTCTCAGGGATAATTTTTAAGTCAGAGGCAGTTCCTTAAATCGTATTTGCTAGTAAATGTTGATATGAAACTTATGGAGGGCAATTTAAATATAAAAAATGTGCATATCTTCAAAGTTAAATAATTTTAGTTATATGAATCTGTGTCCTATAAAAATATATATGCATAAGTTACTCTAAAATATTCAAAGAATTGCAAAATGAAATCTTATACTCAATTTGTGTTTTCATTTTCGATTTTTTGCCAGTTCCTTTCTTGCTTTATTATGTATAAATATCGATGCCTATTGTTTACAAGCTTCATTTTCAATAATTGCTATTTTCTAATATCTTAAAATATGAAAGTTTTTAGCACTCCTTTTATTGTTTGTTTTAATATTGTCAGTTCAATTTGAATATAATGCAAAAAAAAATTAAGACCAACACAGAAAAAGGAAAAAAAAAACAGGAATATAAATCCACAAATAGATCAAGGGGCGAGAATAATATTGGAAAAAAACAAACAAACTACAGAGTCAGAACACCCATAGTTCCATAAGTCAAATAAAAAATAGGATCATTGGAGTTGATTTTCAAGTATGTAGGCAAATATAAGCACCCAGAGCAGGGGTAATAAAAAATTCACCTGAAGTTATAATGCTGGTATATAAATAGGTCCTACAATATTTTGGTAAGAACATGGCCCCTGAGTTACACTGCTGGAGTTCAAATCCCAAATGTGTCATTTAATAGATGCATGAAATTTATTAAGTAAACTAATTGTTGTGCACATTTTCCAACTCTCAAAAGGGGATGATAACAGTACCTATCTCAAACCACTGCTAAAAATTAACTAAGTTAGAGGATATAAACTGAGTTAGAGTTTTCACTTTAAGTATGCCTAACCATGTTGTTGCAAATGGAGGATTTCATTATTTTTAATTGCCGAGTAGTATTCCATTGTATATACATATATACCACATCTTCTTAATCCATTTATCAGTTGATGGACATGTGGGCACTTTCCATAAATTGACTATTGTTGATAGTGCTACTATAAAACATTGTGGTGGATGTGCCCCTTCAGATCTGCACTCCTGTATCCTTTGGATAAACTCTTAGTAGTACAATTGCTGGGTTGTAGGGTGGTTGTATTTGTAACTTTTTGAAGAACCTCCACCCTGTTTCCAAGAGTGGCTGCACCAGTTTGCATTGCCACCCTATATGCAAGAGGGTTTCCCTTTCTCTGCATCCTTGTGAACATCTGGAATTTGAGAAACTTAACAGATGATTGTAGGGGAAGGAAAGGAAACATAAGATAAAAACAGAGGTGGAGGCAAATCACAAGAGACTCTTAAGTACAGAGAACAAACTGAGGGTTGATGGGGGGGGGTAGGGGGATGAGGAAAATGGGTGATGGGCATTGAGGAGGGCACTTGTTGGGATGAGCACTGGGTGTTGTATATAAGTGATGACTCACTGGATTCTACTCCTGAAGCCAAGATTACTTGAGAATAAACAAATAAGAAGGAGAATAATAAGTATGCCTAACCTGACTGTGTTCCATTTTTGTTCTCTAATGTCAAGATATACTCAAATATTAACTTGGCAACTGTATCTAAGACATATTATCATTTAAATATAAATTTTAGCTTATTAAAATGTCAAAAAATAATTAAGAGCACAGGTATATCAGTTTGCTATGATTGCCATAAAAATACCATAGCCTGGATGGCCTAAACAACAGAAATTAATTTCCTACAAACTGGGAGCTGGAAGTTCAAGATCAGGGTGCAAGCAGGGATAGTTTCTCCTGAATGCACAACTGTGATAGCAAAGCCAGACAATGGTATTACCAAACAAATAAAAAGAAAGAAAAAGAAAGAAAGAAAGAAAGAAAGAGAAAGAAAGAAAGAAAAAGACAGAAAGAAAGGAAATTCCAGAACACTGTGTCTTATGAAGATAGATGCAAAAGCTATGAAACTTTAGTAAATCAATTTTATTATTATAGAAAAAGGAAAATAGCATTATCATGTGAGAGTCATATCAAAAAATCTAAGAATAGTTTATCATTTAAAGAGTATTATGTTTTATAATATGAATAGCTTAAGAGAGAATATCACTTGACTATTTCAATGGAAGCAGAGAAAGCTATGACAAGGTTAAAACACCCATTTTTTTTTTTTTTTATTAAATATCTCAGCAAATTACGAATAGAAGGAAGTTTCTTTAACTTGGTAAGGGACATCCATAAAAAGCCCACAGCTAATATTTTAGTGTTATGTTGGGAAATTAAATTAAATCCATAGATCAATTTCAGTAGAATTGCCGTCTTAATAATACTAACTTTTCAGTCCGTATGCCTGGTATATTTCTATAGTTATTTAAATCTTCTTCAATTTATATCATCAAAGATTTATAGCTTAGAGTTTATAAAATTATGCACTTGTTTTTTAAATTTATACTTTAGCATTTGAAAGTTTTTATTCTACTTTAAATAGTATTTTTAAATGTCAGCTTCAATGTTTTGTTAACATACAGAAATATAATTTAATTTAATATATTTTTTAATGTTCATTTCTTTTTGAGGGATAGAGGTTGGGGGGACAAGCGGGGGAGGAGCCGAGATAGAGGGAGAGACAGAACCTGATGCAGGCTCCAGGCTTTGAGGTGTCAGCCCAAAGCCCAACAAGGGGCTCGAACTTATGACATATGAGATCATGACCTGAGCCGAAGTCAGATGCTTAACTGACCGGGCACCCAGGTGCCCCTAATTTAATATTAACTTTGCATTCTGAAATGTTACTAAATTCAAATATTGTGTCATATACTTTTCTTGTAAATTTCTTCGGTTTTTCCATGAATACAATGACATCTCAGAATTCAGAGTTTTATTTCTCCCTTTTTAATCATTATGTCTTTTATTTATTTTTCCTATCTTTTTTTTTTAATTTTTTTTAACGTTTATTTATTTTTGAGACAGAGAGAGACAGAGCATGAACGGGGGAGGGTCGGAGAGAGGGAGACACAGAATCTGAAACAGGTCCGTGCTCCCAGCTGTCAGCACAGAGCCCGGGACCGCGAGATCATGACCTGAGACGAAGTCGGCCGCTTAACCGACTGAGCCACCCAGGCGCCCCTCTTTTTCCTATCTTATTGAATTAATGCATGTAACATGAAATTTAAAAAACGTGATGGGAATGAGCAGGAAACACCAAGAGGATAATTTCTGGGATAGTGAGGTATTTTGGCTTGATATACATTCATGAAGACTGATTGCATCGTATTTAATACCTGAGTGTTTCATTTTATATAAAGTATTTCTTAAGGTATATTTTTTAAAGTCTGCAATATGAAAAAAATAAGTGAATAGGACAAATAAATTATTGAGACTTTATTGCATTTTAATTGTTTTAATTTGCTACTATTGCATATGTAGTGACTAAAGAACAGAAAGAACACTATTCTAAGAAACATTAGGAAAACAAAATGTATGGACATAAATATTAATCACTCAACAAAACATTCTGATGCTGAAAAATAATATTTCCTATTTTTTTGTTTTATTGTGTTTTCTGTTTTGATTTTATTATATATATATGTATATATATACATATATATATTTTAGATGATAATGACATTAATTGTGTGATGTTATAAGATTATGATATTATAGCCAGGCAGTATACTATTTGGGTTTTATTTAATTCAGCTCTATAAAATTCTTAATTCTAGAATAGTTTATAGTTGTTATTAATTGCTCTGAGTGTCAGACAAACTCAGTAGAATCCTTTGCCCAACTACTATGGGAAAAGCTTGCCAATTAATTTGACACTGGCTTCAAGAGTTAAAAAAAAAAAAAAAAAAAAAAAAAAAAAACAGACAAAAAATTACCAAATTCAAGTCAATCCCTGTCCCAAGTGAGGACAAGGAAGAAAAACAGAGAAAGAACAGATAAAAATATCTTGAAAGATATATTAACTAGAAAATTATGGTACTTTTAGTAAGACCATTTTTTTTTAAGCCACTAAATACTTTGGTTCACACTCAATCGTGATATACAAACACTATATTTAAACCTGAAATCACCTGATATAAATAATAGGAAGGGTTTAAACTTCCAGTGATGCTAAGTAAGGGAAAACATATTTTGAAATCTTATATTTAAATACAGTATCTATTTTATTAGGAAATCCTGTACCATAATTATCAATAAAGTTAAGAATCTTAAGATGATTTCTCAATCTATTGCCAAATTCTACCTCTTTCAGGAAAGTTTACGTATCTGTGTTCTATTTTATTTCATGGAGTAGCTTATTGTTTGTTTATTCCACAGATTTTTAAGCATCAATTATATATACGATGCCAATGTTATGTATTTCATTGTCTAAGAATATAATCAATCTTAAATTGAAACCTTGGTATATGAAAATTGGTATATGAAAAATTTTATATACAGAATGTATATGACTAATTCTTACATAACCATAATGATTTCAAAATAGATTAAAATATTTCAGTATTTAAACGGCAAAAATGTTTTATTTCATAGGGATTTACTATTAAAATGCTATGTATACCTTTACAATGCCATGTCCCAATAAAACTATAAGAAAATGTTCATATGCCGGCCAAATTTTGGCCAATAGGCTGTAATTTGTGAGTCATTGATTTAGAATATAGTACATTTGATTTTCTTAACTTGATTCTTTATAGACTGATACTTTTATATAATACAATTAAAGCTAACCACTAGAGAAATTGAATTACAAACATTAAATACAAATATGAATTTGCATTTTTAGGGTCATCAGAAAATAAATTGCTCTCTCAATTTATCATTAACGTAAGTGCTCATTCATAGTCTCCTGCTCTCTGAGCAGAGCAGTGACAGGCTTTAGACCAGCCCTTGTCAGCGGACCATACTTTGAGATGCTTTGCACAGAGCAAAAAGCAACGGCTCTCCTCTCTCCAGCTGAAGCCTATTGTCTTTAAAACATTGTCTGAGTGCTCTGCACATTCTGAGCTGTTAGTATATATTTGGAATATACATAATGGAATATATATATGTTAATGATATATTATTTGCTTGTCTATTTGTTTGTTTTTAAGCTTACATTGATATCATCTTTCGTCTTGGTGATCTCTGAACATATTTTATTTACTTTGTATATATAGTTTAGTTTTTTCCCCAACGCAGGGTAGAAACACACATACCAACTAGTGAGCACAAATGCTAAGCTATTGAACATAACATCTTTTTTTTTCCACTAATGAATACACTTATCTTATAGATGAATATATATATTTTAAAAATCTAACCATAAGGAATCAAACATTAAGAATCCACTTAGTTTTCCTTCCCACCGCTTTATAATTATATTTGACCTTTGTGTCTACCATTACTGAGTTGACTGATTGGCTAACTTCTATTACTTTCTTCCTTTGACCTTCAAAATCTAGACAGCCTGATTAGTGATAGCTGGAAAGAGGCACTCTCTGCAATTATATATTTGTTAATCAAATCATGAGCAATATTCAATTTCTTATGTTAATACCTGATTCCTTGTTTGAATTGAGTAATTATGTCATAAAATACAGTATTTTCTAGGCAGAATTAATGCAAATTATTTATATTGTGATGATGTAGGAATGAGAAAATCTGCATTGAAAGAGAAGTAAACTCATAAAATCAAATTATCTGGAAAAATAAAGACTATATTTAACTTTGACATTATTTTCTGTTATATAAATCCTTATTTAACTTGATTATTTTAGATAAGAAGTTTATAACACTTCACAGGTTATTGTAAGTTGTAATTAGACAGTAAGCAAGAGTTTTACTAAAAAACCTCAAGGTCAATAAAATGACCATAGAATGGTAAACAGTGAGTTGTCTAAGGGTTATAAAAAAGAAGCGTATACAATTACAAGAGACTGAAGACATAAAGGTTTTAGTAAACCTATTATAGAAAAAATCATTTAGCAATTTACATTAAGTAAATGAGAGTACAATATTTTGTATGCTTAAATTTAAAAGAGAATTACTGATATGAAATAATTACATTAAAAATACAAACAAATAATTTTTGGCTTTGTAAGTAACCCCAGTGTCCTAGAGTGGGCCACCCTACCCAGCACCAGTATTGTGGAATGATAGTCAATGAATTTTACTGCCCATATTTTTATCAGTAATACTAGTTTCCATTAAAAATATCTAGATGTCCTTTGAGAGTGTTGCCTCCATGAATTGGCATGCAGAAACCTCAAGATATGTTTTAAACATGTAGAGTTCCCACTGACAGAGTGGGATAATGTGACTATCAAAAAAGGAAATAATTATCATAAGCTTTAAAAATTGAGTTTGCATGTAAAATACCTTGAGAATATTAATTCAAGAAAATTAATATAATATTTTCAAAAAAAACCTAGTAGGCAATTTCAGTAGTAAAGAAGGTTACCAAAACAAAAATCATGCACAGTTTTATTAATTGTAATACATTGGGAAGGGTTGAGATATGTGGATGTTCATTTTCATCTGCGAACTCAAGGTCTGTTTATGAAACAAGGGATGTGGTTTCCACTATCCATCATAGTAGAGACAGATGGATCCAGGAAATTTCAAGCAAGCCAAGCAGTTAATAGGTTTCACTGGGCACTTATCTTTTGTTTTCAAACCAGAAATTGAGTACAAGGCTAGAAGAATTGAGTTTAGTTCATCCAAAATTATTATTAAAAAACCTAATTAGCAGTGTATTTTCCAACTTTCTGTAAAACCACAGAGTTCTAATATTTTTACCGTTGAACTAAAAGTTGATGTCTGAAAAAGCCAGGTGGATGCAGCATTCCCCTCCTCTTTAATGCAGTTCCAGGAGTCTCTGAAACCTAGTTTGGGAACAGCAGCCGTAGATATTAGCAAACTAGTCATGTGACACCAAGGCTTTTGCCAGGACTGAGTGCTTCACTGTCACCAATCACCAATACTTTTTATTATCCTCTTAAGTTATAATTATCAGTTAGAGCATCATCCACTGCTCTTTGATGGTTCTTTAGGAGGTTGGAGCACTAGCACTCAAAGATGTCTTGCTATCACCTAAGTCCATGCGCTTTATCAAAGAAATCTGCTCGAAATAGGAAAATCGTGGCAGTGAACCAGTGGGAAAGTCATTCTCTGAATAGTAATCTTGAAAATAGCCATACTACTACTACAAAAAACAAACAAACAAACTAACTAACTAAATGGCATGTAAAATTGAGTTAGGCAATAGCCCAGGACATGTCTTCAACTGATTAGAACCTTCAGTAACAAGAACAAAGATATTGCCTTGCAGGCTCTAGTGTCAGTTCTGCAGAACGACGATATTCTGAATATTTATAAAAACAATACCCTATCCCAGTACCACATGGGTAGGGCCAGGAAAGTGGCAATAAATAATTATGTAGCTACTGTTCCTATCTAACCTATCTTTTAGTTTTCGCTGGCACTATTTCTGATTGTGACAGGATTTATTTTCCTCAAGTCAACATGTTTTCTGTTTCCTTAACATCTGTTGTGTTGAAACTAAATTTGTGTATCGTTTCTGGATCAAATGTGGATCGCTGCACTATTTCGAGCCAGAAATTCATATCACTTTTTTCAATGTGTAGGGGTCAAAGGCAGGCTGTCCCCAACTGTGACACAGTGGCATATTGACTATTTAAAATAAAAGTTACTTAAGAAACAGCCTGTGCAAGAAGGACACTCAGATGCCCCTCTGCCCTCTGAAAGCAGGAAATCAGTGTCTCATGGAAATCACCAGAGATACTAGTATATTCAGAGTCAAGCAGGCTATATAAATAATCCTTGTTATTTTTTACTAATTTACTACCACGGACCAGATTTTGTTTCAAATTCCTTAGTAATTGGAGCTCCCAAAGTTAAGTTTTCTTTGTTCTGTCAATGTGTCACAGATTTTTTTGTCTCTTCGTCAAAAAAGTATAAAAACTGCGGGCTTTGGTCGTTTCTCTAGATCTAGAGATTCATTGTTGGACCTCGGTGCACATGTGATAAAAACTGTTTTTTTTTTTCCCCTCCTGTTAACCTGTCTTACGAAAACTTAATTCTTTTTTTAACGTTTATTTATTTTTGAGGGGGTGAGGGAGGGGCGGAGAGCTGGAAGAACAAAGGACCTGAAGCCCTCTGTGCACTGACAGCAGGGAGCCCTAAGCAGAGATAGAATTCAGGAACCATGGGATCATGAGGCGAGCTGAAGTCAGATGCTTAACCGATTGAGCCATCCAGGTGCCCCTTATATAAATTTACTTCTTAGTCCAGCTAGAAGACCTTGAAGGATAGAGAAATGAATTTTCATTTCCTGTAAGTGTTTACATTCGGGAACATGATTTAAAAAATTATGCTTTGATAATCCTACTAGCTAGTCAATAGATTTTTAAGAAATTCAGTCAAGTGAAATAAAAAGTATCTCATAATGTAAATAAAATAACATGTGTACTTGGAAATTAAACTTTTGAAAGTCTATTTTGTACCTAATGTTCTGTGGGTTTCTTCGGTTTGTGTGAGTGAACGCGTGTGCAGATTATTAAGTATATATACAGAAAAAGTCAATTGTATGATTCACTGAATTGTAGAAAAAGACAAATTAAGATATTTTGAATAAGTACATTTGTTTTCTTGTTGTGAAGAAAACAAACAATATTATTAGAAGGTCTCCATGTGACTAATCAAGATTGGGGAAATTACCTTTGAATACAAGTCACAGAAGTGTCCTTGACCCGCATTTCAATAAGAATTGCTTTAATAGTTTACTCAGATTTTATATTCATGGCTATTACTTTTTATGCACAGAGTGCTGCTTGGGATGTGGAGAACGTATAACATACTATTTATGGTGACAAGAGACCAATGGAGAACATATATTTATAATGCTGATTTTTTTTTTTTTTTTTTTTTTTTTTTTAATATAGAAAGTCTTTATGCAGAGAGTGACGCCCAGGGATGGGAACTTAAATCACAAAGGAAAAAGAGAGGAAGATCATGGACAAAGACTCCCTGGATAGAAGGATAGCCATGAAACCAACACAGATTTCTCTGACAGAAATACGAAAACAAGTTTAGAACACCGGGACATCAAGTCAAGGTAATGTGAGATTCCTGCGATTTGATGCTAGCCGTAGACTGAGTGATAATAAACCTGAAGGGAAATAAGTAAGTAAATAAATATAAATAAATAGTTTTGACTGTGAGTTAGTTTTAATGTTTAAGAATTAAACATTTCTTTAAAGCAAGGAAGAGGAAAAAAAGATAAGGCTCAGAAAGGGACTTTCCAATTGGAAAAGGAACTGTAGGCAATGTAACTGTTTTTTTATCTTTGCATTGTTGTTGTTTTCTTAATGAGGATAGCACTATGGTGACCTTCCACGTATTAAAAAAATGTATACTTCAAAGGTAATATGAATGAAAATAATCTGAATATATACTTATCAAATTAACATTAAAAATAATCAAAGAAGAATATTCAAGGTAGAAAATCTCAAGTGTCAATTCCTCCCCACCCATCTCCCTAGAAGTAAGTAGTTACAACTCTTTACCGTGTTTCCTTAAAAAACATTTTTTTAATGTTAATTTATTATTCAGAGAGAGAGAGAGAGAGACAGAGACAGAGAGTGAGAGGAGGGAGGGTCAGAGAGAGAGGGAGACAGAATCCAAAGCAGGCTCCCGGCTCTGAGCACAGAGACTGACGCAGGGCTTGAACTCAAAAACCGCAAGATCATGACCTGAGCTGAAGTCGGACCAGACTTTTAACCGACTGAGCCACCCAGGCACCCCTTACTGTGTTTCTCATATACCCCCTCATAATTTTAAGTTGTATGCTTATACTGCAATAATGATTAATCATTTTCAAGCACCCATTGATTTCCTATTGTGGGAAGGGAGGATTTATTTCTTTTATCATGTCATACCCTTTTCCTTCTCCTTACATCTTCAGTTGTCATTAAATCACCACTGGGTTAAATCAATATGCAGGGCTTGTGTTATTTTGGTTTTAGGGATACGAATTTGGGCTGCTCAGTGTACTATCATTACATCGCCTTTAGGTACAACTTTTTATTTTCAGTTTTTGTGTATAGAGTGACTGATAGTTTTGCTGTATTTCCAAACTAACTCTCTCCACACCCTCCCCAAGCTCTCAGTCAAATTTCCACGCAAACAGGTCAGACAACCTGAGATTTCCGTTTGTTTCAGGAGACTACACTGTTAATGACACAGTCTCCCTGCTTCCTGCTGAGGAAGCTGCTGGGAGAGAAATGCAGGTCATAGTATACCATGGATGTTCTTACCTTCCCTGCTCTGCTGAGTATCTTCCTTTGAAGATGCTCTATGTTCCTCTGCCTTCCTTTTATTCCTTCATTGAATTACCTTAACTTCCTGGTGCCTGGGAGCGTCTTGGGGATTTTTTTGCATACTTTGTTTTTGTTTTCTTTTGCTTGCTTGTTTGTTGAAATATCCATGCCTAAAAATGTGGTCATTTGTTTTCGAATTTGTCTGATCATTTGTTTAAGCATAGGATCCTAGATTAAAAATTATTTACCTGGGATAGTATGATAATCGGATTCCTTTGAAATGAAAGCCTACCTCTTCCTCATGCTACTATGCATCTTCCTTTCCCTACTGTTCTTTCATGTTCCACCCAAATGTCCATCAAGTGATGAATGGATAAATAAAATATGGTATATCCAGTAAATGGAACATTAGTGCTGTACTCTTTCTGTGTCCTTTTACTCTTTCTTCTTTGCTCGGTATCTCTGCTAGTTGTTTAAATCAGTTGTTGCAGAGTGTTGGCAATTGGCAAGATCAGCACACGTCAATGGCTTATCTCGCCCAATTTAAGTGATCATTAGCGATAACTTAAGAGTATTTGTTTCTACTTGACATATGAATAAGAGACAGTTGTACCATAGTGTCATTTATGCCACACCCGCTAGGATGACTATAATCCAAAACAGATAACAAAATATTGTGAGAATGTGAGAAACTGGGAACCCTCTTACTTTAGAAAAGTCTGGCAGTTTCTTAAAAGGTGAAACATTGAATTGCCGTATGACCCCCACAATTTTTATTCTAGGTATATACGTGATACATACAAACATTCATACCTAAAATTCATAGTAGCATTATTCATTAAAAAAACAATGGAAACAAACAAACATCCATGAACTGACGAATAAATAAAATAATATATTTTAATACAGTGGAATATGGTTTGTCACTAAAAAGTAATGAAATCCTAATACATGGAAGGAGATGAATGAACATTGAAAACATGATAAATGAAAGGAGTCAGTCACAAAAGACAGACATATTGTATGATTTTATTTATAAGAAATATCCAAATTGGCAAATCTATACAGATAGAAAGGATACTGCTGATTGCCTAAGCCTGGGGCATGGTGTAGAAGGATATGGTATGACTACTAATTGGTATAGAGCTTCCCCTTTGGAATAATGAAAATATCCTAAAATAGTTTCTGGTGATGATTGTACAAACCTGTCAAAATACTAAAACAAAACAAAACAAAACAAAAAAACATTTCATTATACACCTTGAGTAGCTGAATTATATGGTATGTGAATTACATTTCAAAACATATGTACACAAAGTGTAGAGCAGCCTTATTCACAAAGTCAGAAAATGGAAATAAACTAAATGCCCATCTGTGTGTATATGTGTATGTGTGTGTGTGTGTGTGTGTGTATGTTTATATATATCCAGTAAATATATATCCAGTAAATGGATATAGCATATAACAATACATCACACATATACAACACATATTATACATATAAACACATGCAACATATATAAAACAACTAGGATATGGGATATGTATGTATCCATGTATCTATCTGTCTATAATAATTGGTATATGGTTTAATTACTTAAATACATCTAAAATCATTGTTAATTATTATTCATTTGTGATATACCCAAAATTACTTGGAAATAGCTTTGTATAATATTGCATCACCTTTTCTTAATTTATTCATTATTTTACCTCAGATAAAAGTCAGTTAGTGTATCAGAAATGACCTATTTGTTATATTTGTGTATAAGAAGCCAAATTAATAAGCTCACTTTTATACTCAAACGTATGCCAGAGCTGACCTTTCCTTCTGTGTTGCCAATTTAAGCAAAAAAATATCCTTTTATTACTGGAATTCTGTGCAGTAATTGGAGCAAACTTCTCACCTTGATTCTACCTAGAAATGATCTGTCACTGTATCCTCACACTGTGAACGCCGTGATGAAAGGGACTCTCATGAACCACTATGCAGCAATTTTTACATTTAAATAATTTATAAAAATGCCAGTGGCCTTCGATTCCAAAATGTAGTTTGTCAGTACCACAAAACAGTTACGATTTGCTGAAAGATAATGAGCAGTGGGAGCATTTGAGAAACTTTTAGATTAGCATAATTAAAATAACTTTAGTCAAAGTCTATTTAGAATTTTAAAACATTGATCTGCGAACTTGACTGCACTATGGTCATAGTGTTTGCACCATTGAATGTAGATTGACATAACTCTGGTATTTCACTGTAATAATTGTGAGCTACATTCTTTCATAAATCATAGGAGCACCTGTTTCCTCTTTCAATCTATAAAGAAAACAGATTAATTAGTTTTAACCAAGTGAAAAACAGCTATTTCTGTTTCTCAGAACCTTAGAAATTGGGTTTGTTTCTCAGGGTAAAATGAGGCATTGTGAATTGCTAGGGTCACGATGCGTTGGCGATGATATACCACTGCACAACGGAAAAGGACTTCTTCGCTTCTGAATGTCCTTAAGGTGGTGTGTAAATTACTCAGCTAGCTATTTTGTAAGGTCGGGTGGAGAACGTATATATTCGTTCATTTTGATTCTTTAGTGTAAAATTTACTGTAAATGTACACGAGCATGATCTTTCATATAATTTCATAACAGCTATGAGAATACAAATGGTCCTAATCTGCTTGTAAAATTAATTTTAAACATGTGGGAGGGGAGATTTATGGGCTGAATTGTGCCCCCACCAGAACTCATATGTTGAAACTTTAACGTCCAATACCCCAGAATATGATTGTATTAGAAGAAAGGGCCTGTTAAGAGGTGATTAAGCTAAAATGAGGCCCTTTGGGTGGGCCATGATTCAATGTGACCGAAGTCTTTATAGGAAGAGAATATTAGGACCCACACAGGGACTCCCAGGATATACGCACGAAGAAAGTACGAAGACGTGGTGAGAAGGTGGCTATGTGCAAGCCAAGAAGAGAGACCTTAAATCAAATCTATCAACACCTTGATCTTGGACTTCAAGCCTCCCGACTGTGAGGAAAAAAATGTCTGCTGTTAAAGCAACCTTAGTTATGGTATTTCATTATGGATACCCCAGGAAACTCATATAGGAGATGCTTGCCAAGCCATCACAACACGGTTTTGCCAGGTTTACATAACTACTCATTAATTCATTGACCTGTGTGTAAGACAGGATGGTGTTCGAATTCCTTTACAAACTCTCATCGTCTACCTTTGTTTAAGGTGTCGTCGGCTGACGCAAGGTCTATTCCCACTCCTTTCTAAGATCACTCTCGCATTATTGAGAATGGAAGATTAAAATCTATGTTTAGAGACTTGCATGTAGCCAGAGGACGGGGTAAAATTCAGACTCTTCTTGATGCAGTTGGGCGAAATTCGGAAGGCAGGACAGAGAAGGCGACGTTTCAGTAGCAGTGCCAATTTATAGGCAATCTTTAGTGGATTATTCTGCATTGCATCTGGCAGAATCTCCTAGTTCAGTCACCACCTCCATGAGTGTGGTGGCTCTGTGTAGACAGCAGTGTTATCACTGACAAGAGCAGTTTTGTGCCCCAGGTCAATGGCAGCAGCGATGTGTTGTTACAGACAATGGACCTAACTTCCATTTCTTTAGCTCACTAATGATTTGGCAAACAAGCAATTCCCTATGTTCAATCAGTTTCAACTAGAAATACTCAGAATTATTTCTGTTTCCTATGTGGAATGCTGAATTTGCTATGTGATTTTCTGTTTATGTAAAATGGATTTTTACCAGCAAAGAATTGAAGGAACCCTACGAAAGTATCTTAACACAATCAGGCTGGATTGGGAGAAGGCAAAAAATATTTCAGCAGCTTCTACCAGATACATTGAAGCTTCCCTGAACAGATGATTGATTGCCTCCTGGATTTCTATGATATTAAACATGCAACATGTTTTCTGAGTCAGTGCCAGCATAGAGAACATGAATGAACTAGGTTAAGGTGTAAAAAGAAAAAGTTCCTGGGTGGCTCAGTCAGTTAAGCATCCAACCCTTGACTGGTTCAGGTCATGATTTCAACGTTCGTGAGTTCAAGCCCCATGTCAGGCTCTGTGCTAACAGTGTGAAGCCTTCTTGGGATTCTCTCTCTCTCTCTCTCTCCTTCTCTCTGTCCCTCCCCTGCTGGTGCGTGCTCGCTCTCTCTCTCTCTCTCTCTCTCTCTCTCTCTTTCACTGTCAAAATAAATAAACTTTAAAAAATCATTAATTAATAAAAATAAAAAGAAATAGAGATGGACAATGGATAATGTATTCAATAATAAAAGTAACACTGACATCGGTTCTAGAGGTATCTATCATAAAGACAATGGGTGGGCCTCTGGCAAACCCAACAGGAGAGATGCAGTACATATCCCAGTGTTTAGGAGCAAGGGAATTCTGTCTACAACTGAGAAGTCAACCCCATCCAAGCAATGCTCCTGGAATGGTACCACATCCTGGTGAAAAGCTGAGTGCTAAACCATGTACCATCAAGAGACCATGTAGCCTAAATTTTCCATCAGAAGGTAATTATTATCAAGCCACCAAAATTGGAAAGCGCCTGTATTTAGTGAAAACTAAATAGTGCCCCATCAGTAATGAGGAGAAATCCTTCTGGTGGCCAAAACTTATTGAGGTGTACTTTTTCCTTTACACTGGGTGGAAGAGAAGTTTAATGAATTAAAAGGGTGCATGAGTTCATAAGCTGTGGCCCAGGCCATGTTAGTTGGTCAGATGCCTGGGAAGTAGCAATTTTGGAAATCTGATGACAAGGAGTTCTAGAGAATAGGCATGTGGGTGGTTTAATAGGCATAGGCACAAAATGTGAGAATGTCTGCCTCATATGTTACTGTCCATCAGAGATCATCATTTGTATAAGAGGTAATAAACAACCCAGTGGAAAGGATGACTCGGCCAGTAGATTAATAGAAATCAGCTTCTATCCTCAGACACGTCATTGCTTTCACAAAGCAGTATGGAATAGTTAGAGGCTCTAAATGGACTAATGGCATGGATTACCTCCTCACAAGTATTTTCTAGCTACTTCTACAGCTGAATATCTGATCTATCTGCAACAGAAGCTGACCTCCTGATATAGAATCCTTTAAGGAGTTGGACAAGTCACTTAGCTACCATAAACCAAGCCTCCAGAGGATGGAATGTTAAGGACCATATCTGACCTTCTTTTTCTTTAATTTTTTTTTTTAATGTTTGTTGATTTTTGAGAGAGGGAGAGAGAGAGAGTGCAAGCAGGGGAGGGGCAGAGAGAGAAGGAGACAGAGGTTCTGAATCAGTCTCCAGGCTCTGTGATGACAGCAAAGAGCCCGATGTGGGGCTCAAACCCATGAAATGGGAGATTATGACTTGAGCAGAAGTCAGATGCTTAACCAAATGAGCCACCTGGGCGCCCCAGTACCTGGCCTTCTAAGTTAAAACATTATTAGTAAGCATCCCAGAGAACTGGATTGAAGAGGCAGGAAACCAAACATGGGAACAAGTCACAGAACAAAATAATTCACAAACAAAATGGCAGTAAGATAAATTTTGCAAACAGCACTAGAAAACTCAATTTCATGAGTGACTGATAAATTCAATAAATATTTATATTTCATATATATAAAAATCTCAGAAATGAAAAGAAAGTTTCATCTTTACAATAAGAGTAAACCTTTATTTACAAGAGGAGCTGGCTGTATAAAGGGTCAATTAAAGGGGTTGTTGTGAAAAATAAATACTTTCTAATTATTTCAGTCAATAAGAGGGAAAATCCATTGAATAAATAATAAGAAAAATATTAACCTAGAATTAAGATGATAATCCAGAATTGAAACCAAAGCAATAAAGAGAGGAAAACTGAATAAAAGAGACTTTAAGAATATGCAAAATATCTTGAAAAGAAGCAAGGTATTGTTTATAAGGAGTTCCAGAAGAAACAAGTAAACTAAATGAGAAATGCAAAATATTTGATAAGAAAAATACTAACCTAGGAGGAAGTAGCCAAAAAGCTATGGTATGAAAAAAAGAAATTAAACATGCTAAGTCTAAATGCATACTGATATAAAAACAAAACAATACACTCCATTTGAATGCAAAAGCATGAAGATACATAAGACATAGTAACAATCAGATACATTAAGTACTTAAATTTTATAGAGATACTGATTAAAGGACACAATGAACAGGACTATTTAAACTTATAGACACCTAAAATGATAGTCCTAAAATTATAAAGCAAAGAGTGATGAAATTACAAGCAAATACACAATTGGAAGATTTTAAAACATCTATCTGAGTAACATATATATCAAGCAGTCAAAAATTAAGATATATATAGATCTTTCACAAGTAACAAGAAAAATACAAAATTTAAAAATTGACTATGTACTCTGCTATAAGAGAATTCTTTTTCTATCACATTTTTATTTAAATTCTACTTAGTTAACATATAGTGTAATATTGTTTTCAGAAGTAGAAGTTAGTAATTCGTCACTTACATAGAATACCCAGTGCTCGACACAAATGCCCTCTATAATGCCCATCGCTCAGCCCATCCCCTGCCCACTTCCCTCCATCTACCCTCAATATGTTCTCTATAGTTAAGAGTCTCTTATGGTTTGTATGTTTGTTTCTCTCTCTCTCTTTTTCCCTTCCCCTATGTTCATCAGTTTTGTTTCTTAAATTCCACATATAAGTGAAATAATATAGTGTTTGTCTTTCTGTGACCTATTTCACTTAGCATAATACACTCTAGCTCCATCCATATCATTGGAAATGACAAGATTTCATTCTTTTTGATGGCTGAGTAATACAAAAATATGATCTATTAATACTTACTAATATATATAATACATATTTGAAACATTATATTAATATATATTCCATTAATATTAATATATGATAGATATATATTTATCTCTCTCTATATATAGATATACATACCACATATTCTTTATCCATTCATGTAAACATCAGGGTTCTGATGTAAACATTAGGATGCACATGTCTCTACAAATTAGTATTTTTGTATCCTTTGTGTAAATACCTAGTAGTACAATTTCTGGGTCATAGTGTAGTTCAATTTTCAACTGTTTGAGACACCTTCATACTGTTTTCCAGAGTGACTGCACCAGTTTGCATTCTCACTAACAGTGTAAGAGAGTTCCCCTTTCTCCACATCCTTGCCAACATCTGTGGTTTCTTGTTTTGTTAATTTTAGCCATTTTGGCAGGTATGACATGGTATCTCGTTGAGGTTTGGATTTGTATTTTCCTGATAGCGAGTGATGTTGAGCAAACGTCATGACTCTGTTAGCCATCTATACGTCTTCTTTGGAAAAGTGTCTGTTCGTGTCTTCTGCCCATTTCTTAACTGGATTAATTATTTTGGGGGAGTTGAATTTGATAAGTTCTTTACTGATTTGAGATGTTAACCCTTTATCAGGGAATTCTCAAGATATCGTAAGAAATACATAAAATATAGCCTCTATTGTTGGAATGCATAAAATTAGAAATTAACAACAAAAACACATACACAGTCACAAGTACATGAAACTTATTGTTGGAAATGAAACAACTTCTAATCAATGATGGAAATAGGAAATAATAAAAATAATGAATGAAGCTGATACCAACATGCAGAATTTTAAGTAGACATAGTAACACTATGAAATTATAAACTCAGAATTTAAACATCACATAAAGGCAACATGTGCTGAGTATTGGCAAGAAAAGAAATTGAGACACCAGGAAAAGAGATTGAGGAATGGTTAATGGAGTAAGAGGAAAGGAAAAAAAAAAAAAAAAAAAAAAAAGCATTAGATGTCAAAAAAGCATGTGCTTTCCATTGAACTGACATAGAATTGAAAGGAGGGGACTTCCTTATAATATCTAAAATTCTGATTCAGGTACAACTTCACATCTTTCCTATTCTTTTTTACTTGGGAATTTTTATAAATGATTTACTTTTACTTCTAGGCACTTAAGAATAACAATGTCAATAGTAGATATCGACAAGGTGATTCAGTCCATTCCGGGAAAGACACGTGGATGTCTACTCTATGTTGTAAGCTTCCAGATGCTGGAAATTATAGCTTGTATAAAATATAAACTATTCTTGAATTTTATTTCTTTTGGTACTTCTACTTCTGAATGCTAGCATCGGCCAATAAAATTGTATTCTTAACACTTTTTCCTTTACTTATGACCGTTAAAATTCACTTCAAATTCCATTCCAAGATATCTCTTATTTCTGATATCTTGCCATCCGTGCTATATCTGATGATTTTAAAAGCTACTCTCAAAAACCTAGAGATTTATACTGTTTCTCCAACACTAACCTTGATTTCTTCCAACCAACACGAATCAACTTAACATAAAATGAATTCATCTTCTTGGTCCTTTGTACTTCTCACTAAGTTTGCATAATACTTATGAACAGAAATCAGAAAGCTTTCCTTTATATAAATAATGGTGTAATATGTAGTTTTTCTGAAGACATAGTCAACAAATGCAAACTTCCAGAAAGTTTTGAAAGACTATTTGATGTTCATTTTATAGGTAATAGTATGGCCATATTATATTTGTTTAATGGTTCCAGTCATCTTTTCAGTAGTATGATCTACAATATAAGAAGTGAACTAATAATAATTACAAAATAGTATTATAAAATTTGCTATTTATAGAACTTCTCTTGGCAAGGTTGGTACAATTTAGTTTATCTATGTCAAAAAATAACAAATTCTCAATTATTTGGTCAGTTGTGTATATCCATGTGCAGAAAACTTTACCTGATTATATATTTAAGTCACAGGTAAATTTTGATCACCTGCAAACCTACTTGGTTCACCTGCCTCCAAGTTAGAAATGCAACAAACAGCACCAGCAGATGCATCAACAAACTTAATTAACGTTTCCATTACTTGCAGTTGCTCATTACAAAGCTGCTTTCTATAGTTCATCCAGTCTGTAATTTATCACAAAACAGCCAAACTCCATAACTGCGTACTTGCGACTTGAGAAAGTTCTATATAAAATACTAGTAAGTCTGGTAGTTCCCATTTATCTAAATTTCATTCAGGTTTTTTGCTCAAATGCCAAATCTTGATAAAGGACTTTAGTGATAACTGTATCTAAAATCCCATTGTTTTGGGTAAAAAAAATATTAAACAATCATCCACCTTATTTGGTTTCCTTTTCAACAAATCCCTTGAATGACCTTACATTATATCATATAATATATATTTGTTTATTATCTGTGTTCTCCACTACAATGAAAGATCGCTTATGGAAACAGGGTTTTCTCTGCTTTGTAAACTACTCTATTTTCTGTATCACGAAAGTGACTGATGCTTAATAAGGGCTCCACAAATATCTGTTGAATGAACAAATAAAAGAGCCACTGTAGAGAGAGAAAAGTCTGTCCACTAACCTTGGATGACTCTCTATGATATAAAAATCTTAATGTGTTTTGTTTTGTCATAGTCTAAAATGTAGAGAATATCCTTGGGAAAATAAGAAATACTCCCACAAAAGAGAAAGGATAAAGTCTGTTGAGAAAAAGAGCAGAACCTGACCTTTAACTGAATAATAACAGAAAAAGAATTTGAGAAATGAGAAGATACACCATCTCTGGTAGAATTTATATACATTGAGGTATAGAATAGGTAGCATATTCATTATTAAACATGGAAATTCTTATTGTAAAGAATACATTCCAACGTTATTATAAAAATAATAATGAAAATAATCAATTAACAGTAATTATATTGAAGGATGTTAAAATGACAAAGAAGAGATGTATCAGACAGACCTGTACCTTGGCTCTATCAGTTTCCATTATTTTTTTTTTTTTACATTTCATCTTATTTATTCACAAATCAACAACAAATATAATAAGGATGTTGAAACCATGAAATGGAGTCACAAAGAGCACTGGTAAAAGAGATTTGTGACAATTGTCCCAAATCAATGTTCTCCTCCTATTGTTGGATACACATCTAACCGACATTACCCATTCTCTTTTACTTAGATATTCTGTAAGTTCTATTCTACTGAACTGCCAATTGAATGTCAGCCCACGTGATGAGCTCCACTTCCAGATATGGTTCATGGCACTTCCCATACACTCTTTTCTTCTTCCATCTTGATGGAGAGAAAAGGACATGAGACCTTGGAAGCCATATAGTAAGGATGGCAAGTTCTCTGACAGCCTGGATCCCTGAATGACCACATGGAGGAAGGCAGTTCTGCAGATCTTTTGACCCACTCATTACTATAATAAAAGCAAGAAATACATTTAAAGTGTTTTTAGCCCACTTTATCTTTTCCCCCAGAAAATAGTAAATTTTAACATAAATCATAAAAATATGATATACTGACTGTAATAAATACTGGTCAGCTATGTTATTTTAGTGGCTGCTTTATGCCAGGACACGTTGCATTTTTTAAGTTGTCTAAGTAAATAGTGGGTCATTACTTACTTCATGGGCAGAGATGATATGAAAAACTTTGAAAGTGACAAAATCAATATCCAGATACAGTCAAAAACTCCTGTATTTTAAAAGATACCATTATTTCATCCATAAAGTTTATGTTGAAAATGAAAATTCCCATTAATATGTGGATTTCTAATAATTAGCTAGAATTAGGTTCACTTGTTAGTTAAATGATTTATTATTAGACAACAACTTCAGATTTCATGCCATTCAAGTTCCCGGTAGAGCAAAATTTTACTTAATGTATTTAAAGCCACGGTAGAATAGATTTTTAAAAAATGATACAACTAGTTTAGTGTTGTAGGTATCTATTACAAACAATACACCACTATACATCTCACCTACTGACCTATAAAGATTTATACTAATTATAAGTTACTTTTATGATGGGAGGAAACTAAGAAATATTAACTCTGATTGCATTATTTAATCCCACCTTCTCATTCATTTATATGCTTGTTTTCTTCACATATATTTGGAGATTGTAAGAACCAAACTCCAAATTTCTTATTCTAAAGAATATAAATGAAAATAGTATTTGAGTAGAATAAAATTTATAAAAAAAGAACAACTGTAAAGTTTACATAAAAACATACGGGTAGGAGGAAATAGGAATGAGGCAGCACTACAGGACTTACTTATGTGTGTGTGTGTGTGTGTGTGTGTGTGTGTGTGTGTGTGTGTGTTTAATGTTTACTTATTTTGAGAGAGAGAGAGCTTACATGTGTTTGCGTGTGCACGCATGCAAGTTGGGGACAGGCAGAGAGAAAAGGAAAGAAAATCCCAACCAGGCTCAGCACTGTCAGGGCCGAGTCCAACATGGGGTCAACTTCATGAGGCATGAGATCATGACTGACTGAGCTGAAATCAAGAATCAGATATCTAACCAACTGAGCCACCCAGTCCCTGCAGGACTTACTTTTTAAATGAATTTTGGTTTCCTGAAAATAATCTGTCTTTATTTTTTTTCATTTATTTTAATTTACATCCAAGTTAGCATATAGTACAATAATGATTTCAGGAGTAGAATCCAGTGATTTATCAGCTACGTATAACACCTAGTGCTCATCCCAACAAGTGCCCTCCTCAATGCCCCTTGCCCATTTGGCCCATCATTCTACCCAAGACCCCTCCACCAACACTCAGTTTGGTCTTGTATTTAAGAGTCTTTTATGTTTTGCCCCCCTCCCTGTTTTTTGTATTATTTTTGCTTCCTTCCCCTTATGTTCATCTGTTTTGTATCTTAAATTCCACATATGAGTGAAGCCCTATGATATTTGTCTTTCTCTGACTAATTTCTCTTAGCATAATATACTCTACTTCCATCCATGTTGTCACAAATGGCAAGATTTCATTCTTAATTGCCGAGTAATGTTCCATTGCATATATATACCACATCTTCTTTATCCATTTATCAGTCAATGGACATTTGAGCTCCTTCCATACTTTGGCTATTGTCGATAGCACTGCTATGGGTTGCATGTGCCCCTTCAAAACAGCACTCCCATATCCTTTAGGTAAATGTCTAGTAGTGCAGTTGCTGGGATGTAGGGTAGTTCTATTTTCAATTTCTCGGGGAACCTCTGTATTGTTTCAGCATAGAGTGGCTGCATCAGTTTGCATTCCCACCAGCAAAGCAAAAGGGTTCCTCTTTCTCCACATCCTCACCAACATCTGTCATGCCTGAGTTGTTAATTTTAGCCATTCTGCCAGGTGTGAGGTGGTATCTCATTGTGGTTTTGATTTGTATTTTCCTGATGATGAGTGATGTTGAGCATCTTTTCATGTGTCTGTTAGCCATCTGGATGTCTTTTTTGGAAAAGTGTCTATTCATGTCTTTTGCCCATTTCTTCACTGGGTCATTTATTTTTGGGGTGTTGAGTTTGATAAGTTCTTTATAGATTTTGGATACTAATCCTTTTTCTGATGTCATTTGTAAATATCTTTTCCCATTCCATACGGTGCCATTTAGTTTTGCTGATTTTTTCCTTTATGTGCATAAGCTTTTTATCTTGATGAGGTCCCAATAGTTCATTTTTGCTTTTGTTCCCCTTGCCTCCAGAGAAATGTTGAGTAAGACGTTTCTGCGGCTGAGGTCAAAGAGGATTTTGCCTGCTTTCTCCTCTAGGATTTTGATGTATTCCTGTCTTATGTTTAGGTCTTTCATCCATTTTGAGTTTATTTTTGTGTGTGGTAAGGTCAAGAAAATAACTGTTTTTAATACCTATGAACATGAAACACTATACGTAATTTATTTTATGTTAGAATACTACATTCCTCCAAGTAAAGTCACCCTCAATCTTTTGCAAGGCTGTGAGATGGTGTTCTGTCTTTCAAATAGCTGTAAAGGCTCAAAGTCATAGGTTGATAACAAATTTGTCAATAAGCATTAGCGATAGCAAATACACTTAGAGCAAAATGAAATTGTGGATATTCAATTATAGAGCAATCAACTTTGTTGATTTGTTTTAATACCTGAAAGACAGCCCCAACTTTCACAGATTAACAACACACCATCTGTATCCAAGCTTGACACTAATTGCTAGTAAAACAAAAATGAAAGCTCATTTTCCAAAACTGCAAATTGCAACTTGTAATCAAATTCAAGATGGTCATTTTCTCAAAAATTTTCCATGATCCTGTAACTAAAGCAAACTAAAGATGTACCATTTTTTTTCCTTTGAGTTTTCTCCTTTAGCATTTTGGACTATAGTTGACAATAAATTTACTCTACAGCATTTTTATTTCAAACCCCAGTCATTTGTTTATGTGTATGTGTATACTGTAACTCTTCTAAATACAACAAGGAAGAATAATACCTGTTCCTACTAATAGTGATTCCTAACTGTCCCCTTATTTCCATAAATTATCTTGAATTTCCATATGACTACTAAGATGGCAAAATGAACTATTACGTACTATATTTGAGTTACGAGGAGGCTGCATTTCATCAGAGTAGAAAAATATATGTTATAGTGTGTATAATCATTGAGTAAGAATAGACATATTTTAAAAATCAGGTTTGAATAAAGGATTAATGGAGGAACATAGCATAATAGAAAAAGTCTCAGCACCTGAATTTTCAGGTAGGTTTGGGATAGTAGAAACCATCTTCAGCCTGGGCTATTGTTACCTTTGATAACAGTAATTATCTACTAAAGACTAAATAAAAGCAAAGCATAATTCACCTCTTAGAAGAAGAAAGAAATCTCATAGGGAGACTAGAAAGGGAGAATGCTGAAGTTCTAGGTCATTGGAATAAAAATTAATAAATGATGGAACTAGAGATTACTGGGAAAGAAAGAAGCCACGTACTCAGATTTGATGGAATATTATTGTGATATTACTTTCTGGATTCTCTACTTTCCATTTTCTAGGATGATTGAGGGGTCTTGAATCTTGATTTGGAAGGGTTCCAGGGCAGAAAATAGTTTATTGCACATTCCCTGGACTTTCTTATTTGATGAGATGACTGATTATAATTAAAGATTTATATCACTTACTTGATATCCATTTTAAAATGCAAATGAGCATGATAGTTAAAAAAGATTAACTTGCTGCAAATTAATTTGATCTACTTAAATTTCTAACAAGGCATAAATTAGAGATACAACACGTGTGATCTTTCAACTTACAATTATGAGAGAATTGGGCAGGCAAGCGATGAAGGTTGGAAGTGTAGAAAGTGTCAAGGGGGAGAAGAAACCTAAAAGAGTCACAGCAGAGAAAATCTGAAAGCAGCATGGTTCATAGTATACTTTCAATGAAAAAGTAGGACACTAGTAATATAAGTGAGTAAACAACTCAAAATGGATTTGTTCTCTTGAAATTCTGCCTAAATTGCAAATTGCACTCACAAAAATTAGGTGTTACCAAGTTATTTCCTTTGACAAGTATAATGTGGAAGGGAGATATTCTGTATGTCCAGGGAGCGTTTGTGTGAGTGAGAAGGTAATGATCATTTATTGGATGGTTTGTTGCTGCCTTTATCACAGCCTTCCATTATGAGACTTCAAATGGTCTTGCATATAATCTAAATTGAGTATTAATTATGTGAAATGTATACTAGAAAGGAAAGATCTAGCATGAATCAGAATTGCATCAATTCTTAATATTTAGAAGAGTTCAAACAGACCTGTGAACTGAGTGGGACTTGAAATTTCAATGTTGTTCAAAAACTGAAGATTTTATTCAAGTAAAAGTTCTTGTAAAAATAACTATATGAAGCATGACAAGTTTGCCCAATAACAATTAGTTTTTGTATGAACTGAGAGACATTTTGAATAGATTGTGCTATCTGGCAACTCAGTTTATCCCT